>NC_140595.1:443698680-445080074 GCF_964204655.1 Triturus cristatus
GTGCCCTGTCCTGTACAGTCATTTGCGGGTGCATATTTGTTGGCACTGATGCTGAGTCCCAACATAGGAGTGTGGGGGTTCAAATGAACAGACTTGCTGCATGCATTACCAATGTTGTGGCCTCAGACATGATGTCATGAGTGGGATATATGCATAGTGCCGGGACGGTTGCTCCTGTAACAGTCAGCTCATTCCAGGACCATGGAGCAGTGTGCACACTACAGTCCCCTGACACAGCCTGCCCTCCTACTCATGTGTGTCATCCAACACTGTGCACATTCAATGTGGGTTCATCATGGCTCTACCTCTGTGGCATTGTTCCCTGGCCTAGGTAGTAGTTTTCACATGTGTGATACATTTGCCCACTGGACAGGGATACACCAGTTTGCTTGTGCATACTCACACTGGGCAGTGCCTGTGTGGCTATTCACAACAATCTGTTGATGTTTGTTTGTGACCAATATGTTTTGCCAGCCATACAAGGTGATGTCGTGTTAATGAAGCTAGTTTTCAAGCACAGTTATTGTAACCCTGAATAAGAGGTTTCACTTCTTGATCGGTATCAGTCACATTGACTCAGGTATGGGTGGGTGTGTGCGGGGGGGGCGTACATGTTCAACCCTGATGTTTCATTGCCAGTTCTGACTTGTGTGTGATGATTCGCAGTACAGAAAGTCATCGTGCAGTGCCCCCGTGATGTTGGCCAGTGCTTGATGTTGGTGCTTCATTGCCTGTGTCAGTTCTTGACAATCATGTATCCTGCTTGGACTTTTTTGGCACCTGTGTGTGGTTCAGATGCTACACAGTTGTGACTTAGTGTGCTGACATCTGTGGGTACATTCTGGCTTGCCATGAGGGGGAACCCACAGTACAGCTAGGCTTTTTTTCTAAACAATTGCAGGCCCATTAGCTTATGCATTGTCCTGGGTGTGGACATGTGTGCCACTCCAGATGACAGTTAGTAGGTCATATGTGTAGCCAACTGTGTGATCAGGTGACGGATAGCCATGTGACAAATTACATTATTCAAGTTGTTACTCAGAGAAAATGTCCATTGTCACTCACTACACCTGTCAACATGTCTCAATGTTTCATATGCTTGACCTTGTTGTATGGTTGTGAAGGACAATGATGTGCCTGCATGACAGATATCTCCCAAGGAAGTGCAGAAGACACCACCTTTACACTTTCCAGGGACACGCTGGCACATTTTAAAGTAAGGCACAGTTTGAACAACACTTGTTTGGAGTTCATACATATACATGTTCCCACAGTGTGCTAGCATTTGGGTTAGTCCTTGGTTGTTGCTGATACCAACTTACAAGTGTCAAGTCATCCAGACCACCCTGGTGTCATGTACATGTACTTACTGATATGCCATTTCTGCCTAACAGTGGCTGATTTGAATGAGTCTGGCAGCTCAGACAATGACTGTGTACATGTAGTGTGGTGTGCACCTCCTTGTGTGACTTCTGCTAATGAGGAAATATGAATTTTGTGATCAGTTATGTCCCCTATCGTAGACCCCAACGGCTCCATGTGCATGCTCTAAGTACATGTATGTTCCCTCCAGTTCCAGTTTTAAAGACGCAAATACATGTGCGTCCACCGTCAACCTGTCCTCTTTCAGATCCGCCATGAATGGGTCAGATATTCCATTCCTAAGTATGAAAGGCCACCGACTTTATGTGGTTCACTTTCCACATTTTACAGATTCAGGCGAGTAGGCCCTGAATTCTGCCATCAAGCCTTTTTCCTGCCTTCTGCCTCTGAAAGCTCCAGTCCGAGCCTGCATCTGTATCCATGAACTTTGTCCTACCCCCTGCGCGGCTAACGGTGCCTGATCCAGCCTGTTGCCTGCCAAAAACTGTATTTCACCTTCAAGATTATCTTCTCTGCTCCTCATCCGATGCATTCCTGTCTAGTAGTTTAGGTAAACATTCTTCCAGCTACCATGCAAAGGGCCAGGCCTCGCTGTCCTCAGCAAGTAATTCATAGCCCCTGTTACCATGGAAGATTCCTGCCCCCTCGCATCTCATGTAGACACTTAGACGCTTATACACGCACTAACAGTCAGTATAGAATAGATTTTATTCTAGAGACCTTCCCTTTTGGATAACACAGTTCTTTAAACATAGGATATTAGATATGGTTTGGGATTAGGTTGACATGACCCCCCAGACTTCTGTCTCCACATGTAGAGCTAAATGTCAAGTCCCCTTCACCCTCTAGTTGCACGTCAATCACACGTCATGCGGCTGCGCGCGCACCTCTGCCAAATATTTCTGCTGACATTGCAGGATTCTCTTATGGATCCACCCACTTGTGACATCATGTATAATGACGTTTTATAAGTTACGCCTATATGTCCGCCTTTTTTAGTTACGTATGCCTATTTTATCTGTATTATCAGCTGTTACGCCTCTTGCATCTGTCTTAATGTAATGCTTTCCATATAAATACCATTACCTGTCAATAATGTATGCCCTTCCTTCCTGAACTCTCGTGGTGATGGAATTTGAAGCCTGCAATTCGAATTGTATTTCCTTTGTCAAGGAATAAAGCCTTTAGAACCTCTAATACCACGGATTCTGCCTCTTATATTTACTGAGTTATTCTTACTAGAATTTACCGCATAAAAATAGTACCGGTAATGAAATATTTACCACATAAATTGGCGCCCGAATAGGGACACTTTCTCATCTCACGCGCCGGCGGTGCGTTGCAGGCCCGGTCTCCTGCCACAGCTGAACGGACAAAAACGCGTACCCGCAGGATTTCCTGTATCTCCCTCCGGCCAAGCGGGGGCGACTGAGGCTGCGATCAACACCCAGACGAGGCGGTGAGAAGTGCGAAGTATCCCGACCAGAGCCTAGCTGAGAGAGCAAGATCCGAGGTATACAGAGGCCCACCAGGTTCCGAAGTTCCGAGTCCAGTCGAGTCCAGTCCAGTCCGGTCCAGTTTCAGTTCCGTTCCGAGGCCTTCCGTTCCGAGCTACCCGGTGAGTACCATTGCCGGGGAGGCATTTAACGTGCACATAGTCTGTGCCGGTCAAGACGGGTTAGGGTACACAAATCCGGTCTGCACTGTTTCAGCAGTGTATCTGTACTGTTTAGCAGTATATCTAGTATGTCTTGCATATAATTAAATATTATTTAGTGTTAGTATTATGTCAGTAACTAGTTTTCTATTAGTTATCATTATTCGTTAAATGTTAAATGTTAAATGTTTTAAATACGTTCTACATATTGTGGTGTGAATGACTGTTCATTATTGTGTTTACTGTATTAAGTGTGTTTAAGATTAAGTAACTAGATCTAAAAATGCCGCTCTTTTCGAAATTAAGACAGATCAAAACTAGAAAAGGGGTACTCGAAGAAGCTGTTCCCATTCCACCTAGGGATACCCCAGGATACTTTATGTATCATAAACATGGCCTAGATGCCGTATTATTTCTTGATTTATGGGTGGACTACACCAAGGATTTACCAGAAAGTCAGAGGTGGCCCGCAGCGGGGACCTGGGATGCAGATTGCATCATGAGAGTAGAAGAAGAATTATGGAAAAAGAAAGCCAGACAGTCACAGAAAGATGCCATTGAATTATGGCGTAAAGAATCATATAGACGTACAGAAAAAGCGCTCAGACAGGAAGAGAAAGGTAGAGAGAATTCAAATAAAGCCCGAGAAAATCTATTAATTGAGGAAGGTACCCGAGTAAAATCAGAACAAGTAGATAGACAAAGAAACACTCTTATGAATGGTATGTATCCTCTTCTGGCCGAAGGGTTACCTAAGGCTACCCCGGAAATACCAAAAGACTTGACTCCTCCATTGCTCCCGATAAAAGCACATCCCAAAACACATCCCAAAACAGCAAAGGACGTTTTCCTTTCCTCCTATTTAGATGACGTAGCTCCCGAGTATGCTAATACCATACCACCCACACCGCTTGCCGATGGTGTTCTACACCAAGAGCATCCATCTGTATCCCCACCACAACAAACTCCTATGTCCGTTCCCACAGGTCCGTCCGTTTCTACTGTTTTTCCCGCATCTACGATTTCTATCTTACGTCCAACGAATCCTTTCTTGCCCAGCACTTCAGATGGTGCTACCGGAGGTACGACAGACATGTTTGCCACACCGCCGCGAAATAAACAGACCCTTAGAGATTTAGCACTCCAGCGTACACCCCAACTAGCGACATCCGACATGTTTAAAGAACAGCTTGTGGATTGTAGATACGATCCAGTACCAGGTAAACAGGACAAATTGCTCATATCATCACTACGTATACGACGAGCTACATTGTATTTAATGACGATACCAGGAATGGTTGAACACCTAGACAATATATATCGCTTTGTCCAAACAGGGCGAGGCCCAGAAAGTATTAACGAAGCTATGGAATACCAGAAAGTGGATGTCCAAAGACAACTACTACGTTTTTTTATAAACTGCGTGATTAGGAACCAAGACAGGCCTGGGGCAGATCATGATACCATGCAAAAACTTGTCAAATGGGGTCAGAACATATCAGACGAGAAACATGATAAACAGTCATGCATAGTAGTTATGTGTCGAAAGATCCGCAAGGAAATAGAACGAATACATAAAGAAAGACGAGAAGCAGACAGAATTGAATCAGAGGAAGAGGAGGAGCAAGAATCAGAACAATTAGATACGATAGCTTACGTAGGTAGAGGAAGACCCCATAATAATGCTAGAGGCTTTAATGATCCGATACGTCCGATACGTCCAGAATGTAATAGACATTTTACAAACCCTATGTTAAATACAAGATCCCCTGAACACCTATTCCAAGCCGCTGATAAATTACTCCGAGATCGAAGGGGGTACCATATGCTCGATTCCATGGATGAACAAGAATTAGCCAGGTCAGCAGTACAATGGGCTGACAGTCCCAGCGAATACAATGATGATGCACTAGCACACACGTTTCTGAATCTTGCCCCATACGAACAACGTTTAGCTAGTATATACATGATTCAACACCTCCTTATATTATATAAAAGCCAACACTCCGATCCAGGACCTTTACCTGACATATTGATAGAACTACTCACGAATAACTGGAGAGGTTCAGGTACTGATTTAATTAAAGAAATTCTAGAATTTCGAAACCAGTATATAACTTTTGTATGCCCAGAACACGTTCCGGTTCCCATTATGGGAAGAAAAATGTATCACATAGATAGACAGAATCCGTTACGCGAAGTACACCCAATCAGGGGTGAAGGTAATAACTTTACACGCGTGTTTGTGTACACGCCTATAACTAAAATTGAATTATTAGAAATGAAGAAAGTAGTACCCAGCCATGACAAGGATCCAGCAGGTTTCCACCGTGAGATAAAAGACATGTTACTCATGGGAGAGTATACTTACCCCGACATTATGAAAATATTGAAAGTGTTAATGCCTGCCGGTGTTTACGAGAAACTCAAAGAAAAGGAATGGGAGGTGGGAGACCAAAAGATAGATTGGACAGCATTAGAAAACGAAGAGAAGGCCCGAGCTGCAGGAGCAGGGCTTGGGGAAAAGACTACAGCATTACCAGGATTATTAGTGCAGGTACTGCCACGTTTATTAACTACGAAAAAAGAGGACTGGGGTGCAATCTCAGCCTGTAAACAAAAGCAAGATGAAGACACTAGTGATTTCTATTCCCGATTTGAAAAATGTTTTGGTATCGATAGTTATATGAAAAAACAGTCACAGTGGAACAATTTAACTTAATTAAAACACAAGTATGTGAATATAAACTTAAATTGAGTTATGACAACACCTTATTGAGATACACAAATGACTTCATTTAATCGTATTGAGCATAGAAAAAGGTCAACATGTCAACCTATTAAATAGACAAATGCATGTCAAAATCATCATTTTCAATTACTAAGGGTGTAAGTGAAGTGAAAAGTGCAACATAAATCGGGATAAGTGCAGACGAAGTGAAGGGGAAGGTCGTGTGTTTAAGAACATCCAAAATGAATTTGAAGACCTAACCTGCCACTTGAATGGCAATAACACAAATGCAATAACATTAGCAAGAAAAGCAGTTGTAAAATCACTGTCAGTCTCGTGTATTGAACCAAGGGAAAAGTCGTCGACGTTTCGACCCCTAATCGAGCCAGCAATTAGGAAATCTTGGAAGCGGGGTCTTCTTCAGGACCAGCGGGGGATAGGGAAGATGGACTTACACCTAGGGATAATGAATAGTATTAATACGGTGTGTCTATGGGATCATTAATTATCATTAGGTAGAAATAAGACAATATTTACCAGCAACAGCAAGGAAAACTCATGCTGGACTATTTGTGGAGTGGGCCCGAACGGCTCCTAAAACAAAACAGAAAGACGGAACAAGAGGAGATTGCACATCTGTATGGGGTCTCAATTGGGGCCTACTGGTCAAAGCAAAATGGTGTATTACTCACCATTCAATGTTGAGAAACCGGTGCTATTGATGGCAATATTCTTATCGGTATATGATGAATCACAATGGGCAGTGGTTCAAACGTAACCAAAGCTGGGGGGGTAAAAAAAATTGAATTACAATTCCCACAACCTAGTTTGGAGATGTACCTAAATCAATTAAGGTACAAACATCAAAGGACCCACACAAGTGAAGAGAAAACACAAAAAAATTATTTGGCGGCAAATGTATCTAAAAATATCTAAAAAGGAGTCACCGTGAGGGGACACCAAGGGTAAGTATGGACAGCGCCGCGGGGTTTGTTGAATATAAATCCGCTATATTAAGAAAAACACCCAGCGTGTTACAGACTTAACAAGGAACAAGCCTCAGCCTCTAAAAGCCCGGACAGTTAATATGAGGCAGGCGAAAGCCCATGAGGCGGCGTTAACATCAAGAACCCAAAGATAGGAGATTTGTCTCGCAGCGTTTTACAAAATCAAAATATAAACCCGCCTAACGGCTCTAAAGCATGGAATCTAGTTAAATATGGCGGTTATTATAACTAAACCCAACCCAGATGTGGCTAACAACGGGAGATTACCAAATGGAGAGGTGAAGAGGGGCAGCATTTAATCTCTTGGTGGAGCAAAAAGAAGGTGAGAAGCGCGGTGAGATGCAATCTCTTGGAAAACGCGCGCTTGCTCCGCGGTGTGACATACCTCCCAGGCAGTGTCGACAACATCTGACAGCTAACCCTGGGAAGTGTCAAGTCGCTCGTTAAGTAGCTGACGTAAGCAAGTACGTCAGCGAAAAGCACGTGACGCGCTCATTGGACAGGGGCAGGGGGTGTGTCTGTATCAACGCAGCTGAAAACTCAGATGCTGCAAAACTGAAAGTGTTATCCCACGAGCGGCAGACAACGTTCTGTGGCGCGCGAAGGGCACTTGAATGTGTCAATTGAAACTGCTGTATAACAGCTTACACTCTAAGTTTCTTGTTTACAACATTTGAGGCATAATAATTTCAACAATGTGCGTGAATGCAAAAAAGGGTAAAGCCACTTAGTCAAATATACGTCAGCTTGAAAACCATAAACATGAGAACCAAATCATAGTGCAGCATATAAAATGGAGGCGAGCTTTAAAAAATATGCACAGAGGTAATGCAAACGCAGCTTACATTCTGAAGCAGAGGTAGACTGCCCTCAACGAGTTAACAATAAATATCTAGATAGATTGTAGTTCAGATTTTGAAAGGGAATCAAGGCAATAGTAGGCCAAAGGGCGGAGATAGTGTGTCATGCAGCAAATGGTTATAAATGGTCAAGATTACCCCAAATTTAAAGGCTAGGTGTTATTCAACAAGGATAATTGTGCATATGTAGCGTCAAGTTCGTTAAGACCATTTAGGACAGAATCAAACCTGTCCATCCATTTACATTCACGGGTGTTGAGGATTGCTCCCAGGTCGCCTCCCCTGATACCCAAAGTGATGGCCTCAAGAACTAGCCATTTCATCGATTCAGGGGGGTGGTTAAATGCTGAAAAATGTTCAACCATGGGGGCCCCCGTGGTATTGCATCTTATTCTGCTACAATGTTGTAGGATACGGCACTTGATCCTCTGAGTGGTCTGACCCACGTATATCTTGTTGCAGGGACAGACAATAGCGTAAATGACATTTTTAGTGTTACAGTTTGTCAATGTTTTTAAGGGCACCGTGCAATTGTTGAATTGAAACACTTTAGTTTCAATAGTGAGACTGCAAGCTTTACATTGTCCACATTTGACATGGCCTACTGGTGCCGGTAGTTGCCACATTGATTCGATTGTTGGCTTAGGAGGTGTGTCCAAAAAGGACTTCACCACTTGATCACGGACATTTCTGCCTTTCTTGAAGGAGTGCATGGGTGGTTCGGGAAGATGTAGTTCCGATGATACCAAATGCCAGTGTTTGTTTATGATATGCCGAATTTCGTTGCTCCTGGTGCTGAAGGTGGTAACGCATATTAGCCTGTTGAGGTCCTCAGTACGATTCTTTGGAGTTAAAAGCATGTCCCTATGGTTGAACCACGCTCTCTTGCGGGCTCTCTTAACCAACCGTCTGGGGTAGCCACGTTCAATTAGTCTAACAATCAGATCATCAGATTCATTGAAGAAATCCTCCTTCCGTGTACAATTTCTCCTGATCCTCAGGAACTGGCCAAAGGGTAGATTATCCCGCAGGCCTCTTGGGTGGTGACTCCCATATCTGAGTAGCGTGTTTCTCTCAGTAGGCTTTCGATAAAGGGTCGTATATAGGCACTCGTCCGCAGTTTTGATAGAGATGTCCAGAAAGTCAATGGTGGACTTGTCTTTGTGAATTGTAAACTGGATGTCGCCTGTTCTCTCATTGAGCCATTTGAAAAAATTGTTGAGTTCTGAATCACTGCCTGTCCAAATCATGAGGACATCATCGATGTACCGCTTCCAGTACGCAACTTGCCTATTAAATGGATTTGTAATGTTGTTCACAAAGGTCTGCTCAAAGTCGTCCATGTACAGGATCGCCAGGTCCGGTGCAAAGCTGGCCCCCATCGCAACACCTTTAGTCTGCATAAAATACTCATTCTGGAAGAGGAAAAAGTTTTGTGTCATCGCTATAGTGAGCAACTGAATTATGAACTCGGATGGAACATATGTGGGTTGTGTTCTTGTGTCCAAATATTTTGACATCACATCTAGAGCATGTTGTTGTGGTATGCTGGTATACAATGACACAATATCCAGCGTGACAAGAATCTGGGTATCTGGATTGAAAGACATACCATCAATTAAATTGATGACCTGCATCGTGTCTCGTACATATGACCTGGTTTGTTCAGCCAAAGGTTTTAGAAAGAAGTCCACGTATTTACACAATGGTTCAAGAATAGACCCACATCCAGAAACTATGGGGCGCCCAGGCGGTCGTTGTTGATTCTTATGAACTTTAGGTAAGGTGTAAATCGTTGGAATGCGTGGATGAGTCTGGTTCAGGTAGGCAAATTCCAAATTCGAAAGGAAACCTTGGGCAAGGCCATCTTGAGTTGTCCGCAAAATCATGCTGCTGATTTTCTTGGAGGGATTGGAATTTAATCTGGTGTAACTAACACCGTCATTCAGTTGAGAGTAAATCTCGTCCTTGTAATCTTCCACATTTTGAAGCACAATGGCACCACCCTTATCCGCAGGTTTGATGACAATGGAGCGATTGTTTTTTAGGTTCTCAAAAACACACTATCTCCGCCCTTTGGCCTACTATTGCCTTGATTCCCTTTCAAAATCTGAACTACAATCTATCTAGATATTTATTGTTAACTCGTTGAGGGCAGTCTACCTCTGCTTCAGAATGTAAGCTGCGTTTGCAGTCAGGTCATTACCTCTGTGCATATTTTTTAAAGCTCGCCTCCATTTTATATGCTGCACTATGATTTGGTTCTCATGTTTATGGTTTTCAAGCTGACGTATATTTGACTAAGTGGCTTTACCCTTTTTTGCATTCACGCACATTGTTGAAATTATTATGCCTCAAATGTTGTAAACAAGAAACTTAGAGTGTAAGCTGTTATACAGCAGTTTCAATTGACACATTCAAGTGCCCTTCGCGAGCCACAGAACGTTGTCTGCCGCTCGTGGGATAACACTTTCAGTTTTGCAGCATCTGAGTTTTCAGCTGCGTTGATACAGACACACCCCCTGCCCCTGTCCAATGAGCGCGTCACGTGCTTTTCGCTGACGTACTTGCTTACGTCAGCTACTTAACGAGCGACTTGACACTTCCCAGGGTTAGCTGTCAGATGTTGTCGACACTGCCTGGGAGGTATGTCACACCGCGGAGCAAGCGCGCGTTTTCCAAGAGATTGCATCTCACCGCGCTTCTCACCTTCTTTTTGCTCCACCAAGAGATTAAATGCTGCCCCTCTTCACCTCTCCATTTGGTAATCTCCCGTTGTTAGCCACATCTGGGTTGGGTTTAGTTATAATAACCGCCATATTTAACTAGATTCCATGCTTTAGAGCCGTTAGGCGGGTTTATATTTTGATTTTGTAAAACGCTGCGAGACAAATCTCCTATCTTTGGGTTCTTGATGTTAACGCCGCCTCATGGGCTTTCGCCTGCCTCAAATTAACTGTCCGGGCTTTTAGAGGCTGAGGCTTGTTCCTTGTTAAGTCTGTAACACGCTGGGTGTTTTTCTTAATATAGCGGATTTATATTCAACAAACCCCGCGGCGCTGTCCATACTTACCCTTGGTGTCCCCTCACGGTGACTCCTTTTTAGATATTTTTAGATACATTTGCCGCCAAATAATTTTTTTGTGTTTTCTCTTCACTTGTGTGGGTCCTTTGATGTTTGTACCTTAATTGATTTAGGTACATCTCCAAACTAGGTTGTGGGAATTGTAATTCAAATTTTTTTACCCCCCCAGCTTTGGTTACGTTTGAACCACTGCCCATTGTGATTCATCATATACCGATAAGAATATTGCCATCAATAGCACCGGTTTCTCAACATTGAATGGTGAGTAATACACCATTTTGCTTTGACCAGTAGGCCCCAATTGAGACCCCATACAGATGTGCAATCTCCTCTTGTTCCGTCTTTCTGTTTTGTTTTAGGAGCCGTTCGGGCCCACTCCACAAATAGTCCAGCATGAGTTTTCCTTGCTGTTGCTGGTAAATATTGTCTTATTTCTACCTAATGATAATTAATGATCCCATAGACACACCGTATTAATACTATTCATTATCCCTAGGTGTAAGTCCATCTTCCCTATCCCCCGCTGGTCCTGAAGAAGACCCCGCTTCCAAGATTTCCTAATTGCTGGCTCGATTAGGGGTCGAAACGTCGACGACTTTTCCCTTGGTTCAATACACGAGACTGACAGTGATTTTACAACTGCTTTTCTTGCTAATGTTATCGCATTTGTGTTATTGCCATTCAAGTGGCAGGTTAGGTCTTCAAATTCATTTTGGATGTTCTTAAACACACGACCTTCCCCTTCACTTCGTCTGCACTTATCCCGATTTATGTTGCACTTTTCACTTCACTTACACCCTTAGTAATTGAAAATGATGATTTTGACATGCATTTGTCTATTTAATAGGTTGACATGTTGACCTTTTTCTATGCTCAATACGATTAAATGAAGTCATTTGTGTATCTCAATAAGGTGTTGTCATAACTCAATTTAAGTTTATATTCACATACTTGTGTTTTAATTAAGTTAAATTGTTCCACTGTGACTGTTTTTTCATATACCAATTTATACACCCGAGTCCAGTGGTCTATCGGGTCACCCCATTGAAACATAACATTGGTATCAATAGTGGCATAAAAGCAAGTAGCGAGTCATATCCACATCTGTTTGTGACAAAATTAGTTGAAAATTCTCTGCCGCAAGTTAAGAATAGAGTATTGAAATTTGAGAGTACCTGGCAAGGTAATACCCCGTCACAGATGTTACAGATGTTACAATATCACCACAATAGAATTAGAGAAGAACAAGAACATGAACAAAGACGTATGAAAGATACAAAAATGAAAATGCTTGTTGCTCAGTCAGTTCCAGCTGATGGTCATCAAAGGGGTGATTCCGCAGGTCCAACGAAAGGGACATGCAACTATTGTAAACAACAAGGTCATTATATACACGATTGCCTAGTCTTGAAACATAACATTGCCACAGGTAGAACCCAGGAAAGACCACGTCCACCTAGACAGGATCAGAATCAACAACAAATCCCTCAGCATGTACAACCTAGGTCAGCTCCGCAACAACTAGCTCCGCAACAGGCAGCTCCACAACAGACCGTAGCACCACCACAAG
This sequence comes from Triturus cristatus, assembly GCF_964204655.1. Classification (NCBI taxonomy): domain Eukaryota; kingdom Metazoa; phylum Chordata; class Amphibia; order Caudata; family Salamandridae; genus Triturus; species Triturus cristatus. The sequence continues at coordinate 443,710,974 of NC_140595.1, forward strand.
TGCAGCCTATTGCTGCCACACAAGCAACAACGCAACAGATGTATCAGTATGCACAAGCAGATTATCCCGATTATCAGCGATACACATGAAATAGCCTAGAGAGGGAAGTTGGCTTACCCCTTATTGAGGTTCCTGTAGATCAAGAGGGACCTTATGTACATAGTGAACTATTAGGGGAAGACAGAAAGTTTTTACTTGATACAGGGGCAAGCAGAACAACTATACGACGCAGTGAAGTTCCAGGGGCACCCCTCTCAGGCTCACAGAATATTTCCCTTGGATTCTCAGGAAAACCTATAATTAATGACGTAACACAACCTCTTCCACTCACGGTTGGTCCATTGACACGTACTACAGACTTATTGCTTACTAAATCATGTCCAGAGAACTTGTTAGGTATAAAAACACTGAAAGCTCTAGGAGCTATAATATGTTGTTCTCCGGAAGGAGTACGACTATTTCTACGTGACTTTAAAGGTCACTACGTGTCCAGAGACATGGATCACCGGTTGCAGAATTTACCTACACATTTATGGGCACAAGGCCCCACTGCTGTTGGTTGCATGAACATTACACCATATCGAGTCACACTGAAAACAGGAGTAGTACTACCACGAATGCGACAATACAAGTTACCACCAGATGCTGTTGTGGCTTTGCTGCAAATCATTGACGACCTCATTACACAAGGAGTGGTTGTCGAAACCAACTCCAATGTATGCAATTCCCCGATAATTCCGATTCTTAAAAGAACGGATCCAAAAGCACCACCAGTATATCGATTGGTTATTGATCTGCGCGAACTAAATAAATGTATTGTACCACAATACCCTGTGGTCCCAGATATCTCTTCATTACTAACAGCTATTGACTCAGAAGCAACGTTCTTCACTGTAATTGATCTTAAGAATGCTTTCTTTAGCGTCCCAATAGATCCGGAAAGTCAATATCTGTTCGGATTCAGTTTAAATGGACGAAGTTTTAAATTCACACGCGCACCTCAAGGATTTACAGAAAGCCCCAGCATCTATAGCCAAGCACTGAAACGAGAACTTGACAGTATCCACATGCCAGTTAACACTGCCTTGCTTCAATATGTCGATGATCTGCTGATCACCGCCCGAAGCGAACCTGAATGTGAAACAGCGTCACTGACGGTTTTAAAATTTTTGGCCGACAAGGGGCACAAGGTGTCCCCTTCTAAGCTGCAATTCTGTGTCCAGCGAGTTGTTTACCTTGGGCACTCGCTGTCCAAGGAGGGAAGACAGCTTACACCCGACCGCATCCAGTTAATCGCTAACATGTCACCACCCAAGACACAAAAGGAGGTGCGGGCTTTTATAGGTCTCACTTCATACTGTAGGCAGTGGATCCCTCAATATGCATTTCTAGCTAAACCCCTCATCCAGTTGACAACACAGGAGGCAGCCACATGGACTGTCCTCCCTTGGACTCAAGAACACACACACGCCTTTGAAAGCTTAAAGAAAGCTTTATGCCAAGCACCTGTTTTAGCAACACCATGTTACAGTAAACAGTTTACACTCTTTGTTACAGAACGCGAAGGTACTGCCTTGTCAGTACTCACTCAGGAACAAGCAGGATCACACAAACCATGTGCTTATTTCTCTAGTACATTAGATCCAGTAGCTCAGGCTCTTCCTGCGTGCCTGAAATCGGTGGCAGCAACAGCTTTAGCAATCAGACAAAGCGATACCATAGTGTTAGGACACCAATTGACAGTACAAGTACCACACGCAGTAGAGGTTCTTTTGAACCGCACACAAACACAACACTTGACTATAGCGAGACTCACCGGTTACGAATTGACATTGTTTCAGCCACACATAGAAATCAGACGTTGTAATACGTTAAATCCTGCCACACTGTTACCAGTAGGCGGAACAGATCCATTGGCACATGATTGTGTCGAAGTCATTACTATCACGACGAAACCCAGACAAGACTTGACAGACATCCCTTTATCAGATCCAGACCTGACATTATATGTAGATGGTTCATGTATGAGAACAAGTACAGGAGAGTTAGTGGCCGCTTACGCAGTCACAACAGACACTGAAGTCATTGAAACAAATTGTATTAACACTTTGTCAGCTCAAGCAGCAGAGCTCATCGCTCTGACACAAGCCTGTATTCAAGCCAAAGATAAGAAAGTCAACATATACACAGATTCACGTTATGCATTCGGAGTCGTCCATGACTTCGGCGTACTGTGGCGAGAGAGAGGTTATTTAACTTCTCACGGTGCCCACATCCAACACGGACCCCTCATTCAAGCCCTATTAGACGCGATTCATTTACCTACTGCAATATCGATTATGAAATGCAAAGCCCATACAAAAGTTACCGATATCATTTCTCAGGGTAATGACCTAGCTGATAGAACAGCTAAACAGACTGCTCAGAATCAGACTCACACAACTGACACGACAAAGACAATAGTTCCGACACCAACACATTGCATGACAGTTAAGGATCCCGCCCTTGATGTAATTGACATACAGACACATGCTACACCAGAAGAAATAAAGAAATGGACTGAATTAGGAGGGATCCAAACGGATCAAGGATGGATGACGAAGGAAAAATCTATATGGTTTCTTCCCGACTCCATGGTTCAAGTCATCATTAACACAATACATAGTCCAGCGCACCTAGGAGAAAAAGCTATGCTAGACAGTATTCAACACATTTGGTTCAACAAACACTTGCGAGCAGCAGCCAAACAGAAAGTACGTACCTGTATGATATGTTGTCAGTTTAATCCAGGTAAAAGCATCCCCGTAGAACAGGGTGGATTTCAATCTCCCGATCATGCTTTTGAAGTCCTCCAGATGGATTATATCCAGATGGAACGATGTCGAGGATTCAAATATGTTCTCGTAGTTGTCTGTGCTCTTTCTCGTTGGACAGAAGCCTACCCGGTTTCAGATTACACTGCCCCGACTACTGCCAAACAGTTAGTTCGAGAATTCTTCCCACGGTACGGTTTACCACGTGTTGTCTACTCAGATAACGGCCAGCCATTCTCATCCGAACTAATGAAACATGTTTCCCTTTTGTTAGGCTACCAATGGAAATTCCACTGTGTCCGACATCCCGAGGCAGCAGGTCTCGTGGAACACCATAATCAAACTCTGAAAATTAGATTGTCCAAAATATGTAGAGAAAAAGGTGTCGATTGGATAGTAGCCTTACCAGTTGCGCTCTTTTACATGAGAATGGTAGCACATTCTCGAACAGGACTATCCCCGTACGAGGTGATCTTCGGTAGACCACCAAATATGTGGGGGACGCCTATACCTCGCAAAATCACTGATGTTGACTGTAATATGCTGACAGATTACCTGGCTTCCTTGATGTCTGCACTACAATCTTGTCGTTCACAGGTAGCTGCAGCTTTTCCCGATAATACTGAGGTGAAGCCCCATGACGTGGTTCCGGGCGACCTGGTTCTGGTCCGGAATTTCGACCGGAAGACCCAACTGGAGCCTAGGTGGAAATCGCCAAAGCTTGTTCTACTAACAACAAGGACAGCCGTGAAGATCGAGGGACGTAAAGGGTGGTTGCACTCGAGTCATATCAAGAAATTTTATGGACTACCATCCAGTGTGAATACTCAACCCTGCATTCCCTCACAGACAGACTCTAAGCTCCCCTTGGTTGAGCAGTCAACAACGGAACTTTATAAACTAAAATTAAGGTCTAGCAAGTCAGACAATTTGATTGTTTAAGTCCTCTCCAAGGTGAATCGGTTGAATTTGTCTCTGACATGTATCCTCTAGACCGGAATAGAGAAAGAAATCAACAGATGCAGCTTAAAAAGCATGCGTATTGTAAATCACTTCGTAGTCACTGCACAGTAACCTTATTAATTTTGTTTTTTCTAAGTCTTCTGATCATCATTTCCAGTATACTATTGCACATGTATTACCCTATTTTTAAGCGTGCTTACAATGTAACTGCAGAACACTCTTTTAGCGAATTACCTCCGCATGAGTTGTCCTATAGATTTGCGCTGCGCAACAACACATTCATTAGTATGTTACATCATTCTCACCAGACCAGCAATGCCACAAATTGTTGGATATGTGGCCGACTCCCTCCCTATCAGAACTATAAGGGAGTTTTGCCCCTCTTTCCATATCCGTTCACACACAATGGCTCCTGTGGAGCATGGTTTAGTTTGATTAATTCCCTAGATTCAAATTCCGCAGTTTATCAAGACAACTGGGTATGGGGAAACCTGAACCTAGTTTTGCTTAAAGTCTGCTACCCTAACAAGGAGGGACTTCCCAAAAGAACAGGAACTGATCTAGAAAATGAAGTATATGGATTAGGTAATTTTACACTTAACCTCATGATCCTGAACGTTGAATCTGAAGCTACACCAATCTTGCCCGCCATGTCAGTATTCCCAGTAAAACGGGAATTATGTGTAAGAAAGAATGGTTCCATACACATGGGCCATAGTAAATGCACCACTGTAATAAAATTCAGTGATCAAGGCAAGTCTACATTTAGAGCTTCCCGTCATTCCTACTTCATATGTGGCCAGACCGCATATATACGTCTACCCCTAGATTGGGATGGTACCTGTTACATAGCATTCCTTCTGCCACCTGTCTTCCTAGCTCCTCCTGATTATCATAGAAATACCCATTTAGTACACAATAGACAGCAGAGAGATCTCCCAATAGTCGATTACACTGAAACAGCATGGGAGCAATACACAGATTTCAATAAAGGTTTCTTTCCCTATATAGGTACAGTCACTAATAGTAAGCTGATACGTAGATTAACTAGAACCCTTGAAGCAGTAGTGAACGAGACTACTTCCGCCTTAGGCAATTTAACAGAAGAGCAGTCTGCTATGCGGATTGTTGTGCTTCAAAATCGTCTTGTCCTTGACGTCATCCTGGCCGATAGGGGCGGGTCTTGTAGGGTCATCGGATCAAGTTGCTGCATTTTCATACCAGAAAATTCGCCGTCAGTATATAAAGCCATAACCCGCCTTCATAAGATTATAAGCCAGATACACCAGAGCCCAGGCACCTGGACTTGGTCCGGCTGGTTCTGGGGCGTGTTGTCCGCCTGGGGATGGAGGATCCTATCCTTCCTAGGTATTGGCTTCCTCATACTATTCAGTTGTTGCTTATGTCTACAATGTGGGCCAGCGATTTGCGGCCTGTGTGCCACATCGTGTATCCCACCTCCAAGTTTTCATTCAAAATCCCGGAAGAAGAAAGAAGAACAAATGATGCTATATGAACAGATCGATGGATTGATGAAGATCGATATCACCTGAGGGTCCGTAGGGGACAAGGAGGGAATGAGGAAATATGAATTTTGTGATCAGTTATGTCCCCTATCGTAGACCCCAACGGCTCCATGTGCATGCTCTAAGTACATGTATGTTCCCTCCAGTTCCAGTTTTAAAGACGCAAATACATGTGCGTCCACCGTCAACCTGTCCTCTTTCAGATCCGCCATGAATGGGTCAGATATTCCATTCCTAAGTATGAAAGGCCACCGACTTTATGTGGTTCACTTTCCACATTTTACAGATTCAGGCGAGTAGGCCCTGAATTCTGCCATCAAGCCTTTTTCCTGCCTTCTGCCTCTGAAAGCTCCAGTCCGAGCCTGCATCTGTATCCATGAACTTTGTCCTACTCCCTGCGCGGCTAACGGTGCCTGATCCAGCCTGTTGCCTGCCAAAAACTGTATTTCACCTTCAAGATTATCTGCTCTGCTCCTCATCCGATGCATTCCTGTCTAGTAGTTTAGGTAAACATTCTTCCAGCTACCATGCAAAGGGCCAGGCCTCGCTGTCCTCATGCAAGTAATTCATAGCCCCTGTTACCATGGAAGATTCCTGCCCCCTCGCATCTCATGTAGACACTTAGACGCTTGTACACGCACTAACAGTCAGTATAGAATAGATTTTATTCTAGAGACCTTCCCTTTTGGATAACACAGTTCTTTAAACATAGGATATTAGATATGGTTTGGGATTAGGTTGACATGACCCCCCAGACTTCTGTCTCCACATGTAGAGCTAAATGTCAAGTCCCCTTCACCCTCTAGTTGCACGTCAATCACACGTCATGCGGCTGCGCGCGCACCTCTGCCAAATATTTCTGCTGACATTGCAGGATTCTCTTATGGATCCACCCACTTGTGACATCATGTATAATGACGTTTTATAAGTTACGCCTATATGTCCGCCTTTTTTAGTTACGTATGCCTATTTTATCTGTATTATCAGCTGTTACGCCTCTTGCATCTGTCTTAATGTAATGCTTACCATATAAATACCATTACCTGTCAATAATGTATGCCCTTCCTTCCTGAACTCTCGTGGTGATGGAATTTGAAGCCTGCAATTCGAATTGTATTTCCTTTGTCAAGGAATAAAGCCTTTAGAACCTCTAATACCACGGATTCTGCCTCTTATATTTACTGAGTTATTCTTACTAGAATTTACCGCATAAAAAATAGTACCGGTAATGAAATATTTACCACACTATACAGACACATGTGTGTTGTGTTCACAGAGTGCCACATTCACACATGCTAGACATGTCCATTTTGTAAAGGGTTGTGATTCTCCAGGAGTCACAATGTATTTCTTTGGGGTGTCAAAAGTACTCACAGGTCTCTGAGTGTGGGGACACCTTCTGCATTGGCATGTGGTATTTGGCCTTGGGTGTGACAATACTGTTTGTTTCACAGTGAACAAGAGGTGGCATGCCTTCATAGTCTTGCTGTGCTCAACTGATCCCAGACACTAGCTTCTCATGATCTTGGGATTTCAAGTTAGTTTCTGTTGTGTCCTAATTTTCTTTGTTTGCAAGTGGCATGGTGCATCAACCAACTGGGGAGTGCAGGGCTTACATATGTGGGGAGTATCCTAGATGTTACTCATAATGCCTTTCCTGATATGCACTGTTGCCTATTTTGTTTGGACTCATGTGTCAGATGTATACAGGTGAATGATTTTTCCTGTCTCTTCACCTTGCCCACAGCATCATCGGAGGACACCGAGGGAGACACCGGCACGGACGTGGAGGAGTGATCGAGCAGTGGTGCCACCACTGCTGTGGAGTCGGTGGATTCTAGTGGCACAGAGGGCGAGGGGAGTGAGGCTGAGGACCTGCCCAGTACCAACACAGACTACGAGGCAGACGGGTCCGAGGCTGAGCTCCCAGAGGGGGTGGAGGCTGCTCCCACAGCTGAAAGCAGCAGTACATCTCTCGCAGCCCTCTCCATTCCCATCACCGCCCTCCCACTTGCTCGGGTCCCTTCTGTCCGTGCTAGGCCACACTGTGTCTCCTTCGTGCCAGGCACCGCACCCCCTGCCCCTGTCCACCCTGCTGCCCTCACTGCCGAGTCTGTGGACATTCAGCGGCAGTTGCAAGTTGGGCAGACATCGATCCTGAATGTCCTCCATGGCCACACCAGACTGCTGACCCAGATGGTGTCGTACATGGAGGGCATGTCATCAGCGATGTCTGACCAACGGATGTTGCTGAGGTCCCTGGACTCGTCACTGATGGCAGTAGTGTGTCACCTGCAGAGCTGCCTCCCCCCCTACCCCTGGCCCATCCACAAGTCCAACACCCATGCCTTTCCCAAGCACACCAAGACATCCACACACACGCACCCCACCAGACACAAGCAGCACACCACCACGTAAGGGCAAGCGCACACCTCCTGACACGCACACTCAGGGGGTAGCAGGCACACCCACTGGGTCTGGGGCACACAGGCAGGCACGCAGCCACAGTCCTCATCCACATGACTCACTCCCCAGTCCCTCCGATGTCACTCCCCTTGGCTCCCCTGCCCCAGATTCGGAGAAGGAGGCCTACTTTGCTGGGCTGGGCCTCAGCCCCACTAGTTCACCTGGACGCAAACGGTCACGGCACTCCACCGGTAGGGGAGTTAAGTCCCCCAGCCCATCCACCACCTCCCCCAGTAGTGCTGCAACCCATCCCTCCGACCCCCCCCCTCCTTGGGGCCTGTTGTTTCTCCGGGTGCAGGGGAGACGCTTGAGGAACTGGCAGAAGTGTGCAGCGCCGAGCTCGCCTCCACCTTTGGCGCTGCCCCACCCCCTGTGGTGGAGTCATCCGTCCCTGCACCCACCACACCTACCCTTCCCCCTCCTGTCCCTGCGGTGCCTGGTCCTTCCCCACATGATGCCCCCCCCCAGTCGACGACACAGTCTTGTGATGTGCAGGCAAGCTAGGGGAGACGCATGGCCATGTGTCCCCCCCCCCCAAGGACTGATGATATGGACTGGCCATTGGCCTTTGTGAATAGTCTCATTTACACATTATTATTTTCATGCTGAATAAAGCATTTTCTTTTACGTTTGAAAAGTCTTGCATTTCAGGTATTGATGTTGATGCTGATGCTACAGAAGTTGGGGTTGTGGGCATGTGTTATGTTTCAGGGAAATGTTGTAGTCTGCTGCTCATGGGGTGGAACCTGGTATCTGCGTGCCATCACAAGATCTCTGCAAAGATTCTTTGTTGTGTATGCTCTTTGTGTTTGGAGACATTGTCCCAAGGGGAGTTCCTTCCTCTGTGGTACCTGACATCACCCCTGCAGAGAGTTGCACAATTGTTGTGTTGCCCTGTGTCTACATGTCCTTTGTTGGTGATGGATCCCTTCAACTCTGGCCATGCCTGCTCAGCAATGTGTCCGGCTGCATCGTCTGTGCCATCCTTGGTACTCACTGTACTTGTGTATAGGGTATTTTGCCATGCCTTCATGGATAAGTGGTCCCTTTTCCGCACAATGCATGTGTGTAATCCCAGCCTAGTACACATATGGTACTTGTTCTGCTGGGTATTTGAACACCTGACTCACAATTGTGGGCATTGTATCTGTGGGAACTCCACCCTATTCCTTCCATGACAGACAACATCTTGGTGGCTAGTCCAGCACCTGAACATTCCTATCAGTCCTGGGATGTGCATGACAGTGTGTGTTTTCTCTGGCTCTCTTAGTTTGTTAGGCAGTGACATGACTATACAGTCTTGTGGCATGATCTCAGTGTGTGTATTGTGCTGCATCTGCCAGGGGTGGGTATGCATGTGTTATTTGTCCTCACACCCACATGTGGTGTGTCATGCAGTGGGGGAAAGACATCCTTCCTCCTGGGAGTGGGACACTGCTGTCAGTGATGTGTTGTTATGGCACTATCATCATTGTCCTAAGTTATGGATATGTACATTCACCCATGGAGCTGTGGTCCTCTGATAATGATGTACACCCCCCATGTCTCTGTCCACTGCTGGGAGTCCTCTGCACCCACCCCTCATATGTCTGTCCACTGCTGGGAGTCCTATGCACCCACCCCTCATATGTCTGGGCACTGCTGGGAGTGATAGGCACCCACCCCTCATATGTCTGGGCACTGCTGGGAGTCCTCTGCACCCACCCCTCATATGTCTGGGCACTGCTGGAAGTCATAGGCACCCACCCCTCATATATCTGGGCCCTGCTGGGAGTGATAGGCACACACCCCTCATAAGCCTGGGCACTGCTGGGAGTGATAGGCACACACCCCTCATATGTCTGGGCACTGCTGGGTGTCCTCTGCACCCACCCCTCATATGTCTGTCCACTGCTGGGAGTGATAGGCACCCACCCCTCATATGTCTGGGCACTGCTGGGAGTGATAGGCACACACCCCTCATATGTCTGGGCACTGCTGGGAGTGATAGGCACCCACCCCTCATATGTCTGGGCACTGCTGGGAGTCCTCTGCACCTACCCCTCATATGTCTGGGCACTGCTGGGAGTCATAGGCACCCACCCCTCATATGTCTGGGCACTGCTGGGAGTGATAGGCACTCACCCCTCATATGTCTGGGCACTGCTGGGAGTGATAGGCACACACCCCTCATATGTCTGGTGTTAGAAGGCGACCTCAGAGGAGCCCAAAGGGGGCCCTGACTATCCTGAGACCAACCCTCGAGGTATCGTAGCCGGGCACTGGCGGGGGATTCCTCAGGGGAGGAATCTCGTATCTAGGATCGTACTCTCGGCACCCCACGACAAAGAGAAGCCACACCGTGAGTTCTTAAGAACAAATCTTTATCACATCGGAGTCGTAGGATCTTTATGATCAGCAAGGCAAATATATACAAGTAGAGCACAGGCTCACAGAGTCTCGGGGGAGGTAGGAGGTAGCGGGACAGTCTGTGGGGATATGGATCAAATGCAGGGGCGTACCCGGCGCACAGCTCACAATCCTCGAGCTGGGGGATACGCTTGTCGTCGTCGGGGTCCGGCGGGACCAGGAGAGTCTGTGGGAGCCGCGAGTCACTCGGCCGGGCTCAAGTACAAGTTCGGAGGTCTTACGATCTTCGGGGCGCCGCGAGTCACTCAGCAGGGCTCAAGCACAAGTTCGGAGGTCTTACGATCTTCGGGGAGCCGCGAGTCACTCAGCAGGGCTCAAGCACAAGTTTGGAGGTCTTACGATCTTCAGGGAGCCGCGAGTCACTCAGCAGGGCTCAGGTGTTTCCAAAGGCGGATCTGCCGGATAGTCCCAGAGCACCCCTTGATATAGGTCGACTCCTCTTTGATGTCCGGAGTCTGTGCAGGCAGGGGTCTTGTCACCTTGTGGCCCTTGTCGGGGTTTCCTGCCATTGTCTTTTGATCCTTTCAGGGCCGGGTCGGGAGGAGTCCCAGACACCCAGCAGGCGTGGAGCCAGCCCTCGGGGAGGCCGGAGGGCCGATTGAAACCCACCTTCCCAGGGGAGCTCAGAGGTGCGATGGAAACTGCTCCTCCCTCTCTCATCCCAATGGGAGTGTGATGTCCTCCAGCCGGAGTGACGCCTCTAGGCCAGGGTCGCGCTGGGGCCGGATGGCCATCAGGGTGCATGAAGTGGGCACGCGGGCCCGGTGTGACCGAAAGGAGGAAGGCCACGGACGGGGAAGTCAGGGTCGGGTGTGTGTGTGTTCTGGTGGGAAGGATCGGCTAGGCCGAGTGCTTGGGGGCTGCATGGGTCAGGATATGTGGTGCGGGGACAGGGATGGCCATGCCACGAGGCCGGGTCTAACATCTGGGCACTGCTGGGAGTCCTCTGCACCCACCCCTCATATGTCTGTCCACTGCTGGGAGTGATAGGCACCCACCCCTCAGATGTCTGGGCACTGCTGGGAGTGATAGGCACCCACCCCTCATATGTCTGGGCACTGCTGGGAGTCCTCTGCACCCACTCCTCATATGTCTGTCCACTGCTGGGAGTGATAGGCACACACCCCTCATATGTCTGGGCACTGCTTGGAGTGATAGGCACCCACCCCTCATATGTCTGGGTACTACTGGGAGTCCTCTGCACCCACCCCTCATATGTCTGTCCACTGCTGGGAGTGATAGGCACCCACCCCTCATATGTCTGGGCACTGCTGGGAGTGATAGGGACCCACCCCTTATATGTCTGGGCACTGCTGGGAGTCCTCTGCACCCACCCCTCTTATGTCTGTCCACTGCTGGGAGTGATAGGCACCCACCCCTCATATGTCTGGGCACTGCTGGGAGTGATAGGCACCCACCCCTCATATGTCTGGGCACTGCTGGGAGTCATAGGCATCCACCCCTCATATGTATGGGCAGTGCTGGGAGTGATAGGCACACACTCCTCATATGTCTGGGCACTGCTGGGAGTCCTCTGCACCCACCCCTCATATATCTGTCCACTGCTGGAAGTCCTCTGCACCCACCCCTCATATGTCTGTCCACTGCTGGGAGTGATAGGCACCCACCCCTCATACATCTGGGCACTGCTGGGAGTGATATGCACCCACCCCTCATATGTCTGGGCACTGCTGGGAGTCCTATGCACCCACCCCTCATATGTCTGGGCACTGCTGGGAGTGATAGGCACCCACCCCTCATATGTCTGGGCACTGCTGGGAGTCCTCTGCACCCACCCCTCATATGTCTGGGCACTGCTGGAAGTCATAGGCACCCACCCCTCATATATCTGGGCCCTGCTGGGAGTGATAGGCACACACCCCTCATAAGCCTGGGCACTGCTGGGAGTGATAGGCACACACCCCTCATATGTCTGGGCACTGCTGGGTGTCCTCTGCACCCACCCCTCATATGTCTGTCCACTGCTGGGAGTGATAGGCACCCACCCCTCATATGTCTGGGCACTGCTGGGAGTGATAGGCACACACCCCTCATATGTCTGGGCACTGCTGGGAGTGATAGGCACCCACCCCTCATATGTCTGGGCACTGCTGGGAGTCCTCTGCACCTACCCCTCATATGTCTGGGCACTGCTGGGAGTCATAGGCACCCACCCCTCATATGTCTGGGCACTGCTGGGAGTGATAGGCACTCACCCCTCATATGTCTGGGCACTGCTGGGAGTGATAGGCACACACCCCTCATATGTCTGGTGTTAGAAGGCGACCTCAGAGGAGCCCGAAGGGGGCCCTGACTATCCTGAGACCAACCCTCGAGGTATCGTAGCCGGGCACTGGCGGGGGATTCCTCAGGGGAGGAATCTCGTATCTAGGATCGTACTCTCGGCACCCCACGACAAAGAGAAGCCACACCGTGAGTTCTTAAGAACAAATCTTTATCACATCGGAGTCGTAGGATCTTTATGATCAGCAAGGCAAATATATACAAGTAGAGCACGGGCTCACAAAGTCTCGGGGGGGGTAGGAGGTAGCGGGACAGTCTGTGGGGATATGGATCAAATGCAGGGGCGTACCTGGCGCACAGCTCACAATCCTCGAGCTGGTGGATACGCTTGTCGTCGTCGGGGTCCGGCGGGACCAGGAGAGTCTGTGGGAGCCGCGAGTCACTCGGCCGGGCTCAAGTACAAGTTCGGAGGTCTTACGATCTTCAGGGAGCCGCGAGTCACTCAGCAGGGCTCAAGCACATGTTCGGAGGTCTTACGATCTTCGGGGCGCCGCGAGTCACTCAGCAGGGCTCAAGCACAAGTTCGGAGGTCTTACGATCTTCAGGGAGCCGCGAGTCACTCAGCAGGGCTCAGGTGTTTCCAAAGGCGGATCTGCTGGATAGTCCCAGAGCACCCCTTGCCTTGATATAGGTCGACTCCTCTTTGATGTCCGGAGTCTGTGCAGGCAGGGGTCTTGTCACCTTGTGGTCACTTGTCGGGGTTTCCTGCCATTGTCTTTTGATCCTTTCAGGGCCGGGTCGGGAGGAGTCCCAGACACCCAGCAGGCGTGGAGCCAGCCCTCGGGGAGGCCGGAGGGCCGATTGAAACCCACCTTCCCAGGGGAGCTCAGAGGTGCGATGGAAACTGCTCCTCCCTCTCTCATCCCAATGGGAGCGTGATGTCCTCCAGCCGGAGTGGCGCCTCTAGGCCAGGGTCGCGCTGGGGCCGGATGGCCATCAGGGTGCATGAAGTGGGCACGCGGGCCCGGTGTGGCCGAAAGGAGGAAGGCCACGGACGGGGAAGTCAGGGTCGGGTGTGTGTGTGTTCTGGTGGGAAGGATCGGCTAGGCCGAGTGCTTGGGGGCTGCATGGGTCAGGATATGTGGTGCGGGGACAGGGATGGCCATGCCACGAGGCCGGGTCTAACATCTGGGCACTGCTGGGAGTCCTCTGCACCCACCCCTCATATGTCTGTCCACTGCTGGGAGTGATAGGCACCCACCCCTCATATGTCTGGGCACTGCTGGGAGTGATAGGCACCCACCCCTCATATGTCTGGGCACTGCTGGAAGTCCTCTGCACCCACTCCTCATATGTCTGTCCACTGCTGGGAGTGATAGGCACACGCCCCTCATATGTCTGGGCACTGCTGGGAGTGATAGGCACCCACCCCTCATATGTCTGGGTACTGCTGGGAGTCCTCTGCACCCACCCCTCAGATGTCTGTCCACTGCTGGGAGTGATAGGCACCCACCCCTCATATGTCTGGGCACTGCTGGGAGTGATAGGGACCCACCCCTCATATGTCTGGGCACTGCTGGGAGTCCTCTGCACCCACCCCTCTTATGTCTGTCCACTGCTGTGAGTGATAGGCACCCACCCCTCATATGTCTGGGCACTGCTGGGAGTGATAGGCACCCACCCCTCATCTGTCTGGGCACTGCTGGGAGTCATAGGCATCCACCCCTCATATGTATGGGCACTGCTGGGAGTGATAGGCACACACCCCTCATATGTCTGGGCACTGCTGGGAGTCCTCTGCACCCACCCCTCATATGTCTGGGCACTGCTGGAAGTCATAGGCACCCACCCCTCATATGTCTGGGCACTGCTGGGAGTGATAGGCACACACCCCTCATATGTCTGGGCACTGCTGGGAGTGATAGGCACACACCCCTCATATGTCTGGGCACTGCTGGGAGTCCTCTGCACCCACCCCTCATATGTCTGTCCACTACTGGGAGTGATAGACACACACCCCTCATATGTCTGGGCACTGCTGGGAGTGATAGGCACCCACGCCTCATATGTCTGGGCACTGCTGGGAGTCCTCTGCACCTACCCCTCATATGTCTGGGCACTGCTGGGAGTCATAGGCACCCACCCCTCATATGTCTGGGCACTGCTGGGAGTGATAGGGACACACCCCTCATAGGTCTGGGCACTGCTGGGAGTCCTCTGCACCCACCCCTCATATGTCTGTCCAATGCTGGGAGTGATAGGCACCCACCCCTCTTATGTCTGTGCACTGCTGGGAGTGATAGGCACCCACCCCTCATATGTCTGGGCACTGCTGGGAGTCCTCTGCACCCACCCCTCATATGTTTGTCCACTGCTGGGAGTGATAGGCACACACCCCTCATATGTCTGGGCACTGCTGGGAGTGATAGGCACCCACCCCTCATATGTCTGGGCACTGCTGGGAGTCCTCTGCACCCACCCCTCGGATGTCTGTCCACTGCTGAGAGTGATAGGCACCCACCCCTCATATGTCTGGGCACTGCTGGGAGTGATAGGCACCCACCCCTCATATGTCTGGGCACTGCTGGGAGTCCTCTGCACCCACCCCTCATATGTCTGTCCACTGCTGGGAGTGATAGGCACCCACCCCTCATATGTCTGGGCACTGCTGGGAGTGATAGGCACCCACCCCTCATATGTCTGGGCACTGCTGGGAGTCATAGGCATCCACCCCTCATATGTCTGGGCACTGCTGGGAGTGATAGGCACACACCCCTCATATGTCTGGGCACTGCTGGGAGTCCTCTGCACCCACCCCTCATATGTCTGTCTACTGCTGGAAGTCCTCTGCACCCACCCCTCATATGTCTGGGCACTGCTGGGAGTCATAGGCACCAACCCCTCATATGTCTGGGCACTGCTGGGAGTGATAGGCACACACCCCTCATATGTCTGGGCACTGCTGGGAGTGATAGGCACACACCCCTCATATGTCTGGGCACTGCTGGGAGTCCTCTGCACCCACCCTTCATATGTCTGTCCACTGCTGGGAGTGATAGGCACCCGCCCCTCATATGTCTGGGCACTGCTGGGAGTGATAGGCACCCACCCCTCATTTGCCTGGGCACTGCTGGGAGTGATAGGCACACACCCCTCATATGTCTGGGCACTGCTGGGAGTCCTCTGCACCCACCCCTCATATGTCTGTCCACTGCTGGGAGTGATAGGCACCCACCCCTCATATGTCTGGGCACTGCTGGGAGTGATAGGCACCCACCCCTCATATGTCTGGGCACTGCTGGGAGTCCTCTGAACCCACCCCTCATATGTCTGTCCACTGCTGGGAGTGATAGGCACACACCCCTCATATGCCTGGGCACTGCTGGGAGTTATAGGCACCCACCCCTCATATGTCTGGGCACTGCTGGGAGTCCTCTGCACCCACCCCTCAGATGTCTGTCCACTGCTGGGAGTGAAAGGCACCCACCCCTCATATGTCTGGGCACTGCTGGGAGTGATAGGCACACACCCCTCATATGTCTGGGCACTGCTGGGAGTGATAGGCACACACCCCTCATATGTCTGGGCACTGCTGGGAGTCCTCTGCACCCACCCCTCATATGTCTGTCCACTGCTGGGAGTGATAGGCACCCACCCCTCATATGTCTGGGCACTGCTGGGAGTCCTCTGCACCCACCCCTCGGATGTCTGTCCACTGCTGAGAGTGATAGGCACCCACCCCTCATATGTCTGGGCACTGCTGGGAGTGATAGGCACCCACCCCTCATATGTCTGTCCACTGCTGGGAGTGATAGGCACCCACCCCTCATATGTCTGGGCACTGCTGGGAGTGATAGGCACCCACCCCTCATATGTCTGGGCACTGCTGGGAGTCATAGGCATCCACCCCTCATATGTCTGGGCACTGCTGGGAGTGATAGGCACACACCCCTCATATGTCTGGGCACTGCTGGGAGTCCTCTGCACCCACCCCTCATATGTCTGTCCACTGCTGGAAGTCCTCTGCACCCACCCCTCATATGTCTGGGCACTGCTGGGAGTCATAGGCACCAACCCCTCATATGTCTGGGCACTGCTGGGAGTGATAGGCACACACCCCTCATATGTCTGGGCACTGCTGGGAGTGATAGGCACACACCCCTCATATGTCTGGGCACTGCTGGGAGTCCTCTGCACCCACCCTTCATATGTCTGTCCACTGCTGGGAGTGATAGGCACCCGCCCCTCATATGTCTGGGCACTGCTGGGAGTGATAGGCACCCACCCCTCATTTGCCTGGGCACTGCTGGGAGTGATAGGCACACACCCCTCATATGTCTGGGCACTGCTGGGAGTCCTCTGCACCCACCCCTCATATGTCTGTCCACTGCTGGGAGTGATAGGCACCCACCCCTCATATGTCTGGGCACTGCTGGGAGTGATAGGCACCCACCCCTCATATGTCTGGGCACTGCTGGGAGTCCTCTGAACCCACCCCTCATATGTCTGTCCACTGCTGGGAGTGATAGGCACACACCCCTCATATGCCTGGGCACTGCTGGGAGTTATAGGCACCCACCCCTCATATGTCTGGGCACTGCTGGGAGTCCTCTGCACCCACCCCTCAGATGTCTGTCCACTGCTGGGAGTGATAGGCACCCACCCCTCATATGTCTGGGCACTGCTGGGAGTGATAGGCACACACCCCTCATATGTCTGGGCACTGCTGGGAGTGATAGGCACACACCCCTCATATGTCTGGGCACTTCTGGGAGTCCTCTGCACCCACCCCTCATATGTCTGTCCACTGCTGGGAGTGATCGGCACCCGCCCCTCATATGTCTGGGCACTGCTGAGAGTGATAGGCACCCACCCCTCATTTGCCTGGGCACTGCTCGGAGTGATAGGCACACACCTCTCATATGTCTGGGCACTGCTGGGAGTCCTCTGCACCCACCCCTCATATGTCTGTCCGCTGCTGGGAGTCCTCTGCACCCACCCCTCATATGTCTGGGCACTGCTGGGAGTCATAGGCACCCACCCCTCATATGTCTGGGCACTGCTGGGAGTGATAGGCACACACCCCTCATATGTCTGGGCACTGCTGGGAGTGATAGGCACACACCCCTCATATGTCTGGGCACTGCTGGGAGTCCTCTGCACCCACCCCTCATATGTCTGTCCACTGCTGGGAGTGATAGGCACCCACCCCTAATATGTCTGGGCAGTGCTGGGAGTGATAGGCACCCACCCCTCATATGTCTGGGCACTGCTGAGAGTCATAGGCATCCACCCCTCATATGTCTGGGCACTGCTGGGAGTGATAGGCACACACCCCTCATATGTCTGGGCACTGCTGGGAGTCCTCTGCACCCACCCCTCATATGTCTGTCCACTGCTGGAAGTCCTCTGCACCCACCCCTCATATGTCTGGGCACTGCTGGGAGTCATAGGCACCCACCCCTCATATGTCTGGGCACTGCTGGGAGTGATAGGCATGCACCCCTCATATGTCTGGGCACTGCTGGGAGTGATAGGCACACACCCCTCATATGTCTGGGCACTGCTGGGAGTCCTCTGCACCCACCCCTCATATGTCTGTCCACTGCTGGGAGTGATAGGCACCCGCCCCTCATATGTCTGGGCCCTGCTGGGAGTGATAGGCACCCACCCCTCATTTGCCTGGGCACTGCTGGGAGTGATAGGCACACACCCCTCATATGTCTGGGCACTGCTGGAGGTCCTCTGCACCCACCCCTCATATGTCTGTCCGCTGCTGGGAGTCCTCTGCACCCACCCCTCATATGTCTGGGCACTGCTGGGAGTCATAGGCACCCACCCCTCATATGTCTGGGCACTGCTGGGAGTGATAGGCACACACCCCTCATATGTCTGGGCACTGCTGGGAGTCCTCTGCACCCTCCCCTCATATGTCTGTCCACTGCTGGGAGTGACAGGCACCCACTCCTCATATGTCTGGGCACTGCTGGGAGTCATAGGCACACACCCCTCATATGTCTGGGCACTGCTGGGAGTCCTCTGCACACACCCACCCACCCACTTGCGCCCTTGCTGTGGTACACTGCTGTCCTGGGCATACACCACCCTCAATTTACAGCTGATGTGCTGCACCAAGCCGTACACCTACATCTGTGGCGCGTGCGCGCCTTGTATCCATCATGTAATGGGGCTGTAGGGGTAGGCGTGGTACGGGCCGTACCCACGCTCTGGGGCCGTGGGTACGGTCCGTACCACCATTGTAGTGGTGGTGTAGGGGTACGCGTTTATGGACCGTACCCACGCTCTGGGGGCATGGGTACGGTCCGTACCACCATTGTAGTGGTGATGTAGGGGTACGCGTGTACGGACCGTACAGTATGCTGTAAGCATGAGCAGCAGCCAATCAGCCAAGTCTTGACTCACTCAGTGCTTTCTGGTGGGAGGTGCATCAGGACCTTGAAGGAAATTAGACATTGATGTTATGTGACCTTTTGTGTTCTTCGCAGAAAGAAAGCTTTTGCCATTGTTTAAGTTGATTATTTCACAAAATTGCCAGAGGCTAGAATGGTGTGTTGTATTCTCTCCTATTGCCTAGCCCGTTTGACCCAGGGTCTTCAAACATTTTAATGCTAAGCCCCCTTGACTACGTTTCTTTAGGATTCAAGCACCCTTCACTAAAATTTCTGGAAATTGGCACGCAGTATCATGGACGACCATTCCCACCACAAGATCCTATGTGGCAAATCATGTTTTTTGCATTGGGGAAATAAAATGAAATACTGGTGATAGAGACTGAGACCACAGTTCAAAAGAAAAGTTATCAAGAAAGGTTTACCAAAAATAAAATGTTTCTGCATATAATACATATTTGGACTAAGCATATTTGGACAATACCATTTTTCTTTTCTCCTGCAGAGAGATGGTCAAGCTGTGGATTGATTAGTGCCATCCTCAGGTTGTGCTCCAATTGCACTCATGAGAGTTACATTGTCTTTAGTACTGCAAAAGATGAGAACTCTATCTCACATAAATACAATGAGCTTAGAGACAGTATAGCCTTTACTGAAATATCTGCTAAGTCTGAATGTTCTGTGGCCTTTCTTAACCAAAAATCAGCCAGTGAGAGTTTGATGGATTGCATCTGTAGGTCCGGTCACGTTTTAGCTCAGTTAGTTCCTCCTAAAGGGGAATTGGGAGACTGGTCCCTCAACTGCACAAAAGGTTGAAAGACACGTAAATATTTTAGTAAATCCTCCTTGAGAGTAGCTAGATGACCTGGGATGTCATCAACACATTAGATTTCATATTCTGTTCCCACAAGAATATCTGATAAACATTGGAATGTTTGAAGTAGGCCAACTTCAATTAGGCTTCTCCCTAACTTAAGCTTGTTCTTGAAGAGGGAATGTATTTTTGTTAATGTGAATAAAGTGTTCTCAGAGCCTTGCAAAGATAGATTCAGGGAACCTATTTTTAAAAAAATGAGCACCTTATTCCAACACCCAAACTGGTATGCTATCAATTACATCACTTCAACTACTTTGAACACATTTTCCGAGGGAGTCTATGACTAGTTTCTATCTGGTTCATAGAGGGTGTTAATACTATTAAACCATGCAGTAGTGGGTGCTGCACAAAACAAAGTTGGGGATACCTCACTTTAGCAACAACATTTAGGTTGTTGAATAGTGATTTTTCGTCACACAGGGCTGTTTTAGCAGTGTCAAAAATCACATGGCAGGTAAACCTAGTGTGTTTCTGTACCTCTGTCTACAGCTTAGTGTGTTAGGTCCTCAGCCTAGAGTGTTGCTGTTTACTCTCATGGTCTTATGAGCAGTAAAAGCACAGGCCAGAATGAATTAAACACTTGCTCTACTTTGCAGGTGCCCAAATCCAGAAGGAAGTGCAATCATTCATTCCAAAGTTTTAAAAATGTGATTTTGCACCTTTCCACGGTATAACGACTAGACTTCTGTGTGAAATACCAAGCCATCATGCTCTGCTCCCATTTATGCACATAAAATTGCAAAGAGATGAACTCTTGTGGGTGAGTCTTGATGAAATTAACAATTTATGCAGAAGAATTAGGCACATGCTCAAGTTGACCATTTTTTAGACCCCAAGGGCTTACTGGTGCATTATACAATGGATCCTCATAATATGTGGAACCATTTTCAATACTTTGGAATTTAAACCTGCCCTTGTACCACACACGAAAGAAACAACATCTGTCCTTTTTAACCCGTGAATCTCAGGAAGTTGATGAGAATGTCAATAAGGTCTAATGTTGTTGCTCGTCTTTGAATGACTTGCATAATAAAAAGTCTTCTAATATTAAGGCTTCTTGGCAATAACAGAAATATGCATTTTAATTGGCATCCTTCGTTAAGTCAGTTGCATCATCCAATTGCAAACTTGATTTCAAATGTGCTATGAGTTTCTGTGGAAATGTCAAAAATTCCAAAGCTAAATGTAGTGTCTGAGTGTCTCAGAGGGGTATTGTTCTAAACTCCTCTGCCGCTTTTTCACCAATAATTATTTGGGCCTGATTGAGAATTGCTGGGAATCACTTTTTCTCCATCTGTAAAAGTTTTTTTTTTCTTTTTGCAGAGTTTTATATAGCACGAGCTTGACTTGAATCCAATCAGGTATCATAGCGCTTTACATGGCACCAGTTATGTTACATGAGGACACACATTCATTTTTGTTAGGTACGGGGAGATTAAGTGATTTGCCCAGAATCTCAGGATGTTCAGCGTCATTACCGAGACTCAAACCCAGTTTCCCAGGTCCGAGGTCGAGCGCCCTAGCTGTTAGGCCAACTCCTCTCCCTTTGGGTAATGTGGTAAACCATTTGGTATTGTTGCAGGGATTCTGTTTGGAAACAGAACTATTCCTGAGATAACCGTCAGTATGTAGGCCGAAATCCTGACTAGCTCATTGTGCCATACCTGCCTCCTAACCTTTCCAGAGTAACAGGTAAGTTGGCCCCCCAGAACACAACACTTTAGTCCCCCAGGGGAGCCACAGTACCAGGTCATCACCTTTCATTCTCTCACTCATGCATTTCTATAATAAATAAAATAAAGACACTAGGAAAGTTTACAATATTTATTAAAAATATCATGTTCTATCATGAAACAACTGTTGCAATTAGAATATATATGAAACTGAGCAGAGTTATTAGCGTTACTAATAAACTGTATGCATGGCAGTGTTTCCTCCATTATGGTGAAGGAGCGTTCCACCCCTGCTGAGAGGCAGCAGAGTGAAACATGAAAGTAAAAGATAATAAAACCATTATATCATCATTTTATTTTTCTTATGGCGCTAAAGCCAGCAGAGTCTATGGTGGGCCAGGCAATGATGCCAGTAGTGGGAAGAGGAGTAATGCGCACTCTATGTGCGCATTTCGGTTTTGGCTAGTGTCTAAGGACGGCCAAACTGACAAGTTCACTTAAATCTCTCCAACTGAGCCGTGCTGCACAACGGGGTGAAGAAGGGGCACAGGCTCGCAGGCCCTGAGTGAGTGTTAAACCAGCCCACTCAGGCCAATCACAGGGCTGCTCTCATGCTGGTAAATAGAATTACCAACATGAGAGCATCGTCTAGAATGGAGTCTGGGATCCTGCGCAGTGTGTACCAGCCCAAGGGGAATTGGGAGTCTGGACCAGAGCAGAAGAACACAGAGCCAGCAGCGGCAGGTAAGTATTTTTGTTAATTCGATTTTTCTGTTATTCACACCCACCCCCCTACATCCCCCACCGGACCTTCCACTTGTCATTAATAGCAGCCCCCACTGTATATACAATGAAAAGCCCTATCATGGTGAATCATTTATTTGCCTAAGCCTAACCTCACTAGTGAGCACAGTGATATATCAGAGATCTCTGGGATTAGAACTAGGCCCCATACCTGGCAATTGCCATTAACGTATCTGCATCTCAAATTGCGCAGACCTGGCATGCTCATCCCGGAACCTTTCCTCTGCTAGAAATTCTCCTCTCTGTTTTCAAAACTGCAAATGTCATCCAATATGATAAGAAAGCCATGCTAGAAAACAGCATCTGGGTCTCTCTGTTATGTCTACATGTTAGAATGTGTTAGTGACCGACAACAGAGAAAAACAGGACACAATGTTGTTCGACCTTGTACGAAATGTCAAGACTGAGTCCCAGGAAAAAATACTGAATAACTAAAACAAGTGCATCCTATTTCTAAAATAATAGTGTGGCACAAAAACAAACATGCTGTGTGTAACATGTGCAAAGCAAAAGCGGGCTACAAGGTGTGCAGTTAGGCCAACGTAGGGGAGAAGTACAGTAGACCCCACCGGGAACTCACAACAGTAGGATGCTTCAAGGCATCTGCTGAGGTGGAGGCACATCTGTACAGTGTCTTTGTGGTGGATGATGTCTTGCAACTTCCTGGCAAAAAATGCTTTTCTTTTCCTGCCAGTGACTCATATTGTGTTGCCAAGTGGCAATATAATTTGGCTGTTTCTACGCTGTGGTAAGCACTGACCTTGGTGCTAAATGGAAGAGGAAAGGATGTAACTCGGCAGTAGCATAACTGTACAGTTTACAACCAGGATACCTGGGCTCAAAACCCAGCTTCCCCAGTTGACCAAAATGTGTGATCCACAGCTCATGCTTTACTTCACTATGTATGATTTCCCTTTACCGACCAGTGTGAAAGCACCTAAAAGAAATTCAGTTCAGGAGCCACACTATGGTAAAAAACCTAACATGTATATGAACAATACAAAATAATTTTGCTTCACATTTAATACAACATGCCATTTATATACAAGCAGAATGACAAATTGAAATGTCTTGTGTAACATGTGGCAATGTCATCCGGGCATTGAGGTATTCCTGCCCTGTAGAGCACACTTTGTATGTCTCTCTCTAAATCCCGTTTGTTGTTTGTCTGTCTTAGATGAGGCCTTGGATGTTTGTTAGCTATAGTTAGGCACATTTAGAAGAACTGCAATTTAATGCGACCTAAAGCACTCATCGTTGGTGCTAGAAGTCTCACTTGTATATGGTCAATCCAAATAAGCTTCCTTCACATTGTAATAACATGAGCCATATAAACAAAGAACATGACAAACTGACATCAGTGTGATATCTTGTGGCAACGTGCGGTGTTGCTGCTTATGAGCAGCAAAATGGTCTGATGTCATCATGGTTGTGAGGTGAGAATGCAATGTGAGGTATGCAATGGGAGATTTCAGGGAAGATGGTTGAATTTGGGGATTACGGAGAGTTGGCAGTTTCCTCTCTGTGCAGAGTTGAGTATAAAGGCATTTGCTTACTAAGTGGCATCATTGTCTTCACTACAAGTTGGCATCGACGTCAACTGTGCTACGGTCCTGGCATGCAATGCATCACATCAGATGGATTGAAGGATTTGAGAAAATATTTCAAGAAAACAAATGTCCTGATATCGGTCAAAGGAAATTGAAGGATTGCGGGCAGTGGAGTGTTGGAGAGGCCTTTAAATTCACAAACGAAACAAGGTACTTTGTACAGGGTAAAACAGTAGCATACACATTTAGGCACCTATGAGGAGGTGGTGGTTGGGCGATCGAACGCTAGTCTGCTATCATTTTTGTTACATTGTTGATACTTTTTACTGATGTCTGCCCTTTTGCTAACATGATGCATGTTGTACGTGGGGGCACGCATACATGACTAGCATGTGGCTATTTTGATCAGGGAAAGTAAATGCATGCAGACAGTAACATTGTAGTCATCATACACAGAGATAAAAGCTGTTGCATAAAATTTGGATTTACAGCAGTGGACTTTTGGAAAGGTCTGGTTGTGCACTTAATACTGTTTTCTGAAAGGGGACAATCAACGTAATTTCTGTGGAAAATACAAACCTAGACAGTGGAACCCTATAGAACACAGCACCTGACCCGCTATCCCTATGTAGTATATTTGTTCTGGAAATACCCAGAGGTCTGTGTGCACATTGTTAATGCACCCACTGCCACAGCGCAATCCAAAAGCTGGAATATCACAATTTTAAACAAAAGCCAAGGTGCACCACTATAGCATAAACAAGGAAAAAATCAGATCATTGTTTGAGGATATAGTCTTTAAAACTCTTCTTTTATTCACATCGGATTAAAATGATCAGGATGAACTAAACAGCCGATGCGTTTCGTCCATACAAGTGCACTTCTTCAGGTCTGTTAAATTGACAAATATATACACATTAATATGATAAAACAAAAGGACATTGATAGGAGCAGTAAACATCTAACATTTATATATACAAAATTACAAACACCACAAAACATTTATGACAAAACAATATGTATATAAATTTCCATGCTTTGACACATCATATATCACCAAAAAACACACAAAGTGCCATTCATGACCAAACTACTATTCACATTTACAGAAACTGCACAGAAGATGTATTTTGCCTCATATTAACACCTCAATACAGATGAGGCAAAAAAGAAAGAAAAATAATCCCAAAGTAATGACAGGGTTTCACAGTGCTGAGGAATTCCCACAGACCTATCCAATTAACCCTGGTGATCCAGAAAAAGAATAAAAGTTGAAAAGAGCAGGAGAAACACAGAGAGGAAGAGGAATGGAAGCGAAGCCATATACAGTTGATGCTTCACATAGAGGAGACCGGGGTAGAAAGCCAGTGACGCAAACTCCAGTGATGCAAACTCAAGTGCTATATAGTTATGAAACTAGACAAACTTCACCATGGTGCTTTGAGATGGTATATATATACTATACCCACCATAGCTAGAAACCACATGGGGATTGATGTCATTCCGTTCACACCATATCAGAGCGGCCGGGGATATCGTAAATCCCATCCACTTTGCTATCGACAAAGGAAAAAAAGGCGATTTAGCGGCCCCCTGAATAATAAAAAATAGTGAGTCCATAGGAGGACATAGTAAATACATGAGCCTGAATACTCACTCTATCGGGCAAGCGAAGTGCCCTTCACAAAGGTATACACACAAATGTGGGGTGAAGTTATGTAGAACTGGAAGCCCGTTCCAACCAAAATAAGGTGGGCCCAATATTAACGGCAGAATGCCATGTACAATCTAAATAAAATAAAAGGAGATATAAAGAAAATCAAATTAGTCATAATAAGGATAAGTTTTAGCAACCTCAAGAAGGCAACTAAAACCCCTGTTCGAAATCAACTTCTACATCGCGTATCCCAGTTGCATACTCAAGCTATGCAAAGGGATCCCTACGTCAAAGCGTTAGCCTACTGAGCCATCAGAGCAAAGATGGGTAATGCGCGTCAAGTAAAGGTAAAAGCAAGACATATAAAAAATAAGCCTGCCTGCCAAATAATTAACTAGGATGGTATTTTTAATAGATCAATGTCCCCAAGTAAAAAAAGGGGGGGCCGAGAAACCCCACACTTAATGTCTGTTATGCACAACGGACTAAACTTAAATCATAGCAATAGTCAGGGGGAAAAAAACGCACCATCTCATCACAATCAGTCCTCTTACCTCAATAAGTCGATGGTCTTGGTCGGAATGTCTCCCGTCAGAACACGAAGGGGCAAACTGAGACAGCAGTTCCCCTTCGATTTAATAGCCCGCGTTGATCCTGTAAATCAGACCAACTGTGAGCAAAGACGCACTGAGTTCAGGGGTCAAGTAAAGCCACAAAGCAGCAAGCGTATTTGGCCGCCATCTTGTAAGGGTAAAAACTGTGATCAAAGATGCACGGGGTTCAAGGGTCGCGAAAGGCAAGGTAACGGCAAGCGTAATGGGCCGCCATCCTATAATGCTAAAAGCTATGAGCAATGACGCCCTGGGTTCAGGGGTTACGTGAAACAGAGTTGCAGCAAACTTAATCCGCTGACATCTTGTAATGATGTGCGCAAGATACGTATATGCCAAAGTAAATACAGCAAGCAAAGAGAAACGTGTATTGCCCCCATCCTGTAATGGTGTCAGCCAAGAACTTGTTTTTTTCACCATATATAAGTGATAAAACCAATACCCTAACTATTGCGATATTATGCCCACGATAGGTTGTGTCTCCTTGTCATAGTTCACGCCGCATCCCTGGCATAGTGGCTGCCATCTTGGCACAATATTAGACATGAGACAGAGATAGTAAAACAAAATCTGATAAACAGATACAATTGCCCAGAGAGATGCCAATTCACAAGGAAAAATGTAATACAAAAGATGTATTCAAGCAAACCCACCCCTGGTAAGGATGTGGGAGCCACCACGTATCATTCTCCGGGTGTAAAGTGAAGAACGGAAATTCACTAACGTGCATGAAAAACCCTCCCTGAGCATTCGCATGGTCCAGATACTGTACGAATGGGCAAAAATCTGATCAAGAGAAAGATACAGAGATGCCTCAAAGTTACGGCCCCATATTTACAGGCTAAATGCTAAAGGGATAAGGAAAATCCAAGAATGGCGTCTAGTTAAACAGCCAATGTAAAGGGTGTAATATAAGCAATAGCATTGATCCTCATTAAGGTAAAGTATAACGTAATCTACAGGAAAATACAAATTAGTATAATACCAAGTCAAACCAGCCGGTGTTACGACTGAATAAGGGACAGCAGCAAAAAGATAAGAAAAAGGATAAAATGTAAGAGTAAAAAAGACAGAGAGTGGTAAGGACAATCTACATGTTCAAAATACAACCACGTATATACATACAGCATAAGAAAGTCCTAAAACCATGTATCTATCAGGACTAGTTAAAGAAACATGACAATTTTGTTTTGTAGTTAGATGTATATGTTGAAACGACAACATGGTCTACACATGGTTATTAGCATGTGATAGGGGGACCCTAGACATATCCAACAGTGAGCCAGAATGATAATGCAAAACATTTGTCAATCGTTAAGTGAAGAGACCTATCGATAGATAGGCCACCTATGGAGGGGGAGCCTAGACTCTACAGGAAATAGTGTAATTCCTTGTCACTGTTATGGCCCAGTTCCACACTCTGAAGTTTTCAGATCCATCCTGCTTCATTTCTTCTCAGGGATAGCTCCCTATCCCCTCCTCCCGGATTGATCGGTATGTGGTCAATCCCTATGAACCAAAATTCATCGACACTCCAATCAACGTAATTTCTGTGGCAGGGTGTTTGGTGTCACAATGTAGAAAACTAATTACACCACATACATTTTGACAATCAACTTACTTTCTGTGGCAGCATGTTTGGTGTTGTCACGATATAGAAAATTCATTAGACCACGTGCATTCTTGTGAGGGTCAGCTTATTGCAGTATGTCCCTTATTGAGGAGGACTTCCTTTTTTGGTGATTTGTTCTGCACATGAAAGGGAACTTATATATTAGTATCTGTCTTGAACTGTTTGCCCTCAGAAGAAATATGTGTGCTACAAAAACTTTCACACTCACACCTCCAATTCAATTTTTACCTGTACCTGGAGAGCCACAAATGAAGTGTCAGGAGTGGAGGGAGTATTTCTGTAATTATATGACAAGTATTGAACCAGCAGGAAGCAGCCGCATTGAAGTGCAGCCTTAGTGTTTATTCCTTCATTTTAAGCGAGCACTCCCTTCTATTAAATGTGGGCAGTAACACAAGATGGCACTCCCCTCGCACTCAAGCTAAAATCGAGGTAGGACTGAGGCCTCGAAGTTAATTTAAAAAGTAATGATGGACCAAGTTCCATGTCAAGTTTACCTTTATGAGCTAAAGTAGCATCCATTTTGCAATGGCTTAGATAACGATACCCTATTCGAATTCAGCATCCTATACAAATGACTTTTGCACATATTTATTATTGGTCACATTTTTGCCACCCCCTTTTGCACAAATCAATTCTGGCAGTGAACAGTTAAAGGCTTCTTGGATTTCCCCCTTCCTAAAAGGGCCTTGTTCATCCCTTAATGGTGGCACCTCCAAGACTCTTGGAATCTGCGGAAAGGGAGGAAAGACTATCTTGTCCAATTACATTGGTGTCTACAAGGAGGTGGCCATCTTCGAGCGGTGTATTATTGCCCACCTACTCTCTTTAGGAGACCAGTTTATGCAGTTTCTGGAGTGTTAAAACTTAACCATACTCTCACCTCTTCCCTTCCTTCTTCATCTGTCCTTTTCCCTCTTGTCTCCCGCTCCCTCCTCTCACACACCTTGTGAGTTTTTGGTTCCCTTGGTCCTTATCTTCTTCCAATCTGGTATTTTGGTTCTTTAGCTATGGCTCCCCTCTCAAGAACCTCTTTAGACTCCAAACTGGTTCCAGCTGGCTTTAATGCATGAACATATACCCCCTAATCTCTCCAAGAACGCTTTCAAGAAATATAAACATAGGTTTCTCAAGTCTCATCCAGAAACCCTTATTTCAGACCCATACTTTTGCTCGAAAAAGGGAGAGACCATTAGTGACGTTATCTTCTACACAACTAGATGTGTTCAATGGAGGATAGCCATTCACTCTCTGTTCTGATTCTCCACATCAACTAAAACACCCCAGGATTTAAGACTCTCAACAGCTCCCTCAATCGCTTGTCGGGCAGAAGCAACCATCTCCATTTATAATAATGGGACTATCCTCTTCCAAGCATCTGACTGCAACTTAGAACTTCTTAACAGAATATTCCCACTTATCAAAATTGCTGTGATGAATAAAGATGCTTTGCTGACACACACCCATCATAACCCTGCAGACATCCCTCTTGCACCTCAGAAGGTTTCTTCCCCGCCTCCCCTCACTGACTTGACTCCACCCCTATACCTGCCTCTCCCGTCCTCCCTGGGTATCCAACCCAACAACATGCTGGAGTCTTTCCACACGGGTTTCATAATTCTCTGATCCCTCTCTATTCCTTTGATGTGGAGATCACTGAATCACACTGCCATGTTACCAACACCTGCACTCCATGTTTATCGCTGATTGCTGAACATACCCATGATGTCTACACTGATGTTCCCACCACTCTCCCATTGGCCCAAAGTATGACACTTGCTAATGGAGAACCCCCAAATCTGACTAGCAACCGGGTTCATCTCCCTTCAGCACCCATTAACAACCAGCTCATGGGACCCGTTGCCCGGGTCATCAATCAAGATACCTCATCTATCCACTCCTCCCCTCCCAAGGCTCTCCCTTCCCAGTCGCTCCCCAACTCCAGTTACTGCAGCACTCCCTCTTCTCCAGGCCCTTTGGATCCCATTTTGCCCTCATGTCCCCACACCTCTCTTAGCTCCAAACTTACTGATATCTCCCTGGAGCTTTATCAACTTAAGGCCGACATACAGTGTCCACTATCTATCACCTTTGATCTAGCTAACTTTTGTTGTCCCATCAAGCCTCCTGGAAAGAATAGGCACCCTACTCCCCACACCTACAAAAATTGTACTGTGCTAGATTGAGATTTCCTCCCTCCTCTATAGAGATCTCTACAAATTCTTCATTTCACCATTTGTCCTGGAGAACAATCCCCTATCCTAAAGCCCCCAGCCAGCAGTGCCGGGTGAAAGCTACTCTATCTGACAACAATATCTATTCCCTCCTACTCTCATACAAAGCTATACACTATGACTCGTCAAACAACTTTGATCAAATTCAAACTATTCCAACCAATCCATACAGAGAACCTAGGCCTAATTTTAGACTAATAAAGAAGTCCAACCTTAAGCAAATTTGCATCACTCAAGATTCCTCCATTCTCACCATACTCCATCTGAAGTGTATGTTACTCAGTTGTCGTTCGGCATCTAAACACACAGATGATATCGCTGACCATATCCTTTCACATGATTTCAACCTCATAGCTCTGACTGAAACATGGTTAAATGTCTCCTCCACACCAACTCTTGGTATTCTCGTGCCCCCTTTATATGACATCATCGGATTAGATAGACCAAACCGACCAGGTAAAGGTATCACCTGCATTCACCGCAACAATCTCTGTGAAGCAAGCCCAAAATATCACGCTCTGCTCATGTGAATACCTGAGCATCGACATCTTGAGTAAGGACAGACCTAGCTGCAAACTTTTTACCATCCTCTAGGATATAACCTACCATTCGTTGAACAAATCATTAAAATCATCACCACAAACTCCATTCCCCACTGTGCCCAGATCTTCCTTGGTGATTTCAACCTCCACTAGAATGACGCTTGCGATGAAGCAGTGATTAGCCTCAAGACCTTAACCTGGTCCAAATCTGTGATAGTCCTACCCATAACTTAGAATTGACCTTAGATCTAATCATCTCCAAGGCCAACTCCATTCAACTTGAATCTTTTGTCCCTTGTGACTGGACAGACCACCATCGCATAACTTTCTGCATCACAAATTCAATGTCCTCTAACAAGGCACAAATTAAAAAACCAAGTCACTGGAAAGGAACATTAAAAACAGAAACCTGTACGAACTGACATCTATTAGCAACCACATGCTAAACTCTCCAGAAGAAATGTCAGACGTCCAGGGCCTTACTGATCATTACTACAATTCAATGACAAACATTTTAGACAATATGGCACCTCTCCTGCTAAAAGGAGTGTCCACCAAGACTCTGCGCCTTGGTTCAATGGCAGCCTAAACACAGATAGATGCAATCTAAGACTGGCAGAATGCTCATGGAGAGTCTCCCCCACTTTCGATCACCTCAAGCAACTAAGATCGCAGAGAAGTATTTACAACAAACACATTAGTTGCGATAAAGCTAACTCTTTAGGAAACAATTGGACGATGTCAGGAACGACCTAAAAAATTGTTTGAACTTGTCAAATCACAATCTAACAGGCCACCCAACCCTCTATCTGGAACCACCATGCAACCTAACTGCGAAGAACTTGCCTCCTTCTTCTTGGAAAGATTGAAAGTGACTGATGTTCTGAAATGAATCACCTCCCGGTGCCTTCACACATTAGCCCTCCCCTCTGAGCGTCCAGGCGTCACCCCAAAAAATAATGCTTCAGAGTTTATTCAAATCCATTGATGAAACTACCATAATAAAAATCTTATCAACCCTGAAACCTTCCAACCACTTCAGTGATCCACTTCCCGCAAATCTTTTCAAGGAGATCAAAACCTCTCTTCTCTCACACTGGACCAAAATAGTAAATACATCATTACTGTAAGGTTCAAGAGCAGGCTGCCTCAAATCAGGACAGATATCCCCTATTCTCAAGAAATGCACGGCAGATCTCACGAAGCTAAATAATTTCCATCTTATCTCCAACATCCGGACGCTTGTAAAACTCCTTGAGAAATGTGTCCACACTCAACTATGCAATCACATCGATCATTTCCAGGTCTTAGACCAATACCAATCTGGCTTCTGTCAGGGCCACAGCACTGAATTGGCCATTACTCACATAGTTGATGATGCACTGAAAATTCTTGATCATAATGAATCCTGCCTTCTAATCTTCCTCGACCTCTCATCAGCATTCAATATGGTCAAACATGACAGCCTCCTTGAGTTATTGGAATGTAGGATGGGACTTTCTGGTCCTGTCCTAGACTGGTTTGGCTCTTTCCTCCACCATAGATCCCAAGGAATAAAGATTAACCATTCCCTATCTAACCCCATGCCTGTCACACTATGTGTTCTGCAGGGTTCCACGATATCACTCACTCTCTTCAACTTGTTCATGGAACCGTTAACTGTGTTCCTCTTTCTGTCTTTGCCTCTCTCTGTTTTTCCTGTTGCCTGATTTTCCTTTTTCCCTTTTTTCTGTCTTTCTTTGTTTGTTTTTCCTGTGTTGTGTTGCCTTTATCCTGCCGCTGCTGCCCCCCCAGCCGCCTCCCCCAGCTTGTTCCCGCTCCCAGCTCCCGCCTCCCAGCTGCTCACCCTACCCCTGACCCCTACTTAATGGCGGCCGCTGTGCGGCCACGGGGCTGGAATGCTAAAGGCAAGCCCGTCTTTACCCGTATACGACCCAACCACTCGCGCCAGGGACCCTGGTCCCCCGACTCCCCACCACTAAAACCCAAGCACTCTCCACGCACTCAACCCTGGATGCAAAAACAAGTGCCAGCTCTCGACGGCAAACAACTCTCAAGGTCTGGTCCTCCCGACAATGCTACCACAACTTCACCCACCACTGGACCCAGACAGCCACCTCTAACCCACCGGACAGCACCATACACAAGCCCCTTAGCTGCATCCTCCTCAACAATCACTCCCTGCACAGACACGTGTAGAACTCTGGGACCTCCTCAACACTCACTCACTCGATGTTGCCTTCCTCACAGAGACCTGGACCAATGCCAGCTCCGCACCCGACATTGCAACTGCCATACCCGACGGATACAAGATCCTGGGGAAAGACCGCCCCAACCTCCCCAAAAGGAAGGCCTTGCCATCGTCCACAAAAGCTACCTCTGACTAACAACCACCAACTTGGACGACACCTCACCCCTCATGGAACACATCCACTTCCAGATCCAGCCCAACCCCGGAACGACGCTCTGCTGAACACTCGCCTACAGACTGCCAGGACCCCACTCCCTGCTCTCCCAACGTCATTGCAGACTACATCGCTACCACGCCCTCTCCTCCATGGACTACATACTGTTCAGAAACCTGAACTTCCACCTAGACAACCTCAGCGATCCCAACATCTCCGCCCTCCTAGAAAACCTCACCAACATTGGACTGAAGCAACTTGTCTCCACCCCCACTCACACAGCAGGACACACTCTCAACCACATCTTCGCTGGAGGAAATAACATTCGCTTCAGTCACACCACGGACCCCGCTCTGGACGGACCACCACTGCAACCATTTCTCCTTCTCGAAACCCACCGCACACAAGTGCCTGCCATGCCTCCCATGCAGAAACTGGAATAAAATAATTGAAGAACACCTCACCTCTGCCCTCAGCTGCACTCTTCTCCCTACCATGACTGACACCATCACTGCAGCTAACAACCTCCACCAATGGATCGCCAACTGCTCCAACACTTACGCCCCCTCTCCAGAACCCCACCAGATGACACAACACGAAAGCAACCTGGTTCACCACGGATCTCCAAGAATCCAAAAGCTCTTGCTGACGACTGGAGAAAACATGGAGAAAGAGCAAAACCCCGGAGGCACGCTCCACCTACAAGGCCACAACCACGGCATACCCCCAACTCATCAAATCAACTAAGGGAAACTTCCTCCAAGACAGAATCCTCTCCAACTCCCACAACTCCAAGGAACTCTTCGCCATCATACAAGACTTCACCAAACCCAAGACCTCTGCAACATACTCAGCTCCCTCTTCCACCACAAGATCAAGCCGCTCTATGACAAGTTCGACAACCAAGACCACAGCACCGACCCAACACGGCCCACCAGCGATGTCATCCAGCCGACCCTCTTCACCTGGACCCTTCTCACCACAGAAGACACCGCAGAGACATGAAAAGCATTGACTCCGGGGAACCCATTGAACCTTGCCCGCAGCACATCTTCCACAGGGCCGCCACCACCTTCACACTCAAACTACGATGAACGATCAACTGCTTAAAATCTCCTCCCCTGAAGATATAAGCTCTCTTAATGCAACACTACAAAACATCTGAATTAGCTGACCTGCAACCACCTCAAGCTAGATACCCTCAAAACAGAATTCCTCTTAATTTCACCCCTCAAACATTCACTTGACATTGCACAATGGTTGAAACATCTAACAGCCCTCAATTGCATCCCACATGTTATTGACTCACTGGGAATAGCGCTTAACAAGAACTTGAACATGCAGGAACACATCAGCACAGCACAGCAAACTTCGAAATGGGCATTCTAAGGAAAATTAAACCCTTCCTCCCCTTCGAGGACTTCGAATCAGTGGTTCAAGCCCTAGATATCACCAGCCTGAACAATGGAAATGCATCCCTTTTTGGGCCTTCCAAAGTAGGCTCCACTTCAGGTTTGAGGCTCATTACCAGAACCAAATGCTATAACCACATTACACCAGATTAGAAATCACTAAACTGGCTCCCTCTTGAGGCAAGAATTAAACAAAAAAATTGCTTGTATGACACAAAAAGCCTTACACACCAACACCCGAGGTGCATTGCACAAAAACTGGAGCTATCTGGCGGAGCTAGATCCTCAAGAAGCAATGCATCTTTACGTCTGACACTACAAAAGTTGAAGAAGAAGGAAACCTATGACCGGGCCTTCTCTGGCACTGACCCAAGAATTTGGAATTCCCTTCCTTCTGAAATCCGAGTTAATCCATCATTTGCGGCTTTCAAAGCAGATGTAAAACTGTTATTGATGAACAAATACCTATTCTAGTTCACATGACCTTGTCTCATCAACTGTGACAATTCACACTGGCTATACTTGTGCTAAGTTGTGCCGCCCCTTGGCTTGTTATGTATCTTTATGTTTCTGTATGTGGGTCTGGAGGTAGCTCCTCATCCCATCCTCGTACCACTGCTACATGCACTTTTATTCTGACCGTTATTATTGCTTATCATTGTCTGCTTTGCTCACTTATTTCAACCTGTACATGTGTAAAGTGCTCTAATATCCTCGTCGGTCATGTTTGCGCTATAGAAAACTCAAAATAAATAAATATTGACAATGAGGCTTTAACACCTGACAAGAAGAAAGGTATTTTATTACACTCCTTGGGGCAAGAGGGCATACAATCAAATAGAAAAGAACTGCTGATGAAACGGGTGTATTTGCAAATGCTTTGGATAACTTGGAGACTTATTATTTACCAATGACTTGTATTGTAATTAACAGATACAAATTTTGTCAATGGAAACAAGAACAGAGAGAGAACAATGATGACTATGTTTTGGAATTGAAGAAGTTGACAGCACTATGTAGATTTGGACTACTGCAGGAAGAATTAATTCATGATCAAATCATAATGCATACTAATAATAAAAGAGTGCAAGAGAGATAGTAGGCAAGTGCACATTTGAAGGAAGTATTGAATGGTGTGAGGAAATCAGAGGTATCTAATTAATGTGCTATGGCATCATTGGAAGGAACTAAGGAATGTGGTGTGATTTGTGTTGTGATTGATAAAAAAGAATTACAAACTTGCAAAGAAGCGTTTGACAGGAAAGAATTTAAGATCCTCTGAGTTTATATTGAAACTTGCAAATAGAGAAGTGAAACAGAATAGTTTGAGTTGCTTTAGGTGTAGAATTCATGACCATTTGGCAAACAGTAAAAGTTGTAGGGCAAAAAATCAAAAGTGTTTGGTATGTGGTGTGATAGGGCATTTTTCTAGAGCTTGTAGAAGGAAGAATACAAGTTTAAAGGTTCAGTGTGTCTCGTTTACAAAGGGAGTCTAGTACAGATGAAGAACATTCTGGTTCTGTTGAGTTTATTTTAATAGTGAGTGAAACAGTTTTGGATATTTCTACTGGTTCTTGAAGTAAACCTATATGTGGAATTGTGGCTGGTATCCTGGTCAATTTGGTGTTAGATTCTGGTTCACCATATACTATTATCAATAAAGACATGTGGGAGGAGAAATTTGAGAATGCAATTGGAAGTGAGTTGAAAGCTTCTGATATTCATGCTGAAAGATTTACTTGGGAGCGCATACTGATGGTGGGCTTTAGAGGAGTGTCTTTCAAATTTAAAGGAAGACATGCAGAATGAAAGTTGTATTTTGCAGAGTGTGGCCCATGTGTGTTGGGATGGATGGATGAATGCAGGTTGGGCATTATTTTGAGCCGGAACAGTAAAGAACAAGTATTGTTGTTGGAAGAATACTATAATGTTGGAAAAGCAATGTGTGAAGAGTTTCCTGAAGTTTGTTTCTGAAAAAATTGGAATATTGAAAGGGGTTCAAACATAACATGATGTTAACAGTGAATGCTGTTCCCGTTAGTTACAAAGTTAGGAATGTGCCTTTTGTGTTCAGAGACGAGATGGAAAAAGAGTTAATAAAAGTTTGTAAGTGATTGAACACAAAGAATTCTCGGATTGGATGTCTCCTGTGATATTGGCAGGAAGATCTAATGGAAACATTAGACTGTGTATTGACTTGAGGGGTGTCAACATAAGAATTCAAGTGGATATGAATACCTTTGCCAAAAATTCATGAACTTCTTTCTAAGACAATAGAAATGAAATGGTTCACAGTAGACCTTTCATCGGCTTATCATCAGTTTCCTTTATGCAGAACAAGGTGGAAAATAGCAACTTTCATTATTCCTTTTGGATGTTTTCAGTTTCTGAGAATGCCCTTTGGACTTGCTTCAGTGGCATCAGTTTTCCAAAGGCTAAAGGGGGAAATTCTCAGAGGCATTGCTAGGGTTATGTATTTTGAAGATGATATCTTGATAATGGAAAAAGATAGAAAAGAACATGATAAAAGGTTGAAAAGTGTATTGACAGATTTAAAGTCCAAAGGCTTGACTGCAGAATACTGGAAATGTACGTTTGCAATGAAAAATGTGACGTATTTGGGGCAAGTTATTGGTCTGGAGGTAATTTCAGCAAAGAAAGAGTTATTGGAGGTAGTTGAGAAGGCTCTACCTCCAAGGAACAAGGAGGAATTACGCTCATTCTTGGGGCTAGAGGAGTACTATTCAAATTTGTAAGAAGCTTTGCAGAAAAAATGCATATTTTAAGACAGTTAGCTTAAAGAAAAAATAGGTTTTTGTGGTATGAAGAGTGTATGGAGGCATTCAAAAAGTTAAAGGGTGATATTTGTAACGTAACTCCTATTCAACGTTTTGACCCACAGCTGTACAGTGTTAAAATGGTGGATGTGAGCAAAGGGGGTTTAGATGTTGTACTTATGCAAATGGATGCACAAGGAAGAGAGAATGTGATTGGGTTTGCTTCTCTTAATCATACACCTGCCAAGAGTATTACTTGGTCATTGAAAAAGAGATGTATAGCCTGCATGTGGAGGATGGGAAATTTTTGAGCTTTTGAAAGGGGCACAGAGTTTGAGGTGAGAACTGATCATATGCCGTTGGTGAATGTGCTTACTACAGGTAGATTTTTAAAGGTAACAGCAATAATTTCTCGGTTATCTATGAGAATACAAGATTTTAAATATCAGATAAAATATGAGCATGGCATCAAAAATAGGGTAGCTAATTGTTTGAGTTACCTACCACTATCTGTGAAAGAGCTACCATGGAATGAATGGGACGATTTTCAGGTAGCGATCGTCGATGAAGAACATGACGTTGATTTGAAGAAAGTGAAATTGATTAGAAAAGATGGATGGAAGGAAAATTGTCCAAAGTCTATAAATAGATTTTGGGAAGTAAAACATTAGTTGTGTGTGAATACTGACTTTGATATGAGGGGTGAGAAGATTGTACTTCACCAAGTTTCGAAGAAGAAAATAGTAAATCTGTATCATGAAAGGCATTTTGGTATTTTGCGGACTAAGATGAGAGTAAAAAATGAGAGTAAAACTTTGTATTGTTGGCCTGGAATGGATCTGGATATTGAGAGGGACGTCAGGAATTGTGTCCCATGTGTCAATTCAGATAAGTGTTTACATACTTTGAGACCTTCCTTGATTGCTATGTAATGCCCCTGGTAAGTAGTTCCAGTGGACTTTATGGGTCCAATTGAGACTTTGATGTGAATGTTTTGATTGATTAATTGAGTAAATGTGTGGAGTTTGACATTGTGACAAGAGGTGACATAGATTCAGTAATGCCATTTTTGGATAATAGTCTTGATAGAAGGGTTATCTAAGAAATTGTTGAGTGAAAATGGTGAACAAATTACAGCTGTTGTGGTTGAGGAATTACGTAAAAGGAATGGCATACATCATTTGAATACTTCTGTGTACTATCCTTAAGGTAACTGTGTTGTTGAACACTTTAATCATGAGATTAAAGGTACAATTCAATAAGCAATTGACAGTGGTAAGAAGTGGGAAATTGAGATTAGAAGGATATTGTGGAATAACCGCTTAACACCTTTTCTTAATCAGTTTAGTACATTTTTATTAATGAGGGGTGGGTAGAGAACCATTTACAAAGAGCAATTATGGACGGGTGGACAACATGAAAAATGTGGAGTGGTCCCCGGAGGTTGCTAGGAAGAATGTTTTGAAGACTCAACAGACTTACAAGAACTATTTTGATTAAAAACCTGGAGCTAAGGTAGTTGGATTGGAGAAAGCTGAATGGGTCAAGGTTAAGAAGGTTGGAAAAGTCACTAAAGGAGAAAGCATTTTTTCAAAACCTTTGCAAGAGAATCCAGGAGCATGAAGATCAAGGCAGCAGAGACAACGAGGATGATGACTCCATAAAGAAGCACTCCTATGAGCCACATAGCCTGCATTTTGAATGTGTCTCATTGTACATATACATATTTTCTGCCTTTCCTGCTCTATACGCTGCAGTCTTGCTGATTGAATTGCTGAGGTTGCCACACAATATTTGGTTGCTATTATGACCTCCTCCCATTAGAGAGGCCTAGGAGATGCCCACTGCTTTCAAGAGCAAACTCAATGCACTTTTGGCAGAAATGAAAAAGGAAGGGAAATCTTGCTGTGGAATGAGTTGACTCTTCTCAAGATGACCCCCAGGGGGGGCACACCCCACCATTTGAAGACCTCAGAATTAGAATATTGGAGTCAATAATGTGTGCCTGGGGTCCGATGGTCATATTGATGGTTTGTGCTGGATGTCAGCCTCACTTGTATCATGCTGACGGAAGTGAATAAAGTCCTCTTTGGAGCAAATCCTTTCTGTGTGCCTTTATTTGCTAACATCTTGGCAACAAAGACTGAGATGATCCTCAACGTATGGCCACTGTTAGTGGTGTCAGGCTGGGTAGTGATGCACTGGGATGAAACAACCTGTAATTACCTGACCCATAACTTGTCGATAATCTCATTGAGATTATCTCAACAAGTCCTTGTGACAGACAATGTTTTTGCCAACCCAGTATGCAGTGAGAAAAGCTGCACATTGCGATCTGCTTGTACACCACAACTTCAGTTCTGTGGACGCTCAGGGGCATGTCGCTGGCCCTCTGTATCATTTTGAACATGGTTTCTGCTAAGGTATCACCTCTAGGTGGTCTGAGTGTATTAGCATGAAGTAGGGACATTTCTGAGTCTCTCGCGATCACAGCATAATTCAAAGCCTTGTTTTGAGGAGTCAGTGCCATTTTGAATCCTGTTAAAGACAATTACTTTGTGCATGTTAGCATTGTGGATAGACATTTTTGACTATGTCTTCTATCCTAGTCTACTATTCCAAGGCAGCCTGGGCAATGTGGTGAGGCAGATTTTGTTTGTTGTGGCCTAATAAATTAATGCTGTATTGTCTCTTACTTTACATGTTCCCTGCCACCACATCTAATCTCTTGAATAACACATTTTCCTATGCTAGTTGCATAAACTGTCATTACTATTGTTGTGGTGACTCGAAATGAATATTTAGCCACCACAAACTTTCTTAAAAAAAAGGAGAGCAGTCTATATCCTAAAAGAGGTAGAAGGAGGAATTCCTAACATACCAGGTGGCAATAGATGGAGACATCGTTTCTGTGGACAGGAGGAATGGCATTCTTCTCCATTCCTTGGGGTCAAAAGGTTAAGATATTTGTAAGTCTCTAACTACGGTTACGACACCAGAAGGACAATCTGATAATGATGTGAATGATGAAGCAATCAACTATTTCAAACCCACTATAGGTATAACATTAAAGAAATACCATTTGTACACCAGAAGGCAAAGAGAGAATGAGCTTCTAACTGCTTTAAAAAACGTGCAAACTAATCATAACTTTGGTGCAACCACAAATTACATGTTTAGAGATCAGCTGATGGTGAACACGAATAGTAAAAGTATCCAAGCACAGTTGAATGTCATAGGTGACTCTCTCGTTCAAGAAGTGCTCAAGATAGATAAAGTAGTCTGAAGGAAGTAAATGAAGATAGACATGAATGAAGGGGAAATGAAGATAGCAGTGTAAGCAGCAGACAGAGTAGAACTGAGCCACCAAGGAAGAAAATAAGTTTAAGTCTGCATGCTACATATGTGGAACTTCATTCCATGTAGAAACATTTAGACGATGCCTGGCACTTTACAAGGAATGCAACATTTGTAGGAGGACTGCTCATTTTGTGGATGTTTGCAGTGAAGGAAAACATATCAATAAAACCAAAGTGGCGCAAGTGGCTGAAGGACACTTTTGCAACACAGAACATGAAAAGGATGATGATTTGGACCAGAAGCACATAGTCCTCATAATGCACAGTGTGAATAGTGTTGACAACGAGGAAGAAATTAGCCTTCTAATGTGCATACTTTTAGTGTTGGAAACTGACCTAGTGGTCTTTGCTGACTCTAGTTCCCCATACACTATCATTACAAAGCCATGTTTTGATTCTGTGATCACACACAATTTGTGCTTATTGTAGAACCCGACATGAAGTCAGTGACATGTGATGGATGCAGAATTGATTTTGTAGGATATTTTGCAACTAGGATAGAGTTCAGGGTAAGTGTTGAATGAAACAAGATATATGTGGCAAGGATGTATACATACAGGCATGGAGGGAACATTGACTGCTGACAATAACAATTAACTCTTGTGCACTTGATCCAGTATTGGCGATTATGGAACCCGACCTGAGCATTTAAATCTTCAACACTATCCTAAAGGGTTAAATAAGGGGTTAGGAAAATTACAAAGTTTCAAGCACTGCGTAAGGTTGAGAGAAGGTTACATTCCAGGGAGGCAAATTTTAAAAGGTGTGCCCATTTGTGTGGTAGCGGAATTATAGGCCACATTGGATGGATCACAAAAAAAAAAACTATCAAGGAGACAGAATCTTTTTTTCTTCAAGAAAAGAGATCTTTATTTCCATGTTCCTCCAGGCCACCTTCTGAAAGCCTTGAATGTCAATTGTAAACAGCAAGCAAAAACTCTTGGTAAGAATATGCAGAATATGTTATGATCACAATGACCTCATTCTGTATTCATATTAATGGCCACCCTGACAGAGTTGTAACAAGACAGAATCTTTTGAATGGATATCACATGCCTTTCTGGCAAAGAAAAGCAATGTAAATCTTTGCTAATGTGTGGGCTTTAGAACATTAAATACTTGTATCATTGTGGACAAACATCCATTTCCCAAGAAAAACTAAATGAAAACACTGTTAGGATAGGATAGGATAGGATAAACACTTGTATAGCGCACGAATGCCGAAGCGTCTTGGCGCTTGGAAGGAGATACTATTTTCTCAACCTTGAATTTCAGGAATGTGTGCCACCAGATTGAGCTGTCCAATGAATCTAGGACATTCACTACATTCATAACCCCTTTCGGTCTGTACCAATTTGGCCACTGTGGCATTCATCATTCAATGTGAAAGACAAATAGAAACATTACAATGTTTTGTATGAATTTTGCTCCAAACTCTCCAGTAAAGATCTAATTCTATTCTTGGATTTCATTGTGGGACTATTAAATCAATAACGGATATAATTCCTGTATGGATATAAGACTATTGCTTAAATATTGCTACGAAACAGAAACAGCAATATTATCTTGCTACTCAGCGGCAGATTGAATATAGACGTCGAAAGTGATATAAGGTAGGCCGGATATGATGTGTATCTTGGTGATTTATCAGCGATCTTTGAAAGAATATTGGTTAAATATGGTGTTGACCTAAAGTGGGTCTCTCTCTCTTCTTTTTGTTATTATTTTGCACCCATTGCCTATGTAGATACACAGGTACCATCTCTGAGGAATTTTTTGACGTGCAACTATTACCTGATACAATCTTGAAAATGTCTACAATTGGTATGTCCTTTTTCATCATTTATTTTGTCGTTTTAATTCACTTTAGTATTCTTTTGTTTTTAGCTTTTTCTTGGTGTTGCCTGACTTTAGGCAATCCGTGTCTGTTTCTTTATCTTTATTGTGTAGGATGGAAATAAACGTTTTCCTGTTATTTAATAATACACGTATTAAAGTCTGTATGCCATCATTTATGGTATCCTATGTTGATGTATTATTATATGCAAAGCAACTCTTTGAAATTGGAGAAGCAGTTTTTCTGTATTCTGAGGATGGATTAGATCTTTTATGGATTATTATGCATTGTGAAAAGAAACAATATTTGCCAACTTCTGAGACATTGGTTCTAACCACTGGGTATAAACATTTTTGGTATAGTTCCCATATGGTCAGATTCGGGAAGGTTTATACATTTCCATTGTATATAAATAGGGTGATATATTGTGTTTTGACCGGGGAACAACCTTTACAACGCAACTTTTACAACGCACTACCTTTACAACGCATTTTTTACAACGCATAATCCATTACAACGCATGACATTACAACGCATGACACTACAACGCATTTTTAAAAACTACCTTTACAACGCATTCCATTACAACGCATACTACCATTACAACGCATACCATTACAACGCATAATATTACACTACACTATCCAACACTTACCCTACTGTTGCACCCCCTGGAGTTAGAATAGTAATTTTTACCCCTATACTATCCAACACTTACCCTACTGATGCACCCCCTGGAGTTAGAATAGTAATTTTTACCCCTATACTATCCAACACTTACCCTACTGTTGCACCCCCTGGAGTTAGAATAGTAATTTTTACCCCTATACTATCCAACACTTACCCTACTGATGCACCCCCTGGAGTTAGAATAGTAATTTTTACCCCTATACTATCCAACACTTACCTTACTGTTGCACCCCCTGGAGTTAGAATAGTAATTTTTACCCCTATACTATCCAACACTTACCCTACTGTTGCACCCCCTGGAGTTAGAATAGTAATTTTTACCCCTATACTATCCAACACTTACCCTACTGTTGCACCCCCTGGAGTTAGAATAGTAATTTTTACCCCTATACTATCCAACACTTACCCTACTGTTGCACCCCCTGGAGTTAGAATAGTAATTTTTACCCCTATACTATCCAACACTTACCCTACTGTTGCACCCCCAGGAGTTAGAATCGTAATTTTTACCCCTATACTATCCAACACTTACCCCACTGTTGCACCCCCTGGAGTTAGAATAGTAATTTTTACCCCTATACTATCCAACACTTACCCTACTGTTGCACCCCCTGGAGTTAGAAAAGTAACTTTTACCCCTATACTATCTAATACTTACCTTAAATGTAATTTAATATTATGCGTTGTAATGGTATGCGTTGTAAAGGTAGTATGCGTTGTAATGGAAATGCGTTGTAAAGGTATTTTTTAAAAATGCGTTGTAGTGTCATGCGTTGTAATGTCATGCGTTGTAATGGATTATGCGTTGTAAAAAATGCGTTGTAAGTGCATGCGTTGTAAAAGTGTGCGTTGTAACGTCATACATCCATGTTAGAACATATGATGTATGTATTTGAGCTTGTATATATGAAAGTCTCTTGACAAGTGTGTTTTTATATTTGTGTTTTTTTTTTATTACAGCCCTGAAGAAGTTCTGTCTAAGAATGAAACGCGTTGGCTGTGGCTTGTAAAAAAGACTTAATAAAGAAGCAACTCTATTTTTTCAATACGGACTGAATATTTTGAATTGTATAAAAAATAATGGGATAAGTGGTGCAGCTTTAATTTTGTTCTATTGTGATTTTTACCCTGTTGTTAAGGGTGGTGCCCTTGGA
The DNA here is from genome assembly GCF_964204655.1 of Triturus cristatus. Taxonomy (NCBI): domain Eukaryota; kingdom Metazoa; phylum Chordata; class Amphibia; order Caudata; family Salamandridae; genus Triturus; species Triturus cristatus. The sequence continues at coordinate 443,755,020 of NC_140595.1, forward strand.
CAGAGGGCACGTTTGGAGCATGCATACTGACTGACCAAATAGTGTATGAAGTACTGGTATTACCTTCATGGTTGGTGCCTTTTTCAGGTGAATTGGTCCACTGTCCAGTTGCATGTGTTTAAAAAAAGATCTAATTCTATGTGCAGAGAAATACAGGATGTTTAAGACCTAGGCTATATAATCTCTGCTAAAGTAGTGTGTATCTCTGAGTAAACTCATATGAAAGGGAAAATACTTTGTGTGGAAGCAAGAACAACAGGAGGCCAACAAGCGCACTAAGTGACAAATTATCTGAACTCATACACAACAAGATTTCTGAATGGGGAAATAAATGTTATTGCCAGTGCCTATGCTTTGGGGGCTGTATTATGCCAGAGATTAGGACGAGAAGTATAGGTGTTAGCATTTATATTAAGAACTGCAATTGAAACTGTGAGAAAGGTGATTATTAGTTCGGGTGGGTGGTAGTCAATCACAAGCAATAATTGCATGCTTTTTGTTCGGTGCAGTAAACAAATCAGTAAAGAAAACCCGAGCTCAATCATTGGTGGCAATGGCGTCAAGGAGACAGGCTTAACGTATGAAAATGTGTAAAGCATTTAGAAGTATCAAAACAACTAAAAAGTCAAAAACACAACATAATAAAATGCCCACTCAAATGTATAGAAATAGAGAATAACTTAATGAACAAAATTACACCAAAATGACAAAAATACAATAAGGGGAAGCTGAGATATAATTTTTATTTATTTTTATATGAAAATAGGGACACAAAGTGTTAGATGCCAAGTGCAGTGATCTGTTGTGGTTGACTGGAACCTAGCTGTGACTTAAAGCCAACTGCAGTGGAGTGTGGGCTGGATACAGAAACACGTTTTTTCCCATTTGGATGTTTTATCTTCTAACTTAGTACCTGAAATGGAAGTCAATAAAATTCAGCGGAGCATGACAGCAGAATGTGGCTGAGAAAGGCTTCATAAGAGACAACCAGATACTTTTTGAGTCTTCACCCATTGAAGATTCCTACTTTAGGACCTAGCCACTTTTCTGGAACCCGGATTCCTCCAGCGGGACATGGCTGCAAGCTGTAGTGGTTTAACACAAAAAAAGTCCCTGGGTCTGAATAAAGATAGCAGAGGAGTGCAGAAGTGTCCCTTTTATAGGACGGTTTCCCTCACCTAACCAAGGGTGGCATGCTTCATCATAGGGTAACCTCCTCGCAATGCGAACCTAGTCACAAAGCAAGCTGCAACCCCCTCACTGAGAGGGAAGATCTCAGGGATGTTTTAAGTGTGAGGTAAGAGGTATAATAAAGCCTCTAGATGAGTGGGGTGTGGTGAAGGTGAAGCAAACATTTGTGAGAGGGAATGTGAGTTAAAACTAAATCCAAAGGATACCAAGAACTTTATTGGGGCATTCATGGGTTAGGATTAAGAACAAAACCTATGACAGGAGTAGATTAAACCTGTCATAGTATAGTCGACATGTTTCAGCCTCATACCCTCCGTTGAGGTGTAGCAGCTTTCTTGAGGACCAAAGATGTGAAGTATACCTCTCAATGTTTAACAGAGACATGCACAACCAAAAGAAGCAAGACTGAACCAGTGGTTGGAGTGTATCATCACTCGGATAAGGTCCCACCGGTATGTGTGTTATCTGCAAGAAATAACTTGATTAGATTTCCATGCAAAACAATTCTTTTCATATATAATGCACTCACTCCAAAGATCCATAAATTGTGAGGAAAAGGTGATATATACTCCATATCGTTTGAAACCTTATGATTACATCAACCATGCATCTGATAGACAATGACACCTTTGATCTATTGATTGATTTGGGAGCTTACCTGCTATGTCATGTAGCCACAGACCGCTGCACCTTTGCATGATACTCAAGGAGGCATCTATATCCTATGGGAAAAATATTGGGGGAAGTAAAGCAATTGAAGGTAGAGGATAGTTAGCTGTTGCCTCAAGGCATTTATTTTTTTTAAAACAAGGGGAAGGGGGAATATTCTTAGATTAAACCTGTTCAGTATAAATCATGAATCCGGTAATCCTGTTGTTAGAACCTGGACTCCCAAGGCAGGAGTAAAACCTGACTCTTGAACAATTCACAGGTCAGATGTGTATGTTTGGTGACATGCTCATTTGTAATTTCTCAAGTGAATATATCACCAAATCTGCGGTGTACTTGAAACTAACCAAACACACTCACACCATGTGGGAGAACTCATGTCTATAATATATAGTATTACAGAGTGGGTTCGGCATTCCCAAAGGTGGCGTTATAAAAAGACATATAGCCAAATATAGTATGCCCATCCTTTCAGAGCACCGTGCACAAGCCTGTAAACAGAAGTGAAAGGTACCAGCCAAATTTATGAATAGTGATTGGCACTAAGGAGTGAAATTCCCAAGTTAGAGGAAAGTATCATGCCTGCAAGTATTTATACAGCAGAGCGTCTACTGATCAGTTATGGTATGAAAAAGGTTTCTCAAATAAAAAAAGGACACTCCTGCACTCCTCTGCTATCTGTATTCAGACTCAAGGGCCTTTTTACATTAAAGGACTTTTTTGGTGGGGAGTCGTCCCCTGCTGTTCCTTAAATCTCCTCAGGACCTCCCCATTGTGGTTATTGATGCAGTTGTATCCAGTTGACTCTAGAGCACCCTCCCCTATTCAGCCTCACTTTTTGCACCAACATGGCTGACTTTATTGGATTAGCTTTCAATGAGTTAGCATTTTAAGACATAGTGACCGCCCGAGACTTTTTGAAACACCTATCTCACAAACTATTAGTCAGTCAGATGACTGGACTTTTACTAACTTTAAAAAAGACACACACATGTACCATGACCCATGGGATAATCATGACAGAGTATTTACGTGGAAATTGCGCACCTAAGGGCCTCATAGCTACCAACGCACCAAGACTATTTCTCGAAGATAAGACATTTAGAAAAGGGTGGTCTCTAATTGCTTGGTGCTTCTCGCAAGATTGGCTAATTCTCATAATCAGTACAGCAAAACGGATTGCGGGTACAACCTTAGTAGAAATACAAATCTTAGAAGTCCAATAGAAAGCAGCCATCTCAGCAGCCCTCTTTAAGAAAAAAATTGAAGAGACCAATACGACGAACAAAGACTACAAAGAGACCCTTCTTGCATCTAAGATGAAGAAAGTTCAGAAGGACTTCTCACTGGAATAAGTCTATCCCTATACCTCTGACCATTAAAAACCACCTACCTACAACAACTCGGGATGTGGATATGGTTCAGGGTATTCTATTTCAGATTCAGACCAATGGTCAAGTGACTTGGAACCAAGCACCAGCAAACCCCGGAGACCCATACCGAGACAGAGGCATGAAAGAGGAAGAAGAGGCCATCATTTTGTCCAACCTCAGCAGCAACAATGGTGACAACCTGGACCATGGAATTATCCTGTACCACCGTACCATCAACCGATGTTACCATTTCAACCCCCCCCCCAATGCTTCATAATCCCACTTTTTTAGAGTAGGGCACAGGTTGCTCAAGAGGAAGGAGAATGAACAGCATGTACACTGGAGTTCCCCTTCTTTGCCGCGCCACACACGCAGCATGAGCAAAATGAGTCTCCAACCAGGAACCAGCAACAAGACGACCTAGTCATTAATCTTAGCCAAAGAGTTCTAACCTCTACAAGTTTGGAGTTACTCAACAAGGGACTCTGATTTGTCCCCCCCATCAAGGAGATTTGTTCCAATTAAACTAAGAACCCTCACAGTTCTTCAGAAAGATAGGTCTCAAATTTTTCTACTACGAATCTTTGTAGAAGATCAACTTTTACTTCTGTCACACACTTGATGGCCCAGGAAGTGATGACTTTAGAGAAGGCCATACTGAAAGATATCAACTCAAACTTCACTCCCAACCAACCTACATTCCAGAATATGACCAGAACGAAACAACAGGCTCTTCAGGATCTGAGCAGAGATGACACAATAACGATCAAACCAGCAGACAAACTTGGGGCGATTGTCATTATGGACTCCACCTGTTATAGAAAAGAGTGCCAGAGACAACTAGATGTATGGAAGGCATATCACCCATTAAAAATGGATCCGACCAAGAGATTACAAAGCATGATAATGACCCTAGTGAGCGAAGCAAAGGAAAACAGATGGGTAACTTCTAAGGAAGCTGAATATCTGATTAATCCCGAACCCTCAGGTGGTGAGGGAAACCGTCCTATAAAAGGGACACTCCTGCACTCCTCTGCAATCTTTATTCAGACCCAGGCAACTGTTTGTGTTAAAGGACTTTTTTGGTGGTTAGTTTTCCCCTGCTGGTCTTTAAATCTCCTCATTCCCTCCTTGTGTGATGCGAGGCTTTGATACTTTCTTTGTGACGTCCCACTGAAACTGATTTGAAGCTGTGTTAAAGCTCTGAACAGAAGCAAACCTAAATCTTTGGCTAAGTCACAATACACCTTTGTAAGTTTGACTTTGCAGACTTGGCCTAATCATCCTGAGGTCTTTGGAGCCACAATGTTTCTAAGTACCAGGTTCCTTTGGATGCTAGGGGAAGGAAACTGCCAAAGGTACCAGAATCTCAGGAACAACACTTGGGGGTCAAAACTCACTCTAGCAGAAGCCATTAAAAGGGTCAAAGACAGGTCCAATTGGAACCCGTCAGCTGGGCTCTACAGGAAAAGACACACAATTGATGAATGGAATGCAGAACAAATCAAAGCATTCACCCCCCAGTCACGAGATCTGGGTTAAATCCATCATTCTTTTGCTCACCATGCCACCCCAGTTTAGACCTGGCCATCTCCAAATCAGTCTTGACTCTGTGCCTCATGGGAACAGTCCAGCCTGAACTGCCAAGCCAGGTCCTCCCTGGACTGGAAACAAGCATCCTAGGACCGGTTTTGGGGTTTCATCCCTCATCAGCCAGGATAGCTTGATTCCAGTGGCACAGTGAGCCCGGGACCCATGTCTGGGCATACCCGTAGCACTTAGGGCGAGAAAGCAAAAGACACACAATTGGGAAAGGACTTCTAGAAACTTGTTCTGTCCCTGTGGCTTAACATGAAGTCGACCAAATGACCCTTGGAGCCAACTTATTTGTTCTAGGTACACGTGGGAGCAGGCCCAGGCTTTCAGGTTTCCTTACAGGTCTCAACAGAAGGTGCTCAGCCTTGTCAAAAAAGCACTTCATGGATGGCCCTCTATCAAAAGCTTTAAGGGTCCATTACATTCTTTTGCCCAAAGTCTCTACAGCATTGAGTATAATAAGGGATATATCTTCCTCAATGACAATTGTGTTCTTCCTCAAAGAATCTGTTTATCACCTTCAAAGGTTTCTCACCAAGACTACATAGGGATGTCTGCCCAAGAAAACCAACTGAAATGTCAGTTTTGGTGGCCAGGGATGGATGCCAAAGCTGATCAGACAGTGGATGTAGGTGCTCCATACGATATAAATGGCAAGAGATCAACCCACTCTACGCAGCATGTACCATAGCTGAAGTTGTAATAGTCGAAATTGGGTTTTGACATTGTGGGACCATTTATTAGTTTACCCACACACATGCAATATGCCCTAGATCTAATCTATTACCATTCTAAATGGTCTGAGCTCATGTTCATGGAAAGTGTGACCATATCAGAAGCTCTTGATTTTCTCAAGGAAAAATTCAGCAGAGAAGTGTACTCCAAGTCTTTTGTTACCAAGAATGGTGTATAGTTACTTTGAAGGAAATATCAAGGTTTCTCCTACTCCATAAAAGTAGACATATCAGAACTACACATTTTGACTCACAATGTAATGGTCAGGAAGAACAATTCAATAAGTACCTGTTAGACCTGGCACCTTGGCGTGAGTTTCCCTTCCACTTTTTGATCCTGTGCCTCGATTGTTTTGCTGGTGTTGTCCGCTCAGGGCACTGCGCCACGGCTAATCCGTGCCGCAGTGCAAGTGCTCCCTAGGTAAAGTGTACCTGTAATTGATGTTCCTGATTGGTTTATTGGATTCACTGTCAGTCCCCAGTAGAGTGCACCAGGGGTGCCAGGGCTTGTGAATACCAATGCTGCTGGTGGGCTTGCAGCGCTGGTTGCGCCACCCACAGAAAGTGGCTTTGTAAAATGTGTCTAGGGTCTGCCACCGCAGACCCTGCGTGCAGTCTGGGACTGTCGCGCTGACTGCGCAAGTGCCCCCACTTGCCAGTCCCTAAACCTTCCCTTACCTACATATTAGCCACCCCTCTGGTAGGCCCAAGGGCAGGGTGCATTGTAGGCATAAGGTAGGACATGCCCTGATGTGTGTGGCATGTCTTAGTAGTGAATTCCAGCCCTTTTCGTTTTTCACTATTGAAGGCTACCTGCTCTCCATAGGCCAGAATGGGCTGCTGGAGTCACTACACGCTGTGACCCCAGTGGACTCAGAGAGCATGGTAGAATGTCAAGTTTAGTATGCCTGAACTCAGAATAATAAAATACTTCTTGTAGTCAAGTTTATTTTAATATCCTGGGTTTGTAAATACTACTTTTAGAAAGTTAGTATTTACTGACCTGGCCATTCAGTCCGCCTCTGCTATGTGTATGTGTTCTGCCTGGCAACAGTAAGGAGCAGGGTTGGGGAATCCCCAGAGACAGGTTGGCTGCCAGGTGGTGGGTAGAGAGGTGACACCTGGATGGGTGGGAGGAGTACACCTTGACTCTTGAATAGACCTGTGCTCTGCCACCACAAAGCCGGCGCCACCCCCTGTGGGGCGGCTGATGTCTCTGCCCTGCTGCTGAAAGGAAAGAGCAGAGTCACCATAACAAAGTGCTCCAGAACTGGACTGAGCCAGGCCTAGGCCCCCTGGCGCTAAAGAACAAAAGAATCATGGTATAAAAGTAGGAGCCTGGCTCCTAAGAAAGCAGAATCCTGTTTTACCACAAAGAACCTCTGCCCGACTAGAAGGAGAAGAAGACGCTGGAGGAGCTGGCCTGCTGCTTGCCTTGCTGAGAAAGGAGAGGAAGAGACTTACTGAAAAGACTTTGCTACTTTGTGCTTGAACATTCTCCAAGGGCTTGATCTGAGCTTGCCCCCTGAACTGAACCCCAGGACCAGTGGGTTCTCTGTGCTTTTGCTCGTCCTCCAATTCGAGCCGTGTGTGCATCCCGCTGGAAAGAGACTGCGCCCCTCATCGCCCCTCCTAGGGCCGTGACACTCAGAAGCTTGCCTGCCTCAAACCCGTGAGAGCCCCGCTCCGTCCAGAGCCGCTCTCTGTCCCCGGTCCAGGTCGCCTGCATCCCTGTCACCGCCTGCTACTGGAGCGCGCTGACCGCGCTATCACCCCTCCCGCCGGAAGCCGTCCGATGACTGTGATCTACGCCGGGTCATCCAGCTGCACCGACCGTGCCCTGCGACCCCGCTTCGCTATCCCCGGACATCTCAGGCCGCGCCGCCCCCGCTGTGGAGACCCTCCGGCACCGCCGTGCTAAAGGGTCGCTGGCCGCGCCTGCCTACGTGCCCACACCTGCTGATTGAGGACCCAAGAACACTTCCCAAGCTGAGAGTCGCACCGACCTGTGCCGACTCTCCACATCACGAAAGAAGTTCCAGTATCGGGCTCGGGGCCCGCAACGCCTTATTTCCCCGTTCGCAGGAGCCGATCTCTGTGAGTACTGGAACCACAAGTAACATTTGCAAGAGACTACAAAGTATCCATTTGAAGCTACGAACAAAGAACATTTGCCTGCTTTACAACCTGGTGGCCTAGCGAAAACGTTATTGGTCTTGTGATAAGTCTGCTGAGATATATATACCTATTTTTACATAAAGAAGCGTATTTTTTTATATATCCAAGTCTGGTGTCCGTTTCTGGGGGGATTGATGTATTTACTGTGTGTATGATTGTAAGTGCTTAACCAACAACGCCTGAGGAATCGCCTTGGCTGCTCACGCCACGCACCTAGAGGGTGAGCAAGGGTCATTCGCGAGGGGTTATCCTGCGCCCTGACGTGGAGGAGAGGGTTCCTGCTTGACACAAGGGCGACCTTGCGGCAACCAGAGATCCCCGACTCTAACATTGTTGGCAGCGGGTGGGATTTCGGATTTGCACTTGTAATTTGCATACAGTGAATTATTAATCACCAGATAGTGAGAGCAGACCAAATAACGCAGCCACAGGTTTTCATTTTTTGAACTTTGTTGAGACATCTGCCATTACTGCAACCATGCCTAGCTCACTCTCCGCTGGGAGAGCACTCTCTGTGATTTCTGGAATAGATGAGGTGGATTGGGAGAGACTGGAAGGCTACACGATGGAGCAATTGAAAGGCTACAGTGTAAAATTCAGAGTCCCCCATGCTGGATTCAAGAGGAAGACCCAGTACACCAAGGCGTTGAGAGCCTGGAAGGAGTCACGAGACCCACGGAATGCGGGGGACATCGTTCCGCCCGACAACCTTGAGGAGCCCAGCAGAGTCCGGTCGCCAGAGGAGCTGGCAGACAGGGCAGCAGACAGGGCGCATGCAATGGAGATGGCAAAGTTGGCAGGACAAATGGAAATGGAAAAGCAGAAGTTGGCCCTGGAGGCACAACAACGCCAAATGGATCATGATATAAGATTGAAGGAGTTGGAGCTGAAGGCGAAAAGTTTGGACACCGCTCCTTCTGGTGGCAGCACTCCACCAGCGCAGGTAGAGTCCAAGGTGTACATCCCCAAAGATGTAGTAAAGGAGTATTTTAGAAAGGATGACATAGGGCAGTGGTTTAGAGCCTACGAGGTGGCCATGTCCTCACACCGGGTCCCTGAGAAAGACTGGGGAGCGGGGTTGTGGGGAAGGTTCCTTGCTGAAGGGCGGGACACACTGTTAGATTTGCCCTTCGAAGTCCAGACCTCATACCCCCATATGAAGGAAGCTTTAATGACCAGGTATGGGTTAACTCCTGAGCTATATAGACAGAGGTTCAGGGAGACCAAGAAGATCCCTGAGAGTACGTATGTGGAGTATGTGACCTTTTTCTGCAGAGCGCTGGATGGTTGGGTGAAGGGTAGCAAAGTGACTGATTATCAAGGGCTGCTTGATTTAATTGCATGGGAGCACTTGTCCAGTCAATGTTTTCCTGAGCTACGCCAGCACCTGATTGATAGCAAGCTGTCCAACCCGAGGAAGCTTGCTGAGGAGGCGGACCGCTGGCTCAGCACCAGGGTCCACAAGGGTCAAGTGGGAGACTCCGCCAAAGGTGGGCAGGGTCCCCAGCAGAAGAGTGGGGGGGACAGGGGTAAACAGAAGGGGTTCCAAAAAGGCCCCCAAAGTAATTCCCAAGGGAACCAGCAGAAGGGTTCTCAGCCTCCCCCACCCCCGCAGCAGAGCGGGGCCCCGACAGGTAGACCTGTTCCAAAGGGGCCCTTCAATTGTTATAGGTGTGGTGACCCGGGTCACATTGCCTCTGATCCTAAGTGTCGCCTGTTTGGTAAGACCGCACCCACTGGTGCTCCACCCCGGCAAGTAGCTAGTGTTAACTTTGGGGAGGAGGTAGCAGTCCAGGAGGGTGGGGGTCCCGGGCAGATGACCCTAGTCTCGCTAGGAGACAGTGAGATGGTCCCTGTAACCTACCTGCCCTCTAACACTAAGAAATATGGGCAAGTAGTGACCATCAATGGAAAGAAGGTTGAGGCTCTTAGAGATACAGGAGCCAGCGTGACATCGGTGAGGCAACACCTGGTGTCTCAAGAGCAGATTGTACCCAATGCCTACTGTAGGGTTGTCAATGCTGACAACATAGAGAGTCGTTGTCCAATGGCTCAAGTTCCCTTTGAGTGGGGGGAGGTCTCTGGTACTCTACAAGTCGCTGTGAGAACTGACATGCCTGTAGACTGTCTGCTAGGGAACGACCTGGAGAGTTCCCCTTGGGAAAAGGTGGAGAAGACCACGCATCTGAGGATGGTGGGTCTACCCGACTGGGCGTGCGTGACCACCCGGTCCATGGCAGCCAGTAGGGGTGTTGAGAGGGTCCTGGAGCCTGAGGGAGAGGTCCAGGGACCGGCCTTAGGGAGAAGGCGCAGGAGGCGCGGGAAACCGGCCCCCGAAGTTCCCACGGCCCAGGAGGAAGCAGACCCTGAGGGGGATGCTCTGGAGCCTACCGGGGAACAGATTGCCGAACTGGGAGATCTGCCTGAGCTGACCCATTGGCAGCAAGAAGGAGGTCCCTCCAGGGAGGAATTCTGCAGGGAGCAGAAAGAATGCCCTTCTCTCGTGGGTATGCGGCAGCAGGCTGCAGACCAGGCCAATGGTGTTCAGGCCAAAACACACTACGTGTACTGGGAGAGTGACCTCCTGTATTCCGAGCCTAAGGCTGCTGAACCTGGGTCAGCCCGTGTGCTGGTGGTACCCCAGAAGTTCAGAACCTTCCTACTGGGGCTGGCTCATGATGTGCCTTTAGCAGGACATTTGGGGATGGACAAGACCTATGACAGGCTTGTCACCCACTTTTACTGGCCCCAAATGCATAAGAATTCAGATTCCTACTGCAGAACCTGTCAGACTTGCCAGGCAAGTGGTAAGAGCGGAGGGAAGCATAAGGCTCCTCTGCAACCTTTCCCTGTGGTCGGTACGCCATTCCAACGAGTGGGTATTGATATTGTGGGGCCTCTGGACCCCAAGACAACCCTGGGCAACAGGTTCATCCTGGTCTTGGTGGACCATGCCACCCGGTACCCTGAAGCCATCCCTCTGAGGACAGTGACGGCCCCCGTGGTGGGACGGGCACTAATGGGAATTTTCTCCCGAGTGGGATTCCCTCTAGAGGTGGTGAGCGACAGGGGGACCAATTTCATATCCACATATATGAAATCCCTGTGGAAGGAGTGTGGGGTAACTTACAAGTTCACCACTCCTTACCACCCCCAAGGAAATGGGTTGGTTGAGAGATTCAACCGAACCCTCAAAGGCATGATCATGGGCCTGGACGGTCCAATGAGGCGTAAGTGGGACGTCCTCTTGCCATGCCTGCTCTTCGCTTACCGAGAGGTGCCACAGAAGTCTCTAGGGTTCAGCCCCTTTGAGCTTCTGTATGGTCACCCGGTAAGAGGACCTCTGAGTTTGGTGAAGGAAGGCTGGGAGCAATCTCCCAGGAAACCTCCCCAGAATGTAAATAGTTACATGCTGGCCTTCCGAAACCAGACTAGGCGTTTCAGGCAACTTGCTGAGGCAAATCTGGAAGCCAGCCAGGAGGAGATGAAGCGGTGGTACGACCGGAATGCCACTCTGGTAGAGCTTCAACCTGGACAAACGGTGTGGGTCTTGGCCCCAGTGGAGCCTTGTGCACTTCAGGATAAGTGGACAGGTCCATTTGAGGTTGTGGAGCGCAAAAGTCCTATCACCTACTTGGTGGACATGCAGACTCCCAGGAACCCTTTGAGGGTCCTACATGTTAACCGCCTTAAGCCCCACTTAGAGAGGACCGAAGTGGGCATGCTGCTGGCCACTGATGATGGAATGGAAGAGGAGACCGAGCCTCTTCCTGACCTCTTAGTGGCCTCTGAGAAAGATGGGTCAGTGGATGGAGTTAACCTCTCACCCACCCTGACGCCCGAACAACGGGAAGATTGCCGCCACTTGCTGGGACAGTTTTCCGACCGATTCTCCCTGGTTCCTGGTGTCACAGATTGGTGCGTCCATGATGTGGACACAGGAGACAGCTTACCTGTGAAGCACAAGGCTTACAGGGTAACTGACAGGGTCAGAGCTTGCATTAAGGAGGAGGTCTCCAAAATGCTTGCGCTAGGGGTGGTTGAGTCCTCCAGCAGTCCTTGGTCCAGCCCCGTGGTCTTGGTCCCCAAAGCTGCTGCGCCGCAAGCCACACCTGAACTCCGGTTCTGTGTGGACTACAGAGGACTCAATTCAGTAACGAAGACTGACGCGCACCCCATCCCCAGAGCTGATGAGCTCATTGATCGGCTGGGGGCTGCCCGGTTCCTCAGCACGTTTGATTTAACGTCTGGGTACTGGCAGATCACCTTGACCGATGGGGCCAAAGAGAGGTCAGCATTCTCTACTCCAGATGGGCACTTCCAGTTCCGAGTCATGCCATTTGGGATGAAGAATGCCCCTGCCACCTTTCAGAGGTTGGTCAACCAGGTACTGGGTGGGCTGGATGCGTTCAGTGCCGCCTACCTGGATGACATCGCAGTGTTCAGTGCCACCTGGCCCGAACACCTGCGCCCCCTCTGGGAAGTGTTGATGGCTCTGCGCCGGGCAGGCCTCACGATCAAGGCAAGCAAGTGCCAGATCGGGCAGGGTTCCGTGGTGTACTTGGGACACCAAGTGGGGAGTGGCAAGGTGGCACCCTTGCAACCCAAAATTGAGACCATCCTGGCTTGGGAACCCCCCAAGACGCAGACCGCAGTGAGGGCCTTCCTGGGGCTCACTGGGTACTACAGGAGGTTTGTCAAGGGCTATGGAACGATTGTTGCCCCCTTAACAGAGCTGACTTCCAAGAAGCAGCCCAGGAACGTGATTTGGACTGACACCTGTCAGAAAGCTTTCGACACCCTGAAGACTGCCATGTGCACGGCGCCCGTGCTCTTGGCCCCTGACTTCTCCAAGGAATTCCTAGTACAGACAGACGCTTCAGAGCATGGTGTAGGGGCTGTTCTCTCACAGATGACTGAGGAGGGCTGGGACCAACCCGTAGCCTTCATCAGTAGGAGGTTACTTCCACGGGAAAGTAGGTGGAGTGCAATTGAGCGAGAAGCATTTGCTGTGGTCTGGGCGCTGAAGAAGCTAAGACCCTACTTGTTTGGGTCTCACTTCCGGGTTCAGACGGACCACAGGCCCCTCAGATGGTTGATGCAAATGAGGGGTGAGAACCCGAAGCTGTTGAGGTGGTCCATCTCCCTACAGGGTATGGACTTTACGGTGGAACACCGTCCTGGTACAGATCACGCCAACGCTGACGGTCTGTCCAGGTATTTCCGCCTTAGTGACGAGGAACCCCCTGGGCAAGGGTAGTTCTCCCCACATTTCAGCTGGAGGGGACACGTGTTAGACCTGGCACCTTGGCGTGAGTTTCCCTTCCACTTTTTGATGGTGTGCCTCGATTGTTTTGCTGGTGTTGTCCGCTCAGGGCACTGCGCCACGGCTAATCCGTGCCGCAGTGCAAGTGCTCCCTAGGTAAAGTGTACCTGTAATTGATGTTCCTGATTGGTTTATTGGATTCACTGTCAGTCCCCAGTAGAGTGCACCAGGGGTGCCAGGGCTTGTGAATACCAATGCTGCTGGTGGGCTTGCAGCGCTGGTTGCGCCACCCACAGAAAGTGGCTTTGTAAAATGTGTCTAGGGTCTGCCACCGCAGACCCTGCGTGCAGTCTGGGACTGTCGCGCTGACTGCGCAAGTGCCCCCACTTGCCAGTCCCTAAACCTTCCCTTACCTACATATTAGCCACCCCTCTGGTAGGCCCAAGGGCAGGGTGCATTGTAGGCATAAGGTAGGACATGCCCTGATGTGTGTGGCATGTCTTAGTAGTGAATTCCAGCCCTTTTCGTTTTTCACTATTGAAGGCTACCTGCTCTCCATAGGCCAGAATGGGCTGCTGGAGTCACTACACGCTGTGACCCCAGTGGACTCAGAGAGCATGGTAGAATGTCAAGTTTAGTATGCCTGAACTCAGAATAATAAAATACTTCTTGTAGTCAAGTTTATTTTAATATCCTGGGTTTGTAAATACTACTTTTAGAAAGTTAGTATTTACTGACCTGGCCATTCAGTCCGCCTCTGCTGTGTGTATGTGTTCTGCCTGGCAACAGTAAGGAGCAGGGTTGGGGAATCCCCAGAGACAGGTTGGCTGCCAGGTGGTGGGTAGAGAGGTGACACCTGGATGGGTGGGAGGAGTACACCTTGACTCTTGAATAGACCTGTGCTCTGCCACCACAAAGCCGGCGCCACCCCCTGTGGGGCGGCTGATGTCTCTGCCCTGCTGCTGAAAGGAAAGAGCAGAGTCACCATAACAAAGTGCTCCAGAACTGGACTGAGCCAGGCCTAGGCCGCCTGGCGCTAAAGAACAAAAGAATCATGGTATAAAAGTAGGAGCCTGGCTCCTAAGAAAGCAGAATCCTGTTTTACCACAAAGAACCTCTGCCCGACTAGAAGGAGAAGAAGACGCTGGAGGAGCTGGCCTGCTGCTTGCCTTGCTGAGAAAGGAGAGGAAGAGACTTACTGAAAAGACTTTGCTACTTTGTGCTTGAACATTCTCCAAGGGCTTGATCTGAGCTTGCCCCCTGAACTGAACCCCAGGACCAGTGGGTTCTCTGTGCTTTTGCTCGTCCTCCAATTCGAGCCGTGTGTGCATCCCGCTGGAAAGAGACTGCGCCCCTCATCGCCCCTCCTAGGGCCGTGACACTCAGAAGCTTGCCTGCCTCAAACCCGTGAGAGCCCCGCTCCGTCCAGAGCCGCTCTCTGTCCCCGGGCCAGGTCGCCTGCATCCCTGTCACCGCCTGCTACTGGAGCGCGCTGACCGCGCTATCACCCCTCCCGCCGGAAGCCGTCCGACGACTGTGATCTACGCCGGGTCATCCAGCTGCACCGACCGTGCCCTGCGACCCCGCTTCGCTATCCCCGGACATCTCAGGCCGCGCCGCCCCCGCTGTGGAGACCCTCCGGCACCGCCGTGCTAAAGGGTCGCTGGCCGCGCCTGCCTACGTGCCCACACCTGCTGATTGAGGACCCAAGAACACTTCCCAAGCTGAGAGTCGCACCGACCTGTGCCGACTCTCCACATCACGAAAGAAGTTCCAGTATCGGGCTCGGGGCCCGCAACGCCTTATTTCCCCGTTCGCAGGAGCCGATCTCTGTGAGTACTGGAACCACAAGTAACATTTGCAAGAGACTACAAAGTATCCATTTGAAGCTACGAACAAAGAACATTTGCCTGCTTTACAACCTGGTGGCCTAGCGAAAACGTTATTGGTCTTGTGATAAGTCTGCTGAGATATATATACCTATTTTTACATAAAGAAGCGTATTTTTTTATATATCCAAGTCTGGTGTCCGTTTCTGGGGGGATTGATGTATTTACTGTGTGTATGATTGTAAGTGCTTAACCAACAACGCCTGAGGAATCGCCTTGGCTGCTCACTCCACGCACCTAGAGGGTGAGCAAGGGTCATTCGCGAGGGGTTATCCTGCGCCCTGACGTGGAGGAGAGGGTTCCTGCTTGACACAAGGGCGACCTTGCGGCAACCAGAGATCCCCGACTCTAACAGTACCTCAAAGATATTTTCCAGCGTGCCCTCTAAAGCAATATTTCTGTGTACTTGGCCACATGGCCATAAGGGAGAGTCCATGGGCACATTAAATATTACATAATTTAATTACCAGAGTTTCACCTTTCCAGCTGCTAAAGGGAAAACATCCTATCCCCAAGGTATGTTCCTAGTGGCTCAAGGCCCAATTTACCATTGAAGGTTGGAGTAGCACCATAGTCTACCAATTGGACATCAGAACAAAGGTGGAATTCCAAAAGGGGAAGTTAAAGCACTGCTCTAACACCCCACCTAATACCTAGGTCACAGACATATCTGTTGGCGATTTGGTCAGGATTCAGTTGCTTGGTTACAATGAGAGGGGTGAATCTAAGTTTTCAAGGCTGATGCAATTTGTTAAGATTAATAAGGGTTGTGCCTTCTCTCAGGATGGGAAGTGCTGTTGTGTGAGGATATTAGCTAAGTGAATGAGCAATGTGGTGTCTGGGTAGTTTGAAAACGACCCTGAGAAGGGTTGCAGTTACAGTTTTGCGTGTGGCCCTACAGAAATGACGAGTGGAGATAAATCTCTGGATGGGGCCATTCTCCTAATTTTCTTACTGAAGAAGCCCAACTAGTAGCTTATTCCCTATGACCTTTAGGATCTTCAGATTGCCCCTTTCAGACTGTGTCACGAACTGTGCAAGAGCCAGGACACATTCATGGAGGATCTTGTAGGACACATTTTTCTGTTTTACTTCTTTTTCTCCCTCTCCATATTCTGGTTGTTGCTTAAGAAGGGTATGTGTCATTTCATCCCCTTCACCTGCCCTTCCCTCCATACCATCACCCATTTTCCCTTCCTATCGTTTATCCGACTAGAAGCTTGGTGTTATTAATGTTCAATGGTAAACAGCAGTCATACTCGAGTGTTAGAGCTAGATGCATGCCCTGCTTGTATTCTGCTGACTGATGTGAACAAAGTCTTACTTGGATCATTGCTTTTCTGTGTGCCCTTATTTCCATACATAAAAGGATTGTGTTTTTGTTTCTCTAGATGGTGTAGTAATTTTAATGAAGATCCATTGCCCATTCTTCATTTGAACTACAACTTGGGTGACTAAAGTTTTAGTTTAAAATATCTAGAGCCTGATTTAGAGCTTGGCAGATGGGTTACCCAATGCAGAAACAGTACTTGACCCACCCACATGAGTGAGGTACCATTTTTATCAGGAGACTTGGGGGAATGCTGGGTGGTAGGAAATTTGTGTCAGCCCAGTGATCCTACAACTTTCCCACAAAAGAATTTGATTTTTCAGCAACATTTGAGGTTTGAGGGGATTTTGGGTAGGGAAACTTTGGGGGATCCATGCAAGCCATACCTCACTGGACTCCCCAGGATGTCTAGTTTACAGAAATGTTTGAGTTTGTCAGGTTTCCCAAGATGACCGCCGAGCCTGGGGCCAAAAACACAGGTGGCCCCCCTTGCAAAACCAGGTTGTTTCAAAATAGGAAATTTTGATATCCCTAATATATTTTGGGCCCTTACCTTCCACGGGCCCTTGGCCCACCAACACAAGTGAGGTACCATTTTTATTTGGAGACTTGGGGAAATGATGGGTGGTAGGAAATTTGTTGTTTCTTTCTGAAGCGTGAAAATTATGGCACAGTAATGCAAGGAAAATGTGACAGTCACATTTTGAGGTTTGCAGGACATTGTGGATTCAATACCTTGTTGGGATCCACGAGAGAGACATCACCATGTACTCCCCTGGGTGTTTAGTTTACGAGAATATCTAGAGTTGGTAGGTTTTTCTTGGATGGGATGTACACCTTGGCAGAGAAAGACTGAAAAGACAAATATGACTGCACAACCATTTATTCCTCAAGCACACATACATACTGGTTGGATTTGGCATGAGGGTGAGTGATGGTTCAGTATATACAATTTTATTAACAAGAGATTTCACAAAAATTAAATGCACTGTTAATAATTGAAAGGACAAGAAACTGAACCATTGACTCACAGCTCGTGAGCTGTAAAGCCACGACAAGGCACCAACCTCTGTACAGGCCATTCATACACCTTTCATACGTATGACACATACAAAACCATAAACACCGCCAGCCGCGGGCCCATCACTTTACAACACTCACTTCAGCAGACAGTGCCATTCAAGTGCCCATCACTTTCACATGCCCACATGCCTGACACAGCAACCACACCAGCTGATGGATTGTGTGGACTTGAGTTTGGCTACCAGTGTGTGTTGTGCCCAGCAGCAGGTCACTACTCACACACAGCAAGCCAAGCGACAGTCCACGCACACCGTTAGCCAAGCGCCAGTTCACGCACACTGCCAGCCATGTGCCAATCCATTCACACCACCAGCCAAGCACCAGTCCATGCACACCGCCAGCCAAGTGTCAGTCCATGCATACCACCAGCCAAGCGCCAGTCCATACCACACAGCCAGCCAGGCGCCAGCCCGTTCACACCCAGCCAGACAAGCACCAGTTCACGCACACTGCCAACCAAGTGCCAGTTCACGCACACTGCCAGCCAAGCGCCAGTTCACGCACACCGCCAGCCAAGCACCAGTCCACGCACACCGACAGCCAAGCACCAGCCTACACATTGCCATCACATTTAGTTTTTTTTATACAGAAACAAAAACACAAACAAATTGTAAATAGATACAAATCTACTAACACAAAATCAGAAACTGACTACATTGTGCTAATGCCAACATTGAAACTGAACAAAAAATCTAAAATAATACAGACCAGGCAGTTTACTTTACCACTCATGGGTGCTCCCCAAAAATATTTTGCGTTTCGTACATTCTAAAAAAAGCAGGCACACACAGCACAGGGTTAGAAGGACACTCGGGCAGTACATTCGAGTCTCCTTCTGTGTACCTCTTCACGAACAGACTCTACATCTCCTACTGGTAAGAGTCTTTTGAGGGTGTGGGAGGAATGTGATCAGGAAAGTGGCAATCTTTCAATTTAGCAAACACAAGGAGATGATGGACGGAGCACTGAAACTTTTCAGACACTCACCCCCAGTCACAGATCTGGGTTTAATCCATCATCATTCTTTAGCTCACTCCGCAACCCCAGTTCATACATGGACATATGCAAATCAGTCTGACCCTGTGCCTCATGGAAACAGTCCAGCCCGAACTGCCAAGCCATATCTTCCCTGGACCGGAAACAAGCATCCTGGGATCGGTTTCTGGCTAATCAGCCAGGCTAGTTTGAATCCAGTGGCAAAGTGAGCAAGGGACCCACGTCTGGGCATACGCTGCCAACTTAGGGCGAACAAAGCAAACACAAGGAGATGATGGACGGAGCGCTGAAACTTTTCAGACACTCACCCCCAGTAACAGATCTGGGTTTAATCCATCATCATTCTTCAGCTCACTCTGCCACCCCAGTTCAGACATGGCCATATGCAAATCAGTCTGACCCTGTGCCTCATGGAAACAGTCCAGCCCGAACTGCCAAGCCATGTCTTCCCTGGACCAGAAACCAGAATCCTGGGACCGATTTCTGGCTAGTCAGCCGACATCAGCCAGGCTAGTTTGAATCCAGTGGCAAAGTGAGCAAGGGACCCACGTCTGGGCATACCCTGCCAACTTAGGGCGAACAAAGCAAACACAAGGAGATGATGGACGGAGCGCTGAAACTTTTCAGACACTCACCCCCAGTCACAGATCTGGGTTTAATCCATCATCATTCTTTAGCTCACTCTGCCACCCCAGTTCAGACATGGCCATATGCAAATCAGTCTGACCCTGTGCCTCATGGAAACAGTCCAGCCCGAACTGCCAAGCCATGTCTTCCCTGGACCGGAAACCAGAATCCTGGGAGCGGTTTCTGGCTAATCAGCCGACATCAGCCAGGCTAGTTTGAATCCAGTGGCAAAGTGAGCAAGGGACCCACGTCTGGGCATACCCTGCCAACTTAGGGCGAACAAAGCAAACACAAGGAGATGATGGACGGAGCGCTGAAACTTTTCAGACACTCACCCCCAGTCACAGATCTGGGTTTAATCCATCATCATTCTTTAGCTCACTCCGCCACCCCAGTTCAGACATGGCCATATGCAAATCAGTCTGACCCTGTGCCTCATGGAAACAGTCCAGCCCGAACTGCCAAGCCATGTCTTCTCTGGACCGGAAACAAGCATCCTGGGACTGGTTGCTGGCTAATAAGCTGTCATCGGCCAGCCTAGTTTGAATCTAGTGGCAAAGTGAGCAAGGGACCCACGTCTGGGCCTACCCTGCCAACTTAGGGCGAACAAAGCAAACACAAGGATATGATGGATAGAGCGCTGAAACCTTTCAGACACTCACCCCCAGTCACAGATCTGGGTTTAATCCATCATCATTCTTTAGATCACTCCGCCACCCCAGTTCAGACATGGCCATATGCAAATCAGTCTGACCCTGTGCCTCATGGAAACAGTCCAGCCCGAACTGCCAAGCCATGTCTTCCCTGGACCGGAAACAAGCATCCTGGGACCGGTTCCTGGCTAATCAGCCGTCATCAGCCAGGCTAGTTTGAATCCAGTGGCAAAGTGAGCAAGGGACCCACGTCTGGGCATTCCCTGCCAACTTAGGGCAAACAAAGCAAACACAATGAGATGATGGACAGAGCGCTGAAACTTTTCAGACACTCACCCCCAGTCACAGATCTGGGTTTAATCCATCATCATTCTTTAGCTCACTCCGCCACCCCAGTTCAGACATGGCCATATGCAAATCAGTCTGACCCTGTGCCTCATGGAAACAGTCCAGCCCGAACTGCCAAGCCATGTCTTCCCTGGACTGGAAACAAGCATCCTGGGACCGGTTTCTGGCTAATCAACCATCATCAGCCAGGCTAGTTTGAATCCAGTGGCAAAGTGAGCAAGGGACCCACGTCTGGGCATACCCTGCCAACTTAGGGCGAACAAAGCAAACACAAGGAGATGATGGACGGAGCGCTGAAACTTTTCAGACACTCACCCCCAGTCACAGATCTGGGTTTAATCCATCATCATTCATTAGCTCACTCCGCCACCCCAGTTCAGACATGGCCATATGCAAATCAGTCTGACCCTGTGCCTCATGGAAACAGTCCAGCCCGAACTGCCAAGCCATGTCTTCCCTGGACCGGAAACAAGCATCCTGGGACCGGTTTCTGGCTAATCAGCTGTCATCAGCCAGGCTAGTTTGAATCCAGTGGCAAAGTGAGGAAGGGACCCACGTCTGGGCATACCCTGCCAACTTAGGGCAAACAAAGCAAACACAAGGAGACTATGGATTTAGGCCCAGATCTCCGTACTGGGGTGAATGTATGACATTGTTCTGCATTCTGTCCATCAACTGTTGTTTTTGCATTTGTCACCCCGAGTGGGACGGGTATGCTCAAATGTGAGTTCCGTTCCCTCCATGCCACTGGAATCTAGCTATCCTGGCTGAAGAGGGGTGAAACCACTAAACCGGTCCTAAGATGCTTGTTTCTAGTCCAGGGAGTACCTGGCTTGGCAGTTCGGGCTGGACTGTTCCCATGAGGCACAAGGTCAAGACTGATTTGCATATGGCTGGGTTCAAACTGGAATGGCATGGTGAGCAAAAAAACGATGGATTTAGGCCCAGATCTCTGTACTGGGGTGAATGTATGACATTGTTCTGCATTCTGTCCATCAACTGTTGTTTTTGCATTTGAATCTTTCAATTTAGCCACATCGTCTGCCATTCCAACTCCAGGAACACTTGCCTGTTCCACTACAACAATGCTGCCTTTTACTGACTCCTGAAACTTAGCAAAAGTCATCTTTGACTCAGGACAACAATCCTTAAATACAACAAAAGCATTAAAGGTTGCTAAGTGGAAATGATGGATAGCCAACTTCTTATATCAAATGTAAGCCTTACGAAGAGCAGTGTAAGGTTCCAACCTCTAATCTACTATATCAGCACCACCCATGTGACAATTAGAGTCTAAAATGCACACAGGTTTGCGCACTTCAGCAACCTGACCCTAAACAGTCAAAGGTGAAGTGCTTTCATCATGGATGGTAGTCAGCATGTAGACATCTCTCCTGTCTGCAAACTTCACAGCAAGAAGTTCCTCCCTACACAACGTACTGCACTGTCCCCGCACAAGCTTTTGACAAACAAGTTCTTTTGGGAAACCTTTATGGCTAGAGTGGATTGTGCCACTTTGGCCAATTTCCAGAACAACTGCACACCAGGGTAGAAGTTATCTACATATAAATGGTGACCTTTGTTAAAAAGTCCTCTACCAAGTTCCAACACACTTTTCTCAGTCACTCCAAAAGTGGACGGACAACCAGGGGGGTCAATCCTGGAATCCCTACCAGTGTACACCCTGAAATTAGAGACTTTCCAGTCCTACTGTCGCACAGCATATACATCTTAATTCCATAGTATGCCCTCTTGCTAGGAACATATTGCCTATAAACCAAGCGGCCCTTGAACAAGACCAAAGTCTCATCCATAGATATTTCTTTCCCTGAAGTATAGATCTCAGAAAATCGATCTACAAAGTGATCAATGAAAGGCTGAATCTTAAAAAGACAGTCACAATCAGGGTGATCTTGTGGCAACGCTAAACCATTATCGACAAAATGCAGCATCCGAAGCAGAAGCAAATACCAGTCACGAGTGCCCCAAATATAGCCGTTGCCATCAAGGGACTAGTAGACTAGTATGAAGAAATCAATGGCTTCTTTAGCAAGCCCATCAAAAAAGTTAAACCCAAAAACTTCTTAATCTCTTCCAGATTTGTGGGAGTTCACTGAGTAGCTCTAGAGTGGGGCCTAAGGCTCGCACCGTTGTCCCTCAAATACTGTTCATCATACAAATTAGTCTGCTCAACAAGCTCTACAAGAAATACATTGTCCATAAACAACTGAAAAAAATGTAGAGGCAAAAAGTTTTCAGTATCCACTCTACACCCTGGAACACCAGTAAAGTTTGGCAATGTCAGCAGCACCATGCCTGGGGCAAGCCAGAGGTCAGCACTTCCAATGGGAGGCCTTGCAGCGCCAGGCTGCAACCTAGATGCCTCTTGCTGCACTATCGGCACATCAATGTACTCCTCTAAGACAGGCACTTCATCTGCACTAAGAGTGGCTTCATCATCCGATGATTCCTTGTGAACAGAAAACTCACTGTCAGAATCTTCCACTGTCTCCTCTGCCTCAGATGCAGAGTCAGTCTCTGAACCATGGTTAGAGGAAGACTCGAAAAGCATACCAACAACTTGCTGAGCAGTAATCCTGCGGTTAGCCATAATCTTTACAAAGAAAGGAGACTTCACAAACAAGTCAACAACATCCAACACTGTGCAAAATAAGTAATAAACAAAGTGTGGCTTTATCACAAAGATCTATATACTCAAAAACAGTATGATTCACTTGCCAAAGATAGCTACACTCACCAGCACCTACTCTGCAGAGACACAGCAAAAGCAACGATATGTCACCAGAAAGAAAAAACAAAACCAATTACTCACAAGACAACAAAATACACATCGAGCACAAATGCAAAAATATTTTGGCACTCAAAAAACAGAAGCCAAACATACTGCTATTACACCATTTGCAAAAAACACATTCATGCAAGGAAATGAAACTCATTTAGAGTTAATAGTACAAACACATTTCTCTTACCAAACACATGCAACTACACAAACTGTAGAACCACCAATAACAAAACCGCAACCTAGAACAGTCTAAAGAGCAAAAGCCTTGAACTAGAATAAAAAGGAGAAATAAAACATTACAATTGCAATCCATAAGAAATAAAACAATTAACATTATAACACGCTATGTACTTACCCAAAGGTTAAACCATAAAACACCAGAGCACACTCGATCATTATTTCTCTAATCCCATTCCAGAAAGTCCAAAATAAATAGCAATAAGGATTGAAAAACTTTTTCTATTTCCCACATAAAGATAGTCCAATTCAACCAATGATAGATTGTCCTCTCAATTTGAAGCCAAGCACAATCCCAAATCAGGTCCTTTTGTTATGTTTATTTTCACTTTTCATAAAACGCAGAACAGCAGCAGCCGACGTACGTTTCGCCCCCTGGGCTTTATCAAGGCTCTAATCAGATAATGAGCAGAACCAAATCCTTAAAACTCTGTAGCGATTGTAATGCCTTCCGTAATAAGAAGTATCTCCGCATATAAAATGGATTTGGTGGCAATTCAATTAAATGAGGAAATCTTCCATCCATGAACAACTTTTGTTGTTCCTCTTATTCATATTATTTCACAGAGTAATGTTTCGCTTGAATCTGTATTGTTGCTGATGTTTTTTTACCAGGGACCTTGATAAGTCCACTGTGTAGAGTCGCGCGTTCAAGAAATGACGATCGGCAACAATGGTCAACAAGGGTCAATCTGCCAGATGGGCCTTCAAATAGAGCCAAGAAAAATGGGGGTGATCTTGCCTAAGGGGTCGGGCGGGGTTTTCTTCCAGGCTGATCTATCCCCCAGGTGGGGCAGACAACAGCATACAGAAATTTGTCCCCTTTGCAAAATAAATAGATCCCAGTTGCCTAGTAGGGTTTTTTGCCTCCCCTCTCCCGCCTAGGGGCAGAAAGGCCAAAAAAGGGCAGATCTGTCCCCGCTGGGCAGAAAATACAAAAACATAATTTACACCCCTTGGAAACGACCCAATAAAAAAAGAATCCCTGGTGACTAGTGGGGTTTTCTGCCCCCTCCCCCCCTGGGGGATGAAAGGCCAAAAAAAGGGCTGATCTTCCCCCAGGGGGCAGGAAAGACATCCAGTAAATGTATCCCCCTTAGAAGCGACACTTGCCCAAGGGGTCACTTCCATACACTAAAAAACATAATCCATGGTGCCAAGTGGGGTTTTCTGCTCACCCCGAGGGCAGAAAATCCAAAAAAAAGGCTGATCTGCCCCAGGTGGGGAGGGGGGGGGGCAAAAACAACATCCACAGAATAGGACCCCCTATGGAAGTGACCCTTGCCCAAGGGGTTGCTTCTATCTTTTTAAAATACGATCCCTGGTGCCTAGTGGGGTTTTCTGCCACCCCCGGGGGCAGAAAGGCCAAAAGAATGGGCCGATCTGCTCCGGGGGGGGGGGCATACAAAACATACAGAGAATATCAGACCCGTTTGGAAGCAACCCTTGCCCAAGGGGCCGCTTCCATTTAAAAAATAAATTCCTGGGGCATTGTGGGGGCCTTTCTGATGCACGATGTCAACGCTGTGCGCGATCATGAAGCAGAGATGCCCTGCAAAGAGAACTAGATATAAGGGGAGAGGAAAAACTCTTTCCTTCCCCCGATGTCTGGTTCCCTTGGGGGGATGGGGTGGCAGTGGACACTCTTCTGCTGCCATCCCTGTTTGTGGGGGTTAGATGGGCTGCTTTTGGGGACAACTGCAGCGCTTCTCCATGGGTGGGTGCCATGATGGAGCGGTTCCATCATAAGCACATGCCCAACGTGGCTCATGACAGAACCGCTCCATCATGAGCATAGAAGGGGTTAAAGGACGATATATTTTTCATAATGCCTGCCTATTTTTTGACATCCTAACAAAAACTTCCCATTTGTCTGAATCTCTTGCAGCAATTGCCCCAGATGTAGAAAAGGCATTTGATCGAGTTTATTGGCCTCTCATTTTTCAAACACTTAAATGGTTTGGACCAAAAATGATATCTCTAAATTCCCTCCTGTATACATCCCAGTGAACAGCTATTTTTGCAAATGGTCTCACCTGTTCATATTTTACTTTCGGCACAGGTGTTCCTAAGGGATGGCTCTTTCACCTTTTCTTTTTAATTTGCTGTTAGAACCTTTTTTTATCTAAAATACGACAAACTCAAGACATTCATGGGTTTGCTTTTAATAATCAACAGATTAAACTTGCAGCATACACTGATAATGTTTTATTATTTCCTCTGACTAAATATACTTTCCTCCCCCCTATGCTAAGCCTTATTTTGGTTATTTGGGATAGTTTGCGCTGAGGCCCCTGTAAATTTTTGTCCACATAAGGTATCCACGCCAAATTTGCATCCTTTTCTTCCAACATCTTGAGGATTCTAAAGGTACCCAGGGTTTGTGGAGTACCTTGGAGGGGACCAAGAAATTGGCATAAATACCACTAATTGCTGTTTTTTTAAGGAAAAATTGGAAAAAAGTGCTGCATAAGAAAGCGTCAATTTGTTTCCCGGAAAAAGGTATTGACAAAGGGTTTGTGGTGCTGTCACATGGTCCAGGTGGCCATTGTCATTTTCCCTATGTTAGCATGAGCCCGTGGCAGATTGTATTCAGCTTTGCACACGTTACTATACTAACATATTTTGCTTTGTGTCACACTGCAACTTTCACACAGAACATGCTGTTGTTTTTACGTTCTGTTCTTTACTGGGATTCAGTCTGAACACTGAAGACGACGTCGAACAACAATGCGCCTTGTTACTTTGTTCTGGTCAGGCCGTAGCACCTAGCCAAAACACACATATGCAACTATTGTTTGGGAACATGTACTTTAGTCATATAGGTATACACAGTGGGTAACAGACGGTTGGAGAGGGATCTTTCCAGAGAAGGGAGAGTGACAGCATCTGTGATGTAGATCTTCCATCTATTGACCGAGGTACGGGGTATGCTGGTAAAACACCCAGAGATCTTCTAATATATAATCAGGCTTCTGTAGAAGGGGGGGCGGTAGGCCTCACTGTTGTATACAATAACAGCACCTTTTATGATTTATGGACAACTTGCAATGCTAACCGTATTTGTGTCATTTTTCTACTTTTTGTGGCACATATACTGCATACTACAGCACATTAGTTAAAATAAACATTTTAAACTTTTCTCATGTCTCTATCTAATCTTATTGTGGACAAGTACGAGAGTGAGAGTGAAAGGCTGTGTCCTGCAACCGCGATTCCTGAGAGGGTCTGGAGTGTTGTGTTCTGGGTAGTCTAATCACTTTTTCCTTTGTGAATGAGTAGGAGGTCAAGTGAGACGCTATAGCTAGTTGGTCCCCGGGCTCATGGGTACTCAGGTGGTAGGATGACTCAGTTCCTGCCCACTAAGGTTCCATGACCCCAAGCATAGTTCTGTGACTCTGCAGAATCTCTGCAACAATGCTAAAATCACCAGCTTCCCAGCTTTCATAAACAGGCTGACTTTTGTCAGAAAACCAAAATGTTCTACACAGTTTTGGTATTTTACTGGGGCATAGCCTACTTTTTGTATTTTTTGTCCTTTCAACCGCCTTCTAGTTAGTGGTAGAAATGGGTGTGAAATCAATAATGGATCCCGGAGAAGTATACATTTCTGAAAATAGACAAAATTCTGAATTTAGCAAGGGATCATTTGTGTAGATCCTTCAAGGTTTTTTTTTTTATAGAAACTAACTATTGAAATAAAAAAATATGGAAATTGAGTTGGAAAAAACATTCATTTGTGCCAACATTTTCACCTGTCTCTTCTAAGTATGGCAGATTTTTTAAAGCAATATACTGTTACTTCTGCTGGAACCATCTGGTTGTGGGGATATAAAGGACTTGTAGGTTCACCAGAACCCGAGGTACCCAGAGACAATAACTGATCTGCATCTTTCAATGGTTTTTCATTGTGTACCTGGTATATAGCAATTCATTTGGTAAAATATAAAGAGTGAAAAAAAGGTACCACGGAAACCTATATATTTCCAAAGTTGGAACATAATATAGAGTTTAAAAGCAGTGGTTATTTGTACATCTCCAAAATTGTGGGTACCCATACAAGCAGGTGAAATAGAGGACATTTTTCTAAATTCCTTCTTTTTTACACATTGTCTTACATTTGGAAGGCAGAAACGCAAAGAAAGTCAATGGGTAATTATACTTATTCTACTGTTCTGTGTTCCCCTAAGTCTCCCAATAAAAATGATACTTCACTTGTGTGGGTAGGCCTAAGGCCTGCGACAGGAAACGGCCCAAAACACAACGTGGATACATCACATTTTTCCACGGAAAACGGACTCTTTTTATGGATGTTTGGAGCGAGGCTATATTAGCTAAAAAATTGGTAATGAATCGTGCAATTGCCGCTCTTAGATCCTTCTCAAGAAAACTCGGCACCAGACCACCCACTGAATTAATCAAGATATATAAAGCCAAATGCGTTTCTGCCGCAATGTATGGTAGCGGGATCTGGGGCTTTGCTGATGTTTCCCAGCTACAGGTTATTGAAAACTCTTTCTTAAAATTTATCCTCGCTGTTCCTAGGAGTACCTCTAATTCTATTTGTCATCTGGAATTGGGCCTCCCTTTTATATCTGACCTTATTAAGTTGGAACAGGTATTACTCTGGCACAGGGTTTGGACTAAAGAGGAACCCAAGCTCAACAGAGTCATACTGGCAGATGTTTTAAAACTAGATGGATACTCGAGGATACCATGGTTGAACTATGTTCAAAAATTCTTAAGTGACATTGGTAAATTGGATTATTACTTAAAACCCCACACCATGTCTGACATCTCACGGAAAGAACTTAAAAAAGAGGGGTTGCTCTTTCTAGAATCCTTAAGAATTACTGCTGAGATCACAAAACCCACTGTTTTAAATCATCATCTAATCTTAACTTCTTTTAATATTCAGCCGTATCTGATCCATGTTACACGTAATTATGATAGATTTTTATTAACCCGTTTTAGGCTGGGCCTTTTTCATAGATTGGTCAGCTTCCCAACAGTTAATAATTGGTCCCATGTATTACCTCCTTGTCCTTGCGATGGAAGTTCCCCCCAAAGTACAATGCATGTTGTTTTATTTTGTAAATTTTATCAACAAATGAGGAATGCCCAATTGTTACCTTTTTTAAGAGAGCTCGGCTATCGGCAATGCCGCTTAGCCATGTACGAAATTCAACGATTGAACAATTGCCTCTGTGTTGCAATCATCACATTGTACTTAAAGAAAGCGATTTTTATCAGAAATAGGATTAACATGTATATGGTTTCTCTTCACACTCTCTCTCATGACAATGTATTTTCTGTACGATGTGTCTTTTTAATATTCCTGTTTACAATGAACTGTATTGCTGTTTTTTATACTTTTATGATTGTATTAATTCACAATCGAATAAAGTTACAAATTGATTGAATTGAATTGACTCTTTTTATGCAAAGTGCCTTGCGGGGAATTTTGGACCCTAGATCAGCGGCACCTAGGGAAACCTAGCAAACCTATACATTTTTGTAAACTAGACACCCAGGGAAATCCAGGATGGGGGACTTGTGTGGCTCTCACTAGGTTCTGTTACCCAGAATCCCTTGACAACCACAAACTTTGTAAAAAAAAAACAAATTGTCCTCACATTTCTGTGATGGAAAGTCCTGCAATCTGTGTGGAGCCACAAACTTCCAGCCAACCAGTCTTTCCCAAGGTCTCCTGATAAACATGCTACGCCGGGGTTCGGCGGCCATCTTGGGAAACCTACCAATCCCAGACAGATCTGAAAACTAGACACTGAAAGGAGTACAGGGAGGTATGACGTGTGGATCCCCCAAAGGTTTTCTACCCAGAATCCCCTGCAAACCTCAAATTAAGCTGAAAAAAATCACATTTTTCTCACATTTCTGTGTGGGAAAGTTGTGAGATCACGGGGCTGACACACATTTCCTACCACCCAGCGATCCCCCAGGACTCCTGATAGAAATGGTGCCTCACTTGGGTGAGTGGGCCAAGTACCTGTGGCAGGGAAAGGCACAAAAAGTGTTATGGAGACATCAAAATTATCTCTCACAAAACAACCTGGTTTTGCAAGGGGGGCACCTGTGTATTTGGTTCCGGGCTCGATGGTCATCTAGGGAAACTTACCAAACCCAGACACTTCTGAAAACTAGACACCCACCGGGTGAGTTCAGGGAGACAAGTGTTATAGAAGCACTGTAAAAGCATGCTTTAAAATGTGAAGATTAAGAAAACATATCTAAAACTCAAAACACATATAAATGAGTTGTCCTAATGAATTTCTAAGGCATATGTTGATTATTAATGTAAATTGATGTAATTTCTGTTGCGAATGCACAAGTTAAAAAAGTCAGTGCACAAACGTGTAGAAGTGAAATACAAACTCTAAACTTTGCACAATAATACTTGACCTTCTATAGTTTATGAAAATATAAAAATGAGTGTGGTATTATGAGTTTAAAAAAATTAGCACTTTTATGAATGTTGATTAATTTTGTAGTAGTGTGATATTTCTAATGTTAGCTCTTTTCATGTAATAATGATTTGTGAAAGTAATATATGGTCTTTATTTAAATTGATTTAATTTCACTATATGTGATATTGGTTTAGACCTCATTTCATTTAAATGTGTGATGCTAGCTTAAAGGCCTTTTTTGAAATATTTTTTTTCTAATGCTGACCTTTCCCCTGCCTTAATACAGTGGTTCATTTTCTACTAGTGAAATGTTGCTTAATTCGTACTGTACATGTGTACACCCTGATATTCTTGAATGTTTCTTCAACGTTCACAGTGAAATATTCCTGTGTGAAAGGATTGCAGCTGTTACTTTAGTATGCAACTTTGTATTTCTTTTCCACCAGTGTTAGGCCTATGTGGACTTTCAAACCTCTCATTTCTCAATTTTTCAAGTATCTTAGGTAACATTACGTGATTCCGACCATATGATGGCCTTTCAATCGTGGTGTGATGCAACCTCGCTGGGTCTATCTTTAAAACCCAATGCCATGTCTACTTGAGACCAGGATGCCATGCTGATCGATTTTTGAGAACTTTTCTTTTGCTTTTGGACTGCCTTGCTGATGCTACAATTGGTAGCTGAAAGACTGAACATTCTTTGCCGAACCATTTCTATATGCTTCTATCTTTGTTCATCCTAATTGACTCGCCCTTAATGGTCTTTAATTTTGAACCTTTTCCCCATCTTCATAGGATTTAAACTGATAGACAACAAACTATCCTTCTGTATTAATAGTGATAGGACTCTGTAACTCTGTGATACTAATTTTAAACAATAATCATCTAATAGAGCATGTTTAAATGTTTGGTGTTTGTTATAAGAGCTGTGATATTCTTAAATGAACTTCTAAAACAACTGCTTAGTGCAATGAACATCGAATCTTTAATACAATAATCACATTTATCAATTATCTGCCTTAGTTTATTATTGAGTCTTTGTGATTCTTCCATTCAAACTGTGATGTTTGATGTATTGTGTTGTATGGAGAATCATCGAGCTCTGACAGAACATCCGGTGTTACTTCTTTTGTTTTGCATTTGCATAGCTTTGGTCTGCATTATCCTAACTCGACTTAACTACTTCCTGTTGCTATTCTTTATTTCTACAGCATGGTTTTGAGAGTGGCGTATCTCAAATCTGACTTTTACATTAGTGAGTTGGCTATCAATTATTGGTCCTCATTTGACAGATAACATTTCTACCCCTCCTATCGTTCAAGAAAGATTCATCAGTAACCCTGGGCGTAGTGGGGCTATGTGGAGCATCACGGAGTGGGGGCAAATCTACGCACACCCGCACACTCAGTGTAGCCCCACTACGTGCCACCCGCCTCCCTCCCGCCCACTTTTAAAATGCAGTGAGAATGTTCCAAAACTTAAAAAAAACAAGTTTAAAGTAATTAAAATAACTTACCTGAGCTGCGGCATTCCGGGATCCCTCTTTCTTTTCTATCGCCGACTTCTTCCTCACAAATGCGTATGCGTGGGCGCCCGCATGCGCATTTGTGAAGTGGAAGTCGGCGATAGAGAAGGAAGAGAGAGCCCCGGGACACCGCAGCTCAGGTAAGGTATTTTAATTACTTTAAGCTTGTTTTTTAAAGATTTGGATCATTCTAACTGCATTTTAAAAGCGGGCGGGAGGGAGGCGGGTGGCGGGCAACTCCGCTCTGCCGAGGGTGTGCGTAGCCTGCCTGCCCTACGCCTACTTTGTGGATCGTGAAGTAGGCAAAACTACGCACACTCCACGGCCAGAGTGGAGCACTGCACCCAGGCTTATTCATCAGGGGATCATTGCCTCTGTGGTAATGGAAAACCCTACAGATTGTCTAATCGTAAAGGGCACAGTACAGTTAGAGTAGTAAGGAGAGTAATCGTATAATACAGTTTTACCACACTTTACGCTGCAACAATCTGCTTGTCCAGTAGCTGAGACTGGCAAATCTGAAACACCAAGAAGGGCTCTGCAGGCTAAAGCATTTGCTCATGTCTTCCACTGAGGTACCATGCAAAAACAAAATGATATGCTAGAACAGGATTAGAGTAGTTCAATGTGTCCTTGACCTTTATTTTTCTACTTATAAAGGTGACTGTTAGGAGGTAATACCTAACATGTTACCCTTCAAAGCAATGACGAATTCTTAAAACATTTTCCTGTAAATATAGTGAAAAAGTAGATACCATTTAGTATATATATAGCTCTTATGATGTCTGTGTCAGTCCTATATTAGTCTATCAACTGCAAAGAAGCAATATAATACATGGAATTCTGTAATCTCTGTAAAAACGGCAG
Source organism: Triturus cristatus (assembly GCF_964204655.1). Taxonomy (NCBI): domain Eukaryota; kingdom Metazoa; phylum Chordata; class Amphibia; order Caudata; family Salamandridae; genus Triturus; species Triturus cristatus. Next base: position 443,786,813 of record NC_140595.1, read on the forward strand.
TCTCTAATTTCTTTGTAATCGTCGACTAGTGACGCACTCAGTCACCGATTATAAAGATAGACATCAGAACTCTATCATTATAAGTTATTACAGTCAAGTTCTGACATCAAAATCCCTGCTGCCAGCAGCCAGGGGAAAGGCAGGTTAGGTCACAGAATATAATTGAACCAGTTGTTTAAAGCAATGAAAGCAGAAAGTTACTTTTTTGTCTTCTGCTCTATTTATAACTTACAATGACAAGCAGAAAGAATATGGTTATTTTTTGCACAGAAAAGCTAGAATTCTTTCTGCATGTTTCTACATGTTCTGAAATACTGCAGTTTAAAAAAATGACTTGCATTGAACTATTTGTAATATCTGTTTGCAACAAATATCGAACACGTTTTTGATGTGTTTAACCCATTAAGTACAGCAGATGGGCACAAGCCAACAGCCGCACTCCCTGCCCAGTGTATCTGTCGGCCATTGCCCGATACTGGGGAGGGTTAGAAAAGCCCCTCTGCACCAGTCAGTTTCTTTGTTTCCCCCTAGGCTCTGGCTGATCGGGAAGATCCTCCTGAGCAGCCTGGGCTTTATTTATTTGGTTTGTAATGATGGTTAGCGTGCTGGATGCCAAATAAAGCAGCTACCGCCTTGCTTATCTATCAATGCGGCGCTTTAGCACCTTTTGTGTCGTGGTCTCTTGGCCCACCCACACAAGTGGGGTACCTTTCTTATCTGGGTATTTGTTGCAACTCAGGGTGGTGGGAAATCTGAGGCTCTATGCAGATTCCAGAACGCTTCATCACAGAAATGTGAGGAATATGTGTTTTTTAAATTAATGTTTGAGGTTTTCAAGGGATTCTGGGTAATAAAAAAGCCTGGTGAGAGCCAGGTAAGTCACCCAAAATTGCCAGCTGAGCAGGAGCCCAAAATCTACAGCTACCCACTTTGCAAAAAAAGGGTCAGTTTCGAGTGGAAAAATTAGATGTATTCATGTTGCAGTTTGGGTCATTTCATGTTGTAGGCACTAGACCTACCCACAAAAGTGAGATACCATTTTTATTGGGAGACTTGGGGGAATGTTAGGTGGAAGGACGTTTGTGGCTCACCGCAGATTCCAGAACTTTCTATCACAGAAATGTGAGGAAATTGTGTTTTTGCAAGTCACCCATCCCTTGATTCCCCCAGATGACTATCAGCAATGGAAAAAAGGGTCAATTTTGTGTTTATCCATGTTGCGGTTTGGGCCATATCCTGTCACGGGAACTAAGCCTACGCACACTATTGAAGTACCACTTTTATTTGAAGACATGTGAGATTGGATTTTGCTGCATTTGTGCCTTTCAAATGTAAGCCATTAGGTAAGAAAGAAAACATTTAAAAAAATTCCTCTAAAGCATATTCTAGTAGAGTGACCCATAAATTCAGCGATGTACAAATAACCACTGCTCCTAAATTCCATTTCTTGTGCCCATTTCAGAATTACAAAGGTTTCCTTGATACCCATTTTCACTGTACATATTTCACCATATGAATTGGTCTATACTCGGTACACAAAGAAAGACCATTATACGGTGCAGCTCAGTTGTTGGCTCCGCATACCTTGGGTTCTTGACAAACATACAAACCCTATATATCCCCACAACCAGATGGTCCTAGTGGACAAAATGGTATATTGCTTAAGTAAATCAGCCGTTGTGACAAAAAGGTACAGGTAAAAAAGTCATGAATTGCTAATCTTTTCTGCTCATTTTCCATATTTCTTTATTTTAACACTTAGGGGTTGCTTACGATGTCGGTCGGAAAGACTCCGAAACATTTCCGACTGCCCAATTACGATGTTCACTGTCAGAAAACAAACCGTTCAGTCAGTCCAAAATGGTTCTGACCAGCATTTGGAAACTCCAAGTTGGTCGAAGCCGAATCGTACAGCTCTACAGATGTGTTTCCAATCAACGTATTACGATGTTGGTTTCCAACAGCCTTTTCGACTCGGTCTGTCTGACATGAAAACACTGTCGGAAACTGACATTGGGGGCCCCTGGCAGGCCCGCTTTCATCCTGAGGCCTACGGTTACCCATAGGACCTCCCTGTTAAACCATGCACAGTGTGGCAGACACCGTGGGTGCCTGCCACAGGGTCCAAGGTTTTACACAACCACCACTTTTTTCTATCAGAGCCCGTGTTGTCGGTTGTAACACAGGCTCCCATTGAAGTCAATGGGAGACTTTCCGAACAGTGTACGGAAGCATCATAATCAGTCAAACGCGAGTCGCTCGGAACCGATTCCGATAAAGAGTCCGTTGGTTTGCTTTCCGACCAATATCGTAATGATCCCCTTATTTTCTTTGGTAAAACCTTGAGGGATCTACACATATGACCCTATGCTTAATCTAGAATGCTGTCTACCTTCCAGAAATCTATGGCTTTCCTGGATCACCCATGTGTTTTACACTGGATTCCACCAGAAACTGGAAGTAGGACGAGGCCCTCAAAAACTAGGAAAACAGGCTAGCTCTTTGTAAAATGCCCAAACTGTGGTAGACAATTAGGTTTTTTAATTCAGCTATGCATGTTCTTGAAAGCTGGGGAAATGGTGACTTTAGCACAGTAAACTATTCATTGATGCCCATTTTTAGGAAAAAAAGACATTTTTATCTGGAGCACTTTATTCCTATTTCACCCCAAAAGCTCAAAATGTAGCTATATTTTGCGTACTTTCTCTGTCCCCACCACGGGAATTCAAAAACCCTGGGTATCTCTAGAATTCGCAGGATGTTGGAAAAAAAGGATGCAATTTTGGCGTGGATACCTTGTGTGTTAAAGAAGCTATGCAGTCCTAAGCCTGAACAAAAGGGCTCAGCACTGGAGAGAAAAGGCCCAGCAGTTAAGTTATTAATTTTTCACAAGAGACTTTATTGTTATTCTACATGTTTGCAAACATGTTTGCTCTTTCACATGAAAGAGCTATGCACCAAGGTTTTAAGTGGTTTGTGGAAAAGCTGATGTGGTGATTATGTATTATATGGGATGAAATACCTCCTAGTGTACATGATAAGGATATTCCAACTTACCTGGGAGTTCCATAACCTTATAAAGGCATTTGGCTTTCAGCCTCGTTCCACTATATGGTTATGGAACTCCTCGGTGGGTTTCAATATCCCTACAATGTAAGGCAGAGGATACTTTATCCAATAAATAATGATTCTATTTGACTATGATAAACTAAGACTTTTTCCATGGTGGCGAACCTGTCTAATTGCAGAGTACTTAACATATGAAGTAGGGCTAGGATAACAAAAAAACTAGGTCCCAGCAACAATTTAATTATGCTGGTGTAACTTGCATAATGTTGTGAATTTCCTGCTATGCTTACAAAGCAAAATTCCTGAAAAAACACCATTATGCCACGTCATGTAATTATGCGCTGTTTGTGGCCAAATTTTACTATGAGCATTCGGGAACAATGCATCCTGCCAGAACTGCTGTTCCTCATGGCCCTTATGTTTTTCATGTTTTTGTTCTTTTTTTATAGCAAAATGTGTTCTCACATTTAAAACTGACACATTTTGTACTGAAATATAGAGTTAAATAATGGATTTCTTCTTTGTGCAATTACCCATAATTTTGCATATTATTCCCCAAAATTTGCAAAATTACACAAAATAAAGTTCTGTAAATTCAGCACATCTCTGAAAATAGCAAGCCTTGCTGTAGTATTTCAGCTAACCAAAAAGGCAACATTTCTCACATATAATATTATTTACCTCAGTTGCCATAGAAGGAGTAAAGGGGTGACAATAAAGCCCCATTTTGTAATTATAGATGGCTTATTTGACATCAACCTGATGCCAACTAACCGCAGTGGGAGATAGTTTGATTCACAATAAAACCTTTGGACACATTTTCTAATTTGGTTGGTTTCAATTGAATATATTTTGCTGATCATTATTTTACAAGAAGAGAGATTGGGATTAAAACATTTAACTTTTATGGTTTTTGGTACTGCTAGTTAGCAATCAGTGGAACGCTTTTTTAAGAACTCTCCTGTAGGCACACATTGGAAAGATATTTCATGGCAAAAATAGAGAAGAGCCTAAAATATATGTAATCTCAGTTTGAAATACAGTACAGCTTTCTGCTATGTGACACATTTTTCTAAATGATTGATTTCTGTGATCTTGCTACAGACAGCTTTAGTTGTCTCTCTCAAACAGCATTGCATACAGTACAATGTAGAGTGGGATATGGGTCAAACCCTTGCTCATGGATGTATTTCCTCCTACCGTTTGTGTTTGTCCCATGCATGGAGAAAATCTTCTTTACCTTAACCTTGTTTTGGATGACTTTCATCCTTCTACTGCTGACACCAGAGAGCTATTTTTCTTTTGCTCAGTTGATATTTGTGATTTAGCACTCCATGGGAGTGCATGTTCTCATCATTCCTCTCTCTTTTCCAAGTTCTGTTCAATCCTCACACTCTTTCCCTTACTCACTCAAGCCTCCCCTCTCTTATGTTCAAATTGGTTTTGTTTGGCATGCTGACGACATTACATTGAAAGTGTAAGTGAAGTAAGCTGATTGTTTAATTTCACCTTCACTGCTTTGCTGCTCAGGGGCATTTCTCAGCCGAGCAGCGAAGCACACAGGCGAGGTATCATTGGAAAGGGGAGAAGGGATCCACCCCACTAACCACCAGGATTCATATTTAGTTGCGGGGAGCAGCCCCTTGGGCAAGGATCACTCCCCATAATGGTGGCATTATTTTTGCTATTTTCTGCCCCCTGGGGGCAGATTGCACATATTTTTTGCCTGATCTGCCCCTAAGGGGCCAGAAAACCACTAGACACAAGGGATTTATTAATAATACATGTCGGGGAGTGGCCTCTTGGGCAAGGGTCTCTCCCCATTATGGGGGCATTATATTAGCCATTTTCTGTCCCCTGGGGGCAGATCAGCCATATATTTAGGATGATCTGCCCCCGAGGGGGGAGGGCATGAAGCCACTAGACACCAGGGACCATTGATATAGATGTTAGGAAGCAGCCCTTTGGGCTACGGTCCCTCGTCATTATTGAGGAAGTGTTTTGGTTATTTTCCGCCCACCTTTGGGGCAGATCAACAATTTTTTTGTCAGATCTGCGCCCAAGGGGGGGGGGGGGCAGAAACTACTAAACATCACTAGATGAGTTTCCGTGTCTGAACTAGAGTTTGGCTGATGGTCTGCATGGCTGACAGTGAGTATGTACACTGGTACTTGGCTGGTAGAGTGCATGGACTGGAGCTTAGCTGGCTGTGCGTGGCTGGCAGTTGGCTGGCGGTGTGAGTGGCTGGCAGTGTGTGGGGACATGGTTTGGGGTGCAGTGTGTGTATTGTGAGCAGCAGCAAGTCACTACACACACACACCTACCAATGAATCAGAAGTCCACAAATTCCACTAGCTTCCAGTCACTGTGATTGTTGTGTCTGAACTGGCATCTGGCTGCGTGGTATGTTGGTGGCTGGTAGTCAGTGTGGTGTGCTTGTAAACTGCCTACGATTTGGGTCTGTGGCTATAGATGGCAGTGTGAATGGCTTTCTGTGTCTGATGCATGAAAGGCATGTGAATGGACTGTAAAGCAGCTGGTACCTTGACGTGACTTTACAGCTCACGAGCTGTAAGTCAGTGGTTCTCTATTCTGATGTTTAAATTATTAACAATGACTTTTGTGGATTTTATTTATTTAATTAATCATTTTCCGTTTTACTGTCAGTGCATACACTCTCTGTAGTGGACACCTTCTGCCCTTACATCTTTTTGGAAACTGGTCACTAAGGGAATAATATGTGGTATGTTTTGTGTGGATCCCACGGTGTTTACTTATCCAGAAGTTCTTGTATATTTGATTCATTGGCAAAAACATATTTCTTTCTCACATTTCTGTGTGGGAAAGTTGTGGGATGTATGGGCCAGCAGAAGAAATTTCCTAGCACCCAGCATTCCCTCAGGTCTCCCAATAAAAAGGCAATCCCTTTTGTGTGGGTGGGCCAACTGCCCTTGACAGGGAAGGGCCCAAAACGTATTGTTTAGACATCAAAATTATCTATTACAAAATGACCTGGATTTGAAAGGGGGCCACCTACAAAACCAAGACATTTCTGAAAATTAGACAACCAGGGGAGTCCAGGGAGGTGGAGCTTGCGTGGAGCCCCCAGTTTTTTCTTACCATGCATCCTCTGCAAACCTCAGATTTAGCTTAAAAGTAACATTTACCTCACATTTCTGTGTGGGAAAGTTGTGGGATCACTGGTCCGACACACATTTCCTACCACCCAGTGTTCCCTCAAGTCTCCCGATAAAAATAGTACCTCACTTGTGTGGGTTAGCCAAGTATTTTCCTGTTTATAGCTGTAGGTGGAAATCTCCACCTGAGAACAGAAGTCTCCAACCAGTTTATGAAGGACTCTAAAAATACAGGGGGAGAACGCTACATGTTAAAGGGAGTTGATTACTAAATTGTGAAACCCTTCTATAAGGTTTAAAGAATTAAGTACACATAGTTGTCTAAGTTATGTGGATAATTTTATTTCAGTTTACAGATGTTAGTATAATAGTAGGATAGGGAATGTTTATCATAAATAGCATTTTTGATTGTGATGTTATTGTAGTTCAATAATATTGACTCAGGACGATATATCTGAACAATGTAATAGTCCCCATTTATCATTGACATAACACTGTCCCACCAGAATAATACAGCAAGCAAATTAGCAGCTCATGTGAAAAATTAGGCATCTAGTCTATCACGCACATGCTGACCTGTCCTCCATTCTGTGCCCAATCCCAGGAACTTGGATTATACCATAGATCAGAGGTCTATATGTAATCCCATTGCAAGCAGATATTATGCAATATACTACAGGCTACAACCATTTTGCACACAAGGTCTCTGGAATGGAGCACTGCCATTTCCTGGAAGGTCTAGACATCAGTAGTCTGACTTAAGAATCCTAACAATGTTCTCACTGCTAACTCGTGTTTGTAATTGTGCCCATTTGTTCCTCTGTTGTGGCTGCGTTGTTGGATGTCGGAAGGGTCTAAGTTGATAGGGGAGTGATAATAACTGGCATCATCTGCAAAAATATCATGTGATATTTCTTGAGATGTTGTTCTAGTCTAAATGCAATATATCACATTACACACATGCAATAATTGTTAGCTATTGTTGGAGAAATGTGTGTCTGTTCTGTTGTAATGAATAATGAGTATGTTGAGATGCATTCCCCCAGACGCACTTGCTGCCACAATGTGAAATGTTATAACTTACCTGTGAGCCATATGTCACCGTAATCACAAGCAAGCAACTGATGTGTTAAGCGGTTACTGTAGAAATATATAGATATATTTAGTGCTTCCAGAAGAGTCAGCATACACATCAGTGAAGCAGCCCCTAGAATCACACTTAGCTTACACGTTACTTAGCGGCAGCTGTGTCTTTTGCAGAAAAGGTGTTCCTAATGGTACTGTGGCCAAAATGCCACATGTGTGCATTATATGGCACCTGACACACAAGGAAGTGGGCAAAGGCCTAGAATTCCCTTACTTCCCTTCGCCTATCTTCTAGTGACATGGCAATAAACTGGTCCACACCTCTGGTGGTGCATTGCACTACATGGTGTAAGCATCCAGAATGGCTTGCCTGTGAGATGCCTGCATTTTCAAAAGTGGCCCTCTTGAAAGACTGAGTGGCCAAGAAATGTTGTGCGGTCAGTATTTTGACATGGTCAGGGGTAATCTGAGTGTTGAATATAGGTGAGCTTAGTCCCTGCTCTCAGACTACAACCAATCACATCTGACAGTGACGGGACATTGCAAAAGATGTTGATCCTTTGCCTGTAAATAGTCTCTCTTCTCCTCCAAAATGTGTTCTTCAAAATGAAAGTCAGAACTATAAAGACATGCAGCGGTGTCATGAACCAAAAGAAGTTATTTGAGTGTGAGTTCAAATCAAATCAAGATAAGTTAATTTCTTATGTGGTCAGCGTGTATACAATTGGTTGGTGTTGCAATGAGTTTTACCTGGAGGTGGGTGTTGCACTCCGTATCCTTTCCCCTGTTCCATGTGCTGAGAGTTGACATATAATATTTTTAGGAGAATTTCAGATTTTCAAATTTGAAATAACATGTTTAAGTTAAATAGATTAAAATAGTTTTTTGTAAAAGAAATTGTCAACGCCATCAAAAATATCTTTTAATTTTTCAATCTTTCCCCAGTGTTGGTTGAAACCTCAATTAATTTCTAAGCAGGTGTGTTGTAGTACCAGTAATTGACCATGTGTCTTTATTGACTTATTCCAAGGCATGTTTGGACTATATTTGAGCCTGTCTTGTCACTATTGGGGCTGTAGTAGAATTAGACATGTATTTTGTGAATAGAAATGTTCTTATTCTTTTGAAGGCACCCTTTTGATTTTCAGCTGATTTAAAGATTATAATCTAGTTCCCACAAAAGTAGTAAAGGTTAATAGTGTAATTCCCAACCATCGACTTGCTTCAACCAATGTAAAAAATAATTATTCATGGATTAGGAGTCCAGGTAAAATGGGGGAAGGAAAATACTGGCAACCAAAAAAGTATCCCTCCTTGTTGTTTGAAATATCGGGCACTACTCTCATCAGGTGGTACACCATCCGCTCATGGGCGGGGAAGGAAGCAATTCCTTTTTATCATATAACCCTCACATACTCTGGTAGTGTCATGCTTCATCATCGGGTTCACCCTGACTCCTAAAGGTCAGGGTGGGCTCGACCATATTCCAGGGAGCACTTAGGAGAGTAAGGCCAGGGGTTTTGAAGATTAAAAAATCCTCTGTTATCTCCAGGTATCCCTTTATTGGCGGAGTTACAGGGGATATTAAAAATAAAGAAGTAGGGTCGTAAGGATGTATTAGTCCTATGACCCTAGTGCCAACAAGTTTCAGCCCTTAGAATTTGGCCCGAGTGGGTCCTGGGCTTTCTTAAGTGCAACTTAGATTCCCTCCCTGGATTGCAGTAAGGTACTACCTCGTTTCTGATAAAATGTGCAGAGAGCTGCACCTAAAGACTGGTCTGGTATATACTTATCCTTGATCTGGTACTTTGGTTTATTGTATCCAACCCTTCTGTGGTGGACTTATCATTTCTCAAGGAAATGCAGAGTGAGGGGTAGCCCTATAGTCATACATTCGTCAAGGATCCTGCCCCAATCATTCACCTACTTGGGTCCGCGTATCCGGAAGGGAAAAAAACACCAAAGACACTGTTACCAACAGCAGTCTAGATATGTCTCAGAACCATTGCTTGAATACCTTTGAGAGCAAGAGGCAAGGAAACAGCATAAGATGTTAATCAAACACTGAACATATCACAACAATGGTAGTTATAGCACAACTCTTGCTTGGCAAGGACATTCTATGACCAGCCCCATTCCTGCCAGGAATCAGGCCGGGAGCTGAATGAAGAACGGATGAGGGACTGCTGAAATGGAACAAAGCAGCACATTTCAGCAGGACGCTTACAAGGTTTCAGCATGAGCTGACATGCTTCTCGATATGGAGCACACAGAGGTAAGGGAGCAAGAAACCATAGTTGGTGCAAAAAGTTAAACAAAGTATAAAGACCAAAGGGGTTCTGAGGAAAACAAGGGACGGGGAACTGAGAAGGGTAACAATAATAACAACTTATGGATCCTAAAGGTTAAATGATGAACTTCTGGAAGTGAAGTAAATAGAAACAATTGAGAGAAGTTGTCAGGCACTGACCATGCTGGTCTTTTATACTAAGTGGCAGATTATGATGTTGGGCGGATGTCTCAGAAACAGGACTGACGACCTCTGGTCGGCAGTCCCGACTGCCTGATTAGGATGCAACCAAACACTGTTCGGTTGCATTCTGAAATTTCCCTATAGAAGCATGTGTTACGGCTGTAAGCCAGCCGTAGTGCATGCTCCTATAGGGAAAGGGGAGATGCCTGCCACTGGGTACAGGGATTAACAGGGGGCACCATTGGTGAACCCTGAGCTCCCAAACGGAGGCCGAAAGGGAAAGGGGGCCTTGCTAGGAGCCCCTAAACACGCTATCCAACAGGGTTTCCACGTCAGAAAGCCCGGCATGGAAACCCTGTTGTAAACCGTGCATCGTATTCCGTATGGCGTAAACCGCCGTCCATTTGGATTACGTGCCAGTCCCTACTGGCCGACAGGCTCCATGAGCCCTTCGGAAGCCAGCCAGAATGACCGTCCAGTTTTAATTTCGACTGGCTGAATAAAAATCAGCCAGTTGGAATTGTAACCAATGTAATAGGCCCCTAAATGTCTCATAAAATCACAGAGATCCCATCCCACCATTCCAGAAATGAAAACTTGCCTAGATCCCATATTCCTGTCATCCGTATTTACCACACCTAACCTCTACTGAACTTTAAGAAGGGCCTAAACCCTACATGCATATGTAAAGGTACTGTGTTGGTGCAAACTTCCTGATATTCCTGACAGTATTAGTGCGTCCTTCTTAAAACCCCCTTCAATTTCCCCGAATCCCTCTGATTTGGTAGCAATATTCCCTATTTTCAAGTAACTCACCCTTGTCTTCCTTATTTAGTACAAAAATATATACTTTGTGAGACGATTTCCACATGGGTGGAGATGCCTACACGGACAAGGTAGGACAGGTGGAGGGAGAGATTGCATTTTGCAGTAAGAAAATAGTGCTACTAGAGAATCACTTATTTTCCTTCTACATTATCATATGGTGATTCCGTAGTTGGGAGGAAATCTGTGGATGCTAATGTAGAGGGGAAAAATAGAATGAAAATAAATATTAAAAATATTTTAAGTTTAATTTTAATGTCCACTAACTTCATATATTTATTATAAATGTAGAGAACTAAAGAAAAACATATTCTACAGCACTATTAAACTAATTTTAAATGAAAACATTAATTAATGGAAGTAACGTAAATTTAATTAAAATTATGGGGCCGATTACGATATCAGTGAGACGGACACCGACGTGCTGTTGGTGTCGGTCTCACTGAATTCTACAACTGTGGTCAGTCCGCCGCATTATGATACGGTCAGTCAGACCACTTTGCCCCAAGGACCGACCGACACCTTCCTGCGGGCTTTGCCAATGACCTCTGTCTTCAATTAAGCACTTCCCCCAAAGTGTGTGTGTGACTTTTGTGAGAAAAGTAAATAACACGACCCAATCAGATAAATACAATTTCCATAATGTTTGTTGGACTTGAGGTAGATTACATAATATGACCCCATTTTTTTATGCACATTCACCAAAGTGTGTGGAATTGGAATGTGGTCAATTTGATGCCTTGCCCCACCCCGATGTATGTACTTTTTTCAATGCTAGTGGAACTGGACCCCTCGTATGTATGTACTTTCCCCAATATTTTGTGACTGAATTTAGAATAATAAATCACAACATCCTATTGCTTGCACTCAATGTAGAATAGTAAATCTGACCCCTTCTCTAATGTATACACTCTCCCAAGTGTTTGTGGGAAAACAAGTGAAAAAGTAAGTATCATGCATCTTATTTAAGCACTTTCCTCATTTATTGTGGACTGGAATTAGAGTAGTAAATCTCCTCCAGCCCCATTTATACATTTTGCTCAATATTTATGAGACACGTTAGAATAGTTAATGTTAAAAAAGTAAAACTTCACACAATTTTTGTGAGATAGGAGTTAGAATAATAAATCACCAGCTCCAAACAACTCTTTTCGCAATTTCATGGGATAGGTGTTAGATTAGTTGAATCAGCCCTGCTCCCCTTCTCCAATGAAGACACTTTCAGAACTGTTTGTGCGATTGGAGTTAAAGCAGTAAATCAGATCTGAGAAATATATCCCCATGTCCCTCAATATATGTGGACATTCAGTTAGAATTGTAACTGTGATCTGACCAAATGTATGCATAATCATATTTGCGTTGTTAGACTGAAGTGAGAGTACTAAATCTGCCCTCTGCAAATAAATGCACTTTATCTGGTGATTAAGGGATATAAGTTAGAATTGTAAATCAGCCTCAACCCCATAAAGGTATATTATTTTCATAAATGTTTTGTAAACTATAGTTAGTATGGGAAAGTTTTGAGAACTCAATTTGTACATTTTATAAAATATTTTATGAATGGACTTTTATTAGTTCTAGGGAAAGCCAAGCTTAATATTATTTAATAGGATAACATATTGACTTACAAGTGATAAATTAGGTAAATTGTGATATAATTAAACTTAGGAACATTATAAATTTAAAATAAATAATAAGGTAAGGAGATTATTCACAAAAGCTATCTTAGAGTAGATAACGTAGCACTATTTTACATTTTCTAGATGCAATTCACTTGCGTTTAGCTGCAGATATCTGAAGCTTTCTGCCTCTGTTCTTATCTTTTCTGAACAAAGACCTCCTCCTGATGCCAGAGATCTCCACACAATTAAGTGTAGGCTTTAGTTGTAAATGTGGGACGGGCATGGGAGAGGGGTGCGAAAATTAGTACTAATTATTTCTAAATGGGAAGAATTGAGGGCTATTGAAGAGGTGTGGAGAGGGACATGTGTATTCAAAACATCCACCCACAAAAGATTACAAAAATTTCAACTCATACAATACACATTTAAATTTACTACCCTAGTACTATTGACATAATAGGTTTAAATGTACTGCAGCCCAGCCTTGGATTAAGTCAAGTACCACACAAGGCTAACCACTGGTACTGCAACACACTGATAGAAATCAAAGGAGACATGCAATAACACTAACACATAGGGAAACTTACAAATAAGCTAAATCAAAACTCATTTTAAATTACACATTATATCTTAAATTATTTTAATGTTACTACTATCTATGTTTTTTTAAATCTTAGCTTCTTAATAAACTTAATAAAATGTTACCAATATCTTTTCTACAAATTAATGAATCACTAATGATTATTACATAACGTGTAACCAATATTGTGACACATTCAACAACAATGAATGACACTGTAAGTACAGGGGAGGGAAAATTAACATTTATTTTAATTTAATTAAAAGAAAAATATTACACAAAAGCTAGTTTAATATTATGTTCAGTTTTAGTGCAGATGCGTTTTCCCTCTTACTGTGGTAGTCCTAGGGGAATACGATTTATGAGAATTAGTTTTATTAATTATTTTTCATTAATTTACACACAATTTTCCTAAAATCACCTATTACGGTCTACCGGGTAAGCTCTGCGCCAGTGGCTGAGATCTACACAAACTGTCAGGAAGTTACTAATAGTAACTTTTGGTCCTCAATTCTGTCCGAAGAATCTACATCCCTTTGTTTGAGGGAACTGGAGACTCATTAGTCTACAGCTTAGGGGGTTATTTCGATGTCAGACAGAATTCATTCCACCCGACACCGACTCAATCATGGGACCCACCTACACCCAGTCGGCTAGCCCGACTGCCTCATTAGGATACGACGAACACGGTTCAGTCGCACTCCTATATTTCACTATAGGAGCATGCTTTATAGCCATAAACTGCCTCTAATACCTGCCCCCATAGTGAAATGGGAGGTACGGTTCATCCCTGCATCCCTTGGTGGACACCTCAATGTGCCTGACACAAGGTGCAAGGATCAACGGGGGGGGCACCATAGGCGACCCCTCGGTCTCCAACCGGAGAACGTACACCAAAGGGGGCCCTGCTGGGGACCCCCAAACACGCTTTCTGACATAGTTTCCATGTCAGACAAGTCGGCACGGAAACCATGATCGTAATCTGAAAGGCAGCGATATTATTTGCCGGCTTACGACTGGTGGAAGGGCTCTCCAAGCCCGCCCGTTGGAAGCCAGCTGGAGTGATCGGCCGGTGTGCTCTCCGACTGCCTCCAAAATAATGAGGCAGTCAGAAAGTAAACCGAGCGGCCCATTACGATGTGGCCCCTAAGCGTTTATCTACACATTTATAAGTAGAATTTAATCTATGTGGAAAAATACATCTTTCTGTAGATGCATATTTTCAAGTGAGAAGATATACACATGCTAACTTACTTTTGTGCATAGGTCCCAATATATCAAAAATATTAAAGAAGCATTTATAATAAAATATCATTTTATTGTTAAAAGTTTATACATTAATAATTATTTTAGAATATTCAACAATCCTCAAATGAAAAAAGAATCATTTAACTTCCTATTACTAGATACATATTTTGTTTACATTTAATGGCAAAAAAGTATGCATAGACAAATATAGGAAAACTCTTTGGGTCCAAATTACAGAGGGAATATTGGAGTATGTAAAGTAGTACTTCATAAGGACTACTTCAGGCATTACAAAATATAATTCCCAAACCTACAGTCTGTGGGGTCCTCCTCAGCCTCTCCCTATATCATTAGCCAGGTAGAAACAGTCTTGCCACATAAGAAAGCAAGACCCAAACAAAGAAAATGTCTTCACTATGCTGATGAATACCTTTTTTTGTCTTGCTTTTCACTTTGATGGCCAATTTGAATACAATTGAGTAGATCTATGGACAGATGATCAACGTCTATGGCAAGTCCAGGGAAGTGTTCAGTGCTAGATAATGATTCTCATCTGATGTGATCATTGCCATAGTTGCAGACTGGAAAAAGAAGCTCAATTCACAAAAAGCTCCATTCCAGGCTTTACATACGCAAATAATGTGTAAACATCAATAGCTGATCGCTGGATTGCTGACCACACCAGTTTTGAGGGACACTATGAATATCTCACAGGCAAGCCACTCATGAAACTTGTGACAGGTCCTGAGATAAATCACCAGCAGTTGAGCTCAGTTATGGCTTTCACAATGAATATTATATGAGAAGGTACTTCAGTTTTAGTTTGGGTAGGGAAATGTATCAAAGTACTTCAAATCCTTGAAGACTTGGGGAGAAGATTTGGGAGTGCCTCCTCATATGTCAATGGAGTTATGATGGCACTTATTACAGTATATCGGCCAAACACAGATACACAAACTAATCATTAGTGCTTATTGCTGATGATGGCCCATTCATATGCCTTGGATTCAATTTTAGATCGCATTCTAGTAAGATGTAAACTAGGGTGGCCTTCAATATCATTTGAGTGGATTTTAATCAGAGATAAATCTGGAAAGCGAGAGAAGGCACCAGAAGGTGATAGATGTTTTTTTTCTTGCAGATACAGTAGTTTTGCTAGGCTAGATTATTATCTTTTGAGTGGTGGCATAACAGCCATGGTGAGAAAGATGTTGCACCTACCAATGCAATTCTTCTGAGACCACTCAATAGTGGAAATACAGTTACTATTGGAAAAGCAAAAACAAAACCCACGGTTAACATTAAATAAAATACTAATGGGCCATCAGTCAGTGATGGAGAAGTTACAAGATACCCAATTGTTTTTTTTTTCAATTAAATCAGTTGATTTGGATATCTATACATCTTGTGCAAGGGGGTGCTTGACAGTAATTAGGGTAACTTTTTCACAGACTGGGATAACTACGTTACAGGATTACAAGAAATCTATAAGAAAGCCAAATAATGAGTTTCATTGGAATACCCTGGGAGCCTAAAGCGAACAAGGCTCCCGGAGTTACTTTATAACACCAAGGCTGACCTACAGATAACAGTAAATGTTATATTTACAGAAATTGGAAGGAATGTAAATAAAAAAATGTTAGTTATTGGAAAGAGGATGGGCAATCATAGTGTGAAAAATGAAAGCTAATAGGAGTCACATAGCAATATTAAATCAGTTAAAGTAGTTAATATTAATTTGTTGATTATATCAGATGAAGGATTCAGAGATTTGTTCAGACAATATTTTCAGAATTTAAACAAAGAAACAAAGAAAGAAACTTTCCAAAACTAGAAGTCCAAATAGAAAAAACTATTACAATCTAAGTAGATTTTGAAGCTATACAACCTCAGAAATTGTGAAAGGCAGCAGGTCCAGATGGGCTACCAGCTGAGTTATACACCTAAGGGATATTCTTGCTTCAAATCTATGACCCTATTAAATGAAGCATGGGATAATCAGTCTCAACCTTGATAACAGTCATAAGCAGCAGTCCGCCTGATCTTAAAATCTGGAATTTGCCATTTACACTGAGTTTACTGTTGATCAATATCTTTATTCAACATAGTGCAATAACTTTTAACTGATATTTTTATGAAATAGCTACACCAATTAGGCCTCAGTTAATCCTTCAGGGCAATAACAGTTTATTAAAGGAAGATATCTTTGCAGTATTAACTAGGCTCTAATTGTAACTATCACTTCTGCCAATGCTAATAGAGTAACTTACATAATCCATATGATAGGTGTATCTAATGATTTTGATGTATAAATTGAACATATCTCTGAAGGGTTCTGCATAGATTTGGACATGGCTCTAAATTGATAGCAGCAGTCCAAAACAAGCATTTCCTAATTTTTGTGTTTTCTACCTACTTGCAGTTTATGTTAGAAACAGGTGTGAACCCTATGAGTGACCCTAAAAAGCTATATAGTTCTCAAAAGAAATAACATTTGGTATTGAACAAGAAGCCCTTTGTGTGGATTGTTCATGGTTTTTCTCAAACAAACGAATCGACATTTGGAGCTGACTGCTTTCACTTTCATTCTTTGGTATAAGCATGCTGTTTGAATCCAGTTTATGAGAAAAAATGAAATGTCTACTGGTGCATGCACCAGAAGGATTTACTGCCTCTCTTAGGACACAAAACTGTCACATGCTCCGCATTATAAACATAATGTGGATGGTATCAATGGCGTAGCAAGGGTGCAATGGGACCAAATGCAAAAATGGGTAATGATCTCTCTGCCGAAAGTTGGGTAGTAAAATTCAGCAATATTTAGCTGTCTTGGAGGGGGGATGGCCAAGTAAGATGGCAGTGTAGACGTGCCTTACTAGGGCTCCCATCGACGCAAATATCAGAAAGCATCCTTAATACATAGAAACAGCAATAAACATTGTGACAGGTCTCTACGAGTCCCTTACCTCCTCAGGCGATCTCCGTAGCCCCGCCTCCACCGCCTTGACAGCAATCGGAGTAGAGAGAAAAGCAGCGGCTGACCAGGACGGGCGGCCAACTTTTGCTGACGCTGAGGGAGGCCTGCGAGGTGTGAGGTGGCCTACCCTGCCTGCACAGGGTCTCAGGAATGAAGGCGTGCATGCGGGGTGCATCTCCCTGTGCCAACAAAAAGATATCAGCCATCTATAGAGCCGCGGCTAAATATAGCAGGAACTTGGCTGCTGGGGACGGACATCTGTTGGGCCGACACCTGCATCCCGATCTGGTGAGAGTGCTGCTTGAGTGGTGATCGCCTCGTGGACTTGACCCCAGAATAGGCAGTGCACCGTTGGGTAAGGAGAGATGGTCAGCGCTTTACACCTGTACTGGGAGACTCTGGGCCTATCCCGTGGATGGCCATCAACTTCAGCAAAAAGAACTATTGATGGACAGAATGCAGAACAATGTCATACATTCACCCCAGTACTGAGATATTGGCCTAAATCCATCGTTTTTTTGCTCACCATGCCATTCCAGTTTGGACCCAGCCATATGCAAATCAGTCTTGACCCTGTGCCCAATGGGAACAGTCCAGCCCGAACTGCCAGGCCAGGTCCTCCCTGGACTGGAAACAAGCATCATAGGACAGGTTCTGGGTTTCACCTCTCTTCAGCCAGGATAGCTTGATTCCAGTGGCATGGAGAGCACGGGACTCACGTCTGAGCATACACGTCCCACTCGGGTGACAAATGCAAAAAGAACTATTGATGGGCGAAATGTAGAACAATGTCATACATTCACCCCAGTACAGAGATTTGGGCCTACATCCATCGTTTTTTTGCTCACCATGCCATTCCACTTTGGACCCAGCCATATGCAAATCAGTATTGACCCTGTGCCCAATGGGAACAGTCCAGCACAAACTGCCAAGATGCTTGTTTCCGGACCAGGGAAGATATGGCTTGGCAGTTCGGGCTGGACTGTTCCCATGAGGCACAGGGTCAGACTGATTTGCATATGGCCATGTCTGAACTGGGGTGGTGGAGTGAACTAAAGAATTATGATGGATTAAACCCAGATCAGTTGACTGGGGGTGAGTGTTTGATTTGCTCAAACGCTCCGTCCATCATCCCCTTTGGTATCACTTTGTTCGCCCTAAGTTGGCAGGATATGCCCAGACGTAGGCCCCCCTTGCTCACTTTGCCACTGGATTCAAGATAGCCTGGCTGATGAGGGTTATGAACACGAAAACGGTCCCAGGATGCTTGTTTCCGGTCCAGGACCAAACTATTGCCTTCCCCCGCCTGACAGTCTGGACCTCACAGGAGAAAACGAGGGGCCTGACAAACTAGGAGAGTCCACTGACTGCCCTCGTGAGGCCTGGTGGTCCATCTAAGACCCGGAGGAGGCGGGAGAGTGGTCACATCACGTGGACGTTGGCATTACGATGATAGTAACAGAGGAAGAATAAGGGGGCCATGGTGTGGAAATGGTGAAAGAGAAAAGTAACAGGGCAGCACAGGCACATCAAATCTCCAATTATGCGCTCCCACTCGACACGAGGCGCAGACGGTGCTCATGGCCACTCGTGGAGAGGCGATAGCGCAGACTGACAATCGTGCCCCTTCCATAGCAGATGTGTTGTCTGTTATTCATGCCTTGAGGAATGATATGATCCATAAAATTGATGCCATCGCCATTGATGAGACCAAAGAAAGGCCTCCGACCGGGTGACTTCAACGGAGCACACAGTGGATTCTTTGCAAATGGAACTGGACACCCTGCGAGAGATGGATGTTGACCTCCATAAAGGAGTGGTATGCCTACATGACCATGCAGAAGATGCAGAGGGATGATCACGCAGGATTAACCTTCGATTTGTTGGCTTCCCTGAAAAAGCAGAAGGACCGGCTGCAGATCTCTTTCTGGAGCACTGGTTGGTCATCGCGCTGGCCCCTAAGAAGCTCTCAAAGTTTTTTACAGTGGAACGGGCATATAGGGCCGGGGACACCTCCCAGGGTGTTCATAGCGCACTTCCTCAATTTCCTCGACAGGGACTCCATCCAGCAGCTCACCCGCAACCGATGCCTGCTGATGTATGAGGGTCATCAGATATCCATTTTTTCCAGATTACACACAGCAAGTGCAGGAGCAATGCCGATCCTTTCTGGTAGTAAAATGGCGGCTGCTGGATCTCAACCTCAAGTACAGTCTCCTTTTCCCGGCAAAACTGAGGGTCAAGAGCAATGGAAAGACTGTGTTTTTCTTTTCAGTGGGAGAGGCGAGTGACTTGCTGGATTCTAGGGGTTCCCTGGGTGCTTGCTTGGTGCCCTCCGCAGTGACACCCTAGAAAACAAGATCGGACCAGGGAAATTAAACAGGCAGTGCTGGAGGTACTGACTGCGCCAAAGAATAAGAAACTCACTAGGAGACTAGTTAATCTTGAGATAGTTCTAGCCAGGAGACGGGTTGTTATTGCATGGATGACTCCCCGACCACCAAAGTATACAGACTGGAAACAGGATTGTGTGTGGGTGACGGCAACGCTGGTGAGAATGAAATTAGTCAGGAAGGACGCTAAAGTTGAGGAAGGTATCCTGTGGGGAGGGGTGGTTAATTCAGAAAGTTGTTAGTTATGTTATATTGACAATAGCACATGTGAGAACCAAGAAGAATGTAAACGCTAACTGTTTTTGACGACATTCACTGATACAGATGTAATGCGGTTCTCAAAATTCGAATAAAATATTAAAAGAAAAATGTAGCTGTGTTGGATCAGGTCAACACTGTCTCCTCAGCCTGATCCCACACAATTCACATACTCTGCAAAATCTTTGTATTGCACCCAATAAGCACACGGAAAATGATGATGCAGGCCTGATCACTAGCTGGCTTTACTACAGCAATGCACTCTATGCCAGCACTACAACGGAACTCATGCAAAGACTCCAGGCAATCCAGAACGCAGCAGCCAGACTGATCCTCAACCTGCCAAGAGTGTACACATTAGCTAGCACCCAAAAGACCTCCACTGGATCCCCATCCAGAAGAGATGCCATTTCAGGCTCCTGACCAACGCCTACAAAGCTCTCCACAACCAAGGACCAGCCTACATGAACCACCGCCTGATCCACCAGCCAACCAGAAACCTCTGCTCCACACAGCTTGCCTTCGTTCTAAAATCATGTATCTTTTGTAGCCACTCTAGAGAACACTCCTCCTTCCACCTTGCCACCGGAGCCTGGAACACCCTTCCCCTCCTCCTCCGCTCTGCACCCACACTGAACCACTTCAGGAAGGGAAAAAGAACTGGCCAATCAAGTGAGACCTGCAGCACAGCACCTAGATACCCTCTGGGGTGGTTAGCCATGCTAAACAAATGCTACTTTATTGATTGATTCATTGGATCTCTCACATCCCTGGCCCCATGCTAGTGAAACTGCTACACTATTAATAGCTACATGTTTTTTCAGGTTGCCCTCCTCTGACTAGTTTTCATAGCTTAGAAAATAGGCCAATGCATGATTCACTTAGATAGATATTGATGAGCGGTGTAATGAAATAAAATAGTGGTATTAGAATATCTGGGGATGTTAACTAATATCATATTAGTACAAAAAGAATGCATTAAATTTGATTCTGTCTAAAACCAAACTTTTAATGTTTCATGAAGAAGAGAATGTACCTATTCAGAGACAGAAAGGACAAAAAACCCCGAAAGGGTTGTAGCAGGCATTCTTAAAGATATATTTATCTGCCCATGGAAAATTTACGTAATAATGGTTTTGCCCATCTGTTACATAACATCATAAATACTGCTCTAAAATTGACCTACTTTACTTATCGGCTAAAGGATGGTAACTGGTAGAAAACAGAACCAGCCTGCAAGTGAGACACAGAACTTCCTCCAAAATAGTTGTGAAAACTGTGATCCCCTACAAGACATTACTAAACTTAGTACACTTGTAAACATGGGACTTGATGTCAGAACAATGTTGTCAGTTGTGAGGCACTAAGAACTCCTTTAAAGGGTATAAAATGCAATAATTTCACCAGAACATCACAATAATGGTCTCAGAATCAGCAATTCCACCACTAAATTAATCAAAACAGTGTTGAATGGTGAGCTGGGTGTGGTAAGGGCATTGCAATTTGCTTTTATATGCCTCCGTCGGGACACATGGCTCACAATCGAAAAATGTATGTTGCTTGCCTTTTTCAACCATGGCCTCAAGAAATGACATTTCAAGAGTGCCAACAGAGCTTGTTCCTGCTCTGATGCAATAAGCGCAGAGTTACTTTTTGTCAGTGCACCCTGGGTTACATTTTTATAATGTTCTTTTTTCAGAGAAGTAGCCACAACAAACATCATTGAAAAATGTGTAAATCTAACAAGGTGATGATCTTCTATAGATGAATCACAAGTTGTGTGGCCTGAAATAAGGTGTTGCAGGTCTCGAAATTCAATGTCAGTGTATATCTGCCTCATATTAGTTAGGTATCAAGACCAAAAGCAAAAGTGAAGTCATACTTGGTGACTGTCAGGAGGTCATGAAGTAGCCTGACTTTAATAGCCAAAGGTTCCGATAGTCAATGAGCCCTGATATTGGATGATTGTAGCAAGGTGAGTTGTTATATGGTGAGGTATACCCTTTTACAACATCACTCAACCCTTGACAGGCCCAGTAAGGTTTTTCTCAGTAACCCTAATCAGTCTTGGGTAATTGTGGCACTGAAGCAGTATTTACCTACACCACAAGAACTCAAATAGAAAAGGAGATGACACAATAAAAGGATGACAAAAATGTATAAATATAGATCATATGTTTAAGAATTTTTAGTCACCTTGAACTTTGAAATCGACCAGAGCTACATAGCTTAGACTATTTAAAAATGCTTTAAATCTAGATAAAGAGGTAGGTTACCTGGCTGCACACAGTCTCACAGTCTGTAAATGAAGTTGTTACACTGTTCAGTGTGGCCACCACATTCATTTTTTGGGCCGCAACAAAGGCCAAGCGCCAGTGTGGCGAACCCGACCAAGTGTCCTCAATCAGTTACCTGGGGTTAAATGTTGATTCAGGAGGACAGATTTGGGTATCCTTTTTGGTCCTGTGGTACACGGTGGTCCTGAGGCTGCAGTGGGAATCAGGACTAATGAGGCTTGTGACCATTGTCATTGATGATGCCAGGGGAGTTTTCCAGTACCCTCGTCTAAGATTATCCATGTGCAAGGAGTCCTGGGCAATGATAATTGATGGCCCTCTGGGTTCTCAATGATGTCCAGCTTATGACTAGTTTGAACTGGTCCTCTGGTGTTGCAGGCGCTTGGGTGATAGAAAAAGAGGATACACTCCTATGTAGATGCTCCTGGGGTTCCTTGCAAGTAGGACAAAGTCTCTGACACTCTTCAGGAGTCAGGACCTCATCTACCACAATGCACTTCAGTCGACAAAGGAGGACTCCGTCAGCAGGACAGATGGCCAGGTGCAAGTCAGTTTTTTTAACCTGTTGCAGGCCTGTGGTTCAGACAGGGAGCTAGGATCACTAGGCCCTGGGTGAATCACTGGGGTCCTTTGGCAATTGGAGATAATCCTGCTCTTTGGAAGCCTTCCTTTGGCCAGTGTAGGTTGTAGTCTTTCTTTGTGTTCAGACAGCTGCAGCACGTTCAGTTCTTGGTGCTGCCTTTCTCTTGCGCAGTCCTAGTGTCACAGACTCAAGCCTTTGCAGTTGGTCCAGCAGCTCTGAGTTCTGGGGGCCAGAGGTTTCCTCTTTAACACTAAAATTGCAGGTAAGAGATGCCACCACTAGCCAATGTGCTAGCATGGCCCTGGGTAGCTCTACTCACCTGGTGACTACTTCTGTGAAGTGTGTGGAATCCAGATATCCCAGAAGTCACTGTTTCCCAATAAAGGAAGATGTCAGAAACCTTGTTTAGACCCCCCTAGCCTACTCCAAGTGTGTGGCTAGCCAGAATCTACATGCCCCTTGGGAAACGGGTTCTACATGGGTTACTGCACTTACCCAGTAGTGCTCGACTGTCTGGAACTACAATAGTAGGGGTGCAAGCACCATTTGATCTCCAGAGGCAGTGGCTTCTTTGAAGCCTTCACTCTTTTGTTTCTCTATCCACATGTCATCCTGCTAGGGAGGAGGTGCAACCTCCAACCTGGGTAGCTCTTTGTTCTCCCACCAGCTGGATCATCAGCACCGTGGCAGGTGGGAAAACAACATAGAGACAGCTCATGTGTACTGGTCAGGTTACTGGCTGGCTGGAGCAATCAAATGGGCACTTTCTAAAATTGCCATTGTTAATAATTGTACATTAAATCCAACTTCAGAATAAAGTTGGATTTAATTTGACAATTTCTCCGATACCAAACACTGCCAGTTTTGGTGGTCCCAATGCAGAATTAGCCCAGTTGGGCAATTCCCAGGTTAGCCAATGGAGGTAACATGCCTTGCTGCAGCAAAAACTGCTTTTCTGGTGTTTTTGATATTGGGATGTGACAAAAATTTATAGCCCACCTTACAATACCTTGCACCCTACCTGTTGGGTATCAGAGGCCTCCATTAGGGGCGGCTTACAAGTAATACAAGGGAAAGGTAGGGCTTTGCTGTTACTTTAAAATGCAAAGCCGAGTTGGCAGTCTAAAACCGTCCTTCCAGGCTGCACTGGCAGTCTATGAGTCATGTTTGCATTTGTCAGCATCATGGTGGCACAATCAGTGCGACAGTCCATGAGTGACACTTAACTTATAGGCACCAGTAAAACATAGTACCATACAATAAGGACTTATAAGTAAATTAAGCCTTGCCAAGTAGGTGTAACCAATTCGGCATGAACTATTTAGGGGTCAAGAGCCCTGGCCCTGGGTCTGATTAGCAGAGTCAAGGGCACTTTCTGAGTTGAAAACTATTAGCACCAGGCAAAACGTGAGGGCGATCATGCAGAAAGAAGGCATTTCCTCACATTGATGGGCATTCAAAGTATGATGTTACCATTTGCCCAATACTAGTTACTGTCCTTTTCTGCCACTTACAAGGTAGCTTCTTCCACAAGGTGACTTCATTTTCAATAAACTGCCACTGGATGAAATGGATTAGTGGTAGGATTGTATCGATGGTGAAATGACTTCCAGCACTACACATGCCTTTGTTTTGAACCATTCTCACTTATCTAAGTTACCTGTGGACTACAGCAGTGAGAAAAGCTATTTGAAAGACAGAACAATGTCTTCTGTTGTAAAATAAAAGAATACTCCTACAGTTGTCAAGAGTAAGTACATCCCTTTCTTCAATAAATGTTTAACATGGCTAGCATGGCTGAATGATGTCAAATGAATCTGCTATTACGATTTGAGAAAACATTGAATGTCTTTGGCAGGCACTAGAGTAAGTTAGTCATCAACTCCTGGACTTTGCCAAAAATCATGACTTCACCACCTAATATTAACGTCAACCTCAAACAGTCCACAGACTGCACATGGAAGAGGTGCTTCTGGTGCATTAGAAATAGGTGATGGTCTAACACAGGCCACTCATGGGCTCTGTTCTCCTGCACCAAACAACAGTAGATGAGGTTATCATCAATGTAGGTAAAAGCAGGTTTGTCAAGGAAATCCCTTGCTCCATGAGTTCATAAATATGTTCACACCCAATGGTATTCCCCAGTACCAGGCCAATTTATCATTCAAAAGCCCAGTATTATGGAAAAGACTCAGGCTTATCTTTAAGTACGAACATAGTGTGATTTTGGTATTCCTAGGGAATCACAGATTACACCTTGTCTTTGCTGAATCTAAACATTGTCACATATATATTATTCAGTTAAACTCAGAAGAGTTGTTGGCAGAATGCTTGACCCATACATGGCAATGGTTTTTGCGGTATTTAGAAGTGAAGACTTCTGCTCTTCCTGGCCCATCCAAGCACACATTGTTTACTGAGAACCACAGCAATTTGAGTATGTTCTAATGAAGAGTGGCAGCAAGGACATCAACAGTAAATGTTTCCATGCAAGAGGCTCTGAAGTGAGTATCCAACCATCCTTTGATCGGATCACTTCATCACTTATTGGTTGGGATACACCTAGTTTGTGTGCAAAGATAGATTAAAAGGTTTCCAGTAGCCCATGAGTTGAACAACAGATTAACTTCTTTCAAATATTGAGTGCAATCCAAGATGGTGGCTATCAACAACAATTGAGAAATGGAACCATAAAGGAAGCTAGTGAAGGAGAGAATAGTGAGGCTGTCCTCTCTGGATTCCCCCAGTGATCCTGATATGTTCCCTGGTGTAGCCACCTTGAATATGGCTGAACTATTCTGTTTATGAAAGAGGCCTTCTTCGGTTTTGTGAGACGCTCCTGGACATAATGACCCTTTCTCTACAGCACATACACTGACCTTCCTTGCATCTTTTCTCCTTACCCCCCAGCCCTTAAGGCATCCCATGTTCCTCATACATCCATGAGCTCTGTAAGTCCGGCCCCATGTGTAGTGGTGAAAACCTAGGTTTTCTTGAAATGGGACTGCAGGTTTAGTGTACATGCTTCTTTCCGGATATGATGATTCAGCCTTAATGCCAGCCTGTTTAACTCAACACATGTGTTGGACTGCTGGTTTATTGCAATGATATAATTCTTCAACTCATCTTTAAGCACTTTCTAGAACACCACAGCATGCTTCTCCTCAAGAAAAGTCTCTTCCATTACTAGGCAAATGTGATAAATTGGCTAACAAGCACCACAGACTCATCAACAGAACATGCCTGTCATGCCCCGCGATCCTGCCCCCTAGAGGTGCCTAGTATTTAAGGAGCGTGGAAGCATATGAACGCGCTTAGCTTTCTTGCTCCGAGCCCCATTTCCGTCATTTCGGCCCTTGCCTGACTTCCGTTTGCTCACTTCCTGTTTCTGATAGCGTCTTCTCTGTCGTAGGAGGGGGTCGCTCGCAGCTGATTCCTGCATTTCCCGAACCTGTTGTTTAGCCACGCAGCCTGCTCCATCATTGCTGCCGGGCCGGACACTGTCTTTTGATCTCCCTGTTTCACCGGGAGAGAATCTTTGAAGCCGTGTAGTTCCCTCAGCGGAGTACTCCGACTTACGGTCAGCCTTTTCCGTTTGTTCCGTATAACTAAGGGAGAGGCTTCTGGCTGAGTTGTATCCTCTGTTTCCCTCAGCCAATCCTTTCCGTCCTTTTCTTCCTTTTATTCCCTCTCCTGTTACGCGGTCCTGCTCCCGGCTCTGTCTTCGTTGCTGGCTTGACACGGCCTGCGTGCTCCACATTGGGCGCAGCTTGTGTGCGCTACATATTGCGAGGGTTGTTCCTCGCTCTTCTCTGAGTAGAGATTGCCCTGTTAATGTTCTTGGGACACTTGCGTGGACCACGGTGCAGTTAAGGCCCATATCGTCAGAATTACGGTAACAGCGCAGTGCGTTGCCTTTGTATGTTTATATGTATATTTATGCTATGATATGGTGACATTGAGGGGGGTGTTTAGTGTTCCTTACTTCTTTGGCAGGTTATACTATTTACATTCGCAGAACATGCACTGTCCTCCTTCTTTGTGGACATAAGGTGGATTGATATCCTGTATCCTCACAGTATCCAGTAGTTAAGCGCGGTGAGTCACACACTTATAGAGCAACGGGTTTATGTGCACATTAAGGTCTCTTCTCTAATCTTGTGTTTTTCTGTTGTATAGGACACTAGGTCTTGGATCAAACACACCTTCCCTCTATCCGACTAGATGTAACATAACAGTGGTAGGGTTGAACAAAGGGGTTATTTAGATACCTGGGGTACCATGTGAATGTAAAGGCAGGTAGTAACATCATATTTTCTTACAGCTGTGTATTACCTCAACTATCCCTGACGTGGAGCCATTACCGCTGACGGAGTCTTCCCCCCTTCTTTCCTTGTTTTGTTTCCCTGTTTTCCCCTGACGTGCCATCTGATACTCTAGGGTCTGATAGAGTCGGAAGGCCGTAGGGGAAGGCTGAGGTATTCTCTTCAAGTTCCTGACGCTCCTGCAGAAATCTCCTGGCAATCATAACAGAACGCTAAGCCCTAAGTGGTGTGTTCTGCCCGAGCGTCATGGAACTGGGAGCTGTATCACTGGCAGACGTAGCCGGTATGATCGGCAACTTGCAGGCCGAAACCCAGGCTTTAGCAGATAGAGTAGATGCTCTTCAGCGACATCATGGCGTAGCATCTGCAGGAGGGAGAACTGATGTTACCCCACCAGTTATACAAGTCACGACACCTCCTACTATTCCCCTAGCTCCTCCGGAGAGGTTCTCTGGGGATGCCGCTAGATGTGCAGCATTCCTTAGCCAATGTCAGCTGCATTTTTCCTGTAAGGCTAACTGTTTTCCGTTTGATCAGTCTCGGGTTGCCTTTATGATTTCGTATCTTAGTGGTTCAGCTGCTGACTGGGCCATTCCTTTAGTAGATAGAGATGACCCTCTGTTACATAGTTACTCAGCCTTCAAGAGAGAGTTTCGTAAATTATTTGATAGACACATGTACACACATTCAGCTGACACTGAATTATTAGCACTAAAACAGGGCAACCACGACTTAGTGGAATACATTACTTCTTTCCGCAGATTAGTGGTTGAGTCCAATTGGCCTGAAGAAAAGCGTAGCACCCTTTTCTACCCGGGACTACGTGACGATTTGAAGGATGCTCTATCCCAAACAGTAGACTTGCCAGACTCTTGCACTGACCTCATTGACTTGGTAGTCAAGATAGAACACCGACTACAAGAGAGGAAACAGGAAAAGGGAAAATTTGAACCCCGTTATGTGTCTACCAGAGAAAAGAAGAATGACTCTACTAAGGGGGTTGAGGAAAGGGAGCCCATGCAAATAGGTGTAGTGAGAGGCCCGTTAACGCCTGAAGAGCGGCAAAGGAGACGAATCAATAGACTCTGTTTATATTGTGGTAAAGCTGGCCATTTCCTGCGGTCCTGTCCGATTAAACCGACCCCGACTTATAAGTCGGGAAACTAGAGAGCCCGGGGTCCTGTGAGACAAGACTCCCGGGCAGTTCTGGAATTACCGTCTCCTCCTCTGAGTACAACACAAACCCCATCACACATCTTTATGTATCAGCATACTTATCAGTCGAACAACACGGTCTTCATGTGGCTGTAATGATAGACTCTGGTGCTTCAGGGAATTTCATGGATTCCGTTTGGGCAAAAGAAAACCTGATATCGTGCACACGAAAAGAAACAGTAAACAAAGTTACCACTATAGATGGTAGTCCTCTCGTTTCAGGGCCAGTAACTCATCAAACAGTTCTACTCCATATGACAATAGACCCCAACCATCATGAAGAAATTGTCTTCGATTTGATCTGTTATCCTCAGATTCCCGTGCTATTAGGCATTCCGTGGTTAAAGACCCACAATCCTATAATCGATTGGGAGAAATCCACTTTGGTATTTCGTCCTACTAGCGGTCAAGAGTTCTTGATCGCGGGGGCACAGGCAAACATTGATGCTGACAAGACCGAACCTGTTCCTGAGTTGCCTTCCTGTTACCAGGATTTAAGGACGGTATTTGATCCCACAGAAGCTGAAATTCTTCCCCCACATAGAGTATATGACTGTCGTATAGACCTCGATATAGGAGCCAGAATCCCATGCAGTAGAGTTTATGCCCTTACAGAAAAGGAGAATCTATACCTAAGGGAATAGTTAGACTCCATGTTACAAAAGGGGTTCATCCGACCCTCACGCTCTCCTGCATCTTCATCGTTATTTTTCATACCTAAGCGAGAGGGGGGTCTTCGCTGTTGCATTGATTACAGGAGACTAAACCTCGTTACCATAAAGAATCGGTATCCTCTGCCCCTCATCGCCTCCCTCCTTGATAGAGTACGTGGGGCCCAGGTTTTTACTAAACTGGACCTACGTGGCGCCTACCATCTGGTGCGTGTCAAGGAGAGAGACAAGTGGAAAACAGCCTTTTGCACTAAATACGGGTTATTTGAATACCTCGTAATGCCCTTTGGGCTGTGTAATGCTCCTGCAACGTTTCAGTTCTTTATAAACAAGGTGCTCAGGTCATGCTTGATGAATATGTGATTGCCTATATTGACGATCTGTTGATCTTCTCACCTTCCATGTCAGAACATGTCATCCATGTGCGACAAGTGTTAGAACGCCTTCGCGCCAATCGACTATATTGCAAGTTGGAGAAGTGTACCTTCCATACCCGGGAGGTGCCTTTTTTGGGTTTTGTTGTGTCTCCTTGGGGTCTTGCTATGGACCCCGTCAAAGTTAAGGCAGTTCTCTCCTGGTCAGCGCCCTGTACAGTGAAGGAATTGCAGAGTTTTCTGGGCTTTGCCAATTTCTATAGGCGTTTTATACGGAACTTTTCGGAATTGGCACATCCCCTCACCTCTTTACTGAAGAAGGGAGTTCTTTTTGTATGGTCCAGAGAGGCAGAAACTTCCTTTCGGCAGTTGCGGCTAGCCTTCATGCGAGCCCCTGTCTTACGCCATCCAGATCCCACCTTGCCCTTTATGGTGCAGGTGGACGCCTCTCAAGTGGCAGTGGGAGGTGTCCTGAGTCAAGTGGATCCTCTCGTAGGACAATGTCACCCAGTGGCCTATTTTTCCCATAAATTCACCCCGCCGAATATAATTATGCAGTGGGAGACAAGGAGCTTCTTGCTATAAAGAAGGCTTTTGAAGAGTGGAGGCAATATCTATTGGGCGCTCGTTATCCAGCTATAGTATACACTGACCATCGTAACCTCCAATACCTAAAATCAGCCAAGGCATTGTCTATGAGACAATTGCGCTGGTCCCAATTCTTTTGTGAGTACGACTTTACCATACAATATAGGCCAGGGAGACAGAATGGCAAGGCGGATGCCTTATCCCGATTGGGTTTCATATACCCGGATGAACCAACAGAATCGCCTAACATTATTCCCAGAGAGACCATCATAGGTGGGGTGCTCACGGAAGAAGGGTTCCGTAATCTGATCAGACAGGGCCAATCCACAGCAGAAATGCAGAATATGGTAGGCGCTCATGTGACTACTACGAAGGAGGGCTATGTGTGCATCCAAGGAGGAGTGGTGTTGCCTACTCGAGAATTGCAAGAACAGGTCTTGGAGTGGTATCATTCACATCCCATGGCAGGCCATCCGGGAATCAAGAAAACCACCAAGGCCGTACGTGAGCGTTTTTGGTGGCCTAATATGCTAAAAGACATAGAATCGTATGTAAAAACCTGCCATGTGTGCGCTCAAACCAAGGTGTCCCGCCAAAAACCGGTAGGCCTGCTACTGCCACTGGCTTCCCCGCCCGGTCCATGGCCTACCGTATCACTTGATTTTATAGTAGAATTACCAGTCGTCACCCAGAAAAAGAACAATACTGTGTTGGTGGTAGTAGATCTTTTCACCAAGACCGCTCACTTTGTCCCTTTGGGTGGGTTACCTACTGCGGCGGAACTGGCTTCAGTGTTTTTACATCAAGTGGTCCGTCTCCATGGTTTCCCTTCTGTCTTGGTCTCGGATAGGGGGACCCAGTTTGTGTCTCGGTTTTGGAAGAGTTTGTGTTCCTTACTACAGATAGATGTTAGGTTGTCCTCTAGTCATCACCCTCAGTCGGATGGACAGACTGAAAGAGTTAACCAATGTTTCGAGCAGTACGTCAGAAATCAGGTTCTACATTCCCCGTCGGATTGGGATGAGTGGGTGTGGGTAGCTGAAATTGCATACAACAATAGTCCGCATTCCTCTACCAACCACTCGCCTTTCTTTTGCTCTTCTGGTTTCCACCCCAAGTTGCTGCCATCAGGGGTTTCCCCAGACAGCCCTACACCAGCTGCAACTGATCTGGTTCTGAAGCTACAGGAGATACACAGGGAGACCTTGGAGAACTTAGACATGGCCAAAGTGAAATACAAGGAGGGGGCGGACTTGCACAGGAGATTAGAACCTATCTATACACTAGGGGATAAGGTGTGGCTTTCCACAAGACACATGACGCTAAGTGGTCCTCGCAAGTTCAACCCTAGGTTCATAGGTCCCTACAAGGTGCTGAGAGTGATTAACCCGGTGGCCCTAAAACTAGAATTGCCTGCATCCTTCAAGATCCACCCGGTCTTCCACGTCTCCTTGATAAAACCAATCGAACCAGGTACCACTATCCCGAGAAAACCCACTCCTGTTACTATTCAGGATACCGAAGAATATGAAGTCGAGGCCATAGTGGATTCTCGTAAAGTTAGGAACGCACTCCAGTATCTTGTTCATTGGAAAGGGTATGGGGTGGAGGAACGTTCTTGGGAACCGGATTGTAATGTGCACGCTCCCCGGTTGATTCGTATTTTCCACCAGAGACATCCAGAGAAGCCCAAACGGTCGGGGGGACGTTGTGGGGGGAGTGTGCTGTCATGCCCCGCGATCCTGCCCCCTAGAGGTGCTTAGTATTTAAGGAGCGTGGAAGCATATGAACGCGCTTACCGTTCTTGCTCCGAGCCCCATTTCCGTCATTTCGGCCCTTGCCTGACTTCCGTTTGCTCACTTCCTGTTTCTGATAGCGTCTTCTCCGTCGTAGGAGGGGGTCGCTCGCAGCTGATTCCTGAATTTCCCGAACCTGTTGTTTAGCCACGCAGCCCGCTCCATCATTGCTGCCGGGCCGGACACTGTCTTTTGATCTCCCTGTTTCACCGGGAGAGAATCTTTGAAGCTGTGTAGTTCCCTCAGCGGAGTACTCCAACTTACGGTCAGCCTTTTCCGTTTGTTCCGTATAACTAAGGGAGAGGCTTCTGGCTGAGTTGTAGCCTCTCTTTGCCTCAGCCAATCCTTTCCGTCCTTTTCTTCCTTTTATTCCCTCTCCTGTTACGCGGTCCTGCTCCCGGCTCTGTCTTCGTTGCTGGCTGGGCACGGCCTGCGTGCTCCATATTGGGCGTAGCTTGTGTGCGCTACATATTGCAAGGGTTGTTCCTCGCTCTTCTCTGAGTAGAGATTGCCCTGTTAATGTTCTTGGGACACTTGCGTGGACCACGGTGCAGTTAAGGCCCATATCGTCAGAATTACGGTAACAGCGCAGTGCGCTGCCTTTGTATGTTTATATGTATATATATGCTATGATATGGTGACATTGAGGGGGGTGTTTAGTGTTCCTTACTTCTTTGGCAGGTTATACTATTTACATTCGCAGAACATGCACTGTCCTCCTTCTTTGTGGACATAAGGTGGATTGATATCCTGTATCCTCACAGTATCCAGTAGTTAAGCGTGGTGAGTCACACACTTATAGAGCAACGGGTTTTTGTGCACATTAAGGTCTCTTCTCTAATCTTGTGTTTTTCTGTTGTATAGGACACTAGGTCTTGGATCAAACACACCTTCCCTCTATCCGACTTGATGTAACATAACAGTGGTAGGTGTGAACAAAGGGGTTATTTAGATACCTGGGGTACCATGTGAATGTAAAGGCAGGTAGTAACATCATATTTTCTTACAGCTGTGTATTACCTCAACTATCCCTGACGTGGAGCCATTACCGCTGACGGAGTCTTCCCCCCTTCTTTCCTTGTTTTGTTTCCCTGTTTTCCCCTGACGTGCCATCTGATACTCTAGGGTCTGATAGAGTCGGAAGGCCGTAGGGGAAGGCTGAGGTATTCTCTTCAAGTTCCTGACGCTCCTGCAGAAATCTCCTGGCAATCATAACAATGCCCTTGCTTGACAATCAAATATCTACCAGACAACAGTGGTATATGTGTCCAAACTGTAGAACACAGGGTTGTCTAAGCATACTATAGAGATAGCGAATTACACTGCATCTCCAGTGAGATGAGAAATTACAAATCTCACCGTATACTCAGCTGTGGGAAAGGCTGTGGGTTGACAAAAGAAATGCAGTTGTTGCAACATTCATTCATTTATTTTTCATAGTTCTTTTACCACTTTACTATGCTTTTAAAATAGTAATATGGTACATTAGGTATAAAAAAAAATGGGTACAAAATAAGGTTACTCTTGTTATGATAAGGAAGAAACATGTTTCTTGAACCTTTTTTTAATGACAGCGCAGAGTGTATACAGGACATAGGCTCTGTAAGTTCCATGAGCCAAAAGTATGTTCCGCATGGTATATTCTATCATCCCTGGTATACTTTACCGGTGGGAACAAAAGTATGGCCACAGGTGCTTGCAAGACTAATAGTGTAACCACATGAACTATGTTTACACGTGGGGAACTCTGCTCAGAGGCAGCGTCCTTAATAAGGGACTATGGCCTGCTTGTATGTCATCAACCTGCATCTCAAGCAGGGTCACTTGAGACATGGGGTATTCTAGCATTTTGGTGGAAGTCATTTTGTAGAAAGCTGCCAAGAAAGCATAATTCAAAATGATGTTACCTGGAAGGTATTTTGTATAAAAAATATAATTCCTACCACAGGAATTGCATATACCTCCATTCAACTTTATCCTGGTGTGGCCATGGTGCATAAAGACACAATTATTTATAGTTGATGACAATTAGAAATGGTTAGGCTATGAGCATGAATGAATTGACCCTGGAATGATAACAGGGAAGCTTATGAATGTTTGTTTCAAGTGCTTGAGTGGTTAACTCAATTTCTTTTCCATGTACTACAAAAGATTGCACCCTACCTGTAATTAAAATGGAAGAGACTGTTCAAAGGTTGATCCTGATGCTGATGACAACTTCCATTAGACATGTGGTCCAGAGGTTACATTCCATCCAATATGAACTCCTAGAAGCCAGACACATTTTTAATGGGGATGGGCATGTGCAACTTGTGTGTATCTGCTTACACCCACTCATTAGCAACTAAGGCGAAAGAAAATGGGCACCTAAACCCATGAGACCAAAAACATATAGAGAAGTGTAATGAACCCTAGCATTACCCAGTCCCTATAATCATGCAACAGAACACTTAGAGGTTAACTGATTTGAGGATGGTTTAACAGGTCTGGATACCCTTTCACTGCATCTCTTTAACAAGGAGCAGATTACAGCCACTAAGTAGCCAAGTATGCAAGTGCCAGTGTCACACTCTCCTATAGGCTGATGTCCCACAGTTTTGCCCTCATAAGGAGTTCAAGGTTCCAAAGTCTCACATAGATGTGATTCCCTGGGTTTCAAAGTCTTGCACTATTAAGATGTCCAGCAGGTCAACACACAGTTATCAAATTGCTTACCCCTCAGCACTGTAAAGGTACACTGAGGAGAAGAATTACATCAATCGAAAAAGGGAAATACAGGTTGTACAGATCAGTAGTCTCTATCACCTTGGCTGTGGTCCTTAATTGCAAGCACTGCCTTAGTGCAGGGTTTGGTGTGAATATCTTTCCACTTTCAAGATGCTCATATGTGTCTGTGTGTCCTGATAGCTGAAGACATTGCTCAAGCTTCTTGCTGCATTACTTACAAATGTGACAATATCCCAGGCATAGCCCTTTTTCCTGTGAATACAGCAATGCAATGAATGAGCCTACTACAAAGGGAGGTTGACCAGTGTCTTTGAAATTTCTTTACAAAGTGGAATATTTGTTGAGAGTTGTGAGAACTCACCAAGTAATAATGTGTCTTTTTCATGTCAGGTCCAGTTAGGGTTCCTTAAATCAAACATTAGCTCAGTCCTGGGTACACAAGATAATTAAAATCCTTCTCCAATTTATAACAGTAATGTATACTTTTAATCTTTAAATGGACACCAAAACTACAAAAGCCAGATGAAGGGAACTGGAGCTATCATATTTGCCAGATTTTCATAAATCTGCTGTTCATTCTAACAAGTTTTAAAAGTTTCAAAATGTTTTCAAATCTCTTCTTTTCACTATAAGTTGCACTCAATGAGCCTCAAATGCGAGTGTGTGGGTTGAAGATTCCGGCCGACCACGATGGACACTGGGCTCGATGGGCTTGGTGCCCGTCAAGATTTTATCTTCACACATAGAAATGTTTCTGGATCCATTTCTCATTGACAGTGAGGCCATTGCGGTCCTCTGCAGTTTCTGGCCAGCACTTAGCTTGCCTTTGTCTGACAGGTGGAATCCAGTGGTCCAATGAAGTCTGGTTCTTGATAGTGTTCGAGGTTACCCGTGAACCGCAAATCAGCAGTAGCCTGTGAGGTCGGGCCTGATGTTGAAAAACTGTTATGTTTTGCCTTTGGCTTGTAAGCTGCAGTTCTGTGTGGAGAAAGAGTACACTCTAGCACGGTTCAAGGGCCCAGGGTCTGGGATTTACCTCTTGAGAGGGATATCACAAAACTTAACTAATAACACAATTTCTTACTCAGTCCTTCACCTGTCCTTTCTGAGCCCAGCAGTGTTGTGAGCCTGGAAGCCACGGGTGCCAATTTGTTGCCAATTTTGAGATCGCGTGGAGAGAGAACTCCGTAGCATATGGGGCTGCAGTTTCCATGGGGCAACTCACCCACTATTACATCCCCTATGGGGTTAGCACAAGACAGTCACACAGTGCATCTTTCTGCCCAAATCCAAAATGTCAGAACACTTCTTCCCTGGGTCAGAATTATATGCACAGCACTACGGTTGTCCAGTATCATATTAATGTACCAATTCATTTGATTCTTTGGAGTATTTTGTTTGGTCATCCTAAATGGAAGAAAACACTTATCGCTTGGGTTAGTAGAACTCCATGTTAGTCAAAGGGACGACTAGTCTTGCTACAGTGAAAACTACAATTTTGTCATTTCACTGTCAGAACATGTCACTTTCAACAGGTAAGAATCAGAACATGAGGAAAGGTGAGTGATGACGGACAAACCCTATTACACAGAATCCCCCAGAGAAAGATCCCATTTTCTCTTTACTCCTGAACAATGGTGAATGGATAGGCCTCACACTACTGTAAGGAGTCTAAATGACAACATCCCTTTGCTGGCTGTCTCTGAAATGCAATATTCCCTCACTATTATAATTCATTAACCTTTTTTCCTCATACGTTGTCCACTAAAATATTACCTGTCAAGGCATATACACTGGCACTGGAGAATTAAAAACAACATAATCACATATTGTAGTTTTATTGTGGTATCATGTCCTCCACGGGTCTACCCTTACACTTTCTGCTCCAAATAGAAGGCACTCATTTATTACCCACCAACTACTCAATTTATTTTTCACAATAACTGGAATTTCACATCTACATAGGGGTACTGCCCATAATTTATGTGACTCCCTATTTTATAATCTAGTCTCAGCTTTTGGTTTTAGTTGAATAAATAAGTCAATACATCTCCCATGACAGCTAGGTTTGCTCATGGGTTGACGACATGTGATTACCTGCTTCCGGATTCAGATGACTAAATACACTACGACACTACCTGAGACTACAGTTCCCATGATCACAACATCATTATGTCCACACATCTATACGTAAAGCCAATGCATTAAAGCACACTGCTTTTAGTGCCCCTCCCATGTCTCACCCGGCATCTCTTTCTGTAGTTGAAAGCATGCCTGGCTGAGACTCTGGTACTCGAGGTAAGAGGAACTAGCCCATTAGAAGTCCTCCCCAATTTGTAGGCATGAGTCTGCACATAATTTGTTTTTACATATTTAAGACAAAAAACATTTTTATCTGAGACTCTGTAGAAAGTTAACCAATGTTTGATTTTAATTTCTCCTATGATCCCCTCCCCACATAATGTATGGGGTGAATGCTCACTTGCATCCCATATACAGTTCAATGCACAACTATTTCAGATGCACTAGCAGTACTTCACCTGACACTTTCTAAAAGAAAAGCATGTAGGGGCATTTTCACTAAATGTTCACTCAATGCTTTGTAGAAAGCAACATTTCTGTATTGCACTAGCAGGAGTGAGCTGAGCAGCACCGTATCCAATAGTTTCAAGTTCAAGTGTGTTTTATTAGCATAGTTACTTAAAACCATTGCATCAATGTACAACATTAATGATTGTACATAATGATAAAATATTGTTTAAAATAAATTGTTAGCCATTTTCAATACGAATTGGGTTTTTGAGTTTAGTTTTGCACGCCTTTGGAGAAGTAGCCATCAATGGAGAGCCCATTTCCCCTGCAGATTTGTTTAGTGTTGTTATACTGTATGGCCTCTGCGAGGAGAAAGGTCTTGAGTGAGTTCAATGATTCCATCATAAAAGCTTTAGACGTTTGCTGGGTTGTTCTGGCTCCGCGTCCCTCCCTCAATAAGCCGGCATTGTGTTTGCCACCAGATTAAAAATTTTTACTAATTGACAATTCAGCTATGGGTCCTCTGGTGCGAACGAGAGGCCAACACTGCTTGCCTCTGTGTCCAAATCCCTCTTTGATTGAAGTGAGATTTCAGTAGTTGTTTCCGTTCCTTCAAAAGATCTATACAGGTGCATAAGAGGTGCAACAGGTCCTCCGGTGCTGTGCTGCATAAGTGGCAAGTGGAGCCCACTTGATCCCTGAGCTAGTGTGGCAGGTGCTCTTTGCAAGGAAGCAGCCCCAGTCGATATTTCAGGAATTGGATTTTGATGGTTTTAGCATATCATAAGTTGAAATATTTTTGAGGGGCCAGGCCCATATAGGTGCTCAGGGTCACCCAACTGTGAGCCCTCTTTGATATTGCAGCTTTGTCTTCGATCAACAATAATAGTTTTTTTCTGTTTTCCATTCAAGGTTTTTGAATGTGATATTGTTGGTAGGTGTTTCCTAGAGCTGCAATAGCCCTGTGTTACTCATGCATCTTTTGTGATAGGACTAAAGCAGGCAATGAGTGTCTCTGTAGTAATTGTAACCAAGTAGTGATTGTGGGCTCCTGGTGTGGCTTTCCGAACTTTGTTCCAGGTGGTGATGTATGCTCCTTGTCTTGCCAGGGTCTGTTTTTGTAGTCCAAACTCCAACGGAAGATAATTCTGTACACTGTTATGAGTGTGCGGGCCAGGATCTTTGAATCCCTGTCCCTCTGTAGTTCACTGCCATAAGCTATAGTTGGTAAAAGCTTGGCTTGTGTAACTTCAGTTAAGGGGAGTAGCGATGGACCGCTCAGTTTTGAGCTGAGTTTTCTTAATGTAACTGCCATGACAAGGCCCTTCCTTCTGATTGAGTCCTCTGGGAGACAAAGTGGCCTCCCTTATCTATGATCACGCTTAGGTATTTGTATTCCGTTGCAGGTCCAGTGCGTGTTTTGCCCCAGTACCAGACTGGTTACTTCTTTAGGTTTTTCATAATCGTCATTCTCCTTGTTTTCTCTAGGTTGATGGTTAGGCCATTAGCCTCGGAGAATTCCTTTTTTTTTAAAAAAAAAATTTTATTGAGTTTTTGAAAATCAGCATTAATGATATCATAATTACATACAATTAACATTCTGTTACATAGACCATAAATAAAAACTAAAACAGAGAGGAAAGAGCAGACAGAGCATAATTGCATACAATAAAAAACCAGAGAAAAACAGAAATAATCATACCCAGTTCATGATTGGGCCCCATAGTGAAAGTCCAAGTTTCTTCTTTTCCCTGCCTTTAAGTTTATACAGAGCAATTTCTAAATTATATAGAGATAGTAATTTGGTTTTCCACATCGAGAAAGATGGTGAATCAGGGCTTAGCCATTGGGAGGTGATACATAAACGGAGAATAGCCATACATAAAAACAAAAATCCCTTCTCATGGGTTGGCCGATTTCTGATGTTTGCTCCAAACTCAAAACCGAACAGCACGAGTTGAGGTGACATGTCAACAGAGATACCTAAACTTAGATTAAAAAAACATTGTATCTCTTTAAGCCAAGGGGAGAGAACGGGGCAATCATAAAGCATATGTACCAGATCGGCAGCCCTCAGGGTACATCTAGGACAGAAGACCCTTCTGTTCGTTCCCCATTTGGCTATCTTTGCTGGGGAATAATATAAATCAAAAATGGCCATATAATATTGACTCTTATAACTACCTGAAAAAATTACCGCATCAGATAGGTTAAGTACTACTTGTAGGTCAACCCCTGATATCCCTAACCTCCTCTCCCAGCGCTGCTCAAAAAGCATAAGGTCGTCCTGTTGAAATGCAGTCAGTATTTTAGAGAGCTGAGAAATCTTACATCTCCCTTTTATACATTCCAATATCGTATTCTTCTCCCAACTAATCTGTCCTCTTATATCAAGCTTATCTAAAAAACTTCGGATTTGGAGATATTTGAAAAAGTCCGTACGTAACAGCCCAAATCTCTCTTGAAGTTCTACAATGACTTCAGTGGTTTGTCTGAAAAGAGGTCACCAATAGTTCTAATCCCCTGAGCATTCCACCTCCGCATATTAGGATCACAAAAAATTAAGGGGAGTTTCCCTGGTATTCCCACTGGCATATATCGATTATATTCCTTTAAAATAGAGTATTTACAGATT
Source organism: Triturus cristatus (assembly GCF_964204655.1). Lineage (NCBI taxonomy): Eukaryota > Metazoa > Chordata > Amphibia > Caudata > Salamandridae > Triturus > Triturus cristatus. The sequence continues at coordinate 443,826,224 of NC_140595.1, forward strand.
CTAGACCCAACTGCAGCTGCAGCGACCAAAATCTTAAAGCGGGTTCTTTTGTAGTAGCTGGGCTCAAAGAACTTAGAAAATATGTAATTGGCTTCCGGGCCCATAATAAGCTCATATATAGACGGATAAATAGCTAGATCCGTATAGGCCTGAGCACCAAAAAACAAGATTCCCATATATTGAAGCATGGCCGCCCAATAATAATGTTGAAATTGAGGGATATTTAGTCCCCCCCTCACCCTTGGTAAGCTCAGTTTTTTAAAGGCTCTCCTTGTTCGCTTGTACCCCCATATAAAACGGGAGCAGATTCTTTCAATTTTCGTAAAAATTAGATTAGGAACCAAAAGTGGGATCGTGCGGAATAAATAAAGAAATTTTGGAAAAACCACCATCTTGATAACATTACACCTACCATATAGGGATAAGTGCAGATAATCTAAATTCTCTAACATTTTGTTTGTTGAGGTTAGGATCGGATCAAAGTTTAGATTAACTATAGACTGTACATTAACGGCAATTTTAACCCCCAAATAAATAGCCTCTGTAACTGTATTAACACCTGGGAAAGCATCAGAACCAGTAAAAAGAACTTGTGTTTTATGTAGATTCAGCTTGTAGCCAGACACGGCACCAAATTCTGATGTCAAATTTTCAATGCGTCTCATCGTGTTGACTACATCCAATGTGACAACAGCCACATCGTCCGCGTAGCCTCGGAGAATTCCTATGTGGTGGCGAGGTGCTGAAGGCCCACCTGTGTGTCGCTGATCAGGACTATGTCGTCCACATAGAGAAGGTATGGCAGTGCTAGTCCTACTAATCTTGGAGTGCGTGACTTGCAGGCATTCAGTGCCGGTACCAGATCGGCAAAGAAGAGGTTAAATAAGGTATGGCCAGGACACACCCCTGTTTAAGCCCCTTGTTGGCTGGTATGCGTCTTGAGAGAAAAGCACCATTGCCCATCTTTATGTAGACACATGCATCTGTGTGAAAATTGATTACCAGGTTCAGCAGAGTCTGTGGGATTCCCCATTGCGCCAATCTGACCGAGAGTCTGTTGCGGTTCACATGATCAAGAGCAGCTTTATAGTCGATAAAGCATAGGTGTAGCAGCATTTTTGTTGCTTCTGCCTTGTCAATTAGCAGTGCCATGGCCAGGATGTTGTTTATGTTCCAACAGACTTTGCAAAGCATGTCTGATTGAGAGGGATGATTGATTTCTCTTTGGCCCATGACTGGAGCTCTTTTAGGAGTGTTCCTGTGAAGTGTTTAGTCTTGTTGTCCAGGAGAATGGTAGTTTTTGGTAAAGACTTGTCTCCGAACTCGAATATTGGAGAGATTATTGAGTTCCTCCTAAAGGTTGGAAGTGTTCTGATTTGCCCTATCTCAGTAAAGAAAGGACTGAGGGCTTTGTCCCAGAGTTCTGCATCCTCGTTGAACAGTGCCGAAGGGATTCCATTTGGTCCCAGGGCCTCTTCTCTCCGTCCTTTTCCTATTTGTCTTTTGATTGCCATGATGTTGTGTCTTGGAAATGCTATGGTCGTCATGTTTCCCTCTGTGTTGAGAGGTTCTGTCGCACTCCCTTCTTCAGGATGGATTGCCGGGGTTCCTTCTGTGTGCGTAGTATATCTTGATCCACTGGGCTGTACGATCTAATTTTGGTGGAAGTGGCCCCCAGGGTATCTTGCCCAGTCTTCATCTGAGATGTTGGATGAGACACCCTCGTGTGTGGGGTGAATGAGTCTGTTTATTGTTCCCCAGAATCTTGCACTGTTTTTCTGCTTGATGTCTGCATGCAGTTTTGCCCAGAGCTCCTCCTCTAATTCTCTGTTGGCAGACCAGTTTAATCTTTTGAGCTGAACTTTTTGCTGTCTTAGTAGTGTTAGATAGGCTTTGTCAGTTGGATTCTGACAGAGAGATCTTAGCGTGCAGGAGATTGTGCTTTCGGTAAACTTGATTTGGGCCCTTTGTGCTTTTGAGATGCACTCCATCCTATTGTAGTCATTCTGCGCCTTTGGTTTAGTCGGTGCTGCAAAGGACTCTGACATTTCGTTGGTGAAGCTCTCCTTTTTCTCTGTTTCGCTTGTTCCAGACCATGTCTCAGAAAGAAGTATAGCGGATTCCAAATGGCTCCCCATTGATGTTTGTGCAAATTTGACCCTTCTCTAATTGATTGTGAGATTTGTTTCCGGGGAAGCCCGAGACCATTCAAATGTGGGCATGGTCATTTCAAGACAAGATACATGGACTATGCTTTAACAAAGAGGTTAGCATGGACTAGCATGAAACTAGAATCTCCAATATACATAAGCTCCATCGTTGCTCTTTATTGTCATCTCACAATTTTACACTGCGTTACAAATATATTTGAGAACTTGTGGGCTCAATTAAAAATTCAAGAAAAATGTTTATAGTGCCATGAAGTAAGAGAGGTTTCTTCTGGATTATCTCATGTTCTAAAAGATGTAATGAACTTAAATCTCCACTTTTCGATCTTGGGATCTGTCTCACATATTTTATACTCCTATGAACAGAAATTGTCGTTATTAAGTTAGCCGATCATTGCCTTGAGGAGTCCAGTCCTGACTTTTTTCACGTTCCATTAACTGCATCTGTGAACGGCAGATAGCCCTTTATTTTTAAACGTGTTTGTTGGAGCACTTGAATACATAACAGCGCCATCCAATTATCATACATGTCATGCGTTTACCGATATCTGCAGAAGGCAGTTGCTGCTGAATAAAACATGCATTAGGCAGCCCTTTAGTAGGACGTTTGTTTACAGCCCTAAAGCCGAGGTCTGAGCAAATTGGATTTTCAGTTCTTCCTAAAGCTGTCACAATGTAAACTCCAATCCTATAACTCCTGCTTTCCTACAATCAGCATTCCAGTAGGCTTCTTTCTGCATGTCCTGAGCAGATTTGCCATTTTATAGACTTCAAGTGGTTACAGTTTTTCATAAACAAGGCTTGATTGGCATATTAAACGCAATGTTGTGATACAAATGCAAACAGATTTATGTAGTCTTTGCTCAGTACCACTACAGTATACTACCAGAGGCATCTGAAAGCCAGTTTACCAGCCCAGATTGCAGTGCCTATAAACGCTGATGGTTTATTTTTACTTGTCTAGCCCAGGAACAGCCGTTGCGGTGGATATAAATCTTTCTGGTTAATACCTTACTATGAAAGAAGCATTTGACAACTATAAATACTTGCCTTAGGTGAACTGCTCATCTGCAAAATAAAAAAAGTGGAATTTTTAGGCATTTCAAGTTGCAGATGTCCCTTTCCACCCACATCTTGGCTCCCCTGTCTCATTTATAGGTGGAGTAATCACAGATATTTCTCAGGAGCCATAATTAGGCTAGGCTTTTGGAGGCCTCCTCCAGAGGGTCCCAGTTCAACACTTTCAATGACTTGCATTATTTAGAGCTGGCTATTTGGAAATGTGTTTCTCTTCCAAGAAAGATCAGACGGTAATAAACATAGAAAATGCAGAAGTTTCCACAAGGTTTTGAGAGAAAACTCCCAGCGCATCATAGACATTTATTTGTTGCTCATCAGAAACAAATGCCTGCTTTTTTGCAGAAAAAATGAATCATCCTAAAACAATGCTCCTTGCTTTCAAGAGTGTATATTTGTTTCTGCATTTTTTTTATTTTGGACTTCCATTATACTTTCATTCAATGGCAGAGACAGTTCTTCGAAAACATTGTTACCAGAATGGTGCAGAATGCTCCTACATTTATCCATGACCTTACTTAATTAGACTTAGCTTAGACAAACAGCAGGTGATCAGAATAGTCTTTTTTAAATTAGCTGTATAAGGCATAGTGCTATTTTCAGTAAGTCTCCCAAAGTTGACTGTTAGCCCTGTCAGCCTTAGGGTGGTCTCCTCCCCAAATGTTTGCCTTTCTCATTTTTCTGACCTTGTTTCTGCTGGCTTTAGGACTCAGTGCACTTTGCCACTGCAAACCAGTGCTAAAGTGCGTGTGTTCTCTCTTCTAAGCATGGTAATATTGACTTTTCCCAATTGACAAATTCAATTTACTTATACGTCCCTAGTAAAGTGGTACTATATGCACCCAGGGCCTGAACATTAAATGCTACTAGGGGGCCTGCAGCACTGAGTGTGCCTCCCACTTAAGTAGTCCTTTAAACATGTCTAAGGCTTGCCATTGCAGATCCTATGTGTGCAGTTTTTAATCAACATTTCTACCTAGCAAAATAAACTTGTTGCCAGGCCCAAACCTTCCTTTTTAAAATATATAAATCACTCCTAGAGTAGGCCCGGGTGCCATGTAATTCAAAAATAGGATGTGTTCTTTTAAGTTTTATATGTCCTGGTAGTGAAAAACTCACATTAGTTTTTCACTACTGCAAGGCCAATCTCTCTCATAAAATAACATTGGAGTTGCCTCATTACATTTTATTAGTGTCATTTCCAAATGAGAGTAGATAACCTATTCATGTTTGGTGTTTCTGGAATCACAATTTCAAATCATGACTTATGTTAGTAGAGTCATATTTTAAATTTTCATTCTGAAAATGCCAATAGAAAAATGGCAGTTTCTTGCCATAACCATTTAGTGCCTATAGCCTGTCTTTGGTCACATGATTGGGTGTAGCTGACAGTTGAGCTTTGCGTATTCCTCCCAGCAACCACACACAATTGGGAGCTTAAGGGTGCCTGAATGGACCATCATTGGCAGGATGGGAGAGAGAAGCCAGTCAAAGCCCAACTCACACCTGAATAGGCTGTGTCCTACCTCAACACAAAGCAGCTACATGCTCCTTGTAGTTAGTCTGGAGGTAGGGCAGGAAAGACAGGATACCTGGGAACTTCAGAAGGAACTTATAGAAGCTTCTCCCCTACTTCAAAGGCCCAACTTATAAATACTAGATCTCAGACACAACCACTTCAGTACACTTCTGGACCTATGGATACTCTGCCAGAAAGAACGACTGCTGTGCTGCTGAGGGACTGCCACTCTGCTGGTCTGCACTCTGCTGAATCCCTGCTTTGCTGTGCTGTCCTGCTGCCTTGCTTGGGGGAGAAAGACTGGACCTTCATCTCTTGAACCCAGAGCCCAGAGTGACTCCAAGGGCTAGTTTGCTGGCCTCCTGATTTGAAGCCTCATGAACATAACAGGCTGTCAACAACCTTGCAACTGTAACTTTGCCATCTGTGAGTCTACCCAAAGTGGTGCCACTCCAGTCCTGGAACCTTGGACGTGGACTTAGGATTCTTTGCCAGCTTCTGTGGATCCAGCAGAACCGCTGCATCTCCTCTGCTGCGCTGCCCAACCCCAAGCAGAACCAACACATTTCTACGGCTGCGTGGATTAAACCCATCACAAAGACTTGTATTACAGCTGCAGACTGCATCACCTTCGGAATCGGCACTGTGTGATGCATCCTGAGCCCAGGGCCTCGTATTTCTCATCTACGGCAGGACCAAATCATCGCTGTGGCTGCTTGATGCATCTTCCATGCAGATCCTCGCAATGCTACGCAATTAGGATTGAAGGTACTCCGTTCAGTTGGCCTAACTGGATCTCTGTAGCCGGCCCAAGTTCTATCATGGTCGGCCTGAACTTGTGACTTTGTACCGGTTAGCTCAACCAGATTTCCAGAGTTGAAACTTTACGCCTCTTGGCGCTATTTTCTCTAAAACATTTTAAAATTCAATATCTCCAGTTCTACTAATTGCATTTATTAAAAATCACTCTATTTATCTAATGCTCTTGTGGGTTGCTTATTGTGGTATGATTTTACTTTATTACTGTTTGAAGTGTTGCACAAATAATTTACACATTACCTCTGAGTTAATCCTGATTGCTCTGTGCCAAACTAACACAGGTTAATTTAGGGACTGCTTGTGACTGCACTCTGAAAAGAATTATGGTTTCTTCCCCCTCAATGAGTAACCCAATTTCTTACATTCACCAAAACCATCTCACTTGTTTGTCTTCTTGCCTCTTATAAAAAATAGTTTACACACAAGGGCTCCATATTGACCCCTGTTTTGTGAAACTCAGGTGCATAATTACAAGCCCCTATCACCACCAAAACATCCCTTTTTCTGATGTTGTGGTGGCAATAGGGGCTTCGCCTTATTCACAAGGCAGCGTTTATGCCACGTTGTAAGTAAGGGCCCCTTTCACTCTACACTTAGAGGGCAATTAGGATGTCGTTAGGAAAGCATTCCCAACTAATCGGGTTAGGAATGCTTTCCCAACGATTACTATTTAGGAAGTATTACCGACCGATTGCGATGTATCTGGATGCTTATGGACTCGCTCGGATTACCATTGACTTCGACGGGAGCCTATGTACTGAATGCGAACACAAGCTCCCATTAAAAAAAGGGGTGGTTGAGGAAACCTAGCATCCTGTGGTGGACACACCATGATACCTGCCACATTGTGCATGGTTGGGAAGAGGGGCCCCTTGAGTATCCCCACAGGCCACATTTGGGCTCCTCTGGGTGAAAGGGGGCCCGCAACGGGCCCCCAAAGACTAATTCACAAAGCCATTTTGTCTTTGGCAAACTGATTCGGAACGGCTGTACAAATCGGTCATCGTACTCACTCATTCGCAGACTGTCTCCATTGGGCTGTACGAGTCAGCTCCGAATGACTCGGACTGCCTGATTCTCATTCAAAACCGATTCAGACAGCCCAGAGGGTCCCCTTGCATCGTACTCTGACATCCAGAAGGGTGACAGATTTGGCCAGATACAAGGGTTCCTAATCGGATTCAACAATAACGAATCCCATCTGTTGCCCTTCCTAACAACATCTTAATCTGCCCCTTAGTGTGAAAGGGGAGGGTAATGGGTGTTGTGGTGGGTGCTCCACCGACACACACATTGATTTTGACACTGGCCCCTATTTACCAGGGTGGTGTAAATAGGAGGCAGCGCCAAAATTAAGACCAGCGAAAACCTGGTCTTACCCTGGCAAAATGAGGAGAAATGTTTAATTTCAACTCTTTTTTTGCAGTATCCATGTGTGCTGTGTTGTGCAGCACACATAGAAGTAATAAAAGGCCATTGATTGTTTATGTGCAGGAAGGTGTCGTAAACAATCGTTAAAAAGAAATTCCGTTTTGCAACTTCTACATGTGCTGCATTAAGCAGCACACATAGAAGTTACAAAATGCCATTTAAAGATCATTTATGTGCAGGAAGAGACACCTACCTGCACATAAACAATCCCTCTCCTCAACACAGACACCCTTGCAGCTTAATTTAGCGCAAGCGCAGGGAGAAACGCAGAACTGCACTATATTATAGTGAATATGGTACAGCCCTGCATTTCAGAAGTGACAGAGCGGGGCATTAGGACATGAAGACTAATGCCGCGCTCCGTCATGACCATGGTAAATATGCCCCTCAGTCCCCTTATACGTTTAGAAAGATTCTTTCCTTTTGTCATTAGAAAAAACTCTTAATCCACTCAAGGTCCTATTTTTATACCTGGTTCCAGTCTTTGAGTGAGGGAATTCACTGACCTACCCCCAAAACTGGTTCTGGTCAGTTCTTCCCCCAGTCCTGGCTCCAAACTCTCTAGGGTAACAAAGGCCTGGTTATAGGTTACTTTGTGTGTGCTGCAGGCAGGGCTCTTTGAAATGTAATCAGAGCAGGGGACAGCTCCTCTCCAGCCATCCTGTCAAGAAGATCCTCTCCCCTCATACCTAGGTTTCTTCTGTTTCACTGTCTAGAAGCAATAAACAACCCCCAACAGCAAAGCCAGTTACAGTCATTTGACACAGTACACTGGCAGAAGGACACAGTTGGATTCGGCAAGAAAATATCAATTGGTTAAAAGTGGCATTTAAAATACGACTTTACCATTAACATGGATCTTAAATTGCAAGTCATTTGAGTACATTCAGAACATGTCTCTCTGCTTCCAATCTGACGTTAGCACTTATTAACTATGATAAGGTAACCCAGTGTTAGTCTATAGGACAGACAGGCCTTACAACAGTATTAACTTTAGGAGTGTTTTAACTTCAAGGACATTTTTAAAACTGCACTATAGGCTGCAGTGGCAGGCCTGGGACATGTTTTAAATGGCAACTTTAGTGAGTAGCACAATGAGTGGTGCCGCCCATAAGTAGCAATTAATTCACAGGCCCTGAGTACAGACAAGACCATTTATAAGGGACTTACAAGAAAATTAAATGTACCAATTAGGTTTAGGCCAATTTAAAAATGTTTTAAGCAGAAGAGTGGGCACAAGCATGCTGGCACTAGTTAACCGGGGTAGATTCCTAATGCAAACAAACAAATTCAGCAAAGTCAGGAGGTGAAGGCAAATCTGTTTGGGGTAAAACCATGCTGAGGATGTCAGGTCCAACAGGGATGAAGGAAACATAAGCTTCTTTGAAATATGCCCAAGTTAGTGAGTTGAGTAATAGTGTTTATATGTGCAAGTCTGTATTTCACTAGGTTTTCTTAGTCAGAATGCCCTGCAAACTTCAAACGTTGGCTACGTTCATGCATTTTTTTTATATTTCTGTGAGGGAAACTTCTGTTATTTGCTGAGATCCACAAAATTCCTACCACCTAGTGTTCCCTCATTTCTCCCAATACAAACATTGCCCCACTTAAGTGTCTATACCTACCATTTTCTATACAACAGACTCCAAACCACAATGTGGAAACGTCAAGTATTTGATACATATTGGTAATGTGGGTAACTGTGGTGATTGGAACCGGGCCTGGCTGCCATCCATAGAAACTCACTTTACCCAATCATTTCTAAAAACTAGATACACAGCGGAGTCCAGGGTGGCCTGACCTGAGCAGATCCCACAAGGTTTTCTTTCCAAAATATTATGTATGTCATATTGATTTGTATAGCACACTAATCACCTGAGATGATATCCAGGTGCTTGGGCAGGTGTGTAGGGTTGTGGTCTCCAAGCTGATTATATTAAGAACCAGGTCTTAAGATTCTTGCAGAACTCAAGAAATGAAGAGGAGGCTCTAATGTGCTGAGGAAGGTCGTTCCATGTCTCGGGTGCAATGTAGGAGAATGAGCGATCTACAGTTTTGCTTTTGCGGATGCGAGGAATCTGTGAGATTGAGATTGAGGCCCGAGTGTAAGTGTCTTGGTGCTTGGTGAAAGTGTAAGCGGCTGATCAGTATTCTGGTCCTGTGTTGTGAAGGGCTTTTTATGTGCCCATGAGAAGTTTGAATTGACTATGCTTGTGAATGGGGAGCCAGTGAAGCTTCCTGATGCACAGTGTCATATAGGTGTGGTGTAGGAGGTCGAGTATGAGTCTCGAAGTGGTGTTCTGGATGTTTGGAGTCTGTGTAGAAGTTGTTTGGAGATTCTGACATAAAGATTGTAGTAGTAGTCCAGCCTGTTGGTGATGAGAGCTTGTGTGACAGTCTGTCAGGTGTTCTGAGGCAACAATTTGATGGTTTTTCGCAGCATGCGTGGGATGTGGAAGAAGGAGGTGCACACTGCCTTAACTTGAGCTGTCATGTTCAGCTTGTTGTCTAGGATGATCACTAGATTTCTTACATGTTCTGTGGGTGTGGGTGTTAGCCCTAGCTCTGACGGCCAACAGGTGGAGTCCCATGGGGAGGTCTTGTTGCCGAAGACTAGTACTTCCGTCTTGTTGGAGCTGAACTGCAGGCAGTTGGTTTGCATATAGTCTGCTACCATGGTCATGCAGTTGGTGCAGTTGGTGAAGAATACCATTCAAATGTCAAACATTGATTAAAATGACATGCTTTCCTCAGTTTTCTGTCAGGGAGAGTTCCAGAATCTGCAAGGATATACCAAATTCCCACCAACCAGCTTTCCTGAAATTTTCCTATGAAAACAGCTTCTTGCTTATGTGACCGTGACTGGGCCTACCATCCAAAACACAATAGGCCTCCAAATGCAATGTGGATTAATTAAAATTTCAGAAAGAAAAATTATTTCTTTTAGAAATGTGAGCAGCCGAAGAATTCGGGGCCTCCGAGGTCACCACACTAGGAAGCCTACTAAATTCAGACATTTCTAAAAACCAGACAGCCAGGAAAGTGTTGGGTGGTGTCACTTTCATGGATTCGTCGACTGTTTCTTACCTAGAATGACTTGCAAACATCAAATTTTGGGCTAAAACCCTGTTTTCCTCACAGTTCTGTAAAAGAAAGTTGCAGGAATCTGGGAGATTCACAAAAATCTTGCCATTCAGTGTTCTTTTCTTCCCTGGTGTCTAGTTGGTATATCTTTGTCTGGGGATCATCTCTGTAGAGGTATAACTGGAAAGGGGGCATTGTACACTTACGTCCATATCTTTCTCACTTGGATCGGTGCTCACAAAGGGTGGGATATGACCCTCAAGCACTAATCAGTGAAACCTGTAGTCACCAAAAGTGGTACAATTTATGTTGCTATGATGGAGCAGGGTTTTTACTTTAAAACCAAATATCTGTTTCATTTTCGTATGTTATTATTAAAAATACTACTGATTAATTAATAATTACTAAAGATTTGTCGAGTTTTGTCTAACCAACCTTATTAACAGAAGAATTACACGTGGGAATGCTATTGCATGGCTACAGTAATGAGTGAACTAAGTTGGTGAGCAAATTGACAGAATAGATGTTGCTTATGTGATGTTATTGTGTTTTGCGCTTATAATTAATATGCATTAATGGCTTTTGATGTCGCAAATGGCTAGATAAATACATACACATAAGGGTATTAGCAGGGGAATAACACTGTATAATCATTTCCATGCAGTAATTATGTTTTGTGTTTCCTTTACTTAAGTTGACCATTGTGGCCTGCTATAAAATGGCTACCACCCGCAGCCTGCATTCGAGTAGATGGAAAATTTGAAAGGAGGCTTTGCGCTGACTGCGACCTTGTCCTCCCATTGAACTGAAAAGCCAAGACGTGAAGATTTGTTGCCAATCCAAATTCCGACCTGATGAACTTATAATCGTCCCATGGATGAGATACATTTTATCCTAAAGAGACATCCGTAGAAGTAACGAATTAGTTATGGACTCCTAATTTCTATTCATTATTTGAGACTATCAATACGTGAGAAAATCTATCGTTGTATCCCAATGTACCAAGACGACATTATTTCCGCCATTCGACTGTTTTTGAAAGATATGATTGCAACATTTGGAATGTAAATTTGGTATAAATATTAGTAGACTAGAGAGGTCTAGCGCCACTTCTTCCCAAACCAATGATCAGAGGTCCCGATGCTGACGGAGAGGACGGTGACTCTACATGATGGCTAGAAACTTTAACTATTTTGCTGAGGACCGGTTCTGACTTAGAAAACGACTTTTAGCCAGAATAGGTAAATATGAAAGAAATGATCTTGCATCTAATTGGTTTTTCTTACAATTTTAGATAAACAATATTCTGTTTGAATTACTGTGTCGGGTGGTTATTTTATTGTCATGTTTATTGAATATATAGAGTGTATAGATGTTTCACCAGATCTATAGCAACTAGTTGATGCCATTGACCTCAGGGTACATGCAGATTGGTTAGGTATCGAAAAGTGTTTCCCCTTATACATGGCACGGATAGAGTGGTAGGATGAATGTTGGTGTAATGGGCCCCACCAGCGTGTGATGTGTGTGTGCGCGTGTGACTGCGAAATCACTCCGTCCGTGGAAGTAGAGGGGATTCCGAAGCTCCGATCTGCACCAGTTTCTTGGTAGCAGAATGATGGCTAACTATTGTCTTAATCTGGTGAATTTGCGTGTATATAAGCTCATTGATTATTGATTGATAACGATATTTGTACTAACACTGTATGTCGAAGTCGTATTGAGTTTTATGTAGTGTGTACGGCTTCTGGGATGTAGGAAGTCGGTGACAGTTCCGTAGTAGGGCAGAGGGAAGCGCTGCTCTCGGAAAAGGCGGGATTGTTGGCCCTGTATGTAGACAGGGGAAAACGTGTGACGATTGAAGTTGCGCATCGCATTGTCTGGGTTCGATGAGGTAGCATCGCTGTGTGTTGCCATTAGAAACGTATTTTCTGTGTGAGAGAAGTGTATATGATAGCGAAGGTTATCTGTGAAGTTCTGGTCTTAGGTATCAGGGATCCTTATGGCATTCCGTTAACGCTTATCACTAGAAAGGTAATAGGTATTCTCTGAGCTTGTTAGAAGGACAGAGCAGAGGTAAGCGCTGCTTTGTTAACGTGTGATATAATTCTGTAGTAGGACAGACTGTTCGCTGTTCTCGGGAAAGACAGAATTCTGTGTGAATGTACTACATTTTCTGGAGTGAAAGTGCGTGAATGAGAAGGCATTCTGGTTAATTGTGAAACTCTTAGGAGCATTCCGGAGAGAACAGTTAATTGGTGCTTGCTAGAAGGGTAGAGAAGAGGGATGTGCTACTTTTTCAACGGAAGTAACGATTCCGTAGTAGGGCAGAGGTAAGCGCTGCTCTCAGGAAAGGCGGAATTCTCGTGGGAAAGGTCTTTTGCTGTTCTGTGGCTAGCGAAGCAGACAATGGAGATGTTTGTATGTTGTAACTAACAGACTCGTAGAAGTTGAAACAAAGTCTACCGAGTAGTTTTGTAAAGGAGGGGTAGACGGGAGAGACAGGAGACAGGAGCAGAAGTTGCTGCAGCGACTGCTGACGTCAGGAAGACCGCGCTGTGATTGGACAGTGGGTTAGGACGGTGAAAGCACGGTGATTGGTGTGCTAGTATACGCCGCACAAAGATTGGGAGACATACCGGGTGACGTAGACGCTCCAGGATTGGTGCGTTGGTGTGAGTCGCGCTGGGATTCGAGGACTGAGTCAGTGACGTAGACGCTCCAGGATTGGTGCGTTAGTGTGACTTGCGCTGCAATTGAACAGGAGATCGTACAGTTGTAGAAAAGACAAAAGGGTTGCGGAAAATTAAGAAAATGTATTACCACGCTGAGGAAAAGAAAAAGAAATCCTTGTTTAGTAAGGTTAAGAACTGGTTTGACAAGGATAAGGATATTGTAACTAGGGAAGGACAGTTACTTCCTCCGATAAGAACCCCCGCATCCTTCATGGTTGCGAAGTATGGGTATCATACCTGTATTTGGTTAGACAACTGGGTGAAGTATATCAAAGAGGATGGAGTTTTAGCTTTCCCGGAACATGGCTCATTTAATCTGGCCATACTGAGAAACTTACGGGAGAGGATGATGAGTCTAGATCCTCGGCCTAGGCCAACGCAGTTTGAGGCATTAACTGAATGGGAAGATGAAATGCATGCGCGAGAAAAGCAGAGGAGTGGAGGAAATTACAGGTATATGTTCGGGCGAAAGTATGATTGCGAAACTCATCATGGCCGGATGAGAAGATGGCGAGATGCCAGTATGACTGAGGGATTATATCCTGTAAGAACTGCAGAGGAGACAGGAGGGAAAAAGTGTACAGAAAAAGAACATAATGTAGAAACAAGGAGGTATGGGGCGAATGAGTCTGATGATGATGTCTTAGATGACATGTTCTACAAAAGACCACCCCCGTATAGACGAGAACCGGAGGTAGGAAAATCAGTTACCCCAATGAGAGACACCCTGCGGATTATAAAGACAGAAGTCATGACCCCTGAGTTGAAAAGCAGTAATTCTCTTGCAGAGAGAGAGAGAGAGAGAGAAAGGGAGAATGAAATTGAGGATGAAAAGACCAGAGAACTAGCAAGAACCACATTTGAATTGACAGAGAAAATCAGAGAACTGACTAAAAATCTTGAAGCAGTTACGGTGCCTGTAACAATAGGTCCAGTTATGCCGGTTTTCGAAAAGCAGAGGATTGGTGAAGGTGGTTTGACAGTTCCATATGTAGGCAACAGATTGAGTGTTCCTCCAGAGCAGGCAGAAATAAGAACAGGAGAAAATCAGTGGAGATCAGGAGAAAATCAGTGGAGACATACCATATGTGGAGGAGTGTTGAATGTGCAGACTAACTCAGGTTTGAACTCTGGTTGTGTGGAAGGGAACAGAGGATCGATCTTAGAACCACAAAGAGTGACAGAACCAGGGGTTGCAGAAAAATCCATGGGGATAACTGCTGAAGATTTGAATGATTGGCTGAAAGCTTTGCAGAGGAAAGAAAAGGAATCCCAGGGAATTGATGTAGCTAGACTACGTATGGAAATGGAGGAGCTGATTGTAGGAACAATCCCTACAGAAACGCTGAAAAGTTATCAGGAGGGGGAAATATTATTTCTGTGTAAAAGTATCACATGGAGAGCAAAGAACATACATGACAGGTTGAAAGGAATAGCCAGTGAAATGGGGATCGACATGGACAAGGTAAAAGCTTTACAAAAGCCTTACCGAGTGGATTTTACAGATAAGGACATTGAAAATCTGAATAATGCAGGCCGGACAGGGCAGATTAAGGAGATGATTGCTTTGCTGAGAAAATGGGGAGATGTGGAGAGATGGAAAGATAGATGGTATAGAAAACGAGAGGATGCAGCAGACAGAACATACTCAACATTCCCTATGAAAGAAAAGGAGAAAGCAGTGACAGCTTATCCCATGAGGGAGATTCCAGGAGGAGGGTACGTACATGTCCCATGGACCAGACAAGATATTTTGTCATTTACAAATGATTTCCCTCGACTAAGAGAGAAGCCCGTTGAGTGGTATAGACAGGTTGACAGATTTGTGAAGTTGTCAAAAGTGCTGTGGATCGACCTGAATAGTCTGTTTGATATAATTGTACCAGCAGACTTGTGGGCAGAATGTAAGATAGTCATCGACTGGCCCACTAAAGAATACCCGAGAGATCCAAAGACAGGAGCTCCAGACCCGGAGATCATGAAAAAGTATGAGCAGGTTATGGCTTTCCTGAAAAATAAGGTACCCCCCAAGGAAACAGACTGGGTTAAAATAGATCGAACACATCAAGAAGTGAAATAATCAGTCCATGCTTACTATGAAAGACTAATACTGGCTTTCAAACAGTTCAGTGGAGATGAACATCTGGGTGACAAGGATCTGAGCCATTTTGTATATAGATTTGTGTATGGCTTGCGACCTGAAATCAGTGAAATGATAAGGCAGCATACCGTAGACTGGCAGAGCAAAAAGATTGATGAGATCCTGAGACATGCAAAATACTTCAGTGATGAGATTGAGGCAAAGCAAAGGAAACTGAAAGAAAAGGCAATGTGGGCACAGGTGAAAGTTGCAGAAAGACAGGAAGCTCAGTTGGTTGAACAAGCAAATAACCCAGGAAATAAACCCAGATTTGGCCCAGGAAAAGGGAAAGGCAATATTGAGGAAGCAAAGAAGAAGTTTCCCTGCCACAACTGAGGAAAATTATGGCACTGGAAATCCGAGTGTAAGAATCCACCGTCTACTAATGATGACAATCCATCATTGAATTCACAGGTGCAGAGTGAGGGGTGTGGTCAGCATCAGCAACAGCAGAAGGCTGTTAAGCAGCAGAATCAGGTGCCAAAACCACCCTTGATTTGAGCCCAGGGGACTGGGTAAGAATAAAAGTCCACAGAAGAAGGAATTGCCTGGTTCCAAGGTGGGGAAGGCCAAGACAAGTCATTCTGACCACAACGACTGCTGTGAAGTGTGCTGGAGTGAAAAATTGGATACATGCAAGTCACACTCTGAGAGTTCCAAATCCAAGTGACGGCACTGGAAAATAATACTTTGAAGAATCAGATTCCAGTGATGATGCAGACAGTGAGGCAGTAAAAAGAAAAAAGAATTCTGAAAGGGGGGAAAGTGAGTCAAGAGAAACTTTCATTCCACCAGAAGAAATTCTGAAAAGAACATTGCAAACTGCAGAGACGAGTCCAGATTCTAAAGAAGTGCCTGAAGTTCCAACTAACAGTGACAAACACAAAAAGAAAGAAAGGAAAGAAAAGAACATTCCAACAGAAGTGACACCTGAATCAAATGAGGAAATTGGACAAGTTCCACCTGAGATAATTTTTGAAGAAGAAGGGACAGAAAAAGAAAGAGAGGGACAGATTGTGGAAAATCCCCGAGGAGGTGTAGGGAACATCGACAACAAGCTAGGTGAAGGGACAAGTAGACAGCAAGAAGATTGCGTGCCGGAGACCCGATGAGGAACAGAAGTAGGGAAATCTCAATTGGTGGAAAACGAGACCGTTGGAGAAAAAGAAGTTGTTGGAGAAGAGAACATTGTTGATGAACAAGAGGCAACTGAGACAGAATCTGATGAAAGTGAAAATGAGATACATGAAGGATGAGTTCTGAGAAAGAGAACTTGGATTGGAGAGAGAAACAATAAAGAAGGAAGACAAAAGAGAAATGCTAAAGGAGATCTTTGGCCCAACAAGATAAAGAGACTGAGATATCGACTGACACGAGTTAACTCTTCAAAAGCTGAACAGGTAAACGAAGTGTCAAGTCAAAACCAAACAAAAGAAGAGGAAACAAAGATATCTGAAGGAACTAAAAGAATCAGAAAACCAAACCAGAAGTATAAGTCACCAGAATGGACGTATGTGGCACTGCCTGAACAAGGAGAAGAGGCAGACAGTCAAGGAAGTCCAGAGGAGGCTTTACTGAAAGTGGTTGATGCAGAAGAAGCAGTTGGAATCCTGAAAGTTATCTTGTCCGACATTGGAGAAGAAACGGATGTTCAGGACCTAATACAGTTTGATGATGATGAGGAAACAGTGAAAAGTGATGAAAATCCAAATTGAATAAATCCAAAGAAATCATTTGGAGAAGAAAGGAAAAGAAGTACATTTAAAGCTAATAGATTGTAATAATCTGTTGGGTAGTTGCTGCCCTAAAGTTCGGTAGTGGAGTAGAAGAGGCTTAGTGAAAAGACACGGTCAAATTAACAAGATGGCTAACACTGAGAATAATCAAAGTAGATGTACTATCATGAAAAGATGGTGCAAGATGTGCTGCTGCTGTACAGGATTATTAATGCTGCTTTGGAGCGTGCTTTCTCTATTGATCTCTTTTAGAGTAACTATTGACACTTTAAAATGACATACTGAGAACATGACTAACATAGGGAAGAGTTCACAGAAGATAGTTCCAACTAGAACTAGCAATGCATATGTACATAAGGATAGGTCTATTAATGATTTTTCTAGCAATGTGTTTTCAAAATTATTGTATGAATATGTAAAGACAATGGATGTAAGGGATTGCTACGTCTGTATGCAATTACCTGCCTCTGTTTCGGAACGAGTGACTTATCATCACCTTCCGGCTACGTATGGAATTTCATGTAGTGTGTTGATTAGTATATTTTACCAATTAGGGAAATTAGATTATAATATGTCTAACGTAGATAATATTCTTGGGCAACTGCCTATGAATAAAGAACTGAATCCTACTAAAGAAGCTAACACTTTAGGTGAGATTTTTATAGAAACTAGAGAATTAACATTAGAATATGTTTTTAGAAATAATTTAACCTGCAGTTTGAAAGAAGAAGAGAAAACTTTCCTAGACATGGTTGAGAGAAGAAGGTTGAACATGCATAAAAAGGCAGAAGGACATAAGATGAGTGAAACAGTGTGGGACATTGAGAAGGAAAAAGAGTTGAAAAATGGAGCCAGTCCAACTATGGCTATAGATGCACCACAGAAAGGCAAACTATGCATTACCAGGAAGAAATCCCAGTATGATTATTATTTCATAGGGACTAGTGAGTGCCATGATACATACTTTATTGCAACCGGATGGGGATTTAGAGGAGGAGAAGATCCGGTTTTTCCGGGAGTATATTATATTTGTGGAAATAAGGCTTATTACAGGTTGCCTGACCATTGGTTTGGCACATGTTATGTTGGCCTGGTCTTTCCAAAGATTTTTCACATGGATAGAGTAGAAAATGCTGAACATACTAATCCATTAACACGCTATAGAAGAGAAACATGGACAGAAATTGTAGGAGATATTTTTGGAGCTTTGATACCAGCAGTGGGAATTTCATTGAATGCATATGGCATTCGGAAGCTGTCAACAGTGGTGGATCGCTTGTCAACAAGCACCGCTGGAGGCTCTCTTTTGGTAAATACTGAAATGGTTGCTTTACGCGCTATGGAGATGCAAAATCGACTTGCCCTTGACATTCTATTGGCAAAAGAGGGTGGAGTCTGTGGAATGCTGAAAGTTCAACATTGTTGCACTTACATTCCTGACGAAAGCAAAGATCTAAAGGTCTATATAAAAAATATAACTGATTTGCATGAAGAATTAGTACCACTGGAAGCTGAAAGTATCTGGACTAAAATGGCTAATAAGATGATTGCTATTAAGAATTTTGTAGCTAAAATAGGTAGTACCATTTTTGGTAACATATTATTTCCATTAACGTGTGTAATTGTTGCATTATTAATTCTTAGATTAGGGTGTATGTGTTGTAGATACAGAAGAAATAAAAAGAAAATAACACGACAAAATGTTAAAAAGAGACAAAAGAAACCAGAAAGAGATCCACAAGAAATAGAATTAGAAGAATTGAGAGAAAGCATGTATATAGAAACTAAAAGAGAAGATGATATGGAAACAAGGGTTTGAAAAATGAACAAGAAGATATTTTGAATTTCTTCAAAAGGGGAAATTAAATTGATTTTTGGGTTTTGATTTTTTGTGGTGATAAGATATCACCAAAGGGGGGATTGATGGAGCAGGGTTTTTACTTTAAAACCAAATATCTGTTTCATTTTCGTATGTTATTATTAAAAATACTACTGATTAATTAATAATTACTAAAGATTTGTCGAGTCTTGTCTAACCAACCTTATTAACAGAAGAATTACACGTGGGAATGCTATTGCATGGCTACAGTAATGAGTGAACTAAGTTGGTGAGCAAATTGACAGAATAGATGTTGCTTATGTGATGTTATTGTGTTTTGCGCTTATAATTAATATGCATTAATGGCTTTTAATGTCGCAAATGGCTAGATAAATACATACACATAAGGGTATTAGCAGGGGAATAACACTGTATAATCATTTCCATGCAGTAATTATGTTTTGTGTTTCCTTTACTTAAGTTGACCATTGTGGCCTGCTATAAAACGGCTACCACCCGCAGCCTGCATTCGAGTAGATGGAAAATTTGAAAGGAGGCTTTGCGCTGACTGGGACCTTGTCCTCCCATTGAACTGAAAAGCCATGATCATGACGACAAATCTGGCAGAGATGCCAGATGCCCCTGACGTGAAGATTTGTTGCCAATCCAAATTCCGACCTGATGAACTTATAATCAATCAATCAATCAAAGAAATTTATAGAGCGCACTACCTACCCGTAGGGTCTCGAGGCGCTTGGGGGGGGTGCCGCTACTGCTCGAACAGCCAGGTCTTGAGCTTCTTCCTGAAGGAGAGGTGGTCTTGGGTCAGGCGCAGGTCGGCCGGGAGGGAGTTCCAGGTCTTGGCGGCCAGGTAGGAGAAGGACCTTCCTCCAGCAGTGGTTCTGCGGATGCGTGGGACGGTGGCGAGGGCGTGGCTGGCGGATCGGAGGTGGCGTTTGGGAGCGTAGAAGTTGATTCGGTTGTTGAGGTAGCTCGGGCCTTGGTCGTGGAGAGCTTTGTGTGCGTGGGTAAGGAGGCGGAAGGTGATTCTCTTGTTGACCGGGAGCCAGTGCAGGTCTCTTAGGTGTCCGGAGATGTGGCTGTGACGTGGGATGTCGAGGATGAGTCTGGCTGAGGCGTTCTGGATGCGCTGGAGTCTCTTCTGGATCTTGGCGGTGGTTCCGGCGTAGAGTGCGTTGCCGTAGTCCAGTCGGCTGGTGACGAGGGCCTGGGTGACGGTCTTCCTGGTCTCCGTGGGGATCCACCAGAAGATCTTCCGAAGCATGCGCAGGATGTTGAAGCACGATGAGGAGACGGCGTTGACTTGCCTGGTCATGGAGAGGGAGGAGTCCAGGATGAAACCCAGGTTGCGTGCGTGGTCTGTCGGTTTGGGTGCGGTGCCCAGGGCGGGGGGCCACCAGGAGTCGTCCCAGGCGGAGGGCGAGGAGCCCAGGATGAGGACCTCCGTCTTATCTGAGTTCAGCTTCAGGCGGCTCGTCGTCATCCACTCGGCTACCTCTCTCATCCCTTCGTGCAGGTTGGCTCTGGCGGCGGCGGGGTCGTCGTTGGTCAGGGAGAGGATCAGCTGGGTGTCGTCGGCGTAGGAGATTATGTTGAGGTTGTGTTGGCGTGCGATGGCCGCGAGAGGGCTCATGTAGACGTTGAAGAGAGTCGGGCTCAGTGAGGATCCCTGAGGGACGCCGCAGATGACTTCGGTGGCCTCTGACTTGTACGGTGGTAGGCGGACTCTTTGTGTTCTTCCGTCGAGAAAGGAGACGATCCATTCCAGCGCCTTCTCCTGGATTCCGACGTTGCTGAGGCGCTGTACTAGGGTGCGGTGGCAGACCGTGTCGAAAGCCGCGGAGAGGTCTAGGAGGATGAGGGCC
This sequence comes from Triturus cristatus, assembly GCF_964204655.1. NCBI lineage: Eukaryota > Metazoa > Chordata > Amphibia > Caudata > Salamandridae > Triturus > Triturus cristatus. The sequence goes on from NC_140595.1 coordinate 443,846,638, forward strand.
GCTGTTTCCCCGTTGTCCATCAGGGCTCGGATGTCGTCAGTGGCGGCGATGAGGGCGGTCTCGGTGCTGTGGTTGGCACGGAATCCGGACTGCGATGGGTCGAGGGATCCATTAGTCTCGAGGAAGGCGGCCAGCTGTTTGTTGACGGTTTTCTCGATGAGATACATTTTATCCTAAAGAGACATCCGTAGAAATAACGAATTAGTTATGGACTCCTAATTTTTATTCATTATTTGAGACTATCAATACGTGAGAAAATCTATTGTTGTATCCCAATGTACCAAGACGACATTATTTCCGCCATTCGACTGTTTTTGAAAGATATGATTGCAACATTTGGAATGTAAATTTGGTATAAATATTAGTAGACTAGAGAGGTCTAGCGCCACTTTTTCCCGAACCAATGATCAGAGGTCCCGATGCTGACGGAGAGGACGGTGACTCTACATGACGGCTAGAAACTTTAACTATTTTGCTGAGGACCGGTTCTGACTTAGAAAACAACTTTTAGCCAGAATAGGTAAATATGAAAGAAATGATCTTGCATTTAGTTGGTTTTTCTTACAATTTTAGATAAACAATATTCTGTTTGAATTACTGTGTCGGGTGGTTATTTTATTGTCATGTTTATTGAATATATAGAGTGTATAGATGTTTCACCAGATCTATAGCAACTAGTTGATGCCATTGACCTCAGGGTACATGCAGATTGGTTAGGTATCGAAAAGTGTTTCCCCTTATACATGGCACGGATAGAGTGGTAGGATGAATGTTGGTGTAATGGGCCCCACCAGCGTGTGATGTGTGTGTGCGCGTGTGACTGCGAATCACTCCGTCCGTGGAAGTAGAGGGGATTCGGAAGCTCCGATCTGCACCTGTGCTTTGAATATATGCAAAATAAAAGAGAATGAAACAGTGCCAGTTTTTATATATTTATAAGAGCTTTTAAATCTTATTATGTCTGTTTTAACAGGTACATTGTAACATCTGGAAAAAATCGAATTCATTATTTTCGATCTTTTGCTACTTATACTACCACTACGACTATTAATATTATAAATAATAAAAACAACAATAAAAATAATATCCTCACTACTACAGTTTTTAATACCACTACAATGACTACTACTACTACTCTATCTACCACATTTCTCCTGTTTTAATGCAAACAAACAAGTTCTCGTGTTTTAATCAGCTGGAATCTTTCACAATGGGAGTGTCTAATTCAATTTAAAGTATCATTACCTCAAACCTTTCCTGAACCCAGGAATTGATTCAGAGTTGATATTCACTGTCAACTGCCTAGCCAAGCGATCCTCCTCAATGAGGGTCAGTTCTCCTACTTTCTTTGAAAAATATAGCATGGCTCAAGAAGTAGGCATCTCACTGTGAGCATCTAACCAGCACTAGCGGACCCTTAAAATAGAAGCTGTAAGGAAAGATTGATGGTGATGCATGATTCCGTTCACCAAGTGATTGTTGAGGGCCAATGAGAACCACAAGGGTAAGTTCATGCATGAGTCAAGTTAGGATGAATTTCCTCCCAGTCTGCCACTTACATTTTGGGCACCCCATGCAAGTCAGATGGGATGATCAGAGATTACATCGAGCAGTTCACTGTTCAATAGTCTATTTGTAGGTAGTTTAGAGGCCTATTATGTGTGAGATTGCTAGTAGCTCCTGTGCTTAAACATAAAGCCTCACTTTCTCTCTGGTCAGTTCACTGTTTTCAGTTTATTGTGCATTTTCTGATGGTGAAACACACTGTAACAATAAATAAAATGGATTCCCCTCCCCATGACACTCACAATGACACGAAAAAGAAGGAGAAAGTAGGGGTCAACATTATCACTAGGAGTAATAAGTGTCCCTATTTTTCTGTAGTAACAAATGAGATCATTGATGGGATGGACGTCTAGATTTCTGCATAAATCTAGGTGGAATGGGAAGATACCTCCCCTTCCTCTTTAGCATTTTAGTTAACTGTCTCATCACCATTCCCTGGGCATCCTTCACCTGAATATAGCTATGACGAGGAGCAACAGAGGCCTACCATTTAAGATCCTTAACAAATATTAACCATCGCTATTGACGTGGCCTCCATGACAATAGTTTTCCCAGCTGGGTGCTGAAGACAGGGAGGTGATGGCACTACAATGATACCCTTTTTTTATTTTCTGATAAGGCTGCTGGAGAAGGACTTCCCCAGAAACTTAAGCCCTTTTTTCTTTTAATGACAATCAGATGGATGGCGCTCCGAGGTCATTACTGTGAAAGTGAAAGTAAATAGTAAAGTAAAAATGTTTTTCATATGGTCCTGTTTTTGATTTGTTTCTGTTGCAGGCACTAGACTCAGTCACACAAGTGTGTTACTGTTTTTCTTGGGGAAGTGTTGAAATGCTGGGTGGTAGGAATTGTTTGGGTCCCTGGAGTTGCCAGAAGATTGTTTCTAAGAAACATGAGGAAAATGTGTGATTGTAGCCTAGCAAAGTTTGATGTTTGCACGGTATTGTGGGTAATAAAGTGTTGTAGTATCAATGCAAGACATTAAACCTTTGACTCCCTTATATACAATTTTTAAAAATATCCGATTCTGGTAAGCATTCCCTGAGTGGCAGCTGAGACCAAATATGTAATTTTGTGACAGGAAAAGCTGAAGTCTTCATGTTGTATTTTATCAGCTTTTGTCTACTTGCCACTAGGCCCAGCCACACAAGTGGAGTGGCATTTCTATTGAGAGTAATGTGGGTAGACAGAAAAGTAAAATATTTCTTTCTATGAATTGAATTTCTCTCCATCATTGGCAACTAAATGTAATCTAGTGTGCAACAAAGTTCACCTTTTGCAAATTAGCCTCTGATTCACAAAAGGATGCTGAACTCCAAATTCAGAGGTGTACACACCCTTCATAAACTCACCATCTTATGCACATTTGAAAACCCAATACCTCTTTTTCCTTTAATGGATTTTGCCATATCAATTTATGCATAACTGTTATTCAATTTCAAGTTGCAGCTTAGTTGTCTCGGGGTATTGTGTATTTTCGAACAAATTGCAAAAACATCTAACAAACATTATATATTTTTGCAAGTAGAATGGCCTGACAGACGTAATGGTATTTACTTTTGTAAAAAGGCTATCATGGAAAAAAAGATTACAGATGTGCCGCTTCCAAAGGATCATGACAAAATGAACCTTCAGTTTGCATGTTTAATTTAGATGTTCTTCATGGTAGAGTCCTTTGTGAGATGACCTGAAAGACAATCTGTACTAACCCTTCAAGAGCCATAACTAAAGCTGCTCTTTGAAATCAAAGTCAATGGTATCAGAAAAGATGATGAAGTTCTATAATAAGCATTTTGTGTGCTGCCATCTTCCTCTAAATTAAAAAAACTTACCATTATCTCCCAGAATGGTTCTAAGAGGTCAATGTCCTGATTTAGCAGCTGTCTGGCTTGCTCCTTGATCAGATCAACCAACCTGCCAGTGTGAGGAGGATTGGTTTCCTTATCAGTACATAATTAATCTATTTGAGATTCCTGGGTCTCAGATGTGATTATTTGACACCTCAGCAAATCATTTTTTGTACTGACTCCAGGTTCTGGATTTTTTTTAGCTCTGTTGGCCTTAGAATGACTGCAACAACAATAACAGGGTTATGGATGCCATGCTTGAATTAATTTCAGCCACTGGCAATTGTGGCGGGATGCATCCTAGTCTAACAGTTTTATCCCACCATGCCACCTCAATTTGGACCCAACCTTATCCAAATCGGTCTTGCCACTGCTCCAATGGAATAGTTCAGCTTGAACTGTCAGTTCAAGTCATTCCTGAACCAGAACACAAGCAACCCAGTACTGGTTTCGCCCTGATTAGAACTCATCAGCCAGGTATAGCTTTGTCCCCGTAGCACAGTGAGCATGGGACTCACGTCTCTGCATACCTGTCACACTTAGGGCATCAACTGCAACAACAAGAAGGTGATGGATGGCATGCTTGGCTCAATCTCAGCAACTGGCAATTGCTCAGGCCTCACCCAAGTCAATTGTTTATCACCCACCATGCCACCTCAGTTTGGTCATAAGGAAAGCTATCAGCTTCCACCCATGGGGAGGGCATGAGAGCTTAATCATGGGCATTGCTGAGTAATGGCTCCAACAAGTTCAAGTAATCCGAGAACTAAAAGCATTAACCATTATTTAATAATTTAACATTTTAAAATTGGAGGGCATTCATAATACTTCACCAATTATCAGCCTTGTGACTTCTTGTCTTTTATTCAATGCCAGGATGCATACTTTTAAGGGCCAATCAGGTTCATACTCAGGGTGGGTGTAGCTGGTGTAATTGTCTCTAGCAATAATTACCGTAAAATTACTCAGAATTATGTATAATTGTATGAGTGCCGTAATCCAGCATTAAGCTCTATTTTCTTAAAGCAAAATGCACCCTTGCATACAAAAGGTGCCAGAGGATGCCAAAGGGTCTCTCTGACATGTCTACGTCCTTCACCTTGGTGGAAATTCTATTTATATTAAAATATTCTATAGGAAATTAAATAAAGATACAATAACAGAATACTTTACCTATGGCACTTATGTATGTCTAATTTTGCTATAACACTTGGCTTCTATTACCCGGAAATTCTGCATGAACATAATAACCTACCTGGATGTTCTTGCATACCAATGATGTCTTTACAACAATTCACAGGACAGCATTCCTTGTCCCAATATCCTCTGATGTTTTTTGGCTTCATATAGCGGCAAGTTCATCAGTCTACAAGTGTCCAGTCCAAATTTCTACTTAGCAGTACTTGGATCATCTTTCTGTCCCTAGTGTTGAACAATGTTCCTCTTAGCAACTGAAATGCCCAGCGCAAGAACTGATTTCTAAAACGTCTTCAACGCTGTATCACCTATGATATATAATAAAACTATTTGCAGGTTGAGGGGAATAGGGCAAATCAGGACATCCCCTAGCACTCTATTTCTACCATCCAAAAGATCCTAATGCTTCTATAACTTCATACTGAGTGGGGGAGGGTCCTTTACTCCACATGGCTTTTGAGACACAGAAGACTGAAGTCAATGTCTATCCACAATAGTCTCTGCTGAGTGTAATTATTTTTATGCAGATATTTAAATTCAATAAATAGGCCTCTCAAGTATATATCAATCTCTTTTGAGGACATAAGTGCAGACTGCCGAGTGATGAGTAGAGTGCTTTAATTAATATCAGCCACTGATAAGTACTGAACCGGGCATTCCAGTCCATCTTTTTTTGCCTAATCATCCACATCAGGTAAGAACCAGCCACATTCAAATCAGCCTTGGTTCTGCTCCAATAGGAGAAGTCCAGCCGGCGAAACTGCCAGGCTAGATCCCCTCTAAACTGGAACATAAGCAACCCCAAAGTGGTTTAGGCCTATTGGGCCTCTTCAGTAGAGTACAGTTTGGTTGCAGTGCCACAATTATAAGGGTTTTTACGACTGGGCATACCAGTTGCACTATGGGCATTACCAAAAAGGAGATTGATGGAATGCTTTATTTAATCACTCCCAACTGTAAATGCTCAGGCTGCATTCCAATCCATCATTGACTAATAATATTTCACCATGGACACAGACATGTCACCTGAAGGGTATTAATGAGCCTATGTGAGCTGGCATGATATTTTAAGAGAAGTTCTGTGGACCGTGGAATGCGCTCGGTAGTGCCATCAATTTATCTAGTGCTACCATTTTAAATAGCAACACCATCTCCATTAGTAATACTGGTAAGTGACTGCAGTGGAGCCAGTCCCCTTTTAGCCCTCCAAACATTAGAATAGCATTGTCTGTTAGTGTTTCACCTAATCAATACTTATTTTTGTATAGAAGCTGTAAAGGGATATACCAATAGATAAATTGGACATTCCCCAACATCAGCTGACTTTTCCACCAGGTGCATACTTCACTTAGTCCAATTGACCTTGAGGCAAGAAGATATACTGAATATATTTAAGATTTTTTCTATCCCTAGTCCTGACCAGATGAGATGACTTAAATAGAAAAGAATGTCAACTGCATTGTGCAAGACTTTCGCTTACAGTTTTGAAGTCATGTGAAAGCCTGGAACATTCAGTTTTGGATAGATTGTAGCCATCAAAGGCTAAATTGTTGTGGACATAGAGGGTAAGCCTGTTGCATGCCTGCACAAAGGGTTAGATAAAATACCATTTATATTTACCTTTTCAGTAGGCTCTCATTAAAGTGGATGTTTGAGGCAACCACATGACCAAATGACATCTAGCAATGAAGGCAGAACATATATTACCAATTATTATCATTAAATACTTTCCAGAAGGCAACTGGGAGAAATGCTAAGACATCCCAGGTTTGTAATTGTAATCAAATTTATATAACCCTTTCTAACCCTCATGAAGCATGAAGTTCTTTATAGCGAGTATCACGCTATGCTGTAACCCAAGGTAAGTGGTAAATTAAATGGTTATTGTGATTAGCCATGTCCTTTAAAAAAAAAAATTGCATACATTTACTCTATCTAGTAAAATCTAGGGATTGTTCTGTTAAGTGGGAGAAGGTTTTATGAGATAGCAAGCAATATGAAGATGTAAGCTGTAGAAAGAAACACTATAATGCATTGTGCTCAATATCAAAGACAGACACCTCAGAGGTGCAAATGTGCACATCATCTAAACATTAAAAGCCTTGGCCTGCTGTGTGCCAAGCCTAGTACAGCCTTTTTAAACAGTTGGGATTATGCTAACTTTGGTACAAGTTCGGTACATTGCACCAGGAGAGGTAGCGCAGAAAAATAAGAGAAGAGGTCTCATTTCAAGCTCCTCCCTCAATATTCCAGATTAAAAATGTTTTCAAGTACTAGAAATCTGATATTTTGCACTTGCTCAGAGTTGAATTGTACCTTGTTTTGTCACCTAAATTCATTTTAGGTTGGTTCATGAAGGTACCTATATTTAACATCCCAATGGTATGTTGCGCGTGTTTGTGTATGTGGCCATTGTAGTTTGTGTATTGTATTTATACGTAAGGCAGACTAATGGAGGCCTGTGAGGTCTATTCTGGAAATCCCTGACCTGTTCCAGTGCACAAGATAGGGATGATGTTGTTTTCCCAGACAGTGGAAGTATATCAGTGGAGAAGAAGGCGGGAGAATACCTAGACAATGAGGTTGGGAAAATGAAGCTGGGCTCCTGTAGAAATCAAATTAGGTTCTTTTGCTGGGAGGAGGGGTAGATTTTACCAACAAAGGCTAGAGAATTGAGGAAGTATCCGATATTATGGAGTATGCTTTGTAGTGCTGTGAAGCTGCTTTGATCCAAAAAGGTCTTGTGTCATTTTCAGGAGCTGCAATGCCATGGTCTTTTCCAAGACCTTGAGATTCACATTAATAATAAAAATAGGTGTATAAGAGTCACATCTATTCACTGGTCATCCGAGTTTCAAAAGATTGGTTGTGACTACTCCTCATAATTCCCTAGGAATGTACCTATTCTCTCATAAGGTGTTAAACCTCTCAACTAGACCTTGAACTAAGGGACAACATCTGTAACACTCACCCAGAACACCATCTGGGCTCTTAGTTTCCCACTTAGGGAGCTGGGAAATGGTTTCAGTTACTCTCTTCAGCTGAAAACTCATTTTCTAGGGTGTCCCATTTGGATAGCAAAAGTTTGGCCATGGGAAGAAAGGCTACAAAGGTAGAAAATTCTGCTTGGAGTTAGGTTCTCTAGGGCCATGTAGCTTTTAGTAGTATTTAGCTAACTCTTTAGCTATTGCTTTCAGTTCACCTACAAACGTCTCTGTTACATCAAATACACCCTATACATATTTGTAGACTTTCCCTCTTTGGGAAGAAGATTCCCTTTCCTAACCACTTGCTCTTAAACTATGCTTTACAATGACAGACAAATACCGTTGCCTCGTCCATGAGGCAATATTCGTATACAAGCCTCATCTGGTTTAAGGCATGCTGGTTCTCCTTTGACATATCTATCATTAGACTGGCTGATATGCTCATTAATGTTGAGCCAGGGAGTGCCACAGAGCAGATGGGCTTCTTCTATGATTATTCATATTTTTTTGCTGGGGCTAATCGAAGAACTGTAGAGTCTATGCAATTAATAAAATTGGTAGAGCCAGCTTCTATATTAGTATCTAGTACTGAGCTATGATTTTTAATACACTATCAAGCTCAGAACTATTGATTTTGCACCAAGGGCAGAACTTAATCTACTTAGAAGACTTAAGAGAGCATGAGTTATTGGTTATTACTGCAAGTTTGAAAAAGACTGCTCTATGTTCTGACTATATCAGAGATAGAGTTTTGCCAACATTTCATTCAGGATTGTTTGTAAATATCCCATCTAGCATATGATTAGCCATATCTATAGGCTGATTAATTAACTGAAGAAGGTTGAAACTGCAAACGTGGTCAAACAAGTGCCCTGTCTCTATGTTTTTTTCAAGCTCCAAATTAAAATTAAAGTCCCCCAGTAGGGAGAAGTTGAGAAACTCCAATAAAGGACTCCCTAAAGGTCTGAACAGACATAATAAATTGGACTCTAAGACCGGGTAGACGATACACCAAAGTGCTGTTAAAAGTGTTGATGTTATGAAATTTTAAAGCTAACATAAGGGCTTGACCATTCAAATGGGTGACAGGATTAAACACTGCCTTATTATAATTGCAAAAATAATGACTATCCCTACCCCGCTGTTTCCCTCTCTGTATATATCATAGCTGTATGAAATTGCAGCTCTTAGATCTGAGTCTGATGAAGTGTCGGTCCTGGCTTCTGTGAGGAATACTAAATCCAGTGCATGGGTGTACATTAACTCTGCAAAATCATGCTTTTTCAATAGACCTGTGCATAGTTTGTGGAGTTGTGCTACGTGGAACTCTGAGAAGTGGCTGAAAAACTCCACCACACAATGGGCTTCATTTTTTAAATCCCTTGTTAATCTCTTCAATTCTTCCCCTAATCATACTTATCTACCACTGTTTTTTTATTTTTTATGCTAGTGTGTGTCTGTGTGTTTGTATATTTGACAATATTTTGTAACCTTTGGGTGTTTTTTGTGGCTTTTTCTATTTTGTTTATTTGTCCCCTTACTTCCTTATTTCTTCTTTCCTTTTCTTCCTTTTCCTGTTTCTTTTCTAATCTTTCTTTACTCCACCCAGCGCCACAGTAGAGTCGGTTACCTTGCAGGAGTCGCTACCACCCAGGTGTGCAGTTCTAGACAATCTTCAGTGAGGAGGAAGGGGCAGCACTTGTTTTTTGTGTGCAGTGCAACCTCCCTTCTATGCTGACAACAGGCCCAGCAATGGATACCCTCTGCAGGGAGGGTGCGTGCGGTGCACTAGCCAGGTTCAGCACACCATCCAGCAGCTTACACACTGCTGGGCTGATATTCTTGACCAGGAGTGTGTCCTGCTCCACATGCTCATTGTCGAGATTCCAAGGCTTGGTGAATATTAATTTAGTTGTGTTTATACTTTTTACAATGATAACATTTCATTTCTGAATTGCAGCTCTCACCCAGAGGTAAGGTTAGTTCATCTTAAATTAAACATATTATTATGTGATCCAGCTTCTAGTTTGTGCTGGGCAGGTGCTCAGCGCTACCTAATCGTACTCATCATTGGTGCTTGCTTCCACTGATTAATTAAGAAGCCATTGCAGACTGCCCTGCTGTCACCATAGTGAATCAGTGATTATCAGTTAGCTGACGTTCTCTCTGTGTCTTTTTTATGTAGCTCGTAGATGTGTGGTATGCATCTGTAAATTGCAAAAAAGGGAGACCAAGTTGGTCCATCAAGAGGTTTGAGAAATGAGAATAGAATCAAAGATCATTCACTGCAATGCATTAGTTCAAAATGTAGTTTTTGTTAATGAAATTTGGAAAAGGGATTATAGGATTCATATGGGCAATTAGATGATAGTTGATAGACTCGAAACTAGTACTATAGGCTATCTGTTTTTGAGAAGTACAATGTGACAGGGTTTGTCTGTGATGAATAATTTTGTGGAGGTTAACTGACTCACTAATCTATTTTTTATTTATCTTCATTGTGTCTTACATCAGCACCCAAGGGAAAGAAGAAGGACGTTGCGGAGACGGGCCTGGGAAGAGCTGGGGAGGTGGCACCGACCACCAGCGCCGCTGCTGAGAGCTCTGCTCAGCCTAGTTAGTCCTAATGTTTAATATTATTTCCCTCATGTTGGGTTTTTTGATTCTTGTGGGCCAAGGGTAGAATCTTGTGAAATGTTTGTGCTGGGTTCAAGGATGGGAGTTGCTGTCTTGAGGCCGTTGTTGCTGGCAAGAAATAAAGTTGCTCTGAAACCCTTACCTACCATCTTCCTTCCACGTAGTGTTGAGGATGGGATACGAACCCGTTTGTGCAAAACACAATGAAATAATCTTTTTCCACTACCCATCATGCTACTTTTAAATTTTGACTATTTTTGGGGGGGTACTGTCTCCTTTTTTTCCATCTCCCTTATTTATTTTTTGTTTCATTCCGGTTTTCCCTGAATTATCTTTTTTTTCCTTGTATTACATGTTTTTCTTTTTTGGCAGCTGACTTTTTCTATTCTCTAGTCTCTAGTTCACTTATCTTCTGCTTTGTTGCTAATATTCTTTCCTTCTCTCCTATATATCCTCTGGTACTCTACTGTCTGCCGTGAAGATTGCAGGCCCAAGTAGGCTAGTGTTGTAATATTCGCCATTTATGTTTGTTGAGAAGGCTTTCGCTTTCCTGCTCATGTTCTGTTCACAAGAGAGTGGTCATGGGTATGGACCCCCTCCAATGTTGTGTGCTGTGCATTCATTTATACAGTACACCAGCATTTTCCATGACAGTGCAGCATGGCTAGAAAAATGTTTAAGGTCCCATAGCATTTGCCAACCAACACCATATGTCTTTCAGTGACCATTATTCCACCCCTTCATTGTGCTTCAATGACTGAATCATCATGATCATCATAGGTTATAGGTCTGACCCTCAATTACAAAATATTTTTATGGTTGCCTTCCTACCTGACCTGTCGAACATTGTAAGCCAACCAAATGCCCAGAGTGATATTTTTGTTAAAAGATACTGCAGTGGTAACCAAACTGTAGTGATGTATTGCTGTTGTATTTTTTTGATTGGAAAAATGAAGGGAGGCATATCTTGCAGCTAAAATTCGTATCATGTTTTATTCTAGCCCCACAGACCACCAATGATGCCGGCTCAAGTAGTGCAGCTGCAGGAGGTGAGTCAGTTGGAGGGGGGAAGCGGCTGCTGGTACGGGCACTGGAAGTCACATAATTGCTTGGTTATTGACAATTCCAATTATACTCACTCGCTACCAGGGTTTTGTCAACTTGTGACCGTGAACTACCCCTTGCTTTATCTGCCGCAGCAGTGGTTGAGTTATAGCTTTTTCTATCTGCAACTCAGCAAAGCTTACATAATGAACGTTGGTGGCTTGAGCGAAATGTGAAAGAACAGAATGAAAAAAGAAAGAAAAATGGTATGTGAGTAAAAGGTGGGGTGAGTGAAAGAGTGTGTGGGTGGGTAAAGGTTTGGATGGGTGAAAGGATGGTTGGAAGAAAGGCTGGAAATTGAATGGATGGATAATGGTTTGGAAATGTTGGTGAAAGACTAGATGAGAGAAAGTAACGCTTAAATCATGGTGGCTATGGGTGAATCAGAATGAAAGGATGAATGAATATTTGGATTTATTGGAATATGAGCAAGGCAGCTCTTTTCATTGAGAGGGGCATGTTGCTAACCTACTTTGCTGACTTTGTTTATGTAGGGTTATCAAAGCTGTGGTTCAAAGTGGGGGGTGTTTTATAATTGTTATTCTACTCCCTTGTCTCACTGTATATTTTAGCTAGGCATATGTATCTCAACCATCATTTATCACCCCCTACCCATCCATAGCATTTTGCCAACCATGACCAAAGTGCAGTATGGTGCAATTTGTGACTGCTTTGTTGGCTGTGCAATGAGTGTCTGCTTCGGTTAATGCTCAATTTATAAAGTTTTTAATGCATTGCAAACAGAACACACAAGGTGTGTTTCCCTTTGCCCATTCAGTCACCTCTTATTACTTTACTCCTTTAATTTTTCCTAAGTTCTTCAGTCCCAGTCTACCAAATAATCTGAAAATCCATTCCTGGCATGTGCCACATTTGATTTTATAGCCATGTGAAGTTATTCCAAAATATATTTTATGGTTTCTCATTTCAGATATATTTTACACCTGTCGACTAGTACAGTGATTAAATAAGCCAAAGATTTTGAATCGATGATCAATGTAGTGACAGTGACCCCTCTGTTCTATATCAACAGTTCTACCATACCCGCCTAATCCCTCTACCCTACCCTGCAGTAGAGTGAGTCAAGTTTTCTTTCTTCACTACCCAGCAAATGAATTTGTTGAGATTAATTTGTGGTGGTGGGCGAGGCCAGTGAGTAAAGTGGGAGTAAGTGCATGATTTGATATCAAGTTTCGTGTATGGGATACGCTGTGACGAACGTGTAAAATGCCATCTATAAAGCCCGTTCCTTTCCCTGTAGTGCAGTGCATTGTTTTCCCCAATGTCTACTCACAGCAGACATTATAATAATATTCACATTTCATACATGAGGTGTGTGACATACAAACTTATTTATCATTCATTTGCTCTTTTGAGTCAGGGTAGAAAGAGAAAGGCATTTGGAGAAGAGCAGGGCCATTCGAATATAGAATAGATAATTGTCAACTACAGTGACCCCAGCTGCACACAGTAGCAAAATACCTGAGGCGCTGACTGGCAATGAGCAAGGCTCCATTAATTTAGCATAACACACAACTTGCACTCCACAGTGCATTATGCCTTACTCTTTATTGAGAGGGAATTTATTTTTCCACTCAAAGTGTCTGTTTAGTTACTTAACTACTTTTTTAATCCGGTGTTATTCTTATTCTGCATTAAACAATTTATGACACACTGTCAGTGCTTTTTATGTGAGGCATGTGTGGGTAAAACAACACATTGGCCTTGTGACTCTCCTAATCATAAACACATCAAATTCCAATGGCCCTAGGGGACCAGCAATGTACTGTTAGTGTGTCACCCACCAATTTAAAACAGTTGTTTGCATAGAGCATCTTTTTTGTTTAACTCAATATCGCCACTCCTGCTGGGCCATAAGTACCATCCACCAGGTATGAGGTTGCTGCCCATCTGTGGCGACAGAAGCTGGATCTTATCCAGCAGGAATCCCAGTTGCTGGTGGTCTTGAAGGAAGAAGATGCTGACATAGCTGCCTCTCAGTCTCAGCAGGGCCCAATTGCAACCAGTCCCCCTCAGCCTTCAGCCTCCCGGACATTACATCATCAGCCCTGCTGCCAGCTGACAACAACTGCTGCTGCCCGCCTCCGCTCTGACAGACCATTACTGTTGTGCATCCTACAGTGGCTGGATGCTACCGAGAGCTGGCTCGTCAGGATAGAGCAGAGCCTGGACCAGCTTTGGAAGCAAATGGACAATGCCCTCTTCTAGCCCTTTTTTTAATTTTGTGTTTTGATTGGAGGGACTTGTTTTGGGTCCTGAGGGTGGGAAGAGAGCTGGGACCAGGTTTTTTTTATTCGTTGTATATTTTACACATTTGGACAATTGTGGTTTGGTCAATTTATTTGGGGAGAGGGGTGGGCCTGTTGTGGGTGAAGAGGGTTTGTTGTTGTTTGTAAAAAAAAATAGAGTAAAATTAATATATTTTATTGAAATGTATGTCTGAAGTAGTTTTTTGTGTTTTACTGTTACTTTGAACTACTACCTTTAGTTTTTACACAGCCTGTTTATGTGCTTTCAGAGTGTATTATACAGCTTAGTTATAGAGTTATACCTCTCTAGCTATCTTGACTACTTGGGGATACTGCCATGATTGGCTAAAACAACCTAGATAAACGATTACTTGCAGTAGCATGTAGTCACTTACTTTCTCACTTAACTAATTCACTTCACTCCATAGTTGTATTACTTGAATAAAGATGAAGCACTAACAGGGAAGACATCACAACTTCACAAGCGAGGTCCCACTTCTACTCAGGTGAGATCCAACTGTAGGATTAATTGGACGGATTATCCATAGCAGGCAACTAAACAGAAATACAATCACTGAGTTAGTAGATTACATCAAAGCTTTACAAAGAATTGAAACCAGACCACTACATCATTACTAAACAGGAGTTCCTGATAGTGATAAAATAACACAAAGTAGCAATAGTAATAACTTGAGCAATGGGGAGCTACTTGTTCTGAAATCATCGATTCATACACAATTGACTCAAAGCCTGAGTGGACAAGCTTAGGTTAGGCATTTATGGTTATGCAACACAACAAGGCATGAATGATGATGCTGACGACTGATTTTTCTTCGTTATATATCTAAAATATTGATCACTTTTATGGGTGAGTCGGTAGATGGGGCCAGTGTGGGTTATTTCTTAAAAGATCCTGCAGTGAGCTGGCGTTGCTTTCACCACATCTGCCATAGCAAGTGTGTGATCTTTGATGGTGTAAATTAATCCACACCTCAATAAATCACACAGCCCGCAGCAAAAGTGTTAGGGGTTTGATGAATAGATGGGGAAGGGAATTTGGGGAAAGGTTTGACAAAGACAAACACTGCACAAGGACAACATTCATCTGGGCAATGAGCAGCACATCATTCATCATCAATCTGTTGTGGAAGGAAACAAAGAATGTAATATGACACAGTACAGTTAAATGCATTGCAAACAGTCCTTCTGCCCCGGGACACAATTTTTATTTTTTATTTTACAGAGTTTTATATAGCGCGAACTTGACCCGAATCGGGTATCAGAACGCTTTACATAGCACCAATTGCATTACATGAGGACACATTCATTTTTGTTAGGCATAGGGAGATTAAGTGATTTTCCCACAATCACAGCGCCGTTGCCGAGACTCGAACCCAGTTGCCCAGATTCGAGGTCGGCCTCCCTAGCCGTTAGGCCAACTCCTCACACAAGTTATCACATATCTAAATGTTCTGTCTTCTAGGTTGGGAGTGAAAGTTGTCCTGATATGATTGTTAAAGGAAAAATTAAACTGTATAGCAAAATTAGGTGGTGCATCTCCATTCTCCTCGGATAAGTCCATAATTCTTGGGTGCCTACCTGTACTGGTCCAGTAGGTACGCAGGAGTGTTGAGCTCAGCTTTTGCCTTTCGTTCATGCAGGAGACTTGAAGGCCTGTGGATTGTAAAACAGAAATTGTATTTCACAGTCAAGCAGAAGGACAGAAGGAAGGTAAGTTTTATGAGGATTAAAAAATAGAAGCAACAGGGGACTAGAAAGGCTGCACCTCAATCTCAATTTGTATAATATATGATGTCCTGTGCAAAATTCTTCTGGCAGCTGCCACTGTTAGTGCTACTGTTCATCAGATCAAAAACTATAACAAATAGGAAGGTGCACCAGAAGAAAATCAAGCTCCAATATGTCTTCAAAATATATCCTTTATTGTATTTCTTCAATGCAAAAGGTTAAAATCCAGCCACGCTCGTTTTATTCCAATTACTCCTTGAACTTCATTAGGGCTGAAAACAACACACAAAAAACAATAACATAACAAATATATATAACTTATGAACATACAACATACAACCATTATTCTACCAACTCATGAGACAATAAGAATAAATAGAACATGACATCCAAAACAATAGTTCTAGAAGCAGAAATTATTTTATAGAATCACACCATATTAAATAAACTGGCATATACATAAATAATTCAAAAATACTTAATAAAACACGGATAACCTCAATCACGAAACCTCATCAAGACATATACCTGAATCACATAAATGTCCATGACAAATTGCAGGCGGGTAGGAGACACACATACAAAAATTAAACAAATTTAATATTATGATCCTAAGTATTAATCGATGGTTAATTCACAATACATTACAATTTCTTATTTTATTTCTATATATAATTATACCCCTATTGTTGTTACATTTTGAGCATAACGTGTTTTTATCACATACTTTTATCAGAAGTATCCAATGATCAAGTTCACATATTTGAAATTCTTAATAGTTCTCTCACCTCAAGATGATATCTGGCGAGTATTTACTCTTGAGAGTGATCCCACCGAAGACCTGATGAGAGAAATCAGCATCCATGTAGGAAAAGCCATTTCAAATAGCTGGATCTACCAGAAAGACGCACCCTTCCTGTGCAAACAGACACTGTAGGTCCCGTACTTTTACACCTTGCTGAAAGAGCGCAAGTCTACTAGACCCAGGCCAGAATGCCCCATTGTTTCGGGGATAAATTCAGTGCTGGAACCCCTTTTGCAATTTTGCAATTTCTTCCTTCGCCCCATTGTTCAGAGAATGGCGGCATACCTGAAGGATACTAGAGAAGTACTGAATTTGATCAAGGATATTGAATTGAATCCAGACAATGAAATCATGATCGGACTCAATATTGGGTTGCTTTACACAAACATACCCTAAAGAGAAACTCTTAGAGTGGTGGAGAATATCCTCTTCGCGGAAGATTGGAATTACCAAACACTGAGATCCTTCAACATATTCCTGACGGAAACAGCTCTCACTAAGAACTACTTTCACTAAAATGATACTTTTTACCTGCAGGTTCATGGTACATCCATGGGGAGCTCTTTTGCCCCTAGCTTGGCATGCCTGTATGTGTCTTCTTTCGAGGGAGAGAACATCTATACACCGGTGACTTCTTTCTCTAACCATATAAGAATCTGCAGGAGATACATCAACAATGTGATTGTGAGTTGGAAGGGAGACAAGGCCTCAGCTGTTGAATGCTTAACATGGCACAATGATAGGAATCCCTATTTGTTTTTTACCTCAACAATGACTACTGACTGCCTCCCCTTCCTAGATCTGACATCAAGCCTGAAAACGGAACTCTGGTGAGCAGTGTCTACCATAAACTGACTGACAGGAACAACCTGCTCTCCTTCAAAATCTTTCATCCTAAATCCTTGAGGGAAAACTTGCTGTACGGGCAGTTCCTGCGGCTGCATAGGAATTGCTCGGCCCTGAGTGATTGCAAGAAGGAAGCGGAACTGTTGAACCAGAAATTGCAGGAACAGGACTACCCAGTACAAGTTATAAAACGATCAACGAAGCGGGCCACTAATAATAACAGAGATGCCCTACTGAAGACTCACCCAAGGGAACAGAAAGAGAGGAGCATTAGTGTCACAACATTCAAAACAGCCTCAAATCATGTAAGGAAGATCATTATGAAAAATTGGCAGATCCTGGATTCTAATGGACTTAACCTTGAAAGCCCCCTGTTCTCCTTCAAGAAAAGTGAGAGCATAAGACACTTGGTGGTACACACGAGACCTAGGACACAAATACCTATGGGACAATGGGCAAATAAATATACCATGGGGCATACCACCTATCACTGGATACTATGCATGTGGCCACTGTAAAGCTTGTCCACTGACAATCAGCGGTAAAACAGTGGATGTAGGCCTACCTCAACCATGGGAACTTAGGAACCACACAACTTGTAATACGGAAAAGGTGATTTACCTTATTAGGTGCCCCTGTGGACTCCAGTATATAGGCATGACAACCCTGAAGGTGAAGATCCGTATAGTGGAACACATGAGTACCATTAGGTGTGGGAGGCCTAACACTAAGTTAACATCACACTATATGGAGAAAAGACATACTGAAAACGATTTGAAGCTGACTGTAATTGACATGCCAATATCCCCCACCAACATTAAGGGACACTACTAGCCTACTGTGTGTCAGGGAACAAAGGTGGGTGCACAGGTTAAAGAGCAGTGTACTAGGGTTGAACGACTTCATCTCCTGGAATCAACTGAATAACACAACATAATGCCCTGGAATAGTTGTACACAACAACAAGGGATGTGAAATAGCCATGAGAGTTACCTGAAGGATTGAGTGTTGTTTTTATTTGTATTTTTATTTAATTTCATTGTACTAACTAGTAGTCCATATAACAGCAAGGAGTCCAACATCTAGGACATTAAGGCTACTGGAGAATCTCTATTGTGTCTCTACCTATAGAGAGTACTTTGCTTTACATCGTCCACAGCTACCTATGTCAAATTTCCTCCAGTAGACTACTGATGTATCACCTTAGTTACTAATTTACGGGCTGTGGGGCATATGTACAAGCCCCTATCGCCACCACAATGTCACTTTTATCGACATTGTGGTGGCAATATGGGCTTTGCCTTATTTACAAGGCAGCGTTAAGCCACTTAACGTGACTTAACGCTGCCTTGTAAATAAGCTCCCCTTTCATGATATGGTTAGCGTGAAGGAGGTGGGCAGTGGGTGTTGCGGTGGGCGTTTCACCGCAACACCAATTGATTTTGAGGTTGCCCAATATGTACAAGAGTAGCATACATAGGAGGCAGTGCCAAAATTAAGTTGGCGAAAGAGGAGAAATTAATTACTTCTCCTCGTTTTTGCTTTTTCCATGTGGGCTGCCTTGTGCAGCACACATGGAAAAATCAAAGTGTCGTGAATTGTTTATTTACAGGAAGGTCTCCCTTCCTGTACATAAACAATCTTTGAAAAATCTTTGATTTTCATGTGTGCTGCATTAAAAAGCAAACATGAAAGTGACAAAATTAAATTTCCGGATTGTTTATGTGCAGGAAGGGACACCTTACTACACATAAACAAGCCTCCCCTGCATGCAGACATCCTTGCACTATAGTGCAAGGGTGCCTGCCTTGGCGCTACACTGCTAAGTGTAGTGCCATCGCAGGAGGAAACGCAAGGCTGCAGCATTCGTTGTAAATATGGTGAAGCCTTGCGTTTCAGAAGTGGTGGAGTAAGGTGTTAAGTGATGACGGCTAGCGCCTCACTCTGCCACTTCTATTGTACATATCCCCCTGTGTCTCTGTACATGACAAAAGGAATATGAATAGAAAATGGTCCTTTAAACTTATTTATAGACTAGGACTCTGTCTTTCTTAAGGATTCGAGTCCGCATGGAATGGCAAGATGTCTGCTGCTGTTTAACCTACAACAAAGGTTGTGGGTCTAGTTCCAGATGACGGAGGCAGGAACTGGAAGTAGAAACTGCATCCAGCAGAATTGGTACTTACGGGGAAATGGCAAACATGCCTAGAGCGATGGAGAACACGGAGTGGAGTGTTTGTTTGGAAAGACCATCCCTTGATGAAGTAAGCGGGGCATGGGTGGGGTGATCGAAGTGCAAACTTGATGCAGTTCAAATATTTATTATTGCATGAGTAATTGAGTGAACTCCGGGCACCTAACTTCTATAACGGGGGAGGTGATTGCAGTCTCTTATTTAATCATCCATGTATTTTATGGAGAGGTGATAAAAGAAAGTAAAAACAAAATGGAGCTCAGAACTTGTTTGCGAGTAACCTGAGTGAGACGAGTAATTGAAAGCAGGGCAAGGGGGGGCACCAGAGTATATTTCACCACCCCACACCCCAAACTACCAGTATCAGGAAACTACCAGTATCAGGAAACTATTGGGGGAATGATTACCAACATCCTCCCATGTATGAAAACACTGAAACGGAGTATAGATTGGGGCAGCATTGGTGGTTTGATATTGAGTAACAAAAGGAGAGTTTGTCCTGCATTTTTGTCAGAAGCCTAGAACGTGGTGAGATAGAAGGTTTATCTCCACCATGATTTCGCCTCAATTATGTTGGCATATGTAGATGGTACAGACACTACTCATATTGACAACACAATTAATTCACCAGTACAGGAAGGTTGTGAAACACATCAACAAAGGGCTTCTTTGAGCCCTCATCATTTGGTACACCAAGTTGCATACAGCTTTCATCACCATTAAAAGACATAGACATAGCAAAAAACTATGCCAACCACGCAGATTCTGTAGAGAATACCTGACCAGGCTCCACTTGGATATCATTTTTAGTTTAGTATATTTTCTATTCTGCAGTGTTTGAATGCAGGACAGTGTCCCCACGATGGTCCAGGGTTAGGATACTACATCATGAAACTCGGGTAAGATACCCTAGGGGTATCCTAACTGTGAAAGTTTCTGTGTTCTAACCACTAGTGCACTTATGATTGACTAGTCCGTAGCCTCTCCTAGTGTTGGGTGCATACTGTGTTTTTATTATCTTTTTATTGTATCTTTTATAGCAACTCTTCACGTTGGAAGAACAATTTAGTAATGTTCCCTACAAAACTGTTTGGATTTATATGTAGGGTTGAAAAAGGGGTTTACTTACGATTGTCATTTCTTTTTCACAGATATTAGTAGTGAATATGTTATGGAGAAACAAGTAAGGTTGACTTAACCACTTACTAACAATTGATCACCTAGTGATATAGACCAATGTATATGAGGTATCTTTACCCTGAAGAAGGCCAGTGACCCAGAAGGGCAATTACATTTTGACGAAACATGTTGGTGCATGCAGTGGGGGGTAAGGAGTAGTAGCTCTTCCCATATTCCCCTCCCTTTGATTTTTTAACCCTGCCTCTCTCTTTTTCTTCACCTCACCAAACAATCAGCACTCCGTCGAGTGCACCTGCCCGTTGCAAGCAGTCCTATGATGAAGCATGCCACTAACTAGTGGGTGAGGGCAGTATTTAAAAATCTATTGATTTTCCCTTCTATCCTTTACTCTCGTACCCTCTTTGTTACGGTTTTCTTTGGACAGAGATAAAGCATAACCTCACATAGTATGGTTTTCTCTGATATGTTTTTTAGTCCTTCTCTTTTTGTGAGTTGAAGAGTATTTTCTTAACTCATGTAATATGACCATCCATCAACACAGTATAAAATGAAAGTCTTCCAAATTGAAACCTCAGACAAATTGGTAGCTTTCAGTTAGTACTGAAGAAGTTCATAGAACATTGTATACGATACCTGTATAGATACTGCGGTATAATAAATCTCTATTATATTTCATTAACCATTCTTTGGAAAAGTGATTCCACACCGCAAAAAATGTGTGTTTCTATCCAAATATAGACAATGCGGTATAATGACTCTCTATTACAATTCATCAATTGTACTTAGAAAGAGTGATTCCACACTGCTAAAAATGTGCTTTACCCCATATACAATACAAAGGCCCCTTTCTTACAGGGACACTGATGTTCAGTTATGTACCTCACAGTGCACATACACATATACGGAAAGTGTCAATTTAACCGTTTGCACCATGAGGCCACACCAAGCATTCGTACACCATGGGTCACAATGCAATCCCTTGATCCCCATGCACCGTAAATCCAGAAGAAGAGAGGCTGCAGTAGATATCATTGTCACTAATTAGGTTTGTATATTGACACAACAAGTTTGACGAATCATAGTTGACTGAAACATACCAATCCATGGCGTGCTCAAGAAATGAATGATAAGCGAATGCAGAAACTGATTTTTTTTAAAGCTCCCCATATTGAAAAGGGGCCCCTATATGCACTACGAGCCTCTGTAAACTGTCAAAAAAGCCCCCATTGCTCACATCGTCCACTTACCATGATACACATTTTGTGTGCCCAAAAGTCTTACCAGGTATGATTTCTGAAAAACGCGCCATAGAAATGCACTAAAAAAGGGGTCCCAGTGTAATAGTGAAAGATGAAGGCCATCTTGGAATATGTACGGCTTTTCATTCTAAACAGTTAAAAGTAGTACACCGTGTTTTTAGAGTAAGGATACTTTGTTGTATTAGACCATATATACGGGAAACTAAAAAGCAAGCCAATTGAGTCACAGGTTGGATGGAAAAACCTTGAGATGCAGTCAATTGGGTTCTGACATAGAAAACATCTATTGGTAGAAAAAAGTAGCGGCCATCTTGAAATGCATAATATATCCAATATATCAAGTTCTTAACTGTTAAACATAGCACGATAGCCTCACAGGCTGTCTATTGATAGAAAAAAGTGGCAGCCATCTTGAAATATGTAATATATCCAACACTAAACAGTAACATGATAACCTCCCAGGGTATGGATACCTTATTGTATCCGCCCTTATGCACGAAAATAAAACAAATGAAGGCAACCCGCATCATGAATTCCAACAAGCGCCACAGCCACATTTTGACTAGTCTCGAGGATCTTAACTTACTGTTGGATCGGACTAAGTCAGCCTCCCCGGCCGATCCTTGTCCGTTGAAAGTTCTTAAGGACTGCCGGGAATCACTTCTGCCTCCATTACTGGCAGTTATGAACGCGGCCTTGACTCAGGGCTGCTTTCCAATGGTCTGGAAAAAGGCCATAGTGAAACCCCTCTTAAAAAAACCCTCCTTGGATCCGGGAGTGATGAAGAACTTTAGGCCCATCTCCCTCTTGCCTGCCCCTGCAAAGATGCTTGAAGCCCATTTAAATTCTCACCTTTCCACCTTCCTTGATTCCTCTGGGTTCTTAGATAGTTCGCAGCATGGTTTCAGGAAGCTTCATAGTACGGAATCTGCCCTGACTATGGTAGTGGATAACATCCGGCGTAAAGTCGATCTGGGTCAGTCTACGATCCTTGTTCTGCTGGATCTGACTGCAGCATTTGACACCCTGTCTCCCTCCACCCTTACATCTCGGCTGAGGGAGGCAGGGGTTGCAGGACAGGCCCTCAGCCTTCTGGACTCCTTTTTGTACCAGAGAGAGCAAAGAGTTCTGCTGGGGGATTACCTCTCCCCTGCTAAATCTTTGCAATGTGGAGTGCCACAGGGTTCGGCCTTGAGCCCTACCCTATTTAATCTGTATGTGGCCCCCCTTGCAAGATTAGTAAGATCGCAGGGGATGGAGGTGGTATCCTATGCAGATGACACTCAGATTATGGTGTCCCTTAACCATTCTCTGAGTGTCTCTGCTGTGAACTTTAGGGCCTGCATGCAAATGGTGGCTGAGTGGATGGTGCTCAACTCCTTAAAACTCAATGCCGACAAAACGGAGGTCCTTGTGTTCGGCAAAGAGCAAAACATCTGGTCCAATGAATGGTGGCCTCCTTCCTTAGGAACTTGTCCTATTCCTTCCTCCACGGCTAGGAATCTCGGGGTCATTTTTGACACCTCACTTGCCATGAATAGCCAGACCAACAGAACTGTGGCCACTTGCTGGGGAATCATTAAAGTCCTAAAACGCATTATTCATTACCTGTCCCCGCAGGCACGAAAACAGACAGTCACGGCCCTCGTGGGCACGAGATTAGATTACTGCAATGCACTATATGCGGAGTCTAATAATTATTTGATACAACGCCTGCAGATAGTACAGAACGCTGCCGCTAGATTTGTCCTAGCACTCCCCAGGGACTCTTCTGCGACGACGGCCAGGAGGAACCTGCATTGGCTCCCTATCAGATTCAGAATTTCCTTCAAGCTTCTCTGTCTCACATACAGAGCCCTGCAGGCTGGCCCCTCAAATGCATTGGGGTCTCTGCTTATTCGATATGTTCCTGGCCGGACCTTGCGTTCTGCAGACGCTAACAAGCTTGTGGTCCCCCGCTCTAAAAAATCTAGATGGGGGAGCAGAGCCTTCTCCACCGTTGCGCCTCTACTCTGGAATGGCCTTCCTCTAGAGATTAAAGCGCTTCCCTCTTTGGCCTTGTTTAGGAAAGCGTTAAAAACTTGGTTTTTATAAAGGCATACCAATAAGTTCTCATGTGTTCTTCCAGTCAGCTTTTATGCTAGGCGCCTTGACGCCCATTGGGCTAAGTCTGCGCGTTACAAGTTCCGTTTCATTCATTCATTCATCCATGTTTGAATAAATAGCTAGGAAGCCCACGCAAGAGCCAGGATATAACGCAGAGAAAGTAACTCCTACTAGGCGGAGATGCTATGGTCCTCTTTAAAGTTATAAAGGGTTCTTCAAGACCAAACAATCCATTTCAAAAACTTCAGAACACCCAAGGTCACAGATTAAAACAAGAACATAACCAGACACAGTCTTCATCCATTTTCAAGCACAAAGTGAAGGAGAGATAGAGGGGGTTAGAAGAGGTAGCCGTCATTATCCGTAGTAGACGCTTATACTGAGGTGTACTTGAATAACACTATCCCGGCACTCCAAAGTTTACAGTTGCAATTTGTTTTGGTTATTAACCACAAAAGTATAGAACAGAATATTGTCAATGAGACTGGCTACAGAACAGATTAGGTCCTCGCAGTAATATGTGGAAAAGATGGATAGTTTAATTGCCAATTTTTACAAAAACATGAAAGAGTCGCAATCATAAAGACACTTCAGGAATAGCTAGTACAATTGTTAACAGAGATAACTATTACAATGGGTGACAGTCAATATTTTTCATGACAAGAGACCATGTGGTCTCCAAATCTTAGTCCAGAAGGATAACAGCCTTGGCTGTTATCCTTCTGGACTAAGATTTGGAGACCACATGGTCTCTTGTCATGAAAAATATTGACTGTCACCCATTGTAATAGTTATCTCTGTTAACAATTGTACTAGCTATTCCTGAAGTGTCTTTATGATTGCGACTCTTTCATGTTTTTGTAAAAATTGGCAATTAAACTATCCATCTTTTCCACATATTACTGCGAGGACCTAATCTGTTCTGTAGCCAGTCTCATTGACAATATTCTGTTCTATACTTTTGTGGTTAATAACCAAAACAAATTGCAACTGTAAACTTTGGAGTGCCGGGATAGTGTTATTCAAGTATTGTTTAGCACGGGGAGTGTTTTCATGACCCATGCACTTTTAGCACCCAGGTAGTAGGGTACTTTTCTATCCCGAGTGGCACCACTATTGGAAATTGCTATGAGATCATAAAAAAATTCTTTTTTTGTTCTGACTAATACTATTGCATACCCAACTCGATAATAATAATTCTTTTTGATGTGCGCTCTCATATGCATTACTACCTCCGATCCTTCTTATACTGAGGTGTATTTAAAAAGAATCCAAATCCTAAACTTATCTCATCAGCAAGGTCCTAATTGAATCCAAACAGAGACTTGTATCAATACACATACATTTCAGAGTGCAACTAATACAGTAAAAGCATTTATATCAAAAAGAGATTAAATTCATTATCTGCATTATGTCCTTAATCAATCGCTTGCAATTGGTATATCCATTTAGCCTTTGTTTACCCCAAAAGCCAATCCCTGTCCCATGGAACCAAAAGCTATGATCATCAGGATGAACAACTTTCTATTGTTCAGACATCGTGTATCTCATGTCCCCATTTAGTATGGCTCTCTGATGTTCCTGTATGCATAACTTGAGGCCACTAGATGTACTACCCACATAAATCATACTGCATTTACAACCTAACAAATACACAACAAAAGTCATATTGCAGTTAATAAAATGTATAATGCTGTACTGTTGTGAGTCGTTAAACGTGAAATTATTGGTTTTATCCCTTCTGAAATAAACAAACGTTATAGAAATTGAATACAAAGAGCCCCCCAGGTTTAGGAAGTAACCAAGTACCCCTCTATTGTGTGGTTGTAATATAGCTGTGGCAGAGAGTATCGCCTAATGTGGAGCCCCTTCTGTAAGTTATAGATGGGCATGCGGCTAATGAATTCTGTAGGCCAGTAATGTCCAATAACAGGTGCCAGTTCTTCCATAGTATAATAATGATCTTATCGTTGTAAGTATGAATTTTGAGATAAACATCAATTTACTATTTTGGGCCTCACCCTATTTCCTCTTATTTTTCCGCTGGCTGTTTTGTAGTATCGCGTCCCTCCCCACCTGATGTATTCTTGTTTCTGCATTTTTTAGTACCAGCCCTTCATATAGAAACGATTTTTAGTATCCAAAATGTTAGTCTTAAAATTGGTATCCTCACCACAATTTCTGCACATGCAAATTTTTTGCCATAAGGAATGTTTCGAATGACTGATCTTGTGTGTGCACTGGATGTGTGCAAAACCCCATTACAAGCTGTTTCCTCGAGGAACATGGTGCTGTGTACCACACCATACTTGACATAAAACTTGAGGTCCAAGTAATCAATTTTCTCTCTGTGGTGAACCACAATTAATTTAACATTATAAGGGTTGTTATTCAAGAAGGTAAAGTATTCAGAGAGGGCCTCATCAGCCCCAGACCAGAGGCAAATGATGCCACCAATG
The DNA here is from genome assembly GCF_964204655.1 of Triturus cristatus. Taxonomy (NCBI): domain Eukaryota; kingdom Metazoa; phylum Chordata; class Amphibia; order Caudata; family Salamandridae; genus Triturus; species Triturus cristatus. The sequence continues at coordinate 443,872,804 of NC_140595.1, forward strand.
TACCTTCCCCAGAAGACTATATGTTCAGTCCAGGTGGAGGCAAAAAATCAGTTTCTGCATTTGCTTATTGTTCATATTTTGAGCGCACCATGGTATGGTATGTGCTGGTCAACATTGATTCGACAAACTTGTTGTTTCAATATACAAACTTAATACTACAGCCTCTCTTCTTATGGATGTATGATGCATGTGGGTCAAAGGGACTGCATTGTGACCCATGGTGTGCAAATGCTAGGTGTGGCCTCATAGTGGTGTAACTGGTTGAATTGACAATATGTGTATGTGCACTGTGAGGTACCTGATTAAACATCAGAGTCCCTGTAAGAAGGGGGAATTTGTATTGTGTGTGGTGTAACATGCATTTTTAGCAGTGTGGAGTCACTCTTTCTAAGTACTGTTGAGAAATTGCAATAGACATTCATTATACTGCATTATCTATAGAGGAACACACATTTTTAGCAATTATATAGAGATTTATTATACCACATTATCGATACAGGTATCATATACGATGTTCTATGAACTACTTCGGTATTAACCAAAAGCTACCAATTTGACCAAGGTTTCAATTTGGAGGACTTTTATTTCATACTATGTGGATGGGTGGTCATATTACATGAGAAAAGAAAATACTCGCTAGATATCATCTTGAGGTGAGAGAACTATTAAGAATTTCAAATATGTGAACTTGAGCATTGGATACTCCTGATATAAGTAGGTAATAAAAACACTTTATGCTTAAAATTTAACAACAATAGGGGTATAATTATATATAGAAATAAAATAAGAAACAATCATTTATTGTGAATTAACCATCAATGAATACTTAGAGTCATAATATTAAATGTGTTTATTTTTTGTGTGTGTGTCTCTTACCCGTCTGCAATTTGTCATGGACATTTATGTGGTTCAGGTTAATGTATTAAAGGTCTTCGTTTGTTGGTGTTAAATCTGTTATTTGCCTTTCTGATTTAAATATGGATTATTTATGGTGATATTTAGTTATGTTATTGTCTCACATAAAGTTTTGTGATTGAGGTTATTTGTGTTTTATTAAGTGTCTTTGTATTATGTATATATGTGCCATTTTATGTAAAATGGATGGTTCCATGAAAGGATTTCTGCTCCGAGAACCATTGTTTTGTATGTCATGTACTATTTATTCATATTGTCTGATGTGTTGCTAGAATAATGGCTGTATGTTATATGTTCATATACTATAGGTGTTTTTTTCAGCCCTCATGACGTTCCAGGAGTAATTGGAACGAAACACGTTGGGTGGATTTTAACCTTTTTGCATTGAAGAAATACAATAAAGGATATATATTAAAGACATATTGGAGCTTTACTTTCTTCAGGTGCACCTCCCTATTTGTTATAAGTTTTATGAGTAGTGTACCAAGAAGACTCAGAGGGAGAGCAAAAAAACAAGAGGGGAATTCAGAGTTTCACTTTGCCAGTTGCCACTAGTGCAACACATGCACACAGTGGCATTTCTCAAATAAAAGCATCTCTCTTCATTACAATCCAAGCACAGGAAGTTAGGTAGTAGGTACACAATGTATCTGTGATGCAGGCAACATTGAAATTCGATATTGGCACACTTTTAAATCAACAATCTTGTGGGGCAGCCCTGAAAGTGCTAAGTAATGCTAAAAACGGATAGGCATGAGAGCGGGCAGGTATTCTCTCCAATGTTATAAAAAATGGTGGCGGCTTCTTCAATGCGCATTGGTCTGATCAATTGCAATATATGTGACTATATAGTCAGCATAATTCTGACACAAAAATAATAATGTTCTACTAGGGAGTTTTGTTTTTCAAAGATTGAAATTCAACGGGAAAAAATGTAAAAGTTCTATTGGGGCTCTGGCATACTCAGTCCAGGAAGTAGAGTTCATCCTCAAACTGAGGTGATTCACCCAGAATTTATCAGCGAACATACTTGATTCTGACCAATCATCCTCCTCCTCCTGTGATGTTGCAGTAATGGTGTAATTGTCTGATATGAAAAGTTGGATCATTTTGATCATAGTCAATCTCCCAGAGTTTTGAGGTGCGAGACTGGTCTTTCTCACTCTAACAAATGCACCAGCTGCACTGAAAACATGCTCAGCAGACATTGTGGCTACAGGACAACCTAGATTGCCAGCCTGCTGAGCTCTGACTATTGGCACATCTTCTCTTTTGGCCCCAGATACTCCTGGAACATCATGTGGATGGTCACTGGTTCTGCCTTTTGCTCAACCTGTTTTGTCATTGTCTCTGCACTGGACTTAAGCTCTGCCAATTGAAGCCAATACAATGCAGCGGTTGAGTCCGGTCTTTCTGTTTCTGTTGTTGCCTGTGTTCTGGTTGATGGTGTTGTTGGCTGCTGTGAGACAATACTACCCTCTCTGGAAGTTGAAGGTGGCTTCCATCAACTATGGTGTGGGACTCGAAGTTCGAGCTGTTCTTCTTCCAGGTCTCTGACTTGCTCAACAATCCACCTATTGTAATTTGAAACATTCCCTTCAGAAGAAGGAATGAAAGTGAGCAGAAGTCTTTTGTACTATGGATCAAGTAGTGTGGCACAGATGTACTGTTTTGATGAGATTATGTCATTTTGCAGCCTTCCATCACAAGCTAAGCAAATGAGCAAGCTTTCAACCAAGGCATATACTTCTGTGCTTTCATTCACACCTGTGGGGGCAAATCTTTCAGACACCTTCTTTACCTGGTCCTTTAGCAGGTGCACCAACAGGATAGCTTGGCCCATGGTACTGTCCTCCTTGCTAACTTCCCATGTGAAAACCTCAAAAGGGAGTAGCATCTGTGTCAGGCATTTGACTAGGCCCATGTGTCCACATCTATGGCCATAGCTTTCCAAATTGCATCTCCTCCTCTTTGAATGACATAGTCATTGATCTTTTTGCACTCCTCAAACAGACGTTGCAATAGGCCGATGTTTTGGTATCTCCTGGCTCAGGGCTTTAACTGGTGCTCTATTAGCACGCTGAATAATCCACAATTGCTTCCGGGTTTTAAAAAGAATGGCTGAAATGAGTGCAAATTCTTCTGCAGGTGGTCAGTATTTTGCTGACTAGGTCTTCTTTTTTATGAAAAGTCTTGCACCACCAGGTTGATGCAATAGGCCAAACATAGTCTCCTGAAATGGCCACCATCTACTATTCCCTTGACTATGTTACTGCCAATGTCTGTGGCAACAAATCCAATTCTGAGACCTCATGATCACAGCCGTTCATACACCTTGCTGTTAAATTTGTCAAAGATGTTTAAAGCTGTATTTGCTTTCTCCATGGAAAACATGGCCACTGTTGCATGCTGCCAAATGCCCTTAAAACTTTCTTCAGGGCAAAGACGTGCAGATATATTTTGCTTTCTCCCCGCAAAAGAGATCCAGTGTACAGTGATGCACTTGTAATCAGTCGTCTGACAACTGGTCCAAATGTCAGGTGGATAGTGTGAACAACAATTTGCTGCAAAGCTTGTCCAACCAACTGCAGCACATAATGATGCAGCACGGGAACAACAACCCAGGCAAAAAAATTCCATATTGGAAACTTCAATTTCGGACAGATGGCTGCCATGAATTCTAAGAATCCCACTCCTTCCATAAAAGAAAAAGGGAGTATGTCTAGTGCTAACACTTTTGCAAGCTTCCAATTGTAAAAACAGGTGGTTGTGATCAAGGGCCCCTCCAGCATAAACATGCCTGTATTAGTATCCTGGATGTTTTTATTTTTCTGTGGCCAGTGACACAGGCAACTTTCAAGAAGTAGGTGGTAGTAGACTCAATTAAAGGTGGGAGGAATTTGTGACATTGCCTTTTGCAAAATGTCATAAAACGGCAAAAAATCTCCGCAAACACGCGAAATTTCACATGCTCGCGGAGATTTTGGGCTGATTAATGCGTTACTGAATTTGACCTTCAACTCGGGCACCTGCTTTAATACATCTGTAAGTGCTTCCTGTTGAGGTTTAATCTTTGAGACAGGAGCATCGTGCCAAAAGGAATCCTGCCCTGCATATTTATCCAAGAAGATGTCACTGTTTTGTGCAATACCTCTACTCAACTGGAGTACTTTCTACTGGCTAATCAGTAAGTGCTACCTCGGTGGGTAAATGTATAGTGCTTTTCCTACACTACAGCTGCGTAAAGGGCCAGAAGAGTTGTCTCCAGCGACCATGTGTGTCTGTAACTTTTGCCACCATCCCGATGGGCGCCGGGGTCCCTGGAGTGAGCTGTCCATCATAGTGGGGAAAGGGCGGGAAGACGTTGCACACCGCTGGTGTGTGGGCTGGGGCCAAACAGGCGGAGCTTCTATGCAGTTCACATGCCTCTTGTTTATAAAGGGTCAGAGACCGACCAGAGCAGCAGATGAAGAGACAGAACCTCCTGGTGTCAGGAACTACACGGGGATTGCGCTCGAGAAACTCATGGATGCACAGACCTCCATCAAGGATTGCAGCAAATTGTTGACGGTAGATATCGGGATAAAGCACATCTGCCTAGCCTCCACCGTGCTCACGAATGTTTTGTGCTGATTAATGCGTTACTGAATTTGACCTTCAACTCGGGCACCTGCTTTATTTATATCTGTAAGTGCTTCCTGTTGAGGTTTAATGACAGGTGCATTGTGCCAGAATGAATCCTGCCCTACATATTTCCGTTCCGCCGCGGATCGGGGAAGTTTGGACATTTTCGCGGTCCGTGTGGAACGCAAAAAATGTCGAATTTTTGCAATTTCCGCGAGCGGAACGGAAATTGTCGCCCACCATTAAACTCAATGTGCATCATGTTGGGGCAGTCACTGTATGCTGTGGTGTCTCCATCTCACTCTGAGTCTTATTCTGCCATTATGAAGTCGCTGAGGTGGGTGTTTCTGCTGGTGCACTGTCGACAGTGCTGTTTTGCATGAGAATGTCACAGTCTTCTTCCTCATCATCATCTCCCACCATGATTGGACTTGAGGCTGATGTTACCCAGCTCTCCTCACAACCACAACCACGTTCAGCAATTTTTTCCAAGTGCTCCTCCCGCTGGACTGTGTTGTGTATTTTCATATGGGTAATTTGGCCTCCAGTACCATAATTTGTACCAGGCTGATCTAAAAAAATATTTGCGTTGCAAATGCTGCATACTGCAATGTGCCCTCCTCTTTGCTAACAATAAAAGAAGTCCCAAACTGTGGAGAACAATTATTTTACTGTGCCAATTCCAAAGCCTGAAGAAAAACTGGAGGTAGGTGGGTGTGTCGCCGAATGCCTCTCTGCAGTGAATACTTCTAGTGAGGGAGGGGTTGGTGCAGGTCTTATCTGGAACATTGTAAATTTGGGAGCTGATGGTGCTACCTATGACATATCCCTCAAAGAAGGTTGAGTAGCAATGTTGGACTCCTCTGTGCCACCTTTCCCAATGACTGCCTCATCGTTGTCATCCTCCTCATCATCCCCTTTCATAAGTCGAAGGCTTTCAGGAACTTTTCTTTTCCTTTGATTCTCTTGTTGTCTCCTGGACTCTGTCTGGGTCCATTTTATGTTCCTTTCATCATCATCATCATCAGAAGTGGTGCTAAGAGAAGATGGCAGAGTAGTACCCTTTCTTTTCTGGGAGCCAATCATTCTAAAAGAGAAAGTTCCTGCTCGAAAGGAAGTCAACCTCCTGTTCTGTTTTAAAATCAGGAAAATGTACTATTGTAGGCTGCAGCTGCTGTCCACTTTGTTCTGTTTTCTGGATGGATTGGGTACTATTTTGCAAAAGAGACAAATCTAATTCACTAAACATGCTTGTCCGCATCATCAGGATTACAGTGGACGACTCACTGACAGACATGGTCTTGGGCTTAGGTTTGGGTGCTTCTGTTGATGTGGGAGTGCTGCTCTCAGCTTGCTCCCCAGAAGCTGGTGCGGCCGACACACAACGTGGTAGCCCAAAAAGGATTTGGGGTAATTTGCCACTAGTGGGAAGATTCTCTTCTCGCTGACCACTTTCTTGGAAGTCACCCTAAAGCTCTCAGTTAGCAGTTGCACTAAGCTGCACAAGCGGAAGAGATTGGAGGACTGAGGTGTGACTGCACAAGCTTTTTGTTCAACAGTACTGCAGGTGATGTCTCTTCTCTTGTGCAAGCTAGAAAAACATTTCGGACCTAATTATGGTGTCGGGCAGACTTGAGTCTGCCCGACACCCTCTTGGTCCTGAAACCAAAGGACCTCTGGTCGGCGGTCCTTACAACCAAATTAGGATGCAACCAAACACTGTTTGGTCGCATTCCTACATTTCCCCTATGGGAGCACGCATTACGCCGTAAACCAGCTGTAATACATACTTCAATAGGGAAATGGGAGGGGCTATTTATTCCTGCACCAGTGGCAGGCACCCAAAGGTGCCTGAACGGGGTGCAGGGATCAATAGTGGGGCTCATATTTTAAACTTTGGCCGGGGGAACTAGGAATAAAGTGTAGGCACAGCGACACCTCCGAGCTAGTTTTAACCTACACCACACTGCACTTTGACTTATGGTGTTCCCAGTCACCTTTGAAATCATTGTTTCTTTTTTGTGTTGTATTGTCTTCCCCCACCCTATTTCTCCACCCCAGGCGCTGGCTGCGCCGGGGTGTTTTGCAGCAGCCCTATGATGAGGCATGTCACACAATTGTGTGAGTGAGGGCAGTATTAAGACACACAGCACGTGCCACCACAAGACACAGACTTTTTATTGCTCCCTACTCCTTTTGGTGTAAAAAAAAAAATCAATGGTGGGGCACCATAGGTGCCTCCTCGCCCCCAACCGGAGGCTGTGCACCCTTCGGCCCTGCCAGGGGGCCCCAAACATGCTTTCCAACATGCTTTCCATGTCAGACATTCCGGCATGAGAACCATGCCAACCATGCATCGAAATTCCAAGGGCAAAAAGGCCATCTCTTTGGGATTACTACCAGTTCTGTCTGGCTGACAGGCTCCTTGAGCCCTTAGGAAGCCAACCAGAATCAGCGGCCAGTTTTGTTTCTGACCGCCAGCATTGTAATGCAGTGGGACGGAAAGTAAACCGAAGGGCTGATTACGATGTAGCCCAGAAGGCTCCGACCGCCAGTCGGATCCTTTCCGTGTCGCATCGTATTTGTCCCTTAGAGTGTAAAATGTGGCAATGTTTGCAGTTTGAATTAGTACAGACAAAGGCACTATTAGTGTTGCCTTTTACTTAGGTAATAATAACCACTTTAAAGTCAAACCACACCATCATACCATAAAATGTAATTCCCCATCAGAATAACACACAATCTACAGAATGATGCAGCTCTTTCCTTTATTTCCATATATTCTAAAGGAGACATCAATGGCACTCTGGGAACTGCATGGGCAAACGGAAAAGTAATCTTTAAAAAAATGGAGGTTAGTGTGCACCTATGGCAGGCAATGTTGTCCAGAGGGAAATGGAATAATCATTATTACACAATCTAGATGATGCTGATGTGTCTAAAGTGCACCACAGCCAGGAGGAAATAGAATTATATATCTAAAAACTAAATACTGTTGTGCAGCTTTGCACCTATGGTAGATGGATAAATGGATGGATGAATGGATGGATGGATGAATGGATGGATAGATGGATGATAGATCGACTAAGGCAAAATGGGAAAAAATATAAAATTACAAAACAATTTAACAATTTAATTAATTCAATTCAATTCAATAAATCTTTAATCGTTTATAAATATCCATAAAAGCACAGGTTAAAATACCAGCAAAGTACAATTATAAGCAATGCACAGTGTAAAAGCAATAGGCAGGTAGGGGTGTGTAGTTTATATCAAAGAATAAAATACCTATGTTAAAAAAGGTGCTTAATATTCAAGCAGCAGCGTAATGGATAACATTGGAACACAAAGGGTATGTAGCCCTTAACAGGTAGCAGCATAATATTATAAAGTGCAATCAAGTGTTCAATGAATAACAGCATATTATATTAAAGTGCAATCAAATATAAATAGTTTTAGCAGCATAATACAAAGTGCAATTGAATGTAAGCTTAAAAAGGAGGATTCTAATGTACAGAACAGCTGTTTCTTGTGGAGCACCATCCCATAATAAATATTTATAACCAATCAAATAGCAGCATAATGAGATTGAATATAATTAGCTGCGTTAGGGGGTGCTCATTGAAACACATGAACGAACTGCCACTCTCTAGAAAGAACTTACACCGAAAATCAGGTCATCTCTATTGAGTGTAAGAATTTCCAAATAGGCTATTCTATAATCAGTAATGGCATTAGACTTAAAAAAAGGGATTAGAAATTGTTTGGAGTATTTTTGATCAAAGTTGCAGAAAAATAAGAAGTGAAGCGTAGATTGATTGCTGCGTGTGCCACAGGGGCAGGGCGTTTGGTAAGGTTCCAGCCCTGAGGCGAAAGAGCAAACTTCTCTCCCACCGGCCTATGTTCTTTAAAAGATAGCTGGATGGCAGATGTGATGGGGGGCCATAAGCGTCCACCAAGGACATGTACCTTACAACTGATTATTTCAGAAGCTCTGTGGCATCTCTTATGTTGCTATATTGTTCGTATAGGGCCTCCGGAGGGTCTGTTTACTTATTCCCTCCAGGTCAGTTGGGTTTAGAAAAATTGTTGCAAATTTATGCTGATCAAGCTTTTTCTGACAGGGGCAAGCAAGGGTATTCTCCCTCCCTTATCACATTTAAGGCTGTCTACTATTATGTCTCTCGACAAAGTAGCTGTTGGGTTTTGCCAGTCTTTTAACCAGAATATGGCGGGATGGTGAGGAGGAAATTGGGGCCCCTAAGAGTTTTCCGGCAGAATCTATTTTCCTCTCCTTGGATACCTCTGCATTTTGTAAAGCCCCAAACTTCTGCACCATATGTTGCGGTGGGAATGCACTGTGTTTTATAGATTTTAGTTATAGATAGCACTACCTCAGCTCTCTTGGGTTGGGGGAGGCTCAAAATTGAATTAGTGGCTTTAGAAAATTTACTTCTACTGTGGCCCAAGAGCCATTGTCAGAGAATACTAACCCCATATAGGGGAAAGTGCAAGGGCATAACAAACATTCTGGACCTGAGGTAATTGAATTAAAAAAGGGGCTTTTTAGAGTCACAGGTCATTATGAACGATTTTTTTAAATTAGTGTAAAGGTCTAAATCAGCCATGAAATCTACAAAACCCCTAACTAAAGTACGTAGTGCATTCGGTGTGCTACCCATTAGGACCGCATCATCTGCGTACAATAGGGCGGGGAGTGTAGTACCGTTGATTCTCGAGACATCATTAGTGAGTTCAGACAATACATTGTGTAAATCATCAATATATAAAATATATAGGAGAGGGGCAGTACACACCCGTGCCAGACCCCTCTGCCAATATTGATATCCCCTCACACCTCTCCGTCCTTACCGATCCTCACCCGTGCCTTCAAATCCCTGTGCAAATAAGTTAAAAAATGAACTAAAACCTCATCCAACCCATATTTTAAAAGAACCAACTACAGGCGTGACCTGTTAACGAAGTCAAAGGCTGAGGTGTGGTCCATAAAAGGCAAGTAAATTGGCGACATCCGGGCTATGGTATATTTGCCGACAATCATATTAAGATTTAGGCACTGTTCCACGGTTCCCAATTTACTTCTAAAACCTAACTGCCACTTATTCAAAATGTGATCCTCCTCAGCCCAAGACCTAACTTTGTTAGATAGGATGCTCTCAAGAATCTTTAATGTGTTGCCAATCAGGGAGATCGGTCTGTAGCAGCCAGGGTTGGATCGGTCTCCTTTTTTAAAAATTGGAACAATGATGCTGGTAGTCCATGTGCTCGGGATAAAAGTGTTTGTTAAATTGTTAAAAACAGTAAGTAAAAGGGGTGCCCAGAATTCGGGTTTATGCTTGATAAGATCAAAAGAAAGCCCATCAGGGCCTGGGGCCTTATTACCCAAGCTTTAATAAATGGCGTCCTCAACTTCTGACACGGATATCAAAATCCACGACATACCATGGGAATTAAAAGGGTCCTCGCTCTGGTATAGGGCTGTATATATCTTGGAAAAATGGGCTTCCCAGGCTTCACTGGTTATGTTACAGCTTAAGGGGGTGAGAGTGAGACCTATAGACCTGATATCTTTGACTGCTGCCCAGAAACCATTCCCATTGTTAAGACTAGCGGCACAGGCAAGATTGTCCCAGCGTTCTTTGAGGATCTCGTCTTTACGTTGCCTGGCCACTTATTTGTAGTGTAACCTCAGAGACTTAACAAGAGTTACATCCTTTGGTGTTGCTGTAAGTGCTGCACTGAGTTCTCTGTTTGCTCGCGAGCAGGCATTATTAAACCATCTTGAGTTCTGGTTAGTGTCTAGTGTAGGCCTGGAAATCAATTGTTTAATGCCAGCACATAGATGGCTAAAAGCGTTAATTGCCTCTGGGTTAGGATTGCTAGGTAACAGACAAATATCAATGAGTGATGGGTATGCTTTTATCATTTTGGAAAACAAATGTTTTTTATCAATGCCTTTCCAAATCACTCTTAGGTTATCAGTCGAGGGCACTAGATTACTGGCCCCTGGCTCTTTAACAAACTCTAGTCTCGGGGCAAGTCTAATCGTAGTTAAAATCGGGTTATGATCGCCCTGTATAGTAGATAAGACCTCTGCTTTTGATAAAAAGTCTTCAAGTGTAACAGATATAAAAACATAATCAATGGTAGAGGTGCAACCCCGACCCCTGTATATAGGTATTAAACAATTATCATTGTGACATACAGCCGCGATATCCATAACATTTAGTAAATTATGATTAGATAGATGATCTAACAATTCTGTCCCCCTTTTGCATGGGTGCTCGTAAGCCAAAGGGACAGCAGCTAATTCATTTTCCCTAGGAATCCTGGCATTAAGGTCACCACCTAGGCAAATTCCAACCAAACTATGCGACGCCTTTTGACTGTCAAATATAAAAATGAATAAAATGCATATTTGGTAATGTTAAAAAAATCATTGTTATAAACATTGATAAAACAAATTGGCGCCCCCATGTGTAGAACAGGGTTTGAAAGTTATTGTTGTTTGTAGGAACAATCTTAGCACTACCACCTGAGGAGATGTTAACCCAAATGGAGAGTCCGCCAGATTTGCGGCCTACTTTAGGAGCGGGTACAATGTTATTAAAACATTCAAACCCTTCTGGATATTGAACCCTCGTAGCCCAGGTTTTTTGGAACATGAGGATATCAAATTTTTGGCCTATATGCACCCAGTCTTCAGAATTTAATTTAGAAGCCAAGCTTGCAATGTTCCAGCTTAGCACATGCACATGCAGGTTTGAGTCATATGGTTCTTGGGTGTTTTGTCCCAAGGAATTGGACAGGGAACTAATCGGAGCGGGTGCAGCTAATGTTGGGATGGAGATCAGTCAATCCAGGCTGTCCAGACAGGGCAGAAAACCTGTTATGCATTGTATGCGGAGAGATGGCAAAGATGTTTTGCTCTGGGGTTGGTTTATAGAAAAAAACTAGAGGCAGTGACCAGATGAGGGTTGGAATGATGTTGTTAATCTCCTGTGTCATCAAAATCGATCTTACACATGACGGTCGTCGAAAGTTTCCCTCAATGTTTTTTAATGATATCGCTAATATTTCCCACCCTAAACCCTTTGTGTTTGACAAGCCAATCAGTGCTTTTGTTTCGCAATTAATCCCATGTTTCAGTCTGATTTTTGCGTAGAGGGGGAACGTCCACTAAGACTAGCACATAGGGACCTGCTGCTGGTGGTAAGCTAAGAACTTCTCTACTGGCCTCAGCAGACGTTCCGCTATCATGGATTTCGATAGCGGTGGTTGCGCTTTGAGTGCTACACCCTGAGGTGGCTTTATTTATAGGATTTGCGGTGGCAACATAATTAGCTGGGTGGATATGGGCGTTTGGGCTGTTCATACGGCCTGTGGTTGATGATTTATTCTGAGCGGGAATGGGTTTAGGTAGCGGGCATTCCATTGCTTTGGTGCATATAACACAGGCACTGTTGGGGGGGGGCATAGGTGTTGGAGTTTGCCGTTGTTGGTTCGATTTCCCTTCACCAGGGGATTGCACATTAGAGACCCCCCCTTGTTTGGTGGTTGATTTATAAATATTAGTATGTGTATCTAATTTATTTGTCAATGACTCCAAACGATCTAAACGTTTCCAAAGGGCAGTGAAATTCTTGTCCTCAAGGTATCTAATACGCTCATATACAGTTTCCACTATGATGTCGATTGAGATGTCGCCAGATTGAGGGCTCAGTCTGAGTAAAAGTAGGATGATTTAATGGTTCCGATAAAGTTAAGTCGACAGTCACATCAGTGGCTTCCACAATTGCAATTGCTGGAATCGCAAGAGGCACCGTGCCTTAGATCCATGAGCTTAGGACTGTGCGTTGTTGTTTTAAACGGGGGGTTGTTTCCTCTTAGAGCTGGTCGGTTTAGCCAGTTTTCTTTTTCTTTTTGCCCCTGTGGTTACTGGGTTCAGGGAGGCATGCATGTCTGGTACAATGTCCTTATTACAGACCACTACTGGGTGATCCACAAAGGCTCCATTGCCCTCATCGCCCTGATTGCCCTGGTTATGTTCTATATTGCAGTTGCCCCCTAGATTTGGTGAATGCTCTGTTGGAGGCATTTGGCACCAGGGTGGGCCAATACAATCCTCTTGTTCCTTCCCTGCCAGAGGAGTGGTCCATGGAGCCGCCAGTCCCAAGGACAATTGCCTCTCAGTTAGCTCGATCTCATTTGTGACAATATTAACTGATCTTTCTAGCATGCTGTCTATGGAGGTAGAGGGACAGGAGCTTGTTATGATTGTACGTTTCCCCATGTGGTAGTATTTCTACACTCACCTCACACCTTAGAAGGTGGAGCCTCTTAGGCCCTGCCCAGCCTCTGCCAGTCTCTGGCAGGTGTGGCCCCGGCACGCCCGTGCTCGTCCCATATTGCGGGAGACTGGCAGTGATTTTATCGAGCCCCTGCCAGAGGAGTGGTCCATGGAGCCGCCAGTCCCAAGGACAATTGCCTCTCAGTTAGCTCGATCTCATTTGTGACAATATTAACTGCTCTTTCTAGCATGCTGTCTATGGAGGTAGAGGGACAGGAGCTTGTTATGATTGTACGTTTCCCCATGTGGTAGTATTTCTACACTCACCTCACAGCTTAGAAGGTGGAGCCTCTTAGGCCCTGCCCAGCCTCTGCCAGTCTCTGGCAGGTGTGGCCCCGGCACGCCCGTGCTCGTCCCATACTGCGGGAGACTGGCAGTGATTTTATCGAGCCTCCAGGTGGGGTGCGCGGTGTCACGGCAGGTGCACAAACTGAGGGGTGTAGTTTGTGTAATCCCATTCGTTACCTAGGTCTGGTATGCTTGACAGTTAGTGTCCAGAATCCGTTTTTATACGTCAAACCTGTTCACAGCCCTCTCCTCATAGATGATGGGCTCCGTCAGCAAGTGCCGCAGAGTAAGGATAACAGGTCGCCTTACGTCGCGGGGAACCTACCCGTGCGGTTGCACTGCCGGCAGTGCAACCGCACGGGTAGGTTCCCCGTGATTCTGGACACTAACTGTCAAGCATACCAGACCTAAGTAACGAATGGGATTACGGGCTGTCTTTTCCCGAATCCCATCTTCTAGTATTTACTTTCTGGTCCTGACGAAGCGCTCCCGGATCCATTAGGGACCGTCCTATAGCGCGAAACATGTTGACCTCCCTTTAAATCACTTTTGTTAATATACCACACGGGTTGAGAGGAGTGGGACTTTTATTTGGTCTTGTTTCCCCTCTCTAAACAGCACTACTGTGCATCTCCATCCCCGTGAATTTTTTAGCTTGGACCAGGGACCTCCTGATTAAAATACTTTAGGTCCCTGTTTCATTTTTAAACCTGCACTCACTAGCACATACCTACCCACACACCCTCACTCACAAATGCGGCAACTCCTTAAAAGAACTCCACCAGAGAGCCCCTAACCAAGGGCCCGTGAGGGACTGCAGCGCCACCCCTACGAGGAGCAACCGTGCCCAATGATGATGCTATACATCCGCGAGGGTGTGTGAGGGCACTCAGTACCACCACAGGAGTACTCTCTCCTCACTCTGCACACTCTCCCTACCTTTGGAGACATTCCCGACTATCTACAGCTTATCTGTTGGCTGTTACTCCCCTCTTACATTATAGGAACTGTAACCATCCATTGGAACAATATACCAAAATGACTCCTGCTCACATGGCACGGGGTACAAAGACAAATGGTGGTCTATGGCATACACACACACACACAGTGGCCAGACAAAGCAGGCATGGTAACACAGTTGAAAACAGCCTTAATTCAGCAATGTCAAAACCAACATTTTGTATATATGCAGCAGACAAGGAGAGTGATCCTTCCAGCTCCAAATCAAAATAAAAAGATACCAGGAGATGGACAAAGCACTGGGAGGAGCCTACTGGACAAGAAATTGCAGTCTCTCAGACACTTCCTTCCTGTTGGAAATTTAAAAAAAAAGTTTCTTGCACAAAGAACCCATCTCCAACAGCCTGTGGGAGAAGTAAATCCACTCAAAAAGCCTCTCAGTTGCATCTCTAGCACAAAATCTGCTTGAGCAGTGCACTACATTGGTGGCATCGCACACAAGCCCAAAGTATTGGACAAACTCACTAGCGGCCGCTGAAACAAATCTTACTTGTATTCTGGTGCCCACAGGGTCGTAGTCTTCGGGGTTCAGTTGCTGTGGTGTATGGGGGACCTGGAAAATGGGGATCCACACTGGAGACTGTCAGGCAGATGCTGATTTGAGTGAGCATGCTCCCCAAATCCTTTGTTTCCAAAGAGTCGAGGCAGCTGGTTAGACTGCCAAGGTCGGCTCATCGGAAATGCACATCATAATCCAGACGGTGGTCTAAACTCCCTGTACAGCTCCATGGCTGCTGCTGAGATGGCTGTCGGAGAAAGGCGGTCGGTCGGAACACGTGATGCATGCATCGTAAGCTGGTGATAGGATTAACCGATTCCAATAAGACAGCGGCGGTCTGACCTCCTTTGATAGGACCGAGGAAGCCAGTCTGATCAGTATCATGATAAGGCCCTGATTATGAGTTCCGGTGTCTAGCCACCAGACCAGTGCTGTGACGGTCGGGAGAATGCCACTAAGCCGCCAGCATCCCAACTGCCACATTAGGACACTACCGCCAGGCTGGTCATGTGTTGGCAGCGGTGGCATGCTTCAGAGCCTAAAGAGAGCCTGGAGCACATGTTACAGCTGTGCAGTGCCGTGCCACTTGTATATTGGGCGC
This sequence comes from Triturus cristatus, assembly GCF_964204655.1. Classification (NCBI taxonomy): domain Eukaryota; kingdom Metazoa; phylum Chordata; class Amphibia; order Caudata; family Salamandridae; genus Triturus; species Triturus cristatus. The sequence goes on from NC_140595.1 coordinate 443,888,122, forward strand.
AATGTTGCCATGCAACATGTCTTGCATGCATACAGTGCTCGCATGAGAGTGCTGGACTGAGTGGGCACAACATATGCTTCCAGCGACAATTCCCAATGGGCTAAATCACCCTGTTTGTGACCCCTTCCCTGCCTTTCTGCCGACCACTTCATGGCAGGGTCCCCGGGATGAAAAGTCAGTGTAAAGTCAGGTTGTGATCAACAGTGCGGGGTCAGCATCGGCACCATCTCCATAAACCTTCACTTTCCCCACCACTGCTGGCAAGAGATCCTTGTGGTGGCAGTGGACTTGCGGTGGTCCAACCGCATTCCTCATAATCGGCCAGTTGGACGGCCAAGTAGGTGGCGCTCAGACAGCCAACAACGGTATGGCCGTCCAAAGACAGCTGTACTCATAATCAGGCTCTTAGTCACATTGTAACAGAGTATCATTTAAAAGAATATATAATTTCCTCCACATTGGTCACTTAAGATAAGACTAAGCATCAGTGAATGGTCAACTGAAGACTTTAAAAAAAAAAATACAGTTTCAAGTCAGTAATTCAGGAATTGGCTTTTTAAAAAACTCACCAGGTACATATACTATTGAAACTTGGTAGTCCTTAATTAAAACTAATAAACAGCATACCTTGCACACAATATTCTTCCCATTCTGAAATATTTAATTACCCTTCAACTTCACTCTAGCAAAGGAAGGGTTTGCAAACTCTTGACCTGCTCTTGTTAGGTTTCTACATGGTAATATTTCAGCACATTGAACAATATTTTGAGGAATCATGCAACAAATATTTACATTATTTTCAAATCTGGAATTATGTAAGCCTTAAAATGAAGCAGCATCTGCCTAATTCATCCCAATCTTTAACTGGATTCCTTTAACTTTACTGGCCACACCCATACTTCATATCTATATTAATTCTAAGGCTAAAAACAGGAGAATGTTGACAAATATGTTAAAGCGTTTTCTAAGATATTAGGAACTACAGTAAATTATTCCGAGCTTACACGGTTTATCTAATAATGTGCAGATATTCTTGACTCTAGAAAGCTTAACATCTACCTTTTTGCATAGCATTACGAGTACACTGTCTCACAGAGCTCATAAAAACTACAAAGAGAGAGAAGACTTAAGCTTAGCTCTCTCAGCAATTTGTTGATGTGTCATTCATGGCATTCATCAGCCATTTGATTGTGACTTTCATTCATAACATATGACATTTTGCAATTGCATCAAGACATCAAGGCATATGTTATTGGTTTAACAGCGAGGTGATACCACTTAGGGAGGGCTACAGTGCTGTTGTTTGCTGTCTTGGGAACACTTACATGCAAGAAGAGAAGCAAACATCACATAGAAGAAAGGAAAGTAGCTTCTACTTATAATTTCTTGCATAATCAATCACTAGTGCTAAATATTTTCAGCTCCATACAGCATCTGTTTTTGATTTTAAGAGAAGTATTAACTGTAGGATTGGAGATTAAGTTTCTTCTTTCACTCACCTTTACCCCAGTTGTTTTGGGGTTAGAGAAGAATTAGGTGCAGGTTTGGAGAGGAAGGTTCACTCACTTGAACTTCAGCCTAGGAGCATTGTGCTGTCTGTTACCGAGAAAACAGGGCATATCACAGGTTCTGCACTCTCACCCTATCTCAGACCAAGTAAATGGCAAGGTCCACAGTCACCAGAAGCAGGCCTGAAGTAAAGGTCACCTAACCACTAAGATTAGCATTCATGTTGGGCATATATTTTCTAACTGTAAGGGCTAGGGCTCCCATTGGATGAAGGGGTTAGGATTTCCGAGCATTGGAGCTTCAATTGCTCCAGGGTATCTGACTGTCAGGGTTAAGGCTCAGATTGAACCTAGCGCTTAGGACTCCAATCGGTCCATGCTGTCAGATTGATAATGTGGGTGTTTCCACTAGATCAAGGCTTAGGTCTCCCATTCGTCCAGGTCACCTGACCACTAGGGTGTATTCACCTACTTAAACAGAACAATTAGGGCATCCAGCTCAGGTATCCAAGTAAAAGGTAACAGGTTGAGGGTGCTGGCTCTTGGGGACTGGAAAAGAACTAGGGTCAGAAACTCTACCACTCCTCCACAAGCCTACACATAAGCAACCAGTGACTACTGAAGGAGACAGCTGTTACTGGCTGCAGGGGATTATCACTCCTGGATATAAACGTAATACACATCCAAAGGATGAGGTAAACTAGTACTTACCGAACACAGGAGAAAACTTAGCTAAGGATAATCAACCCACAGGAAGAACTCAACCAAAACAGCATGCATGAACTTCATTTGCTGGGAAGAACTTAACACTTAGGGCAAGGCATGACTACATGATCACTAGTTTTCCAGGTCACACCATCCTCCCTCACTTCTCCACACCCCTTTCAAAACTTTCAACCCACTTTGGAACCCTGTAGCTGTGTTACAGCCATTCCTTGTGAATGTTTGATGAGCTCATCTTATTTCCACTGCATGATCTGTAGACCACCTTGCAGCGCTGCACATTTTAAGGATACTTTACTGAATGCAATACCCAAGAATGTACTACAGAACCCCAAATTATATATACTGAGATACGTCAACAATTAGGGCCTGATTTGGATTTTGCTGACATTACTGTTGTTCTGCTGCTGAGGCAGGCCCCAAGTACAACCTGAGTTGACGGTCTTTCATTGTCGTATTTAGATGCATGCAGGCTGACTCATAGGCAATTCCTAGACGGAGTGAGCCCGTTGCAGAATGTGGTCAACAATGCACCATAACTGTGGCCATTGGTTGGATGCTAGCAGAACACACCTGATGTTAATTGGCCAAATGGAAACACCTGCATACCACATTATAAAACACACCCCATTTCAGACCTTGATCCTCTGCCATTTCAGCTACAGCACAACTTTAGATCCAAAGGCTCTGCCAATGAACTGAGGTTTTTTGTTTTGCCTTCTCCCTGTCTCCTGTCCATTTATTCCATTTATTTTAGCACCTTGTATTCAATAATGAACTTATTTTTCATTTTGTGCACAATGCCAGGCCACAAAAATGCATGTTTAACTGAGGGAGAATTGTCAGTCATGGTGGATGAAATCCTAAGAGTAGAGTCACAATTGTTTGGACACCGCGTCCAAAATACAACGGTGTCACATAAAAGGCAAATTTGGGCCAGAATGGTTGACAGGGTGAATGCTGTAGCTAACAACCTGCTCGCACTAGAGGAAATTAAGAACAGGTGGAACAACCTCCAATGGAGGGTGGTTTCCCCTGCCTCCAAGCATCATATGGATACCAACAGAACTAGTTCTGGTTCTCCCAAGTACACAATAACATGTGTGCCCTGGGAGGAGAAGGTTTTGCAGATCCTACATACTGAAGGCTTGAAAGGAATAACTGGTGGAGTCTGGTAAATGACACTTTGCAAAGTCACAATGAACCTCAATGTCATGTTTGTTCTCAAATCAGCTGATGCCAATGTGTCCTGCTCATATTTTCATAAAATACAAACCTCATAGTATCAGTATCATGTAATAATTATTGCTTCTGTGTATGCATTGTATTACATCTAAGATATAGATGTCAAACTCCATTACATGTCACATGATGGTATGGTTTAACCCTGGGCGTAGTTCGCGAAGTAGCACTTCCCGAAGCTACGCAAAGTGCACTTCGCACTACGCAAGCTACGCGTAGCACTTTGCGAACAGCGTAGTACCTTGTTCGCACTGTGCCAGATGTCGTTTTCAATGATTGCACAGTGCGGACAAGCAACCGGCACTGTGCAATCATTGAAAATAGCATCTTGCACACTGTGAGCTGTAGTTTTCTGCTGCTCGAGTAGATTTTTACTCGAGCGGCAGCTTTCTCAACGTGAACTGGTAGTTCGCAATGAGGAACCTGACCTCCTCGCGTTGGGAATCGCGCCGGGAGGTTTATTTTCCATGCTCGCGATCGCCAACTTGATGTTGCTGATCGCGAACAAGGAAAAAGACTCGCTGGGATGTCATTTTGCTTGCTCGCGGTCGCCAACTTGACGTTGAGGACAGCGAGCAAGCAAAAAATGACTGTAGCACCACGCAACACTACGCTACGCATGTTCGCACTGTGCTACGTGCAATTCGCGTAGTGCGAAGTAGCGCGAACTTCGCAAACTACGCGAGCGTAGCGTAGTGCTTTGCCCAGGCTTAGTATGGTTGTAATTTTTACAACACCAAATAACCATTACCCACACGTGTTGTCAAAATGTAAGTGTCTGGCCATTTTCCCCTGCATATGTTCCATCGGTATGTTCCATTAATCATGTTGTAAGTGTTGTGAAGTTTTCTAAGAAATTACTACAACTATGATGACGCCCTGTTTCTGTTCTTCTGAAGAATATTGCTAAGTCATGTGAGAAGTTGGCCTGTAGGAAAGTAGGATCTGCTTCCTATGGTTACCCCCACCTTTTGCTTGATGTTACACTGTTTTTGTCTAGTCTGACTGGGATCCTGCTAATCAGGACCCCAGTCTATCTGCTATCTACCTAAAATGTTATATCCTGTACTTAGGTACACTCCAGATTGGATACTGGGGTCCCTTGTCAGTCCCTAGTACATGGTACACATGTACCCAGGGCATAGGTATCCCAGAGGCCTCCCATGGGCATGCATTATGCCACCCATAAAAGGCCATACAAAATGGAACTACAGGCCTGCCAGTGCAGCCTGTGTACGCTGGTGCTTGCACCACTTACGAAAGATGATAGGTGCACAAATCATGTTGTTCATTCTCTCTTTCTTAACAGATTTCAATATATGATAGAGTGCCATATAGTGATCAATCAGTTTTATCCATTTTCAATGCTCCCTAATGAAAATGGTTTGTGTTGTTTTCTGAATGTTGTCCTGTTCCACTCACCCAACTGTCTTGATGTCATGAGTTTCACTAAACAAACTATTGACACAAGATGTATTATGTATGCACATACTTGTACTGAATATAAGTGGTACTTGCAAACATTGACACTGCACTGTTCACATGACTAATGCCAAATATCCATCCAAGTAGTGGATATGACTGTTTTGCAGTCTGATAGGCCTTAGAATTGTCAATTACACATTTCACCTCTTCACTGTGTTCGGCTGAATGGTTGGGAGATGTCAGGTATACTCCCTAATCACTTATCTGATTACCTGCGGATTTAATGGCTTACTGTTTGAAACGGAAAAAAGTTTGTGTAATGTGTTCAGTACCACTGGAAGCTATTTTCACAATAATTGCTAGCTATTATGTCTTCTAATTATTTACATTGTTTGTCTCAAAAGATTAGAATGTACAATACACACTTTTTCTAATTAAATGTTCTCCATTTCTCAATGTGTTAAACTGTCTGACCATGTGGGCAGGTTCTAGCCACTGAAGAAACCTCCACTGCAGTGCATGATCAAGCCTTCAGTGAGGACAGCACTCCTGGTGATATGGAGGAGCTTGAGGAGCCTGGTACATCCGGTCAGTCTGAGCCAGCAGCTCCAGTGACACTCCCTGTACCCATACCAACACCTCCCACCCCAGCTTTAACACCTCAGCAACATGAAGACCCCACTTCCTGTGTCCCTCCCACGGTGACACCAATTGTGTGCCCCCAGTCATGGGTGATGTTGAGCCCACACCTCCAGCTTACCCAGGACCCAGTCAGATGGGGCACACCGGACCAAGAGAACAGGGTAGTTGGGTTAGGGGTTGTGGAAGGATGTTTGTGGGCCAGTGTACTGTATCCACTGAGGTCACTGACACACAGACCACAATTAACCAAGTCCTGAGAGCCTACCATCAGTCCTAAGACATGATTGGCCAGATACTCACTGAGCTATGGGACAAGAAGCAGCTGCAGAGGGAGTACAACCACCAGATGGAGGTCATATGGGCTTCCTGATTTGTGTGCTGCAGGATACTTACGCCGACAAGTTCAGGGCTTTCCCAGCACAATCTACCCCTTCCTGTGGTCCTACAACATCATAGCCATCTACACTGGCCACAGGAAGGCAGGCCCTGCCAACATTAGAACCACTTGCAGCCCACTAGCCCCTGAATCTGTGGATCCCCACCCCCACATCAGGATACATTCACACTGATCACCAGGAGGTGAGGATGGCAAGACTTCTGCCACCACCAACAAGAAACCTCTACTCAAATTTTCTCCAGTGTGTGCCTACCATTCACTTTGTGGATTAGTTCAGGACACATTTGCCTTTCTGATGCTAGTAGTATTTTTGACTTTGGACTTCAAACAATTTTGGATCTACAGCTAGGATTTTTTTCACCATGGCTGACTTCTTCACCTTTTGCTTTTCTTTTTTTATATTCACCCTCTTTATTTTCATCACGTGTGGTACAATAAATTTGCAAGTCAAAAATTCATGACTGGAGTTGTATATCACCACTCTATCAATGCATTTGTTTAATTCCATCATAACTTGACACTGACAGAACATCAAAAGATTATGCCCGCATAGATGATTTGCAAGTAGGTATTGTTTATTTCACTTTCCAAACATGAAACCCAAAAAATGTCATACCATTCAATCAAGATCTACTATGTTTATCCCATTTGACCAATACTTGTCTGCCAACATTTGCACTAACATAAGAATCCATGCATTAAACTAATACTCAGTGCCAGTTTTTACATTTAGAGTTCCAGACCTTGCCAACATGGAAGGAAGGGATAGCTCCAACACAATAAGATAGAATAGGCAATTGTATGATGGAATCACGCATGCGTTTTGCACGCATGCCTTTTCAATGCCGGCATTAGAACGAATGCATTGTCAAGACACGTTCCTTTTGCCCGCAAGTCTTCAAAAAGACTTACCTTAGGAGGCACTGGACTTTGGATTAGTATCATTTTCTATTTCAACTCCAGTCTGAGCAACAATAGGGAAGGTGTTGGACTTAAACTCCAATACCACTCCACTAATGGGCTCCCCTAAAACAAGTTGTTGTAATGACTTGCATGCTAATTGAATGTGTGGTAATAACACGTTTGTTCTATTGCCGGTGCTGTAAAGGCACAGTGTGATTCCGGCTTCATACTAAAGGATGTTTTCCAGAATATTCAAATTTTCTGTGATTCATGTCATCAGCTGGAACCAAATCTTCTGGCTCACATAACGAAGAAGCCCACATCAATAACACTAAGAGACAAAACTGTGGCAGCACTACATTTTGTATACACAGGATCATTACCAACCACTATTCCTGTATCTGGTGGAATGTCACAGCCAGTTTTCAGGGTGTGCCACAAAAAGTATGTCCGATAATGATGAGACTCATCAACAGCTACATACACTTTACACACAATGAGGATTTTGCCAATGTGAAGGGAGTTTAGCATGATTTGCCTTCACTACCTCATGTGTTTTGAGAAAATTATGGCACACATATAGCCTTAGTGCCAATACGTGAAAGAGAACAAGTCTAATGTAATCTTCAAATCTCCCATCCAATCACAGTGCAAGTCAGCTTGGTACAAGATTTGTACTTCCTAAAACTGTGTCTGTCTTTCCCAGGATCAACCCAAGTTCCCTTTGTTCTTGGAAACAGCACCATATAACTGCAAATGCAACAAATCGAAAATGTCCAAATTAAGATAACATTGTAACGGAACCTAAAACAGATCCACAAAACAAATTACCACTCTCACAGAACATGATGGCCACATTACATAGTCAACATATGGAGGACACAGTTTCACAATACAATAAGGAATAACCAATGTAACTGAACACAGTAGTCAATGTGTCCACACTTTGATCTATAAACACCTTTGGCCTGACCGTCACAGAACTTGCCCTTTCCAACAAAATACCACCACATACCTCTCTCTTCACCACATCAATAATTGGTGTAATGGTGAAAGACATGACATGTAAAGATATGCTTACACTTATGAGAAGAAGTTGTCAATGACATCATTCGTAAGTCAACTCCTTCCTCTTCACCACTATCATCTTGATTTGGCATATCTGATTCCTCATCCGGAGCCTCTTCATGGTCTCCATCCTCTGCCATGTAAGGAATGTTCCATTGTAGGGCAATGTTGATGATCAAGGAGCAGGCTCTGGTGAATTGGCACATCTTAGAGGGTGAGTAGAGAAGGTCTCTATCAGTTTTGTCCAGGCCTTAAAATCTGGCATTTAGGAGCCCAAAAGCCCGCTCCACTGACCACCATATTTGTCCATGGTCTTCAATGAAGCAGACTTTCCCTGGCGTTGTTGGATTCCTCAGCGGTGCCAACAACCATGGTTGGTTGGGATACGATGAGTCTCCTAGATGGAAAAAAAAGGCCCAAAATTATTAAATGCAACTCCAGATCATGCAACTAGCAATGCCTCAGACAATATTATGAAATATTGTACTGCCCAACAAGCCAGGCCCTCTCAGGTCCATGTTGAGACATTTGCAGGGGTATGGGGCTGTTCTGTAGTACAAAGGAATCATGGGCAGAGCTGGGGACATGGGCACAAATGCTTGTGAAGTACCTATACGGTGAGCAGACAACTTGCACATTGATTGAATGGATATTCTTTAAATTCCAGTACACCTTTTCTCTGGTGTGTGATGGCACTAAAGCAATATGAGTGCCATCAATTGCTTCAATCACATGTGGTAGGTAACCCAAACAATAGAAGTCATCCTTCATGTAAGTTAAATCCTGCTGCATTGGAAACTGGATGAAGCTGTTGAAGTGTCTCATAATTGAAGATAGACCTTCTTGCAACACACCACTAAAGATTGGTTGTGAAATACCACCAGATATTGCCTAAGTGGATTGGAAGGATCCTGTGGAACAAAATGAAGTACAGACATGATTTGTGTAATAGATGTGGGATTTCTGTTGTGAGGCTGTAGATTTGGCTCCAGCTGATGAGATAAATCCAATATTGTTTGCCTATTCAAACTGAAATTCTTGATGATATCCCTTTCTTCCATGGTGGAAAGGTCTGGAAATGGGCGGTATACCGGAGGCTGTCATCTCCTCAGTCTCCCAGGGTTTATATGTCTGCATTAGAGAACCATGTGAACATTCAATACATGATCAATGGCTACATATGTAATGAGCAACCCAAAAGACATCTAGTCTTAAAAATGTATATGAGTTAATACATATTGTGAAGCTATATTTCCTTTTTGTACTTTAACCATCACAAATTACATGTATGGCCTTGATATGAATCTGAGGAATAAATATGTACATCAGCCTTTTAAAATGTATTATATACAACATTTATGATATTTTCAATAATTTCCTCCAAAAAGACCACCAACGGAGGTGTACACACACCCCACTAATATTGTGTTTCAACACATTAATCCAGTAAATTTAATTGTTTATTTTTTTTTAAAAAGGAGTGTCCATAAAAGTGTTATTATTTGATTAAAGTAACCTCTATTTGGAGTGATAGTGACATACTTAACTGTCACTAACACACTAGTTTGAATTCCTAAAATGGGGGATGCCTGACCTCGGCAACTGCAGTGCTTAATTTGAGTCAGTGGTTTCCAGTGCTCAGCACTGGTACTTAATTGTCAACACCAGCACTTATGACAGTCTGTCACATGGTGGCATTGTTTGCTTAATATAGAGACAAGCAAAACAACAATTGTTTATTAATTCAATCTATCATAAAAATGGCTAATACCTACCTTCCAAGCCATTCTCATAGCTTTGGGGGCCTTGAATAATCTGAATTGTCAAACTTGGAGAAGTGTGATGCTTAGCAGTTGTGTTGGTACTGGCATTGGCAGTGCTTCAAGGAGTAATGGGCTGGTAAAGCTGCAGGGGCCTCCTGACGAGGACCCCTGCACTTATTTTGTTCCCAAATTAAGCACTAGCCAATAGGACATTTGAAATAAGACAGCGGAGGGCAGTGGGTGGTAAACTCCATGACAGATACAGCCATAGGCTAACATTGGTAAATGTAACGGTGGAAGGCCAATGGCAGTGTCCGCCTCAACTGACAATTGTGTACATTGTATACATTTACGCAGCGGCTGTTAAAAAGCTCACTTGTCTCCTAACACTGCTGCTATCAAGACCTCCTCCAGTTTTGCTGCTGTTTCTTACCTCTGGGAGCAACCATGTCAGGTCCCACAATTGGGAGGGCCACTGTCTTCATGCCAGAGGAGTGGGAGTTGCTGCAAAAGAGGTCCTCCCCTATATGGCCTTCTCTATGGCTCAACAGAGAAACAGGTATATGTCTGGCATACATATGTGAATCTGTCTAACTGGCTCTTTTCTATTTACAGATGCTACAATGTCCCTTTAAGTTCCAGAGTGAAGTGTAGTGACTGATGTTAAGTGTCACATAATGTGGTCAATTCATAGGACAATAATGTTAGGGAATTGTATTTTCTCCAATGTCAAATATACCACACCATCAATATTTGTTGTGTGTTACAATCACTGGATTCACATTGGTGTGTATGTAGAGATCTACACAAGTACATGTTTGATGTACTTGTGATAAGTTGCAAAAATCATCATGGTAAATGGTTAACACATCATAAACCTTTTACACCTGGAGATATGTATGTATTGTGTCCAACCAAACTAAAAATTATGTTAGTTATGTGTATAGTCCTACAAATCATTCAGCGTAGATCAGGTCTCTCCAAAATGTAGTTTGTGAGCTATTAGTAGCTCCCAGACCCCTTCAGTGTAGCACACAGCCCTGAGGTGACTTATTGGATGGGCCCAAGATTACCTTTGTAATGAAATAGCTGGGGAAAGGAGGTGCTCGTGTGACATCATGATCATCAGGCTGCAGATAGCAAGGCCTGTTATTGAGCAGTGCTCATTCAGATTCATGGGTCAGTCTGGCCCTGAGTCACAGGGTCATACAACTGATACACTGAGGTACAGCTGACAAGAGCAAATCTCCTTTTCAGGTCAGAATATGAGGTGTGCTTAGATTATGCCCCTTGACTTGTGTCAGAGTTCATCCTGATTTTGGAACAATTAATGGAAATTGATGGTCAGGGAGGAAAGGTGAGAGAACACTTTGTGAAATCTCAGTCACTTCTGCATGTTTGCTGGCAAGCACCAGAAGATTAGAGATAGAAAACTGCGAACAACTTTGAATGAGAACGAATTGCATTTGACCTGATAATTGTTTGCTCAGGTAAGTTTACAATTTTTGGAAGCATGTCCAAAATGAAATTACGGCTAAGGCTGTATTTTTGTTTTATTTCTCCTTCACATTTCTTTGTCTAGTAGATTTTAGGACTCATGTTAATGAGACCTTTTGATTTTACTGAATATATACATACAATATTCTCACATATAGGGATTTTCAGCCAGCTTTCTTCATCCTTTGGCCTGTTGTAGTGCCATTCACATTTTGCTTCCTCTCCCTACAGCCTGCAGAATGGGCAATGAGTCAGCCTACTTCAGCCACTGGCTAACTTCATTTTGAGTGACTTCATTTTAGTCTTTCACAATGAGTAAACCCGTTCACAATTTAGTTCCCTTCACTGCCAAGGTTTTTGGTTTTACTTTATTATTACTTTAAGGTTGCATTTGTGTTTAGACCCTGATGTGATAGCAGGACACTTTGTAGCAGCTCTTCACACAGAGGGTACAATCCAGCGGTATCATTCCTATCTCCTTCTTCTTTTAAATCATTTGGAATGACCTTTGTTTATCTGACTGCTGGCATTTCACAGCATACCAGATTGGGTCTATTTGAACCTTTATTAATAAAGTTATTCTCTTTTTCATGTACACAATGAAGTGCATTTGTATGTGCACTCCTGCATGTCATGCTGGTATGTGTTTTAATTGAGGACTACAGTTATACTTGTAATCCAGTTTAGCCTGTATGTCCTGCTTTCCTGACTTTCTAGTTTGCTTTAAGTGTTCTTGTTAGCCGTACTTACATAGGCATTTCACCATTATATTACGAATTAAAGCAGTGGTGCTTATTTCAATGTCTATCTATCTATCTATCTATCTATCTATCTATCTATCTATCTATCTATCTATCTATCTATCTATCTATCTATCTATCTATCTATCTATCTATCTATCTATCTATCTATCTATCTATCTATCTATCTATCTATCTATCTATCTATCTATCTATCTATCTATCTATCTATCTATCTATCTATCTATCTATCTATCTCTCTATCTATCTATCTCTCTATCTATTTATCCATCCATCCATCTATCTGACTATCTTTTCAAGCCTCTCTATTTATCCACCTTTTTAACCCTCTTTATTTATTGGTAATAAAGATTTGCAGAAATCATTACAAAAGGCAGGAGGATAAAAGGCAACACCAGACTGATTGACTTTTTTAGGCCTGGTGTGAGCAAAGAACTTTTGATTTTAATAAAATTATGTATCCTACATAGTTACTGATATGGGTTATCAAACAGATTTTATTCATTACTCTGTTGTGGAGTTCACATGTTTCCTTTACCCCCCCCATCATGCATTGTGGGGCAATGGGTCAGCCCACTTGGACCATTGACTGGCTTCACCATGAATTAGGGCATTCTGTCCCTTTCAGAAGGAGAACATCCACAAAAATATTGTGCCTTTGGCCAATGTTTTTTATAGATTGGTAAGGACCCGCAGCTCCTCAACAATGTTTTGGAAAAACCATCACACAGCAAACCAAGAAATGCCATAGTCAAAAGCCTACGCAAACAAATGATGGACGGAATGCTGAATAAATCATACATTCACCTCCAGTCAAGAGATCTTGGTGAAATCCATCCCTCTTTTGCTCACCATGCCACCACAGTTTAAACCCAGCTATAAACGCTGGGGGCCACAGGCAGACCTATTGGTCTGTCCAATGCTTTTTATCTTTGCAATCCTGTCTACTTGTATTACCCATCACTATTTATACACACTAATGCACGTATCTGCAGATGTAGACCTTTATTTTCCAATTGACGAGTGTCCTTGCTTTCTCTAGATGGTATTGATTGAAGTAGTAGTAGTTTACATGGCATTAGGTTCCAATATTTGCTGTAAAAATATTTAAATATAGTGTGTTTTGGGGGCATACACCTTCAGTATGCATATTTTAGGTATCTTAATATGTCATTGACCTATGACCTTATAAAGCGTTTAGGTTTTTTATCACTGCACAAACTTCCAAATATGCATCAAGTGCATTTTGTGTCAGAGTTGGATCAAAGCAAATGCTTAGGCTATTTTGCATTGTTTAGCATTGCGTGAACACCAGCATAAAAGCCTCTTAAAGTAGCCTACATATTCAACGTTAATTTTAAGCCTGAGAGGTCACTTTTGACTGTGCATAAGCTGTCCAAATGCTTAGAAAGATGTCCTTGTTCATTGCTTTCCATGTGATCTACGTGAAAAAATTCCTTTCACTCCCTAGAGTGGAAATTGATTTGCTGAAAGTAAATCTGCCGCCATTTTCCTTCAGGTAGTTCACCCATACAAAACTGTAAGAACAAATCAATGTGCTTTAAATGCGATTTGCATAATGACAAAAATATATCAGTTACTGAAAGAAAAGAAAAATAACAATCAGTCCTTTGATGGAAATCAGCCGTTGAGTGGAACAAGCTTTGAGAATGAAAACACATTCAATTTGCTAACGAATTGCCTTTTTTTCATTAAAAATAGGAATCCATCTGTGAAACAAAAACTAAAAGGATTTGTGCAAAAATAAGTGATTTAAGATTAGGAAAATCTTAATTCAAAGTAAAGAAAATAAATCCATTCACTTTGCGTCAGTCAGTGGATCACTGCGTCATATTTCGGTCCGATTCTCAGGGCCTTATTTATGAGGCCTTGCGTCAGTTTTGCACTGCCGTAGCGTAGCGTCACTTTTTGTGATAAAACTTGCCCCCTTTTGCGCCCTATTTACAAAGTGATGCATCTAAGCAGATGCGTCACTTTGTAAACCCCTCTGCTACATTATACCTGCGTCAGTTATAATGTATGCAAGGGCGGCGTTCCCACGCAAGTAAGCCTCGTAGAAGTGACGCAGTAAAATCTATATGATGTCACTGCGTCATTTTCAGGACGCGCTGCTTCAATTTCTTACGCCTGCCTCACAGCAGGCGTAAGACTGACGCAGGCCCATTCACATGGGCCTTGCCCCATGTGAAAGGACACATTGCTGGAGTTGCGTCTGTTTTCAGATACACCCCAGCAATGCGTCACTTTTGCGCCTACAGATATGTCAGAAATACTTACGTATCTGTAACTCCTTGGGACATGATGCTTCAAACTGTAAATATGACGCATCCATCATGTCGCAAAGAGGGCTCAATGAAAAGTGACGCATCAGTGTTTTCATGCAGCGATGCGTCACTCTTCATAAATGAGGCCCTCAATGTTTACCTCAACTAAACAAATATTAAAAGAATATAATGCGCACTGTACTGGTTAGTACAGCAGACCATTTATCTGCATTTGCAGGTTGCCTATATATACACCATGACCAAGAATACCAATATACTTAATGTCCCAGCATTAAATTGGCTCAGACATAATCTTAGCAAAGCTCAAGCAGAGGACGGATGTTTATTCTGTAGATCCCAGTCCATTTTATCTAAAAATCCATCCACTGTTTCATATTAAATGTTCTAGTCAGTGGTCCTGTATATCAGCGCGTGAATGCAGCAAGGGATGTCAACATGGCGCCGATATTCCGAGAATTGGCAGACCTCTGTACTTGCTGTGCTTGACATAAAATTTAAATTCTTTTGTGAGGCCTCAGAGGCAAAATGATCCTCAGTATCCTTAAACCGATGAAACGTGTGCCCAAATTACCACCAGCAAGCGGCAGTGCACATTGCATTATATGTAACTTAATTTCGCCAGCTTACTCTTTTAAGTAGGATAGAACGCATCTTTAAATTTTAACTTAATTTAGCAGCAGAACTGTCTTGTCCTTGCCTTCTCAGCTGTGCGTTTAACTCTATCTGCCTACTTACTCGCTCTAATCTCTTTCAGCGGTTCTCCTTCACAGACTAATGTATGAGGAGTTTTATTTCTCTGCAGCTTAAACCCATTTAGTGTGATTGCTGTCTGCTACTTTATTCAGCACAGGGACTGCTTGTTCTGTTCTGAATGTGCAGCACACGACCGTGTAGGAAGATTACTTTTATATCAGTTTGTCGCTAACCCGCTGGGCATCACCCCGATCGATGGCAGACATTAAGCACCAATATGACTGCTGAAAGCCTTTTTAATAAATGCTCTTTTCAGTCGAAATTATTTATATATCAACATTTGATTTCTTATTTTCCTAATCCACACTACGTGAACTGTTTAGAAAATAAACCGACCGCTTCCAGGGTTATATGCCGGCATATTGGGCCTGATTCGCAAAAGTAAACTTACAATTTTGTGTAAGTTTACTTTTTTTTGTATTTGTCTGCTCTCGTTCCGGAAACTCCAGACATGAACAGAAATACATATCTCGTTGTTTGTGAATACCCCCAAAAAAGTGAAAGTTTACCCTTTACTCTATCTATCTATCTATCTATCTATCTATCTATCTATCTATCTATCTATCTATCTATCTATCTATCTATCTATCTATCTATCTATCTATCTATCTATCTATCTATCTATCTATCTATCTATCTATCTATCTATCTATCTATCTATCTATAGATAGAGATAGATAGATAGATAGATAGACAGACAGACAGACAGACAGACAGACAGACAGACAGACAGACAGACAGACAGACAGACAGATAGATAGATAGATAGATAGATAGATAGATAGATAGATAGATAGATAGATAGATAGATAGATAGATAGATAGATAGATAGATAGATAGATAGATAGATAGATAGATAGATAGACAGATAGATAGATGTTAAGAATAGTAACGTGTTACATACCTATATGTATTTACCTTCACAATATTGTAAAAACCCAACTTGCACATCCTCTTTTGCATTCAGGCCACTGTTGTTGACAGAAATTAAGATATGGGGATCCTTATATATTTCACTCAACTAAAGAGGCAAACCGGTGCAAATCAAAATCAACAAGTAACATTTTTAGACTGTTTATGAACATTTGCTGGCAGGTCTATACTTTTAAACTATATGCTAGGGGATGGGTGTCAAAGAATCCATAATCATATACCAGAACAAGGTAAATAAAGTTAGTCACTGCAATTATGGCAAATATGTCACAGAAGTGAGAAACAAAGAATGTTTTCACTGCTGTGTGTTAAACTCAGTTCTGAAGCAGAAGTCATAATGCTCCAGCCCATGTTTATTTCTAAATATGATGCTGAATGTTGACATACCGTTAAACCTCAGTCTGAATACAAAAAGTTTCCTCAGTCTTATGGCGCTTTTTAAAAAAACAGCAACATGCCAGAAAATACAGGGTCATGTAACAACTGTAAATACATCAGCGTTGGCCTCAGCTGAGTAAAATGTTTTTCAATTAAAATAGATATTGAAAATGCTTACTCAAGTGTTGATACAATGGGCAATTCCAAAACAAAGTGCAAGGTGTCCTGGATAGAACTAGAATGACTGGGGCAAGTGATGCAAACCTCACTACTTGCCCACCCCTGAAGGACTTGCAACTAATGATGAATCAAATTCAACCTAAACTGTGTGAGAAAATATAGATGCATATTTAACATGACAGACAAAGATAAGGTTCTGCTGGCATATAGGTTTTTATAGGGATACAAGATCTTACTGTAGAATTAAAAAGGACAGACACTCAATCTCAGCTTGTTTGTGTGCTGTAAAGTCATGTCTAATCCAAACTATATCTGCTTTAACAAAACCCTACTTTGCAGAAAACAGGCCAGCATGACCCAACATAACTTGTCTGGACATATCTAAGCTAGGTTTAGCTGGGATACCTAATCAAGGCGGCTACAGTCTATTACGGTTAATCGGTTAAGCTGCAACCCTGATTTTATCCTGAAAGTCACCCAAAGCTAAAGTGGTCTCATTTGAATCACATCTGACACATAACATAGCCTAACAATAAAAGCAGCAGTGCCACTTGGGAGACAGAGTACATGTTTCAAAAATGCATTATCCACAACGTGCAGAACAGTGATGTAAACAAGACCTCAAATGTTGCTGCCATAATTGGCTATGATGACACTTTAGGCTGTATAGTTTTCTAGCATTGCAGCTACACATTTGTGACCCAACCTACTATCAAAGTCTAAGACTGAGGCAATGCGCCTTTTAAAAACATGTCTCCTGGCTCTAGCCAGAGTGGTCCAACTAACAGATGAGTCAAACAGAGTCCAAGGTATGGAAAGGCGTTGCTCATGACACTGCCCCATGTGAAATTAGTTCTACTTTTAGTGGTCTTAGGTCCTGTAAGCATAGTGTGAGACTTAACTATGTTAATGCTTAAGTTTAAACTGTGCATGCATTTAACAAACATATCTGACAGGTACTGTGGACCTTGTCCTGTTTTAGAAATTAGGACAGTAACATAAGCATAAAGTATAACTGGAATGTGTCGTCCACCCTGCAGGGAAAAATCACGCACCCCATCCCATCCTCGTCGCCAAAATGAGGTATGGGTGATGGATAGAAGAAGCAGGAAACGGTAGTTTGATTTGAAGCTCTTTAATGTAGAGAGTAATCTTAAGACCTCATCCTCCAGCCAAGCCAGTGCAACTGACATTAGCTTCAACGCATAACATTCTCTTCACCACACATTCTTTAAAAGAACACCCACAGCGGCTGACATCATCATCAACTTAACAAGGAGGCAAAGAAGCCTCAAGTAAGAACACTACACCCAGCAACCTATATCTGCTTCAATTTGTTCCCATAAACAGAAAACAAAAAAAAGAGCAAAAATACAGCCTTGTCTTACCCCGTGTTTCAGCGAGAAATGCTCTGTACAATCACCCCGATCACTGTACTTAGTAGTGGCAGACAAATTCAGATGTAGATCACACAGTATAAGAATGATGTCTCTGTCAGCACCCATCTCCAACATGATAGCCCACAATTTTTTCTTGTTTACCCGACTGAAAGCGGAACTCAGGTTCATGAACGCAAGATGTAATTCTCCTGACTAGATGTGACTGGGTGTATAGGTGAGTGCATGAGTGGATGAATGTGTGGTTCTGTCAGGGACTGTATATGTGAAAGAGTGCATGTCTATCTGTAGCAGTAAGTTACTGGCTTTCTGAGTATTGTTATGGGTGACTGAGTGGGTGTGTGAGTGGGTGTATGCATGTCTGACAGGGTATATGAGTGGCTGTATGAATGAGTGAGTGGCTGCATGACTGGTTATATGGGTGAGTGAGAGGGTGCATGATTGCCAGTATTGGTGATTGAGAGGCTGTTAAGTGGCTGTATGAGTGAAAGAATGGGTGTCTGAGTGGTTGCATGGGTGAGTGAGTGGGTGTATGAGTAGCGGTATGGGTAAGTGAATGGATATGTGAGTGCATATATGGGTACGTTAGGATCACTTGTCTGAGCTCATGATAGCGGCAAACAATTGTATGGCAGTTTTCTAGTATCCCTATCTGTTAAAAGAAATTGTTGGATAGGATATCAACTGGTCTCTATATATGAAGACTCCCTGCATGACTATGTCAAAGAAATATGCATGTGACACTACACTACAACTGAATAACTGTACACCATATCATTGTAAATAAGTGACACTATGCATTGCACTCACCACAATTTCTTAAAAAGTTGTTTTGCCAGCACTTACTGTACTAATTGAAACAAACATACTATAAACTTTCCCTTTATTGTTATACCTAGTACACAACTAGTGATAAATGTAAAGCACACTGAATTATGGAGATCCTTTTGAAAACATCCCCTTAGTAGGCCGAATGATAATAAAAATTGCTGATGATTCATATAGATGAAATTCAATAAATTACTTTTTTGTCGTTTATGTTACATTAACTCCTTCGTGAAATATAATAGTTATAGTAGTATAACTTCTTCCAGAAATTAACTTTGCAATTTCGGTTTCCAGTTTAGATCCATCTGCTCTGCATCATTGTAACATTAATTTAAGGTATTTCCTACTTCTTTGTAGATGCAATGTAGACATAACTTCTGATCTACAATTTGGGCAGGACATATTTTGGTTTGCATGTTTAATCAATCTCTTGAAAGGTACAAGTGTGCAATCTGATAGTGTTAGGTACAGAAATTGATCTGAATTTATTTGAGTAGTGGATGTAAATGAGCAATCTTCAAAGTTATGTTTCCATTTGTAACTCATTCCAAATAAGTCATAAATATGTACTTCTTCTAGTACTCCAAGCATGACCATTATACATTTTTGTGCGTCTTGCTGACTGTTGAGGGTAAATATTATTGATCCCCTACATATATATAAAAGGTCTTGAATACCTGAAGCAGAATGCATTACAGATCTGCCACTGAGTAAACGTTAGAGCAAATGATCTAAGTGCAGAACACAGCTCTTATCTGTTTTTTTTAATGTGATTTACAAGATGTGGTAATTAAACATAACATTGAGAACAATATTTGCATAGCAGTTGACACCTAAACTGCTTTCCAACTGGTATTCAACAATATCTCCTTCATTTTCCAGTTATTTCTTCTTAATGCTTTCTAGCTTGTGTTGATTTGCTTACTTTTCTTGAACATCTGTTGTCTCTTTTGTACGCTTCCATTTTTAAGAGATTAACTTTTTCTCATAAATAGGGTACTGACCTAAATGAGAAGCATATAGACCTCTTAACCGATTGTACTCTACGACACAGCTTTGCATCAGCACTAACTTTCCTATCAATTCAATTTCAAGTCTTTATTGCGATTTTCATCATTAAAGACAGCAAATACAGTAAACAATTATAAAGGAAAAAAGGAAAATTAAAAAAATAGACAATAATAAACCTGGTTTGCAGAGATGACATACACAGCAGTGGTGTTACAATGAATGTTGAATTTAAATAGCCAGTAATCAATAAAATAGCAACATAATAAATAAATATTTCATATTTAAAAATTCATCAGTAATAAAATATCCATATTATCAAATGAGGCGTAATTTGTATGCACGTATAATCCAAAACCAGTGGAGAAATTTTGCTACAGCAATGGTCACAGATTGTGAGGTGTTGGTTTTAAGACACCGCAAAGCCTCAACACCCGTCTTTAGACCTAATAGTAAACAGATTGGTTTCAACCAAACCCGCCTAGGAGTTCTATACTCCGGGCAGATAAATAGGACATGCGCAATACTTTCCCTTTGAGCAGTACAAAAAGGGCAATCCGGTTTAAGGCCTAATTACCATTTGGCTACAAAGCAATTGATAGGAAGAGTTCCCACCCTAAATTGATGATATCGCTTCCTATCTTCTGCAACTGTAATGCAGTCCCAGTAGTTCTCAAAAGAGGGACTATCCTTTTGGTCCAAGAAATCAGAGGTTAGAGACGGACCAATACTTGAGCCAAATCTACTTTCCGTAACTACTCGCCAATAAAAATATTTTAGAATTTTCTTGGGGGGAAAAATATGTAATGTAGGTTCATCCCATAAACTTGCTAGGCCCATAGCTCGATAAAGTAACCTGACTTCACTCATCCAGGCAATTTTATGCGCCTTATCAACCCCCCTAATGTCCAATAATGCCCGGCCATACTCAGAGAGTTCGGGGGTCACCCAGAGCCGCCTCCAGTAGGCCACTGGACGATAACGTGCAATATCCTCTAAAAAAAAGACCCCCAGATCATAGTAAAGGGGTATGAGGGGGGTGGATGCTGGGAGGCCAGTAATAATACGCAAAAACTTGCTTTGGGCCCGAGTTAATTGGGCAAGATTACTATGACCCCACAGTTCTGCCCCATAAAGAATTGCCGAGCTTATCTTGGCATCATATATTTTGAAGGCTGGTAGAATAGGTCTAGTGTGAGACAGGTGGAGCTCTTTGGTTAATGCGCCCGTTAATTGGGCATGCTTAGTTAATACTTGATCTAAATGCGGTTTCCAATTTAGCTTCGACGCAAGGGTGATACCCAGGTATGAAAAAACCTCTGTCTGATCTAATTTAACTTTATTCATAAACACGGTCCCTCTGACGTGTTTAGATTTATGCAGGACCATGAATTTAGTTTTAGATACATTTACAATAAGCCCATGATCCTTGCAGAAAACTTCGAACACATCAATAGCTTTTTGAAGGCCTTGTTGAGTTTTAGAGATTAACAAGGTATCATCTGCAAACATCAACAGGGGGATCAACTTGCCATCCAACTTGGGGGCATCAGTGGGAGTATCCTTAAAATAGTTGATCACCGCGTTGATGTACAAAGAAAATAAGGTTGGGGCTAAAACGCACCCTTGGCGAACCCCCCTAGCAATTGGAAAATTTCTGTGACATTACCCGATTGATTCCATCTGACTTGGGCAAAATTATCCTCATGTAATTTCATTAAAAAATTTAAAATATCTAGAGGCATGCCTTGATCTATAAAAACTGACCACATTTTTGCTCTGGGGACTAAATCAAAAGCTGATTTAAGATCAACAAAGGCTGCAAAAAGCAACCCCTCACCCAATAAGACCACCCGCCAGTAAATTAACAAAAACCTAAGTACCTGGTTTATGGTACTTGTATGACTGCGAAACCCGGCCTGGAGAGGTGAAAGAACTTCCTCCTCTTCGATCCAACCTTGAATCCTTAGTAAAACAAGCCTAGCTATCACCTTCTGTATGCAGTCAATCAGGCTTATAGGTCTGTAGTTACCTGGGTCAGAACGTTCGCCCTTCTTAAAGATCGGAATGATCTGAGCTCCCTTCCAGGTATAAGGTATGGGTGTGCCTTTGGATATGCAATTTGCCAGGCACAAGATATACGGTGCCCATAATTCCTTGTCATGCATAAACAAATCAGCCGGGACCGAGTCTAAACCAGGCGCTCTGCCTTTGAGGAGGGATTTCAACACATTATTCACCTGATTTAGAGTGAAAACCAGAGGAGCTACATCCTTAGTTAAGGCAGTAATTGATGGACAGCAATCCTCCGGCAAACTGAGATGCGTAATGTGAAACCCACAGATTGGGTGACACAAAGTTAGTGGGTTCTTCTCTCTTTGAACCCCTTCCCCACCTAATCAGGTCCCAAAAGGAACACATAGAATGTTCTTTGCTGGCAGAGTGGAGGTCCCTCCAGTATTCCTGATCCCATGCTCGTTTGGCATCGTATTGTACTTTTTTATAAAATGCACGAGCATTCCTGATGGAGACAATATCTTTAGTTTTTACAGCATCTGACAAGGACCGATATGCACTCCTACAGGATTTCCCATACCACTGATTCTCCTTTCTGGTTGGTCTATTGGGTTTAGCATGGGTCTGCTTTATAAAGAAGGCACTGAGTTGATTAAAGAATTGGGTATGAATAATATTTATATTACCCAAATCTTCCTCCTGAGCAATAGAATTTTGTAAGGCATTATTAGCCTCGATAGTTAATTTCCTAATGGTTCAAATCTGCCTCTCATTCCCCAAACAATTTACCCATTTAACACGCCTTGAGTCATTGGTTATAACAACTTCAGCCTTCTTAAAAGGAGGCTCCTGACATTTGGTTTTGGATAATTGGAAGGAAAGTAGTAGAGGGTCATGGTCGCTCTCTACTCTTGCCACCACTTCCATATCCATAATTCTAGACCAATGTTCTTTCTTAGTGAGTATATAATCAATGCGACTTTTACGAAGGCCATTGTTAAACGTGAAGGCCCCTTGCTTGTCAGAGACTGATCTACCATTTGTTGCGCGGCGCCCATGACCAATACAAAGAACCTTAAGCTGTAATGCAGCCTCCGTCCACTTCTTAATTGGCGATAATGTCAAATGGGGAATATTGCAGGCACTATCCTCATCATACGTGAGGTCAATGTCATTTGTGTCCAGGGGCTCGAAGCAGCAATTAAAATCACCCGCTACTATGACAGAACCATCTCTGCAATACATATCCAGGAGCTGATCCAACTCCTCCACAATCCTTGATGATTTACCCCCAGGTAACCCTCTGGCATAAATATTGAAAACATAAAGATCTTTTTGACCAGGACACTGGACAAGTACAAGCAAAATATCGTTACTTTTAGAATCCAGCTGGGTCAAATTATATCCACTGTCCTGTTTGATCCACATTAAAAGACCCCCCCTTAGCCCTTCCATGTAGACTGGGAACAGCAGGAACATAGAAACTAAGATAGCCAGGTCTATAATCCAAATTGGTTGACCATGTTTCCTGCAATAGTATAAAATCCCTATTATCAAGAAAATTAGACAAATCAGTGGATGCGACCTTATTCCTAAGTCCCGCCACATTCCAAGAAATTAGGAACGAAAAGCCCTTGGGCTCATCATAACCTTAGATGGCACTTGGCAAGACTTCCTGTATAGCTCCAGTGACTTGAACCCCAGATTGGAGTAGACAAGAATCACAATGTGGATCAACTTGCGACAAGACAATCTCACCGGTAGGAGCAACAATATGTGTTCCTCGTATATCTGAAACTGGGCTAAAGCCAAGTCAATCGTTGCAGTCTAATGAGCTCAGTACCTCAAATCTATTACTAGTTGGGGTGGGTCTAACATAATGGTCAGGACAAGCGGCTAAATCTCTCCTAGTTGTTGGAACCTTGTGACAGGGAGGATAGAAATATCCTAGACGAAGGATATTAATACGATCATGGTGAATAATCAGGGAGCCAGCCTGTCTTAGGATGTGTTCAATCAATAGGGGGGTTGCAAAATTAACTACTACACAGTCTCCCTCCAAACACTTTTTGGTATCTCCTATCCATTCCACCCTACGGACCATCTTAAAATTTGAATACAAAGCACCACCCAACACTGTTCTGATTTTTAAGTGATGTAATACTTTGTTTTTTAATTAAGACCAGTGTTCCTCCCTCCCATCTGGTATTTTGGGGACATTGGCGAGAATTATAGAATAGGGACACACCTCTGGGGTGAGATTAAATTTGGGGTGTTTCATAGAGATACAATGAGTATCTTTTGTAATGGTCCTGGGGGTCTCTCTAGCAGAGATAGAATCTCTTTGCTGGATAGGGTTTGTAGGGACAATAGTTGTCTGAAGTACAGCCTGTGCTCCAGATGCATGTACACCAATATCCAAACGATTTACTAAATGCAGTTGCACTGGAACACTATCAAGACATGATGTTATTTGTTTAGACCCTAGGAGAGAGCCCTGTTGGGTTAATATTTGTTTCTCCAAGTCTAATAGTCTAGAATCAATTATCTCAAGTTTGGCCAAAACCGGAGTGATCAAGGCCTTAATGTTCTCCTCCAGATTACCGCAAATCTAGACATAAAATCACCCTCACTAGATGTATCAATGGAAGGAATAATCTGAGGGCTTTCTGGTAGGGTAATAGTAGGATTGTCCTTAGACAGTTGGCTTCCTATTTGTGGACCTTGGACAGTATTTACAGGACATTTCCTAGCTTGTTTAGCTTTAGGTGTATTACTCTTACTAGCACTAACAGCCTTTCGCTTTCTTTGGGGCTGTTTGGGTCTAGTAGCTTGCTCACCACGTGCCTGCCTAGTACGTGTATTTGGAGGGGAAGGGGACTGGCTGATGGTAAATGGACATGAAGTATGAATGGAAGTGGCTCCCCCGGGTAGAACCTCATTTGGCAAGACAGCTGAGCCATAAGACAAATCTGTCAAAACATTAGGACTACTCATAGAGGAAGTTGGAGGGGCACTATTCAAAGTGGTTGTGATATTGCACATGGGATCAAGGGATAGTCTCCTCTCAACCAATTCAAACTCTTTAGCAACTGCGGTTTCAGCCCGTTTAAGGAAAGCGTCAAGAGTACCAGATCCTCCTTTCGTGTTCCTGGTAACTTTGGCCATGTTGCGATTATGATGCACGTAATGCAAAGAGTCTCAATGTCCAGATAGACGAACACAAAATTAAGACAGATAAATCCCACTATGTCGCAAGTTCACATAAACGACATGGAGAAATCAAAAAGAGACTTATCTGAGCACAGCAGGAGAAGTAAAACGTCCAATGACAAGAATGCAAGTGTAAATAAGGGGGCCCAGCCCAGCCTCAATCGGCCTCGGACGGCCACAGACGGCCTGCCCTTTGCCCGGGCTTAGCCCGGCGACACCCGCGAGCGTCCCGCGGTGCGGGAGGCGTTCTGCAGTTAAGTAGCACCTCCGGGCGCAGGTGGTGTCGTCAGTGGTGCGCCGGTAGTTGCTGGGGCACCTGGGGGATGCAGTCCATGGTTGCTGCGGCATTCTGAGCATCGCGCCACTGCCCCAACGGCCGTTCGTCCTCACACTAGGGGCACCGGGAAAACAAAGACAGCGCCAGGGAGGTGAGTCTTGTCAGGGACACAGAAGGCACTCGGCGCTCCGCAGTTAAGTAGCGCCTCCGGGCACAGGTGGTGTCATCAGCGGTGCGCCGGTAGTTGCTGGGGCACCTGGGGGATGCAGTCCGTGGTTGCTGCGGCATTCTGAACCTCGCGCCACTGCCCCAACCGCCGTTCGTCCTCACACTAGGGGCACCGGGAAAACAAAGACAGCGCCAGGGAGGTGAGTCTTGTCAGGGACACAGAAGGCACTCGGCGCTCCGCAGTTAAGTAGCGCCTCCGGGCGCAGGTGGTGTCGTCAGCGGTGCGCCGGTTGTTGCTGGGGCACCTGGGGGATGCAGTCCATGGTTGCTGCGGCGTTCTGAGCCTCACGCCACTGCCCCAACCGCCGTTCGTCCTCACACTAGGGGCACCGGGAAAACAAAGACAGCGCCAGGGAGGTGAGTCTTGACACTAACTTTCCTATCATCAAATTCAACTAAAAACAAACTGGACAAAGTTCTAACTCATTTTAATGCTACATATGATATAACGTTTTAAGATATTGTACGTCCAATGGCAAAATAAGCTGTCTACACTTTAACCTTGAGATTTATAGATAGTTACAGTATATGCTAGAGATACTGGAAACTGTTGCATTTTCACATATAAGTTCTTCACAAGCAAAAATAGACAATACGTTGGACAATCTGCTTCACACCATATATCTCATTGAATTTTTTGATTAAGTGCTCAACCTCTTCCCTATTTGGCAAATTAATTAATCAATACCTTTGCCTACAGCACCATTTACTAACCCATCCTCGATATATATAAATTACGCAACAAAATCATTCTACACTTTTTGCACACGCGTAAACACTTTTCTAATCCTGCAGACCTTGACACAGACTTCTCCAAAGAATCCAATTGTACTTGTAGCTTCTCAGTTAGTAGTAGTATTGTTACTTCCTGGTGCTCAGTCTTACTGATAGCTATCATTTCCAAAATATCTTCTTTCTCCAGCTTCTGTAATTGTTTGTTGAAGTTGGAGCACTCTTGAAGTGTTAAACACACATTAAACAGACTATGGATTTGTGTTTTTCAATACAATTGTGCATTAATTGTGCTGTTTTGTGGTCAGAGAAAAATAGTTTCTTGATAATTCAACTTCTCAAAGCACATTTACCGCTCTTTTTCAGAACTCTACTCTAATATCCTTCAGAATAGGTCCATATTCCACATCATATGCTTGACGCATATTTTTCACTAGGTGCTTGTATTCAAAGTTTAACAAAATATTTACATTGCCAATAGTTTCCAAATAATTTTGTGTTTCATTATGAAGAAGTGCCTTGAAAAAAAGGTTTTCCTTTCATTGGGATGAGTTGCAGTAGGTCACGGAAGACAATAAAATGCTTTCCTCCAAACAACATGTCATACTCTGTTTTTTAAATCTGTTAGGTTAAGTATAAGAAGTCAAGCATTAAGTTTGAAACGATGCTCACCTCTCTGAAGATCAAAAGCTTCAATTTTTTCAGTACTCTTGACACCTCATGACAAGCTTCACCAAGTAACTTCTGGAATTCTAACTTACTGTCATGTTCAACAGGTATCAAAAGTAGTCAGTGTAAAGTAACTCCTTTAGTTTTCTACGCAGCTTCTCCAGTTGGTGCAGTTACTACACATGATAAATTTGATTCTGTAGTCCTCTGTAGCTAAGTGGTGAGAACTTTAGTTAAAAAGCTTTTCCCAGTTCCAGCTTGACACTGATTTATAGTAGAATTGGCTTAAATGAAGAGTATTCACATTCTTTCTATTCATGCAGAAATCCATGCGCTATTTTATATTCTACATCGATATACATGTTTTTCTGTTCATTGTTCAGTTTAGCTATTAAGGTTCTGATTACGACTTTCATGATGTGGGAGCGGGTCTGCTATGGTGCTGGCCTGCTCCCACACCACCAAAACCATGTGTGCACTGCCCATCAAATACAAGTTTTCTTGTGTCTAGTGGGCGTTTCTTTGACGGTCCTATGGTGGTGTCTCTAAAATTGTGCACTGCAATTGGAGCACCAAAGGCAGTCCCTTCACAGCCTGAACTGCTGCAGTCCATGCCTTGCAGGAACCTGGGTGCATTCACACAGGGGGCACAACATGGGCCCCCCGTATGCACCAACATGCATGGAGCAACCTTTGTTTCCTGATCACCAGCAGTTTCATGGAGTAAGAACCTCCATGAGAATTCTGGTGGTCAGGAAACTTGTAAAATGCATGACAGTGCTGTGGTAGTTCCACCAGCATATTGTGAGCCCCTAACCACCGTGCCACCGCCAGTGAACATGGTTCCTTGGTGGTTGCGGCAGTCCAATGGCAGTCCGAGCTCAAAAGTTGTAATTTGCCCCGGGCAGAGTTTGCGTAGCTGCACTGTGTGGAACTCCATGAAGTGGCAAAATAACTATGATGCGCTATACGATGTACCAGACGTGTGAGGAGTTCCCTTATCCCACCTGTTTGTCTGACATTTCTGCCGTACGGCAATGCAAATTGTGTTTTTGAGCAGAAATATCGCACAAACTGCACAGCGCAGTCATGCATGGGTGCGGCCATCTTGTTTCCCATTCTGTTTATGGTGCTGGGGCCTACTTTTTGATCCATCCTCAATCTCTGTAATCCTTTTCTTCTAAACCTTCTTTTCTGATCTTTTATATTTATCATCTTACTCTTTGTCTTTCTGAGTGTGTATTTCACATTTATTTCTATATTTTTATGTTTTTTGCGAGTTTTGTAGCTTATTTTTTGACTTTACTTCCTTCCTTCTTATTCTTGTTTCTGCATGTTCTCTCTTCTGCCCTCCCAGCACCATTGCAGATAAGGGTCCCCCAAAAAAACTCACAACAAAGAGCCTCCTTCCTTGCGGAAGGCAGTGCCAGGAAGGGGTGCAGCCCTGTGCCTTGTTGTCCGAGGTGCAGGTGGCACCATATGTTTTTTACATCCAGCACCACCTTTCCTCCACCCTGGCAGCAGGCGGTAGGCCTGGGTCTGAGTAAGGACTCAGGAAGCACCAGCAGTGCTAGGTGAGGGTGCTCCAGGCAATGTATCTGCTCTGGAGTCTGGTGCACCCATAATCAGCTGACACACATGTGGTCCGAAATCCTGGACTAGGATCAAGACCTACTGGACCTGCTGGGGTTTCAGATCACGGGACTCGATGAGTAGCTAATTATTAATATTATTATTACTTCTGTGTTCTATGTTATTGCTAATTTTGTTTTCACAAATAACAAGCATGCTGCTCACATGCTGGTAAGTCAAGTTAACAAATATTATATTATGTGATCATTTTTCTAGACAGGTGCTCGGCCCTAGCTAATTGCAATTGTTGGCACTCGCTTGGGCTTATTATGTAAGAACTTATTGCAGAGACTCCTTTGTCCTGTCACTAAGATAGTAGTAGTTAGTATTAGTAATTAAGTCACACATGTCCTCTCACTTCAGTTCTTAGAGCCTTTTTTGTAGCTCGCACAGTGACAAGCAACCAATTTGGTGTATGTATGTGTCCATCTATGCATTTTAAGAAAAAATGCAGACTTAGTGAATTGGCTTGTAACAGAGGGTTGAGATTGCAAATGAGATGAGAAGAAGCAAACCTTATTTGTTGCAATTTCCTAGTAATTCCAAAATCTAGTTTATTAAAATTGGAAAAGGGCTAGGTAGGTTTAGGACATTTGGAAGAGGATACGACAGTCCATGATACTAGTCTACTACTAATCGACTTTATTTAGAAAAGTTCAATGTGATTTAATACGACTGCCTTTTCCTGTCCAAAAATATTTTTGGAGCAATTATTTATTTACTGCCAATCTTTTTTTGTCTTTATGCCTTACATCAGCATCCATGAGCAAAAAGAGGTCAGGGGCAGGTGAGGGAGCTGGAGGTGCCTCCCACGACCCAACATTCCTCCTCGGCCAAAGGGTCTTCTGGCCCCAGTAAGTCCTCCTGTTGTTAACATTCATATTTATTTCCCTAAGGTTTACACTCCTTATTTTGAATTATTTCTACCCGTTTTCTAATTTGGTTTAAAATCCTCTTCGATCTATCCATTTCTAAATTGTTGTTATCCCTGCATTTTCCTGTTTTTCTATTTACTTATTTTCTATATTCCTAGTGTCTGTAGTTTACTTCAAACAGCCACTGTACTAGTCAGTCTGTAGCTTCCTTTCTTCTGATGTGTCTGTCAGCTTTCCCTCTCCCATTATGTTATATTTTATGTACTGCCTAGTGTTGGTACTGTAAGACTCAGAGAAACCATTGGTAATACCCTACTACTACTATGCTGTCTTGTAGATTGCATGCCCAAGTACGGTATTCTACGCATGTTTGATGAGACGAGAAGGCTTTCTTATACTTTTTCACGCTCAATCATTAAACAAGAGAGTAGCCATGGTCACGTTGGATACCACAAAGGTGTGTCTTCCTAGCTAGGCCCAGTATTATTAGCAGCAGTTGGTGAACTTATGACCCTGCACCATGGCAGGAAGGAAGTATGAGGAGGATGGCCCCATTGCATTTGTCAATTAAGACCATATGTCTAGTTGTCCACTCTTATTTCTTGTCAAAAACTCAGATTCATCAATAGCTCTAGCCACTCCTTTACAGTTTGTCTTGAAGCTTTTCAAATATTGCCACCAACAAAATATCCAACCTGATATTTTTGATAGAAGATACTGTCAGTATCTGAATTGTAGTGATGAGTGTGGTGTATTTGGCTTTAAAAATAAATAAATAGGGGAAGGGGAATCTGGCATCTAAAAACTGTGCAATGTTTTTCTAGCTGTGCCGACCACCAGTACCGGGGCCAGCCAGCCAGCTAGCCAGCAGACGCAGCAGCGTTAGGGAGTGAGCCAGTGATAGTGGCGGGTGATGGTAAGTCATATTGCTTGCTTACAGACAATTATTTATATACTTACTGCAACTGCAATGGTGTAGTGTTGGCTTGTGAACAGTTGAACACACCCCTCTTTACTTAGCATATACAGTTGGAGTTGAGTTGAGTAACTAATGGCCTCTTCTATGTTCAACTAAGCCGAGAAAGTTTCATGAAGGCCTTAAACTATGGTGGGTTGATGGAAAAGGGAAAGAAGGATAGAAGGAGAAAGGATGAGTGAAATATAATATGACTGGGAGAGAAGGATGTATGGGTGAAAACAATGATGCATATACTGTAAGTGGCAGATAGGGTGCATGGGTAGGTGGATGCAGGGTGGATGAAGGGGAATACCAGTGAAAGGATGCCTGCCTGGGTGGATGAAAGAAATCCACTGGTGGTTTTGATGGGTGAAAGGACGCATTGGTGGGTAAATGACAAATGTATGTTGGTGAAAGGTTTGTTGAGACTGAGAGCCATGTTTGGGTGGATGGAGATATGGATGGATGGTTGGTTTTCAATAGTGAAGACTGGATTGAGAGAATGTAAAACTTAAACAGTGAGTAGCAAAGTCAAGGATGACAAATAAAAAATGCTAGAAGAACAATGCAAAGATGAATGAAAAAGTCCTTGGGAAGGAGAAGAAACTAGGGACTAGCATGCTCCTCTGTAGTGGCGTTCTTCTCACCTTTACTTGCTTGGGATATGTTTTATCAAGGTTTTTGATTCCTTCCTACCCACCCATCATCAATCACCTCTCTCTCTCTCTCTCTATCCATAGCATTTCGCCAGTGACACCTATGGGTGACCTATCGGCTGCATGGTTACATCAGCTGCTCTGCATTGTTGGCTGTGGAATGTGCATCTGCCTCAGTTAGTGTATACGCCCATTTACAAATTTCATGGCAATGCGAAAAATTGTTGTTTTTCACTTCACTCCCAGTACCCACTCAGTCACTTCCTAATACATAGCTCCTTTCCTAAGTTCCTTCTGTCCTAGCCGTCAATAAAATGTGAAAAACAAAATGCTTTACATACACCGCTGTCCTCTGGCCAAGTGATATATTTTATTATTGCTTCCATAATGGATTATGTCAGTTCAAATGTTTCCCTTTCAACAATTGCCAAACAAAGTGGCTCACTACTAGCAAAAGATAAGGCACTTAATGATGATCAGTGAAACATCTACCTATCCGCCCTAATTCCTCTAACTTACCTGCAGTAGATTAAGTTAATCATTTTTTCCTTACCCCCCAGCAAATCTATTTTGTTGAATAAAAGTAATGTCAATTGTGGTGACGGAGGGTGAGGCCACGGAGGGTAATCTAACATTATTTTGTGGCCACTACGACTTACCATTACTATGCATTTTTTACTTAGCAGAATATTTTACTTTACTTGCTTTAAATTCACATGCTTTTACTTCGCATATAACATTACTTAGCAAAGTCAATTACTTTGCTGACTATTCACATCGTTGTATGGAAAAGGAGGTGCTTCCGTTTCCAAACAACGACGTGCAGCTCTGACGACGCCTGAAGCAGCAGAAGAGAGGAAGCACGGTGAAGCGGGGAACCACGAGGAGAGAGAGGTAAGTGGGCAGTGTAGTTTTTGGGGTCATGCAGGGTTTGTCTTTTAGATTTTAGGGTTGTGTTTATGTAGTGTAGAGTAGTGTATTTGGGTTTAGGGTAGTGGTCATGCAGGGGGTTGCCTTTTAGGTTTTAGGGTTGTGTTTATGTAGGGTAGAGTGGTGTATTTGGGTTTCAGGTAGTGGTCTTGCAGGAGGTTGTCTTTGAGGTTGTAGGGTTGTGTTTATGTAGTGTAGAGTAGTGTATTTGGGTTTAGGGTAGTGGTCATGCAGGGGGTTGCCTTTTAGGTTTTAGGGTTGTGTTTATGTAGGGTAGAGTGGTGTATTTGGGTTTCAGGTAGTGGTCTTGCAGGAGGTTGTCTTTGAGGTTGTAGGGTTGTGTTTATGTAGTGTAGAGTAGTGTATGTGGGTTGAGGGTAGTGTTGTGGTGTTTGGGTAGTGTAGTGTAATGTTGTGTATGAGGGTAGGGGTAAAAGAGAAGAAAATGCATAGAAGTTGTATAGTTAGTAATATACTGCGAAGTAAATGGATAGTACTTTTAAATGTATTTGCGAACTAAAAGCAAGCACAGTTAAATCTTGCGTAGTAATGGTATTTGCTATGTAAAAACATCGTAGTAAAAATGTGCGAAGTAATGGTCTGCTAAGTAAAATCATATATTCACCACGGAGTAAAGTGGGACTAAGAGTAACTTTCTTTGCATTTTGCGGATGGGATAGTCAGTGATGAATGTGCCAAATACGATATCCTGTACTGTAGTGTATTGCTTTTCCCACGGGCAGACAAGAGGATGTCTGCGTGAATTTTTTTTTTTATCTAGTACCTCATGTGATGTATATCATTAAAAGTAACTATTCATCTGCCTTGTAAGTAGGGTGAAATTGAGGCATTTAACATAGCATGGCAATGATAGGAAATGTGAATAAAATAATTGTCTAGTACAGCTGCCCCACCTGTGCAGACAGTAGCAAATTAACACTACACGAGTATATCTAGGGCACCAGCTGAGCTAGCATGCCTACATTAATTTAGCTCAACAAGATAGAGAACAATACTTGTATACTCCATAGTGCATAATGCCTGAAACTCTAATCACATCAAAATCGAATGGCCCGAGGACACCAGCAAATATACTGCTACTGTGCCACTATATCATTTACTGTGTTTTGCTAAAGACATTTGTTATAATTTATATTTTTTCTTTCTTGATATAGCTGCTCCTTCTGACCCAAAACCTAACAGGCAGGAGAGAGCAGCCTGGACCTGGCGGAGGATATTGGAGGCCATTAAGGCTGTGTACCAGCGGCTGGTGGCCTTGGAGGAGGTGGAGGCAGCAGTGGCTGCAGATTCCCCGTGCCCCATCAATGCCCCAGTGTCTCCAGTACACTGTTGCCGTGGTCCAAAGGCAGCTTCCCCACTATTCCACCACTGCTGCTCCCCCACTATTTCCCTTGCATTTCAGTGCCACAGTAATAAGAGGCTGGCGCACCTGGAAGCCACTCAGGAGGAACGTATGGACACATTGGAGAGGCAGGTTAAGAAACTCCTAGCCCTCCAGTAGGCCTATTTTTCTGTCCCTTTTTTAATTCTTTTTTTGGTGGGTGGAACTTAGGGAGATGGTGGAAATGTGGGAGTTGGGGCACTTTGGGGATTTTCTTTATGGACCATTTTGTTTTTTGACTTACACACTACTTGGGACATTGGCTGGGGCTAGGGAGAGGGGTGGGCCAGTTGTGGGTTTACTAGTTTATTTATATTTGTTAGGGGAATCAATTTTTTATAGTTGTACATTATATTTTAAATCTTTTTCGGGAGTTAGTGTTTTACTTCACACTGCTGCCTTTGCTGCAGACAGTTTTAAAAATCTGCTGATAGGGTAACAAAATAGTTATGCAGTACCCTCCCTGTCCTACTACTCTCTCCTCCTAGTCTCTGCAATGTATAATAACCCCTATGGTCTCAGAGGGGTGGGTAAGTGCATTTCCATTGTATATAGAATGATTGCAGTTCAACAATGAATCAACAACAGTTCTCTTATCTGATTAGATTATGGCTGCATGGTTTCCCAAGTTGCCATGGTGGTAGAAGTAGTAGCAGCATCCTAAGCACACTAACAGTGAAGGCATCAGAAGCGAGGTCCCACTCCCTAGGCGAACTCGAACTGTAGGATAAGGATTATTCACTGCAGGGAACTAAACAAATTGAAATATAATGGATTTACTAGTGTTATTATATGCAGGCTTTAAAAAAAATAAGACTGTCACCAGAGACTAGACTACTAGTACACAAAAAGAGAGAGAATAGAGAAAATATGATCAGCAATGCTAAATTGAATTAATCATAACAATGGTGAGCTAGTAGGAGTTACAAAATGAAGTCAACTCAAGCTACAAATTGGACAAGCGTAACCTTTGACACAACACAGTTCCTGAATGATGATGCTGGCAATAAAGTTCCTCTGAAAAAAATATTGAACATTGTTTGTGGAAGGCTAATATAATATTGCCAGTGTGTGCTATACTTATAGCTAAAGATCGTGGCGCCCTGCACTTAGTTGGTATTGCTTTCACCACATCCCCCCCACCAAGTGTGTTATCAATTAATTGTGTAAATTATTAAGTCACACCTCAATAAATCACACAACCCAGGGGAAAAGGGTTCGGAGTTCGATGAATGGATGGGAATTTTGGCAATTTCGACCATCATAAATCTGTTCTGTGTGGAAAAGAAAATGAAGGAATGGGGAGTACAGGTAAACCAAACCAAATTCCCCATCTGGCCTCAGAGAGACCCAATTTACATTATATATCTAAATGTTTTGTGGTACCGTGCTTTGAAAGATAGTACACATATTACAGATTAAATTACCTGTAGGACTCAAGTAAACAGCACACACAGTTCTAATGATTACTAAAAGCAAAAATGACACTTTATTGCCAAATTGGGAGTTGCATCTGCATTCCTCTTGGACTGTCTGTCAATCTTGGGTGCCTGGTGGATGCGGTTTGGTAAGGTAAGCGTGAGTGTGTTATGTTGTTTTCCCAGTATGGCCCAGGGTAAGAGTACCTGTAGATTACAAAACAAAAAATATATTGAAGAATCAAGGAGTGTACTGAGAAAACTCAGAGGCAGCACAAGAGAGAAGAGAAGACGAATAGTCCTTTTTGCACTCATTTATTTTATGCCTGGTGTGTGAACAATTAAGTGGAAGCAATTTTACAACAACCAGAAATCACACAAAATTGGCTGCATGTAACTATCGGTATCTGGTTGATCAAACTCGCAACTGTCATGATCATCAATTTTTAGCATGGTAACAATATGTAGCCTAAAAGCAACAGCACATGATTATCATTTTTGAATAAATGTCTGTATCCAGTTACCTTCAACAACAGGCCCCCCACCCAACCACCACTTAGCTTCAAATTTGAGCCAGACAGCACTGAGCACACAAACACACCCAGCAACATTGCATTTTCCCAATCAAGTAAAATCAATGCACCACTGTCACCACTCACCATCACTACACAGAGTTATGTAGGTCTGTTATTTAACTTTAGGCCACTTCAAAGTCATCACCAAATAGGTTGGTTTCAGTAATATTGAAAACTTTCTTCTTCTAGTGGCAGTTCTCAAAGTAGTCACGCTCACGTCCTGAGTCCTGCTATCATCCTGATCCTCATGTCCCCGAGTAAGGTGTCCAACATCGTACCAACTATGTCCTAAGTCCTGACTCAAATGCAATAGTTTGGCCGGTAGTTCAATTTTGTTGTTGCACAACTAGAGAAACATTGAGCCATTTTTTATGTAGACTAGATTTGTGTTTGCGTTATCTATTCTAAAGGTACTGGTTGAATCTGACTCTTTGAGGAGAATAAAGCAGAAAATAATTAAACAAAGCAGTGTAGAGTGGACCCGGTAAAGAAATCTCACTATCTCTCAAAGTGAAAGGAAAAAAAAATCACCTTTAGGGAAAAATTGATCAGCAGTCGGTAGGCGGTCACCAACACTGCAAATCCTCACAAACACATTTTAAGCATAATAGTTACAGATAAACAAGCCCCCAGTGTCACATTGCCTGCCACCACATGAGTCACCTCAACACATATTGCAAGTCCACAACAAACAACAACCACTCAGCTTGCAATGCATGCCATTCACCTGCTTTCAGATGTGCTGACCGTGATCATGGT
This sequence comes from Triturus cristatus, assembly GCF_964204655.1. NCBI lineage: Eukaryota > Metazoa > Chordata > Amphibia > Caudata > Salamandridae > Triturus > Triturus cristatus. The sequence continues at coordinate 443,924,175 of NC_140595.1, forward strand.
ACATTGTAGAATGTAGATCCATTGTTTGTGCAACAGACATTGGTCAGTGTAAATCAAATAATGTGGGGCAGTCCAGGTAGGGTAATAAACTTGGAAAGGATAGTCATGGCCTAGGGTTGGAGGCAGGCATGTATTTGTTTATATTCTCTCCATCTAATGCTCATGAGGGAAATGGGTGTGGTGGGGGACTTCTTCACAACACACAGTTGCAACTTCAATCCGGCAATAAAATGTGTCTCAGAATAAGACAATGGGGATGAATTATTCAACCAGACACAAACAAATAAAAGTACATAATGTTCCCCAAGCTGTGGCTTTTGTTTTTTTTATTGGCGACAAAGAAAAAATTCAGATCAGCCATAGAGACTGAGAGAAAGTTCCATGGTTGTTGGCCCAGGCCTAGTAGTCAAAGAAGTAGAGCTCATCCTCAAACTCTGGTGGTTTGCCCAGAAGTAGGTCATCTAACACACTACTTCCATGTCCTAAGTCTCCCTCATCTTCCTCCTGTTGTACTGCAAGTATAGAATAATCCGGCTGTGCTGATTTATTTTGATCACAGTTAATCTCTCACGTTTTGGGGTGAGAGACTGTTCCTCCTCACTGTGACAAAAGCACAAGCAGCACTTAAAACACACTCAGCGGAGACTCTGGCTACCAGGCAAGCCAGATAGTTTATTGACTGCCTGCTGAGCACTGGCCCATACCAATACACCAATTGGTTTAGATCAAGGTAGACCTCTTTTGGGTATCCCAGAGAGGCCTGGACCATCCTTTCAATGGTTATTGGTGCTCCACCTTGCTCAACCTCTTTTGCCTTTGCCTCTGCACTGGACTTAAGACCTGCCAATAGAAACAACTCAGTAGCAGATTTTGGGGCTGATGCTCCTGTTCTTGTTGTAGATGGTGTTCTTATTGTTGGTTGTGGCTGCTGTGAGCCAACAGCACTACCCTCAGGCTCTGAACTTGAATTCTGCCCGCAGGACTTGTGCCCTGGAGGATTGGACCTTTGATTCCCTGCCATTCTTTTTCAGGCTCACTAGCTTGTTATCAGATAAGTGAAGGATTAAGCTCTCCACCAAGTGGTACACGTCTTTTTTCCTTCACACCTGCATACATTGCAGACACCTCCTTTAGCTGTTCCTGCAGCATGTGCAACAATGAGATCGCTTGGCCCCTGGTGCTGCCCTCCTTGCTGACTTCCCTGTGACACCTTAAAAGGATCAGTGTCTCTGTCAGGCATTTGACTAGATCCCATTGGTCCATTTCAATGATGAATACCTTTCACAGTTGCATCTCTTCTTTGAATGACATATATATTTGTTGATAGGTCTGTGTTGCTCACACAGGTGTTCGAGCATGTAATAAGTTGAGTTCAAAATGTGTTGGCACATCCCGTATGAGTGCTTTAACTGGCATTTAATTATTACACTGAATGACCATCAGCTGTTTTAAATGAATGACTATAATGAGTGCAGATTCTTCTGGAGGTGGACAGTAAGTTGCTTACTTAGTTTTCTTTTTGAGAAAGTCCTGAACAATTATCTTGATGCAGAGCACCAAACACAGGACACTGAAATAGCCACCATCAGCCATGACCTTAACTATATTACTGTTATTGTCAGTGGCAATAAATCCAATCTTATGCCCTCTTGGTCAAAGACTTTTAAAGACCTTGTTGTTAAAGTCTTCCAAAATGTTTGCAGCAGTATGGGATTTCTCCATGGCGAACATGGCTACTGTTGCATGCTTCCAAGCAGCATTCACAATCTCAGCAGTGTCAACACTTGCAGATATCTTTTATCTAGCCCCCACAAAACAGCCAGTATGCAGTGATGCACATGTAATCAGCAATTTGGTAATGGGCCCACATGTCTGTTGTCAGGTGGATACTGTGAACAGCACTCAGCTGCAAAACATGTGCAAGCAATTCCAGCACATCGTGATGCATTGCTAGAACAGCAACTCTGGTGAAATATGACTGGCTGGAAAGCTTCCATTTTGGGTAGATGGATGCCACCAATTCAGGAAAACCCATCCCTTCCACCAAAGAAAAACAGAGCAGGTCCAGCGATAACATTTTAGCAAGCTTTGCATTGTACAAATGTGCCGCTGGGTAGTTGCGTTCATACTGTCCTTCCCGCCTAAACATCCCAGGAACAGTAGCCTGGATTTGATCTTTTCTGGTGCCACTGATGCAGGTGACTTATTGGGAGCAGGCGGTGGTAGGCTCAATGTGCATTTCAGTGGGCAGTTACTGTCCTCCCTTTCCTTGGTGTTCCCACCTGAGAGCAATTGCGAGGTTTTTGATGTGGGGGTGATACTCCTGCACTGCTGGGGAGAGGGCTGCTTTGCATAATGAAAATACCTTTCTATTCTTCACATTCCACCGTGATGGGAGCAGATTCAGATTCCCTGCTCGTCCGGCATTTAACCCCTTTCACCACATACACTTGCAGATTTTTGGCTGCTAATGTACGCCTCCCAATGGATATTATGGTATTTTCTCAAATGGGTTGTTTGGTTCCTGGTACCATAGTTTGTACCAAGCTTACCCATATTAACACTGACTCCAGAAAGGGAGCATATGGCAATGTTCACCTCCTTCTTGCTAGCCAAAAATAAGTCCCAAACTGGGGAGCTCAACTTTCTGATGCTGGTGTCATTGCCAAGGTAGGATGAACTGGTGGTAGATGGGTGTTTTGACGTTTGACTCTCTGCAGTACCTACTTCTTCTGAGGTGGTTATGAATGTAGGTCACTGCCGGGTCTTTGCAAATATGGCAGTTGGTGTTGGTGGTGGTGGTTGTATCTGTGGTGCCACTGCCACATCCCTCCCGGGAAGTTGGAATGGGGCAACATCAGTCTCCATTGGGGCTGGGCTAACATCCATGGTGACTGGCTCATCATCCTCCTCCTCTTCTAAATCAGCCTCCATAATTCTAAGGCTGTCTGGAACCTTCCTTTTCCCTATCCTCATCTCATGGCATGTCTCACTATCAGACTAAGGTGGGATTCAAGTGGTGTCTAGATCATCAGAAGGGGGGCTTCAAAAAGAAGATGATACACCATTAACCCTCCTTATTCTAGCTGGAGATCCAGAAGACAGTGGGCCATCTGAAAAAACAAATTCCTCTACTTCCTCAGCATGAAGCTCAATCTTTTGAACTGCTCTTACTTCGGGAGGAACTACTACTGGTGGTTGCGGCTATTGTTGTTGTCTAATTCTCTGAGTTTCCTACAACAATTGGGTACCGATTTGCGATAGAGATAAGTCAAATTCAACATCACTGCTCATTGATTGGCTGCCTCTGTGACAGAGGCTTGAGCTTAGATTTGGGTGGTGTGGGCCCCTGATACAGGGGTGCTGCTCCCAGTGTGCTCACCAGAGACTGGTGTAGCAGGCACACTTATTTTCCCAAAAAAGATCTGGGTAGACATACCAGTGCTGGTAAGCTCCTTCTTCTTCTCACTGGCCACTTTCTTGGTAGCACCTTTCGGTGGGGCCATCTTGAAGCTGTCAGTTAGCAGTGGCCCTTAGCTTCACAAGTTGAAAAGATGTCTTTGATGTGTGGGTCACGTGCCACATCGTGCACAGGTCTTCTGTCTGGCAGTAGTGTGGGTGATGATGTCTCATGTGCACCTAAATTAAAAGAAACAAGAAGAACATCAGTAAAAAATGGCATTGTAGCAGTTCAATTAGTACTACAAACACACAAAATATAATTTAGTGTGCTCACTGGTTACTCTCATTATAAATAACTAACAATACAGTGTACTGGTTTTTAAAATGGAAAACTACCCAAACATAAACTTTCATGGTGACTGACTGTACTCTCAGGAAGGATAAGAAAGGGCAACAACAGCAATCACATACAGATGTAACTGTATGCTTTATGTGAGTCACATCATGTGGGATGTGGCACTCAGGGAGTTGCAGCTGACAAAAAACAATTGGCGGAATAATCCTCAGATAATGAATGCTGTTGTGCATCTATAGCATACATGTCGTTGATTCATTGATACCAGATGTAGTAAAAATGGTTGGAAGACAAAAAGAAAAGAAAAAGTATTTTTAAAAAAATCCCAATTAATTTAAAAAACTGGAAAAATGTAAATAAAAAATGTATAAATAATGAAGTTATCTTCAAAGATATAATAATAAGTTATTAAAATGCTATCTCATTGCTTAACCATATATGCAAGCCTAGGAAAAAGGGCCACACTGGCTGGACGCACACAATGGCTGCCAGCCAGTGCCACATGTTAATCAACAACAACAAAGCTGAGCAGAAAGGCATTGGGAACAAAGAGAAGAAATGCAGGCCCATGGGGGAAGCACTCTGGCTGCCTACACAAAATGGCCACCGACCCCATGGTCACAACAACAACAACAAACAGAAGGCATGGCCATAACAAAGAACACATGTAGGCCAATGGACACTGACTACACAAAATGGCCCCTGGCCACATGGCATGTGTAATAAAGGCAAACAGTGGCCTATGGCAAACACACACACTCACACTGGCCAGACAAAGGAGGCATGGTAAAACACACAGCATTACCTAATAGAAGCCTTATTTGAACTTCAGGATCTTAAAAGCACCATACTGTGCACAACAAAACAGCAATACACAGTTACACTTAAAATTATACATGGCTAAACCTTTTGTATGAAACTCAAATTACTAGTTGCACTAGCCGTAATTGGTTAAAAGCAGAGAGTAGTCAACCAACAAGGCCAATCCATGTGCAAATAATCATACTCAGTACAGGGTCTCTCTCCGATGGCAGTTTTTTAAACTAACCTTACATATATAAGTAAATAAAAACATCATATTCAACAGTAAAAAAAAAGACCAGAAACAATGACCTGCATCTTACAGCCTTTTAAATGGGAAGAGGTCACACTGAAAATGCAGATTGAAATTAAAAGAGTATCCACTGGTAGTTAAAGCCATGTGCTACTATGCAAGGTAAAGTACGTGATTTCCAGTGTCTAGCATACTGTAGGAGTTAAAAAGACATCCTATTAAGTATGCTGTTATAATTGAGAAGACGATTAGAGAAAGGCAACAATTGATGACCCGTTGTTTGATAAATAAGGTCATTACAACAGTTAAAAAACAGTAATTGAGCTTTTTGCGCTTCGCTGCTCCCAACACAGGCAATAAATATAACATTTATATATTAATGTATACACTGGGTAAGAATCCCTTCTAAAAACGAGATAGGCATCTTATAATAGTAGAAGCAGAGTTACTCTAAGGTACATACGTGTTCACCTCCCAGCAAGGATAGAGACTTGAATTGCTGCGAGGTTTGGAACCAACTGGCCAGTCTGTTTGTTAGGCCAGCAGAAAACGGTAAAGAAGTGTTGCCGCCGCAGGGGGTTCTAGATGGCACTCTACTGAGCAGGTCATTGATGCACATGGAGTGGTGCTTATCGGTAGCAGCAATCGTTCTGAGGCATACTGTTGTCTTTTGTTTTTTGTAGCCTGGTTCCCTGTTGTAACCTGAGATGGAGATTGTCAAGCATACAGGTCTGGGCAGCAGCTGCTTCTTTTGTGATCCAGTTGTTTTCACCCCCTGTGGCAGTTGCCTCATTTTGCAATGGATTTGTTCATACTAGTGGTCTGCTTGAATTTACAATATGTCAGATGGATAAAGATCATAAAGCTAAAGTTTAGAGACGTATTTTCTGAGTTACAGGCCACAATGATGCCCTGCCTACAGGTCCCATTTTATTCCACTCAGGCCTCAGTTTTGATCTGTGCAAGTCCGTCAGTGCTGGGCAGAGGCATACCATGTGCTCCAGAGATTAGTCTGATTTTTCAAAGCCCCTGCACACAACATTGCCAGAAGTACGCCACCAGGGAGGTATGTGTTTCAAACAATGCCACTCAACCAGCCTAAGCTAAAAAACATTGGTTTTAGGTGTAGGGAGTATGTGCAGGCAAGGTGAGGCACAGGAGGGGGCAACTGATAAGATTTAATTACTGCCCAAGCATACTTTCGATTGGCTAAAGTCTCTTTTTCAGACAAACTGGAGCACAGTTGGATTTGCTTCTTAGTGCTTGATTTAAAAGCTTTTTTACTTGGGTTGAGAGACCACAGTTCACTTGCTGTGATTGCAGAAGGCATTCATTAAAAAGTCGATTGTGTGACCCACTGGGTTTGCTGAAGCTCATATCTGTCCATAACAGTGACTAAAGTGAGCCTTCTCTAGCCTGCCTCAACTTGTGGCACAGGTTAAGCAATAAAGACCCCATACTTTGCAGAGAGTAATTTACAAGATCAAGCTCAAGATGAATCTGGGTGGCGGACGAAGTTGTTGGTAGCCGCAGAACAATTTTGTAATTTTAGTCACATGTTGATTAAGTTCAATGCTAAGCTTACCCAAAGAGATCTCATACCCATATAACAAGGTGGGACCTATCTTAGCCCACATTACCTCCAGCATTGACGCTAAACATGGACCTGTCCATTTTTTGGAGAGTTTAGACAGACAAACTTGAAGAGACGATGTTTTAGTAAAGTGCCCCTTGAGTTGATGTAAATACCCAGGTATTTGTAGGTTTTACCAGTTGAAATTTGGAGATTGTTGTATGACCAGCTGCCACCTCTGTAACACTTCCCGCCAAATATAACTGCTTGAGTTTTCTTTAAATTTACCTCCAAGTTGTTCATGGTGGTGTAGCTATATAATGTATTCAACAGGCATTGCAGTCCGACTCTCAGTGCGACTCTCATGAGACTGAAGAGAACAAGGTCATCAGCATATAAGAGATTGCTGATCTGCGTACCCCCGATCCTTGCAGCGCGGCTATTTATTACATCCAGCTCTGTAGAGATGACAGATAGAAACAGGTTAAAAAGCAGGGGAGCTAACACACATCCCTGTTTTACTTACCTTGACGTCAGTATATTTCTAGATAGGTGTGAACTGGAGCCTATCCTGACTTGAATCCAGGTGTTGGTATGGAGCTGGATGACAGTCTCCTTGGGACGTGGTTGAAAGCAGCTTTGAAGTCCACAAAGCAGCAAAAGAGTGCAGTAGAAGAAGTGTTTGCTTTATCAATGAGGATGGAAAGGCTAGGAGGTTGTTCAGTGTGTCAGAGTTAGCCATAAAACCCATTTGGTTTTTTGGGATCAGGCCCTTTGACTTGGCCCAGCTTGTCAGATCTTTGAGCAATCAAACTAGCTAAGAACTTTGCCTCAGTATCAGTATCGAGAGCCTGTCTTATGAATTGGCTAAATTATCAAACTGTGTCAGGAGTCTGGTATGGTAAAACTTAGTATGTTGTACCAAAAAAAGTTAGCTAACTGATTAGTCCAGAAAGGAATGTTCTTTGTAAACAAAGCCTGTGGTAGTCCATTTGGACCCGTCGCTAGGTCTGAACTAGCTTTAGTTAAAATATTGCCCAGCTTTGTAGGTGAGATGGAGAGTTCTACCCTTGGATGATGCTGTGTTCTTTGCAGATCAACCGAACACTCCCTGTAGATGTTAATCCTTCTGCAAGGCTTTATCTCATCCGCCTGGAATTGACCTGCCAGAAATGTTACCCATTCCTGCTCTGATATGTTTGCGGAACCTAGGAAGGGATTTCCATTGGTTTGCCTATTTACTAGCGCTCAGAAAGTTCTGGGGTTCCGGCTCTTTCTTGCATAGTGGAGAGAGCACCAGAGGTGTTTGAGATGCTGTAGTTTGTCAATTTTGACACGCCTGTCTATAATTAGTTTGTGCGATTTTGTAGTTAGTCGGATTCAGGGTGCTGCCTTACTAGGCCCCACACAATGTTGCCTTGGTTGTTGGAATTGGTTCAAAAGATGAGTGCAGAAATTTGCCCACTCTTCTATTGCAGAAGTGGACCACAGTTTAAGACTTATAGGGGCAGATTTACAAGCCCCTTGCGCCAATTTTGCGTCACTTTTCCCATGTTAAAAGTGACGCAAAAGTGGCGCATGGGGCTTGTAAATCTGCCCCATAGTGAGTTGTTCGCACTCTTCCATGATCTTTATGCTAGCATCTTCATTCCTTCTTAAATGTTTCAGGTTCTCGTAATAAACTCTTGTTTGTGTAATAGAAGCTGGGTCATGATACACTAAGATCGGAGTAATGGTAGTAACTTGCGGGCGGTGATCACTTTCTGAGTGTTCTATAACTCTATAGTTTTCTATATATGGAAGCAGTTCTGAAATGCAAATTGTATAATCAAGGTATGAGCACTTCCTGCTGTTTGCCCATAACCAGTTTGGGGGGATACCCTGAAGGAATCTCCCATTCAAATCAAATCAAATAAACTTTATTCGGTTTATAGATAAAACCATAAAAGTTGCATAAAACCCATAATATATTATGTTTATATATCATGTTTTAATATATTAAAACATGAATTCATTAAATAGCACACTTTATAAAATTTGAAGTGAACCCATTGCACAACCTCCCATTTTAATCTATAACAGTAAAATGCATAGTACCATAAAAGCAGCTCCCTTAGGTTGGCTTCACACTTCGAGGATGAGCTGGTCCTCCTCGACCTCAAAGACCTTGGTGATTCATCAACCAAGTGGCTACATATCCAAGCAGACCCTGGTTTTCACTGTGAATTTTAGGTAGCCCACAATAAAAAAAATACAATCCTCCTTCAACAGTTGAAGATACAGGAGGGCAGGACGAGCCTGGGTAAAATTCATCCTCTTAAAAGTAGGGATTAAAAAATACCTCCGATGGATCGCAAAAAATTACAGAAAAGCATAAAATGTAGCGGATCCTGTGGAGACTGTCTGTCGCCGCCACAGGGTGCTAACACTTGACCTCTTCTGCATCCTTTGGGCCTGGCTAGCAGGAGGTGAAAAAGATTCATGCGAAAACTCATCAATAAAAACCGCTCATGTGTGGATAAAGACTCCAGGAGATAAGGCTCGGTAGGAGTTGTTTTGAGCATTAAAAAGGTGGGAACACTCGGTTTCTGAAGTTCCTGCTCATCCCTTTCCAGTTTCCTTAGAGTGAGGAAGGATTTCCTGATTAACTCCACGTCCTTTTTTACAATGGTTTCAGGATTAGAATATAAATCAGCACGCCCTAACCCTTCGAGGCTACTTTTAATATAATTAAGCCACGGTATTTGGGATGCATTATAAAGAGACATACACTCTTTTAAAATCAGATGATTAAGAGTTAACACCTGATTCAACCAACACTTCAACCAAAACACAAGTGGGCGTATTGCCAGGGTATCACTTAAAAAGGGGACCCCCAGCTCCTCATGGGCCGCCAAATTTATCAGACCACGCGGCACACAGCAAGCGCTTCAAAAAATTATTCTCAGTCACCTGGAGAGAATCCACAGCGATATACCCCCATATTTCACTTCCATAACTAGCTATAGCCACACTTTTTGCTTGGCACACTTTCAGCAGAGCTGCAACTGGTCTCTTCCCTAGAGGCAAAATTAAAATTAGCCGCATTCACCCGGGCCAAGTCCACCCTTTTCCTAAAAATTTGTGGCCCCCATTTTATTTGATCATCCAAAAGGACCCCAAGATAAAAAAAAGATCAGTGCGGGGTACTTCAGAGGGGCCAACTCTAAATTGAAAACCTTTTTTTGGTCGAGACCCCACCTGCATTATATAAGATTTCAAGTTGTTGATTGCCATGAAGTTGGAAAATGCATCTAGCAAGGATTGCAGGCCTATACCAGTCCTTGATAAAAGGACGGCATCGTCCGCATAGAGTAGGACGGGAAGGCCACGCCGCCCTACATACGGAAAATCTACCCCAGTAGCTCTTAAAGCTCTGTCCAAATCATTAATGTAAATATTAAACAAAAATGGGGCCAGGATACAGCCTTGCCGTACTCCTCTCTTTCTCTCAAAGTCCCTTGAGACGCGGAGGTCCTGGGAGAATCTAACATTGGCCTTGGTTAACTTATGAAGGTCGTCTAAAAAACTGTACAATGTTATTCTCTACCCCCATTACCCTCATGGACTGCCACAGTTTAACCCTATTCACGCAATCAATTGCGGAAGACAAGTCGATGAAGTCTAGGTAGACAGTACCTGGGCGTGCAACTGTATATTTGCTAAATAACATAGTTAAATTAAGGCATTGGGCCACTATTGATCGCCCAGGATGAAATCCAAGCTGGACGTCAGACAAGATCTTCTGCTCCTCCACCCAGGTGGATAACCTTTCTAAAAGTATACAGCCCACAACCATAACCACTGAGTCAAGAAGTGAGATTGGCCTATAGCAATAAGTGCTATTCCGATCACCCTTCTTGAAAACAGGGACTACAGTAGAGGTTGCCCAGGACTCAGGGCAACCGTTCGAAGCAGCTGCGTTGAACACAGCCACAAGGACCGGTGCCCAAACAGATGGATCCCACTTAAACAAATCCAGGGGGATACCATCTGGTCCTGGAGCTTTGTTGCTGGTTAACCCTGCAATGCCAGCCTCAACCTCTCCCTGTTCAAAAATCACTACAGAGGCATTCATATCACGGCATGGCTGACCAAATTGCTCCATAGGACTTTCAAATATTGATTTAAATTGGAGCACCCATTCCTCCTCAGTAATATGCGAATCTAGAGCCCCCCAGCTTCATATTCAAAAAGTGGCTTGTTAAAAATGCTCCAAAGCCTAGAGCTATTCCTGAGGGCACTTGACTCATTCAACTCCCTCCAAGCCTCTTCCTTCAGAATGCCCTTCCATTTAGCCAATGTTGTTTTTTTTATTCTTTGCGACACGTGCAAACCTAAGATTGATTTCTCGGTTTAGCTGACAGGCTTCCCTCAGCTTTTTTGCTTCCTAGGAGCAAGAAGAATCAAACCATCTAGGGGTAGAGGTCGCTACTCTGCGGGCCGATGCGCTTCAGAGTTCACCAACTTTCCCATTCACAATGATGAAACCTGTGGTGTAAAGTCATAAAACCCAATGTTCCCCTGAGGTTTTTGAGGTGTGTGTTTTACCTGAACCTTCAGTGCAGATAAGGAGAGTGGAAGCAGACATTCTGAGTCCTCTATGGACCATTGGAAAAGGTTGGTGTTGAAATCCCCTGTGAGGAGGCAGTCTGCAAGCAGAAAGTCCCCTACCAGGTCGCACAGGATGGTAGATAGGCAATTCAACTGAGACCTTTTTGTACGGGCATTCAGATTAATGTAGGCATTAAGAAGCAGCATTGGCCGCTGCGGTCTCCATGAGTTAATTTTAATTCCACGGAACCAGTTCTCCTGAAAGTGTAGTGGTTCTATTGGGCCTTTTTTAGCTACATGAAGTGTAAATAGACAATCCCCCCTTGGGCCGACCACATTTCTGGTGTCTTACAACAGGCTTCCAGTGTGGCAGGTATCAATTAAAGGGGTAGTTGTGGGTGACCAATGTTTCCTGGAAGGTGAGAAAGTTGTGTCAGGAAAAAAAGTTACGTATCTCTGGTGTATTTATTTTGTATTGGAGGCCACTAATGTTCCAGGAGCACAAGGCTGATGGGAGTAGCAACTGCAAGTTATGTGAATTTAAAGAATGTGAGTGACACTCTTTAGCAATTATGTTTTGGGTTTGTAGGCGTGCTAACTGATCTTCAGGTCAAGCTAAGCTGTTGTTAGACAAGGCTGCTGAGAGCCAACCCCAATCTTTCTCGGCGTTTACACTGAGAGCCATGGTCCGAGGGATAACTTTAGTGTCTGTCTGACCTTGGCCATTTTTTAAGATTGAGTACGGCCTGTTTCTATCTCAGACCGTAATGCGGCTGACACTTCGTAGCATAAGTGGTGAGTTTGCCAGCACAGCTGGATAACCCGGTTTGAAGTATGGACGGATATTAATACCACATTATCTAAAAGATTCTGTGTTGGCTAATTGGGCACGATCCCAATTGATGGATTCATATGTTACAGATGTTGCCTCTAAGACCCTTGAGCCTCAAGCTGGGAGAAATTCAGTGAACTGGATGTCACTGGATAATAATGCGTCGAACGCGGAAATTGATTTTAGTAGTTGGATGATGTCACTCCTATTGAGAACATCATGCTGGCCTTTTGAGAAAAACTTATGTATAAGAAGTATCTTGGTGTTTGAAGAATCACAGGTGGTTTCCTGCTGCCAATTGTGTGGCCGGTCTAAGTCAGATTTTTCAGCTTGTAATCCTGATAAGAATCCAAAGCTAGGTTGTGTGGTTTGTTTGGGGGTCAAACTGTTTGCGCCGGTGGTCTCCTGGTGGCCGTTGCAAATTTTTAAAGGACACCTTTAGTTGATTGACTACTTTGCTGGTGTTGGGGCTCTGAGCTCAGTGATGTGTAGAGTAGAGTGGGCTAGAAGGTATTTTGATTACCAATATTATTTCAGCTTGCTGGTGACCACTTCATTTGTCGCTTCCTTTTGGGGATCCTGCCATTGCATCAGCATTGGCCTTGCTGTAGAATTTTATTGACTGACTCTTTTGGCTTAGAGAAAGAGTATGGCACGATGAATGAAGTACATCAGCGATCTGCAGGCCACGAGATGTTAGATTCACGTCAGAAGCTTGTTGTGTGCCTTGAGGAGTACTCTCCTCTTGTGTCCAGATGTTTTCATTGGCAGTAGTTGGAATTTGCCTGTGCTGTACTTCAGACCTCTCCATGTCAGTGTTTGGAGCCTCCTTGGTATTTTGGATATTTCAAGGGGGCATCTGATTGGGGATTGCTGCTATCCTGCCTTCCTGGGCTGGTATTTGGAACTATGTCAGTGTTTGATGTTGTAAACAAGAGGTACCATTTGAGAGAGTCAGCTCTGGTTTTTGTTTATAATTTGTTTCTTTGCTTACATTTCCTTTTCTTTTCTCTCTTGCTGTGTGGCCCGGATGAATGTGCATTAATTCTAGGTACTGTGTATCTGGTATAGATAGCTTTGGCACCAGCTTTGAGCCAGCTAGTGAATTTTGATCACTCCTGGCTTGGGGGCTTGGCAGCTTGGTTTCAAGATTCTTGTCAGGGAGTGGTGAGGCTTCAGCCTTGGGAGTTATAATTGATACTGCATAATCATTGGCTATGCGGCTTCCTGCTATGCGGTGATCCACAGGAGCCAGAATGTTAGTGCTTGTTATGGCTGTTGTTAAATCCGTGCACTTAGGAGATTCCTGATATGGAGTCACAGTGTTCTCCTCTTTCCTGCCAGATCCTCCTGATAGAAGCTTAACTTCATCAAGGACTCAGTTTAAGAATGTTGGGGGGGTTGATAGGCTATCTATGATAGGTGAGCAGCAGCATACTGACTGAAGCTGATTGGGCCCTTATTACTAAATTGTTAAAGTCTTCACACTTGCTGTCAATTCCTGCTGTGAATAGCACAAGGGTATTCAGAAGGTCCACTTGAATGCCTAGTTTGGCTGAGTGGTAGTGTAACACTGTTACTGTTGTTCCAAGAGTTTGCAGTAGTTGGGGCCATACTACCGATTTTGAAGAAGGGTTGGTATCTTTTATGATTGGTTCTGATTTCTGGTTAATTGATTGAGCTATGTCCGTAAGAAAAAAGGAGAGCTCCAAAAGAGATTGATCATGTGCAATAGTACACGCTTTTTGCTGAGGGAGAATTGATACTGTGCCCATGGTAATTTGAATTTGGGGCGAAAGTTGTAAAATATCTCCCATTAGTGATCTTGCCCACTGAACAGCTGGGGGGGCTGAATGTATCAATACTTTGTGAAGATGGTTTTGATGTTACTGAAGGGTGTGGTCTCAGATGATGATTCGACTCCACGTAACATTGTTCTGTTTGATGGAATGGAGCATTAGTAGAGGGCTCACACACTTTTCTCAAAGATTAGTTGATTGGAAAATGTGATTGATGATACTCCTGTGACACGTGTGGCAAGGATTGAAGCTCCAAATGAGCCCCATTTGATTGACATGGAAAAAATCTTAAGCTTTCCACTACTGTTCTGCTGCTAGAACCGACCTCTGATATTGCGGTTCTATCCTTTAGAAACAATTGGACTGTTGCCTTGGTTGTCACCTGTCGTACATTTCCCCTCAGCACTTCAGCCCCGGAAGTAGGGGTTGAGCCCCTAACCCTTCCTGATGTTTTTCCAAAGTAGGCTAGCAAGGAAGGGGCTTGTGAAGTGTGGGGCCAAGCTTCCAGGTGCTCATGTCAACTGCCAAGCCATGGCTGGACTGTTCCCATAAGGCACAGGGTCAGACTGATTTGCATATGGCCATGTCTGAACTGGGGTGGTGGAGTGAGCTGAAGAATGATGATGGATTAAACCCAGATCAGTTGACTGGGGGTGAGTGCTTGCATCTTCAACACTCCGTCCATCATCCCCTTTGGTTTTGATTTCTCATCCTCTACATATGTCATATTTTGAACAATGTCAATTTTTTTATAATAAACATTATTTTTTGCCAGGTATAATGCCGCTTTTTTACTTTACTCACATACACTAACTCTTGCCAGATGTATTTTACTCTTTGTACGCACACCATTTACTGGAATGAAAACTGGTTCATGATCCTCTCTGTGTACACCAACAGTTTCAATGGTGTTTAAAATCTAAAGGTAAGTAGCCAACTCTTCCTTTAAGGCATTTCTGAAGGTCAATTGGTGGTAACTATATCCTGAAATGGGTGCACACATTGTATGGGAATGGATTCATAAACAATAAAGTCTTTCAGTTCTTGTGGAATAGATACTAATTCTAACTTGTTATGTACTGCTCTAGCTGCTGGCATCTTGTTTTCCTCTAAGTTATTTTACTTACATACAATTTACCGTATGGACAAGTCAAACCATTCTTCTACAAAATAAATACACACCACTTTCTTGTCACTTATCTATATTCTGCTGTTCAGTTTTTGAGAATACAACTGCATTGCGAGTTTGGCTTTTCGTTTCGTAGTCTTTATTATCGATTAATTTCATCATAAAAGACAATACAATGTAAAAGAAACATACATGCAAGATAAAAGATAAAAACGATTCCAAGGTGAACACAAAATAAGAAGCAAAATAAAACACAACACTGGTACCTAAGGATTCCTGTTTCTAATGATCCAAACCCAACCTAGGAATTTAGCCACGGCGACTACAATACATTCACTAGTATCAGATCTTAAAATCCTTAATGCCTCGAGCCCCAATCTAGTGCCCAAAGTACGACATATGGGTTTGAGCCATTTAGCCCGAGGGGCAGCATAGGCCGGGCAGACAAAAAATATGTGACCCACTGATTCAGCACAATCTATACACCAGCGACAGGAATCACACGCCTCACCCTTCCAATTTTTGGTAAACAGTCTGGTTGGTAAAGAGCCAACCCTCAATTGGTGGTAGAGTTTCCTGTCATTTGGCCTGCTAATGATGTCCCAATAGGCTTCTAAAAGTGGGACGTTTTTCTGCACAAGAAACCTGCCTGTCAGAGACTCTGGTGGCACTTGGGTTAGTTGTTTCTGGTGTACCAAAGACCAGTAGAGGCTTTTAAATAGTTTTTTGGGAGGAAAAGGGTTATTGGCGGGGTCAGACCATAGATATCCCAGACCCATGGATTCCAATAGCAGACTAACTTGCTTAAACCAAACAATGTTACCGGAGCCCAGAATAGAACGAACATCCAAAAATGCCTTTGCATAAGGGCCTAATTCCGGTGTAGTCCACAATCTCCTCCAAAAAGCCAATGGTTTGAACCTGGCAATGTCTTCAAATGAGTGACAACCAAGGTCCAGAAGAAGCGGTTTCACTGGACTTGAACTGGGGAGACCCATGAGAATCCTCAAAAATTTGTATTGCGCCTTGACCAAAGGGGATAGGTCAGCGAAACCCCAGAGTTCTGCGCCATAAAGGATCGCAGAATTGATCCTGGCGTTATAAATCTTGATTGCAGGACCTATCCTTTTTGTCTGGGACTGTTTCTGTTCTTTAACCAAGCACCCGGAAAGCTGCGCAAATTTAAGAGATAGAACATCAATTTGTGGCCTCCAGCTCAGTTTGTTTTCAAGAACAACCCCCAGATAGGTCATGACGTTCGTACGTTCAAGCATATCATTATTCATAGTGACATGACCTTTCACGCTTTTTCCTTTATTGAAAACCATGTACTTGGCTTATGAAACGTTAACTTGCAGATCATAATCAGAGCAAAAGTTAGCAAATACGTTCAAGGCCGCCTGCAACCCCCTCTGCGTTTGGGACAGTAATAGGGTGTCGTCGGCGAACATGAGTAGTGGGATTTTGATACCACCGAGCGTGGGGGCGTCAGTAGAGATAGATGAAAAATACTGCACAACTCTATTTATGAATAACAAAAAAAGAGTTGGCGCAAGGACGCACCCTTGCCTAACACCCCTATTTACTTTAAATTTATCGGTGACCTGCCCTTGGTTCCCCCAACGTACTTGTGCGAAGTTTTTATCATGCAGCCTAATGACGATATTCAAAAGGTCAACAGGCATTCCTAGCCCCGCTAGGGCCCCCCAAAGTTTAGTCCTGTTAACTAAGTCAAAGGCTGACCGTAGGTCAACAAAAGCGGCGTATAGAGTGCCGCCACAAAGATGGACCGTTTTCCAAACGATCAGTTGGAACCTAAAGGCCTGATCGATGGTACTGGTACAAGATCTAAACCCAGCCTGCAGTGGCGAAATAATATCCTCCTGCTCAATCCAAGACTGGATTCTTGCCAGGATCATCCTGGCAATAATCTTTTGGATCGAGTCAATTAAACTAATCGGGCGGTAGTTCCCTGGGCAAGAGCGATCACCCTTCTTAAAGATGGGCAGTATCTCGGCACCTTTCCAGGATTCGGGAATATCCGCCCCATTGGCTAATGCAGTTGCCAGGAAAGCTATATAGGGCACCCAATTACTATGATCGGATTTAAAAAGATCCGCAGGGACACAATCTATACCCGGGGCCTTGCCACTGGGAATCTTGCTTAAAGCCTTCTCAACCTCTTTGCAATTAAAAGAAAAATTTTGGAGGGTGGACATATCCTGTGAAATGGGGGAAATAGCCTCTTCTACCAAATTACCAACGGAGAACTGAGACTCAAAGTGTGACACCCAGGATTCTGGGGGAACATGATTTGAGGGAACCTGCGAACTCGGAGAGTTACCCCACTTCACAATATGCCAGAACAAAGACAGGTTTTTTTATTTACTGGCGACCAGGAGGTCATTCCAGTGTTCATTGTCCCATTCTTGTTTGGCCGAGACTTTAGCCTTACTTTAGTCTTTCCTGGCTATTCTAATATAAGCCAGATTTTTAGATTTAATGGCAGTTTTCAGTTTGCCATAAAATTCTCGGCATGCTTTGTTGTACCAGTGATTGCGCTTAGATAAAATCGATTTCTTAACCTTGCTGGGTTTTGAGAAAAGAGCCTTAAGGCCTAAAAATAGTTTTTCGTGGATACGAGTAGTCTCGCCGATAACAGCTTCTTGACTCTGAAGAGAGTGGAAAGCTTCCAACGCACTAGAGACTTGCGAGCTAATTTCGGTAAGTACTACACTATCAATAACAACCTTTTCCCAGTGCACTCTCCGTTGATTATTGGTTAGGAGGGTGTCAGCGGTAACTATCTCAGTTGGTTCGTTTTTGCGGGCTGGGCATGACACAAAACTCAGTACTAAAGGGTTGTGATCGCTCTCAGGGCGATCTAAAATCACCATATCATCTAGGGTGGACCAGAACTCCACTTTGATAAGGGCATAATCTATTCTACTAAAGCGACGACCATCAGCAAAGGTATCCTTGCAATTTTTGTCTGAGATGGTCCGTCCATTGGCTGCCCTAAAGCCACGCCCCATACACAAACTCATCCACTGAATAGCAGATTCGGTCCACTTCTTGCTGGGGGGGAGATCGAGAGGGGGAATGTTCCAATTTGTGTCCACTTCCATAGTGAGTGAGTCCCAAGCAGTATACAGGGGTTCAAAACAGCAATTCAGATCGCCCACAATTATCACATTTATACCGGGGTTAACTGTATCCAAGAACCCATCTAATTGTAGAAAGGTGTTAGTACCTCGCCCACCAGGTTGGCCCCTGTTGTAAACATTTATAATCATAATATCAGGTTCGCCAATAAGGTGCAACAGGATAATCAAAAGGTCAGGACTGTCGATGTCCAGTTCAGTAAGACTGCACTTGAGGGTTTGCCTCACCCATATACAGAGGCCACCCGAAGGGCGACCCCTTAACCCACTGATGGCCCCTTTATGGAAATTAATATAACCAGAAAAATAAACCGGGTCCACAGCCCACGTTTCCTGAAAGACCAAAATATCAAAATTACTTGACCAAACAGACCATTCCTCAATTTCAATTTTACTCCTTAGACCTGCAATGTTCCACGAAGCCATGGTAAGGAGAGGGGAATTTACTATAACCGCTGACGATTCTGCATGAGGTAAAACCTGGACGGCAGTGTGATTTACAATATTGCCAAGTACCAAGCGCTCATGCTCATTTGGACAAAGAACTACAGGTGAAGGTTTTGGTCTGTCATTGTACAACGTACAAGTATGCGGTACAGTCTCAGTTTCAATGGGTAAGGGGTTAACAAGATTTATGCCCTGAGAATTTTCTAGACAATCCATAACTAGTAAGGAGGGATCAAGAATACAAAAGGGCACAGTAGAAGAAGTACGAGCCATATTAGAACACTTATCACCCATACCCGTGGGTACCTCCCAGAGACCACTACAATATACATTCCCCGTACCGACAGAACTACCAGAGCCATTAACAGTTTCATTCACACAGCCCAGATTGGTAATATTATTTGCCAGTCAATCTACCCCTTCCATACTACTTAACGGGGCAAAATGGTTAGACAGTGGGAGATGGAAATCCAATCTAGATGGACAGCGAAAACCCCTATTAACCCTTTCCCATCCAGATGACAAATCGTAACATGTGTCGCGAAAAGCAATGGGAAAGAAGTATGTCAAATCCAGGGTCAGTATTCCACTAGCACACATGTCGTTAGGATAGCAACATATATGTCTCACCACTCTAGGGTCCCGAAAATTGATGATTATACAATCACCCTCCACATTCTTTGCTTTGGTACCTAACCAACTCACCCTGCGTACAGACAAAATTTCCGCACAGAGTCTGGGGGGCAAAGGCCTGTTACCATTTAACCAGTGAATCACCTTGTTCTTTAACTCGCTATGGGATTCTAACTTGTCCTGAGAAATCCTTGGAACACCTGCCAAGATGACAGTGTAGGGTAGGGACTCGGGGGGAAGATTAATACGTGGATGTTTTAAAAACAAACCGTCACCCTGGGACTCAATCTGCCCTGCTGTGTTTTTAATCCTAATATTGGGAACATTTGTGGCCAATTTATTCGACCTGTCAGCTCCAGCAGATGTATGAACAACTTCCCCTGCACGGTCTGATGCAGACGTAATAACAGAATCTTTATGTGCGGGGAGATTGGAGGATTTACTAGCCGGGAGAATAGGACCTTTAGAGACAGTTTTTGCTACAACAGCTGAACCGGGAGATGGTAAAATCCTGGAACCTGGAGGAGTCACTAAGGTTTTTTCCAAAAGGGTCGAATTGGCAAGCACGATACTTTCCAATTTCCCAATAGTGAAAGTAAGTTTGGCTTTTCTAATGAGTGTGTTGACAACAAATACAAATCCAGTTTGGTTTTTCAGAAACAACTGTGTTAAATTTCCTAATCTTTTCTATAAAGTTATCAGCACTATTACCTGTCTTCTGCTCCTCTACAACTGTGCATATCTCGTCTTTATTTTTCCTACACTCTTGTTCACGACCAAATAAACAAAACTGAACATCTTCACAAACATTTTCTACCTCCGCTACTGTACGATGTAAAAATGCTCTATTAATTTCCCTAAACACAGAGCAGGAGTGTTGACTTGCCCTGGATCTACATAGTTTAAGAATGAAATCACTACCTATTTTTAGCTACCAAATTATTTACACCCCCTAATCAAATATGTCATTTTCTTAAACCAGGTACACTCATCCATTTCAACTGTCATTCAATCTACCAACTGCCTTATTCAACTACAACCTTCTTGTGTGTGCTAGTGCTTCTTCCTTCAAAATGGTTAGAATTTGGGTTTTTGGTCACAACTCTGTTTTTTTGTTCCGGAGAGTATACTAGAAAGAGTGGCATTGACAGGGACTTGACTTTGACTAATGGGGATAGTACTTGAATTGGCCAGAGAGAGTTAAAGTGGCAGCAATTGCTACCTTTGGATGAGAGCATTGCAGGTTGCCAACCTCCAGAACTCTTAGTTGTGAACTGTGGTGGCAATGACCTAGGTTTGGAAATCACAACGAAAGATACATTTGGCCAATGAATGTCACTATTCCCTCACATTGCCTTGGTATACTCCAATATTTGCCTAAGGCAGACCTCAAAGAGACAAACCCATGAAACATGTTAATAAAACTGTGTCTGCATTCCTCAAAGATCCCAACATGGCCTCCATTTACAACAACAACTTGTGCTTTGACATAGAGCATATATAGAATCGATGGAGTACATTTCTCTGAGAAAGGCAACAGGATATTCCTTGACAACTTGAATGACCGCATCCTGTTTCATGTGTGGTAGCCACCTGCACACAATAAACTCAAATGTTCTTCTACCCTATTACCAAACACTAAATCATTTTCATTCTTAATTCTTTTTACAAGAGTTGCGTCTCCATCGCCTAAAGGCTCTTCTAACATCCACCCTATTACCAAGCACTAAATAATTTTCATTTTAAATCATTTTTTCAAGAGTTGTGACTCTGTCGCGGATCAATACACTAAAAGCACAAAATCAATGACAACACCACATTTAAGATTTATAACTCTCAGTTTGATCTTATGCATGTGACAATGGCTCTATAAACAGTTTTGTAGCTGTTTAAGTGTGTGTGTAAGTGGTTGCATAAGTCTCTTAGTGGGTCTGTGCCTATGCATATAACTTTCTGAGTTGGTGTGTGAGTAGGTGCATGATTGTCTCAGTGGTTTTGAGAATGGGTATGCCAGTGTCTCAGTGGCTCTGAGAGTGGGTTAATCAGTGAGTGAGTAAGTCTGTGAGTGGGTGCATGAGTTTTTGAGTAGGTCGGTGAGTGGGTGCGCAAGTGCCTGAGTGGATTTGGGAGTGGTTACATACACATCTGAGTGAGTGCTTCATTTTTAATAATTGGTTGCCCAATTATTAAGCAGATATTCAATAGACACCAGCACATTCAAAACTCATAGCTATATATATCATTGGGTCTGTGAAAGGGTGCATGAGTATCAGAGTGGGTCTGTGAGTGGGTGCATGAGTCCCTGAGTAGGTCTGTGAGTGGGTGCGTACGTATCTGAGTGGGTCTGTGAGTAGGATCATATACTTCTGAGTGGGTGAATAAGTGTCTGAGTGCATCTGTGAATGGGTGCAAGAGTCTCTGAGTAGGTCTGTGGGTAGGTGTGTAAATGTCTGAGTATTTTTGTGAGTGGGTGCATATGCTTCAGAGTGGAGAGACAAGTGGGTGTGTGACTGAGTGTGTGCATAGGTCACTGATTGGGTCTGTGAGTAGGTACATAAGTCTCTGAGTGTATCTATGTGTGAGTCACTGAGTGGGTCTGTGAGTGGGTACATGAGTGTCTGCATGGGTTTGAGAGAGTATATGTGAGTGGCTGAGTGGCTGATTGGGACTGTGAGCGGGTATGTGAGTCTCTGAGTGGTTCTGAGATGAGGTGCATGACTCTTTGAGAGTGTCCGTGAGTGGGCGCATATGCTTCTAAGTGGGTCAGTGAGTGAGTTCATGAGCTTCTGACTCCATGAGTAGGTGTGTGGATGAGAATATGAGTGGGTCTTGAGTGGGTGTGTGAGTGTCTGAGTGGGTCTAAGAGTGGGTGCATAAGCTTCTGAGTGGGTGAGTGAGTGGGTGAATGAGTGAGTGTGTCTGTAAGTATGTACAAAAGTCTCTGAGTGGGTCTGTGAGTAGGTGTATAAGTGATTGAGTGTTTCTGTGAGTGAGTGCAAAGCTTTGGAGTAGAGCAATAAGTGAGAGTGTGACTGTCTGAGTAGGTCTGTGAGTGCATGTGTGAGTATTTGAGTATGTCTGTGATTGGGTGCATGAGTCTCTGCGTGGGTCTGTGAATGGGTGCATGAGTCTCTGAATGTGTCTATGAGTGGGTGCATGAGTCTCTGAGTGGGTTTGTGAGAGTTTGTATGAGTGTCTGAGTGGGTCTCTGAGTTTGTGTGTGAGTCTCTGAGAGGGTCTCAGACTGGGTGTGAGATTCTCTGAGTAGATCTGTGAGTGGATGCATACGTGTTTGATTGGGTCTCTGAGTTGGTGCATTAGTGTCTGAGTTGATCTATGAGTGAAAGCAAGAGTCTCTCAGTAGTCTGTGAGTGAGTGCATGAGTCTCTGATTGGGTATATGAGCAGGTGCACAAGTGTCTTAGTGGGTCTGTGACTAGGTGTGTGAGTCTCTGAGTGGGTCTGTGAGTGAGTGCATAATCTAAGTGAGTGTGTGAGTCTCTGAGTAGGTTTGTGAGTAGATGCATGATAATATAATTGGCTCTGTAAGTGGGTGTGTCAGTGTCTGAGTGGGTGTGTGAGTGGGTGCATGAGACTCTGAGTAGGTGTGTGAGTCTCTGAGTATGTCTGTCAGTGGGACTATGATTTAGTATCTGAGTCTCTAAGTAGGTGAGTGAGTGGGTGCAAGAGTCTCTGAGTGGGTCTGTAAGTAGATGTTTAAGTTTTTGAGCATTTCTGTGAGTGGGTACATAAGCTTTAGAGTGGGCAGATGAGTGGGCCTGTGACGGGCTGAGTGTGTCTGTGAGTGCATGCCTGAGTCTCTGAATGTATCTGTGAGCGGGTGCATACATCACTGAGTGGGTACATATTAATATTTAATATCTTTACTATGTATTATTTTATTTTATATATTTCTTAAATTGTTTTTTTACATCTTTATTTTTTACCTTGATATTTTTGATTCAATATTTTTGTACGTACCTGTTAAAGTATTGGCCTCGATATTTTTGCAGTCAATATTTTCTTTTTGATATTTAGAACATTGATGTTTGCTACATCGATATTCTATCAGTGAGCCCTCTGAGTGGGTCTGTGAGTGGATGTATGAGAATCTTAGTTGATCTGTGAGTGGGGTCATGAGTGTCTGACTGGGTCTCTTAGTAGGTGTATGAGTCTTTGAGGATGTCTGTGAGAGTGTCTATGAGTTATTGTCTGAGTCTCTGAATAGGTGAGTGAGTGGGTGTAAGAGTCTCTTAGTGGAACTGTGAGTAGGTCTGTGAGTGTCTGAGTGTTTTTGGGAGAGGGTGCATAGGTCACTGATTGGGTCTGTGAGTGGATGCATGAGTCTCTGAGTGTGTCTATGAGTAAGTGTGTTAGTCACAGAGTGGGTCTGTGAGTGGGTACATGAGTGTCTGTGTGGGTTTGAGAGAGTATGTGTGAGTGGCCGACTTGTTCTATGAGTGGGTGTTTGAGTCTCTGAGTGGGTCTGAGATTGGGTTTGTGACTCTCTGAGTGGGTCTGTGAGAGGGCGGGTAAGTGTCTGTGCGGGTCTTTGAGTGAGTGCTTGAGCTTCTGACTGCATACGTAAGTATATGCATGAGAGTATGAGTGGGCCTGTGAGTAGCTGTGTGAGTGTCTGAGTGGGTCTGAGAGTGGGTTCATAAGCTTCTAACTGGGTGAGTGAGTGGTTGCATGAGTGAGTGTGTCCGTGAGTGTATGCAAAAGTATCTGAGTGGGTCTGTGAGAGGGTGCATAAGCTTTGGAGTGGGGTAATGAGTGGTTGAGTGACTGTAAGAGTGGGTCTGTGATTGTATGCATGAGTCTTTGAGTATGTCTGTGAGTAGTTGCATGAGTCTCTAAGTGGATCTGTGAATGGGTGCATGAGTCTCTGAATGTGTTGATGAGTGGGTGCATGAGTCTCTTAGTGGGTTTGTGAGAGTATGTGTAAGTGGCTGAGGGGGTCTGTGAGTGGGAGTGTGATTCTCTGAGTGGGTCAGAGACTAGGTATGTGACTCTCTGAGTAGGTCTGTGAGTGGGTGCATACGTGTTTGAGTGGGTCTGTGAGTGGGTGCATTATTGTCTTAGTTGATCTATGATAGGTGTATGAGTCTCAATGGTCTGTGAGTGGGTGTTTGAGTGTCTGAGTACATGCATGAGTCTATGGGTGTGTGTTCAGGCGTATGAGTATCTGTGTGGGGCTATGAGTGGGTGCATGAGTGTTTGACTGGGTCTGTGACTGGGTGAATGAGTGTCTGCCTGGGTCTTGGACTGGGTGTGTAAGTATCTTAGTTGGTCTGTGAGTGAGTACATACGCTATGTGAGTTTGTGAGTCTCTGAGTGGGTTTGTGAGTAGATGCATGATATTATGAATGGCTCTGTAAGTGGGTGCATGAGTGCCTGAGTAGGTCTGTGAGTGGGTACATAAGTCTCTGAGTGGGTGTGTGAGTCTCTGAGTATGTCTGTGATGGGTCTGTGAGTTAGTGTCTAAGTCTCTGTATAGGTGAGTGAGTGTGTATAATAGTCTCCGAGTGGGTCTGTGAGTAGGTATGTAAGTGTCTGAGCATTCCTGGGACTGATTGCATAAGCTTCAGAGTGGAGAGATGAGTGGGCCTGTGATTGTCTGAGTGTATCTGTTAGTGGGTGCATACATCACTGAGTGGGTCTGTGAATGGGTGTATGAGTCTCTGAGTGTGTCCATGAGTGAGTGTGTGAGTCACTGAGTAGGTCTGTGAATGGGTGCATGGTTGCCTGAGTGGGCTTGAGAGAGTGTGTGTGAGTGGCTGAGTGGCTGACTAGGTCTGTGAGTGGGTGTGTAAGTCTCTGAGTGGGTCTGAGATTGGATGTGTGACTCTCTGAGTAGGTCTGTGAGTGGGTGCATAAACCTCTGACTACATGAGTGAGTGTATGCATGTGAATATGAGTGGGTCTTTGAGTTGCCATGTGAGTGTCCGAGTAGGTCTGAGAGTGGGTGCATAAACTTCTAAGTGGATGAGTGAGTGGCTGCATGAGTGATTGTGTCTGTGAGTGTGTACAAACGTCTCTGAGTGGGTCTGTTAGCAGGTGTTTAAGTATCTGAGTGTTTCTGTCAGTAGGTGCATAAGCTTTAGAATGGGGGAATGAGTGGGAATGTGACTGTCTGAGTTGGTCTATGAATGAATGTGTGAGTCTTTTAGTATGTCTGTAAGTTGGTGCATGAGTCTCTGAGTAGGTCAGTAATGGGTGCATGAGTCTCTGAATGTGTCAATGAGTGGATGCATAAGTCTGAGTGGGTTTGTGAGAGTATGTGTGAGTGGCTGAGTGGGTCTTTGAGTGAGTGTGTGAGTCTGATTGGGTCTGAGAGTGGGTGTGTGACTCCCTGAGTAGGTCTGTGAGGGGGTGCATAAGTGTTTGGGTGGATCTGAGTGGATGCATTAGTGTCTGAGTTGATCTATGAATGGGTGCATGAGTGTCTCAGAGGTCTGTGAGTGGGTACTTGAGTTTCTGAATGGATGCAAGAGCTTCTGGGTATGTGAGTGAGTGCATGAGTGTTTCAGAGTAGGTGTATAAACGATTGAGTGGGTCTGTGAGTGGGTGCATAAGTCTCTGAGTAGGTCTGTGAGTGGCTGCATGAGTATCTTAGTGGGTCGGTGAGTCAGTGCATGAGTGTCTGATTGGGTCTGTAACTAGGTGAGTAAGTCTCTGAGTGGATCTATGACTGTGTGTAAGAGTCTGAGGGCGGGTATGTGAGTAAGTGCATAAGCTAAGTGGGTGTGTGAGTCTCTGAGTGGGTTTCTGAGTGGGTGCATCATGATATGAGTGGCTCTGTAAGTGGTTGTGTTAGTGTCTGTGAGTGGGTGCCTGTGTATCTGAGTGGGTGTGTGAGTCTCTGAGTATGTCTGTGCGTGGGTCTGTGGTCTAGAGTCTGAGTTTCTGAGTAGGTGAGTGAGTGGGTGCATGAGTGTCTAAATGGGTCTGTGCATGGGTGTGTGTTCCTTCGAATGGGTCTTTGACTGAGTGTGTGTCTCTGTGGTGGTCTGTGAGTATATGCATTAATATGAAAGTGAGTGTGTGAATGCATATTTCAGCATGGTTTGTGACTCCGATGCAAATTTCATGGGGGCCGCTGAGCATCGTGATGGTTTTTTGACACCAACCACAAAAAACGATTTGGGGCATTTTTATATTCACAAGGGGTCCCTCAGATTCCACCTACAAAGCTCCCAAGAGATCAGAGTACCCCTACCCTGACCACTTCTATAGTTTCTATTTATTTTTTTTAATTTTTTTTTTAACCAATCTTTATTAAAGAATTTTCTTATTACAACACAAAACCCACCCAACAACCCACCCCCCACCCCCAGCTCAGATTCTGTTGCATTAGAAAAGAGAAAGAGAAAAAAAAAAAAAAACGTAAAGAACAACACTTATAATCAGTAAGCAGTATAACATAATACGAGACTGACAATGGTCTAAATAAAAACAGGAATGACTTACGAATTACCCCGTTATCACTGTGACCATTGCAACACTGGATCCCAAATTGCCAGCCCTAACTTGCGCTTGCGAAAGCCCTTTCTTCTATAGATAGCTACTTCTAGACTACAGGTGGCCAACAAGCGTGATCTCCATTGTTGAAAGCTTGGCGCATTTGTATCAAGCCATGCTGACGCAATGCATAATCTAAAGACAGCCATGGCCACAAAAACCAATCCTTGCATATATTTCGGTCTTGAAATATTAGCAACACCTAACATAATCTCTTCGACATAAATCTCTATTCTAATATTAAAGACTTCCGAGAGAAATGCTGAAATATCGGCCACTACTGATGTTAATACGGTACAGGTAGCAAAAATATGAACGCTATCGGCTTCAACTAGGTCACATCTAGGACATGTAGTTCCCTTCCCAGTCCCCCATTTAGCAATAGGAGTATAATATAGAAAAAAAAAAGTTTTGTAGAACTGGGCCTGCAGCTTGGTAGACATTAAAATAGACTGATATAGTAAGAGAGATTGATGAACAATTTCCCCAGACACGCCAAGTTTAAGCTGCCATTTATTTATATATTTATCAAGATCATCAGATTGTCGGAGAAGCAGTTGCTCATAAATCTCTCCTATTTTGAGATTATTCCTCGAAGCCATGTTCTCCATTAGCTGCACCTTATGAAATGACACGTCCCCCCCCCTCTTTTTAATAGAAAATCCCGTATTTGCAGAAATTTAAAAAAATCCCGTTGATCTAAATTATATTCCAGCTGTAATTCACCAAAAGATTTAATCCCTAATGCAGTATAAAAACAAC
Organism: Triturus cristatus; assembly: GCF_964204655.1. Lineage (NCBI taxonomy): Eukaryota > Metazoa > Chordata > Amphibia > Caudata > Salamandridae > Triturus > Triturus cristatus. The sequence goes on from NC_140595.1 coordinate 443,951,441, forward strand.
CAAGATGTGTAATCCCATTCAGAAACCATCTTTCCATGCATAAATCATTGAAAATCCCAGGAAGCTGGCTGTTTTTATGGATTACGGTGTAAAAAGATAGTTGTCCAATATTAGTAAGTTTTCTAACGGAATTCCAGGTCTTATAAATACCAAATATGGACTTAAATTTAACTTTTTTTAAAGTAGCTATCGTTAAGATGACGCCACAAGCAACCTCTGGATTCATTTCCTAATAGTAACTCTTGTGGTGTTGGAATATCACCTTCGCTGCCAGGTGCGAACGTAAATAGTAGCTTGTTGCAGTATTTTAAGATAGTAGCCCAGTAATATAATTTAAAGTTGGGCAAATTCATGCCCCCTCTATCTTTAGGGAGAGTAAAGGTTTGCAAGGCTCTGCGGGATTTTTTGTAACCCCAAATGAAACTAGAAAACATACTATCCAAATCTTTAAATACTTGTGAAGGAAATTCTAGACAGATTGATCTAAAAAAATAAAGAAATCTTGGAAGGAAAAGCATTTTAATCAAATTACACCGACCCACAATGGATAAATGAAGATTGTTACTCCTAATCAAATCCTTTTTTGTACGTTGAATTAATGGATCAATATTATCGGTAACTAGATTCTCTATTTTGGCCGTAATACTCACGCCAAGATATATGGCTTTCTCGATAACCCGTGTATCGATCATCTCAATTTTACTGTTATGTATAATCTGAGTTTTGGTTTGATTAAGTTTATAGCCCGATATTTGGCCAAAAATGTTAGCTTCCTCTTCAATCACCGCGACCGAAATCACAGGGTCACTGGTAACCAGTGCGATATCGTCCGCGTATGCTAATGTTTTTGTGGCCTGATCTCTTATCCAGATGGATGGTATCAATGCATTGTTATCCAATCTTCGGATAAATGGGTCAATATATATAGCAAATAAGAGGGGTGAGCACGGACAACCCTGTCTTGTACCTCTAGAAATAGACAATGGTGCTGAAACTGACCCATTCACCATAACACCGGCAGACGGATTGCTGTACAACATCTTTACCGCCGTAATAAAGGGATCTCCAATACCACATCTAGCCATCGCAATCCAGAGATATTTCCAGGAGATCCTATCGAAAGCTTTTTCGGCATCCAGAAGTATAAGTGCCATAGGGTCTCCTGAAACTTCACACCAATCAAACAATGAGATTACTCTCTGGATATGATCAGTGGTATCTCTACCCGGGATGAACCCGTGTTGTCGAGCCGATACGATTTTGTGTATATTGAAAGCTAATCGTGCGGCAAGTAACTTAGGGTAGATTTTAGAATCACTAGTTATTAAGGTAATTGGGCGATACGACCCAAGTTCTGTAGGGTCTTTATGCTTTTTTGGAAATACTATAATTTTGGCCATTGACCATGACTCTGGGGGTCGCCCCCCTAGGAATATATGTGCAATCAGAGTTATTAGTATATTCTTAATTTGGGGAAAGAATTTGATATAAAATTCAGTGGGAATCCCATCCATACCCGCCGCTTTGCCCGACGTAAGACTTTTTAATGCGAGAAGAATTTCCTCCCCTTGCGGGATGGCATCCATATCTTCTGAATCATTACTTTCTAATCTCGATGGGCTATCTTGATTGATGTATTCGTTGATTGCGTCCAACTGTATATTAGTATCATTATCCCTATAAAGAGCCTGGTAGAATTTATAGAAGGCAGTTCTAATTGCCTCAGAATCGGCTATTAGCCCTACTTCTGGATCTCAAATCAACTTAATGGAGTTAACGGAATTGAGTTCTCGGGCGCGTACCGCTAACTGATGTCCAGCTTGTTCACTCAGTTCGTAAATTGTTTCCTTATACGCAGTTGCTTTATTGATAGCCTTTGTAGTTAGTATATCTATGACACTGTTTTTAGCAATTGAAATCTGTCTTAGCTCATTTTCAGTGTCTCTTCCCTCCTGAATGGCTTTAATTAGCCCTCCTTCAGCAATTGCGATGTTACTCTGAAGTATTTTCATTTCTTGTTTAGCTTTTTTATTGGCATTCAATGAAAATCGAAGTGTTTCCCCTCTGATTCTAGCTTTAAGAGTGTCCCAAACGATCTCAATTGGTGCACTACTTATATTTTCTTCTAGGAATCTGGGGATCCACTGTCGCATGCATTGACAGTCCGCCTCGTTTATTAATAATGCTCTTTCAAACGTCCATATTCTATTGTTCAGTTTTGGCGTACCAACTTCTATAGTTTCTAGTGATTATTTTCATCCCCTTGGACCGTATCAAAGTTTATAAAATGGTGGCAGCAACTTTCTACACATGTTGCGGCAGGCCAATCACAGCACCACTCTTGGTATTTGGATAAGCGAAGCTCCGCATAGGCATCAAGAAGGATCCGCGCCTTTCGATATACAAATTTGGATAGCTTTTAAAAACTCCAAAACTACTGAATGAATTTACACCAAATAACCAAAAGCACCCTTTCTGGACCAAGAGTCAAATGTGCGATTCGCAATTTACAAAAAATTGCAAGTCGCAAATTGCGAGTCGCAAAAATCCAATGTACCACAGTGTCTCAAACACTGTTTGGGATTCCCAATGGGGTCGTAAATTGCATGCCTCATGAATATTAATGAGGCTGCCACACTTTGCGACCCGATTGGGAATGGCTGGCACTCCTAGGGATGGGGGGCCTGTTGGGGTCAGCAGACCACCATGTCTGGAACTGCTTTGTCAATAAAGCAGTTTTTTGTAAAAAGGAAAACGGGAGGAATTTAAAAAAAAAAATGAAACGTGTCAGTTTCATTTGTTAAGGGAAGGCAGTGGTCACTGGGAATACTGCCTGCTCTTAAAAAATATTTGTGCATGCATTCCCAAAGAGGAATGGGTCCGTTTGCGAGTACCTTACCACCCTTCTGAGAAGGGTGGTGAGCTGCGAGTGTTTTGCGACCGTACTTGCAGTCGCAAAACATTCATACATAGGTTTTGGAGTTGCTATTAGGAAGGGACGCCCATGGAATGCCCTTTCCTAATAGTGAGTCACTAACCCTATTTTGCGAGTAGCTGATTGAGTAGTGACTCACAAAATAGGGTTGGTACATTGGGCTGACCTATTTTGCGGTTGCAAAGGACCTGAAATCCCCTTTGCAACCACAAAAAGCGGTCGTACATCTGGCGCTAAGAATTGTAAAAAAGAAAATAAAAACGGCAGGGCTTTTCCATCTATGCACCCAGGATCTGTAAACAGTTTGTCTTTCTCTCCCAAACCTCTGCAATGCTGCTTCAGGTTAGGAAGGAGTTGAAGACTCACTCTTAAAAGAACATTACATAACAATACATTAACAATCCACAACCCACCTACAACTCCTATCACTCTTTCACTTTATGCTTGTCTTTGGTCCCTGATAGTGCTTTACTGCTATTGGCTAGGTTCGCGCTACAGAAATATCATACACATACATACATAAAGGTTGCATCAATCATTCAGCCTATGTTCTCAGACTGCAGCAGTGATAATCATTTAAACATTACCTTTAAATATATAATTCACAATGCTAACATTTTGTCTCCAAACCTCAATTGTACAGTTTATAAAAAATATGCACACTTTCACTATTAAATGCATGCTTTTCATTGTAGGAAAATACAGTGACTGAAGGAAGAAAGAAAAGTGAATTAGTCATAAAGGCAGAGAGAGATAAAGGTAGATGAAAGATGTTGTAGTGAGATATTTATAAAGAGATGCAATGTAGAGAGAGCTGTGAGAAAAAGAGAGGGGCAACTGAGAAGAGAAATAAGGAAAGACAGGTCAGGTAAAGAGAGTGATGAGTGAGAGAAGGGAAGGGAAGGGAAGGAAGGAAGGAAAAGTGTGAAGGGTAGAAAGTGAAATGAGCTGTTGAGATAAAAGAGTTAAAGTAGAACGACATAGGTGAGGCACAGAAAGAGTGAGGAGGTTGATATTGTGATAAAAAGAGAGAGTGAGAGAAACAGGGTGAGCAATAGTGTGTTGTGTGATAAAGAAAGAAGTAGAGACATGTGAGTAATAGCAATATACAAAGAAGGCGGTAGAGAGAGTGAGGTGGGGAGGGTAAACTGAAACAGAGCAGAGGCGCAGAGACAGATGAAGCAGAGAGAAGGTAGAAGGTACTGATAGGAAAAATATATAGAAAAGGAAAGAAAGAGTAAAGTATTGAGGGAACATGACTAGGAAGAGAGAGAGAAAAGAGGTGGAAAAGTCAGGTAGCAAGAAATGGTGAGAAGTTTGGCAGTGAAAGACAGTGGACATTTATATAGAGATAGATGAGATGATGAGTGGAATGTGGGACATAGAGGAATAAGCTAGAGTCAAAGGGGTGGAAAAGTAGAGGGTTAAGAGTGAGGTCAAAAGAGGTTTTATATTTAGAGACTGAGAGAGTGACAGAGGTGAGGTAAAGAGAATGAGAGGCCTGAGAGAGATTTCAAGTAAATGGAGGAGAGACACAGGATGTGAGATGGAAACATAACAATATGCGCAGAGCGCTTGTTGAGATAGACAGTTGAGTAAGACAGAGGGGTGAGGTGATAAAGATGTGGAGTTAGGGATAGAGATTGGTGGAGAGATAGAGGTGAGGTCAAGAGAGAGATGTAGACAGGCATGGGGCAAGACAGGTGTATTGATAGTGAGGCTGGGTAAATCTAGGTGATGGGGAGAGTTCAAATAGTGTGAGGACTGTGATACGTACATAAAGTTGTAGAGATTGGTAGAGAGGTAAAGAGAGAGTGAGGAAAGAGAAGAGGTGAAGTGATGATTGAAAGAGACAGAAAGCTAATTTTTTTTAATTAAATTGCTACGAAAGGCCTCAGAGCATGAGGTTTAAGGTTGGGCAGCACTGTGTGTCTGTTTGCCTGTATGTTTGTTGATTTACATCAAGCTTAATAAACCCCTCTCATTGACAGAAAAGAGTGCACCTCCCATCTATAACATTTGTTGGAGTTTAACAGAGAAGAGACTTTAACTCTAGGTGTTTGTGGAATCGAACTGCATAGATGAGCAGACGGACCTCTAACTGTAAACTAACACTTCCCTATACCAGTAGGCCATACTTTCAAAATGACGACTAGTAAAGGTTTGAAAATACCACTTCAAGCTCCAGAAAGAATTGACTTTGTATAGGGATTACTAACAGAGGCACACACATGGAGCCACACAGGCACACATTGATAACACTGTAAGCAGGTGTACACAGGGGCCTGTAAATGTTACTGTGTCTGCATGGCTGGTACTAGTGACTATGTATACTGCATGTCGGGCTAAATGCATGGATGTCTTCATGTTTACTGTTCAGTCTGGATGGGTGTTTGTATGCCTGTGTGCATTGTTGCCCATATGTTTGTTTTTCTGTGCTTTTGAGTGCTGTATTAACTTGTGTCTCTGGAGATGTCATTGTCTGCATGCAGTTTTGTGGGCTCTATACGTGTATGGGTTTCCATATGCTGCGATTTACTATGTCATTTTTTTTTACAAGTTGGACCTCGTGGCTTTGTCACGCTATTTTCGTTATGGGGAGAGAACAAGTGCAACTGGTATATTCTTATTTGCTCTCCTTTCTTACACATGTAAAAAACATAACTGCAAAAGCTTTGTTCATGGTACACTCACTTCTCATGAATTCAACAAGGACTGATTTTATCCTGGGTTAGGGGGGCGCAGACTGGAAAAAATGCTGAGGAGAAAGCTTCAGGAAAGCAAAATGTAAAGTCAATCAGGATATATCGGGAGTGAAGAGATTTAGAAAGAAGGCAGACTCACAGAGTGATATCTTCTTCCTGCATTTTATTCTTTAAATGATCACCTTCAGATAGACTCTGCGTCAAATGTTTATGGAGGCTCCATGCGAGATAAGGAGGTAGAATTTAGAGATGTCATGCACAGCTCTTAGTCACCCTGGCATAGCATAAAGAGCTGAGGCCTGGGCCCTCCCACCAGCCTGACTGAGACCCTACTGCTGACCGCACAATGTCTTGCCTCACTATTTTATGGTAGGGTAGTCAAAATTATAGTAATAGAAGCATAGTGCACATCCCCGGCCCAACCTGTTAATCCCTTACAATGCTCTTGCGACAAAGCTCGACTCAGGCTACGACTATCAGTGACAGTTTTTTATTTTATTTATATTGCATTAAAAGCATTTTTTTTTGCTCTTTTTTTAAAACACAGCTGCTAAATAGAAAACCGGTGTTGTGGGACTCAGGTGCCCTGGGAAGGGGTGGGCTCTGGGCAAGGGTCCATTTTTCCCATGCCTTATAACATCTCTGACTCACCTACCAACCATGCCTTAGCAGTCAGTACGTCTGTCCTGGCTGGATAAGCTTGAGTGAAGCCCAGAGCAGTGTATTAAATGTAAATTGATACTTGTATAGCGCACTACTCACCCGTAAGGGTCTCAAGGCGCTTGTACGAATACCGCTGTGGAACCCATCCTGGCTTTCCCTGTGAGGCGTCCACTCCTGGGCACCCCCAAGGTGGAGGCCAGGCATCCTTAGCGTTGTGGGGGCCGTTGTGGAGATTAAGCAAGCTATTCCCTAGAGTTGCAGAGTGGGACTCAATGATTGGAATGGCACTGAGGCGAGAATTATCAGGTCTGTGGAATTTTTGAGCCCAAGACCCGCCAAGGCAGGGAATTGAACCCTGGTCCCGGGCTAGACCTCTGCATCAGGGTCTGCCGCTCTAATCATTGAGCCACACTTCTCCAGTGTATTCACGATTCATGTCATTGTACTGCAGTGCCCCTATTGATGGTAGTGTGGCTCCAGCTTGCAGACCCCAGGTAATGGATATTCATATTAGTATTATTCAGTGCACCCACATGGCACAGCAACTTCAGCTCAGCCCAGCTCCCTTTCTCTCTCATTGCCTCGTTCTTTTCTCTCACTCTGGAGCCCAACAAAGGTTCTTTCGGTTTTACAATTAGTAATAAAGCAGGGTCCAGGCAGCAGATCACATGCACTCTTTCAGATTTCAAAGATAACTAGATATTTATATTCAAGAAACTCAAAAGGCCCGGGCCTTTCAGTTGGGTGGCCAGAGCACAATACGGCCTGGCGGGTCCCCTCTGGCCCCCCGTGGCTACGCGCCTCTACCAGTTCCTAGTGGGTTTGAAATCGAACAACTTCATAAAATTTTAATGAGGCAGATCGCAGTTTGCGACCCACTAGGAATCGCTGTCATCACACTGGACGATGGCCTGCTTGGATCAACAAACCACCATGTCTGTGATTGCTTTTTAATAAAGTATTTTTGTTTAATGCATCCCTTTTCCCTTAAAGAAAATGGTACTGCATTTAGAAGAAAACTGTCTTTCTTTGTTTTAATTTGTTTAAGAAGACACAGTGATACCGTGGATAACTGCCTCCTCTTAAACCAACTTTTTTTTACATTCACTGAGAGGAAGGGGTCTGAAAGGAAACCCCCCCGTTTATGAGTTACCACTATAAGTATGTAGTCAGTAAAAGATTCACGTTTTGCAACCAGAATTCGGTCTCAAAACATAAACACATACCATTCTGATTCAGTATTCGGAGGGACACGCTTCCAAATACTGAATAGTTATTTAGTTGCAATTCTGTAACATGTTACTGAATCTCAATTTGATGTTAGTACATAAAGGAAAGATTGTTTGTGGTCTCAAATGGCCTAATTCCGTGAATCGGCACATTTGCAAACTCAAACAACCTTTGTACATCTGGTCCCTTGTTCAGTGATGTTGATGTGACTTTGGGTTGTACATACTCTGCTATTACCAACTTTGCATACATTATCAGGGATTTAGCACAAATCAACTCAACGTCTCCTTTTTACCATGCAAGGTTTACATGCGCATCACCTAATTTGCATGCATGTGTGTTTCCCTACGTGATCAGAAAATTGGGTCTAAGAATGATATGTGTGTTTTTATCTTATTTGTTTCTCTACGAATTTAAATTGTTTTATTTTGTGGTTATTTTTTACAAGCTACACTTTTTTTCGATGAGGCCTCTTATGTGTGTGATATCAGAGAACTGTGACTTCTACTTGGCATCCTGACCATGAGATGTACCAATGAGCACATGCATGCATCAATGAAGAAAGCATTTAAGTTACCATTTTCGCTAAACGAGAAAAGTATGATTTGAATTGTAGGTGATATTGTAGGGGTTTTTTAGTCTACTGGATCTGGGCTGTTTTTCATTTTAGTTATCTTTCTTTTATTGGATGATGGAGCTTGACTCTTCGCTATTTCTCATATTCGATTTTTTTTTGTATTTTCTTAAGTAAAATTTAGTTATATGTGTGTTGTCATTTCGGTTTTCTATACATGAATGGTGACTATTTCCTTTCTATATATTTTTCCTCCGTCTTTTAGGTTGCTTTCTCTCTTGAGTGTCTCTCGACAACTGTCCTGATAATGACCCTGTTTAATTTAACCATTGGGGTCGAACGTAATGCAATATGGACTCATTATTTACTAGTACTAATATCCAGATGTTTTGACGATCTTCTCTGCTCTTGAATTCAGTAATTATACGAGACATTATTTTGTCCCAAACTATTGCGGGTGTAAAAAAAAAAAAAAAAAAGCTTTTCTGTATTTTGTCATAAGTCTCTGCACATTCGACTTTTTCACTGCTTTACACTGCACTGCGCCATCACCACACTTAATGCACTTATTGAGTGTTGTTATATTACGTGGAGAACACTTTGGGGCAGATTTATGTTGGACTTGCGCCACTTTTACGCAGCCGTTGCGTCACTTTTGTGACGCAACGGCGGCGTAAACCCTGCGCCATGTTGCGCCCTATTTACATCGTGACGCATCTATGGAGATGCGTCACGGTGTAAAGCCCTGCGCCACATGAAACCTGTGTCAGGTTTCATGTGGGCGTTTCTATGCAGGGGAGGCTCTCCGTCGCAGGAACGCCCCTGAAAAGTGACTCAGTGAAATCTTGTAGATTTCACTGAGTCACTTTTCCAACGCTGATGCGTCAAAACCCTGCGCCTGCTTGAAGCAGGCGTAAGGCTTCACGCACCACGTTACAGATAGGGCAAGTTGGAAGAGTGCTGGTGTTGCGTGTCGCACGCAACACTACTTCAGCACTGCGCCAACTTTACGCCCCAGATGCGACTCGCATCTGTTTATTCCTGCGCCATGATGTGCCGCTTTGTAAATGCGGCGCATCATGGGTGGCGCAAGGGTAAACTTGCATGCCGCATCTTTCCTGGCGCATCCCTGCTGATTTGCAGAGATGCGCCAGGCAACATAAATCTGCCCCTTTGTATTTATGAATTTGGATAAACAAGTTTCTTTTTGTACAACGCTTTTATGTGTTTTTTTTTTTTTTTACCTTAAACCAAAATTATTTTGCTAATATTTACATGTTTGCATACACTCTTTATCCTTCGGAAGAGTGAACCAAATATTTATTGTATTAGAATTACCCTGAAACTCAGGGTTATAGGTTTTACCCTGTAAATTGTTACAGTAAATGAGAAAAATACAACCTATAACAAAAAAAGCATTTATGATTGCATTACAAGTAGCACTATTAATGAAATATATACTTCACAAAGCTTTCTCTGTCTTACGACGCAGAGGCTACTCTCGTTCCTTGTGCTAATAAATATTGTAGGTGGTTAGCAGCTATTTTGCAAAATTTAAGCTATAAATATGAGGCTGCAGCAGTTTAGGCACAACAATAGAGGTAATGATAGTTGTATGAGCCATTAACCACCAATTAAACAGTGATTAATAAAACCTTGAGCAGTGAATATGAGATGCATAATGCAGCAATAAATGTTAAGGGTTATGTTGGTCATCAGTCATAAAATAGCTACTAAGTAAAAATTGCCCAGCATTTTTGACACGTCGGCCAGATTTAACAGTTTCTCTTGCAGCGCAGCAGCTGCAAATGCTGCGCCGCATGAGAAGGAGAGAGCAGGAGAGCGCTATATTGATGGAAATATGGCACTCTCCTCCCCTCTCTCTGATACTGCTGCAGAAATGTGTGGCCCTGCACCACCGGCACACATTTGCACCATAGTGCAAGGGTGTCTCCGTGAAATTAGCATAGGTTTTGTACTGGAAGAATATCCTTCCATGACAAAATGCTATTCTTAGACTAACTTTACACATTTTCCTGTTTTGTATGTGTGCTGTACAGTGCAGCACATATGCAAAGTCAGAAAATAAAGAAGAAAAAACATTTCTCCCTCATAGCACCTGTTAGAAATGGGGTTTCTGGTTGACTAGGGTATGCACCCAAGCCAGTCAGAACCCACCACTCTAATCAGAGCAAGGAAGTTACGCATCTAAGATAACCCCTGCTCACCCCCTTGGTAGTTTGGCAGAGTAGTCAGGCTTAACCCAGAGGCGGGGCCTTGTAATCACTGGGCCGGGAGCAAAACTTGGTGGGTTCCAGGGCTGCATTCCTACACCACCATCAGCTGTGTGGTGGGTGCTCTTGCCCCCTCTCTGCGAATCCCCATGACGGCGGCTCGCGTTTCCGGCAGCATTGCGGAGGAAGATTTAGGAGATGGGATAAAAAGGGTACTCATTCGGTTCCCGGACCTGAAACTGGTAATTTCTTTCAAGTGGGTGCCTTTGCAGCACTGAGTGGGAAGCAGGGCAGCTTCTGCCTACCAGAGCACATCCTCACTGTTCTGAGGCTCGATGCAGTGTCCTGCTGGGCGGGGCAGCGGCAGGCCACGACTCTCTCTCTCCCCGGCTGTTTGCAGTTGCTAGGCAAAGCCTAGTCCCCATCAGTATTGGTGATCGTGAGTTTACTGGTGGAAATGGTGATCTCAACCCCGGAGCCGGGCCACAGGCAGTGAGCAGGGCAATGCCCCCGGCAGGTTATTCTTCCCACAGAGAAGCCCACCGCCCTCTGTAGTATGGCCACATTGCTTGAGGCAGGACACCACACTGCTCTACTAATGATGAAGTGACCGCCGAGCGCTGAAGCAGTGGGGTTTTTACATGCAAGAGCACATGGAGCCCTCAACACTGGAACCTTAGAGAGCACAGGGAGCTTGGGAAAGGTGATACCCACAGAGCACTTGCAGAACCCCAACACACAGAGCTTTGTCAAAGTAAAGCTCACAGATCATAGGTATGGAAAAGTTCCTGGAAACTTTGATATTCCTGGGTTTCCCAGAACAGGACACCAGGGCACACAGGCTCTCGGACATTTCTTCCTCAAGTAGGATACCACATCAGGACAAAGTCAAAGTTCCGGTTCCTGCTGGTAGCCTCAAAGCTTCTTCTCTGGTACAGTCTATGTAGCCAGCAGCAGCTGGTCACAGGACCTACGCAGTGTCTTCTCATTTTCATGGGGTCACAGACCCAGCATTTATAGTGCAAGAGTCTTTGTTCTGGGGGCACTTCAGACACATATTGGAAGTGCACAATGCCCCCATTCACATCCAGGACCTGGCTCTAGACACACAACAGTGGGGCGGAGACAGCTTTGTAGAAGGCAGGCACAGCTGTATTCAGGTGCAGGTGCAACCTCTCCCACCACTCCAAATGCAGACCAGGCCTATTCAGGGGCAAGGGAAACTCCTCCCACTACTCTAAATGCAGCCAAGGTCTCTTCAGCCCAATGCTGAGTCACCCAGGAAAGGCAGGACACACCTCAACCCCCATCTGGACTGCCTAGAGTGAATGCACATCCCCTCTCTCTTGTCAGTCAAAACCAGATGGTCAATACACATCCAGGCAGGGCAGAAAGACACCTTAACACACAGAAATGCCCACTTCTAAAAGTTTTTTTTTTTATAATCAAGTTCAACACAGCAGTGGATGGTTTGAATGAACTTTCTGGAATTTTTTGCTTTAAGATGTTAGTAAGGCGTGAGATTGGTTATATTTTCAGTTGCCATGAGGTCATTAATCTAAGTGAAAGCACTTTGTATTTTAAAAGTTTTTTCATAATAAGCAATTTGGACATTGGGAACCACGACTCCAAGGATTCTGTGAGCCGGAATGTTTTACAAGTCCAAGCAACCGGAAAGTGTTTTCCTCTAAAATCGGAAGTGATTCATAATATAGAATCGCAAATGCGACGAGTTTAAAAGCAAACTAAAAAGAGGCGCACTGGACAGATGCCACATTTTGGAATACAAGATATTCAGTTTAGTTACGTTTCTAAAAACTGGTTGTTTTTGAGCAGGACTGTGTTCCCTTCCTGCACAAAAACAATCATCCCCACAAGGCAGGCACCCTTGCAACATGACACAGCCAGTTGTGCACCAGCGCAGGGGAAAGCACATGGATGCGTAATATTGTTGTTAATACGACGCATCCCTGTGCTTTTAAAATGATGCCACTCAGCACAGCAAAATGGCTTGAGGTGCTGTGCTAAGTAATTTCTTCATAAATGAGGCCCGCAATAGTTTACAAAAGATTTAGAATAATTTCGCATCACTTTTGTCATGCAAACACAGTGCTAAATCTTAGTAAATAGAACCTGTAGACTATAGCTTTGTCGTACACCTGACACTTTTAGTTTTTTTTCCATTGTTATGTTGTCTTATTCCAAAATATTACACATTCTTTCCAAAAATCAATTAATTTACTTATCATATGCAAAGAATCCTGTACTTTATTTTTTAAAGACCACAATTGTTATATAATCCCTTATAATAATATGCTTATATCTCTAATATCACCATCAGCCTAACCGTGTTCCATGCACTATCTGCCCTTTATCATCACCTTTTCTCCTCTTTGACATATATTCCACAATTTAGTCCAGTTTTCCACTGCACCAGCCCTAATTTCCGCTTCTAAACCTCCATGTCCCTTTTGCAAATACCAAAAAAATGCCCACCACATTTTTTCCCCAAAATCTCATTCCAGACCTCTCCTTACCAAATACTCTCTTCATACTTCCATACTGTCCTCCTGGTAGCACTCCCCTCTGCTACACTCTACACAACATCTCTGCATCTGCTCCCAGCCATTGCTCCATTTACCCCATACATCAAAACCATTTCCTGTATTCCTCCTCACCATCCTGCCACCATTGTCACCATACCTTTGCCCGCACCACTGTGCCTCTTTTTTATATATGTTTGCCTTTATAACAATCTTATGGACATTTAAAATAGTGTTTGCCCCAATCCCATAGGGCAACCTTGGTATCTGAAGGACCATATATTGGAGAATAACAATATAGAGCCTACATCAAAGGAATCCACTGGTGTGATTATAAATTCCACTGCTTATGGGACCCTTGGAACTATTTGTTATTTCCTTCAAATATTAAGCAAAGGACCACTGCATATATTGGACACTTATATTTTTTCCTTGTTTTTGTAAAACAATGCAAGAAAAAGTATTTATATATGTATAGACCAGTTATGTCATTTATGCGATATTTCATGTTCATTTATGTGGTCTTAAGTTATTATTTACATTTATGTCATTTATGTGCTTTCTTGTCTTGTATTGAATAATATAGGATTGGAAAGGGCGAAGTCCACAAAGAAGAGTATCTCTGTGCTCTTGAGTGTATAGTTTTATTTAAGGTGTGCATTTAATGCTTTTTCTTGAATGTGGGCATTTACATGGTATGTCAACTTCTGTGGTATAACAGTGAAAGGAGATATATATAATGACAAGTGAAATAAGAATTTCAATATATTTTGGTATTAGAAGGCACAAAATGAGCATGCACCATTAGGAATTTATTGATGAATTTATGGTATATGGGGTCTTCTGTGTATAGTTTAGTTTAATTGACCCCGCCTCTTACTACCTCAATTGGGCAGCTTTCCTTTATGATTCACACTAGAAAAGTAAAGTGTCATTGACATACATCAGTGTGCAATTACCCTGTGCCTAGGCATGATTTCAGGCCAAGCACTATGGAGTGGAGGTTGGCTATACCAAACAGGTTGTGATGGTCCAACTTTTCAACTTCTGACTGTGGGCCTGATTTAAATCTTGGTGGATGGGTTACTCCGTTACAAAGGTGATGGATTTCCCATCTGCCAAAATATAAATCCCATTATATCAAATGGGATTTCTATTTTGGTGGATGGGATATCTTTCAGGATTGTGATGGATTAACCCATCTGCCAAGATCTAAATCAGGCCCTTAGTCTACCTTTTGGAAAACATAACCTTCCAGCGGGCAAGGTCCAATGCTGATGATGGCAAGGGTCACTTGATTCAGTTTTTGTCATTGTCAAGCTCCTTCTGAAGATTCTGGTTTTGGAACCAATAGCTCAGAGCAGGGCAAAGCTGGATTTTGTGACCTCAAATGCAGCTTTGCCATTAGGATAAATGTATGCCTTACCCTGGTCCAATGTTTCACCTTCAGACCTAGTTAATTTGTGGTCTTCAAAATGCACCATCAGAGCAACGCTGAGACTGTAGTGGGACATAATGCTTTAAGATTGGATAGACGTTCTTGCTGAACACGTTTTCAACATAGCAAAACTCTTGAAGTGGGACAAGCCTGTTTTATTGCCCATTTTAGGTGCACAGCACTTTGTCCTGGCCCCATGAAGTTAGAAATATTATTAAGTTTCACTTATCTCCAATTCCTTGGACAGTTCCTCCTTGTCATTTCTTCAGCCCTCAGGTTCTCAAGGAAGGATTTCAGTCACCATGTATCTCTAACGCTAGCTCTCCCACAGAATCCACTCATCTGTGGGCATCTGGGCCCTCTGGATCAGGAATACTTCTGTTTTTCGTTTACCTAGAGAAGGCAAACAGGTTATCAGTCACCTGAACATTGGAGAATAGTGACAGCCCTGGCTGCCAGCAAGAGTCAAAATTCCTTAGGTATTCTTTCTTCAACAGGGCTTTCTTTGTAGATGTAGCCTTCCCAGATCCTGGAATGTTCTGAGAAGGTGGTGGTAAGGTGTTACTCTTATACAGTGCACTAGCCATTATCTGGTGATTTTGTTCCTATATGATTCTGTCTAAGTTATCACCCTTTAGACACTTGCTTTTACAGCAGTTCTTTTATTTACTGCAAAATGTTCCACAAGCCTTGAATCAAAAATGTCTAATCCCAAATTCACTTGTAGGAAATGTGCCTTTTTTGCAGGCTCACTCCGGATTTTTTGCATTTGCTGGACCCTGTATTTTTGCTGGCTTTAGAACTCTGTGTAGCCAGTAGTAAATTGTCTCTGCTCCATCTTTTAACATGATTGAATTGGCCTATTCCAAATTGCTACATTTAACGTACCTATAAGCCTCTTCTCTCGAGAACAAGTTAACCCATGACCTGGTGGCTAAATGTCAGTAGGGGACTGCAGACCCTAGTGTGCTACCCACTACTGTGGCTGTGCAAACATGACTTCAGACCTACACCTGTAGTCTGACTGCAACAGTACAAAACTTGCACTGCAGCCTGCCAAAGCAATCCCATTTTGACAGGTAAAAAATGTATCACGTTAATGTTGGTCTTGTACTCCACAAGGCAGGGTGGATGGAATGTAAAAGTAGGACGTGTAGACATTTAAAATAAACATGTTCTTACAGTGACTAGCATGAAAAAGCAATATTCAGTGTAGAAGACCTAGCTGTCCTATGTAGAAAACCAGAGTACAGATTAAAATACTAACGGTGTATGTTGGGTATGGGGCCAGCTAGAAAAGAATGAAGCAACTATTTTTTTAAGGTATTAAAAATCCAGTTCAATTGTGAAGACAAATTTGTAATGCAAAAGGAAAAGTAACTTTTAATAAGCTACCCTTTAACTGCATAAACTGTTTAAAAGCTTATTAAGAGAAGCCTTTGTCAGCTCCCATTTAGTTATTAGCCTTGAATAGAATAGATGTCAGCAGGTACAATATGTCTCCTAGGAGCAAACAGTAGGCTGACCTTAATGGGCAGAAATAAGTTCTCTGAACCCAGAATATGAATGGTGGTGCTATGGGCATCCTTTCTGACAGTACAGTATCAAATTCTGTGTGAGTGTCTAATCCTGCTAGACAATTCTCCTGGATTTGCATATAACCCTTGGGGCATACTTGGAACGGGGGAGAACAATATGCCAAGACAATTATTGTTTTGTTGCTGAAGGACTCTGCTTTTCCTACCAGATATCTGTCTTTGGGTTATTGTGGGCACAAAGGCTGCCTCAAACTAGAATTTAGTGATTGATGTGGGAGGATGCGATTCTACACATCCATGATTACTGTGGCTCAAGACTTTCCCCAAAATGCCCAAAGTGGGAAGGGTTGGCCCCAGGAACTTTTCCCCATTGGTTAGGGTGTGCCAAAGAGTCATTCCCTCCTACAAGGTTAAGCCATGCATAAATATGTCACCTCAGGGAACCCACCTCAGAAAACTACTGGATCTGAGAAAGATGAGAACCTGCTTCATGAGACATGAAAATATCCATCAAGGGCTAGACCTGCTTTATCTTGTACCCAGGACAAAGAAATGTACTCAAAGGGTCATAATGCTGACCTCCTTTTCAAGCTACAGGGATGCAACCAACTATAAAAAGTATTTTCTGAAGATTACCCGATGACGACCTCCAACTGGACTTGTCCTGGACACTGCATTTGGCCACTGCAGGAGTAAGCCCTGAATTTGAGTATTGCTACTGAGGGGGAAATCCTTGGCTGTGTCTTGCTGGACTTCTTCTACTACCCCTGAAAATCTAGGACTTAGAAACATTTTGGTGCCAATCACGATCCTGTAAAAACCGGGTACGAACCGTCGGACGGAGCATATTCTCCGTCCAACGCGTACCCGGTCTTAAAAATATACAAACATGGAAGTACAATTCGCACGGAAATACCATTTCCGTACGAATCGTACAAAACCCCGACCGACGAAAAGAAACACACAAATGTGATCCGGGAAAGCGCCGACGTGACGTCGGGATGCACGCAGCCTGCCATTCACGAACCAGGCATTACGATTCGCACCGACGTCATCCCGCACGGACAATATTTACCGGCAGCCAAAAACTGCCGGGAAATCAGGACGATGCGAACAAGGAGTACCTGCACGCGACGGACAGACATGGACCCGAACCTACGTGTCATCCTGGCCCTCATAGCAGTCGACCTCCTCTACAGGTTACGACGCAGACGCCGCAGAAGGTCAGAACAACAAAGGGAGGGGGGAAAGGGGGCGGGGGCAGGACCAGGGGCAGGCCACAAATCCCCCACCAAAGTCACACAGCACACATGCCCTGGACATACCTGAACCCCAGGCCCTGGTCACTACGAGGGGGTGGGGGCGTGTCCAGCAAAGCCAGCGTCCGCCACAACGGAAGTGCTTGACGACGCGAACCGGCAACACAACAATACAGGTACATCCTGTACCCACGCCTTAAGAGCGTGGGTACGAGTCGTACCCCGCCCACACCTACGTCACCCCAACAATGGCGGGACAGCTGTACCCACGTGGCAAAGGCCTGGGTACGGCCTGCACAAGCATTCCATAGCGTGGGTACGGATATGTACGGACCGCACCCCCTCCCCGTATGCATGGAGCGTACCCCCCACCCCAACAGTGTAAGTACGACCCATACCCTCACCCGCGTATGCATGGAGCGTACCCCCACCCCAACCGTGTATGTACGACCCGTACCCTCACCCGCGTACGTATGGAGTGTACCCCCACCCCAACAGTGTAAGTACGACCCGTACCCTCACCCGCGTATGCATGGAGCGTACCCCCACCCCAATCGTGTATGTACGACCCGTACCCTCACCCGCATACGTATGGAGCGTACCCCCCACCCCAACAGTGTAAGTACGACCCGTACCCTCACCCGCGTATGCATGGAGCATACCCCCCACCCCAACAGTGTAAGTACGACCCGTACCCTCACCCGCATACGTATGGAGCGTACCCCCCACCCCAACAGCGTAAGTACGACCCGTACCCTCACCCGCGTACGTATGGAGCGTACCCCCCACCCCAACAGCGTAAGTACGACCCGTACCCTCACCCGCGTACGTATGGAGCGTACCCCCCACCCCAACAGCGTAAGTACGACCCGTACCCTCACCCACGTACGTATGGAGCGTACCCCCCACCCCAACAGTATAAGTGCGACCCGTACCCTCACCCGCGTACGTATGGAGCGTACCCCCCACCCCAACAGTGTAAGTATGACCCGTACCCTCACCCGCGTACGTATGGAGCATACCCCCACCCCAACAGTGTAAGTACGACCCGTACCCTCACCCGCGTACGTATGGAGTGTACCCCCCACCCCAACAGTGTAAGTACGACCCGTACCCTCACCCGCGTACGTATGGAGCTTACCCCCCACCCCAACAGTGTAAGTACGACCCGTACCCTCACCCGCATATGCATGGAGCGTACCCCCATGCCAACAGTGTACGTACGGACCGTACCCCCACCTCGTATGCATGGCGCGAACCCACACCTGTGTATGTTCTAAGCGTACATATCGTGAAATAGGAGGGTTGGGTGCAGAGTCCTCCCAGCAGTGCCCAGTCACAGGAGGGATGTGTGCAGAGTCCTCCCAGCAGTGCCCAGACACAGGAGGGGTGTGTGCAGAGTCCTCCCAGCAGTGCCCAGACACAGAAGGGGTGGGTGCCTAACACTCACAGCAGTGCCCAGACACAGGAGGGGTGGGTGTAGAGTCCTCCCAGCAGTGCCCAGTCACAAGAGGGGTGTGTGCAGAGTCCTCCCAGCAGTGCCCAGACACAGGAGGGGTGTGTGCAGAGTCCTCCCAGCAGTGCCCAGACGCAGGAGGGGTGGGTGCAGAGTCCTCCCAGCAGTGCCCAGACACAGGAGGGGTGTGTGCAGAGTCCTCCCAGCAGTGCCCAGACACAGGAGGGGTGTGTGCCGAGTCCTCCCAGCAGTGCCCAGACACAGGAGGGGTGGGAGCAGAGTCCTCCCAGCAGTGCCCAGACACAGGAGGGGTGTGTGCAGAGTCCTCCCAGCAGTGCCCAGACACAGGAGGGGTGTGTGCAGAGTCCTCCCAGCAGTGCCCAGACACAGGAGGGGTGGGTGCCTAACACTCACAGCAGTGCCCAGACACAGGAGGGGTGGGTGTAGAGTCCTCCCAGCAGTGCCCAGTCACAAGAGGGGTGTGTGCAGAGTCCTCCCAGCAGTGCCCAGACACAGGAGGGGTGTGTGCAGAGTCCTCCCAGCAGTGCCCAGACGCAGGAGGGGTGGGTGCAGAGTCCTCCCAGCAGTGCCCAGACACAGGAGGGGTGTGTGCAGAGTCCTCCCAGCAGTGCCCAGACACAGGAGGGGTGTGTGCAGAGTCCTCCCAGCAGTGCCCAGACACAGGAGGGGTGGGTGCAGAGTCCACCCAGCAGTGCCCAGACACAGGAGGGGTGTGTGCAGAGTCCTCCCAGCAGTGCCCAGACACAGGAGGGGTGGGTGCCTAACACTCACAGCAGTGCCCAGACACAGGAGGGGTGGGTGTAGAGTCCTCCCAGCAGTGCCCAGACACAGGAGGGGTGTGTGCAGAGTCTTCCCAGCAGTGCCCAGACACAGGAGGGGTGGGTGCCTAACACTCACAGCAGTGCCCAGACGCAGGAGGGGTGGGTGCCCAACACTCCCAGCAGTGCCCAGTCACAGGAGGGGTGGGTGCAGAGTCCTCCCAGCAGTGCCCAGACACAGGAGGGGTGGGTGCCTAACACTCACAGCAGTGCCCAGACGCAGGAGGGGTGGGTGCCCAACACTCCCAGCAGTGCCCAGTCACAGGAGGGGTGGGTGCAGAGTCCTCCCAGCAGTGCCCAGACACAGGAGGGGTGTGTGCAGAGTCCTCCCAGCAGTGCCCAGACACAGGAGGGGTGGGTGCCTAACACTCACAGCAGTGCCCAGACACAGGAGGGGTGGGTGTAGAGTCCTCCCAGCAGTGCCCAGTCACAAGAGAGGTGTGTGCAGAGTCCTCCCAGCAGTGCCCAGACACAGGAGGGGTGTGTGCAGAGTCCTCCCAGCAGTGCCCAGACGCAGGAGGGATGGGTGCAGAGTCCTCCCAGCAGTGCCCAGACGCAGGAGGGTGGGTGCAGAGTCCTCCCAGCAGTGCCCAGACACAGGAGGGGTGTGTGCAGAGTCCTCCCAGCAGTGCCCAGACACAGGAGGGGTGTGTGCAGAGTCCTCCCAGCAGTGCCCAGACGCAGGAGGGGTGGGTGCAGAGTCCTCCCAGCAGTGCCCAGACACAGGAGGGGTGTGTGCAGAGTCCTCCCAGCAGTGCCCAGACACAGGAGGGGTGGGTGCCCAACACTCCCAGCAGTGCCCCTGCAAAGAAAAGGGTGGAGTACCCACAGATCCAATGTCCACAAATGTCAGTCAGGTGCACAAAGATCCTGCAGTACATGTACCACATGTGTGCGAGGCTGGGAGTATACACATGCATAGCGCCAAAAAGAAAACATGTACACATGAAGTCATGACAACAGTCTACATACACAAGTACAGTGACCACCAAGGACGCCACGAATGATGCAGGTGGAGACATCGCTCAGCATGCATGGCCCAAGTGTAACGAGTCCGTCACACACCCAGCCAATGTAGACACAGCTCAGCACCACATATTGGAAAGACCCTGCAGGGAAGATGTCAGGTTACACAGAGGAAGGGACACACCTTGGGAAGATGTCACCATGCAGTAACTGCTTACATGAACAAAGTTATGTAGCCAACAGCTTGTGATGGCACACAGATACCAGGATCCACCCTATGACCAGCACAAGACTACAATTCCCACACACTCAACACATTATCACCACCCAAAATAATGGGGCAGGTTGATCAACAGCAGTACCAGACAGACAGTAGTGTACTAAGGAAAAATAAATTGCTTTATTCAGCATCCAAAAATCAGTTTGTCCCTTGAAAGTTCCAAATGTACAATGCCCATAGGGCAATCCAAAGTTCGAATCCAGGTGGGGGACACAGTGGGACACGTGTCCCCTAGCTTGCCTGCACAGTCAGACTCCTTCGTCTTCCAGAGCAGGGAGGGCATCATGTGGGGGGGAAGGACCAGGCACCGCAGAGACATGAGGGCGAAGGGTAGGCATCGTGGGTGTAGGGATGGAGGACTCCACCACAGGGGGTGGGGCAGGGCCAAAGGCGGAGGCCAGGATGTCGCTGCACACCTTAGCAAGTTCCTCCAGAAACTCCCCTGCACCCGAAGGAACCACAGGCCCCAAGGAGGAGGGGGGGGCGGAGGGATGGGTCGCAGCGCCACTGGGGGAGGGTGTGGACAGGGGGGGGACTCAACCACCCTGACCGGGGACTCCTTTGACCGCTTGCGGGGTGGTGTCACAGTGGGGCTCAGGGACAGAGCGGCCATGAAGGAGTCTTTGCCGGATATGTGGCCAGGAGAGCTGAGGGGAGGGGATTTGGAGGGAGTGGATTGGGTGGAATGCGGACTCCCACTCTGGCTGCGTTGCTTACGTTTGCCCCCAACCCAGTGGGTGTGCCTACTTCACCCTGTGTGTGTGTGCCAGGAGGTGTGCGTATGACCTTCCCTGCTGGTGTGGTGCCTGTGTCTGTTGTGGTGGGTGCATGCTGACGTCTGGGTGTACGTGGGACAGGCATAGGAGTGGGAAGTGTGGATGGGTCAGGGGTAGGGGGTTGGACGTAGCGCTGCAGGAGACCCACTGCTGCAGTCAGTGTCGAGTCAATGGACCTCAGCAAGTTGCGTTGGTCAGCCTGCGATGAGAAAATGCCCTCCAAGTATGCCTCCATGTTGTTCAGCACTTGGCTGTGGCCATGGAGGACATTAAGCATCGCAGCCTGACCAACCTGCAACTGTCGCTGGATATCCACAGACTCGGCATTGGCGGCAGCAGTGGAGACCGGGGCAGGGGGTGCGGTGCCTGGCAGGAAGGAGACATGTGGTGACCGGGCACGCTGGGAAGGGACACGAGCAAGTGGGAGGCAGCTGATGGCAATGACGGGGACGGGGTGAGATGTTGTGCCGCTGTCAGCTGCTGGTGCAGCCTCCGCCCACTCGGAGAGATCATCCTCGGACCCGTCAGCTTCATATTCTGTCGTGCCAGTGGACAGGTCCTCGGCCTCACTCCCCTCCGCCTCAGTCCCACTCAATGTGCCAGCCACGATGTCAACGCTGGCACTGGTGCTCGGTCCCTCCGCTCCGTCTGTGCTCATGTCTCCCTCCGTGTCCCCCGACGATGCTGTGGGCAAGGTGAAGAGACAGCAATTAATCATACACCTGTATACATATGTCACATGAGTCCAATCTACATAGGTTACAGTGCATAGCCTGAAAAGAAAGATCAGTAACATCTACAAAAAAAGGTACAGATGTAGGGCATGCAACACACAGTTGGTTGACCCACCATGCCACTGAAAAACCATGGAGAGCATGACACAATAGCAAATGACATGAAATGGAGTTTGACAGAGGAGCCAGGCCCTGGGGACAATCCAGCACTGCATCTGCACCACACAGCGTTGCCGAAAATAGGGATGAGCAGGGACCATATCCATGAACTTGAGGCACATGCTGCATAGGTCATACTGAAAACATGCCCACCACGACTGGCTCACTGCACCTTGAGTGTATGTCCAGACAAACATCACACACTGGCCAGACCTAGCAAGGAGACATCAGGTTTTGACATGTAGGCTTTGCCCGCACCAACCACCCCCTACATGAGACAATTTGTTGAGACACAGGAAGCACTTACATCTCTTAGTCTGGGTAAAATACACAGGGGCTGCATAAATGCAAGATTGGACACCGAATACCCAAGGTGCTCCTGTCCAAATAATCATGTACAAATGGTCATCATCAGACGATTGTAATAAGACACACAGGCACTGGCCACCGTGAGTAAGAACAAGGAAAATCAGGTCAGGCTGTACAGTGGACACTACATATTACGTCAATATACATGGTGCCAGGGGACAATGGCACAGAGCACAACTTATGCTGTAGACACTGAGAGTGTCCACATTTTGTGATGACACACATGACACCTAGGAGAATATGCCCCAGGGGACAGTAGTGGCCACACAACTCCATGGTCCTGAATGGGAATGACTGCAACACACGCCACCATCCCTGCACTATGCGTATCGCACACTCATGCACATCATGTCACAGGCCACAACATAGGACATGCGTGCTGTAAGGCATGACACTTGAGAGACTAACTCCCATGTCTGGACTCAGCATCAGTGCCAACTGACATGGAACCCACAAGTACTGAACTGGACAGGGCACAGGCAAGGTCCCAAAACCTGTTACACACCACCCCCACACATGATGCTACAGGCATAGTTCACGTGGAGAAAGTGCCAGCCTACATAACCTTGTGAAGGAGTGACTACACACAGACCAGGGAACACATTGCAAGGAAGGGAAGGGAGGCAGGAGAGCACCGCTATACTGTGGGTAACAGGATCTACACAGCACCTTTAAACCCTGGCAGTGTATCCATGCAACTGTGCACTTACAAATGCTGGTGACACACAACAAACACACAGGTACCTACCCCCTTCCTGCTGCTGCTTCTCCTGTAAGCGCCTGTCCAAGTCTGGAAATACCACCGCCAGCACACGCTTGTGGATGTGGGTCAGACGGCAGCGCCCGCGGTTCTTATGGGTCTCAGGTGAGTCCCCCAGCAGGACCCGTGCGATCCTCCGCGTCCAGCACCGGATATCCTGCCAGCGTTTCCTCACCTGGGCCAGGCGCCGCTTGCGACCGTCCGTCCTCCTCACGGCACTGACGGCGTTCATCCATATCTGCTTCTTGGCAGAGGCGCCTACCTGTGAGGATGAACAAGGGACACTACATCAATACACCTGGCACATGTCACAGAGACACATATTAGAACCAATTTGCTGTTTACAACAAGGCATAGTATGCATCCAACGCATTGCACCTTTGTCATAGGGACATGATCCTCTGGGGAAGGGCAAAAACAGTATGTGCCATTGAAAGTACACAGGTGGAATGAGGGCAACGACACAATCAATGATCCAGGCTCACACTGTGCATCACAAGCTACACCAGGATAATGTGCAGCACCTCTAAGCAGTCACATGCCACATGCCACAGGCCACTGACGCTACCTCAGCAGAGTACACAGACACACACAGGCACAGGACATTCACCTACCAATGCCAAATGCAGCGACAAACCTCACTCTGCACATGTGCCACTAGACGGGGGGGGCTCACAGGTGTGGGGCTGGCTCTGCACGTCAGACACACAGCACTGCTCCCTGCTCACATCACATGGGCAGGGTATATCCATCCCTCATGCAGCCCGGGTGCCACACTCCACATATGCACCCACCCACATGACAGGGGACTTACACACACACCGATGTCCAGGGTACGAACACATCATGTGGACACTCTCAGCACAGGTACACAGAACTAACACACATCTGTGGGTACAGTCACCTGTCACACTGGGCTGACCACATAATCACATGAGGACTGTAGAGGCTACATTCCCAGGAGGACAAGACAGGCAGAATGTGGCATGCACCATGCAGTGATTGTCACAGTAAACACAATGCAAGTGACGATGGCAGACATGCACCACAGCATGCTCTGGCTGGGAGACATCAGGCATTCCCCCCCTGGGACCCCCCCTACAGTACATAGCATGTGTGTCACACCTGGACACAATGCCAGAAGTCACAGTCACAAACAAGGGACACAGTCTGTGCTAGTAGACTCTGCACTCACCTGATACCCTGGTCGCCCATACAGCAGGGGGTACTGTGGGAGGATCACATCCAGCAATGCCAGGTTCTCCTCCAGGGTGAAAGGCTGTGACCTCTCCACAGACCTTGACATGGCTCCAGGGAATCAGTAGCAGCAGCTGGGTCGTAGAATCCAAAGATATGCAGGCAAGTGCTCCCTCATGGGACCTGGCTGCCTTATATCTGCCTTGCTGGCCTGTTTCATGCACAGGAGTACAGAGTGATTGGTCACTCACATTTGCATCCTATGTTTCCTCCAATCCCTTCAAACCTAGCACAGTCAGTGGGTTCTGATTGTGTTTTTTTCTTGAGCATGATGTCAACTCCAGAACCACATTGCAACAAAGTAGATTTATTCAAACTGACTTCTGCTGTGCACCTGCTGAAAAAAATTCAAACTTTAAACTTGGTCTCCATGACAACCAGCATGCATGTAGGCCTTTATACTTGTCCCTCATGTGTCCCCTATGTAATTTGGAGTTTCACACACATGTACGGTGCGTACCAGGGCCCTAGGGCACCCCAAAAGCATAGCAACGGCCCGTACAGGCGTGTGTACGGTCCGTATCACTATGGGTGTGCTCGCGTATGCGTACCCATAGTGATAGTGAGCGTACAGGCGTGTGTACGGTCCGTACCACTATGGGTACGCATACGCGAGAACACCCATAGTGATAGTGAGCGTACGCACGCGTGTACGGTCCGTACCATTATGGGTGTGCTCGCGTATGCGTACCCATAGTGATAGTGAGCGTACAGGCGTGTGTACGGTCCGTACCACTATGGGTACGCATACGCGAGAACACCCATAGTGATAGTGAGCATACGCACGCGTGTACGGTCCGTACCACTATGGGTGTGCTCGCGTATGCGTACCCATAGTGATAGTGAGTGTACAGGCGTGTGTACGGTCCGTATCACTATGGGTACGCATACGCGAGAACACCCATAGTGGTACGGACCGTACACACGTGCGTACGCTCACTATCACTATGGTTGTTTTCGCGTATGCACACCCATAGTGGTACGGACCGTACACACGCCTGTACGCTCACTATTACTATGGGTGTTCTCGCGTATGCGTACCCATAGTGTTACGGACCGTACACACGCCTGTACGCTCACTATCACTATGGGTACGCATACGCGAGCACATCCATAGTGGTACGGACCGTACACGCATGCGTACGCTCACTATCACTATGGGTACACATACGGCAGCACTCCCATAGTGATAGGGAACGTACACAGGCCCTCTGAGCGAATGTACGGTGCCTTTCACACATCACAGTGGTGACAGGCAGCACACAGGAAGGAATAGGGCTGACATACTTGTCCATGGATGGACATCAAGGCATTGTCTGGGCAGTACTACATGTGTGGGGCACAGGTGTGAAAGGCTGTGATGTGGCACATTACTCCTGAGTCGAGAAGGCACCAGATGTATGATGAAATGTGTACAGATGTCATGTGTGACGGTGCAATGTGTGCCAGGCATGCCCTTAACTCCTTTGACATGTGTGCATGTCGTACTGCACACTTGGTATGAGCGTCACTGGCATGGCACAGTCAACAACACACGCAAGTGTCCCCTGATGCCCGCTACAGGGGTTACCACACCAGACATGTGACTACCCACGGTGCACGATGTGTCTATGTCATGTATGTGTGGGGTTTTCCCATTAGCTTGATGTTGGTGCTCCCTCAAAAGCATCAGCTGTTGCAGCAACCAACATGTGTCTGTGTATAGATGGACATGGCACACTGTTACGCACACCAGGCCACATGTGGTATCGGATGTGAGGTGCGTATGTATGCATGGGACACGGAGTAGCGTCACAAGGACATGTCTGCATCCTCTCAATGAATGTGTGGTGAGTCATTACATGTACACCTTATTGGCAAGGTGTGTGGGCTGTCCTAGTGTCATGTCATGTGACCTGTGGCTCTAGTGTTCCGCTACCAGTCTCTGAAATCGACATCCTACTTCTGCGGATGTGTTGATGTATGTCACTCCTGTGTTGCGTCTGGCTGTTCACTTACACTGGGACACAGCTAATCCCATGCCATGGCATGTGGAGGTTCACAATCTCCGTGTGTAGCTGGGTCTTGGTAGGAGTGTCACCTGGCAGCCATACGTGTCCAGGGCATGTGGCACATACCTGACTCCGTATGTCGCATATGTGTATTGACAGATTAACATGTGCTCAGTACAAATCAATTGTTGTTGTAGTGCACTCACTCTTCCTTGTCACATCCAAATTACTGCAGAGCGCCGCCTCTTCCCCGACCAATTCCGGATTTGGCTGACATGCGGGAGAATGACTGTGTCCGGTGCTACCGCTTCTGTTGGACCCGGCCTCGTGGCGTGGTCCTGACTTCCCGGGGGTTGGGCCCGTTCCCCGCCCTAGCCCCCACGAGCTACCCGTTCGGGCCGCCCGAGGTCACCTACACCTCGGGGCTCCACCATTTTGTCGCCTGCCACATGACCCTGCACACCAGTCCTCATGACTCCGCTCAACCCGGCCTCGGCCCCAGCAAGGCCCAGACATTGAGGCACCAAGAACTGGCCAGGGGGTATCACGTGAACACCTCATCGCCCTGGTGGAGGGCGGTATCGATGGGACCCCCAACCGTCCCCACACACCGAGGTGCGATCGGCCTCCATCTCTCCTGGGCTGGGCGCCTCTCCTGCTGGGCGTCTGGCCGCTCCCAACCCGGCCTCTCCGCCCCCCGGGCGCAAGGGTCCGGACATCAAAGGGCTCCAGACCTATATCTGGGGCGACCCCGCCAAAGACCGGCAGTTGTATCCCGGAGTCGAGAGCCCTGCTGATTGAATCGCGGCCGACCCTACGGAGAAGAAACTCTTGCTTGAAACCACCACGAGCCCTGCAGACTGCGTCGTGGCTCCTTCTTGCTGAAACCTTGAAGCCCCCCGGCCCAACCTCGCTGAAACCTCCCTCGGAGCCCTGCTGACGACGTCGCGGCTCGAGCTGAGCAGAAACCATCTTGAGAGTCCCGCTGACCTGGTCACGGCTCCCCACAAACTGAACGCCAGAGCCCTGCTGACGCCGTCGCAGCTCGACCCCTCCGAGACCCGGAGGTCCTCCAGCTTGAGGATAAGAACTGGGCCCCAGGTACCCTCGTACCAAGCTCCTGCCAAAGACTGTCCCGCTACCCCTTCCCTCCTAAAAAGAGACACTGAGACTTTTGCGGATCCCTTGATCCCCCTTTTTTGTACATATTGAACCCGTAACCTTTTAAGTGCTGATAAAGAATTGCTCATCTTGAGACAACCTCCTTGAGTCCGGTGTGGTGGTGTTACTGTGCTAGTACATAATAGGAGAAGGATCTCCCAGGAGGCTTCTCTGCAGCACTCGGCTACTTCGTACAGTGTGGGGGCCCCACCCCTGAGTGGTCTCGCCGACTCCTCGGGGTCCGCCTTCCAACAGCTTCCCCCAACCGTTGATTGAGGAGTTGACGGCGAGGCTGGCACCACACCTGCAACCGCTGCACAGGTATCCTACGGCACTGACACCCAAGCTGAAGGTAATGGCAGCCCTACATTTTCTTGCCACGGGTACCTTTCAATATACCATAGCTCATGTTGGTGGCATATCCCAGAGCATGTTCAGCCGTGTGCTGCATGATTTCTTAGAGGCCATGTTGCTTCACCTGGATGAGTTCATCCATTTCCCAACTCCTGAACTGTTGACTGGGGTCAAGCGTGGATTCTGTGCCCTGGGAGGGATGCCCCATGTCATTGGGTCCATAGATGGGACACATGTGGCTTTGGTACCACCACAGGCACAGGAGGTAGCGTACAGGAATCGCAAGCACTACCACTCCATCAATGCCCTTGTGGTGTGTCTGTCCAACATGGTGATTTCACATGTCTGTGCTCGTTTTCCAGGATCAGCACACGATGCCTACATCATGAGGCGTAGCAGGGTGCCTGAAATGATGACGCAGCTGCGCACGTAACGAGCATGTGTTGTTGGTGGGTACACTCTGTCTGTCCTGTATTTTGCGTAGACTTCCAGCACGACCGCTTCTCCTGTCCTACTTATGTCCATGTGGTTTCCATGTAGGGGACGCTGGCTATCCCAACATGTCATGGCTGATCACACCTCTCCGCAACCCCATCACGCCGGCCCAGCTCCGCTACAACACCGCCCATGGCCGGACAAGGCGAGTGATAGAGAGGGCATTTGGCCTCCTGAAGAGCCGATTCAGATGCCTCCACAAGACCGGCGGCGCCCTCCCATATGCCCCACCTATGGTCTGCAAAATCTTCATGGTCTGCTGCATGCTGCACAACATGGCAGTTAAGAAAGCTGTGCCACTCATCCTGGATCAAGATGATCAGGACCATCCACCCGTGGAGGACGAAGGGCTTGGCAATGGGGCTAGTGATGTGGAGGATGTGGTTCCGCAAGAGGACATCCGGAGTCGGCTCATACGCGACTTCTTTGCTTAGTGGTGAGTACCAGTGTCTGTGTGTGCACGCATTGGTCCCCGTGTGGCATGTGTTGCGATGTGTGTGTCCATCTGCATGTATGGCACGTGAGTCAGAGGTGTGTGTGGATGTGTCACTGGAGTGATGGTGCCAGTGATGAGTGTATTTCCCCAGTCATAATTGTGACCTAGCATGTTGTCATCCTTACATGTGTCGAGTACATGCACATGCAAGTGGCTGTGCTTTTTGTGGCTGACTTCTTGTGTGTCTCTCATCCCCAGGTACTTGCACATGCCGTCTGCTGGTTGCATTGTTGTGGCACTGCAATTCCTCATGGACACGTCATCGTGTGCTGACTCAGCGTTACATGCACGGACAAGTTTGGAAGTCTCCTTAGGGTAAGGGATGCATCAGGGGTGTATTGGGTGTGGCAGTTGTTTATGATGTGTGCACACTGCCCCTGTCGATGTTTGGTTCCTCTGCAGACATGTTGCATCACCATGGGACACATGACATGCAGCTGGGTACACCTGAATAGATGGTCAGACTTGTTGACAGTCATCTGTGATCGGATTGTGGATTGTGATGATGGCATCAATGTGTGTGACACTGCCCTCGGACACATACGGTTTGCATTGGCTTGACATGGTGTGGGACTTCCACATCAGAGGATCAATGGTGTATGGCAGCCTCTCCGTGAGCAGCAGGGGGTGTTTAGCTGTTACCCGACACTTGTGTGCCAGCTCCATGGCTATCACGCATTTGTGCTGCAGAAGGGGGGTTCCAGTGTTGGACCCACATGTTACTCCACATGACCTGTTCATGTGTACTCCGAGTTGCCTCTGCATTCCCGAATACATGAATAATAAAGGTGTCCCTATGCCTCCAAGGTGCCTCTTCTCAGTCAATGCTGGTGTGTTGCCACGGTGCATCCGGCATGTCTGGCATGGTTTTCCGTGATAGTGGCTATGTGTCTATGTGTAGAGTAGCAAGATGCTAGCTGTTTGTGTGGGATTACACTGTGTATTGTGCATGATGTCCATGACTGTGTGGGTATTGTGACATGTGCCATCCACATGCATCCAACGTTGGCCAAGCCACCATTCTCTGCATCCACCTGACTCAAGCTTGCAGGACATGGTTCTGCCACCTGTCCACTCATACCTGGGTGCCCCCCAGGACACTCCACATGATCCCTGACCTCTGCGCATGGCTGTCGCTGTACTCAATATGTCTGTCGGCACGGTTGTGCGGCCACCCCCTCAGCTGGTTGGGCCCATCACGGGTGTGTATGGTGCTCCATGTCTGTCTTGCCTAATACAATGTGACCCATGTGTGTCCTGTGCCAGACTCAGGCCCCAGGGTGTGGATGGTTGAAGTCAAATGAGAACTCAGGCATGGTTAGACTTTACAAGACACATGTAAGGTAATAATGCAAAATGTAGGCATCTTCTCTTCATGGTGTAACTTTTTATTTTGGTTGGGGTACGTGGGGGGGGTATGACATGAGAGGCTTTCCGGGTGTGTGGAATCCAAAGTTCACTAGGGGAGTTGGTGTCCTTGCCATTGGAAATCCTCAGAGTCCATGCCACAGTCTTTGTCAACATTGGTCAGACAGTGACCAGCAAGTCCATGTGGCAGAGAATGTCTTTTGCTGCTGTGCTGCTGTTGGTCCAGTGGGCCAGGTGCCAGGCCAGGTGTCCTGGGAGATGGTGCTGTTGCGCTGACCCTCACGGTCTTTTCCGTGGACGACCCGCCCTCCTGCGGGGACCCTCAGAAGCAGGCCGTGACTATGTTTGGGATGCTCCGTCGGATGTCTCCTCCTCCTCCTCATCCCTCCCTGTGGGTGGTGATGTTCTACGCCTAGTGGCACAGGGAGGGTTGCCCATGTTGTCGGCTATCCGACGGAGTGTACTGTGAATTCCCGTGAACACCGTTACAAGCTCAGCCTGTCTGTCCTCCATCCGCCCTTGGTGTCGCAGTAGACAGGCATGTAGCTCCGCATGTTGCTGGGCCTGCTGGGTCTTGATCTCCTCGAGGATGGACACAACCTGGGCCATGCCCGTGGTGTCCTGCCGGTGTGTGTCCAGGATGTTTCGGACATGGGAATATACCGGTTCCGCAGCCAACTGGTCAGGCTCGCGCCTCCGCCGTCTTCCACTCCCACCACCCCTGCCCACTTGCACCTGGCCTGCCCTTGTGGGCACATCGGGTCTCCGGGACACCTGAGGGGTGGCATTGGCGTTGTCGCCTGCCTCCTCCTGGGTGCCCGGTACACCGTGTCCCTCCTGGCCAGCCTGGCTGCATTGTGGTGGTGGGGCAGGGATCCTGGGTGTCTCCTGGGATGTGGCAGGAGTGGGGGTGGTGGTTGGCCCAGTTGTACCTGACGCAGGTGCTGCAGGTGGTTGGACACCAGAGGGGCCAGGTTGGTCGGGGTCGGGTTCGTCCACAGAGTGGTGAGAGTCGTCGCTGCCGGTGGGTCCGTCATCCCGCCGAGCAGGGTCCTGTGAGTCTTCCCCCCCAGTGTTGGGGGGTGATCCACAACGTTGACCTGTGTGTGAGAGAGGCAATGTTATTTTTGTTCCATGCAACATCCATGTTTCATTCGTTTCTAAGTTGGCACATTTCCTCTGGGAATTTGGATATGTCTTGCATTCCACTCACAGTGCACTTGTGCATGGGTATGTCCCTTGGCCACAGCTTTTGCGACTTTACCTATGTGTGGCACAGTCTTACTTGCTGCATCAATTGTGACTGCAGTCAGCAGTGGAGTGAGCAGGTGTGGCGAGCCATGCATTGGCGCCTTCCGTGTTGCACTGTACGTGGGCACATGGAGTTGTTCCACACACTTAGATAATGCAGGTAGCTGGCGCTGTGCTCGTGCACAGGTTAAGACATGGCCCTGTGTTTTGCCATGGAAAAGAGGGGGGGTTCAGGCACTGGCCACCCTTGTCTACATGCACGCAGTCCACCTGCTGACGAGCAGACATTCCCACACCCCCCAAGGCTGAATTGGGCTCCCTGTGTGTCCCTTTCTCACTCCCCCTCTGTCCCCCTCTCCCTCCCTCTGTGTGTCAGCCTCCTCCCTCTGTCCGTCTCCCTGTGTCTCCCTCCCTCTCTCTCCCCCTCTCCCTCCCTCTGTGTGTCACCCTCTGTCACCTCAGCCCAGCTTCCTAGGCACACACTTTTAGCAGATCTTTGAATGGCCCTTGGCTTGTTGATGTGAGTTTGTTTCTGATCTCCAGGCACCCATTGGGTGTAGTGTGTGTGTCTGTGCTGCTGCTGTGGTGGTGTGTGCTGCCACTCTTTCACAGTGTTGGCTGTTCATTAGCTGCTGTCATGTGCAAAAAGTGCCTTCACCCCCATGTCTTGATAAAAGGCGTCCGCCATTTGCTGGCAAGTCTTTCCTGTGTGGGGACACACTGTTTGTCTGGCTGTGACCTAGGCCATATGGGCAGAGGGCATTGTTGTCTGCTTCTGAGTTGCACTATGTGATTTTTGGGGCCCACACTCCCGCCATCCGGCTTACCGTGTCTTGTGCTGGTGTTTTCTGTGGCCTGTGACTTGGCATTGTCCAGCTGGGTGCATGGGGCATGGTGGCGCTAGTGGCATGTGCGTGTTCATGGAGTGTGGTTGAGTCATGCGATAGCTTGGGGTGGTTGCGTGACTGATTGTGAGTTTGGTTGTGGATGATGTTCCCTCCATGTGAGGTGAGTTGTTTGTGTACTCACCCGGGTCTCGGAGTCCTTCTAATCCGTCCACTGCCACCACCGGCAGTATGGCCATCTCCCTCTCCTCCCAGGGATGGTATTGTACGGGTCTGTGGGGCGGCCCTCCTCCTGTGATGTTGGCCTAGTTGTGGTTGTCGGTCATTTTGGCTCGGACCCTCCTCCGCAGATCGTACCACCTGGCTTGGCATTCATGCCTGGTCCTTCTGGTGGACGCAACAGCATTGACAGCATCGACAATCCTCTGCCACATGGCTGTTTTTTCAGAAATGCTGGTCTGTCTGACCAATGTTCCAAAGAGGTGTGGCTCGACTCTGAGGATTTCGTCGACAAGGACCTCCAACTCTTGGCTAGTGAACTTTGGATTCTTGTTAGTGGGCATGGTGAGGGGTGTGGGTGTGGATGGTTGTGGGGGGTGTGGGTGTGGATGGTTGTGGGTGTGTGGGTGTGGTTGTGCAGGTGTGTGTGAATGTGATGAGGGGGTGTTTGTGAAGGTGTGTGTGTGTGAAGGTGTGCAAGTGTAAGGTGTAGTAAAGGTTCAAGTATGGTGCTGTAGGTTGTCTGTGGGGTCTGGCAGCAGTGAGTCTGTTGCAAAGGCTCATGGTTTGTGTGTGTGGGCCCTTTTTATTGGTCCATTGGTGGGTGTGGCTGTGTTTGAACTTTGGGTGGGTGTGTTATAAGGAATGGTTGTGTTCTGGGCCTCTGTTTGGGATTTTGGCAGTTGCAGGTCAGTGAATGTGTTGTATTTGTGCTTGTTGGACATGTTTTGTGGCTTTGTGCCATTCGAATAGTGTATTCTTGTGTTGTTGTGCTTTGTCCTGGTTGTGTACGTGCGTTTTTAGCGTGTGTACGGTGTGTACTTCGCCAATTTTTTTGTACAGTGCTGTCCTTGTGTCTGGCTTGGTACGACTCGTACATGCGTGATGTTGGGTGAAGATGCTGGTGTTGGGGCCTGGGGTGCACTCCGTACTTAGAATGTTGGGGTGGGGGTACGCTCCATACATACGCGGGGGAGGGTACGGGTCGTACATCCACGGTTGGGGTGGGGGTACGGTCCGTACATACACGGTTGGGGTGGGGGTACGCTCCATACATACGCGGGTGAGGGTTCGGGTCGTACATACACGGTTGGGGTGGGGGTACGCTCCATACATACGCGGGTGAGGGTTCGGGTCGTACATACACGCTTTGGGTGGGGGTACGCTCCATACATACGCGGGTGAGGGTTCGGGTCGTACATCCACAGTTGGGGTGGGGGTACGGTCCGTACATACACGGTTTGGGTGGGGGTACGCTCCATACATACGCGGGTGAGGGTACAGGCCGTACATACACGGTTGGGGTGGGGGTACGCTCCATACATACGCGGGTAAGGGTACGGGTCGTACATCCACGGTTGGGGTGGGGGTACAGTCCGTACATCCACGGTTGGGGTGGGGGTACGGTCCGTACATACACGGTTGGGGTGGGGGTACGCTCCATACATACGCGGGTGTGGGTATGGGTCGTACATCCACGGTTGGGGTGGGGGTACGGTCCGTACATACATGGTTGGGGTGGGGGTACGCTCCATACATATGCGGGTGAGGGTTCGGGTCATACATACACGGTTGGGGTGGGGGTACAGTCCGTACATACATGGTTGGGGTGGGGGTACGCTCCATACATACGCGGGTGAGGGTACGGGCCGTACATACACGGTTGGGGTGGGGGTACGCTCCATACATACGCGGGTGAGGGTACGGGTCGTACATACATGGTTGGGGTGGGGGTACGCTCCATACATACGCGGGTGAGGGTATGGGTCGTACATCCACGGTTGGGGTGGGGGTACGCTCCATACATACGCGGGTGAGGGTACGGGTCGTACATCCACGGTTGGGGTGGGGGTACAGTCCGTACATCCACAGTTGGGGTGGGGGTACGGTCCGTACATACACGGTTGGGGTGGGGGTACGCTCCATACATACGCGGGTGTGGGTACGGTCGTACATCCACGGTTGGGGTGGGGGTACGGTCCGTACACACATGGTTGGGGTGGGGGTATACTCCATACATACGCGGGTGAGGGTTCGGGTCGTACATACACAGTTGGGGTGTGGGTACTCTCCATACATACGCGGGTGAGGGTACGGGTCGTACATCCACGGTTGGGGTGGGGGTACGGTCCGTACATACACGGTTGGGGTGGGGGTACGCTCCATACATATGCGGGTGTGGGTACGGGTCGTACTTCCACGGTTGGGGTGGGGGTACGCTCCAAACATGCGCGGGTGAGGGTACGGTCCGTACATACACTGTTGGGGTGGGGGTACGCTCCATACATACATGGGTGGGGGTATGGGCCGTATGTACACGGGTGTGTATACACGGGTGGGTGTACGGTCCGTATGTACGGGGGTGTACATGCACAGCTGGGGGTTCGGCGCGTCCATACGGGGGCTGGGGGGGTGGTTCGGCGCGTACATACGGGGGCTGGGGGGGTGTTTGACGCGTACATAAGGGGGCTGGGGGGGTGGTTCGGTGCGTACATACGGGGGCTGGGGGGGGTGTTCGGCGCGTATGTGGGCACATGTCTCCATGGTTGCTATGTGAGTTCGGTGCGGACGGTGTTTTTTCCATCCGGTTGTAACATCGGACGCACAGGATGGATCGTACTAGCGCGTTCGGACTTCACTTTTCACATTTGTATGGTAAATCGTCCGAGGATGTGTCGGACA
The DNA here is from genome assembly GCF_964204655.1 of Triturus cristatus. Lineage (NCBI taxonomy): Eukaryota > Metazoa > Chordata > Amphibia > Caudata > Salamandridae > Triturus > Triturus cristatus. The sequence goes on from NC_140595.1 coordinate 443,987,018, forward strand.
CATTTTCCGACCCGAGGACGTGTGGGGAATAATTCCCAATGCGATTCGTATGGTCTTTTTCCCATGCGAATCGTACTTGGCAGTTTGTACGGCACTTGTATGATTCGTACAGTAAAAAGTCCGGATACGAGTCGTACGGGGAATTTTTTTACAGGATCGTAATCGGCACCTATAGCTCCAAAATACTTTTTTAGGACCGGGGCAAACCCACCATGTTGGTCAGACCAAGGTGAGTTGCCACTGGGCTGAATTTTTAGGATCCCCTGCTCATAGCGTTTTTGTTATCGCAAATCCTGGTCAATTAGACTTTGTGGAGATGACATGCTGTCTTGTGCAGAACTCTACAGCTACAGCCTGCAGCCTTTCCCAGCTGGAGGAATCCAAACTTCAAAAAAGTGACTTAGCGCTAAGAGTAAGGTGCCAAAAGTTTATGGCTAATGAGGAACCTTCCTTAGGCAGAAAATTCAAATTTCTGTTGCCTGCAGCTTTCCCACCAAAAACCAACAGATTTACTTGAAACTCAGCTGACAGCTATTTGACCTTGTGTAGCCTTCTCGGCAACAGGCTGCTGCATTGCTCCACCAAAGATTTCCTTTTTAGAGACTAAGGGCCTGATCTAGATCTCAGCAGATGGGTTACTCCATCACAACGGTCCCATAAGCAGTAGAATTTATAATCACACTACTGGATTCCTTTGATGTGGGGTATACAGTGTTATCCTCCAATATATGGTCCTTCAGATCCGACCTCCAAAAAAGTGACAAAGTAACAAGAGTAAGATGCCAAAAGTTTCTGGCTGATGAGGAACCTTCCTTAGAAGCAAAATTCAAATTTCTGTCACTTGCAACTTCCCCACCAAAAACCAACAGATTCACAGTATAACCTCATCTGACAGCTATTCGACCTTATGTAGCCTTCCTCGGCTACAGTCTGCTGCATCGAGACTACGGGCCTGATTTAGATCGTGGCAGATGGGTTACTCCATCACAAAGGTGACAGATATGGTCCGCCAAAATATAAATCCCATAGGATTTATATTTCGGCGAATGGGTCAACTGTGCCGTTGATCCTCAATGCTTTTTGGTGCTTTTATTATTAAAAACATTTTCAAATTCATGTCACCAATTACCGATATTGGATATTTAATAATTTATATGCAATTTCCTTTGCTAAATTCTACTCTATCTTTTTTAATTGGTTTGGGAATTTACTTGTGTTGTGTTTTAACATTGCTTCCAATGTAAGCCTGTCTGCTCTGTCTCATAGCTATCAGGGGTGAGCTTGGATTAATTTAGTGACTTTAGTAGTATACTGACAAGGGTAGTGATTATTCCTCAAGGTAGGTAGTCACTAAGGGTGGGTAATAAATTCTGCTCCACTGGTGGAGTTGGCAGGGTTTTGGGCACTCCGAGTTACATATGTAACGGAGTTCCTGCCAAATTGTACCAACCCCTGCATGGCAGTGTTTCTTTTTGTACGCTACCTGGCAATGGTAAGTTGGCGAGTGACATCTATCACCCCCTGATTTGTTGTAACGCTTTTCGCCCTAAGTGGGATGGGTATGCCCAGACGTGGGTCCCATGCTCACTACGCCACTGGAGTCAAGCTATCCTGGCTGATGAAGGCTGATAGCCAGAAACCGGTACTAGGATGCTTGATTCCGGTCCAGGGAAGACATGGCTTGGCAGTTCGGGCTGGACTGTTCCCATGAGGCACAGGGTCAAGACTGATTTGCATATGGCCATGTCTGAACTGGGGTGGCGTAGTGGGCAAAAGAACGATGGATTTAACCCAGCTCTCTTGACTGGGGGAGAATGTCTGCATTGTCAGCATTCCGACCATCATTTGTTTGTTGTAAGGCTTTTCGCCCTAAGTGGGATGGGTATGCCCAGACGTGGGTCCCGTGCTCACTACGCCACTGGAGTCAAGCTATCCTGGCTGATGAAGGCTGATAGCCAGAAACCGGTCCTAGGATGCTTGATTCCGGTCCAGGGAAGACATGGCTTGGCAGTTCGGGCAGGACTGTTCCCATGAGGCACAGGGTCAAGACTGATTTGCATATGGCCATGTCTGAACTGGGGTGGCGTAGTGGGCAAAAGAACGATGGATTTTACCCAGATCTCTTGACTGGGGGAGAATGTCTGCATTGTCAGCATTCCGTCCATCATTTGTTTGTTGTAACGTTTTTCGCCCTAAGTGGGATGGGTATGCCCAGACGTGGGTCCCGTGCTCACTACACCACTGGAGTCAAGCTATCCTGGCTGATGAAGGCTGATAGCCAGAAACCGGTCCTAAGATGCTTGATTCCGGTCCAGGGAAGACATGGCTTGGCAGTTCGGGCTGGACTGTTCCCATGAGGCACAGGGTCAAGACTGATTTGCATATGGCCATGTCTGAACTGGGGTGGCGTAGTGGGCAAAAGAACGATGGATTTAACCCAGATCTCTTGACTGGGGGAGAATGTCTGCATTGTCAGCATTCCGTCCATCATTTGTTTGTTGTAACGCTTTTCGCCCTAAGTGGGATGGGTATGCCCAGACGTGGGTCCCGTGCTCACTACGCCACTGGAGTCAAGCTATCCTGGCTGATGAAGGCTGATAGCCAGAAACCGGTCCTAGGATGCTTGATTCCGGTCCAGGGAAGACATGGCTTGGCAGTTCGGGCTGGACTGTTCCCATGAGGCACAGGGTCAAGACTGATTTGCATATGGCCATGTCTGAACTGGGGTGGCGTAGTGGGCAAAAGAACGATGGATTTAACCCAGATCTCTTGACTGGGGGAGAATGTCTGCATTGTCAGCATTCCGTCCATCATTTGTTTGTTGTAACGCTTTTTGCCCTAAATGGGATGGGTATGCCCAGACATGGGTCCCGTGCTCACTACGCCACTGGAGTCAAGCTATCCTGGCTGATGAAGGCTGATAGCCAGAAACCGGTCCTAGGATGCTTGATTCCGGTCCAGGGAAGACATGGCTTGGCAGTTCGGGCTGGACTGTTCCCATGAGGCACAGGGTCAAGACTGATTTGCATATGGCCATGTCTGAACTGGGGTGGCGTAGTGGGCAAAAGAACGATGGATTTAACCCAGATCTCTTGACTGGGGGAGAATGTCTGCATTGTCAGCATTCCGTCCATCATTTGTTTGTTGTAACGCTTTTCGCCCTAAGTGGGATGGGTATGCCCAGACGTGGGTCCCGTGCTCACTACGCCACTGGAGTCAAGCTATCCTGGCTGATGAAGGCTGATAGCCAGAAACCGGTCCTAGGATGCTTGATTCCGGTCCAGGGAAGACATGGCTTGGCAGTTCGGGCTGGACTGTTCCCATGAGGCACAGGGTCAAGACTGATTTGCATATGGCCATGTCTGAACTGGGGTGGCGTAGTGGGCAAAAGAACGATGGATTTAACCCAGATCTCTTGACTGGGGGAGAATGTCTGCATTGTCAGCATTCCGTCCATCATTTGTTTGTTGTAACGCTTTTTGCCCTAAGTGGGATGGGTATGCCCAGACGTGGGTCCCGTGCTCACTACGCCACTGGAGTCAAGCTATCCTGGCTGATGAAGGCTGATAGCCAGAAACCGGTCCTAGGATGCTTGATTCCGGTCCAGGGAAGACATGGCTTGGCAGTTCGGGCTGGACTGTTCCCATGAGGCACAGGGTCAAGACTGATTTGCATATGGCCATGTCTGAACTGGGGTGGCGTAGTGGGCAAAAGAACGATGGATTTAACCCAGATCTCTTGACTGGGGGAGAATGTCTGCATTGTCAGCATTCCGTCCATCATTTGTTTGTTGTAACATCTATCACCCCCTAGTATGGTTTTTGGTTGCTAAGAGGGCACCTGGTGAGATTTCCCCAACACAGGAGGTCACGATCATTCACACTCAGACTGCTGCCACTTGCAGAGAAAATCTACTCAAGCAGCTGCAAAATCAACTCAAGAAGCAGAACTATCTGGCTTACTGTGTGGTGCAGTTCATCCTGATTTTTCAGTGTGGAATGAGCTGCCAGCACTAAAGATCAGTGCAAGCAGTGCAACTTGCCTATTTCCACCCGCTCACAGAATCTCGCTGAGTTTTCATGTAACTCTGCAAAATTCTATGGAATAAAACTCTACGAGTTCTTTCCACCTCTAGTAGTTACCCACCCTAAATAATGATCTAATTTCTTGCAGAACTCCTGTATTTAGATGAGGTTTCTCTCTCGGTTGGGGTCAAAGTTTGATGTTTCCCATCCTGCCACTGAAACCAGAAAGTCTAGTGAGAGTGTCATAGATTGAAATAGCATAGAGTGTAGTGACATAGAGTGGAGCTGCTTACAGTGGAATAGAGTACAGAGGAGTAGCATTCAGCGGAGGGTTGTACTCTGTGGCATGCAGAGGAGTGTAGAATGAAGTAGCGTAGAGTGGAGTGTTGTAGAGCAGAATAGTGTAGACTGTAGTACCATAGAGTGTAGTGCCCTAGAGTGGTGTTGCATACAGTGGAGTATAATGTACAGTGGAGTGGTGCACAGTATAATAACGCTGGGCATAGTGGCGTACAGTGAAGTTACGTGGAGTAAAATCCTATATAGAAGAATCACATAGAGTGGACTGGCATAGAGTTGAGTGTTGTACAATGGAATTGTGCAGACTTCAGTAGCATACACTGGAGGGGGATACATTAGAGCAGTTTATACTGAAGTGGCATACAGTGGAGTGTGGTAGAGTGAAGTGGTGGACAGTGTCATGCACGTACCTGGTTCCAACCGTGGAGATGACAATTTAGCTATAGCTAGATCTCCTATCCCTTCTCAGGACAGGACATGCTTGAGGAACAAACCTCTCAGTCACACCTCGTCCCCAAGCGGGAAGGAGGGATTGGGACAAAATGAGAAAAGAAAGACTTGGTATACTGGTTCCAGTCAGCACTGTGCAGCACAACATTAACTGGAGGCACTCTGAGCCTGCTGGGTAGATGTACACAAGACCATGACCTCTGGTTTTGCAAGACGCAATACACTAGAAATAACAAGAAGAGGCAATTACCAACAATACACTAAGCCCCTCAAACAACGGATTTGCAAATACATCAGTAACATACACCTTCAGTCTCTTTCAGGCACACAGGTAGGAACATAAAAACTGGAAACGCAGAGTGGAGTTAAACACTCTCAAGGAATAACTCTGAACACATGTTAGAGTTACTGGCACTCCTAAGGAAACACTTGGAACATAGATTGGGGTTAAAGACTCGCTTAAAAAAAACATGACTCTCCGTACAGGGTTAATGGTGAATCAAGCACTTGGAGGAAAGACCTCAAGGCACTACTGTTCATCAGGGAAACACAGAATCAAGTGTCTAGTTCTTGAAACAATGCAGTTCAACGGCCAGGGTTGCAGGAAGGATCCAGAGAAATACTCTGCCTAAAAGAGAGAGGATCAAATATGGTTACCCCTGGGAGACATGCTTCACTAGATCTTTTATTTCTTACCAGCAAGGCCTCACGAGGGGTATTAAGTGCTCTCTTGCGTGTCGGTTTGATGACTTTAGTCAGGTATGCTCTGTTTTCAAGCCATTTCGTCAGACTTTCTCATTATTCAATGTACATGCTTGTATCAGTACAATTCCTACGGTACAGTAAAATTGCCCCACATGGAGATTATCCTGCAATGCACTCGGATGAAAGGAATGGTAGCGCAAGAGTGAGTTCCTGTTGGTGGATTTCTGATGGTCAGTGGTGTGAAGCTTCTGATTGGTAGCAACATTATCCAAATCGAGATAGACCTCTGAGTGTCTACTGATGGTCCATACGGGCGGTGGCGATCCGCCCGCCATTATAATAGACCCCTAAGTGTTCTGTAAATTTTAAAGGTTTGTCAACCCACAATACAAAGCCTCCCCTTGTGAGGCCTTGGTGGAAAGAACTATAAGATCTAGTGAAGCATGTCGTAACCACATTTGATCCTCTATCTACCAAAATCAGGCAGATTATTAGGAAACATTGGGCTTTGTTTGACACTAGTCAGAAGAAGATGCCTCCACCATATGTTTGCGTTTAGGGGATAATTAACTTGAGGGACTGGCTGGTCCACACCGTCACATCCAACAAAAAAGGGAATCAGGCATACCACCAGGACACTTCCCCTGTGGTAGGTGTACTGTTTGTGATCAAACTCAGGCAACTAACAGTGTTCAGTTGGTGGATAGTAGAACCTGGCACCAAAATAAATTCAGCATTTGTAACACCACAAATCTACAGACTTACCTGTGCATGTTGGTTGAACTATATTGCCCTCACGTCTTGTAAGGTAAAGGTGAGGATTCAAGAACAAATCGGCACCCTTAAGGCATGGATTTTGACTACACGAATGCTCCGATACTACCAGGAGTTGAAACACAACAATAGGGATCTGAAATGGACAGTGTTGGAGAGAGTAATGGGAGATGCATATAGCAGTGAGAACACGTTGATCAGGAAAGAGGCACGTTGGATCTTTACAGAAAAAGCAGATCAAATGGGCCTAAACGATGCCATTGAATGGAACAGGTTAGGCAGGTAGGAACTTGTCCCATGGGAGAATGTGACAAATGACTGGAATATGGGCAAGGGTGAGATAAATGCTCCATTCTGGGTCGGCACAAGTACGCACTAATGGTCAGCAAAGTATGTATGTAGGGGCACTGGCATGGAGACCTTTAAATTTCTCCATGCCAGTGCCACTACATACACACTTTACTGACGACATGGGTGGTTGCGTGTGAAACTATGCACCTTATTTGGTACATTTAATAAACTTCATCCTGACCCTATGGTGTTCCATGTACGGGTGAAAAAGGATAGACACTGGCCCATGTGATTTGGTTGTCCTTTGATATATATATGTACATACTTCTGCATATATATGCTTAAATATTTTTACTTGTAGACCACTATGTTGCTGCAATTAATATACATGACTTGTGATTTAGGTATTTCCCAATATATATTTGTACACCTCTTTATATTTATACCACTATGACGCTGGAAGCAATAAACATGATCAATTCAGCGCTCATGGCCTTGTGGCTTTTGAACACAAAGTGTCTTTCTGATTTCTGACTTGTAGCCGATATTGCAAACATCCACTAGCATGGTTCACATTTAAAACTGATAATACAGTAAATCGGGATTAATACCTTTAAGATGGCGCCAATTATAATCCTCCCTTCTACATACAAAGACGGATGGTAATGAATAGTCTTCTAGGCTGCCACCATTTGCTGAAAGCAGCCGTTGACCCTGGTGAGAGGGCGGGTCTTCCTTACCTCTTTTGGGTCACTGCACGCGTACTTCACTGGGAGCACGAGTTCTTTGGGCATCCAGGAGAAGATTGGAGTTCAGACAACCGGTATAGTGGTGAGTGGATACAGGCGGGTACAGATTTTGCCCGCATATTGGTACTTGCAATCTTGAAGGTTTGGGCATACTCTAACAGTTTTTAGCGAGTGTGGGAACTGAGGGAATAGCTATTGGGGTACATAATGCATAGCTCTCTCGAACTGCTTAATTTACAGACATTAAGCAGCTGAACACAAGAGAATTGTTGAGATATTGGTGTAATGTAAAACTTGTGATGACTGAACAGTACATGTCTATATTCACAGGTCCATGACTGCTGCCTGCTACTTACTTGATGGGGAAGTGTGGTTAAAAGTAGTTTTTTCCCAGTATTTGAGTGTGTTGTCGATCGTCGTTCAGTTTGCAACCACTGGGTAATTATGGCAAAACCTGCATACATTTTGCTGAGAAAATGTACTGGCAAGGCTGCCATCAAACATTATTTTAATATTTGTTTATATGTTTGACACTATCTTTCTGTTTCTCAGCCACCAGAGATGGTCCCTGAATTATCAGCAAGATGGATATATGTCCCCGAGCCCTGATGAAGTTGCCAAAAATTACTAGGCAACGAAACATGTCGGCTGTTCAAATTATATTGGTCTTAATCTGAGTGTGGTCCCTGCAAAGAATAAAGTATGTACAATTTCAAGTGAGCGACAACTCATTTAAGCATGGAAAAGCAATATCCCCATTTACACGTTATGGGGTCTAAATGGTTGATGGCTGCCAATGGCATTAACACCACACTTTTATTTTCCTTCACCTTTTTCTCATACAACTTCAAAAATTGGGCATAACAACTTTCCACTCTACCCTTTTCTGTTCTGGTCATGAAAGTTACCAATGATGACAACATGAGCAAACTGATGAGTACCGACCAGTAGCTCCTTGGGTGATGCTTACATGAGGTAATTTATGACCTTTCATACCTTTTTTGTCTCTGTGTATGATGTGAGACTTTGCATGGTGGGTTGACAAACTTTTAAAGTTTACAGAACATTTGTTCAATTAGTTTAGCCTTTCCTGTGGTAGAGATTGGTTATGAATACTGCCCCTCTTACGTTGAAAGTATAGAGTGTTCTATATAAATAGGTGATTATTATATGGTTTAGTGAGTGGAGGGTGACCTGGTTATTATCCCTCTTTACCTCCTCTTTTTTGATAAGGTTTGTAAATAGCCTGGTGGGGCAGAATTGGCTGCCTTATTTGGAGAACATATGGGACAGGTCTGAATGCAGTCATGCACATCCTTGAACAAGGCAGACCACCAAAACCATCACTGACAGTTTGCTAAGGTCTTTTGGATTCCTGAAGACCCCCTAACAGAGTGTCATGACAGCAAGTTAGAGCTTCCTGCCTCAATTGTTTTTTGGGAACATAAAAGGTGGTACCTTGATAAGGAAACCCACTGTTTACGTGATTGTCCTGGCCAGCCACCTGAGAGTTTTTTTCTTCTGGATTCAAAGTACGCCTGACCTTATCTAGGAATGAATCTTGGTCGCAAAGATGTATGATGTGTTCTGCGTCTACAATGTTCTGTGGTGTCTGATCCTGAATGTCTTGATCTGAATTGCTCCACCTAGAAAGTAAATCAGCCTTAAAACTGTTGAGTGGCTGGTAGACAGGTGATAACAAAATGTAATTCACTAACAAATGATAACCATCTAACTTGCTTATGGGGGGTCAAGGTCTTTAGAGACCATAGGAATTGGAAATTCTTATGGCCAGTGTAGGTTGTGACAACATGCTGGGTCCCTAATAGGTAGAGTCACCATTCTTGAAAGCACAATTAAATTCTCAACAACTCTCATTCAGCAACTGTGTAATTTTGTTCCACCAGCAACAACTTTTTAGAAAAAAAACAACTGGATAAATGTGTCCTATAGTACTGTCTTGCTGTGATAAAATACCCCCCACAGCCACCTGGAAGCATTCCCCCTCTACAAATTAAGGCTGCATGGGGTCAGGATGTGGAAACATGGGGACTGTGGTGAATCTTCCCTTTCTTTCATCCATGGACACCGCCTATGGGGGTAAAATATATTCAAGAAACTCAACAGACTGGGTATGGAACGTCCACTTGTCCAATTTGGCAGAAAGGGCATGTTCCCGGAGTAATTTCTAAAGTGTCCTGACATGCTTTTTGTGTTCAGTCATGTTTTGTAAATAGATCAAGATGTCGTCAATATAAACAACCACACAAAAATCTTGCAAATCTCGCAGAACCTCATTGATAAAGTACTGGAAAGGTGCTGTGGCATTACACAATCCAAAAGGCTGTATATTCAGACAGCACAAACTTAGTTCCAAAGGTGATCATCCACTCGTCACCTACTTTAACACAGACGAGGTGGTAAGCACCACACAATTCCAGTTTATTGTACACAGTGGTCTTTCCCACCTGATCTAATAGGTCTGGAATCAGTGCTAAAGAATACCTGTTCTTAACAGTCACTTTATTTAAGGCTCTATAGTCTACGCATACCCGTGAAGAAAAGCACTAATGACGCAGGAGAAGTGTAATGTCGTATAAACCCTAAGGCTAGCATGTCATCTAGGTATTCCTTTAAGCGTTTTGTCACAGGCTCTGTTAGAGTGTAAATGCGACTGCAAGGTAGTGCAGCGCCCCAAACCAAGTCAATACAGCACTCATATTCCCAATGGGGAGGTAGTTATGTAGGCTTCTGTTAGTCAAAAACGTCTTGGAAAGTCTGGTAGTCTACTGTAAACTAGTTCAAGGACCCTAGTTTTAAAGCTGCACAAGTCAAGGGAAGTGGTGTTTCCTGTGCATTACTATAGAAATGAGTTGTACAGCAGTAACTGAATACAAGTAATCCTTAAAATAGCGTTAAAAGTTGATGTGTCTATTTGGTCAAAGTTAATATTTCTGTATGCCCATTCTCACATAATATGGATAATGGAATAGCTTGAAATATCATCATTACAGAAGAGACCTCAGAGCCATACATGGCTCTAACATGCTCTGGTACCTTTCTTTTAAGTTGTGGAATGAGTAAAGAATTGGCCAGGGCTAAGTCTAAGAAATTTCAAGTAGCTCTGGAATCTACTGATTGGGCAGGACTTGCTTCTGTCGGGACGAGATGAAACGAGTGATTGAAATCGTTAAGTGTTGTGGAACCATAGGTGAAGAATTAGCCAGGGACTGAGGAGTCAGTTCAAGAACCGCACCCGACTAATTGACCCCTGTGTCAGCCGGGCTCTCTAGTTTTCTTGCACTGGTTCTGATGTCAAGGCGCTAGCCTTCGGAATTCCCTTTGGTTTGGCAGAGCATTTGCGGGCAAAATGCCCAGCCTTACAGGACAATAAACACAGATTACAAGTCTTTCTATGTTTCTATCCCCCAGTGGTCAGGGAACTACCAAGCCCCCGACCAGCATTAGATTAGAAGAATTGTGACCCTTAGACTCAGTGTCTTTCCTTTCTGAATGTACAACCAGCAATCTGGGATCCCCAAAAGAGTGGCCTCTTTTTTGTTCCTTTAACCTGTGGTATGGTCAAGCCTAACAAATAAATCAATGAACTCGGAACAATCTGGGGGAGAGGATGTAGCCTTAGGGCTAGAGCAGTTGACCTGTAAGCTGGGGAACCTGGTTCATGTCTCGGCAATGACACTCAATATCCTGTGATTCTGGGCAAATCACACAATCTCCCTGTGCCTAACACAAATGAATGTGTCTATCTGTAGCAAAACTGGTGCTCATGTAAAGCGCTCTGATACCTGATATCCTCAGGTCTAGTTTGCACTATATAAAATTAAAATAAATAAATAAATAATCTGAGGGTAAATCTACCATGTACTCCAGGGATTCGTTTCAGTCATCCCTCAACAAGGAAGTTCTTTTCTTCCTAGGCCTTTGGATTTCTGTAATTAACTTACCAGCTGTAGTGATATAAGTAAGGTGATCCTAATTACCCTGCCATAGGTTTAATAGCCCATTATCACTGGTCTGTACAAAGGGTTGTGCTTAGCAAAGAGAAGGCACATCATCTCTTTAAACTCTAAATTCATGTAAAACCAGGCTGTTCATTAGATGAGTGTGGTAGCCAAATTGGTAGGTGTCCCTCCAAGATAAGACATGACAAAAGCAATTCTGCCAGTATCAGGGCGGTAGGCTCCTGGTTTATAATGAAAAAGTAACTGGCAGTGACTCCAGAACACATCAAATGTATTACTATTCCCCAACAATCATTCCGGGGGAGCCAAAGGCACTAGGACTAATGTGTTAACTATGACTAAGGAAACACTCAGAACATAGATTGAAGTCAAAGACTCCCAGGAAACCTCCAAACATGGCTCTCTGTACAGGATTAATACATATTTCAAGCACTTGGAGGAAAGTTCTCAAGGCACTACTGTTCATAATGGAAACACTGAATCAAGTCTGTAGTCCTTGAAATAATGCTGTTTAATGTCCAGGGTTGCAGGAAGGATCAGGAGCAGGAACAATCAAGGTGAGCTGGAGGGAAGTCATTGAAAGGGAACTTGAAGGCAAGTATATTGTCACGTGGACACCGATACTCCAGCCTGCTTTCTACAGTAAAACGATAGTGCGCAATAACCTGATAAAATGTATTGAGCCTAGTGCTTCAACTTGTCCTAAGTCAGAAGATGGACTTGAGGTCTTGTTTCAGGAAGTCACCAAGGAACTGGAGTAGCTGAGGAGGAGGTGGAAATGAAGTATGCTTCGAAGGAACTAGAGCCACAGCAATCACTGGAGGAACTTGAACTGTAACCAAGGAGAGCACTGCCCAGGACTGGAAGATTTTACAGGTGAGTGGGAAGAGAGGAAGCTTGTTCCGCAGGATGCGTAGGCCAAGCAAGGAACTTGGGTTAGGACGCAGTTTAAATATAGGCTTAGGGTTCAATGGATACAGCAAATACACATGTAGCACGTGGTACAAGTGGCAATCTGAAAGGTTCTCCAAGACTCCTGCCGGAAAAGCGTGTTCATACACTGGCCTGACCTTTTGGAAAAGGCAGAAGCAAACTAATGAATGGAACGCTTAATAGAAAACATATGTTTCTTTTGCGTACACATGGACAAAGGGAAAACACTCTAAGACCCCAGCAACAACAGCAGCAAGGCAAACCATTGGGTCCCATGTTAAGGGAATGTTTGCTTGCTCAGGCATTATAGAATCCAGGAGAGAAGGAAAACTCCAGCATGGAATCATAGGGCCATGAGGCACCAGTGGGGTAACATGACATGAGGCCCGGCACATCAGGCCCACTACACAGAGGGGTGATGAGAGGTTTGTGACATACAGTGGAACAGAGTACAGTGCAGTGGTGCACACTGGAGTGGCATAGAGTGGAGTTGCATAGAGTAGAATAGCGTAGAGTGTATTGTCATAGATTGGAGATGCGCACTGATAAGATTACCCCTGTGAATTAATGTAAGGTCTGGGATGAAAGGGGAAAAATCATAGGTAAATGCAAAGAAACTCCAACTAGACTTTTATTTCTTTGTTATGTATTGGCTATTGCTTTCTTACTTACAACTTTATTACAATCACACAGAGTCCAAAAAGTATACAGCAAAAAGTCCTAAGAAAGTATACACCGAAATATATAGCTAAAAGAGTATAGAATAAAAATCAGTAAAAACATTTGTGCAAATTCAAAAAGACCGGGCCCCCAAAACAATTTAAAAATGCATGTGTATGACACAAGGTAAGGTGCTTAAAGTTCCCACAAGAACAAAATAGCAAACTGTTTTAATTTTTTTTATAACATTCTGATCTGGCAGAGCTTTCAAAAACGCAGTGACTCAGCTACATAGTTTTTTACGCCTAATCCAAAGAGCATGCCAGAATCTAGCAAGATCAAATACAATAGGTTGTCTGATATCAGTACACAAGAGTCTTAAGACCTCTAGATAATGCCCTCGGCCCACCAAGAAGCATAACGGGATAATCCTTTTTTTTCTCAGTGACCGGTAAGTCGGATAGAAAAAGAGAAAATGGACTATGGATTCAGAGCTAACTTGGCAAGTGGGACACAAGTCAACCAAATCGTTATTGCTAGACCATTTTGAGCAAAATAGTTTGGTGGGAAGTGATTTATAGCGAAACTGCAGAAAAAGTTTCTGTGCCATCGGTGGCGCAATTTCATCAATGGTCGGCTCAAAGGACGGAGAGCATTTCGATTTGAGAAAGACTTCGGTCAGGCTGGATACTGCAGCTGAAAGAACTTATTTTGAAACTGAATCCCAAAACACTTTTTTCATTTTTTCTCTGGAAATTTGCCTCATAGTTTCTGGATTTAACCAATAGGCGTCCAAGTCCAATTTTGCCAGAGATTTCCGTAGAGTGGTAAACCAGTTTATTGATGATGCCTTAGAAAATCTCAAGAGGTCTAACAGAGTCTCTTGATAGGTCTCCAGCTCTTCTACAGTCCATAGCCTAAACCAAAAATTATCAATCGGCACATTGCCTTGTGTCTCAGCAATTTGTTTGCCAGATCCATATATAAAGGTGTCAGAGGGGTACTAGCGGGGAGATCAACCAGAGATCTCAGGAAACAATTTTCCACAGCTATTAAAGACGATATATTTCCTATCCCCCACAACTCTATACCATACATTATGCCCCCCAATACTTTAGTTTTATAATTTTCAAGTGCAGGAGCAATCTGCCGTGACGTAGTTTTCCTGTGTATTTAGCTGATATGATTACATTGGAGTATTTGATGAAACTTAACCTTCTCCTTTTGTGCATCCCAATTTACAGATGGGGATACACGTGTTCCTAGGTAATCAAAAACATCAACTTGTTCAAGTAGTGTGCTACCTGCCCAAATAGATCTACTAGAGAGTTTTGACCACTTTTGTTAAAAATCATGTATTCGGTTTTTCCCTCATTTAAGAACAACCCCCTATAATTACAAAACTGTATAAAATCATTTAAAAGTTGTTGGAGGCCCTTGGGAGATTTAGAAATGAATAGGGTATCATCCGCAAATAACAAAGCGGGCACTCTTCTATCGTTTATTTTCGGTGCATCGCAACCATCCCTGTCCAAAAAATCAATAACCCCATTTATAAAGAGGGTAAAAAGGGTGGGCGCCAGCACGCATCCCTGCCTCACTCCACAATTTACAGGAAATATTTCTGTGACTTCACTTCTTGGGCCCCACCTGACCTGGGCTGTGTTTGAGGCATGTATTCTGATTAAGATATCTAAAAGCTTGCCGGGATGTCCAATTATCTGATTAAGATATCTAAAAGTCTTGCCGGGATGCCCAATTCTCTCAATACTCTCCACAGCTTCGCCCGGGGCACAGAGTCAAAAGCTGTGTGCAAGTCAACAAATTGCTCTACAGGGCTATTCGCTGTGACCACATAACAATATTACAACCTAACAATTTCTGAGGCTCATATTTTTTTTTTAATATACATTTAAATTATTTATAATCATTATTTCATTGTTAGTATCAGAAAGAATAAAAGACAGTGATTTTTTATATAATTTTTTTTCTTTATAACATTTCTTACATATACATATGTCAATAATTTCATCTAGTGCTCAGAGTCAACATGTACAAGATTTTCTTACATGGGCAATTTAATCTCTTTAATTTATTGGCATATGTATAACCCCTATTAATTGACCATACTCTCACACTGACCTCTCATGACAGCAATCATACTCTCTCATTCAAGCTTCCATTTCACACCCTCCCCCAAAAATATAACTTTCACTACATTGATCACCAAAAAGACAGGTGTGCAGAAAGTCTCTGTGACAGTGTTGTGGGCTGGGTGTCAGACATCGAGGTCAATGTACATTTTGGTGGCTAACATTGCTTTGGGACCACCTTCTTCAGGACCACAAATACATTTACTTATAGTTAGAGGCAGGTAGCAGGGGTATCTAAAAGGTCAAAGTGAAAACATTGATTTGAAAAATACCCCCAAGGAAACAGTCTTTACTTAAAAAAAATAACATGTATTTCTGAATAATGCTCCATTGGTCTTACAAAACTAAACTGTATAGTAAAGTTGTTAGTTTATCATAGGAAAGAACAGATATATATCCCTTGCTCCTGTCAAAAGAGAAAATCCAAGAAGTGCAAGTTTGTCATGCTTTCAAAAGTGAAAAGACACCTGTACCATGAATCCCAAAAAAGAACAGATGAAAAATGGAAGAGATGGATAACCTGAACAGTTTTAGGTACTGCCGAAATCCCTATGTGAGGCCCAAATTCCATGAAGATTAGGAACCTATGATCAAAGACAGTGATCAAGTTCTGTGCAACTTACAGCTTTCAAATGAGAGAATAATTATTTGGCACATCCAAAGACTGTTTACCTTGGAGGCATTTTCCAAATCATTTTTTTCGCTTTGACCTTTTAGATACCCCTTCTACCTGCCTCTATCTATAAGTAAATGACATATGTATAAGTAAGAAATGTTAAAAAGAAAAAGATTTATATAAAAAATCAATGTATTTTGCTCTTTTTTATACAAACAATGAAATAATGATTATGAATAATTTTAATGTATATATATTTGTTTAATTCTTTAAAAAAAATGAGCCTTAGAAATTGTAAGGTTGTAATGTTGTTATGTGGTCACAGCAAATAGCCCTGTAAAGCAATAGCCAATGTATAACAAAGAAATATAGGTCTACTGGAATTGTCTTTGCATTTACTTATAGATTGAAAATGTGTACAGTGAAATAGTGGAATAGCGTAGAGGGGAGTAGTGTATTGTGGAAGGGCATACAGAGTAGTAGCATACACTGCGGTGTTGTACAATGGTGTAGCGTAGAGTGCAATAGTGTACAGTGGAGTGGTTTGTTGTGCTGTGGAGCAAAGTGCAGAGGGTTAGATTGGAGTGGCATGGCGTACAGTGAACTAGTACTGAGTGAAGTGGGGTACAGTGTAAAAGCATATTGTGGAGTGGTATATAGTGTAGCGAAGCAGAGTGGGGAGGAGTAGTGTGGAGTAGGGTAGTGGAGTGGAGTGGAGTAGAGGGGAGTGGCATAGAGTAGAGTGGCGTGGAGTGGAGTATGGTACTTGACACAGACGTAGTGAAAGTTGGTGAATGGATGTAGAAATAATGTGCCAGAAATATAGATTATGAGGTGTAAATGCAAATCTTTGGTAGTAGGTATGACTAGTGTAAGTATTGATAAAGTTCTAATTGTTAAAATCCTTAGTAATATATTGTGCCCCAGTATACCGATGTAATGTTGTGGTATTCAACAGTACATGCCAATAAGAAGGCAATATTTGATTGGCAGATAGCTGTCTTTTCAAAATGTATAAGGTAGACATGTAGGTATCCGTACACGTTCGTTGTGTTTTGTGTTTGTTCCTCATATATAATTTAGTATTAGGGTTTATTGTGGTTCAATACCTATTAACACTTTATAAATGTGATAATAGTTAGAGAAATGTATTTATGACTTTGATACCATTTATCAGTTTAAGGAGAACAGTGCATTTAAAAAACTAACGATTCTGGTAGAGCAGTCATTTTTAGGTATTACCGTGGTACTTCCTAGATGTTTTTGTGAAGATATAAATATGTTAAAGTTTAAAATACACACTAGTACACTGAATTTGTAAAATATAGTGTGGTACACTGTACTTTCATTTTTTTAACATTTTGTTTTGTTAAGTTCAACAGTACATCTGAGGCACTACTGCGATACTCCATACATTTGTAAAAAAATATATAGAAACTCTCAAATAGTTTTCCTTACAATTTACTACTTACATAAAGTAGTCAAAGGAAGGGGTACATTTTCAAACCTCATGCTAAAGAAGAGCAGAACACAGACAACACAGCCAAAGTGTACCGTAAAACAAAATGGTTGCAATTAACTTTTGTAAAGGCAGTTATAAGACTATCACATAATGTCTTGTCATAGCTACGTACCTTCGTACTTCAAAGAAATACCGCAAAATTTGGCAAAAGCACTGCAACAACAGCTATCAATATGTTAAAATGCCTCATAACAAATAATACCTACCCTACTTACTTGTAGTACCCAAAAAGATCACCTGCACATGATAATGTGTAATCTTGCAAAATTTCATGGAAAGCCGCTTGGCCACTACGCATGAGTATAAAGTCTATGGAAAATGCATTGGTGCCCAAACAAGTTTTGGGACCGCCCTTTTTATTTGTGCTCCCCCTTGACCAGTCATTGCAAAACTTTCCATCCTCGCCAATGTTGAAAAAGCAGTTGTGGAGATTCTTCAAATGGGCATAAAGTTATTAATGGTGAAAAATCCAAGGAATTCCTATCTCAGGTACAACTATAATGACAGAGTGCATGACGCCACTCTGTAATATTGCAGAGTATCAAAACACTGTACAATTTTCATTCTGAATATCTGGATTGTCTTGGAAAAGATAGCTCTGGCACTTTCCGAACTTTGACATACCTTGCATATCACACACTGAGGCCCAGATTTAGAAAACTCCCACACAACACACCACCCAAAGTTGCTGTGCTGTGCTGTGATGTGTTGCGTAAAAGTTAGAGAGCAGGAAAGTGCCATAATTACTATTACATGGCACTATCCTGCTCTCTCTGTAGCAGTGCTGTACAATCAGGCTGGTGAGCACCAGTCACCCAACTTTGTACCATAGTGCTTCCAACATAGGTGGGTAGGTAATTATGTTCGATATAGTAGGCAAGTTTGGTATACAGGTTTTGTATGCATGGTACGTTAGGTATAGTAGGTAGGGTATGTATGATAGATAAACAGTGGTAGACAGGTATAACAGGTATAGAGTGGATGATAGGTTCAGCAAAGTAGGTTAAGAACATTAGGAATGATACATGTGGACATAGGGTAGGTATTGCAGGTAAGTTTGGTAAGTAAAGATGATAGGATAGATATGGTAGGTATGACTGATTGGTATTTGGGACATTTCTTTTGGTAGTTTGGTATGGTAGTTTAGATATAGTAGGTTAGGTAGGATAAGACTTACTATTTATTTTTTTGAGTCACTATTAAAGCATCTTCTAGACTTCTTGCTTACAAATTATAGCATTCCCAATGGGAAACAGAATCTCCTACTGTCATTGATTAATTCCACTTTTTTGCAAATAGGTTGTTTATCCTATTTAATGTTCCAAACCGTCCATGCTGCTTGCAATTCCTTGTATGAAATTTACAAAAATCCAGTTCAACAAAAATTAAAAAGTGGTATTAATGCAATTGCATGCATGTGCTTTTCCTTAAATTCTACCACTTCTACTTCTACTCCTCCAACCACTATAATATTAATAGTACTACTGATAATAATGATAAAATACTACTAATAATAATATAGGTGTAATCTGTACTCTGAATGAAGAGTGTTATGAAATGGAGTAGATGATGTTTGGGTTAAAAGACATAACCATAAATGGCATCCAGAGAAAAATATTGCAAAATAGAAACGTTTGATAAAGGTAAAGTATTCTTGGCATCTTTAAAAAAAACTGTGCATTTATTTATTGTGAACTCAATATATGTTTATGATTACAGGGTAAAACAAATAAACATGCAAGGGCAGTTAATGACTAACACCGTGTCTTTATGTTAGGACAGGCTTTGGCCTCCAAGGTGCAAGATGTAAAACCATTATTCAGATATTAAAATGTTGTTGAGTCAACAAAGTAAAAACAAGGTCAAATGGATTCTCAGTTTCAATCAGATTGCTATATTTCATCTGCAATTTAATACAACTATTGGATCACACCCCCAAAATCTAAGGGTAACACAAAGGGCCAAAGTAACCATCCCCAGCCATTAAATTGATTAACAGCACATCCGGGCATGACAACAAATGAAAAACACATAAAAGCCAATGGGTGTGGGGAGCTGGCCCAAAGCTCACTCTCTCTAAATACATCTATATATTTCTTTCTGACTTACAATTGACTTATTGACCACAAGAGCACTCACAACAGACATATTAAACTATATGCAGCGAGACTAAAATTAACCTGGCTGTTGCCTATGTGTGCGCTGTAATCAAAATGATTTTATGTTGTTTCAATTGACTTAAATCAGGTCTTTATTTTGCAGAAATTCTCGGTAATTATCTGCAAGACACTCTGCTGTACTTTTTAAGCAGTTCACATATTTTCACACACGTCCCTTTCTCAGACAGACATCCACTTTTTGATGTAATGAGAAGTTATAAAGTATCAAAGTGTATTCATCTTTGGTTGAAATTGCTGTACATATTTCGTATGACCCAGTTGTTTGCCCAAATGGTATGAATATGAGATTAAACGCTGAAAGGAAGGTTACAAAAATTAACTCTTCCTGATA
Source organism: Triturus cristatus (assembly GCF_964204655.1). Lineage (NCBI taxonomy): Eukaryota > Metazoa > Chordata > Amphibia > Caudata > Salamandridae > Triturus > Triturus cristatus. Next base: position 444,006,690 of record NC_140595.1, read on the forward strand.
AAATGTAAAATATTTTCTTGTCTGTCTGGGGCATCTGTCATCTGTCATTTTTCATCCTAAGTTTATAACAAATAATTATATTTCCATCATTTTATGTTTGGAAGGGGATGACATTTTCTGACATTTTGAAATATGCAAAGGAAGTTTTGTTTTGAGATTCTTAGGTATGATTTGGTAAAGACACTGTAATGCATATTAATTGACGTGATGTGGATTTATATTTCTCCTTAGAGTAGGGTGAATCAGGGCTGCCTAATCTAGACTGATACTGTGTTCATCGTTCACAGTTATGTAGCAGACTTTTGAATGACTTGTATAAGATTCGCTTGCAGTTAAAAAAAAATATTAGGGGGCAGATTTACAAGCCCCTTGTGCTGCCGGTGCATCACGTTGCGTGACGCACCGGTGGCGCAGCCTACTAAGTGATATATACAAGAACAGGTAAAGCCACCTTGCGTGACATAACCTGTGCTTTTAAATATCGCCCCTGTTCACGCAACACTTTGCTTGTTAGGGGCGTGACATGGGTGTTGCTGTGGGTGTTCCCAGGCAACACCCATGTCCACTGATGCATTTCCAGATTTATGAGGAATCGTAAATCTGGAAATGCGTCAGAATGCTACTCCACCCTAGGGGTGGCTTAGCGAGATGCAACAAGAAGAAATGTTTTAATTTCTCCTCGTTTTCTTCCTCTTTTAATGCGTGCTGCATTCTACAGCACACATTGGAAGAGGAAATTACCTCAATTGATGGTTTTTGTGCAGGAAGATGCCCCTTCCTGCACAAAAACAATCTCCCCACGACGCAGGCATCCTTGCACCATGATGCAAGGGTGTCTGCGCCAGTGTATGGCAGCAGTTTGTGCGCCAGCAAAGGGGGAAGCATCGGGATGTGACATATTGTTGTATATATCTTGCATCCCTGTGCACCGAAACTAACGCAGAACGGCACAGCAAAATGACTTGCGGCAGCCGCTGCATTCGTTTCTTGTAGATCTGCCCCTAAGCATCTAGCTGCAATAGACGGTGTGCAAACCAGGGACAGGAATGCCAAAATTCAATTTTCTAGGAAGGCAGACAAGGAAGCAGTCGGATCTGCAACTAGGCAGCATGCAAACGTAGCACTCTCCTGGTTTAATGACTTGGAAACAATAAAGGAAGACTTTCCTTATAGATTTCAGACTATGCAATATTATCAATAGAGATATTTTTTACTTTGGGGTTCTTAGTGAAGAGAGAAGCTTCAATTGTCTATGATGTGATGTTGAATGCAATACTAGGGCGAACAATATCCACCTTGTTGAAACTAGTGGTGTGAGAATGTGTGTTTTCTACAAAATTATATGAACATTTCATAAATGTACACTTTTAAAATGAAATGAAGTTTGTCTGTATCTATCGTGAATTTTTTAGCAAGCGTTTTCTGTGCAATCAACCACGGCTTGTGTGTTAAAAGAATGTTTTAGGTGAAATGTGCATTTACCTAACAAAAGTTAAATTGCGTAAGTAAAATTTCAAGAATTTACAGAACAGTGTTTTTATACCTGCGGCACTAAATTATGCTCTCTGTTTCCATATCCATTTGCCTTCAACCTATATATTTCCTGTTATAAACTGGGTTTCTGGTTGGCAGAGGTATGCACCCTGTCCAATCAGGAACCACAATCCTAGTCAGGGTAAGTCAGCTACACACCCTAAAATAACCTGTGTTTACCCATTGGTAGCTTGGAACAGAGCAGTCAGGTTTAATTTAAGAGGCAATGTGTACAGTATCTGTGCAACACTTGAAACAGTAAAACAGTGAACACAACACACAAGTTCTTTGTCCTGAGGAGACCCAAAAGAAGTGTGACTCGAAACGCGTCAGCATTTGGTACTAGGGATATGAATTAATTAACTCTCATGTGAAATCAACTAATAACATTTTGGGTTTCTCTTTTTCTCAAACAAGTATTTTTTCTACTCCTGGTCATGATGGTATTTAGGAGTATGGAGAGTTCAAAAATATATTTACCCCTTACCATAGCCATGTGCAATTCATGAAACCGATGAATTCTAATGTACCATAACATTTGTCGATTTTTTCAAATTGTTTTTGAAGATGTATGCTTTGCCCAAACATATTTAGTATTGTGGGACAAGCAAACACACTGCACATTGATTTATGTGTATGTGTATGTGTATATCACAGGAAAAATACCTGTTGGTAAAAAATGTATTAATATGATGACATCACATTGTTTATAAATCAATGTTATAATTCCACTTACATTCCTGATCATGTGGAAAAGGTCTCTGCTTTAAACTTATACTTTCTATTGTACTTTCCAAATGGTCATTTTCAGACAGGAAACTTAAAACTTATCTTGAACATAAGTCGTGATTTTAGATTGTGAGTCCAGAGATACCAAACTTGAAAAGTCTATCTTTTCCCAAATGGAAAATACACTTATAAAGTGTAATAAGGTAATCACAATGTTAAGCTATTGGAGGGATAGCCTTGCAGTAGTGACACAATAATTTAGGAGTTTCTTGATACCAGGACATGTAAAACTCAAAAGTAAATGTCCAACTTTTTTAATACATTGCACCATGCCCTTTTGGATGTCCAGGGCCAACTCTATGGGTGACTTATATGCATTAAAAAGGAAGGTTTAAGCCTGGCATACACAGGCTCTGCAATGGCATTGTCATCTCATACCACATAATGTGGCACCAAATACTTGGGTATAAGGACCTTTTTGTCCCCTTGAAACATGGTAGAATTGCTGTTGCCATTGCAGGAATCTGTTTGTGTTGCCGTCAGTTCCAGCTCTTTCAAGCTCCTTTCATAAGTCAACTGCTTCAAAGCAAATGCGTCCAAGGTCAATACTTTCTACATGTTTAATTTTGTCAGTTGCAGCTGAAACTCCCTCTCTGCCTACCTGTCCGCCAGTTCCCCTGAGGACAGGTCACATGATGACAAACTGCTTCCTGCTCTGGCAGAGAGATCCAACACAGGGGGAGAGTCCTCCCCCGAAGACTACATTCCAGGTCTATTGTCTTGCTCTTGATCCTGCTCTTCCATATCATCCCCCATATCATCCTCTTTCTCTGTGGATGCCATCAACTAGTGGACCTCTGAGCTGTCTGAAGTTCCAACTTTCTGGTGCCCTTTTTCAATTAAGTCCCCTTTCCTGGCAGAACTGTGTAATCTCAACCACTGTACAGCTTACAAGGTTGGCCAGCTACAACTCCATTTCTGCTGGTATGGCCTGGGGCAGTCCAGTAGTAAGAATGAGTATAGCTTTGGAAAAATCAAGGAGAATTGGTGTTAAATGTGGAACAATAGTGTCGCCATATATGGCACTACACAAATACAAGTCCTATCCTCACCGCTGTTCATCAGTGTTTTAAATTGTTTTTCTCATTGGCAGAGGCATGTACCCTGTCCAAGCAGGAACCACAATCCAAGTCAGGGTGAGTCAGATACTCACCCTAAATTAACCTGTGCTCACCCCCTGGTAGCTTCGCACAGAGCAGTCAGGCTTCATTTAAGAGGCAATGTGTAAAGCATTTGTGCAACACTTCAAACAGTAAAGCAGTGACAGCACACAAAAAGATACAACACCAGGTTGGAATAATAGAGCTTAATGTAATGATCAAAACAAGACCAAAACAAAACATATCCATTAAGAAGAACTGGAGATATGAATTTTTAAAGAATATCTTGAAATATAGTGCTTAAAAGCATAATATGCCAACCGAGGATTGACCAGGATGATATCTACAAGTTCAGGCCGAACCACGATGGAGCGTGGATTGGATACAGGGTCCAACCTTGCCCTGCTGAAAAAGTAACTTGTTGTGCCGTTGATTGGCCCGATGCGTGGAGTAGAGGAAGCAATGTGCCTGCGTCAATCCCTTCTGGATTAATGCGACACACTGATTTTGAGCCACCCAATCCGAAATGCATCACTGGCAGCTTCTCCCCAAGGTAGGTGATGCTCCATTGTTGAGCCATGTAGCCAACGATGTGATGTCCTTGAAGCAGGTGATGCTTTGTAGCCGAATGAGCTGCGACAGTTCTGACCTGTGCAACAATTGTGATGAGTGGATTTTTCAGGTACAGCACAATCAAATACACTACCAAGGGCCCAGGAGTAGATTGCCACCACTTGGGAGGGCAAGACTCACAGTTGACAGGGTCCAGGTGCTGTCGTTTTTGATGTCCCTGAGACTTCAGAACAGAAGGCAAGCCAGAAAGCCCTTAGAGTCACTTTGGTTATGGGGATGTAAAGATTGAGGTCCAGTCCTTTTCACTCACAGGCAAGGAAGGCAGCAGGCAACAGGGCAGATACAGCAGAGCAGAGAAGAATCTGAACAGCAGACTTCTTTCAGCAGCACTGCGGTCCCTCTTCCTGGCAGGGTATGCTCAGGTCCAGAAGTGTATTGAACTAGTGGTGAATGATGTAGAGGACTTATACCCAGTTGTGCCTTTGAAGTGGGGGACACTTCAAAGAGAGACCTTTGAAGTGTACAGTGTCCCTGTCCTTCCTTGCGTGGCCCTGCATGGCTTGATAAATCTGTAGTAGTGCAAGGCAGCACAAATCTCTTCCTTGCGTTACTCTGCCCCATGGATTTTGACGCTTTCCCAGTTGTACCATTAGCTGTAGACCTGAGAATTCCTCAAAAAGCTTTGCCTCCCCAGGGTAGGCATAACAAAGAGAAATATCTTTATTTATCCTCATTGTATTCTCTTTCTATGTGTGTTCCATCCTGCAGCACACATTGAAGAGTACAAATGCTTCTGAGGAATGTTTTTGTGCAGGAAGGTGTCTCTTGACATCTTGACAATACAAATTAAATCAAACAATTAACAAACAAATATAACCAAATTGCTCTAACTATTTACAAACACAGAAACACTCGGAAACTTGAACTTTGATTGCATACTGTAGAAACTAATCTACATACTTACACTGCTTATGTCTATTTACTTTACCTCTGCAAATTTGGAATGGAGCAGAAGTAAGTTTGAATAGAATTTAAAATTCTTATTAAACCACATTTTGTCAACAAGGTGGAAACAATTTAAAAAAATGAGAATGTTCAGAAATAGAGTAATATAAGAGTTGGTACAATTAATAAGGGATATTAAGATGAGAAGATGATTAACTCGTGTTTGCACTTGAAACAACCAGCAAATGTTATGAAGTAAGAGACAGTAGCACCATTACAAAAGAAGAGATGGTTTGTAGAAATGCAGAGGAAGAAATAGGTGAAGAGGTACAAGGAAGGTGCAGATATGCTTCTGTGTATCAACAACAGTGTAGTAGTATTTGTGTTATTTTCCAGAAATAAATTGATAGAGTTGGACCCCACCCAGGTACTTGCAGTCGTCCTATATATTTACTTTAACTCAGCAAATATTGGAACAAATGAGTACTGGAACCGTTGTCATGTTGAGCTTAACTACACTAGCTTGGTTTCTAACCCTGAGTTGTGCAGAATCATCCACTGAGTTTCGAAAAAGGCTTAAAGGTACAGTTGTGTATTTGACTTTAAATTGGAAACACTATATTGAAACTGTGGGTGTAGACACAGATTTGGAAGAACCACTTGTTATTCTAGTGAACGGCATGCCCATGAAAAACAACAACATCTGTCAGAAACTAGTGGATGTATATAAGGTGAAGAAATCTACATTATATCTTAAACATAATAATGTCTACTATAAAGATGTTTTTGTTCTCTAACATGGAAGTTCCATGATGGAAGAAATGTTACCTACAAGTCGATAGTTTGAAAAGGTGGATAGAAGTAGATCTGAAGAAATATATGCGCATTACAGTATCCATTTACTACATTCAAAAGAGATTATGGGGATGCCATTTGATTGTATCAGATGAACAAGCAAAAAAAATCTCCAACAACTGTCTGAAACAAAGGTTTCTCAAGTTGCTTCTTCTCTTTTCTATTGGAAAAAAACCGAAAACTATAAAACTGTTAGAAATACCTTATTAAAATCAACAGTTCTTTTAAAAACCATTTTTAAACTACCCCGCGAAATCCTACCATTACTAGTGACACAGTTTCTGACTAACACTGAATTTTAACCTCCACTCCTCTGGGGTTAGTTCATACTTACAGACAAGAACCTCCTTTATAGTAGGATACCTAAACTTCTTCCCCTTCTCTAAAACAACTATGTTGTTCCTCTCATCACCACAAATATGACTCCATAGGTTTCTCTACAATCCTCTTGAAAGATCTTTTGCACCACTACAGCTAATTCTTATGCCAGAAATAACTTGTCTATATCAAAACCCTCCTTAAAGTCAGTAAACAAGTCTCTGAATATATGAACTCCTTCTTCTGCACTAGAAACACTAGTGGTGCTTACACTTGTTTTGCTAGATTCTAAGAGCTATCTGGCCTTCAGGTGCACCTCCTGAACACTACAGCCAGCATGACCCTTTTATCCTGCAAGGCTCTCTTAGCCTCACCTTTTCTCTCCTCAGCTCCCAGCTGGGCCAGCCTGTGCTTCAGGTCCCACTTACCATCTCTGTCCTTGAGGTACTCAAAGCACTGACTTCTAGAGGGAAACGTAGTTTCTCCACCATATCCAACAGAGAAGTCTCTCTCTGGGGGATCCCCTGTCTCCTCTAAATACTTTACTCACTCATTTCTCAACTCCTCTCCCTCCTTATGACCCCACTACCCTTTGGGGCCCTCAATTCTGTGGTCAACTACAATCATGGTTCTCCCTTTTCATGAGTGCTTAAGTAGTCCTCTTCAAATTCCTCTAGTGGTGCATGTTTTATTCTCCACATGTACTACCAGGCACTGAGGGTGAAAAAGTGCTTAAACTTGGATGTATAGTTGAGTAAATGGGTGTGTAAATGGTCTTGTGGTTGTGTAACCGAGTATTGCAGTCACTGTCTGGCTATATGAGAAGTGGATACATAAGTGCTTTTGTGGAAGTGTAACTGGATATGAAAGTGCCGGTCTGAGTTTTTAACGTGGGCAAATTACATACTATAAGCAAACACTTAAATCTAATTTCAAACACATTCATTCATACTGGCTTCATAAAATTACTATTCTTTCAGTATACCAATTTCTCTTTGTCCTTTCATGCTCCCTGTATTTTAGTTAATATTATGATCTAAGATCTCTGCGATTTCCACTTCTACCATAGTGTCTAGAAGGTACACATTTTCTTTCAGTTTTCATACACTCTCTCTAAATATGCTTTTATATAATACAGCCTAATAAATATATCTCCAAAGGTTCTTTGCTGCTCTCCCAGTATTATTTCTATGTCAGGTAACATCTGTTTTAATTTCAAATCTCCAGTCAGAACCACCACCTCTCTCAGTAGACAAGCAGGTAAAATGGCTACCCCTCACCCTTTGCTCTTATGTATGCTGCTTTAATTAACAAATCCCAGGCTTCCTTTCCTCTTTCTTTTGTTATACCACTTTTAAATGGTCCCTATTTATTTAACTCTTTTCATGATTCCTGCAAAGAAACCCAATTTGGTTGTTTTTCCCCCAACTCTGCAGATTGTCTGCGAGGCTCAGCATGGCTCCTCCATATAACTTCATGTAGCGGTTCGCAAATTTACATTAGGGGCTGTGCTGATCTCTGAAATGGCTCCACAGATTTCGTGAGTGGCCAAAAAGATGCATTTTGGGGCATTTTACTTCCCATTAAACATGCTTTCACCTGATTTTTAATACACCCATAGGGTCAGGGCATGCCTACCCTGAACCCTTCATGTGCTTTCCATGCTTATTTTCAGCCCTGGAAACTGTTTCCCGGCATATAAAATTGCGCGTAGGCTCACAGATCTACCACAGGTGGATCCGCGGAGGGTCCGCTCCCCTAGATATACAAATTTGGATTTCAGATAATATTGCTAAAACTACTGAATGGAATTACACCAAACTCCAAACAGGCACCTCTCTGGACCAAGTCCTAGCTTTCTGCCAAATTTGGTATAATTCTGTTCAGTGTACAGGCTGTAGTGTTGTTCAAAATCCCTACATGAATTAACATGGGGAAAACGCATTTTGAGACCCATCTTTTTCTCTGACCCCACTTCACAGATCACCCTGATGTAATTTTAGATGTCATCAGTGATGTCACTGACCATGTCTTGAGTGATGTAATATTTGACGTCATCAACAGTGCTTTGCGGGGGTGCGAGTTATAGTTAGCTCAGTTAACTATAGGACCTCAGGACACATGCCTCAGGACACAAGGGGACCTCATCGCCCCACCAGCAGTGTTGCAAAGGGCATGTTTGCAGAGTGGTGTAAAAAGGGGCATGGCCTCTGACCACCTCTCAGCAATCCCACTGTTCGGTACTTACCTGGAGGTACCTGGTGGGCTAGTTGGCCCCTAAGGACCCTCAGCACTGACGGGGACTTCATCCCCCAACCAAGAGTGGTCCAAGTGGTGCGTTTGCAGAGTAGTGCCGAAAGGGGGTGGGCCTCAGGTGACATGCTGGTTCCTATTTTTTTTTTTATTTAGGAAAGGGGGCTGTGTGCCCCCATTCCCTTGGTGCTTTTGGGCCCTGGGAACTCCATCGCCTGGGGCTGGACCTTTCAATTTATATTTTATTTTTAAAGGGAGGGAGGCCGTACGGCCCCCCTCCTAGGGCCAATTTTGGCCCCGTGACCTTGTCCCCCAAGGCTTGGCCAAATTATTTTTACTTTTTTTTAAGGGATGAAGGCCAAGCGGTACCCCTCCCCTGGCTGATTTCATCCCCGGGGACCCCATCCCCGGGACCCGGCCATTTTATAAATAAATAAATAAAAGGGAGGGGGGCCGAGTAGCCACACTCACGGGCCATTTTCAGCCCCGGAGACCCCATCCCCCAGGGCTTGGCCTCTCATTGGAGAACACGGGGGAGACCCAAGGCCCCCGTGGTCCCTGCCAGCTGCCCGCCTCCTGCGGGAGCCAGCATTGCTTTTGGGCAGAGGGAACTGCAAACATGGGGCTGCAAACACCTGCAAACATGGGGCTGCATACATGGGGCTGTGGGGGGCCCGCTTTTAACAAAATAAGCCCCGGGGAGGTGGCGGTCCCCGGGGGTGCGGGAGACGGCTCACACCTCCGTATCTAATTACATAATTGCCACGTAGACCTGGTCCACCCGGTGGCATAATTAAACAAAGCGCAGGAGACCGCGCTTCATTTAAAAGAAAAAAATCCGCTGGATTTGGGGACCCTACGTGATTCCCACTGAAAATGTTTAAAAAATGCTTTTTTTTTAACTGGTTTTCGTTTTGGGGCCCCATGAGCGGGCCTGGGGGATCAGGGCAGTTCTCCCTGCCCCCTTTTCTTGATTTTCCCATTTAGTTAACTTTTTCCTTGTGACACGGTTCAACCGAGTTACAAGATAGCTGCCAACATTTTCTTGTTGGAACTGTTGGCAGCCAATCAGATTTCAGGCACTAGATTGTGAAGGAGCGCGGATTCTCCACGGCCATATTTGTATATTTGAGAAATGTTTAAATTTCTCAGGAACTACTGAACGGATTTATAACATTTAACAGAAAGAGTGCTTTCTGAACCAAGAGCTACTTTTTGCCAAATTTGGTGTAATTCCATTATGCTGATCGTGCTGTAGCCATGTCTAAAGTTTCCTATGAAAATTAACATGAAGAAAAGGCTTTTTGGGCCCACCCCTTTTTCTCGGTCCCCTTTTGACGAACCACCCCAAAACTTTAACCACAGCAGCTGAAGTGAGCGGTCCATTAGTTTTGAAAATTTTGTGAAGATTCATCAAACGGCGTCAAAGATATTGGCAAAAGAAAAAACACTTTTTGAATAGAAACAAGGTCCTCAATATAACTACCTAGTGGCAACCGCCAGTAGGTAATCTATATATATATATACATGGTGGGGCAATGAGGTCCTCTTGTGTCCTGAGGACCTCAGGACACAAGTGGACTTCATCCCCCGAGCAGCAGTGCGACAAGAGGCATGTTTGCAGAAAGGTGTAAAAAGGGGCGTGGCCTCAGACCACCTCTCTGCAATCCAGATGTGTGGCACTTACTGGAGGTCCCAGGTGGTCTAGTGGGCCCCCAGGGACCCTCAGTATTCAAGGGGACTTAATCCCCGAACTAAGAACGCGCCAGGGGGTGCGTTTGCAGAGTGGTGGAGAAAGGGGGCATGGCCTGGGTCCACCTCCCAGCAATCCCACTGTGTGGGGCTTACTGGAGTTGAGAGGTAGGCTAGTTGGCCCCTAAAGGACCCCGAACAGTGAAGGGGACTTCAATCCCCATCCAAGAGTGCGCCAGGGAGCACGTTTGCAGAGTGGTGGGCAAGGAGGCCGTGACCTGCTATGAGAACTTAGCAATCCTGCTGTGGGGGACTTAATGGAGGTAATAGGAGGGGTAGATGGCCCCCAAGGATGTCCTTGGGGGCCAACTACCCCTCTTGTTACCTCTAATAAGTACTACACAGTGGGATTGCTAAGACGTCTTCGGAGGCCAAGCCCCCTTTCTGCACCACTCTGCAAACACGCCTCCTGGCAGACTACGGGATGGGAGATGAAGTCCACTTTACTCCAGAGGGACTTTGGGGGCCAAGACACCCTTCTGGTACTCCTGTAAGTCCTACGCAGCGGAATTCCTGAGCGCTGGTCGGATGCCTAGCACCATTTCTCCACCAGTCTGCAATCGCGACTACTAGTTAAAGAAGTATTTGCAATGTAAAAGGTTTTATATTTGCGAGAGTTAGAGCTATTGGCGTTGTAAATGTAAACTTTTTACTAATGTTTTTTGGTGTAGAGTGGATGTACATTGTGTGTAGCGGAATTATGTGGTATGTTGTGCAGTAAAATTATGTGAATAGAAAGTATGTTATATTTAGTGTATAGGAATTATGTAAAGTGGGATTATGTGTTATCAAGAGTAATTATGTGGTATTGTAGTCTGTGTTGTGGAGTGATAACCTCAGGTTTAGTCTTCTTCGTTTTCAGAGAAGCTAAACTATAAATTCAATGAAACACAAAAAAAGAATGAACCACTGTGGAGCACTTGTGGACCTAGTCAGAGGTATGAGCAGGGCCACTGGAATTATGCGACTGTTTGGCTGCACCGACTTTTGCACAATTATACATTTTCTGCATTAGCCACATAATTCATCATCTGCTCTCTAATCTGTAGATTTGAAGAAAAAAAGCCTTGTTTCTAGTTCAAACGTCTCAAACGTTACCAAAAAGGCAGCGACAAGTGTTACAGTGTGGTGGAAGGCCCTGTGCAAACCTAGAATGGTCACCTGTTACTTATTGCTAAATGTGGGTGTTAAATTGGTACTAATGATGTAAAAGTCACTCTTGCTTCCTTCTGCACCTCTCTTGCCTATTTCTGCATTTCTATTGCTTCTTTCTGCACATTTCTTTCTTTTTCCATACTTCTCTTGCCTCTTTCTGCAAATCTCTTCTACTTTCTGCACCTCTCTTCCCTCTTTCTGCACATCTTTTGCCTCTTTCTGCATCTCATTTGCTTCTTTCTGTACCCCTCTTGCCTCTTTCTGAACCCTCCTCCCCTCTTTCTGCACCTCTCTTGCCTTTTTCTGTATCCCTCTTATGTCTTTCTGTACCTTTTTGCCTTTCTGCACCTCTGTTACTTCTTTCTGTACTTCTCTTACTTCATTCTGCACCTCTCTTGCTTCTTTCTGCACCGTACTTGCCTCTTTCAGCACCTCCATTGAATTTTTCTGCAGATCTCTTGCTTCTTTCTGCACCTCACTTGCCTGTTTGTGCACTTCTCTTGCTTCTTTCTACACCTCTGTTGCTTCTTTCAGCAATTCTCTTGCCTCTTTCTGCATATTTCTTCATTCTTTTTGCACCCCTCCTGCCTCTGTATGTACCTCCCTTGCCTCTTTGTCCACCCCTCCTACCTTTGTCCTCAGATCTCTTGCCTCTTTCTGCACCTCACTTGCCTCTTTTAGCACCTCTGTTGCTTCTTTCTGCACCTCTTCTGCCTCTTTCTACACCTCTCTTCCCTCTTTCTGTACCACTCTTGCCTCTTTCTGTACTTCTGTTGCTTTTTTCTGCACTTTTCTTCCTTCTTTCTGCACCCCTCGTGCCTCCTTTTGCACCTCTGTTGCTTCTTTCTGCCCTTCTCTTGGTTCTTTCTGCACTACTCTTGCCTTTTTCTGCATCCCACTTGCCTCTTTGAGCACCTCTTTTGCTTCTTTCTGAACTTCTCTCTCCTCTTTCTGCACCCCTCTTGCCTCTTTCTGCACCTCTGTTGCTGTTTTCTGCACTTCTATTGCCTCTTTCTGCACCTCTCTTGCTTCTTTCTGTACCTCACTTGCCTCTTTCAGCATCTCTGTTGCTTTTTTCTGCAGATCTCTTGCTTCTTGGTGGTGGTCCCGGGGCCGGGGGTCCATTACGGACCCCCAAATTAAAATAAACTGTGCCGCGGGGAGCTGGTGGTCCCCGGGGCAGTGTGGGGGGCTCTTTATTTATTTATTTATTTCAGCCCCAGGGAGGTAGCTGTCCCCGGGGCTTGCAGAGCCTACGAGGCCCCCCACCATATTTTGATAAAGCCCCAGGGCAGTGGCGGCCCCGGGGCTTGGGGGGCCACAAGGCCCCCCGCCCTTTTATAATAAAGCCCCAGGGAGGTGGCAGTCCCCGGGGCTGCTGGGGGGCTCTGTGCCCCCATGCATAAATTATAAAGCCCTGGGGAGGTGTCAGTCCCCGGTGCTGCGGGGGCCACCGCGGGCCCCCACTACAGAAATGAGGATTGGCCCCGGGGCATGGCCCACCCGGGGCTTTAAATAGCGAACTACGGATGCCCGCTCCATTTTTTTTCATTTTCAACGGGATTCGCGCACCCAGCATGACCCGGCCAACAATGTAAAAAAAATGCTTTTTTTGGGCCTGGGGGTCCCTGTGGGACCCCCTGACCAGGCCTAGGATATCAGGGTGTTTTTACCCTGCCCCCTTTACTTTTTTTAATCTTTCACTCACCTTTTTCTTTCTCCCTCGGTACTGAGTCACAAGATGGCTGCCAACACTTCCTGGTTTGAAGAGTTGGCAGCCAATCAGAGGCAAGCTTGTGCTCAGCAGGGCTCAGCCAATCAGATCTCACAATTCTCAAATATTGATATCTGTAAGTCTTTAACCCCTTCAGCGCGGCGCGGATTTCCGCGCCACGCTGAAGGTTCCGTGCGCGGGCGGGGCCATGACGGAACGGTTCCGTCATGCGCACAGCGCAACCAACGTGCATGACGGAACCGTTCAGTCATGCGCGTCGAAGGGGTTAAATACCTCAAAAACTACTAAACAGATTTACACTATTTTTTAAAAAGCGTGCTTTCTGGACCAAGAGCTATCTCTCTGCCAAATTTAGTGTAATTCGGTTCAGCAGTTCAGGCTGTAGCCATGCTTAAGTTTCCTATGGAAATTAACATGGAGAAAACACGTTTTGGGACCTCCCTTTTTTCTCGACCCCACCTTGATGAATCACCCCGAAACTTTTAAGACAGGAGCTGAGCTGAGTGAACAATTAGTTTTGACAATTTCGTGAAGATTTGTCAAACAGCGCCAAAGTTATTGGCATATCGAAAAACACTTTTCCTATGGAAACTAGGTTCTAACTATAACTTCCTACTTTATGAATAATATATTATCCAATGCAATAATTATTATTAATTAAGATAATAATACTTACTGTTTACTAATTCATATTTCAATATTTTAATAATTCTAATTTATCTTAGTAATACTTACTGTCAGAAGAAGTCTAGTAACATTGTCAGGTCAGTCCCATGTTATCTGGGCTATAACAGAAACAAAAGAGTATAGTGACAAAGATCCCTGTTTTGGGGAGAGCCCCCATATGTAACCATTCATTTTAGAATAACTTATCTTAAGCATCTCAGGCTGGTTATCACCTACAAGTCTTCCTGGAAATGTAAAACCAATGTTCTATTTTCCAGATTCTTCTGCATTGGTCTTCTATGCATCAAGTGTTAAGATTGTATTATTAGTTCAGTGCTCAATGAATCTCAATGATATATCATTACATAACAATAGTCATACAAGGAGATCATAATGATGAGTAAACAGCCCCCCGGGGTGAGAGTCCACACTCTCAGAAGGTCAGGAAAAATGCCTGCTCTAGAGGGATGTGTTTTACACCTCTTCCAGGAAGGCTGGTAAATGAGCATTCCAAGGAAGGGCGATTCAAAGAGCCCACTGCCTTTGGTATGTGAACCAGACATTTCTCAGACATGAGGGGGATGCCAACCCCACCCACCAGAGCCCATTTGGAACTAGGACAGATGGGAAAATTGGTTGTCAGAGAGGCGTGTTCTCCCTCATGCTAGTTTCAACCCTAAGGTGAGCAACCTGATATGGATAAGAAATTAAAAGTCTGCCATCTTGGTGATGGCAGAATTAGGAACTGTGGGACAGGGTTATGCCTTCTTCACAGAGGAAGTGGTCATATAGGAGGCATAGTGACCCCAGGGTTAAGTAGCCCATTGGCTACTATCCTACACTCCCCTAACGCCACTAAATCTAGAAATGAGGGGAGCCCCTGGCACCAGCAAATAAGATTCCTGCTGACCTAAGAAGAAGAACACAGAAGAGCTGCGAGAAGAAAGGACTGTGGAGAAGCAACTGACTTGGTGCCAACCCTGCTGGCCTGTCTGCTGTTCCCACTAGATTATTCTAAAGTCATCTTGCCCTGCAGCTGCTGTGACTCCAAAGGTCTGGGAGGACTGCCTGCCTTTAAAAAAGACCCAGGAACTCCCAGTGAGTAGCGGAGCAACAATCGTTTAGGGATATCATGGTGATGCCACGACACTGAATGAGAAACACTAAACACGGAGGAGGAGATGGAAGCCACAGATAAAAGCTCATCTTCCTGACATTCCAGAGACACAATATGTGCAAGGAGCAGAATAACTGAAACTATTATATAGCCGTAAAAGCCCAACAAGTAATAAGTGCTCAGAGGGAATGTATCATATAACCTCTTCTGTGCCCCAAATATTTCACTTCACAAGACTGTCAGACTATTCTAGGGCTATTGTAAAAAATCATATACTAAATCTAAGCTAATTTCATAAAGAAGAAGTTAATTTCCAAGCTTTACTCTTCCTTGCCTTATATGAGATCCCTGATATAATGTGGGTAGCAAGCATAATATTTAGTTGTAGAACCATTCTAGAGGTAGTCCACTTTAAGGGCATTATATAACAAGTTCTAGACAAAGCCTTCCTAGGTTGTTATCACTACTCACTACTTACATTTGATCACACATATCACTATAGTATTCATTTCTGTGCACTGTTTGCAGGTATACTATCTCCTAGCCCCTCTGTGCTGAGGAATACCTCAGGCAAATCAATGCACAGAGAGTTTAAACTTGTTGCCTGATAACACAGAAGAAAGGAAGACAAATCCACTGAGACAACATAATTTTTTCTTTTCTCCCCTTCTGCTGTTTCTTTCTACTATGTCTTCAGAATGAGAAACATTATCACAGTACGCACAGAAGAATCTACTTGGAATACGATCACAAATCTCTGCAATGCCCAGTACAAAAAACAGAAGGATTAAACTGATGCTCTAAAACAGTTTTCCATTAAAGATTTTTCAGTCCTTCCTCTCACCATTTACCATACATATTCACTTGGTGAAACATTGTTCAAAAAAGGCACAACCAATGATTTTGTACAACAATGGAGACTGGATTACAATAGTGTGATTTTTTATTCATTTTTCTGTCCAACAAATATCATTACAACTGTCCCACTTATTGATGTCATTGAATCAGTCAACATTTTACGTTGATTATGTCAGTACACCCTCCAACTTAGGTAGATAGGGTTTCAAATAAGCTTCTTTGATGTAACCTGTACATATAATTGTGTGGGGGTATTCTTTCCCTATGATAGAAGCCCTAAATGAAATACAAGTTGGAGTTCCCCTGCTCCAATTTCAATGCTATGCGAATCAATAGCTCTTGGGCGCTTTGTCTGTTATGCACTAGGATCCTTGCTAATACTACCTGCGGTTACCCTGGGCTTTGAGTGCTGCTGAGGTTCCCATCCTGCCGGCGCGAACTCTGCCATTAGCGCGGCCATAGGAACTACAAAGTCCATCAGCCCTAGCGGCAGGAAGCCGCCACCGCCAGCACCGACTTCCCGCCAGAAGCTGTTTAAAAATCCAGGGCGGTCTCGGCAGAGCGGGCGCTTTGTCTGTTATGCACTAGGATCCTTGCTAATACTACCTGCGGTTACCCTGGGCTTTGAATGCTGCTGAGGTTCCCATCCTGCCGGCGCGAACTCTGCCATCAGTGCGGCCATAGGAACTACAAACTCCATCAGCCCTAGCGGCAGGAAGCAGCCACCGCCAGCACCGACTTCCCGCCAGAAGCTGTTTAAAAATCCAGGGCGGTCTCGGCAGAGCGGGCGCTTTGTCTGTTATGCACTAGGATCCTTGCTAATACTACCTGCGGTTACCCTGGGCTTTGAGTGCTGCTGAGGTTCCCATCCTGCCGGTGCAAACTCTGCCATCAGCGCGGCCATAGGAACTACAAACTCCATCAGCCCTAGCGGCAGGACGCCGCCACCGCCAGCACCGACTTCCCGCCAGAAGCTGTTTAAAAATCCAGGGCGGTCTCGGCAGAGCGGGCGCTTTGTCTGTTATGCACTAGGATCCTTGCTAATACTACCTGCGGTTACCCTGGGCTTTGAGTGCTGCTGAGGTTCTCATCCTGCCGGCGCGAACTCTGCCATCAGCGCGGCCATAGGAACTACAAACTCCATCAGCCCTAGTGGCAGGAAGCCGCCACCGCCAGCACCGACTTCCCGCCAGAAGCTGTTTAAAAATCCAGGGCGGTCTCGGCATAGCGGGCGCTTTGTCTGTTATGCACTAGGATCCTTGCTAATACTACCTGCGGTTACCCTGGGCTTTGAGTGCTGCTGAGGTTCCAATCCTGCCGGCGCGAACTCTGCCATCAGCGCGGGCATAGGAACTACAAACTCCATCAGCCCTAGCGGCAGGCAGCCGCCCCCGCCAGCACCGACTTCCCGCCAGAAGCTGGTTAAAAATCCAGGGCGGTCTCGGCAGAGCGGGCGCTTTGTCTGTTATGCACTAGGATCCTTGCTAATACTACCTGCGGTTACCCTGGGCTTTGAGTGCTGCTGAGGTTCCCATCCTGCCGGCGCGAACTCTGCCATCAGCGCGGCCATAGGAACTACAAACTCCATCAGCCCTAGCGGCAGGAAGCCGCCACCGCCAGCGCCGACTTCCCGCCAACAGCTGTTTAAAAATCCAGGGCGGTCTCGGCAGAGCGGGCGCTTTGTCTGTTATGCACTAGGATCCTTGCTAATACTACCTGCGGTTACCCTGGGCTTTGAGTGCTGCTGAGGTTCCCATCCTGCCGGCGCGAACTCTGCCATCAGCGCGGCCATAGGAACTACAAACTCCATCAGCCCTAGCAGCAGGAAGCTGCCACCGCCAGCACCGACTTCCCGCCAGAAGCTGTTTAAAAATCCAGGGCGGTCTCCGCGTCGCGGGACCGCGCGCGGGCGGCGCCGGGAGAAGCCCGGGACAAGGGCGGGGCCGTCTGTGGCCGTCAGGGGCCAAAGGAGGCCGGGCCGGGCCACCCCTCTTGTCCCCGCCTCAACCCACTATCCGGTAAAGCACTTCATAGCTTTATAGACTTGGCGTATTGCATTTGTGACTAATCGTGTTTTATACTTCATGCT
Organism: Triturus cristatus; assembly: GCF_964204655.1. Lineage (NCBI taxonomy): Eukaryota > Metazoa > Chordata > Amphibia > Caudata > Salamandridae > Triturus > Triturus cristatus. The sequence goes on from NC_140595.1 coordinate 444,024,428, forward strand.
GTGACTAGCGCATTTATTTATTGTCCATGGCAATGTCCACACGTTCGGGAAAGGGAGGCGGGGCTTCTGTTAGTGGCACTCTTGACCACTTTATTATTCGCGCCTGCTCTGTACTAGAGAAAGAAATTGCCCTTACAGAGCGGAGACTTTCCCTCGACGCACTAAAAGACAAGCGCTCCTCAATGGGTGCATTTGCGCGAGCTGTTTCTCCCGTCAAAACGAACATTCAAGTGGATGGCACCTTAACTGAGACTATGCAGCGTACACCGACAAGTGCGGACTCAAATCTTGCCAATCCCATTGATCCTGCCCATGTAACACCGCTAGATCTCTCATACTCCCCTTTGTTAGTTACTTCCCAGGCTGTTCCCGATTCTGCCATTACTATCACTTCACCTCCTGCAACCCCTGCGTCCACTGGGTCACCTGCTGTAGTAGGCCCAAAAACCGCTCCAAGTAAAAGGAAAAGAGCAGGTAGTGGCAACAAGGAGGACTATGCAAAAGTATCTAAGAAATACAAAAGTAAACCTCGCACCACCGTGGGCAAGAAAGCGGGTCGAACAGCATTGCCCTCTTTACATCAGCAGAGGATAAGATCATCCCCTGCCCCTGCCCATTCTACTAATCCGACCACCCATATTCTCGCAGAGCAACCTCCCCAACAATCTGGATCACAAATTGTTCTCGAACCCCAACCTCCACTTATTGGTCAACTCGAAATAATGATTAAATCCTTGTTACTTCCCATGATGGAAAGAGTGAGACTATTGTCCGAGAGGCTTGAGAGATTCGAGCAAGCCTCTCTGGACAACTTCTTTTCTCTTAAGTCACTAATTAAATTGTACTCAAAGATGGGCCAGGGTCATGGCATCACTGTTGACCCCTCTTCAATTATCCCCAATGAGCCTACGCCTCAAGCTGCATTGTCTAATCCAAACGCTGCTTCAAGTTTAGGCCCAAAGAATGGAATTCCCCTATCAGGCCCAAGGCCTTTAATACCCATAACACCCCTGGATAGCCTTTCTACTAATAAAAAACAGGCTTCCGGCTTGACTGGTAGCTCTGTAGAGCCTGCACAGAACTTCTCTAAATCATCTACTAATGATCTCACACAAGCCCATCTCAAAGTCCCTTCCACCGGCCAAGAACCGAGCCTACCCAATGTTAACCTTCCACCGGAGTGCCTACCCTTTGTTGCCATTCTGACTGGAGTTCCACGCCTTAAAGCTGGCAAGCCAGAATCTTATACCGAATTGCGTAATAAAACAACACACTGGTTGAACACCAACAGACCGCTTCCAAATCATCTGGACGGTCATGTTCTTCATGTCAGAAGGGTATCTTGGGTGGGCAACAAACCAAAAAATATGCCTGGTGACTGTGTTATCATAAACTTCAGAGATCCCCGGGTTGCAAGGCTAATCTGTAACCACCAACAACCCACTATGAGTGCCATAGGATGTCTAGACTTAAGCCAATTTTACTTTGACACTGCTTACTCCCACTACCAACATTCTGTTTTTCAACCACCTTGCAATGGGTATTTTAAGGGAGTCTGGAACACCAGCGATAAGGCTTTTCCTACATTCGCCCCAAGTAAATATTATGACACTTATAGCCGCTATGAGCATTACTGACATGGAATCTTCGCAGAGACTGACATTCCTTTTTCTGCTGGTGCCCAAAGCAATGCAAATGATCTCGTAGTAGCCACTGACCTTGTCAGGGATCCTCTGCAAACCAGCTTGGGTCCATATGCCAAGCAGCCTTGTCTCCAGCTTACCTCAATTCCACAGGGTACTAACCATCTCCTATCACCTTCCTCTAGCAACTCGACCCAGGTCATTCCTAATTTTTCCAACTTACTTACCTCACAAGACGTAGCCTCCACTACTCCTTTTCTCAGGATTCTAAATTGTAATGTAGCTGGCCTCGCCAGCAAATTAGATCTCCCCTATTGGAAGTCCTTTATAACATCCTACAGCATCTGTATTTTTCAGGAGACCTGGGCTGTAGAGCCGCACCATATGGTTGGTTACACCACCTTTTTCATACCGGCCATTCTATCTCTGACAGGAAGAGGTCGTCCTTCGGGTGGCCTGTTGATCTGGGTTAGTATTTCCCTTGGGTGTACCATCAGGCAGGCCCACACTGTCTCCCCTGATATATTAAGGCTTACCCTTAAGGGAGCCCAGGGAAGGAAGCCTCTTGAGATATTTAACGTCTATGCGAGGGGCCTTAGTGGAGGAGCCTTATCACCTGCGCTTGTATTTCTTGAGGGCGAATTACGCAAGTGCCACCAAGCATCCTACGTCCTAATAGCAGGAGATTTCAATTGCTCCTTCGAGCCCCTTGCCTCAGCAGACCTTCCCGATCTACTTGAGGATGACGCTAAGCGAAGCATTCCGTTACTAACACTTCCCCCTATCAAGAGATGGACTAAATCTGTTGTATTCCTGAACACCATGACTCTAGAGTTTGGCCTAAGGGCGGCCAACGGCAGAACACCTTCTGACCTCCAGGGCGCACATACGTACAATAGGCCTAATCACACTTCAAGGATCGACTACATACTTCTCGATCTTAAGCTCTGGACATACATGGTGGACATGGAAATAATTCCCTCTCATGATAGCGATCATAACCAGCTATCTCTTTGTATTAAATCACTCTGGGCAGAATCACATGGGTCCTTGCTTTCATCAGTGGCTAACCCCCTCCAATCTTCTGAGGTTATCCCTGCCAACTGCGAGAGGCGCCTTAAATGGCGCAAAGTCATGTTGGATGATGGTAAAGTCGAATCAATCAGGTCAATTTTACACGCTACACAAGTCGAGTTGACCTCAACCAACACTAATCAGGATTCCCTTGATAGGGCTCCATCAGTCTTTCAAGACACCATTCTCAAACTGGGAAATTTATTCCGAACACAAAGCAAAGGTGGCCCATCGAAGGGAGGGTCAAAGCTCACCTCCAAGAATGGTTGGTATACGCAAAGTTGTAGGAGTAAGAAATCTGCTCTAATAGTGGCTCTAAAAAGCGGGAATATATCCACGATCCAGAAAGCCAGGAAAGATTATAAGACCTCGGTTTCCAATGCAAAAAAGTCTTGGGAGGAACAGTTTTGGCAGACCTTAAGGGAGGCTTCCCTCAAACGCAACCCCGGTGCCTTCTGGGACACAATCAGATCAAAGAATAGACCAGCCCATGAACTTCTGACATGCAATATCACTGGCTTAGCATGGTATGAGCACTTCCTTAATCTATATTCCACCCGATCCGAGAAGGTGGAGAAGTTCTTCCCCGAGGGGGCGCTCCCCCTCGTGGACGTTCCGAAAATTGACCCCTTCTCTGACAGGGAGGTACACAGTGCTATCCAGTCTATTGTCCCGCAGAAAGCAGCTGGTCCGGACGGTATCCCCGGTGATGTGCTTAAACTTGACCCATCTAGCTGGGGGAAGCTCCTCTCCACCCTTATTAATGCTATTGCTAATGGCGCCCCGGTCCCTGAATCATAGAAGGGGGCCGAGGTCGTCCCCATTTTTAAAAAGGGTGCCCGAGAAGATCCGGCTAATTATCGCCCAATAAGCCTGATCGACTCATCTCAGAAGGTTATCGGGAAAGTGATTCTGGAGAGGATACTAACTTGGGCAAATGACAACAATGTCCTCTCAGACTATCAAGCAGGTTTTAGGGTCGGGACAGGTACTATAGAACAGGTCTTTAGATTGATCCTTATCTATTGGAAGGTTGTCCTCCTTGGAAAAGGCACTCTCTATTTAGCCTTTATAGACCTAAAAACAGCGTTCGATCTTGTCCCCCGCGACACCCTTTGGCGTGTTCTGACCAACATGAACATTCCTCCCTACCTGTTGGCCCTGTTAATAAAACTCCATGATGGCAATTATGCCCAAGTACGTTGGGGTCCACAGGGCCAGAAAACTGAGAGAATTCCAGTAAACAGGGGCGTCCGTCAGGGGTGTGTTCTTGCTCCCACCCTTTTTTCACTTTATGGGAATGGGGCAGTGGACCATTTGCTGAAAGTTCCTGCTGATGCACCATCCCTGGCGGGCGAACGCGTTCCAACTCTCCTGTTTGCTGATGATACTCTCCTCCTCTCCAAAACACCCATGGGCCTGCAAACCCTTCTTGACAGTTTCCAAACCTTCTGTAATGATAGAGGTCTCATCATCAACACTGCCAAAACAAAATACTTAATTTTAAATCCCCCCAAAAAATTAGGTCAGCCTCCAGTCCTGAATGCAGTCTCTCTCGAAAGGGTTAAAGAGTTTGACTATTTAGGCATTCGCATTACAGACACTATGCGATGGACATCTCATTTGCAAAAAATGCTTCTAACTCACAAGAGGGTCACTGGCGCCCTTCTCAGAGAACATCGTTCCTCTTCATCTAGACCAATAGCCCCAGCACTGGACATATACAAAGCTAAGGGCGTGAGCTCGGCACTTTACGGTGCTGAATTATGGGGTTTAAATAATATCGAGGAACTTGCCAAATCTGATTCCAGTTTCTATAAGGAACTGATGGCACTTCCGCAGAGCACACCTATAGTGCCTCTGCTATCGGATCTAGGGTGCCATGCGCTGAAAGATTTGGCAAAAGTACGCCCTTTACTTCTCTGGGCCCGGCTCTGGCGGACCCCCGAGTTAGCCAAGTATGCGGAGGGCTTATCCGAAATACTCTCTATGCCTTCTTGGAACAAAATCAAATGGCTGAAAGAGGTAAAGTCCCTGCTCTTTGATCTCGGCCTACAAGATGCTTGGGTAAATAGAACTTCGCCTCCGAAAGCTGAGCTGAAGAAACTTTATTGGAGTTGAGTTATAGGAAAAAGGAATTCCAGCTCCCATTCCAGTAGATGCACTACCGAATTTCTTCTGCTCAAAGATGACGTCCACTTTGAGCCTTATCTTGATATAATCCAGAAGCCATACGATCGAGCCCTCTACTTTAAATTCAGGATTGGCACTCTTCCGGTACGCGAGCTGACTGCCCGCTGGAAACCTCCCTTCCAAACTTCGCCCTCCTGTCCTTTCTGTGTAACCAAACCTGAATCTATTGCACACGTGCTTTTTGCATGCCCAGAATATAAAATCACAAGATCATATTGGCTTAAACCTTTATGCAGAACCTTGGGCACACGCGACCACCTCATAGCGCTGCGCATTCTTAAATCAGACACACGATCTCTGTTCGTTTGCGCTTTATCGAAATATCTGAGGTGGTCCTGGCTTTTGAGATCTAAAGGCCTTGCAGCCTCGACTAAGTAATCAGACTGTTTTTTACTGTTTGTCTGCATATCTATTTTATATTGTCCTATTTATAATGTTTACATGTATTTTACAATTCTTTGTATATCTTGGGATTATGTCAATATTATATTCATATGATTGGTTTTTTGGTATCACTTGTTTGTATAACTTATATCTGTCTGTGCTTTTTAAGATATTTTTTTATCGAAATAAAGCTTATTTTCATTCATTCATTCAATAGCTCTTGGGTTTGTTTAGCAACAGTGATTTCTGAAGGCCTGAGCAATATAGTGGCTTGTGTAGTGCAACTCGGTGAGCTGAATTACCTCTAGCAGCCCTCATACTAAAAAGAATGGGCTATTTTTGCTTTGCTGTAGCACCTAAGATTGTTGATGTGCTTTGCGATTAGCTACTATAGGTTATTCCATTTCTGGTAGATGAGGAAATTGAGGTGACGGAATTATGCAGTGTATTCAAGAGAGACAGTGTCCTTGTAAAAAGGCATCATTTTACTTACAAGACATTTTCTCTTCAATTGGGTGCCGATTACGATCCGGTAAAAACCGGGTACGAACCGTCGGTCGGAGCATTTTCCCCGTCCAACTTGTACCCGGTCGTAAAACTTTACAAACATGGAATTACGATTCGCACGGAAACACCATTTCCGTACGAATCGTAAAAAACACCGACCGACGAAAATATACATACGAATGTGATCCGGGAATGCTGCGACGTGACGTCGGTACGCTTTCAGGCAGCGTTTCACATCCCAGGAATTACGATTCGAACCAACAGCAGTCCGGACGGCAATATTTTCACGGCACCCAAAAAGTGCCGCAAATGCGAAGTACGGCGCGAAACGACCAGAGTAGGTGGCCCGGTAAGTGCCGTACCCCCCCCAGCCCCCGCATGTACGCACCGTACCCCCCCCCCTGCCCCCGCATGTACGCATCGTACCCCCCCCAGCCCCCGCATGTACGCACCGTGCCCCCCCCAGCCCCCGCATGTACGCACCGTACCCCCCCAGCCCCCGCATGTACGCACCGTACACCCCCCAGCCCCCGCATGTACGCACCATACCCCCCCAGCCCCCGTACGTACGCGCCGAACCCCCCTGTATGTACACCCGTGTACGTGTCGAACCCCCCGTGTACGTTCGAGTCGAACCCCCCCGTGTACGTTCGAGTCCAACCCCCCCCGTGTACGTTTGAGTCGAACCCCCCCGTGTACATTTGAGTCGAACCCCCCCGTGTACGTTCGAGTCGAACCCCCCCCCCGTGTACGTTCGAGTCGAACCCCCCCCGTGTACGTTCGAGTCGAACCCCCCCGTGTACGTTCGAGTCGAACCCCCCCGTGTACGTTCGAGTCGTACCCCCACCCGTGTATGTACGGTGCGTACCCCCAGCGCGTACATACACGGGTGGGGGTACGACTCGAACGTACACGGGGGGGTTCGACTCGAACGTACACGGGGGGTTCGACTCGAACGTACACGGGGGGGTTCGACTCGAACGTACACGGGGGGTTCGACTCGAACATACACAGGGGGGGGGTTCGACTCGAACGTACACGGGGGGGTTCGACTCGAACGTACACGGGGGGTTCGACACGTACACGGGTGTACATACAGGGGGTTCGGCGCGTACGTACGGGGGCTGGGGGGGGGTCGGCGCGTATGCGGGCACGTCTCAATGGTTGCTATGGGAGTTCGGTGCGGACGGTGTTTTTTCCATCCGGTTGTGACCTCGGACGCACGGGATGGATCGTGATTCCTCGGTCGGACTTGACTTTTCACGTTTGTACGGTATATTGTCCGAGGACGTGTCGGACACATTTTCCGACCCGAGGACGTGTGGGGAATGATTCCCAATGCGGTTCGTATGGACTTTTTACCATGCGAATCGTGATTGCCAGTTCGTACAGCACTTGTACGATTCGTACGGTAAAAAGACCGGATACGAGTCTCACGGGGAAATTTTTTACCGGATCGTAATCGGCACCTTGGTCTTCAAAAAGCATGCCGGTCTGAATACACCTAGCAGTGAATAAGAAATGTCTGTCAAATTTGAGTCTATTCAATATTAAGCTGTCTTACCATGTATATGTTTATAACTAGCTGCTGCTTTTCAGTGATGGTGGGAATTGATGGAAGGAGCACTGTGGGCCGTATTACACATCGTGACCTCAGGGCACACCAGGCATGTGTGCCTGCATTCTTTGCACCCCCAGAGCACTATGTTATTACAGAAGGGGCTGAAGATGCTTGAGCAACCCCCTCTGTAGTACTGATCATACTTGTGCACATGTAGAACCAGCGCTATCTTCAGAGGTAGTTCCCTTATTTGCATGGGAGCATGGCCCCATGTAAATGAGGGAATCCCTTTGACCCTTCACCCATGCCATATTGTGGATGCAGGTGTAGAGGCAACCCGGACCTTAAGAGGATCACTGCTAGTTCTCCACAAAATGCTAGTGCACTGTCAGTGCTTCTCCTAAAGCTTGCCCTCTGGAGGAAGGAAAAACGGTCTCATGGACACCCCACACATCCCCCTGCAAGCAGGGCCAGTCACTCACTGCACTTGCCTGCTAGGGCGTCACTCTCTTCTCTTAAGACAACATGAAACCCAGCCTTATAACAAAATAATATCGCCCTGGATGGGCATTACTTATGTTATATTCAGCCTCCTGCAATGCCAGTATGGTTTCTTGCTAATCCAGCCCTGAATGGGCCATTTTTACCAACACTTCTGATTTCACCCTGAATGGGTTATTAAAATCATAGAACTTCAAACCAAATTTTAAACAAATAAACAGTATGTTTACATGGTACGACGATATCTCATTCGAATTCAGATTCCCTCAAAAACAGATGTTTCCTTTCTTCTCTCTAAACATTCATAAGTGAACAGCCATCTCTTCCCCACTATTCACACCTCCTGGCATAATATTTTGTTATAAGGCTGGGTTTCATGTTGTTTCAAGCAAAGTAAATGCATGTTTACTAATGGCCGACACCGTGGGACTGAAGTAAGTCCGGTGTCCTTTGTTGATGTTTATATTTCATTACTGAGGGGCTGATTCAGATGTCGGTCGGAAGGGCTCCGACCGACGGTCAGAACCCTTGCGACCGGTTCGGATCATGTCGGCCGGATTCCTTTCCGACCGAGCCATTCTGTACGCTGGGGCTCCTGCCTATCTGATCAAACGCTTAAAGATTGTTCAGAACACGGCGGCCAGGTTGATCAATAACATCCCATATCGTCACTCGATCTCTCCCCACCTGAAGAAGCTACACTGGCTTCCAGTGACCAGGCGCATTCAGTTTAAGTCACTGGTTTTGGCTCTTAGAGCAATGCAGGGTCAGGGCCCGGTCTACCTCAGATCTCGACTCAAGCACGCTCAGTCTAACCGCTCACTCAGATCAAAACATCTCCGCCTTTTGGTGATTCCCCATTTTCGCCGCGCCAGAATGGGTGGCAGAGCTTTCGCAGTGATCACGGCCAAAGCTTGGAACAGCCTGCCACTGTCCTTGCGGATGGCTGAATCTGAATCTATTTCCCGACGCGACTTGACGACCTGGCTGTTTTCCAACTCTTAGCCCTCTATGAGTACTCGCATCTGCTGCCTGTCTTAGCGCCGGGACACCCCTGTTGGGGGTAGCTGCACGCTTTACAAGACTAAAAAATAAATAAATAAATAATATTCCCACTCCAGTGAGTGAAACAGTAGGGAAAGTGTTGGATAGCGGAGATGTAACAATTACTATTACCACTCTAGTGATTGCAACAGTAGAGAAAGTGTTGGATAGTGGAGGGGTAAAAATTACTATTCCCACTCCAGTGAGGGTAACAGTAGGGAAAGTGTTAGATAGCAAAGGGGTAAAAATTACTATTCTCACTTCAGTGAGTACAACAGTAGGGAAAGTGTTCGACAGCAGAGGGGTAAAACTTAGAAATCCCCGTTCCAGTGAGTTTAACAGTAGGGATAGTGTTGGATAGGGGAGAGGTAAAACTTACTATTTGCACTCCAGTGAGTGCAAACCTAGGAAAAGTGTAGGATAGTGGCAGAATAAAATTTACTTTTCCCACTCCAATGAGAGCAACATAAGGGAAAATGTTGGATAGCGGAGGGGTAAAACTTACTGTTCCCACTCCAGTGAGTGCAACAGAAGGGAAAGTGTTGGATAGGGGCAAGATAAAATGTGTTATTCCCACTCCAATCAGTGCAACAGTAGGGAAATGTTGGATTGTAAAGGGATAACAATTTAAAACATACTATAATATTAAATGCATATGACAAATACCTACCAATATTATATTAAATAAAATAAAAAATGATTTTCAAACAAATAAATATTTTTCTTTCAAAATTATTTAGAATCAAAAACATTAATTATTACATAAATTTACTTTTTTATTTCCTACCGTATAACACCACAAAATTCACAACCCACATCTAAAGTTTTCAAAAAATACTTACATGATTAACATAATGCATTACCAGTTAAAGAAATATTATTAATTGAAAAACAAATTAAAACTCATAAAAATTAATAAACTTCCCACACTTTACCCCTATAATCTCCATAAACCACCGATAAAATTAAACTGTAAAAAAATGAATTACACAATTAAAACTTATTTTCAATTAAACAACTAAGAGTATATAAAAACTAATTATAAAGTAAGTAAAATTGATTTACTCTCAACCTTTACACCTGAAAAATTAAATCCCACACTCAAAAAATATAAACAACAACCCTAATTAAATATCAATTAACTTATTACCATTAATGATTAACCAATTATTAATTAATGAAACATGAATTACTTCCCACACTTTACCCCCATAAACCCCATTACCCACATCTAAAATTAATTACACACATTTCCTATTTAATTTTCAATTTATTAATTAAGACTGAATTATTAATTTATTAAAAATACATTATTTCCCACCCTTTATTCTATAAACCCCACAACTCACACCTAAAACAAATCACACAATTACCATAATTAATTATCAATTAATTAGTTAATATAAGTTAGCAGCTAATTATTATTAATTAAACATATATTACTTCCCACCCTTTACCAATATAAACCCCATAACCCACACCTAAAATTAATTACACAAATTCCATATTTAATTTGAATTTAATTAATCAATATTAATGAAGAACTAATTATTAATTAATCTAAAATAAATTACTTCCCATCCCTTACCCCATAAACCCCACACCCCACACCTAAAACAAATCACACAATGACCATAATTAATTATCAATAAAGTAGTTAATATAAATGAACAACTAATTATTAATTAATCTAAATAAGATACTTCCCACCCTTTACCCCTATAAACCCCGCAACCCACAACTAAAAAGAAATTACACAATTACCATAATTATCAATTAATGAATTAATATTAATTAACAACCAATTAATAATTTATTACAAATACATTACTTCCCACAATTAACACTATAAAATGTAATTTAAAATAATCATTAATTTATTATAATTAAATTACTTCCCACCTTATTCCCCTATAAACCCACAACCCACTACAGAACTAAAAAACACAAACTTTACTTAAAATAAAATTGTTAACGACTAAAAATGTAATACATATATAAAAAAACATAAACAATACTTATACAAAAAAATACATCACATACATTTAAAATATAGACTAAAATACATAACACTAATGAAAAAAATCGATTTTTTAAACAACTATAGTTTTGCAATAATATTATTAACTTCTATATTTTGATGATATTTCATTACCTTAAATTCGATATTCATTACCACGATATTCTTGCTGTCGATATTTCCGAATCACGATATTTCCAACTCGATATTTTGTCTCAACACCACTTCAGGTCACCAGACTAGATATGGTAAGCCCAGAGCCACAATTCTGGATCATTGCCAGTAACAGCCTAAGAGTGAGCTTTGAATGGGAAACCCACATAAAGGTTAATCTTTGAAGAAGAAAAATACCTACATAGCCAGTGGGTACAGATGAAAAGTAAAATCCAATGGAATATCCACATTGGACAACTCTTGCAGCCTCCCCCCCCCAGAACATTTTTCCGAAGGTAAGAGCTGACACAACCCTATCCACTTCTTCTATTCGAACTGTGAACGATCATGGTTGTCCATATTGACCCAGTCTTTCACCTGAATAGATGTGTGTAGTTTGTGCTTTGATCTTTTAGGAGCTAGTTTTTACTAAAAAGTTTAAAACATTCATAACTTCAGTTCTACTGGTTGGATTATTGTTGTTTTGGTGTCAGAAAATTCATTAAACTTTACTCTATTTTTCTATATTGGTTTGGGATTTTTCTTGTGTTGTGTTTTCACTTTATTACTGTTTGTGTGTTTCATAAATACTTTACACATGGCCTCTATGTTAAGCCTGACTGCTTTTTGTGCCAAGCTACCCAGGATTAAGCACAGGTTAATTTGGTGACTTTTTACGGTTCACCCTGCAAGGGATTGTGGTTGTCGCTTGACCGTGGCTCACACCCCAGACAACAGACAACCTACTTTCTCACAATCTACATTTTCAACAATGATGAAGGATAAAAGAATAGTCAATCTTGTAACATCTGCCATGAGTTCTCAGCTGGAGGAAGTGCCAACTACGCAAGTAATTGGCCTAATGCCTCCCCATACATCATATTTACAAATGTGTCTGCTCAGAGAGAGAGCTTTAACATTAAAATATGAGTCTAAACATTTATGGGCACTGATGCCCATTTCTGTGACAGCTCATAAGAATTCAAATTCTAATTTCTGGCGACATCATGGGCTAGAATGAAAAAATATATATGACTATCATTATGACAAAATCTTTGCACCTCTTAGTGACCTCCTTACCCATGGTATAATCATAACCTCCTGTTCAATGTAATAAGGCAAAGGAGTAACCAGTCTCAGCCAAGAGAACCTGATTGGAAACTGACTAATTGCAGTACAGCTCTTCAGGAGAGACCAGTGGGATACCAGCCTGTGATTTGCAAGATACCTTACTACGTCAGCCATTTGTCTTCCAGGTAGACCACGAACTTGAAAAAAAAAACAAGTACACATCTGCACTCACTGACCTTGAGTCATTCCAGAGAGGCATAAGAATCTTAAGAACTATTTTTCTTGTCTTTAGCAGCTGAACAGGTACCTAGGACTGATCAAGGAGAACACAGAGAACAATCACCATATCTTTTTCGCCTCAAATGCTCCATGGATGCGTACAAAGTCTGGGAAACTGATCGGAACATTCAGCATCACAATAGGAAAACTTGCAGTGAATAACAGTGTCTTACTGCACCAGCCTAAGTGCATGATTTATATATTTGGGGAGAGGGAACTCAGTTGCTATGGTGATGGGGTTCCCTCCCGCTAATAGCCAATATAGTGGTCAGCCCACCAAAATTAATTGCTGGTGGACATTAAGAGGTTCATTATGATGTTGTGACATTTGCGGTGGCGACTGCCACAACATCGTAATAAGTGAAACTCCCTGACATATTACAATGGCGGGGTTTTTGCGGCGGACGAAGTGTGTCCGCCGCTTTTCTGCCGGTCGGCAATCATTCCGATTGCCGGACGGGCGGAATTGGTCCCTAATATGGTGGCGTGTCTAGCAGGCACCGCCATCCATATTAGGAGGGTGTGTTGTGAAGGCCTTTCCATGGTGGCTGGCGGGGATGTTCTTTGGGGGCCCTAATCGGGCCTTAGGGTGAGGGGTGCAGGGTGCATTTGGGGGGTATCCATGGTACCCCCTTCCATTTGCATGCACAAGGTGGAAGGAACCGCGCTGTACGCAGCACCCGCCGCAATGTCAAATATGCAAAATGCAACCGGCAGGGTGGCGGTCACATCCTAATCAGGACTGCGGGACTGCCGCATGTCTGGCAGCCGGTTCCGTTTCCACTGGGATAGCGGGTGGACTAAAGTCCACCCGCCATCCTAATCAGCCCCTTAGTTTGGCCACAGTTGAGACTACTCTGTCTTCGCCATGTCCAAACTTCTCTGATGGCTTTGGGGAGTAAGGACCATCCGAGAAATGGCTATTTGTCCACCCACCTAATTTAGATGGGTGGACATGTAATCATATTTTACTGTTTCTTACCATCAGTTAAAACCTGCGAGTAAGGAACAGTAAACCCATGCTAATGCTCCCCCTGCCATGGGAGAAGCCACCCATGGTGAGGAGAGAATTTCTTATTTCCTTTTCAAAATAAAAACCAATACAAGATTTTATTTTTGAAAAGTAAAAAAGATTATTTTTTGCTGCAGACCTCGGTGACATGATTCCTGCCAATACCTTTATAAGTGATCACCTGCTTGGCGGTCATTTATAAATTAGGTGGGCGGCCTCGCAATCATGGGAATGGAGTAATTTACTCTGTCCCCTAGGTGGAAATCAGGCCCTTAATATTTTATCACATTAGCCATGACCTGAATACCGTGCTCTACCTCTAGCCTCCAAGCCATCCAGAAGAAAAGCCACCTCAAAAGAAACAAAATACCTTGTTGTAAAATGAATTAAACCACAACAACTCAACGTCCTCTTTAGGAGCCAGAGCAGGTACAAAATGTGGCAGCACTACAATCTTCAAACTTCATACAGTCTTGTGAGACACACAGCCATTATCCCAAGAATTAGCTCAAACCCTCTGATGTTCTCCGGATTTCTAACCATACCTTTATTAGACTTTTTATTCAAGCATGTCATGTAAATATAGACCAATATGTGACCAATAGGGCATTTCCCAAAAATCCATTTGGTGCGTAGCATTTAAGGTTCCAGAAAGCAAGAAAAGACTTACTCTGGAGTGTTCTTATCTTCAACCTGGCAACAATGAAACCATGCTGACTGCAACAGATAAGGCGGTACAAAAGGGGGTGGTGATGGACGGAGCATCAGAACCAATCAAACACTCACACCCAGTCAACAGATCTGGGTTTGATCCATCACCGTTCTTTAGCCCACTCTGCCACCCCAGTTCAGACATGGCCATATGCAAATCAGTCTGACCCTGTGCCTCATGGGAACAGTCCAGCCCGAACTGCCAAGCCATGCCTTCCCTGGACCGGAAACAAGCTTCCCAGGACCGGTTTCTGGCATTTCAGCCGTCTTCAGCCAGGCTTGCTTGAATCCAGTGGCAAAGTGAGCAAGGGACTCACGTCTGAGCATACCCTGCCAACTTATGGCGAACAAAGCGGTACAAAAGGGGGTGGTGATGGACGCAACAGATAAAGAAGCAGAGCACCATCAGGTCTAAGACCTGGGTGATGAATTTAGAGAGAAAATCTCCACCTCTGTCTCCACAATTCTCATTCATCTGTGTCACCGCATGTTTTCGCAGAACTTTAGGGAAACTGCCTGGGGGTTCATCTGGAGAACCTGAGAGGAAAACGTGAAAAAAGAAACTGGACCGCCTCAGTGCTGGAGTTTGAATTATGCTAGGCGAACAGGATGAGACTGTCATCTCTTCATATAAACCTGGGTAGGAAGTATAGTCCCTCTGTACCCTGGAAGCCCCTGTTTAAGAAGAATGCAATGTTATGAATAGTGTGCCTCAGCAAACACTATAAACTGAACACGATTCAAACATGATGCCATATGAGCGACCTCAATCATCAAAGAAACACTTTTTCATGGAACATGCTGCCTCAATCAGCAGCTAACCTTGCTCTGTAACACTACTTATTGAGTATTGTACTTGACCCTATTTAAAAAACCTTCCTGAGGCTAATCCACAATAATCATGTTTAGCGACATGCGTTTTACCTCCTGTCATACAGGTTTGCCCTACAGAACCTGGTTTACTGAACAGAGCCAGGATCTAGCAATTGAGGAAGTTGTGGGGTTCACAAGTGAAAATCCACCAGTCTCCAAAAGGACAATGCACACCTCCCTTTTACTTATGCTATTCAATGTAGTCCACTTGTGCTATGGTCGGGGTGCACTTTAATCAACAGTTCACAATATAAAGAACCCGAGAATGTATTAATCTTGGAAATGTCTGTCAAAGCACCGCAATTCAAAAACTGATCATCCTGAGACATAACAGAGGGTGATCCAGACCTATTCTAATCTCCTTATGGACTTACTCCTAGTAGTTTGTGCTGATATCATAGCTCACGTCTGAGAGTGCATCAGTTTCACTCACTGCCCGCAAAGTGAAATCACCCTCTGCATAATATGGAGCACCAAGATTTAGTAAAAAGGGAGGGAGGACCACAATCATAGCAGCTCATGCAGGTAATCTGACCTCTGTCTCTTAGGGTTCTAGAACTTCTCAAAGCCCCATCTGAAAAACATGTCTGTGAGCAGTGGAATCAAACCTTGCTCCAAAACTCTTGAAGCTCTGTAGTAGAATACAATATATATAACTTGCAACAACACAAAAGTAATTATATTGTATTTATTTAATTTACCAATAACAAGGCCCACAGCGGCAGTAGTAAAGCGTGTGCTGACGCACGGACAGCTGGCGAAGGAATGCGAGGCATTTCTTGACGTCAGTTAAATACCATATGGGGATTCTATTGAAACGTCACAGGTAACAGCTAGGTTGCTTGTGTAGTGCAACCAAACTTGGCATAAACTAACTGTAATAAAAGAAGGACTACAACAAGCTCACAAGCCTTCCTCGCCCTTCTGTGCTCTGAAGCGCGCTACGCTAATGGCCCATTCAGTAAGCTTCACAATTTTGCTGTAACCACTGAGCGGGCGGCATTCTAATCATCCTTCCTCCAGTTGGCTGTTCTTAACTTTGATCTATAATTTACTTTGATGATATCAGAGGAAAGGAGAGGGCAAAGAACAAGCGGTTTCATTTTCGATAGGCTTACATTTTTTGTGAAGCTATATCAATACCATTAGTCTAGGACAGTAGAGAATATGTGTCAAGCCTAACCATCCACGCACTTGAATTCAATTTGAAAAGCGGTGGCATGTGGAAATTCAGCAATGAGAAGCATAAGTCACTATCACCATGGAGTTCATCAGTGCCTTAATTAAAAATAATGTAATTTCATGGCTCACAGTTATGATTAATAATCACATCTGCTATTTATACACTTATATACCTTGTGCTGCAAGGTCACATTGGGAGTAGGAAATTAAAAAATGTCTGTTTTGCAAAGTATTGAAATGCATTTGAATTTTGAGGTCTTAAAATAATTAGGAAAGCATCATTGGTTAATTTCAGAAAAACAAAATTCTACATCTACCTGCACTTTGTTAATGTCTTTTGCTGTCCTCGTATGCATTGCAATTTCAACTTTGAGTTTTATTCTGCACGTCATAGAGAGAATCAGTATTATGCAGCAAAAGACTTGGCGGCATTTTTCCTTACATTTCACCCAATACAGGGCAAAATGCAAAGTTGCTGCACTACGTTGCGTGAAAATGAGGCAGCAGAAATGCACGATATCTATTGAAATATGGTGCATTTGGAACAACCGTGAAGGTAGTGGCCTTTTTTCTGCTGCTGACCGGGTCTTAATAACTGTGACAAATACTACCCCTTCAGCACTTGACTCTCAGTGGTAATGTGGGTTGAGGAGTCCAAGGCTCATCAGGGGTTGGTAGTTGCAAGGTAAGGATCAAATTACCCACGATGACCCCAAAAATATAGTTGCCCATTCAAATTCTTTTTGGTAAGAGCAGTATTTATTACACATGCAAAACACAGCACACATCATGTCTCTCAAGGGTAGTACCCTAGTGATGGTCTCATCAGTTCCCCAAGGGGTACTCTTACCACCCTCGTCCACGGTAAGCAAAGGGCCCCTGGTGCATCTAGAGAGGTGACCCAGCTAGTGTTACCTGCACTGGCGGTATGCATCTAAGTCTGGCTTCAGCCTTGAAAGTTCCGCTGTTCTGATGCTAATCTGCAGCATATACAAAGTCATCCTGCAGTTGGGAGGGCGACGTACTGAGTCGGCCGTAGGCAGCTACAGCTTCCGAGTGCAGCAGTTTCTTCTTCCTCACAGTCACTGCCAGTCAGTTAGTGGAGCAGGATGGATGCAGAAGGGTGGTTTTTATTACCTTGATCCTGAGTTCTGCTGCTCATTATGGGGAATCTTCTGACAGGAGCAATGGCAATAACAGCTAAAGTGACTTCCTCCTGGCAAATGGGTATCACAGACATCTGCTATGGCCCCAACAAGGTCGGTTGTACAGACAATAGCCCCAACAGCCTCAGTGGCACAGACTCAACAAAGGGAATTGCAATTATCAACAGCTTCAATAGTCTCAATGGCACCCTCCTTCTGGCAGACATGGATCTTGAACACAGGGAACAACCCCAACAACGGCAATTATAATGGGCGATGGCCTGCAACTTCACGGCAATGTCAATGGAGATTACTAACGTCAAAATAAGGACAGACAGATCTATCACAATACTGGTCTCTACTGGGCCGGGCACCTTATACTCTGCTCACAGGTTCCACTTGCAAGGATCCCTGCTGGCCTTCGCTCCTTCCAGGCTCTCTCCTCCCCCTCACTGGGCACACTGGTCTTGGAAGACAGGAAGAAGACTTTGCTCCAGGCACAGGGCAAGTGTTCTTGGCTTCCTGGGTGATAACCCTGAAGGACGGGGCCCTCTAGGGCCACACGGGTTATATACAACCACCTGCTATGCCTTCCCAGAATGAAGAGTCAGTCAGACAGTAGAGAATGAAAACTTACATTTATTCAGGTGTATACTCTGCAGAGGAGCACAGTCAGACCTTCACCCTAAGAAGTCTGTCGAGCGGAACGACACCCCTGGGTACACCAATACATTATAAGCCCCTCTGGAGACTCCCGCCACGCCTCTGGTGAAAAAACTACCGGCCTGAGCCACGCACAAAAAATTGAGGCACAGAGAGATGAACCATCACCTGCCTGATGGGCATCCTATCAGTGGCCCAAAGCCACTGTGTTGAGTCTCAGTGTCTCCTAGGGGCATATTAACAAGGAACAGGGAAAATTAATGCTAAGGGCGCTTAGCGTTCATTTTTTTAACTCCGCTATCGCTGGATAATATCGCCTGGTTATCGCGTTATTAACAACGCTAACCGCCTAGGCGATAAAAAGTCCAGCGATAGCGGCATTTTGGGTTGTTTATCGCTGGTAATGCAGCGATAAAACTACAAGGATAGGGATATCCTTTTTGATAGCCCATGGTGGATTTAGCCATGTAATCCACCTCCCATTGGATTACATGGCTAAATCTGAAAATTAGCAGACGTAAAAAAGCAGCGTTAACCGTGGTTAGCGCTGCTTTTTTGTCTCTAACAGGGTTAGCGTGAAGCTTGATAATATTATTTTGCTCTGGAATGCCAACTTTGCATCTCATTAGAGGTGCAAAGGGAAGCGTAGTGAAAAAGGGTGCTAACATGCGAATTTGCATGTTAGCACCCTGTTGTTGATAGGGCGATATTTTTATCTCCGCTTCTTTGGCTTTTAAAGCCAAAAAAGCAGAGATAAATCCCTTGTTAATATGCCCCCTAATGTGGGAGGAGAGCTACATGTATACAATGGAATGCAAAAGCAGAATAAGGGTCTGTTAGCAAGTCAAGTTGCAGCCTTGAACAGAAAAGAAAATAATAACGAAGTACAGTGTTCTGCTGAGGCAAGCGATTCTGAATACTAATACGAACACAGCTCAGGCAGTCCAATAAGGATTCTGAAATACAAAATGGAGTCACACTGGCTAATCGAAGGCCTACATGCTGCAGGGATAACTCAGTGGGTTACATAACGAAAATACACTACATGTATTTTAGCCACACAGTGCTAACCTAACACAACATAACATAACAAGTGCATTATGGGAAGGGAAGTTTCAAATCTAACAACCCCTTACCAAGAAGGGGGACTGGCGGGTCTTGGTCCCCAATTCTGGTTGCAACAGCTTAAAGTCTTTTCAATTTTCTTCTGATGAACAACGCTGTGGAGCGAAGAGTGGGACTCATCCTCCCTACCTAGTAGTCCAAATCCAGGCACAAATGTGATTCAGAGTCTGGTTCCTTCTAATTCTGGCTGTGAAGTGCTCTTTCCTCTACCGTGTCCTTTGTCAAAGGGACAGACTGCCACAGCAGGAGTGGCTCCCATTCTAATGACCAACAACTCAGGCCACTGGAGTATCTTGGGATCACACATGATTGTCAACCTCCAATAACTAGAGATACCCTGGTCCACAATGCCATCCTTATCAGTCACAACATCTTGTGACAATAAGCCCAGGCCCCACTGACTCGTAACTCTTCATGAAATCAAAGGGACCTTTGGGGTGCATATAAAATAGTCTACTCCTCTTCCTTTAGTGTGTGTTCCCAATCCATCCCTCAGGAATGTCAGCAATCCACATCTCATGTCTGTAAGTTGTAGTCCTCAACTCCAGTAGCATTGTATAGGCCTTGGGCTTGCTAGATTGAGCCCACAGTACTCCATGTACCATACACAGCACAAATACATTCTAGTATGCACATGTAAGCATTACACAGTATCCGGCATTTTGGGCAATCCATGCCACAGTGCATTTGCATGAAAAAGGTGATTTCACCCACTCCTATTAACTAGCTGCAATATCAAGGGCCACATTCCTACATTAGTCTGGGATTCACATTTTCCTAACTTAATATTTGCAATTGCATCAATGTTTTAATCTCTTTTACAATAAACTATGCACACTTTCAAAAACCCAGAAGTTTTAAAAAGAAACCTTTAAATATAATCACTTGTTCGAAGCAAGATTTCTTCTTCTGGTTCCATTTACTTTTGAGTAACATCACAAAAACCCATTATCTTTGTCTTTCTCAATCTCAAAGGGAAAAGATAAGACTGTTCCATGAAAAAGGTATTTCTCTCAGAATGCATGAGCAATATCTGAAGTATTTCTAAATTCAATCTCCAACAATCAATATTGCTTCTGATTTTAGTCCTTGATGATAAGAAGCTGTGTAATTCATTCCACAGTTCAACAGAAGGATATATTGTTTTCTTGCAAAAAGTTCCCCAGACTAGAACAATAGGCAGCATCATTATTAACAGTTGCCTGCACGCACAGTTGCAGCAAAACCATATTTTAATCTCTCAAAATTAACCTCCTTACCAAAAGAAACTGCTGCGATAGTGAAAAAAGAACATGACCCACTCCCACAACTTAACTGAATAATTCACCCAATGCAAGACACAGCCTACCGCTATCAACATTAAAAAATGCACCTAGGATGCTGATTTTTTAGCATGATTTAAAATCAATTCACACAACTGGATAAAGTGCATTATTTTTTTCTTTTGGTGAAAATTTGCATTATTGATTCTCCAGTTCATGAAATTGCTTGTTTTTTAATTGTTTACTCCTTAACTCCATTGGCAACAACTGTGGAGAATAAAACATAGCTGTAAATTAGTTTTATGGAAAGGGATGTGAAAATATGTCAAGAGTTTGGCCTTCTGTCAACACTGCAGCACAAAATAATGCTACACAATGAACGCTGTTCAACAAAATGTATTAGTGAAACATAGCTGCCTTAGATCTAGAACTACTTGCTCCAAACTTGAAAAAAACAACACCCAGATTTAGTAAGTCTCAGCCCTGTGGCTAACATGATGCATAGCGCATGCAATTTAATTTTCAGCACAAAAGACTTGGGTCCAGATTTACTAACCTTTTGCCTAACCATGACGCAAAATGTTAGAAGTTATTTCCAATGCCACGCGAGTGAATATATCTGCTGCCTTACTTGGCTTTGTGAAGAAATGTAATGCCACACAGCTGCGTGCACTGCATTGTGTTTCATTTCGCTCTGGGAGGAGTTCCATAGGTGTAGTGTTGGCATTCCTGTGCATCCATCCATGGATTTCACACCATCCCAGATTTACCAAGGTTTGTAAACCTGGGATTGCATGGAATCAGTATGCCTCCCTGAAGATGGTGTAACAAGGAGAAACATATTTCTTTCTCCTCATTATTTCCATTCTGCAGCACACACAGAAAGAGGAAAATGCCTTGAGGGAATGTGTTTGTGAAGGAAGGTATCCCTTACTGCACAAAAAAAATTCTCCTTGTACACAGGCACCCTGGCTGTGTGTTGCAAAGATGTCTGCATTGGCGCTATGCCCACTGAAGTGCAATGTGTGGAAGCTTTTCAAATTGGTCTACACATAGGAATTTGTACTGGAAGTTTGTGCCGCCAGTACAAATCCTATGTTAGACACCTATTTCTGTATCATGTTGCTAGGCAGTGTATTATGGAAGGCTACGTATTGTGAGTTACTGCACAGGGCATGATACCAGCAGCAGGCTGATGTTTGTGGATATGGAGTTGTGCTTGTTTATTTTCACATAACAAAGCACAGCAAATGTGGATTCTGCACAGCATTGCGTAAAAATTATAAATCAGGGACCCAATATCCAGTAATAAGTAATTTTGGCAAGACTGCCAATATCTTCAAGAAGTTCCTAATTTTAATGGGCATCTATTTCAGAGATAATCAAATCCAAATACACTGTGGCAAATCTAAAAACAAGTCTTGGGGCAGTTAAATTAATTGACGAATGTTGGAATAAGGGGCTATAACCGGTAACCTAACGTGAAGGGGTTCAATTGATGCAGAACCTATAAAGTTTGGATTCCAGAAGGACTCCTTCCTCACCCACATCAATAGTCAGATCATATTCTATGCAAAGAATCCTATAACCCAATGAAGTAGTGCAAAGATAACTAAAGTTGTTGAACAGCGTAGAAAAGAAGTGCTTGTTTGCCCTGGCTAGGAAATACTTACTTGAGACCATGTTGTGTGACTAAAAGTAGAAATGCACTCAAATGACCCATCATTACTCAAATGGCAAAATGGAAAGCCTTCATCATGGACTGTACCAATTCCCATAGTACAAAGATGCAAACCAAATTTCGTTAAGAAGATTGATTGCAAACCCATGCGCAGAAAATATAGACAACCTGACCTCCCAATGACCAGGATATCAATTCCCTTATTCTCATAGTTACATGATATCTGTGACAGACCTACAAGATAATGAAAAATACGCTATGGGTAGCAAGCACGGGTCACTCATCACGTGAGGCCAAAGCAAAGACCAAGCCCTCAAGAACACCAAGACCTTCAGAAATGTTGAAAGAGAAAGAAGGCTGACAACTAACTTCAAATTCTGACATTGAGTATGTGACTCATGCTGAAACAGATGACAACTCACCTCTAGTGTGTTTGATGTACTGTCCTCAGTGGCCAAGGGTAAGCCCAGAGGGAATTCCTAACCTGTAGTGCCACAAGATCCAAGCTGTACCTCACTGATGAGAACTAACAAGGCTGAAGATTGGGTGGGGTTGCTGGTGCATGCTCCTCCTGTATGGGACCTTGACTGCACTTCAGGGTGGACTGTTCCCTTGAGGAGCAGGGTCAGTATTGATTTGCATAAGGTGGGGCTTGGTCTAGAATGACACAGTGGACAAAAACAGTGGGTTGGAATTCTACCCAGAACAATTGTAAGTGATTTAGACTATTTGCAAGCATTCCTTCAATCAACTTTAGTGTGTTTGCTATAACAACCTAAGTGGCCAAGGCTATACTCAGAAATGGTTTCCTTGGTCTCTTTGTCACATAGACCAAGCTATGCCTCAGACAAGAGGCTTAACATGACTGAATCCAGGCTAGGGTTGTTTGTATTCCATATTGATTCAGCCCTCAAATGGCATTTTGTGTTGAACTGTTCGGGTTGGACTTGCCCCATGTGGAGCAGGGTCTATAATGACTTGCACAAGGTGGACCTATGTCTATACTAGTACCACAGTGGGTGGAAAATAATTGGTTGGAATGCTACCCAGAGTGATTGCCACTGGTTTTAGCTATTTGTAAGCATTCCCTCATCAGTGTTTGATCACAAATGACATTGGCAATCATTGATGACATCCCAATTGGTACAGTATCATGTCTTTGTTTGAATATGTGTTATTATTTATTTATTTTTATATTGAGAAGTCCTGCTATTTATTGGCATAATATTATGCAGTAATAGGCAGTGCATTCAGGATGTGATAACCATAACTGGACATTTTCAAGGTGTTTTAATTGTTTTAGTAATCATAACTTCACTTTAACTGTGTTTTAAAGAGATTCTCTGGGTATGGCAGGTATGGCAGTTGGCAGAGTATGCCCAGACGTGGGTCCCTTGCTCACTTTGCCACTGGATTCAAGCTAGCCTGGCTGATGAGGGCTGTTAGCCCGAAACCGGTCCCATGATGCTTGTTTCCGGTCCAGGGAAGACATGGCTCGGCAGTTAGGGCTGGACTGTTCCCATGAGGCACAGGGTCAAGACTGATTTGCATATAGCTGTGTCTGAGCTGGGGTGGCAAAGTGAGCTAAAGAATGATGATGGATTCAACCCAGATCTGAGACTGGGGTGAGTGTTTGAAAAGTTTCAGCACTCCGTCCATCATTTCCTTGTGTTTCCTATGTTTATAGTACCACAGTGGGTGAAAAACCATTGGTTGGAATACTACCCAGAGGGATTACCACTGGTTTCAGCTATTTGTAAGCATTCCCTCATTAGTGTTTGATCACAAATGGCATTGGCAATCATTGATGACATCCCTATTGGTACAGTATCATGTCTTTCTTTGGATATGTGTTATTATTTATTTATTTTTATACTGAGAAGTCCTGCTATTTATTGGCAACATATTATGCAGTAATAGGCAGTGCATTCAGGATGTGATAACCATAACTGGACATTTTCAAGGTGTTTTAATTGTTTTAGTAACCATAACTTCACTTTAACTGTGTTTAAAGAGATTCTCTGGGTATTTTAAACATACATCAATGTCTTCTAGGTAGCAGAAGCTAGCCATAACTTACCAAGAGTGACTAATCACCCAGCTGCACAAGGTTTTGAACTCTGGCCTAACTCTGTATCCAACCCTCCTTCCAGCTGAAGATTCCATGTATGTTTTATTCTCTATTTAAGAATTCAGCAGCCTAGATTCAGGATGACTAACCCAAGATCCACTGTTCACTTTTGCGAACTAATAGAGTTCACAAACCAGTACTGAGCCTGAAACTTAGGGCCTGATCACAACTTTGGAAGTCTTACAGTGGTGCAATGACCCGTCTGCTGTAGGACCGCCAAAGCCATGATGCTGCCACCTGCCAGATTAGGAGTTAAATCCTGGTCTGGCAGGGGGTGCTGCAGCAGTCTGACAGGGCCAGTCTGCAATGCTCATACAAGAGTCTATACTGCAGACCGCCACAGTCAGAGTGCCAACTACACCTTCCTGCACTGTGTGGTATATATGCCACACTGTGCAGAAGGGGGGGTGCAACTCCAGAGGGGGCACTACATGTGCCCCCCACATGCACCCCCAGGCGAAAATCCAGCAGGGGGCCCTGTTAGGGTCCCCTTTGTTGCCATTCCACCACTCTTTTTATGGGCGGTTCACTGCCATGGGAAGGGATGTCAAATGTCAACTCGAAGTGTGCTCAGCGGTGCCGGCTGTGGCACTGCCAGCATATTCCTAC
Organism: Triturus cristatus; assembly: GCF_964204655.1. NCBI lineage: Eukaryota > Metazoa > Chordata > Amphibia > Caudata > Salamandridae > Triturus > Triturus cristatus. The sequence continues at coordinate 444,049,252 of NC_140595.1, forward strand.
TGGTGAAAGACCGCTGGCCTAGCGGGATCCTTGTTCCCAGCAGAGCCTGTGGGCTCATGGCAGTCTGACTGCTACAGTTGTAATACTGCAGGCGGTCCGCAGAGTGGCAGTGGTTGGATTGCCACCATGGGTTCGTAATAAGGCACTAGGGAGCTCATTACGATGGCAGGCGGATTTGGTCCACCCGTCACCGTAGCGGTGATTGGTCCAACCGCCATGCGTGCGGCAGTCCCGCCTATTCAATTATGATGGGACCACCACTGCTGTGGTCGGGTCCCGCACCATTAACATTGTGGCGGTGGCTGCTGACAGAAGCACTACCCCGATATTGAAAGGAGCATGTTGTGCAATTCACTGCACTACGTGGCAGGCACTACACTGTGCCTGTCACTTGGTGCAGTGAAATGTTGGGGGGTACCCCCAGTGCACCCACACAACCCCAAGGGGTGCCCACAACGGGCCCCTGAACACATTCTCCGACAGCCTTTCAATGGCGGTTTAACCGCCACGGAAAGGCTGGCCTCTGCCGGCATCATAATTGTGTTGGCGGAGCCTGCTAGGCTTCACCACCATTGTGAGCATGCTGACTGCTCCGCCCGGCAATCGTGACTATGGCTACCGGCAGAAAAGCGGTGGCCGAACTTTCCCTCCGCCGCGGTACCTACCACCATCATAATGTGGCGGGGGTAAATCTCATGACGATGGCAGAACGATTGCCACCGCCGACCAGGCGGTGGTTATTTTTCCCCCATCGTAATGAGCCCCTTAGTGAGGAAATATATTTTCTAAATTGTACTTTTTAGGTATTGCTTTGTCTCCAAGCCATATGGGCCTGGTGGTTAAGGGATGCTACCTTTTGAAGGTTTTATTCAGGGTGAAGGAACTGAGCACCCTGTCCTGTGGCGGCCACAACATGAAACATAAGCTAAAGAGCTGCTCACATTTCATATCATGTTGGCAGAGGAGTGTTGCCCCACTGCTTTCTCACGGTGTGAGAAGCAAAAACATAAAATGGTAATAACTTTTAGTTATTACTATTTTATGATTCCCTTGTGGACAAGCGGGTCCTTTTGGGGCTGCTCTGCTAAAGGAGCAGGGAAGGGGAGGAGTGAATTGCCCACTCCTAAGTGCGCAATGGCTGTTTGCCGTGTCGTCGCCGTGTCACGCCGCTCAGTCCAATCACAATGCTGCATTGCAGCGTTGTGATTGGCTTAGGGGAGGGAGCCTGGCGGCCTGCTTCCTGTTCCTGTCTGAGTCAGTGGCAGGAGAGCAGGAGCAGAGAAGGCGCGGTACCTGTCTTCAAGGTGGGTTTAAAAAATAATTCTATTACGCTCCCTTTCGAGTGATCACCCTGCGCGAATCACCCCCGCCTGCAAGCCATGCCGGCCACAACTGCTTTATCAGGAAGATGAGATGAATACAAAATAAAGTTAGATAAAAAAGGAGTCTTGGGGGATAGAGGAAGAATTTGGACAGAAACTCAAGCAAAGCATGAGAAAGGGTGGCAATAGATAAGAGGGCCAGAGAGTGCCCCGACATACAAATAACATGAAAAAACAAAAATTGAGATTTATAATGATAAATTGAGCAACCATGATGAACCCGTGAAAAAAGACTTGCCTCAGAATGGATTTGTGATGATTAATTTTTCAGACCTGCATTCATTGGGCTTTTTCCATTATGATAAATAAAGGAATGTCACTAATAGATAAGTCAGTGAGTAAAACCGATTATACCATTGTTATCTCATAGTTCCCAAAATGTGGTCAGCAACCACTGCAGTGAAACATGGGACAAAGTTATACGTTTTCAAAATGGACGATGGTTTTCACCGGAACTTCATACAATGGCTCTAGTGGAGAGGTGTGGCTCACTGGTTAGAGGCGGCAGACCCGTAAGCAGAGAATCGGCCAGGGACCAGGGTTCAATTCCCGACGCGGCAGGGTCGTGGACCAGGGTCAAAACGGACTCGATAATTCTTGCCTCGGTACCTACTCTAACCAGGAACACACTCGGCAACTCTGGGCATTAAGCTTGCCTCATCTCTACAACGGCACGCCGGGGATGCCTGGTTTCACCTTGGAGATACCCAGAAAGGGACTATCTCACAGGGATAGCCAGGACGGGTTCCCCAGCGGTCTACAGCGCCGGGACGCCCTGTTGCTGGGGCAGCTGTGCGCTTTACAAGTCTACAACATTTACATTTGAGATAGAATCCATGACTATCATGTTCTGGTACTGGCTGCACCATGTCACTCACTGTGCTCATTTCTTTGACCTTTGGGTCAGTAAAATGGTAATGCATTGCCGTTACTTACAATTGATGCTGATGAAGAAGTGTTGGGAGGCAAGGAAGGCTTTTTTGACTCCATGTTTTCCCCCGTGGCCACAGTCCTATTGGGAAAATAAGTTAAATATGTTAATGCCGCTGGACAGTACGTATAACTGGAAGGAAAGCAATAAACAATGAATTAGGTGCCATTCAAAATCTGCCTCATTTCTTATTAGATTTGAGATGAAATTGCAAGTCAGTTTATTAAGCTTCCAGCTTGCACCACAGATACAGCTTTGTTTCTTCTATTCTCCATTAAATATGCTTCAGTTGACTATTTAACTGCAGATTTCATTAAGTGTGCTATAAAAAACGGCAGCAGATGAATCGGGGCTAATTAAAATTTTGTATTTCTCCTCTATGAATTTATAAATTACCTTGGGGTTTTCATTAAGCTGAGATATTTGTTTAAAAGTTTGCGTCAAAATCAGATGTATGGCTTATCCCTCTTTATTCCAGCTGCTGAATATGGCATTTTTCTGTATGCGGTTGTTGATTTTCATTATGTTATTACTTATGTTAATTCTATGAATTTGCTAGCTGAGGAAATAATATTACTCCCGCATTTATTTTTGCCTTCTTTGTCCCTTAGATGCTGTTTTTTAGTATATATTCATGCATTGAAGGTATACAATTGTTGGTTTGCATCCTTCAGATGTTTTTAGGTGTGTGCAGTGGTGCAACACAGAATGATGGGGCCCCTCTGCAGGGTGGAAAGAGTGGCCCCTGACTCTCCCATATCACACGGATTTCCATTGACTTTGGGCTGAATGTGGACCCCTTGAACAGCTGAAGTTCCCCCATGAAGGCGTAGCTCCCCGCCACCACAGGAGCTGCTAGGGCCTGCCTTACAACCCTGGGTGTGTGCGAAGTTGCAAAGTTCTTGGGGGCATATCAACAAGCAGGCAATATAAAATTATCGCCTAATCAGCAAGGTCACGCTGACGCGTGAAACCTTGCTTTAGCGTCAGGATTCCTAACGCCCAGCTTTGCATCTCTAATGAGATGCAAAGTGGGCGTTCCTGACCTGGCATGACAGGAGAAATGTCGCTAAAGCGACATTTCTCCTATCAGCAAGCCTAACGCTATGAAGCATAGCATCAGGAAAAGTAGCGATAACCCCTGTTATCGCTACTTTCCATCCGCCTGCTTCAGGACTGACTTAGCCATGATATCCTATGGAAGGTGGATATCATGGCTAAGTTTGTGAGTCCCTATCAACTAGCTAACGTGAGATTATCCAGCGATAATCTCACGTTAGCCAGTTAGCGCTAGGATTTTCATCGCTGATGAGATAAGCGTTACTAATAGCACGCTATCTCAGCGATAAAAATCGGCGCTAGCCGGCGATAATTATCCGAGCGCTAAGTGCGCTCAGCGATAATTATCGCCGGTTGTTGTTGATATGCCCCCAAGTCTTACCACCTTCCATATTTTATCCTTAACTTTGAAATCTTTATGACTAGAGAAGCTGCTAAACTTTATTTAAAAAACAAACAAACACAGGCAGCATCAGTGCAGGAAAAAGCTCGCTCTCGGCCTATAGCAGTACCTCTGGACGAAGCTGGGATGGTTCTGGTGCCACTCTGAAGCTGCTCACCCTGATTCCCTGCTGGTGTGACCCTCCTGCGTCCTGTCCATTATTGCACAAAAGTACCCGAAGTGCCCCTCTGCAGCTGGTACTCTCCCTGCATTGCACCTCTGCCTCTCCTAGCCACACCGTGCATTGGCCTGAGCTGCTGCCTACCGTCCCGGGAATCGCTTGCCGGGGATTGAGGTTTAAAGTTGATAGTTAGGAGGTCAAGCCACAGCTCAAGAACTTGGCAATCCGAGTGCTATTGTACAGCAGTGTGTCCAAGGTTTGTAATGTAGATTACAATGTACATTCGACCCCAAATGCTATGTGGCATCATCTCTCTATGTTAACTTCTTTTTTAACTGAATGATTTGTATCAAGCCGCTGCAGACTAAAATTGCAGAGACTAAGATGAGCTTTCTTTCCCTTCCTTTTGCATCCTGCACGTCAATTAGGGACTATTTTTCGAATTGTAAATCCAAACAAATCTGATGAGTTGCCACATTTATATTCACGAAGGGTATATTTTAGGAAATCTTTGCGTGTCAAATCTTTTTTTTGTATTCCATTCTTTCTTCAAGGTTCAATTTTTATTTTAACATTTGTTAATGACTTTCTCCATTAATCGATTCATTTAAGCCATTTGCTCTGGGTAAATACTTTTAGGAAATGGGTGGGGAAATGCAACTACAAAATGGAACTTTGGGATAGAAATGTCAAACAGGTTATGATATCATTAATCAAAGCTAAAGACACATTTAAGTAGTAAAATGGTCTGGGGTACACTGTTTCTTTATGAGTACAGTGTTCCCCTTTGGAAGATGAAACTGTGGAAGAGGATGACCAGAAGATATTCGTGTACAGAAAACAGCCAGGGTGTAATGGGCAAAGAAAGGAGACAGAAAAGGTGGGGTTCAGAGATGGGAAAACACATAACGAGTGAAAAGAAAACACTCACTGGTAAGGTGAAAACGAAAACAAGGCACGAACGCAAAGCAGGGTTTAGAGGAAGAGATTGAGTGGTAGAAACAAGTCAAGGTTATAAAGAAAGTGATTTATTGGATAAGTGGCAGAATATCGAAAACACAAATATCGTGCAGACAGAATATCGTGCCTAACAAAAATTAATGTGTGTCCTCATGTAACGTAACTGGTGCTCTGTAAAGCGCTCTGATCCGACTCGGTTGCGGGTCAAGTTCGCGCTATATAAAACTCTGCAAAAAAATTGTGTAAAAAATATAGAGGGCAAGAATATCCAGAAGGTAAGTGCAAAGACGTAAGTAGAAATTTACTATACTTAACTCCTGATCTAAGTACCTATATATATACATATACCTATATATATATTTCGTACAGATGCTCCTTCTGTTCTCCCATGACCGAGGTAGTTGGTGCGCCGGAGCACACCGGACATTCAGATTCCATAAAAGTCAAAGTAAACGCACACTCAGGGGACTTAATCACACGCAGTTCTTATTTAATCCAGGTAAGCGTTAGGACTGCAGAATTAAATAAGAACTGCCCATGAATACATCCCCTGAGTGTGTGTTTACTTTGACTTTTATGGAATATATATATATGTATGTGTATGTTCAAAAGTTGCTTTTCTTAGCGGTTCCCTTCCAACAGCATCGGTGCCTGCCAACGGCGACATCAGCCGTTTGTAAATTACCACAGGGTCCTTCACTCTGCCACAATGGCAGAACATGACAGGAGGCGGCACACCAGGAGACAGCACAAATAATTTTATTGCTCACCAAAATCATTTGATTGTGGCAGAGTGAAGGACCCTGTGGTAAAACCCTGTGGTAAAATATATATATATATATATATTCACTGAAAAAAACATAGGTTTCAGGGGTGTTATAGTTAACTGGACATTTCCCTCGTACAAAACCCTAGAAATTCCCCTGTTATAGTTAGTTCAGCTAACTATAACTCGCACCCCCGCAATGCACTGCTGATGACGTCACATATTACATCACTCATGACATGGTCAGTGACATCACTGATAACATCACTGATGACATCTCAAATGGCATCACTGATGACATCACTGATGACGTCATCCATGTGATAAATTAGTGCATCTTCTCACACCCTAATATAACCTTTGATACACTGACTCAAAATTTCAGACGGCCATTTTGAAAACCATAGATGCTCCAATACCAATGCCTAAATACCCACTCATTGACTCTTAGGTCTACATACACCTCCACTCACTCACCTGTACAGTCACTCATACTTACAGTCACTCCGTACAAGACTATCATATGCATTTATACACCTATATAGACACTCACACACCGCCAATAATCCATTGAGGTACTGACACACCTAGTCAGTTGTGCAAATAATTAAACACAGTCCAATATACTCACCTATACAGTTAAACACACTCAAGTTCACTTACTCATAAAAATACTAACACATTCTGACACTCTTATACAATTACTAATACAAGCACACACTCATCCATACAGCCACTCCCGAAATCACACACTCTCACATATAGATAGTTATATACTCTTACACACATATACACTGCGTTTCACATATGTAGTTACTGACACATGTACAACTGAGATATACATTCAATCACTAACACACTCATACATACACTCACCCAACCATACAGTCCATCACAGTTGCACTCTTAAAACCATGCACCCATAGAATCACCCACTCACACATCTTTGCACAGAGTCACACACTACCTACCCACACAAACACTCAGGCACCCATACAGATACTCAGACAACCAATCAATAACCCATATAGACACTCATATAGCTATTCACAAAACCATGCAACCACTTATACACCAACACACAGACACATACAGACATTCACCCAGTTTTGTCACTAGTCTGCAGTAAGATACATTTAATGACTCACTTATAGAGTCAGTTACGCACCTAGAAAATCACCCATTCACACACTTATACACCCACTCATTCTTCCATAGGCCTTTCACTATAAATATATAAAACATATTTAAACTTTTCAGAAAAACACACATTCACTGGATGATGTCATCAGTGGTGTCATCAATGATGTCATTTGAGATGTCATCAGTGATGTCATCAGTGATGTCACTGACCATGTCATGAGTGATGTAATATGTGACGTCATCAGCAGTGCATTGCGGGGGCTGAACTAACTATAACAGGGGAGTTTCTAGGGTTTTGTACGAGGGAAATGTCCAGCTAACTATAACGCCCCTGAAACCTATGGTTTTTTCAGTGAATTTCTAAGGTTTTTTAAATGCCAATTCTTAACTATAACGCCCCTGAAACCTTTGGTTTTTTCAGTGAATTTCAAAGGTTTTTTAAATGCTAATTCCTATCTATAACTTATCTCTAAAGATATCATGTTTAATGATTTTGATTGGATTCCTATATTTTTAAAATTCAGTGTGTCAATTTCATTAATTATGTTTATTTAAAATACTTTTTTATCACCATTTTTTAAACTTATTTTTTCAATTAATTCTTTTAAAAATTAAAAAATATTATTTGAATTTAATGGGTTTTTCAAACATACCTTTTTCTATTTTTCAAAATATTTTTTTAACTATATGTTTAAAACTTTATTTTATATATTTTTTTTCCATGTTTTTGGATCCGCGCACCCAACGCGAGAGGATCCGTGCACCAACCGCGATAGGATGCGCGCACCATGCGCGCATTTCGCGTTTTTTTTTTTTTTTTTTAAAAGGGGGCCCCAGGGGGTCCTTCTGGGACCCCCTAAGCACCTCTACAGGGTCAGAGTATTTCTACTCTGCCCCCTTTATATGTTTTACACTTTACACACTTATTCCCCTTGCTTCTTCAGCCTCGCTTCTACCGAGGCAGAAAATGGCCGCCAACAGTTCCTGGTTTCGAATGTAGACAGACACTTGACAGGCAATTAGCATTCAGCACGCGATCGGGAGGGTACGCGCTCAGTTCGAGGAGGGTGCGCTTACAGTGCGGGTAGGGTGCGCAGATCCTCCCACGGCCATAGATATATATGTGATTTTAACTCTAATGTTCTCAGGAACTAGTGAACGGATTCACACCATTTATGCAAAAGGTACGAGTCTGAACTGAGGACTACCTCTTTGCCAAATTTGGTGTCATTCCGTTCAGCGGTTCGAGCTGTAGCTGCAACAACAGATCCTATGGGAAATTGCATGGGAAAAACGCGTTTTGGGACCCCCCCTTTTTTCTCGGCCCCCGCTTGACGAATCACCACAAAACTTTCAGGGTAGGAGCAGAGCGGAGCGGAGCTGGCCAAAAGTTTGGAAAATTTCACGAGGATTCATCAACCGGCGCCAGACTTATTGGGAATAGAATGTTGCGGATTTCCTATGGAGAATAGGTCCTAACTATAACTACCTACTGGCGACCGCCAGTAGATAATATATATATATATATATATATATATATACAGAGTTATATATAGTAAAACTTGACTTATCCATAGAGAATTGCCTTCACAATAGTCTTGTCCTCGATATTCTGTGCCAATATATTTGTGTTTCTGATATTTTACTCAAACACCGATCCGTCATTACAAAATCTGTAATCAGGAGGAGAAGGTGCCTGAGGGGACAGGGCACAGTGAGGAAAGAAAAAGACGTAAAGGATATTATAAGTGAAAGATATGATTGGGTATTCTCCACCAAAAAATAAAGGAGTGATTAAAATACTTTGATAATATTGATATTCGTCATATTGGATTTAGCACCCATAACAATGCATTAAAAATGTCATGGCTAAAGCTAATAGGGGCCGTTTCCGATCCGGGTCGGAAGGGCACCGAACACGATCTGGCCAGAAAAACTACGAGCCGTATGCGTGTTTCCCGCCCGACTCGTACAGCTGTACGAGCGAGCAAGTACGATGCGAGCTACATGAAATTCACGGAAGCTAACCATGGCGTGCATTGGATGCGATTTACGACCGAGTGTCCGGCTCGCAATACGTCCGGGTGGTTGCCTTTGGGGGTCCGCGTCAGACCCGTTGTCACCCACAGCCCTAAGACTCGGACACATGGGGAGACCCAAGGGTCCCCCCAACACAGGCATGTACTGTGCGGATGGCATCGATGCGTACCCACTCTAGGGGTACCCTTGCGTGAGACGTACCCATTCAGTCAATGGGAGCCCATGTACGCGTCGTACGACTGGCTCCTATTGACTTCTATGGGAGTCCGACTGAACCGAGTCTGGCAGCATACAGCCGCATCGTACTAGCTCGGTCGGACTGCAGGACTCCGGCTCGGTCAGAAAACTCTCCGGATCCGGCTCGGTCAGAGTGCTTTCCAACCCGGATCGGAATCGGCACCAAAATATTGAAACTATAGACAAAATTGAGGCAGATTATTTTTCTGACATGTAGAGGTTCATAAAGGGTTAGGATTCTCTTGACCATACAGTTTTGTTGCTGTAATGACGCACAGGGTGTTGTATAAAATCATCTCTAAGTAGCATACGTGAACCTTCTTCGAGACACTATCTGCGCTATAATGACCTGGTACAGGTGAACCCTGCAGTCATCTTTTCATTCTTTATTATTTGCCCTAAAGTCAGACAGCATTTGCAGCAATGGTGAGCTTTCATGACTTAAAAGAATAACAATGATTGGCAACAATTGCTTCTTTACTTTAAAAATGTATCTTTATGTAATCTGGCAAGACATCCTCCTCATGCACCCCTAGTCAACAGAGAAACACAATGAGACAAATTACAGTTATTTATTCACATGCATTTATTTCACAGGGTCTGATCAAATGTGGTACTCTGGTAATGGGACTTCATGTTGCTTTGATTTCTGGTATCTAGGTGTGTGTCTATTTGCTATCCTTGTGCAGGGGCCATGCAAGTCTTCTCTGTATCATACCAATTTCAGTATATGTGCAGTCAAAGTGAGCACTTTACTGAAACTTTAGCTCATGAGTGACATAGCCTTATTACAGCCGCTATAACTGTACACCTTTAAAATGGACATCTCACCAGCTCTGAAGATGCTAATGCTCACTTTTTGGTCTGATGGTTTATCGGTACAGGCTGCAGTTTTTTCATTATTGACACATTTCTGACTAATGTGAACCATCCTCTATTGTTTTACAATGCTCTTCCTAGAATCAATTGACCTTTCAACATTACATGATGAAACAGACATATTTTAGTCTTGAAAAAGTCCATTGGATGAAACATGTGTTGGCTGTCGGATGCTTTTTATTGTTAAAATACTTCAACTTAGGGGCCGATTCCGATGCGGGTTGAAAGGGCACCGAAGTGATCCGGCCGGAAAAACTACAAGCCGTACGCGTGTTTTCCGCCCGACTGGTACAGCTGTACGAGCGAGCAAGTACGATGTGAGTATCGTGAAATTCACCGACCGAGTCGTTTCCGGGTCCGAACCGCTCCGTACGTCTCGGTCGAAAGCTAACCGTGGCGTGCTATGGGTGTGATTTACGACTGGGCCAGTACGATGCACGCGTCGGACAGCCTGTGCGATCCGGAGTGTCCAGCTCGCAAAATGTCCGGGTGGTTGCCTTTGGGGTTCCGCATCGGACCCCCTGTTACCCGCAGACCTACGACACGGACATAGGGAGAGACCCAAGGGTCCCCCCAACACAGGCATGTATGGTGCGGATGGCATCGACGCGTACCCACTCTAGGGGCGCCCTTGCGCGAGACGTACCCATTCAGTCAATGGGAGCCCATGTATGCGTTGTACGACCGGCTTCCATTGACTTCTATGGGAGTCCGACCGAATCGAGTCCGGCAGCATACGGTCGCATCGCTCGGTCGGACTGCAGAAAGCCGGCTTGGTCGGAAAATACTCCGGATCCGGTTCAGTCGGAGTGCTTTCCGACCCGGATAGGAATCGGCCCCTTAATAGTGAAAAGATTTCACAGACTTAAGGACTATTACATCATTACTTTACAGATACAGAGTACAATATTACTCAAGCATGTGCTCCGATTCCCTTGTTAAATAGATCACTGACAGTATTATCGACTACACAAATATAGTGTTACAAAAATATAGGGACATAAATATCGTTGTCAAAAATATCGACATCCTAGCTTTATAATGGTAAGTACCAAAATATCGAGAGAAAAAATATCGTTAAAAATATTGTTGTTAAAAATATTGGTTTTTTAAATGTATAAAATATAATGTAACATAAATTAAATAACACATATAGGTGCCAATTCCGATCCTGTAAAACCTGGGTACAAATGGTCGTACGGAGCGTTTTCTCCGTACGACTCGTACCCGGGAATTCCACCGTACAAACCAGCAAGTACGATTCGTACAGAAATACCATTTCCGTACGAATCGTAAAAAGCACCGTACGGCTAAAAAATACATACAATTCCGATGCTGGACAGCGCGTACGCGACGTCCGCACGGAGTCAGGCAGCGTTTTACGAACCAGCAAGTACGATTCGTACCTACAGCACTCCGCACGGCTATATTTTTACGGGAGCCAAAAAGTGCCGGAAAAGCTAAGTACGCTGCGATGCATGAGGAAAATGGGGCCCGCTACGCGACGTACACGCCATCACCCACATCGTACGTGTCATCATGTACGGTGCGTACCCCAACATGGCATATGTATGGCCCGCACCCTCCACCCCCCTATATACGGCCCATACCCCCCACCCCCCGTATGTACGGCGCGTAACCCCCACCCCTGTATGTACGGCCCGTACCCTCTACCCCCGTATGTACGGCCCGTACCCCCACCCCCATATGTACGGTGCGTACCCCCCACCCCCCGTATGTACGGCGCGTACCCCCCACCCCCCGTATGTACAGCACGTACCCCCCACCCCCTTTATGTATGGCCTGTACCCCCCACCCATAGCGGGTGGGGGTACGCCTGGGGTATGGTGTGAACATACGCGGGTGGGGGGTACGTGCCGTACATACGGGGGTCGGGGGGTACGTGCCACACAAAGGGGGGGTGGGGGGTACGGTGCAGACATACGCGGGAGGGGTGGGAGGCCGGGTGGGGCCGTACGACACGTACCCCGGGCACAAGTGAACTCGGGGTAGGGCTCGTACAAAGTTCGCTCCGTACGGAGCCTTTTCCATGCGCTTGTGTGTTTGGACGGGCGGTACGGATCGTACTTGCGCGCTCGGACTTCAGTTTTACGATTTGTATGTAAAACTGTCCGGTGACGTCTCGTAGACTTTTCCCGAGGCGATTCGTATGTATTTTTCACGTATGAATCGTACTTCGCCGTTTGTACGGTTCTTGTAGGATTCGTACGTAAAACAATACAGATACGAGTCGTACGGGAAAAAAAAAAACAGGATCGGAATAGACCCCATAATGAAAAAAAATATATAGAATTATTATAAAATGTTAAAAATTATAAGTAATAAATATAATCTAAAAATAAATTAAACATACATATATAAAATATAATATATACATATTTACTTAATATTATTAATAAATAATTATTTTAATAAATTATAAAATGTTAGAAACATAGTAAAAATCATAAATAAATAAATAAATAAATATATATATATATATATATATGTATATATATATACACCTGTAACATAAAAATAAAAATAATATATATATATATAATAAATTGTAATATTAAAATATGTTTTTTTAAACTACATTTTACACGACATTAAGTGCAACAGTAGGGAAAGTGTTGGATAGCGTAGGGCTAAAAATTACTATTCCCACTCAAGGGAATGCAAAAGTAGGGAAATTGTTGGATAGCAGAGGGGAATAATTTACTATTCCCACTCCAGAGAGTGCAACAGTAGGGAAAGTGTTGGATAGCAGAGGGGATAAAATTACTATTCCCACTCCAGCATGTGCAACAGTAGAGAAAGTGTTGGATAGCAGAGGGGAATAATTTACTATTCCCACTCCAATGAGTGCATCAGTAGGGAAAGTGTTGGATAGCAGAGGGAATAAAATTACTATTCCCACTCCAGGGAGTGCTACAGTAGGATAAAGTGTTGGATAGCAGAGAGGTAAAAATGACTATTCCCAATTCAGTAAGTGCAACAATAGGGAAAGTGTTGGATAGCGGAGAGGAATGATTTACTATTCCCAATCCAGCAAATGAATTAGCATTAATTAACAAATAATTATTAAATAAAAAATATTTTACCTCCCACTGTATTCCCCTATAAATGACACCACCAAAGTCGTAAAACATGACACGATTAACATAATTAATTAACAATTAATTACTCAATTAATTTCAATTAACATGCATTTTTAAAAAAATTATTAATAAATGAATTCACACAATTAACACTATAAAATAACATTAAATAAATATATAAAAAATATTGAAAACTATATTAAAATTAAATTACTCCCCATCCTACTCCCCTATCAACCCACAACCCGCTCCTAAAAAATTAACACAATTAACAATTATTTAATAATTATTAATACCCAAATATTAACTTATTAATAATAAACTAATAATCACAATTAACATTATAACATATTAAATACATTAATATTAATTAATACAAAATATAAATTAATTAATTATAATTAAATTGCTTCCCACCCTACTCCCCTATAAACCCACAACCTGCTCCTAAAAGAATGACTCAATTAACATAATTAACAATTATTTAATAATTATTATTAACCAATTAATAACTAATTAATAATACATTAATTAACACTAAATACCTAAATATTAATTAATACAAATATTAATTCATTAATTATAATTAAATTACTTACCACCCTACTCCCCTACAAACCCACAACCCGTACCTAAAAAACATACACAATTAACATAATTAACACTTAATTATTCATAAGTATCCATTAAAAACTAATTCATAATAAATTAATTACCACCATTAACAATCTAAAATATTAAATACAAAAATATAAATTAATAAAAAATATTAATTAATTAGTTAGAATTAAATTACTTCCCACGCTATACCCCTATAAGCCCACAACCAACTTTGGAACTAAAATGCAAAACATAATTAATTTTTTGTATAACTACTAAAAATTATTAATATTTATTTTATTTATTTATTTATTTATAACATTTATACCCGAGGCTGTCCTGGCGCTGTGTGAAATCTACCCAAGGCTCAACACCGAAGTGAAAATATTCTGTAAACAACCAGGTTTTCAAAGCTTTGCGAAAAGCCAACAGGTCGGTCAACCCTCTGAGGTGTAATGGAAGATTGTTCCAGGCTTCGGCTGCATTCACTACAAAGCTTCTTCCACCCCAGGGGCCTTTTTGATCAAAGACACATAGACCTGCTTAGCTGCAGATAAGCGTAGTGATCTAGTAGGAGTATACCAAAATAGCCGCTCTTTTAAGTAAGCTGACCCTGTTCCATGAATCGCCTTGTGAACCAAACACAAAGGTGCCGATTACGATCCGGCAAAAAAATTCCCCGTACGACTCGTATCCGGTCTTTTTACGGTACGAATCGAACAAGTGCCGTACAAACTGGCAATCACGATTCGCATGGTAAAAAGTCCATATGAACCGCATTGGGAATTATTCCCCACACGTCCTCGGCTCGGAAAATGTGTCCGACACGTCCTCGGACGAATCACCGTACAAATGTGAAAAGTGAAGTCCGACCGCGGAATCACGATCCATCCCGTGCGTCCGATGTTACAACCGTATGGAAAAAACACCGTCCGCACCGAACACCCATAGCAACCATGGAGACATGTGCCCGCATATGCGCCGACCCCCCCCAGCCCCCGTACGTACGCACCGACCCCCCCCAGCCCCCGTACGTACGCGCCGACCCCCCCCAGCCCCCGTACGTACGTGTCGTACCCCGCGTGTATGTACACCCGTGTACGTGTCGTACCCCCCGTGTATGTACACCCGTGTATGTGTCGTACCCCCGTGTATGTACACCCGTGTACGTGTCATACCCCCGTGTATGTACACCCGTGTACGTGTCGTACCCCCCATGTATGTACACCCGTGTACGTGTCGTACCCCGCCGTGTATGTACACCCGTGTACGTGTCGTACCCCCGTGTATGTACACCCGTGTACGTGTCGTACCCCCGTGTATGTACACCCGTGTACGTGTCGTACCCCCGTGTATGTACACCCGTGTACGTGTCGTACCCCCCCGTGTATGTACACCCGTGTACGCTCGAGTCGTACCCCCACCCGTGTATGTACGGTGCGTACCCCCAGCGCGTACATACACGGGGGGTATGACACGTACACGGGTGTACATACACGGGGGGTATGACTTGAACGTACACGGGTGTACATACACGGGGGGTACGACACATACACGGGTGTACATACACGGGGGGTACGACACGTACACGGGTGTACATACACAGAGGGGTACGACTCGAACGTACACGGGGGGTACAAAACGTACACGGGTGTACATACATGGGGGTACGACACGTACACGGGTGTACATACACATGGGTATGACACGTACACGGGTGTACATACACGGGGGGTACGACTCGTACACGGGTGTACATACACGCGGGGTACGACACGTACACGGGTGTACATACACGGGGGTACGACACGTACACGGGTGTACAAACACGAGGGGTACGACACGTACACGGGTGTACATACACGGGGGTACGACACGTACACGGATGTACATACACGGGGGGGTACGACTCGAACGTACATGGGTGTACATACACGGGGGGTATGACACGTACATGGGTGTACATTCACGGGGGGTACGACACGTACACGGGTGTACATACACGGGGGGGTACGACTCGAATGTACACGGGTGTACATACACGGGGGTACGACACGTACACGGGTGTACATACACGGGGGTACGACACGTACACGGGTGTACATACACGGGGGTACGACACGTACACGGGGGGTACGACTCGAACGTACACGGGGGGTACGACACGTACATGGGTGTACATACACAGGGGGTACGACACGTACACGGGTGTACATACACGGGGGGTACGACACGTACACGGGTGTACATACACGGGGGGGTATGACTCGTACACGGGTGTACATACACGGGGGTACGACACGTACACGGGTGTACATACACGGGGGTACGACACGTACACGGGTGTACAAACACGAGGGGTATGACACGTACACGGGTGTACATACACGGGGGGTACGACACGTACACGGGTGTACATACACGGGGGGTACGACTCGAACGTACACGGGTGTACATACACGGGGGTACGACACGTACACGGGTGTACATACACGGGGGGTATGACACGTACACGAGTGTACATACACGGGGGTACGACTCGAATGTACACGGGTGTACATACATGGGGGTACGACACGTACACGGGTGTACATACACGGGGGTACGACACGTACACGGGTGTACATACACGGGGGGTACGACACATATACTGGTGTACATACACAGGGGTACGACACGGGTGTACATACACGGGGGGTACGACACGTACACGGGGGGTACGACACGTACACGGGTGTACATACATGGGGGTACGACACGTACACAGGTGTACATACACGGGGGTACGACTCGAACGTACACGGGTGTACATACACGGGGGTACGACACGGGTGTACATACACGGGGGTACGACACGTACACAGGTGTACATACACGGGGGGTACGACACGTACATGGGTGTACATACACGGGGGGTACGACACATACACGGGTGTACATACACAGGGGTACGACACGTACACGGGTGTACATACACGGGGGGTATGACTCGAACGTACACGGGTGTACATACACGGGGGGTACGACACGTACACGGGTGTACATACACGGGGGTACGATACGTACACGGCTGTACATACACGGGGGTACGACACGTACACGGGGGTACGACACGTACACGGGTGTGCATACACAGGGGGGTACAACACGTACGTACAGGGCCTGGGGGGGTCGGTGCATGCATACGGGGGCTGGGGGGGGTCGGTGCATACGTACGGGGGCTGGGGGGGTCAGCGCATATGTACGGGGGCTGGGGGGGTCGGCGCGTATATACGGGGGCTGGGGGGGGGTCGGCGCGTACGTACGGGGGCTGGGGGGGTCGGTGCGTACATACGGGGGCTGGGGGGGTCGGTGCATACGTACGGGGGCTGGGGGGGTTGGTGCATACGTACGGGGGCTGGGGGAGGTCGGTGCGTACGTACGGGGGCTGGGGGGGTCGGCGCATACATACGGGGCTGGGGGGGTCCGCGCGTACATACGGGGGCTGGGGGGGGTCGGCGCGTACGTACGGGGGCTGGGGGGGTCGGTGCATACATACGGGGGCTGGGGGGGTCAGCGCATACGTACGGGGGCTGGGGGGGGTCGGTGCGTACATACGGGGGCTGGGGGGGTCGGCGCGTACGTACGGGGGCTGGGGGGTTTGGCACGTACATACGGGTGCTGGGGGGGGTCGGTGCATACGTACGGGGGCTGGGGGGGTCGGCACGTACATACGGGGGCTGGGGGGGGTACGGCGCGTACCGGGCCACCTACTCTGGTCGTTTTGCGCCGTACTTCGCTTTTCCGGCACTTTTTGGGTGCCGTGAAAATATCGCCGTCTGGACTGCTGTCGGTTCAAATCGTACTTCCTGGGTCGTGAAACGCTGCCTGAAAGCGTCCCGACGTCACGTCGCAGCATTCCCGGATCACATTCGTACGTATATTTTCGTCGGTCGGTGTTTTTTACGATTCGTACGGAAATGGTGTTTCCGTGCGAATTGTTATTCCATGTTTGTAAAGTTTTCCGACCGGGTACGAGTCGGACGGAGAAAACTCTCCGACCGACGGTTCGTACCCGGTTTTTACCGGATCATAATCGGCACCAAAGCCTTAAACTGGGTACACTTTCTAACTGGCAGCCAATGAAGCCTCCGTATCGCCTTAGAGATTGATGCATATTTAGGGATACCTGACACTAACCTAGCGGCAGCATTCTGCAGGAGTTGAAACCTATTCATTATTCCTTCCTGGATATTGAGATACAGGCTGTTACAGTTACAATAATCCAGCCTAGACATAGTAAATGCTCTAACGACTGTTTGGTGACACTCTACAGGTAAGAGCGGGAGCATTTTCTTACAGGACCTAAGAGCAAAGGACGTAGACACTGAATTTACTTGGTCTCTAAAACCGAGCTTATGATCCACCCACACTCCTAAGTTTTTTACCTTCTTGTTGTGTGCGGGGAGAGGACCCAAGGTGTCTGGCCACCATTCAGGGGTCCAAAAAGTAGGATCGTTGCTAAAGCATACCACCTCCGTCTTACTGGAGTTCAATTTAAGGCAGTTTCGGGCCATCCAAATCCCTATGGCGTTCATACAGTCCCTAAATCGGTTCGCCGTACTACGCCACTCATCTGTTTGTAATGAGACCATGATTTGAGTGTCGTCCGCGTAAGAAGTCAAACTAAATCCGAATGACTGAATGAGGGGCGCCAAAGAGGACACATAAACATTAAATATTGTCGGGCTTAGAGAGGACCCCTGCGGGACCCCACAAGGTAAAGAAAAGGACTCGGATGAAAATTCCCCTAAAGACACTGACTGACTTCGATTTGTGAGAAAGGATTTCAGAAGTCTCCATGCAGAGCCCTGAACTCGGATCTCCTGCAGCCGGTCCATCAACAAATCGTGGTGGACCGTATCAAATGCTGCCGAGAGATCTACCATGATCAGAGCAGCCTTGCCCCCTTTATCTAAAATGGTTCGGATCTCTTCAGTAGATTTCAAAAGAGCCGATTCAGTCCTGTGGCCCCCTCTAAAGCCATGCTGGGTAGGGTTCAATGCTTGCGTCGCCTCCAGAAAGAAACTAAGTTGCGTACTTAAATTCCTCTCAACAATTTTTGCAGATAAAGGAAGTCTGGATATAGGCCTGAAACTGTTGGGGTCTTTTACATCTAGATTCGTTTTTTTTAAAAGAGGCAAGATAGAGGGTTTTTTCCATTCTAATGGGAAGTATCCCTCTAAATACTTTGGGGCCGATTCCGATTCCGGCCGCAAAACGAACCGACCGACACAGACCGAATACCAACTGACACGGACCTGAGCCGTACAACCTGTGCAGTACGATGCAACGCGTGTGAATTACAACGACACGTACGGAATACAAGCCGTACGACCGAGCCGTAGGGAAAATAGTGATCTGGACGGAAAACCGATGCGATTATCACCGACCGACACGAACCCGGAATGAACCCGACCGACCCGTACCCGCGATGTACGATTTGCGCAGTACGATGGAATGCGTGTAAAACCAGACCGACTCGCACGGAGACCAAGCCGCAAGACCGACACGCACAGACAACCCGGCACACAAGCAATAGAGACCTCCGCGACTGACGCGTACCGAACACAGTAGATAGGCAGCATGAACAAGGCGGAGAAGCCCGCATGAGACAACAGCAGCGTCCGTTTCCGTCACATGAACGTCTCCTTCATGCCTACAAAACCCAAAGGAAAAAAGACAAAAAAAGGACCAAACAAGCAATGACAAAGCCAATAAATAGCAAAAAAAAACAACATGGGACAAAGACACACCCACAACTCCAACTATATAAAGGACTACAATCACTACCATCATCCCTTGCAAACAGGAGACACAGCCAGCAGCAGACACCAGTACACAGCAACCACAGACAACCTCACAACTCTCCCATCACACAACTCACACACCATCAGCACCTCATACAAAAGCACACATACATACACCCAGCAAAACCAACACAAACCCACCCTCACTTGCACCCTCACACCTACATCCCTCACCACCACCACCCATCACCATGCCCCCAAAGAAGAATCCAAAGTTCACAGATAGTACGTTAGAAGTGCTGGTAGACAAGATCATCAGTGTAGAGCCACATTTGTTTGGTACATTGGTCCAAAGGACCCCCATCTCACAGAAAGCCAAGATGTGGGCGAGGATTGTGGACAAGGTGAACGCCCAAGCACCAGCAAGGTGCACAAAGGACGATATCCAGAACAGGTGGTATGACATGCGCAGGAGGGTCAAGAAACTCATTGAAAAAGATCACGCCCTGAGTCAGTGCACTGGTGGTGGCCCTCCTGCCAAACCAGTCTACTTCAGGACCTGGTAGGAGAAGGTGCAGAACATCCTACCACCAGAGAGCGTCCATGGCCTAACAGACATCCCAGAGCCTGGTGAGTACACAAACAACATACCCAAGATTGTGTGGCAAGGGGACAGTGAAACCATGCACCACAAGCAAAGCTACACTAACCAATAGATAATCAGCCCAAGATGTGTATGCCAGTCAGACAAACACAATACCTGCCATCTCAGAGTGACTGGGAACTGTGTAATGACATGCACCAACCTACAAACAAATAGAGCAAGCCAGTGGCACAAAGCCAAATAGACCCTGCCAGACAGTTTGCCACCACAAACACACAACCTCACAGTGCAGATAACTGTCAGGAAGGAATAGTGGGGCTGCAGGTGAAGTGAGTGTATCCAAAAGCATGATGGGGCCTGTAGTCACAGATAATGGTCCCCCTCCTGATTGGCCCATCAAGACCTCTCTGAAACATGCCCACATCACAGGGAGTGGAAAATGACTGACAAGATGGCTGACACTGCATCCTGCTGCGGGGAGCACAAGGCCCTGCTCGGGGTTGTGTGCAAATCAGAGGCAGGACACCACTGACTGACATCCTGAAAGACAACTTGCACACCCTACAATGGAAGCACGTTTCATGATGGGAAGGAGGACTGACAGCCCTGACCATACTTACCAGACCCCCCCTCAACACAAACTCCACACAACTCACCGGGTACAATGCATTGACACACACCTCATTGAAATATCGCAAAAGATACCCCGTACTGGGTGCTGCTGTGTGAAGCACAGGGGCTCACTTTGGACTTGTAGCCAAACAAACACCAGGACTTCACAGTCAGCCATCTTGCCATTGCTGTCACACCCCCTCACAGGGAAGCAGAGTCAAGAGGGAGGAAGTATGGGCATGCTGGGAAGGGGGTGTAGCCAAGAGTATGATGGGACTCGCAGTCACAGACAACCTACACACACCCACATGGCCCAACAAGATCAAACTGAACCACACTCGCCTCACAGGGAGTGGGAAGGGACTGACAAGATGTCTGACACCGGGCTCTGTTGTGGGGAGCACAAGGCCATGCTGGGAAATGACCAACAAACATCAGGACTTCAAAGTCATCCATCTTGCCATTGCTGTCACACCCCCTCACAGGGAAGCAGAGTCAAGAGGGAGGAAGTATGGGCATGCTGGGAAGGGGGTGTAGCCAAGGGTATGATGGGACTCGTAGTCACAGACAACCTACATACACCCACATGGCCCAGCAAGATCAAACTGAACCATACTCGCCTCACCGGGAGTGGGAAGGGACTGACAAGATGTCTGACACTGAGCTCTGTTGTGGGGAGCACAAGGACATTCTGGGAAATGGCCAACAAAAAAAACATCAGGACTTCACAGTCAGCCATCTTGCCATTGCTGTCACACCCCCTCACAGGGAAGCATAGTCAAGAGGGAGGAAGTATGGGCATGCTGGGAAAGGGGTGTAGCCAAGAGTATGATGGGACTCGCAGTTACAGAACACCTACACCCACCCACATGGCCCAGCAATATCAAACTGAACCATACTCGCCTCACAGGGAGTGGGAAGAGACTGACAAGATGTCTGACACTGAGCTCTGTTGTGGGGAGCACAAGGCCGCGCTGGGAAATGGCCAACAACAAACATCAGGACTTCACAGTCAGCCATCTTGCCATTGCTGTCACACCCCCTCACAGGGAAGCAGAGTCAAGAGGGAGGAAGTATGGGCATGCTGGGAAGGGGGTGTAGCCAAGAGTATGATGGGACTTGCAGTCATAGACAACCTACACCCACCTACATGGCCCAGCAAGATCAAACTGAACCATACTTGCCTCACAGGGAGTTGGAAGGGACTGACAAGATGTCTGACACTGGGCTCTCTCATGGGGAGCACTAGGCCATGCTGGGAAATGGCCAACAACAAACACCAGGACTTCACAGTCAGCCATCTTGCCATTGCTGTCACACCCCCTCACAGGGAAGCAGAGTCAAGAGGGAGGAAGTATCGGCATGCTGGGAAGGGGGTGTAGCCAAGGGTATGATGGGACTCGTAGTCACAGACAACCTACATACACCCACATGGCCCAGCAAGATCAAACTGAACCATACTCGCCTCACCGGGAGTGGGAAGGGACTGACAAGATGTCTGACACTGAGCTCTGTTGTGGGGAGCACAAGGCCATTCTGGGAAATGGCCAACAAAAAAAAACATCAGGACTTCACAGTCAGCCATCTTGCCATTGCTATCACACCCCCTCACAGGGAAGCAGAGTCAAGAGGGAGGAAGTATGGGCATGCTGGGAAGGGGGTGTAGCCAAGAGTATGATGGGACTTGCAGTCATAGACAACCTACACCCACCTACATGGCCCAGCAAGATCAAACTGAACCATACTTGCCTCACAGGGAGTTGGAAGGGACTGACAAGATGTCTGACACTGGACTCTCTCGTGGGGAGCACTAGGCCATGCTGGGAAATGGCCAACAACAAACACCAGGACTTCACAGTCAGCCATCTTGCCATTGCTGTCACACCCCCTCACAGGGAAGCAGAGTCAAGAGGGAGGAAGTATGGGCATGCTGGGAAGGGGGTGTAGCCAAGAGTATGATGGGACTCACAGTCACAGACAACCTACACCCACCCACATGGCCCAGCAAGATCAAACTGAACCATACTCGCCTCACAGGGAGTGGGAAGGGACTGACAAGATGTCTGACACTGGGCTCTGTTGTGGGGAGCACAAGGCCATGCTGGGAAATGACCAACAAAGATCAGGACTTCAAAGTCATCCATCTTGCCATTGCTGTCACACCCCCTCACAGGGAAGCAGAGTCAAGAGGGAAGAAGTATGGGCATGCTGGGAAGGGGGTGTAGCCAAGGGTATGATGGGACTCGTAGTCACAGACAACCTACATACACCCACATGGCCCAGCAAGATCAAACTGAACCATACTCGCCTCACCGGGAGTGGGAAGGGACTGACAAGATGTCTGACACTGAGCTCTGTTGTGGGGAGCACAAGGCCATTCTGGGAAATGGCCAACAACAAACATCAGGACTTCACAGTCAGCCATCTTGCCATTGCTGTCACACCCCCTCACAGGGAAGCAGAGTCAAGAGGGAGGAAGTGTGGGCATGCTGGGAAGGGGGTGTAGCCAGGAGTATGATGGGACTCGCAGTAACAGACAACCTACACCCACCCACATGGTCCAGCGAGATCAAACTGAACCATACTCGCCTCACAGGGAGTGGGAAGGGACTGACAAGATGTCTGACACTGGGCTCTGTTGTGGGGAGCACAAGGCCATGCTGGGAAATGGCCAACAACAATATCAAACTCTGTCTGTGACAAGCTGGGAAAAAGCAGTGTACAGGCAGGCATCTGTTCGAAAAGTAGAAAAAGTCATGTTTGTGAACCATCGATGCATGTAGAAACTTAAATCACATTGTGTGTCTCTTCCAAACACAGGTGGTGCTGGGTACCCAGCACCAAATGATGAGGATACCCAGTCCCAGACTCTGGCGAACACTGAGCTCTCTGGTCTGACTCTCTCACTGTCCTCTTCGGATGACGACGACCAACCTGGCCCCTCCGGTGTGAGCCATAATGCAGCACCATCAGCATCAACATCAGCATCCCCTGTACCTATGCCTCCAGCATCTGGACACCGACAGGGCACCCCCACCACCACAGACAGACCAAGGCCAATCAACACCCACAGCACAGGGACACAGGACCCCTCTGAAGCTACAGCAAACACCACCAGCAACACCACCCAAGGGGTCCCAGTGTCACCTGTGCATCCCGCCACTGGTCCTGCCCGTGTGGAGAGGGGTGCTGGGGGGGTTGGGAGGCACAGGGAGCGCCTTGCAGAGGGGTCTGGACTGCATGATGACCCCCACCTGGCACGCATCTTAGATGCGTACCACGATAGCACCGGAGGATTTGGCCAGGTAGTTGGGATCCTCAAGGATATGCAACACGAGCAGGTCACCCACCATGCCTGCATGGAGGCCAAGTGGGATGACATTACTGTGGTGCATCGGGATATACTCCAATGCCTCTGCCAGATCAACACCAACCTGTCCACACCCCCCTGTGTGCCCACAACATATGTCGCAACACCATCTGCCAGCGCCACAGGGAGGGAGGAGGATTCTGGCAGAGAGTCCCTGCACCGCAGAGGCCTGCACATGAGGATCCCCCCCCCCGGAAGAAGAGGGGTCGTCCAAAGAAGGACATGTGAGAGGCAGATGTCCCAGCACATCTCCCAGGGCCTCTAAACCTGTTCAGGACAATGTCCTTTGTGCGCAACCCGTTCACCTTGTCCCATCGCACAAAACTCGCCCACATGACATGGAGGGTTCATGTTGGGCCAATGTATCAGATGACTGTGAACTTTACCATGGAAATGTCATCTACTAGCACTTCCAACTCCAATGTGAACTTTGGATTCCCAAACCAATGTACCGCACCCACCATCCTGTGCACTTCCCTCACACATGTTTGTAAATAAGCTCACCAGTACACCATACTTGCCTCTGTTGTGATTCCAAGTTGTCATGTTCAGGGAGATGTCGATCTGCTACACAACACAGTGCATGCCAAATACTGCAACAGTGTTACCAAAGTAAGGTGAGTCATAGGGATGTGACACATGTGAGGGAGACACACCACTATGGCAACACAAAACATACTCACCATGGCCATGTTACTCATCACACACAATGATGTCGACCTGAAACGCATTGGCACGCACAGACACAACACCAACCCCAGTCAGTGGTAACAAGTCCACAGGTGAGGTAAGCAGATGTCACTCAGATGTGGGAAGACAGACAACACACATAACAAAGCATAGCACAGGTACATTACACATCAGCTACACGTTTATTCCACAATAGTTGCACGGTAATTCTACGTAACAGTGGACACACACTCTCAATGTGTTGGAGAATGGAAGTCCAGGGATGTGTGGTACATCACTTGATGGGAATTGTCAGCTTCCACACTGGTGTTGGCTTCTGGGTGTTGGGGGTCAGTGTTGACAACACAACAGGCAAAGTACCCTGGGAAGGACAGACAAGATACAGTCAAAAGCACAGAAGAACAGGAGAGAAATGCAATACACATGCACAAAACATGTTGCAAGACACCTACACAAACACTAGTTAGCAGTACTACCCTATTGTGGAGTACATACCACCTGAATGGACACATCACAGCACGCATCCAGTCAAGTGGCACACAGACACACTCAGACAGCCACAGAGCTGGCACAACACATTCCAGGCGACCTCCATACATTCACATAACAACCGTGGAAACTCACATTCAGGTGAAGAAGTTGTTGATGAGCTGTGAGCGGATGTCACCATCATCTTCATCATCACTGGCATTTTGGCCCAGGCCGGGATCCTCCACAGGTGCCGGAGTTTGGTCATCACCATCGTCATCCTGGATGAGAGGCACCTGCTTCTGCACCGCCATGTTGTGTAGCATGCAGCAGACAAGGATTATTTTGCACACTTTGCAGGCTCATATGGGAGGCCCCTCCGGTCTTGTACAGGCAGCGAAAGAGGTGTTTCAGGAGGCCGAATGTCCGCTCAATCACCCTCCTGCTCCGACCATATGCCACCTCGTAGCGCAGCTCGGCTGGTGTCACAGGGTTCCTGAGGGGTGTCAGCAACCACAGCATGTTGGGATATCCGGAGTCACCTACACACACAAAAATGAACAAGTAGCTGAGTTTTGTAGGAGTGCGGAATACAACATTGACAAACACACACAATGAGAAATAGTCAGTACACACCGACAAGCCAGGCATGCTGAGCTGGCATCTGTAACATCAGTGTTGCAATGCAACTAGTCCTCATAATGTAGGCATCGTGCGCAGAACCAGGGAACCGTGCACACATATGTGTGATCGACATGTCAGCAAGACAGACCACCAGAGCATTGATCGAATGATAGTGCTTCCTGTTCCGGTATGCCTGCTCATGTGCCTGTGGTGGTATCAGGGCAACATGTGTCCCATCAATAGATCCGATAACGTTCGGCATCCTCCCCAGTGTATATAAGGCATCCTTTATTTCAGGGAGTTCAGTTGGGTTCAGGAACTTGATATACAGGTCGAGGAATTGCAACATCCCCTCCAAGACATCGCGTAGCACCCGACTAAACATCGTTTGTGACATCCCAACAGCAGTAGCCACAGTGTACTGGAAGGTACTGGAAGGTGCAAAGAATTTCAAGGCTGCCATCACCTTCACCTCTGGGGTCAGTGCTATAGGGTATGTCCGGCCAGGTAGCAGATGTGGCACCAACTGCTCCGCCGACTCCGCAATCAGTGGCCTGGTGAAGCGGTACCGTCTGATGCAATCGCGTTCCTGCATGGTTACAAGGTCTGGGAACGGCCGATGGACAGCTGGTGCCCTGCAGTACAGAGATGCACAAAGGAAGATTTTTAGTTCATCCACCCATGTGGCCATGACCACGATCAATATCACATGCTAGATCATAACATTACACAATATTCTGAGGTGTGTGCTGTTGGTCATGGACACATATGTCACCTACAAGACCACCACCTCACATCTCAGTTCCACATGTCCACATGAGTCCCATGTAGTGCAATGGCCAAACATCTGGCTGTGTCACCCAACCTATGTGCTGCTGCAACATTCCAAACACAAACCACAGTGACAATTCAGGCCTCATGTCTTCCAGGCATCACAGATCTTTGCCATGCAGAAACCCAGGGTCCCTGTATTGCCACGTCAACACAGCAATGGACATGGCGTAGCACGTACACACCACAAGGCAAGCGTAAGTCCCACTGGTAGTGGCCACTGTTGTTCGTGCCGGCCCAACATGTACGTCTCTTAGACACACACCCCATCAACGGTGATGCATATACCACATGGATGTGGAGACTGTCACCCATTGGGCACATTTGATCAGACACATCTGAGACACAACATGCACCCGGACTGTGGGTGCACATCAGTATTGTGGCTACAGGTCTCACTGTGACGTGCATGTCATCACCCCCAGGACTTAGGGTGTATATGTCCTGTCCTAAGCATATCCAACCTGACACTGTGTCCGTGACTCATGCCCATTACTGTACAATTGCATATCACAGTGGTAATGTGCACAACACACAAAGGATTCTGCCCCCATGTACACGTGCACAGCCTGGGAGTGGCTTCACAAAGTGCCAGCCAAAAAAACAGATGTGACCCCCCAAACAATCAGGGAATGCAGCCTTACATGCCATGGGACACTGTGTGGCCAATGCTGTAGTGTGGTAGGTGTGCACAGGTGTCCTTGGCCAGTATATGTGTGTTGCATCCGTATAATAGTCACACTAATGAGGTCCGACACTGGTGACAATGTGTACGCATTGCACGGGTCATGTCCGAGCCGTGCGTACGCTTTGTCATTGAATGCAATGAGGACCGACGCGGGTGACAATGCGTACGCATTGCACGGGTCATGTCCGAGCCGTGCGTACCCTTTGTCATTGAATGCAATGAAGACTGACGCGGGTGACAATGCGTACGCATTGCACGGGTCATGTCCGAGCCGTGCGTACACTTTGTCATTGAATGCAATGAGGACCGTCGCGGGTGACAATGCGTACGCATTGCACGGGTCATGTCCGAGCCGTGCGTACGCTTTGTCATAGAATGCAATGAGGACCGACGCGGGTGACAATGCGTACGCATTGCACGGGTCATGTCTGAGCCGTGCGTACGCTTTGTCATTGAATGTAATGAGATTCGATGCGGGTGACTATCATGCATACGCGTCGGACAGGCATGGTCCGAGACAGGCGTACGCCTTGGCCATTGAATCATATGGAGACGGGTGCATGTGTATATTCAAAATACACGTTGTACAGTCAGTTGACCGAGCCGGGCGCACCCATTGGCTCCGGACTATCATGGAGACGGATGCGGATTCAAAACTTGCACGAGTTGTGCACTGGAAATTCAGTTGGATGCCTACAACAATGTTGTAATTTCAAGTGTTCCGTGAAGGTGAAGATTTGAACGATGCGGAAGGCGTGTACGAGTCGTACTTTTAAATGGATTCGCCAGATTCATAGAATGCAACCATGTTGGACCTATCACTAGGGACACATGGCACAGATTCTGTCTCTGCAGCACAGATATAAGGCTGGCTGGCCCCCAGGGAGCTCACTTGCCTGCACTACATGCTCCTGGACAACATCCCTGCTACCACTGATGCTGTTTCTGAATCCTCTGGCTCCTGCTATGGCACGTGCTCTGGAGAGGGCCCCAGCCTTCACTGAGGAGGAGAACCAGGCCCTGCTGGATGGGCTCCTTCCACAGTACAGCAAGCTCTATGGGAAAGCAGGGGAGCAGGTGAGTGTGCAGTCCACTGACTTCCTAATTATGCATGTTGTCTGACTAGCAGTACTCGCACTGTGTACACCAGTGGCAAGCATTCTCACTGACTACTTTCATCCCCCAAAGTGTGTAGGTACATGTAATGAATAGGTTTCCTGCTGCTAAAGTGCATTATTGCAAGCTTAAACTATCCAGGCATTGTTAACATGTCAGACAAGCAGGGGATTTTTCCTTCCCCATGGTTGCACTACCTGTGTAATTCATTTCCCTTTGTGATGATGACATGTATATCCAAATGTGTGCTGCACAAATCTGGGGCATGTGTATTAATGTACTTTTCACTTTGTCATCCTCACAGGTTGATGCCCACCAGAAGCAGGAGATCTGGCTGACCATCGCCCGGGCTGTTCGTTCTGTGGGGGTCTACAAGCGCCGGATCCGCAACTGCCAGAAGAGGAGGCAGGACCTTTATGGCTGGACCCGGAGGATAGCTAGAGTCCAGCTGAAGCTGTCTCCTCCACGCAGGACAGGCGGACACCGGACCCTGACTCCCCCCACATGCTCCGGATACTGGCGGTGGTTTTCCCGGACCTGGATAGGCAGCTGAAGGCCAGACAGCAGCAGGAAGGGGGTAAGTCCATGCGTAATCTGTGTACTATGTCTGACATGCTAATAGCAGTCTTTTGGCCTGGTCACACTTCCACATTACGTAGGTCTTGTAGTCCAATACTTAGGTCCCTCAATTGTGTGATGCACCCTACTCATCTGTTCCACAGGTGTGGCCCCTACAGTCTGTTGCTTGTGTCACTAGGGCACTGTGTCCCTGCAGACAGCTATGCTTCAGCTACCGGTCAGCATCTGTTCCCGTGACTCTGTTGTGTGTTTCATGGGTGGGTCAATTGTTTACACAATGCCTGAGATCTGACATGTGATCCGTGTGTCCCCTTGAGATGTGTTCCAATTGCGGGTCTGACTCGCAACATGTGGCTGGGGTATTCCAAACAAACCCATGCAGCAGGGGACTCCAATTTTGAGGCCTCAGCAGTATGTATATCAAGTATGTCACACTTGCTTAGCCACCTGACTACTGTCCAGGGCCAAATACTGTTTCACGTAGACCTGGCCAGTCATGCCTCCTCAAGGGCATTTTGAAACACTCTGTAATCCCACTCCTGTGTAAGAAATTGCAGGTTGTGCTTAGTGACTTGTGCCCTCAGGTGTTTGCCTCTGTGTCATTAGGGTGTGGCTTGTTGTTATGTACAACTGGGGTGTCCATGATTAAGAGGGCCAGCATGACATCTGAGATGTGACTGTGAGAGACAAGACCTGTGGGACATATAGGTGTGTGATAATCCGACAGCGCACAATGGTGTAAGCAACTGTGTCCTTCATGCAGCTGGGTTACATGATTGGCAGACTGTGAGGTGTTAATGTACAGGGATTTTTTTTTGCAGAGACTCATGTATGATTTGCATGATGTGGGGTCTTCTGGGTCCTGAATATGTTGTTTGCATGGGATGGGCAAGTGTGCCGGTCATCTGCAGAGTTAGCTTTACCCCTGAGCTAGGATTGTGAGTCAGTGCATATTGTTGTTGTCTGGATGCCCTGCCCCTGTGACAGGGGACATTGTTGACTGACGTTCAGGGCATCCCAGTGTCATGGCATTGAACTTGCTATGAGCGATCCTGCTTGTGTTCAAGTGTGCACCATGCACCCCATTGTGGCATTGCCCATCAGGACATGAGTACATCATACTGTGTGTTACTGGCATGCATCACAAGCATGTGAAATGAGTCTCTGCCCATCCCTTCATCCGGACACCTGTACTGAGTCAGTAGCAAGAGATGTGCTGTGTGTATAGTGACATACTCCTACATGTTCACTTGCATGTACAACTAATGTGTGGGTGGTGCATGTTGGCACATCGAACATGCAACGGACATATGTGTGAAAGTCAAGGAGGGATTTGTGTGCCATGGTTGATGTTGAGAATGACAATTGTCTTATTCTAAACAGTGTTGGCACTCTGAGCTGTGTTCGGCTGATGATGCCAGGGCTTGCCCTGTGATGTGATGTACTCACTGTGGTGTGTGCATTCGGTGTAGGTGACTGATGTTGTTCTCTTGCTTTCTATTCCTATCCAGATACATCCACGGCCACAGGAGGGGATAGCTCCACTGACCAGGAGGAGCCACAGAGCCTTAAAGGGACAGAAGGAGAGGCATCGGGTGGACCCAGTGGTATGGAGGGCGAGTGGAGCCACACAGAGGAGTCGTCAGCATCCCCCCCAGCTGAGACCACAGCAGCTCTGAAGATGACTCCCTTGTGGAGGTGGGTGTCAGCAGCCACCAAACCCCAGCTAGTGAGGCTGTCCCCTCCACCACCACCCTACCATCGTCTCCCATCCCAAAGGTCCCTGTGGGCTCCTGTGTTTGTGAGCATGTCTCCCTTGTGTCAGGCACCGCACCCCCTGCCCCTGTGTCCCCTGCTGCCCTGAGTGAGGAGTCTGTGGACTTACTTAGACAGATCCATGTAAGGCAGACGTCAATGCTGAAGGTCCTCCATGCACACACAGGTCTGTTGACACAACTGGTGTCATTCATGGAGGGCATTTCCATGGACCAATCAGTCCGTGGCCTCCTCCCTGATGGCAGCAGTGTCCCTCCTCCAACAGTCCTGCACCCCTCCTACCCCTGCACCACACACAATTCCTAGCACCCTACCTGTCCCAAGCACAAAAAACCCCAAACAAAGGTCTAGACGTGCACACAAGCAAGCGCAGGGGATTGATACAACACTCACAGGGGCTGGTTTGCAGACACACACACAGTCATCCACAACCACTCCGCAGTCCTCCGAGACCTCTCCCTCCCAGCCCCCTTCCCTTGCCGCACCTGCAGCCCCATCTCCCCAGAAGCTCTTCCTCTGTGACCTTGGCCTCTTCCCCACCGAACCAGCAGATCCTGATTACAAGGGGAAGAGAAAGTCCCCACACACAGAGGGGAGTGCCACTCACACCCGGACAACCTCTCCCAGGCGCAGTCAGACCGAGACGCCCACCCGCAAGTCCCCCCGGCACCAGAAGAGCAAGACCCCCCGCCACCATGCAGCTCCAAGGCAAAGTCTCCGTCCTCCATCCCCCAGGCCACCACTCCAGAGGTTCCCCAGCCACTCCCTGCCCCTGGTTCCCCCACCCACAGAAACACCATCCCCAAAATGCAAAAGCAATCCCCCCCTAGCACTTGCTCCTCCACACCTGGTCAGACGGTTAGTGCCGCTGATGTGGGGACCGTGTCCCCCCCTGCCCTGCTGACCTCACCTGCCCCCATTCCGCTCCCATGGATGTAGGCACTGCATTGGAGTCCATGACCACCCCCTCTGACTTGGGCACTGCAGTGGTGAGCCAATCCACTCCATCTGACCTGCCCACTGGAGTTGTGCCGGCACCCACCCCATGTGACTTGTGCCCCACAGTTGTGACAGCACCCACCACTTCAGTCAGCTCCACTGCAGTTGTAAGTGTCTCGCCTGCATCCACCACCCCTTCACTGCCTCCTTCTGCTGCGCCCTGATCCTGTCCCTGCGGTGTCTGGCCTGCCCCCATGTATGTCCCTCTGAGGGGATGACCCCGGTCCTTAGCAGTGCAGGCAAGCAAGGTGTGACAATTGTAACTCTAGTTTACTCCTTGGCATTTGGACATGGACTGGCCATTGGCCTTTTGTTTGAACAGACGTTTAACTTTTAATATGCTGAATAAAGCTTTTTTCTTTATGCCTGTGAACTTGATTTAGCTGTACATTATGTTGATGAGGTTTAACATGCACTTGCACCTGTGATGCTTTGTTTACAATGTTGAATACTGATGTGTTGCTGTGAGGTACTCCCTGTGGTCCATGAGATATGTATCCTATTCTGGCGGGTATCCATGTCATCCTTTGCAGCTAACTGCGTGTGTCAGGATCAACTATTTGTGGACATCTCTCTGTGAGCATTTCATTTGCATGGTCACATCTCTGGCTTTCACTCATGCACATATGATGTGCTTCCCATTGTCCAATTTGTCACTTCCACAGACTTTGTGCTCATCAACACTGGACCTACATGTGTGGGCATCATTGGTATAGGAACAACTGGGTCCTCTGTGTAACTTGCTAAACATATGTTTTGAGTATGTGCAGATGAGTTAGGGGAGACTCACGGACCCAGGCTGTTGTGACCAGAGCCTTCATTGTGTGGTAACTGATGGCTGACTGACCAAGTGTTCTGCAGACATGAGTGTGACTTTCTTTGAATATGTTTGGCACAGCTGGGCTTGTGTCCCCTCAAGTAAGTGTGTTGTCCAGTGACATGGCGTGTGTTGTATGAGCATGTGTGTGTGTCCACATCCCTGTTCATACACAGACAGTGTTCCCTTGATATGTTCCTGTTGTTGATGCTTGCTGAGTGGTACTGGGTTCATCCCACTACTTTTCCAATGGGCTACCAGATGTGTGGGTGCATGACACACTACTGTTAATTGGTGTATCATCATTGGGATTTGTCAGTTCTGAGTGGTGATGATGTTGTCAGACACAGATGGGACACAGTCAGGGTTCCTCAAGGCACCTGTTTATTTGCTAACTCATGTAGTTGTCCCTAGGTGGTAGTTTTCAGTGATTGAGACATTTGTATGTGTGTGTGACTGCTCCCACTTGTCGGGTTCATGGCTGCGATGCTGACAGGTGTCAGCATGTGTGTCTTGTGGTTCTCCTTGGCTTCTGCATTGTCCTGGGACTGTGCAAGGGATTCTGAAGGTTACGTGAGCTTTGAGGTCATGCCCATGTACCGCATACTGTGCAGTATTTCTGTCATTCCCCAGGGTTGTAAACTGTCCTTGTGTGATGTGTCTGTGCACCTTAGATCCTCCCAACATTCCTGTGTTTGTCATGGGTGCATGTGCAATGTCACCTGTCCATGCGGTCTTCACAGATACACATTGTTGCAGTTCAGGGTGTGTGGTGTTGAGGGTGGACTGATGTGAATGTTTGCATGGATGGTCCCCTAGCTCCCGTTTGTCCATGGATGAGGGGCCATGCTGAGTTATTTGTGTTTGTGTAGGTGTGATGTACATTTGTGGCACAGGACACATGTCTAGGTTTCCCAGTTTGTATGACATATGCATTTGTCATCACAGTGGAGGTGTCATGCATGCTTGTGTCAACCCAATGTCTGGTCCCTGGGGGTAGTGTTGTTGTGTGTCAGTCTCTTGCTGTGTTAGTTGGTTTACATTCCAGCTTGTGTCACATGTGTCTGTTGTGCTCCCTCTCATCTACTAATGCCTGATTGCCCACTGAGGGTGTCCCAATGATGGTTTACTTTTGTATGGCACTGTATCCACATCTGTGTCACTGTGGTTCTGCCCCCCTCATGTGTTGTGTAGTTGCCTGGGGATACTGTGACACACACACACATGCTGTGTCAGATGTGCAGTGTGAGTTTGCTTGTTTGTGTTTGTGCACCGGCAATAGTGTATTGGTATTGCTGTTGTGGGCCTTTGTCTAGATGCTGTTTCTGTGATTTTGCCTGCTGTCCCTGTGAGTCATATCACATCATTGTGCACATTCATCCTGGTTATTAGGTGCCATTGCTGGCATGGAATGTGAGTTTGTGAGCTGACACCTACAGTCTACACATGTTATTTTGATTGGTGTGTCTATTTTCGAGATGTGTGCATGCTTGGTGATGGTCACTTCTGCTCTTGTGTTATTGTACACTGTATGCATTGTCAGCTCCCATGTGTGGTGCTTATCTGCACATGGCCGAGAGTGTGTTATGTTTTCACAGCACTGTTAGCCTCACCACATCTCTGTGTGTATGGGACACAACCACTAGTTTGCCCCAGAAGTGTTTAATGTGTCAGGAGCAGGGATCATACATGCTGTTTGTTATTTGCAGCTTTGAACATGATGACACTTACCTTTTGGTCACTGTGATGAGGGGGGTTTAGTCCCCATCACCACAATGCTCAACATCTGCTGCATTTTGGAAGCCCACACTTAACTTCTGTTCTACACAGTGAGGGGGTGTTCTTTTTACATTGCCACAGTGCTATGGTGATGCTTGCCTTGTGTATGTCTCACTCATGTGTTGGTCACACATGTGCTGTTACTTACATTGTATGTTCGTAGCCATAATCACTGTTGTGGGCATTTGTCACAGACTACACACTGTTGACATGATGTTAGGGGGGATGTATTTTGCTGACATACCTGATGTTGGAGTCTGCTGGATGTGTTGCGCATCACCCATCCTATGGCTGGGGGTGGCAGTAGTGATGGGCAACATAAGCGCTATGGCTGGGGGTGGCAGTAGTGATGGGCAACAGGTCCCCTATAGGTGTGGGCAGCAGGGGTGCTGGGCAACATGAGCCCTATGGCTGGGGGTGGCAGTAGTGATGGACAACATAAGCCCTATGGCTGGGGGTGGCAGTAGTGTTGGGCAACAGGTCCCCTGTGAGTGGGGGTGGCTGCGATGATGGGCAACATAAGCCC
Source organism: Triturus cristatus (assembly GCF_964204655.1). NCBI lineage: Eukaryota > Metazoa > Chordata > Amphibia > Caudata > Salamandridae > Triturus > Triturus cristatus. The sequence goes on from NC_140595.1 coordinate 444,084,184, forward strand.
TATGGGGGGTGGTTGCAGGGGTGATGGGCAAAAGGGTCCCCTGTGAGTGGGGGTGGCAGGGGTGATGGGCAACATAAGCGCTATGGCTGGGGGTGGCAGTAGTGATGGGCAACAGGTCCCCTATGGGTGTGGGCGGCAGGGGTGCTGGGCAACATAGGCCCTATGGCTGGGGGTGGCAGGGTGATGGGCAACATAAGCCCTTTGGCTGGGGGTGGCAGTAGTGATGGGCAACAGGTCCCCTGTGAGTGGGGGTGGCAGGGGTGATGGGCAACATAAGCCCTATGGGGGTAGTGGCTGGGGTGATGGGCAACAGGTCCCCTGTGAGTGGGGGTGGCAGGGGTGATGGGCAACATAAGCCCTATGGCTGGGGGTGGCAGTAGTGATATGCAACAGGTCTCCTGTGAGTGGGGGTGGCAGGGGTGATGGGCAACATAAGCCCTGTGGGTGGGGGTGTTAGTGGTGCTGGCCATGCAACCCCTAGTGTGGGCTGTTGTTAGTGGCCAGGATGTGGATCCCCTGTGTGTGTGTGCCATTTTGCGGGTATGTGTCATTTGTTTATGTGGTAGGTATCTGACTTACCACCTGCGCCATCGGCGTCGGTTCCTGAGCCGGTCATAGATGTAGAGTACTGGTTTGACCTGCGCAATGGGATTCATGATGTGTTTGTGTCGTTCACGCTGCTTGTTTCTCCGTCTCGTACCCGCTGCAAGCTGGTCCGTCTCTTGGCCGTGTATTGAGTTGTGGCACGAATCGTAGCTGATATGCTTGTTTTCCGGATGCTGTGATGTCCCGTACGTGGCGAGCCGTCCGGCGCGTAGGAAGTACGCATCGTACTTGTCATGCCGGAAACTGCTATGGATACTGCTTCCGGGCGACTCGGTTCAGCGTTAGGAGTTACGACTCGGACGGAGAATGGAGCTTGAATCACAGCCTATGTGTTGGTCAGGTTTTTGGCAGTTATGCGCATCGTACTTACTCTACAGGACGGACCGGCTCCGGGTACGTGTAGGTCGCACGGTAAGGCTACAGACAGCTGTCCGACCTGCTATCGGAATCATCCCCATAGCATTAAAAATGGGGGTCAAAACTCAAGAGATCGGTTCTGCCGCTAATTTTGTTATAGGTGTCGGATAAGGGTCAGTAGGCGAGCCAGATTTAACCCACATAAGAAGATTAAAAGTGTCAGAAGCTGTAAGCTGGGCAAATTGATCCAGATGAGCTTCCTTTTCTGAAATTAGGTCAGCCGTATTGCCCAGCGTCCTCTCGGATTTAGCATGAGAGAAAGTGGAAAAAATGGCATTCACTTGCTCATAAAAGAAATTAGCCAATTTGTCACAAAGTTCGTGACTTGGTATGGTAGTAATAGCCACAAGACTGGTGACTGTGTTAAATAATTCCCTTGCTGAGTTTTTTGCGTTATTGATCTTAATGGAAAAGAATGTTGCCTTAGCATTAAGGATCAGCTGTTTATACTTAGCAAGTCCACATTTGTATTCCTTCTTATCACAATCCATATAATTATTTCTCCATTTTCTCTCCAAATGTTTGCAGATCAATTTTTGATCCCTTAAATCCTGTGAATACCAAGGGGCGGAGGGTACCTGTCTTGTAAAATGGCACATTTTACTAGGAGCTAGTTTTTGACCTGCTTCTTCTAACCAGCTGGAATAAAATCGCGTAACCTCATCAAGGTTACTAGGGGGCAAGATTAAGGTCTTGTTGAGGACCTCAGGGAGATCTCCAGCCGTTACTTTGTTCCATGCTCATATCACCAGTTTTTTTTTCATTGGCTTCTGAGAATGACGCTCAGGGATAGTAAGGTTAAATAGAACTGCCTTGTGGTCAGACCAGAGTAATGGAAGTATAGACGTAACCTGCAATTGTGGGTTGTTAGAAAAGATACCATCAAGTGTGTGTCCTGCCTGATGGGTCACACCAGTCATAAGTTGCTCTAGGTTATTGCCCTTCATCAAATCTAACATTTTGGCTGTGTCTCTATCGGAAGAGGCTTCCAAATGAAAATTAAAATCGCCTAAAACAGTATAGGAGCTAGCGTTAATACCACTTTCCACAAGTCTTCCCGCCTGATCGCAAAAACCACCTCTAGGGTCAGGTGGTCTATAGATCAGTGAGCCTTGAAAGGTGTACTGAGAGGATAGGCGAAAGGAGAAGTACAAAACCTCGCAACCTTCCACCCCTCCCGGATTAAATGTAGCGACCAGCAAGGAATGGTAAATGACCGCTAAACCGCCTCCTCTACCAGTAGGTCTATTCAGCGTATAACATATATAGTTAGGAGGCGTGGCCTTAACTAGGTCTAGACCTGAAGCTTGATCTGTCCAGGATTCTGTGATGAAAGCAATCTTTACGCTTTCATCCTCTATAAATGATGCACACTCCAAGCTATGTTTAATTAGTGATCTTACATTCATGAGGACACATTTCCAAATGGAGGTACTCATCTCCCTATCTAACTTTCCATAATTTCTAGAAGAATCTATAGTTTAAAATAAAAGCTCTGAAATTTTGATTCCTCACCCTGGGCATCCCTTAAAATGCTCCATGAGCTGACCGTCGGGATTAATACGGAGGCAGGGATAAACACTATTGTTAGAGTTGGTTTTAAGATCAATATTTTTTTTAAATGTACTATCATACTGCAGTTTAAAAGAAATACCTGAACTTCCCTGAACAGGGGGGCTGGCGCAGATCGCGGAACGATCCTGGACAGGCGCAGATGGGCTTGCCTTTGGCACGCCGCTGGCGTGCCGCCGGCGCGTTTGCGCCATTCAGTGTTTAAGTATGCGCTGTGTGCCAAAAGACTAGCCCGCCAACCCCGAGACTGCCCAAGATGGCGGACCCGCGCTCTCACCACAGGAAAGCCAATGCCAGCACTCGAGATTACAGGGAACAAACACCAAAGCGCAGGTAGGCCAAAGAACTGGTTAAAATGCTGTTTAAAAACGTTTTTTCTGTTAAAAAATCATACATCGGGTGCAAACATCGCAATAATAGTAGCAGTGAAAAGAAAAATACTCCCGGCTGAGCATCAGGAGAAAATCACACTGAGCGCGCTCGCGCCAGTCAGTGTTTAAGTATGCTCTGTGTGCTAAAAGACTAGCCCGCCAACCCCGAGACTGCCCAAGATGGCGGACCCACGCTCTCACCGCAGGAAAGCCAATGCCAGCACTCGAGATTACGGGGAACAAACACTAAAGCGCAAATAGGCCAAAGAACTGGTTAAAATGCTGTTTAAAAATTTTTTTTTGTTAAAAAATCATACATCGGGTGCAAACATCGCAATAATAGCAAGAAAGATACTCCCGGCTGAGCCTCAGGAGAAAATCACACTTAATACATTAATTATAATTAATTTACTTCCCACCCTATTGACCTATAAACCCACAACCCGCTACGGAACTAAAATGCAAAATTTACTTTAAAAAAAAATAATAGCGTCTAAAAATGTAACACACATATGAAAAAACAAATGCAATACTTAGACAAAAAAATAGAACACATACATTTAAAATACATGCTAAAGTAGATAACACTAACAACGATGTTTTTAACAACAGTATTTTTGTAAACAATATTAATGACCGATATTTTTAAAAACTATATTACTTACCTTAGACTCGATATTCTTTTTTTTTTTTTTTATAAACATTTTTATTGGCATTTTTGGTTTCCAGCTACACTCAGGGTAAAACAACCAAACAAACAGGTCAGTATTGAGCACCACCCCCACCTTGCCCGCCCTCCGCCCCCACCCCTGTCTCAGCACAAAGGAAGTCTGTTTCGGACTTATGCGCGGATGACACCAGCGTCTTCAGTATACACCACTGTCCGTGCCCTAGGGCTGTAGACGTCATCCATGAACCATGCCGGCCCCCTCCACTCCGCCGCCCCACTAGAGCCCCCCCTCCAGGCCGTGATACCTCCGCCATCGGGACCACACCCTGGTGAATTTTTTGGGGCAGCCTCGTGCCTTGTACGTGACCCTTTCTGCCGCCATGTAGATGTCAAGACCTCTCCTCCACTCCTCCAATCGGGGTGGTGAGGGCGCCCCCCAGTATTTTGCTACGTCCCTCTTTGCCACCACCAGAGCCAGCACCAGGAAAGTCAACAGCGGGCGGGGGAGATCCACATCATGTGTCATACCCAGTAGCACTAACTTGGGGTCCTCCTGCAGTGGCACCTCCAACACCTTACTCAGTTCCCCTAGGATCCCCCGCCAGTACTCCTGAATCTGCGGGAAAAGCCAAAGTACATGATAGAAAGTCCCTCCCTCCCTTCCACACCTCAGACACGACGTGTCCCCCACCCGTCCCATTTTGAACAGTCGGAGTCTATCAAAGTACGTTCTATGCAGAATATTGAATTGGATCAGCCGCAGCCGGGACTTAATCGCCACCTCTCGTGGGTGCATGAGAACTGTATCCCAGTCCACCTCGTCCATCTCACCCACGTCCGCCTCCCAGGTCACCCGGAGCGCCCCCATATTATCAGGCATATTGTTCATGAGGGTCCGATATGTGAGGGACACCGCCCTTTCCACCATGTGTTCCTGCAACAGTCTCCCCTCTAGTGGTGCGTATTCGGGAAGAGAAGCCGTCTGTATCCCTTCCGCCTGCCAAGCATGTTTCAGTTGCACGTACTTATAGTACTGCGTGGGGAGCAATCCAAATTCCCTGCGGAGCACTGAAAAGGATTTCAGCTCCCCCCTCACTAGCACGTCTCCCAGTGTCGACACCCCGATGTTATCCCAGTGTGTGAACCCCCTCAACTTGTTTAGTTCTGGTAGCCACGTGCAACGCCATAGGGGCGTCTGTCTACTTAGTTTCCTGTCCCAGCCAATCTCCCGGGTCGCCCTTTTCCAAATCGCCAGGGTGATTTTAGTGGCCATCAGTAACCGTCCCGTACCCGTGCCACCATATAAGTAATAATGATACGAGTGGGCGCCCATGACATGTCGTTCCAAAGCAAACGTCGGGTGCATTGCCGGGGCGTGAAGCCAATCATTAATGTATACCAGGTGTTCCGCCCAGTAGTAGGCCTCGATGTTGGGAAGCGAGATCCCCCCGCTATACTGGTGCCTCTGCAGGGTCTTTATCGGCACCCTGGGTTGTCTACCGAGCTAGAGAAAGCTACGGAGTTCCGAATCAATTTCTCGAAAGACCCGCCTAAGGACCGGATAATATTCATTCTGGAACGCATACAGGAACCTGGGCAGCGTTATCATTTTAAACATGGCTGCACGCCCCAGTAGCGTAAGCGGCAGCCGACGCCATCTTTGCGCATCCTCCACGAAATTGGTCAGAACCCTCCCAACATTCCTGTCGTAGGAGACAGTCCGGTCTAGTGTTATAAACACTCCCAGATATTGAAACCCCTCCGTCGTCGCCTGGAGCCTGTCTGGGAGACACGGCAAGTCCCCCCGCCACTCCGGGGCATATAGCACCAACTTATGCCAGTTTACCCTGTAACCCGAGTGGGCACCATAGCGCTCTAGCTCTAAGAAAATTACCGGGATTGTCGTGTCGGGGTGCGTAACATACAGAAGGACGTCGTAGAGAGATATTTTTACCTCCAGGTCATCTAGCGGACCCTTCCGAAAACCTCGAATCTCCGGGTGTTGTCTGACCCGCGCCGCCAGCACTTCTATCGTCAACGTGAAGAGCAGGGGGGACAACGGACATCCCTGCCGCGTACCCCTGCAAATAGGGAATTCCCCCAATGTAACCCCATTGACCCTCACCCGCGCCCTCGGGCCTGTATACCGTAGTCGCACCCATTGGCGGAAGACAGGTCCGAATCCCAGACGCTCCATGACGCCCTCTAGGAAGGGCCAATGCACCGCATCGAACGCCTTTTCCGCGTCCAAGGAGAGAAACCAATGAGGGTCCCGTCGGCCACTCACCACCTGTAGCCAGTTGTGCGAGCGCCTCATTTTCAATCTCGTCGCCCTACTGGGGAGGAAGCCCGTCTGATCCAGGTGGACCAAATCTGGGATCACCCGCCGCAGCCGGAGGGCCAGCACCGTCGCCAGTAATTTCACCTCGGTGTTAAGCAGCGATATCGGGCGGTACGACGTGCACTCCTCCGGCGGTTTCCCCTCCTTGAAAATCGGGACGATCGTGGCCAATCTAAGATCCGGGGGGAGACACCCCTCTCCCCGCGCCCCCTCAAATAACGCCAACATATGGCGAGCCAGAAGATCCGCCGTTTTTTTAAAGAATTCCGCGGGGAACCCGTTCGGACCCGGCGCCTTCCCCAACCGCAGCTTGGCCAGCACCTTTTTAACCTCGTCTAACGTAAGGGGGGCCTCCAGCTCTTTGATGTCTCCATCTGCGAGCGTCGGTAGGTCTAAATCCGACATGTACTGTAGCGCGTCTTCTTGCGCGCCCAGGTCTCGAGCAGCATAGAATGCCCGGAAGTGCCCTGCAAAGGCTTCCGCGATCTGCGCATCGGAATTTACTAAATTCCCCCTATCATCTCGCACCTGTTCTATCCACCTTGCATCTCTCTCTTTTCTACTGAGCCATGCCAATAGCTTGCCTGACTTATCACCGACGTCATATAAACGGTGGAGCGTTGCCAACGCCTGTTGTTTGGCTGCTCCCGTAGCCAGATCCCGGTACTGCCGCTGATCGTCAAGCAACCGGCGCAGTGTCTCCCGTGCCGGGTCCGCGAGGTACTCCCTGTCCAGCTGAAGTACCTGGCTCTCCAGCACCTGTAGTTCCCTTTGCCGTTCCCTATTTTCCTCTGCAATCCTATCCTGGACTCTACCCCGCATGACCGCCTTCATAGATTCCCAGAGGGTCACCGGCGACGACACCGAGCCCACATTGTCGGCTAGGCAGACTCTAACATCCGCCCGAATGCCCTTCAGCACCTTCGAATTCTGGAGGTCCCATGCTGAGACTCGCCACTGCCCCCTCCCCGGTACCCGGGGGGCCACTGTCACCAGACGGGGAGAATGATCCGACAGGCCCTGTGCTTTATAGTCAGCTCAAACATCCTCATTCAACATGTGACGCGCCATGAAGATATAGTCCAACCGGGAATACACCCTGTGGGCCCCCGAGAAAAAGGAGTACTCCCGCCGTGTTGGGTGTAACCAACGCCACACGTCCGTCAGACCTAGAGTCTCCATCGTGGTGGCGAGGGCCGTCAGAGGCCGGTCCCTTCCCCTATCTCCCGTCCTGTCCAATTCCGGGGCCAGTACATCATTGAAGTCGCCCCCAAGTACTTGCACCGTGTCTGATGTGGCAAGCAGTATTTCCGCCACGCCTTTTAATGTGGACACTTGCAGCTTAGGTGGAGCATAGACCGATACTAACGTGTACTCCCTTCGGCGCCACACTCCCCGGACCCCCACGTAAGTTCCCAGTGAGTCCGTCCATGTCTGTGTCACTCGAAACGGGTGTGTTTTTCGGACCAGTATCGCCACCCCTCTTGAACCCTGGGTAAAGCCCGCATGTGCTAGAACCATGTAGTGACCCCGGGCTAGGAATCCACATTTAGTCCCCATAAGGTGCGTTTCCTGTAATAACGCTACGTCCGGGCCGGCCCTCCTAATGTATGCGTTTATCAGGCCTCTCTTAATTTTGCTACCAAGCCCATTGACATTCCACGTTAGGATTAAGAGCCCTTCCTCCGCTACACCTTGTGCCACCGTCGTGGTAGGCATTGCAACTCCAGCCACGTGTACTGTCTCGGGGGTACCTCGCTAGCGGGCAAGCCACATGGTGTGTCGTGTGTGCCTGTAATGACCTGTCCCCAACCCCTCCCCGCCCAGCCATCCCCAACCGTCCCGTCCCCCCCTCCCATCCCCAAACAAACCCAAACTGTAAATTGCCAACACTCCCCCGCTCCCACCCCCTCCCCACCTCCCCCCCCCACCAGTCCCATTTCCCACAAACACAGGACTGCTGGCGGAGTAGGCCTGTCGCCCTCCCTCGCTATCCCACCCGGCGTTAACCTATCTCGTGCCCTCTATGGGAACAACACTAGAACAGTCCCAGTCTGCCCGACCCAAGAGCACCATACATCAACGACCAAATGAGAAGACTAACAAAAGATATACACAAGCAAGAAATAACAGAAAAAAAGGGGGGGGGGTGTGACCACTTGTGTGCTCCATCAGGCATAAGCTGCAATCAAGATTGTCCGGACCAGTCTCTCTCAGGAGTGGGAGTCTTGGGTTTCAGGCCTCCGCTCCTCCGTAGGATCGGGTGCATCCCGCTCTAGATCTCGGATCGCGACTTCTAGCGGGTGTATGGAGCTCTGCGCCGTCCCTCCTTGTCTCGGCCCTTGGGTCGTATCCTCGACGTCCTCCTCCGAACTGCCACTCCCCGCTAGACAACTAAAGCGAGATCCCGGCCCTCCAGCCCCTCCGGATGACGGGGAGTCCCTCTTGCGGCGTCGTGGCGAACCACCTTCCGAGCAGGGTGTTTTACGCAACCTCTTCCCAGTTCTCCGCCCCGACTGTCCCCGGGACTGCCGGAGTGTCAGCTCCTTGGGACGTGCGCCACTGCCACTCGGCCGCTCCCGGCCCTCCTCCCTGTCGGCGGGGCGTCGGTCCATCGTCGGTCGTGTCTCCAGCCAGTGCCAGGCCTCTTCCGGGTGAGTGAAGAAATGCGTACCCCCATCATAGATCACCTTTAGGTTTGCCGGGAAAAGCAGCATGTAGGTAAGGCGGAGGTCTCTGAGCTTCGCTTTGACCGCGTCAAAGGCTCTCCTCTGTTTTTGCACCTCCTGACTGTAGTCCGGGAATATCATACGGTTCATGTTTTCTATCCGGAGCGCCCCCTTTTTCCGGGCCTCCCGCAAGATCAGATCCCTGTCTGCAAAATTGAGGAACCGGGCAATGACGGGACGCGCCCGCGCCCCTACCGGCGGCTTCACTAGGAGCGCCCTATGTGCCCTTTCAATCATAAAGCAGTTCGAGAATGGGGCCTGCGGGAACGTGTTCGTCAGCCAGGTGCGGAGAAACAGCGCCATGTCCGATCCCTCAATGCCTTTCCTAAAGCCCACAAAGCGGAGGTTATTGCATCTCGCCCTGTTTTCCGCGTCGTCCACCTTCCAGAGTAGTTGTCGGTGCGATGCCTGCAGTTCCGCCACATCTCTGCGGAGGTGGGTGATGGTATCCTCAGCCTCACTGATCCGGGTTTCGGCCGTCTGCACCCTCTCCGACAAGTTGCGGAAGTCCTGTCTCAGTAGTGTGACTTCGGAGCCCACCTCCCCGATCTTAACCTCCAGCGCTGCCCTGGACTCCTGAATGTCCGTCCTGGAGGCTTGTATGGCCTCCATCAGCAGTTCCGTGTCCGAACGCGCCGCCGGGGGGGGAGGCGGTGCCCCCGTTTGCATCCGGGTGCGGGTAAAGTCGTCCATCATCCCCTGCCGGGCCGGTTTCTCAGGCGGGGCCTTCTTCCCCATCTCCGACCTTGAAATCCAATCCCCAACGGGCCCCCTGTCAGTAATCCGCCTCTTGGTCTCTGGGGTGGGGGCCGCGCCATCCTCCACCTCTCCCGCAGGATTCCGCCGCAACGTCCACTCCACACCGGCGGCGCCGCGCTCCGCGGGCCTAACGGTGGCGGGTCGAGCCCCGCAGGGCCCCCCGGCAGAGTGGGTTTCGCCGCCGCTGGCGGGACCCCTGTCGCAGGATCAGGCGCGGCCGCCGCTCGTGCCAGGGACAAGAAGGGAGGGGGAACAAGGGTACCGCCGCGCCGCTCCGGGCCGTGTAGAGATGTGCCCAGGGCCTACCAAGGCCTGTTCCTCAGTGTCGCGGGCCTTCGTCCAGCCGAGGCCGCTGATGGCCGCAGGACCAGATGTCCGACCGAGTGTCCCCCGCCGCTTAACCTCAAGGGCGCCGGCAATGCAGTGGCACGCCTGGCGGATCGATCGCCCCGCTCCTCACCTCACAGGCCTGCCAAGTCCCCCCGCAGAGGCACTCCGATGCGGGCGCCGTCCAATGCTCGTCGGAGCACCGAGGGGAGGCGACACGTGTCCCAGCCCCCCCGCTCCAGCCCGTCACTTCTCACCCGTGCAGGCGAGCCCCCACTGGTGCATTCGGGACAGCCAGGCTACCTCTCGCCAGTCGGCGCCGCACTCCGTCTGGCCGCGGCTCCGTCCCCTAGGTCGTGGGGGCCGCCGCCATCTTGCCGCCTCCAGGCCTCGCTCGCTCCTTGGGCAACTCCGCACGGGATCCGGCTACCAGGCGCTCCGCGGGTCATCCCCCCGCCACCGTGAATGCCTCCGGTCCCGGGGCAAGGGATTCCCGTGTCCTGCAGACTGCCAGCTTTAGGTAACTCGCCGGATTCAGAGCAGCTCTGTCAGAGCTCTCGCGAAGCACGTCTTACTCGGCCATTGCGCCGGCCACGCCCCCTAGACTCGATATTCTTGACCATGATATTCTGATAGTCGATACTTTTGTATCATGATATTTTGAACTCGATATTAATGCAAGTTGACATTAACAACTCAATATTACGTCTGTTTACCTTGATGGATGGACACTTATTTCACTTCCATAGGTAGTGGGGTGTTTGATGTTGTGGTAGCACATATATCATTATGACTACATCTCTTCAATATATATTAACCCTTTACCTATCTTCAATAAGGAGGTGCAGCATATATTTTGTACATTGCTACAGGTTGAATTAGTTGATCTAGATGTGTGCATTTTAACAGGTGCCAATCTGTGCTATTGGTCCCATGCAGTAAGGATCATGACAAACTAGAGAGTGCTGAGTGCCTAACTCACTGTAAACGGGTGGTGTTGGGAGATCAACTAAGATATATTTGATTCCTCTTTCACCTGCAGTGTAACCCCTTACAAAGGAGTGTAGAGGATTGAGGGTCTCATTAGTTTGGTTATCTAAGACTCTGAGAACTCACCCTCCACTTGAGGTTTTACCATGAACCGTGTATGCCTTCACAAACATGCTAAGTGGTAACTGGTAGAACACGTAGTCCACTGTGCTTCTAGGAAATCTGGAGACAATGCTGTCAGAATGGCAGCATTGCATACAATGTGGTCATCCCAACAGTCACACAAGATGATGAAACTAAAACATTACAGTTTACAACCAGAAAAGAAGATACACGTGCACATGTTGCCAGCATGTATTGTGCATTATTTGGTATATAAGATACTTTCAGAGCCAGTTGCATGAAGATCAACATATGAAGTGTATCCTAGCAGCAAGTCTACCCTTTAGTACCCATGGTGTTGCCCATTCTACACATGTTCTCAGGGCTGAATAATACAGTTACAAGAAAAAGAGTAGAGCCTATGAGTCAAGTTAACTCTTTGTAGTTTTCAACCATTGCTCTTCAAATAACCCTTTAGCAGCAAGACCTGCTGGTGGACTCAGATTGGGAAGAGTGGCCAACCCTATGATGTAATTGAGGTCATATCAAGCATATTCACCCTTAAGTTCCAGCATCCATGAATAATTTGTCCCTGCAGGCGTATCACTGGCAGAAAAACCAGGGGGAATTAAAGTACTAGGGAAAGATAAGGCTAAGTTCCTCATTTTTATTGGACCCTCTGGGGCCTATTCACAGATGTAAATTTAATGTGTAAGTTTACTCTCACACTTTTGAGTAACATTACAACGTTTGGCTATTCACCATTTATTAGGAGGTATGGTTCTTCAAAAGTGTAAACTTGCGTGAAACTATCCCATGAAATGCAGTGGAGTCAAATGTATTAATGTAATTTCCTTTTGCCAAAAGGAGCAGTAGTAATTCCACCACCACATATAACCAACCACTAATACTGCAACACTCTCCGATGGAAAATAATGGAGACAGGAACTCAAAATAGAACCCATAGGGAATAATATTACATTAAAATTGTTTATTCTGATAGCTTAAAAAAAAAAATATTTAGATATATATATATATATATATTACCTACTGGCGGTCGCCAGTAGGTAGTTATAGTTAGGACCTAGTTACCATAGGAAAATCGTAACATTCTTTTCCCAATAACTTTGGCGTCGGATGACAAATCTTTGCAGAATTTTAAAAACTGGTGGGGCGCTCCGGTCAGCTCCTATCCTGAAAGTTTCGGGGTGATTCGTCAAGCGGGGGCTGAGAAAAAAGGGGGGTCCCAAAACGCGTTTTCTCTATGTTATTTCCCATAGGAAATTTTGGAACAGGCTACAGCACGAACTGCTGAGCGGAATTACACAAAATTTTGCAATAAGGTAGCCCTTGGCTCAGAAAGAGACGTTTTTTTTAAATGGTGTAAATCCGTTCAGTAGTTCCTGAGAAAATCAAAAAATAGAGTTCAAAAGATCAATTTCCCATAGGAAAGTTTAGAGAAGGTTATAGCAAAAACTGCTGAACGGAATTACACCAAATTTGGCAAAAAAGGTACTGCTTGGCTCAGAAAGTGACATTTTAAAAAATGGTGTAAATCCATTCAGTAGTTTTTGAGAAATTAAGAAATAAAGATAGTGATATCTTTGGCCGCGGTGGATCCGCGCACGCTCCCGATCACGAGCTTCATGCTAATTGGCTGTCAACACTCCAAACCAGGAAGTGTTGGCAGCGGTTCTACCGAGGCACAAGAAAACAGAAAAACAAATGCACAAAACAGGAAAAGGGGGCAGGGTAGAAACACCCTGACCCCCTAGGCCTGCTCAGGGGGTCCCACAAGGACCCCCAAGGCCCCCCAAATTAATATTTTTTTAAATCGCGGGATGCGCGGAGGATCCGCGGATCTGGATGAAAATTTTAAAAAAACGAACCGCGGACTCCCGTGCTTCGTTTAATTAAAGCCCCCGGGTGGGCCAGGTCCCAGGGGCATGTGAAAAAATGTGTGGGGGGGCACCAATCCCCCCCACACTGCCCCGGGAACTGCCACCCTGTGGGGCTATATATGAATATTTGCGGGTGGCAAACAGCCCCCCGCAGCCCTCGGGACCACCACCACCAGGGCTTTTAAAAAAAAATGAAAAAAACACCTGTGTGGGGGGGCTCACCCCCCCACACGCCCCAGGGACAGCCACCTCCCTGGGGCACTAATTTTTAAAATTCGGGGGAGGACCACCACCCCCGGGGCTGTGTAGATATTGGGAGGGGGGCCACGCAGCCCCCTCCTGGAACCAATGATGGCCTTGGGGACCGCCACCCCCCAGGGCCGGCTCCAGCAGTGTCCCGGGGTGCCCACGCGGCTCCCGCCCTGTCATAGCAAACTCTGGTTTGGTTTACCTGCTCTCTCTTCCAAAAACCAAACCACATTGCTTTTCCTCACAGGAAGCTGCATCTTAGCAGCTCCCCATGTGGAAAAGCAATGCCAGCTCCCGCAAGAGGCGGAAGGCGGCGGGACTGTGTGGAAATTGGGGACCCCCCACAGTTCCCAACGATGTGGCCAGGCAGAAGAGGCCAGGGAGGGGGACCGTGCGGCCCCCCTCCCCATAAATAAAGAAAAAAAGCACACAAAAAAAGCATAGGCAGGCCCCGGGGGATGGGGTCCCCGGGGCCATAAACGTCCGGAGGAGGGGGGCCATGCAGCCCCCTTCCAAATATATGTATATTTTTTTTAAAACCACTGGGCATGCCCCGGTGGATGGGGTCCTCGGGGCCAAATATGGCCTCGGGAGGGGGGCCACGCTGTCCACTTCCGTTTAAAAAAAAAATATGTGAAAAAAGGGCAGGCCCTGGGGGATGTGGTCCCCAGGGCCCATAAAATAGAAAAGGAAAGGGGGCCACACAGCACCCCTTCTTAAAAAATAAAGATATAAAACTACACGCGATCGTGCCAGAGGCCCTGACCCCTCCAGCAACACTCTGCAAACGTGCCCAGTGGCGCATTTTTAGTTGGGGAATTAATTCCCCTTCAATACTGGGGGTCCCTGGGGGCCAACTAGCCCACCCGGAACCTCCAGTAAGTGCCACAGGGCTGCGTTGCAGAAAGGTGGTCCAGGCCACGCCCCTTTTTACACCTCTCTGCAACGCAGCTCTGTGGCGCTTACTGGAGGAGCCTGGTGGGCTAGTTGGACCCCAGGGACCCTCAGGATTCAAGGGGACTTAATCCTCCTACTTAAAACGCGCTACAGGGCGCGTTCGCACAGTGGTGAAGGGAGGAGGCGGGGCTTGATGTGACATGTGTGCAAACAGGCCCTGTGGCGTGTTTTAAGGTGGGGAATTAATTCCCCTTCAATCCTGAGGGTCTCTGGGGGCCAACTAGCCCACCAGGTACTGTCAGTAAGCGCCACAGGGCTGCGTTGCAGAGAGGTGTAAAAAGGTGCGTGGCCTCAGACCACCTCTCTGCAACGCAGCCCTGTGGCGCTAACTGGAGGTACCTGGTGGGCAAGTTGGACCCCAGGGACCATCAGGTTTGAAGAGGACTTAATGTTGAACATATATATCATATATATATGTATATTTATATGCACACACACACACACACATATATATATATATACATATATAATCAGCCCACTAGAAACATTTCTCTTTGCCAATATGAGAAATGCACTGTAAATAAATTTGCAATGTATGTCTGACTGTGCTATTGTTTGCAAAAAGAACAATTGATGGAAAGAATTCTGTACAATGGCAAACATTCACCCCAATACAAAGAGTTGGTCCTAAATTCATCGTTTTTTTGCTCCCTATACCATTCCAGTTCAGACCCATCCATATGCAAATCAGTCTTGACCCTGTTCCCCATGGGAACAGTCCAGCCCGAACTGCCAGGTCAAGTCCTCCCTGGACTGGAAACAAGCATCCTAGGACCGGTTTTGGGACGCCACCCCTCATCAGCCAGGCTAGCTTGACTCCAGTGACATGGAGAGCACGGGACCCTCGTCTGGGCATACCCGTCCCACTCGGGGTGACAAATGCAAAAAGAACAATTGATGGACAGAATGGTGCACAATGGCAAACATTCACCCCAGTACAGAGATTTGGGCCTAAATCCATCATTTTTTTGCTGTTCATGCCATTCCAGTTCAGACCAAGCCATATGCAGATCAGTCTTGACACTGTTCCTCATGGGAACAGTCCAGACCAAACTGCCAGGCCAGGTCCTCCCTGTACTGGAAGCAAGCATCCTGGACCGGTTTCGGGGTTTCACCCCTCATCAACCATGCTAGCTTGACTCCAGTGTCATGGAGAGCACAAGACCCACGTCTGGGTATGCCCGTCCCACTCGGTGTGACAAATACAAAAAGAAAAATTGATGGACAGAATGCTGCACAATGGCAAACATTCACCCCAGTACAGAGATCTTGGCCTAAATCTATTATGTTTTTGCTCTCCATGCCATTCCAGTTCAGACCCCGCCATATGCAAATCAGTCTAGACCCTGCACCTAATGATAACAGTACAGCACAAACTGAAAAAGAGCAATTGTAGTGCTATTGTCACATCAGACAACAAATATTCAACAAACTTTATGATGGAAAATCACTATAAAAACTCATTATAGCTTTATTAAATAGATGAACTAGTAATAAAAACCCAAATATAAGCTCACAATAGACATATGTGCCAACTACCATCTCGAATAGAGGTGGCCATCTGTATGGATCGATTCCTACTGACTTCATTTTTTGGAGGAAGAGATGGATGAAGAGCAACTCTTCATTCTTCAGGTTCTGGAACATCTTTTGATAGTACATCTTTTTTTAGAGGATTTAGATCCTTCACTTTTGGAGACTACTGTAACAGCAGGGCTGATAGAGTCAATGTAGCAACAGGTTCAGTCACTTAAGTCACTGATTGTTTCAAATCAGTATTAGTTAGGTTTATCAGGCATTGCACGTGTAAAGCTGGAGACTCAGCAGTCCCTCTTATTTTGGAGACTATGTCAATTTAGCTGATCACTTCTCTGTATAACTATCAGTATAACCCTAAATAGGCAGGGTACAGATTGGTCAGAACTGGAGACATCAATGCGGGCTGCTGAACAGAATCAGTCAAATGTCACTTCTTAATGTGATCAGCTGAGAAATTACTGTTTTTCTTAGCACAAGGCAATTGTGGCAGGATTAGGGTGTAAGGACCATCTACCTTAAGAACTTCCACAAGTGGTCTGTATGGTGGTCCAAAAGGTAGAGGAATGCTTTATTGGAGTAATTAACCCACTTAAAGGATCTACCCTTCAGCAGCTTTATCTTCAAAGTCAGAAGATCGATTCTTAGTCATGGATTTTCTCCTTAAATCTTAAAGATTTTGCAGGAGTTTAAAATTTAAGTAAGGTGGGGAATTTTGCTGCTTCATCTTTCTAGGGCACAACAATCAATGTTTAGAGGGATGAGCACAGATATCAATAACCATTCTAATGAGTTGATTTGAGAAAAATAAACCCTGTGATTGTTATATAAAGTGAGGTAAATAATGTGTGCATTCCTTTGCATACTTAGTTAAACCTAAAGCTGTTCTTATTTCTCCTAAAAAATATCTATTCAAGGGAACACATGGATACATGGAACTTAGTAATTACTATCCTTAGCACCTAACAATATCAGTTTGCTTCAGGACTACATAAGTAAGTAGTATGCAATTTACAGTCTTTTGTCTATCCAACAGTTGGAAGAGCTACCTTTTACTTCTGCTAATTATCCTAGTCTAACGTGATTAACTTAAAGGACTCTTTATTTTCCCATCACCACTGCTCATTTCTATGGCTGTACGCAACAAACGTCTATGAGGTGGTGTAAGAGATTGGGTTGTTGGTAGACTATGGTGTGAGTCCTGGTCAAGCAGCAACCACAATCCTTGTCAGGGTAAGGCACAAGCAAACCCCAAATTAACCTATGCTCATCCCCCTGGTAGCTTGGCACAGAGCTTAACTTGGAGGCAATGTGTAAAGTATTTGTGCAACACTTTGAACAGTCCAACAGTGACAATACCACACACAAAGATCCCACACCAAGTTAGAAGAATAGAACAGAATGTCATAAATAAAACAAGATCAAAAATACAAAAATACAATCTGCAGAACAGGAGTTAGGAATATTTAAAGAATAAAGTGTAGTATAGTGCCAAAAAGCCAAAAGCGACAATTGTGGCTATCTGTTTTAACTCGACCAGGTCAAAGTCCGAAGCTCAGGGCAATGAGGCGTAGGTTGGATAGTCCCAGATCGGCCCAGCTAAAGGTTTAGCTTCTCAGGTTTTGTGCCAAGAGTATCATTCGTGTTGGAGTGGGCCACGAGGAACAAGGATAGTGTAGTGGGCGATTTCAGTGTGGCATGAAGAGTAGGCTGGGTGTCGCAGATGGGCAGACTGAAGCTTTGTGTGGGCAGTCCCCTCACAGGCTGTCAATGCTGCTGTGCCAAGAGATGAGCTGGCCATAGTTTGGGCTGGATTTTGGTGCGAGCGGCCAGGTCTCGGTTTGAACAGGCCCATTCGCAGTTGCGAAGAGACCAAAATCTTGATTTAAGAGCCTGTGCACCACACCCGGATCTAGGTCCAGAGTGGTATCACTTAGGGGTCAGCAACTGGCTACAGCTGTGTCCATGAGCTGGTTGGGGAGCTTTTTACGTCCCTGAGGCTGAGATCAGGAGGCCAGCAGAGTAACCCTTGGAGTCACTCTGGGGTCCCGGGTTCTAGATTAAAATACAGGTCCAGTTCTTCATCCCTGGAGAAGAGGGTTTCAGGCAGCAAGTCAGCACAGCAGTGCAGAAGTTCCTTTAGAGCAGCAGAGTAGAAGTCCTTGTAGCAGCATAGCAGTCCTTCTTCCTGGCAGTGTATCCACAGGTCCAGAAGTGTAACTAAAGAGCTGGTGTCTGAGGTCCAGTATTTATACCCAGTTGTACCTTTGAATTGGGGGAGTAGCTTCTAGAGATTTCACTATGAGGTTCCCAGCCCTCCATCTTTTCCTGTCCTGGATCCTGACTAATTACGGGTGGTATGCAGTCCTTTCTGTGGAGGCTGGACACAGCCTCTTCAGGTGTATGTGGCGCTTTGCCCTGCCCCTCCCACACCCCATTGTATGTGGCTGCCTGGGAGTAATAAACAAAGCTGAACTGTCAGCTACACCCAGTCATGTGACCAGAGACAGACCACAGGTACTAAATTGCTATTCGAAGAAAATGCTTATTTTCTAATAGTGACATTTTCAGAATTGCAATTTAAAATCCGTATTCACAATAAGTTAAGATTTTAAAATGTGATTCTAGAGGCACCAAACATGAGCTGTTTATCTCTTCTTATTTGGAAATTACACTTATAAAATGCAATAAGGCAACTCCAATGTTATCCTAAGGGAGAGATAGGCCTTGCAGGGGTGAAAAACTAATTTAAGAGCTTTTCGCTACCAGGGCACTTAACACTTAGAAGTACTTGTCTTACTTTTTAAATACATTGCACCCTGTCCTCTGAGCTGTCTAGGGCCTATCCTAGGGGTCACTTATATGTATTAACCCCTTCAGCGCTGCGGGAATTCCCCCGCGGTGCTGAAGGGTTCGAGCGCGGGCGGGCCCATGACGGAACGGTTCCGTCATGAGCACAGCGCAACCGATGCTCATGACGGAACCGTTCCGTCATGGGCATGGAAGGGGTTAAAATGAAGGTTTTGGTCAAGCAAAGAGTGTTTTGCCAGCTGGAAATAGCAGTTTAATTCTGCACATACAGGCTGCAATAACAGCCCTTAGACATTTTTAAAGGACTACTTAATTGGGCGACACAATCAGTGCAGCAGACCCGCTAGTAGCATTTAATTTATAAGCCCTGGGCACATGTAGTACCACTTTACTAGGGGCTTATAAGTAAATTAAACGTGACAATTGGGGATACAGTTAGCAGTGGTAAAGTGCAGAGAGTCCTAAGGCCAGCACAAACAAGGTCAATACAAATAGAAGAGGAAAGCCAAAGGTTTGGAGGAAGACCACCCCATCACTGACATATCTAACAGACAGTATGAGTCTACGCATAATGCATATCTCCTACATTTTTGGAAACCTCACTTTCAATGCTATTGCTTAAGGAAGGATGCTCCTGCCCTTATTAGAACATTTTCATGCATTAGTACTTTAGGACACTCATTGTTCACAGGCACTGCTCCTATGATTTTCGAGAAGCCTGGCTGGGCTTGAAAACGACTTGCTATTGCTTCTTACCATGCAATTCTTGCCAATGGAAGCTATGTTTTTAGAACTAATGCATGATGTTGTATCCTGGTTTCAGGTTACATGTATGTTCTCACTGTGCAAAGTTCTGTGAAATCTTATGGTGAAACATTGTTTCCTCCTTAAACAAAGATTTGTGATACTTCTGTACCGGTACAGGGTTAAAGGATGTTAACACAACAAGAGTTTATTTTAACTACTGCAGCACAGACTTTTAAACTTCATACAACAATGTGTGTAGCAAAACATATTGCACTTTTTAAATGCTCAGTTTCAGGTGCAAGTCTCTGACCTGCCTGGTGTTGTCTTCTATCTCCTTGATACCACTGGTATTATAACTGTTTCCAATGACTTATGGTCTAGGCTATTACCTGTCTTCAGAATACCTCTATTTTTGGTCTTAATGTTTTTGCACTTGTTTGGTGGATTTACACTGGTTCTAATCTGCATAGCTGTAGTCATCTTTACCATTCTGTGAAGATAATGACTTTATTGTATCCATCTGAGCCTCTCTGTTGTCATGCAACAGCTTTCTGCTTGGGAGTAGAGCTGCTTTAAGGCCTGATGGAGCATTGAATTCAGGGATTTCATAAACTTGTTCCACCAGCTACAAGGACTCTCCTGCAATGCTGCATTTGCTTTCACACAATTGTTCTAAAAACCCCATAATAACATCCCACTGTATTTCCTCTGTATCGAGTGAACTGATCCATTCACTGATTGTTCATCATTTATTCTGCAAGGACCTGCAGCTCCCCATCATAGCTTCTGCTTTCTATGGTGCATCATTGCTTCTCTCTCATGAGCCAATTATATAGTGTATGTCTCTGTCATCTCTGTCCTATTGAATGGGAGCTGTCCAACTCCTGTATATTCTGTAGCTAAAAGGCTGAGTTGTACTTATGCACCTACTCTGATACCTTATTCAGCTGCTGAATCTTTACTTGCAAGCTTCAGTCTTCTTGTGCTGACGCTAGTTGGAAGGTCTACAGGATTTCCAGCTTCTTCAAAAATCCTCATTACTTGTCTCTCACCATCAACGGTCAATTATTAAAATCATTATCTGACACTTTGTATTTGGAGGTTCCAGGCCTTTTTATGACACTGTTCTCACATTGGGAAGAGAAGGGCGTTCATCGGTTGAAGCTTTCCCCTGTAGAGCTGTCTTTTTTCATCCAGCTTTTGCACCCTATTTTTGCTGACTTTTTTGGATAGCTGAATTAGAGATAAGGCTATTACCTTGCTTGTTCATTTATAAATACACCTTGTGATATATGATTTATATAGTCCCTTGAAAAGTTTACCTTCATTCCAGTTGTTATATAGTTTGCTTTATAAGTCTTTTTAGGGCCTCTCAATATCATGCATTTGCTCATTTACCTAGGCCATATAAGGCATTATTTATTTGCAATAGCTGAAATGGTAACCATGTTCTCACTTCCATCAGCAGTGTTCATGAAAAGACAATATTTTTCTGAATATTACAGCTTGAATATCAGCACTCCAGGCTCCTCTCCTGATCAACAGCATCAACTGATGATTGATGGAGGACCCAGAGACCTCTCAGGGCATACCCACCATCTATCTTGAACTAATTAAGGAAACAGCACGCTAAAGGTGGGATTCTGGGTCGTGCATTTGTTAGGATGTAATTCAGATAAGTCACCCCACATAGGCATAGTCCATATTATTTTTCAGACATAGTGCGTATGCCTAAAGTATCAAAGCAAATTTTCTGAAAGGGTTCTGTACGAGTGTTAATTAATACATCCTTAATGGTCATTACAATCTACAGAGGAAAGCAACCCTTGTTCCAACTTCTGATAGGGCGGGAAGGATTTCCAAATAATACACTTCTTAAAAAACTGCTAGTCACCATCTACAAACAAACCTTCCAGTTGCCAAAAAGAGCACAAGTGTGGCTGGAATTTGGACTAATTAACGAATCATTAGAAAGGATGTACTCAACCATAAAAAGCTGGTACAAAATCAAACTTAACCAAGAACATTCACAAATCACTGAAGCACTTTGGACAGAAATGGAAAAAGACCAAAATTCCTCATACAATCAATATCTACACAAAGCTCTCCAAACCACCAAGACGGGAGGGAGACCTGTTGAATAAAAACCTGTCTTTCTCAGCATTTAGACGAATCACCAACAAAATGGCATCTTACCCAAGCCTGACATTCTCTGTATTTTTAAAGAAATAACTGATACCACCAATAACGGATCAACCCAGTGGGAAATACAATGGTCCTACAACATGCAGATTTTGTGGACAAACAAAAGAAGACTTTATTCACCTGATTTGTAACTGCTCATACTTTTATCCAGCATGTGTCAGCTTCTTGCAGCCGGACTTCAAAATGAGAAACATTAGGACATGCAGGGCTGCCATCACACAGCGCCTCTACCCATCGGATCCCCAACTGAACTGTAAGCTGCTAAAGTTTTTTAAAGTTTCACAAACTAGTGTTTAAATACATCCCAGTACAATCATATTATGAACGGAACTTTTGCACTATACTGAACTGTAATTTTAAACTTTAGAATGTGTGTAATGAACATATCGTGGAGGTTATACGCACCTATTGGTTTTATTCTATATATTTAAATGTTTATATGTAACATTGTTACGGTTTTAACTAAACAAACAATAAAGTTTACTTACTTACCCTTACTCACCGTTCTTTTTTTCAAATCGGTGCTTCCATCAAAAGCTGACATGAAGGTTCATTTTGTACTTAACTATATTGTGAAATGACGAATTTGCCTTTCATGTAAATGCATGTATTTTCCCATAATTTGTCCATAATTGTGCATAATTGGGCGAAAGAAAATTACACAAACGTTAAACACCACTTGTGAGTATGGGTGTGCTTTGTGCTTGTAAGTATGCTGTTAGCACAGACATATTGAAGGTAATATTAGCTTAGGGCACCCATGGCAAATGGAGATGTCATCCGTGGCCCAGGCATGCTGGAGATAGTTTCTGAAATATGGAAGCGCCGATGCAAAACTAATATTACTGTCTTATTGGAGGGAATGTGTGGCATATTTGGATTCTAATGGCAAAATGCAGGTAAAGGCTTCATGAATGTAATTTTTGATGAGAGACATCCACAGTTTGAAAGCAATGGGGTCACATCCTTAGGCAGTTCAGAGATTTTGGCACATAATAACCCATGCAGAAATCTTTAATAAGTACCCGTTCAGAGCCTAAGGTTTACAAGCAAATTTATATCAAAATTAGGCAAGAAAATGCAGTATTTGGCCTTATTAATTTTAATTTTTCCTAGAGTAAGTACTCTTCTCCCAGGAGAAAACAGGCCGGCTTACTTTGCTCGCAACCTGAAATTTGAGACAATTAGCACACACTTCCAATTTCAAAGACCCCCAGCAGCCAGTGGCACCCTATTGTATCCACTGTTTTCATTAGTGAAACTTATGTGCATAATAGGATCATTATGGCGCAGTGAGGTGAGGCTCAAGTGGTGTTCTGCTCTGGCTCCCTGTCCAGCTCCTTATGGAAAACCGAAAGGTTGTTAAACTAGACTGGTTGTTTTCTTAAGAAGGGTAGCCTGACATATCATTGGAGGCTGATGTCACACTTTCTGGAAAATCCTTGCAAGGGCTGAAGATGTACTTTCCATACATATGGTGCTTATTCAGAAGTCTGAATGTTTCCAGGATAAAACTCATGGTATTTCAAATAAATGTGTTTGAGAAGAATTGTTGTTGTGAGTTTTCGTGACATTGTAGGCCTTCCAGCATCACCCCTACTTGATCATTTTTACTGTGATGTAGTCTCTTTCAGAAAGTATAGACAAATCAATCCCCAATGAGTATCAATCAGTGACAATATGCACCAGTAAATGATGGATGCTTGTGATCTTCCATTCTAGAAGCAATCTCTCTAATACCTGCCTGCAGAGGCCAATGCCCTCATTGGTAGATTGGAAGTATAAGCTGGCTCTCCCTATCAAAGGCTAGCTGGTGATTTTTGTCGTGAATTTTAGGCCCTGGACATGTACCGAGCTATGTATTTTCAAATTCACTCTTATAACCATAATGTTAATGCTGGTAGGGCAAAAGCAAAATGACTTCTGTGTCTTCTCCATTCTTTGGTCACATTGTAAGGCATTGCTATTCAACTTCTCTATTCCTGCAAAACCATCAGGGAACCTGCCAATTCACTTTCAATAATTTATAGGAGTAGGCATGACCACTCTTGTCTGACAAACCCTCAAAAGCATCTAGAGATCGAATTACCCTCTAAGGCTCCCCTTAAAGTCAGGAAAGTAGTCAACTGTTTGGACCATCTGAAGAATGGAAGAAAGCAGGGTCGTCTTTCCTCATGAAACACATTAGGGCTACAATATCATGGAAATCAAATTCAGCACAATCAATTTGTGGTCAGATGAAAGACAAAAATGAATCTAATACAAATCACAACATCAGACTAAAGAGGATCCATCATTGATAGACAACCTCGCCAACCTCGGACTGGAACAGCTCGTCACGATGCCGACCCACATCGCCAGTCGCACGCTCGACGCCATCTTCTCCTCAAACCCCCATGTCTCCTTCAGCCACGTCTCGGCACCCACCTGGACCGACCACCACTGGATCCACTTCACCTTCCGGAAACCTGTCGCACATCACCGCACACTACAGATGCCCTGCCGCTGCTGGGGAAAAATCACCAAAGTACAACTACAGGCAAACCTCGCACTCAACCCACCGACCAACCCCTCCAACCCCGACGTTGGTGCACGCACCCTCAGACGATGGTTGGACGACTGCGCCAACACCTTAGCCATGCTGAAAAAACAAACCCTCAAAGACACCAGCAAGGGAGCCAACTGGTTCACCCCAGAACTCCTAGCATCAAAGCGCACCTGCCGGAAATTGGAGAACATATGGCACAGCCAGAAATCGCCGGACAGCCGCGCAGCCCACAAAAACGCCATCGGCAACCACCACCACCTCATCAGGACCGTCAAGAGGACTTCCTTCAACGACCGCCTCAACAACAATGCACACAACAGCAAGGAGCTCTTCAACATCGTGAAGGAACTCTCCAACCCCAGCTCCAACGCCAACGACATCCCACCATCGCAAGCCCTGTGCGACTCCCTCGCCACCTTCTTCCACCGCAAGATCACCGACATCCATGATAGCTTCAACCCCCGGACGACCCGAACAGGCCCCAACATGCCAGAACCCACACACCCCACCGACCGCGAACCCCTGACAACCTGGGCCAACGTGAGCATCGAAGACACAATAAAGACCATGGGCACAATCCACTCTGGCTCGCCATCTGACCCTTTTCCACACCACATCTTCAACAAAGCCGGCAGCTCCATTGCACCCCCCTAGGCAGCATCATCAACCTCTCCTTCGAGACCGCAACCTTCCCTGAAAGCTGGAAACACGCCAAGATCAACGCGCTACTAAAGAAACCCAAGGCGGACCCGAGCAAACTCAAAAACATCCGGCCCATCTCCCTGCTCCCGTTCCCAGCTAAGGTCATCGAGAAGATAGTCAACATCCAGCTCACCCGCTACCTCGAAGACCACAGCATCCTGGACCCCTCCCAGTCAGGATTCCGCAGCAATCACAGCACCGAGACCACCCTCATCGCCGCCACAGATGACATCAGGATCCTACTGGACAACGGCGAGACAGCGGCCCTCATCCTTCTGGGCGTCTCAGCCGCCTTCGACACCGTCTGCCACCACACACTACGCACACGACTCCACAACGCAGGGATCTGAGACAAGGCCCTGGACTGGACCTCCTCCTTCCTCTCCGGCAGACCCCAAAGAGTCCGCCTCCCCCCGTTCTGATCCGAAGCCTCCAAGACCATCTGTGGAGTCCCGCAGGGATCCTCCCTCAGCCCGACGCTATTCAACGTCTACATGGCACCCCTCGCATGCATCGCGCGACATCAAGACCTCAACATAATCTCCTACGCCGACGACACGCAACTGATCCTCTCCCTCACCAAGGACACCCTCACCACCAAATCCAACCTCCACCAGGGAATGAAGGCCGTTGCCGACTGGATGGAGGCTAGCCGCCTTAAGCTGAACACAGACAAGACGGAGATCCTCATCCTCGGGCCCAACCCCTCAGCATGGGATGACTCCTGGTGGCCTGCGTCACTGGGAACACCCCCCGCACCCACCAACCACGCACACAACCTGGGAGTCACCCTCGACTCGAAACTCACCATGACCAAACAAGTCAACACTGTCTCCTCCAGCTGCTTCAACACCCTCCATATGCTCCGCAAGATCTACAGATGGATCTCGACTGAGACAAGAAAAACAGTCACCCAGGCCCTAGTCAACAGTAGACTCGACTAAGGGAACGCCCTCTACGCCGGAGCCCGACCAAGCTCATCAACAGACTGCAAAGAATCCAGAATGCCTCTGCACGCCGGATTCTCGACGTCCCACGCTGCGACCACGTTACTCCCCACCCAAGGAACCTGCACTGGCTCCCTGTCGACAAAAGAATCTCCTTCAAGGTCCTGATCCACACACACAAGGCACTCCACAAGACCGGCCCAGCCTATCTCAACAGTCGACTCTCCTTCTACGTACCCAACAGTAAACTCCGCTCCGCGGACCTCTCCCTAGCTACCGTCCCACGCATCTGTAGAACCACAGCCGGAAGCAAATCCTTCTCCCACCACGCCACCAAGACCTGGAACACCCTCCCCCTCATCCTACTACAAACCGAAGACCTTCTAACCTTCAGGAGACAACTCACACGCACTGGTGGCGGGTCCCCTGTAATGGGTAACTGCAGTACGGAGTTCCCGCCATGAGTGCGGGACCTTCTGCCACGAGTGCAGAGGCCCTTGTGAATTGCCTTCCCCCCTGTTTTTTCTGTAGCATGAACAATGTGACATTCCCTGTAAATTAAGGAACTGAACTCACCCACCACTGATGTTTTCAAGAAGCTAATCCAGTTCTTCATATAAAAAACTAAAACCTCAAAGAAGGCTCGCAACACAAATTTAAACCTAAAATTAATCTCCAGTAAGTTAGGGCTATTCAGGGATAGTTTGAGGCACAGTTATAACAGGGAGCCAAAGTAAGATGTGGGACAGCATAAAGTGGTGGTATATTATAAATGGACAATAGTGTCATCCTATCTAACATCCCACTGTAATATCTGTAAGCTCATCACCAACTTCTTTCATCAATTTCTATAGTGGCATATCATGCTGACATATGGATTTGGCATAAACAGAAATTAACAGGGCATTCTACAATAGGAATCAACCCATTACCTCCAAAAGTGTCCCAAACAAACCCCCGTTAAAAAGGTGCAATTTGAACCTAGAGAAACCAGCAATATATTAACCAACTGCAGAGATCCCTTATTTTATGAAGAAATGTTTCTGAAAGGAAATCCAATATCATCTATAATCTAAAACATTCTTCCCCCCACTCCATCCTCCATGATAAAATTCAAGGACGCTAAACTCGAGGATCTGCACTGAGGCCTGGAAACCTGGGTATTCCCCAATCTTGTGCATAAACACATGCAGTCAGGGTTTTTTACTGAGGAATGTGTGAAATCTGGGTTTCCCGTTCGAATCACATGAACAAGTTTTTACCTGAGCCACAAGAGTATATTTTATGGAAATAAAGGCGCGGAGAATACAAACAGTATACTGGCTAAAGCAGAAAATATCTTTTACACTTGACCTAACGCAAACTGTGGAAAATACGTGAGAATATGCCAGCGTGACAAACATTTTATGCAGCCCTTTTCTCACCTTTGTATGTAAGAGTTTTATTGAAGAATGAACCCTCTTTACTGCACACACCTTTTTAAACACACAAACATAAAACCTTGAATTTCTTGAACAGGGTCACATCCTACTTCTACTAATATTGTTTCTTCCATCTTAGATCACTTATTCCAAATAAAGAAAAGTTCTACAGAAAGTTTTTATATACGGGTTTTTGTTTTTTACCTGCATCGTGCATACATACCTCGTTTATGTAACAAGGATTTGTAAATTTTAATCTATGGGATTTGTTCAGCACCTGCCATTACCATCAGCCTTAGGCATCATCAGAAAAATAGTAATTTGTAATCGTGCTTAGTCAGAAGATGTTGCTTAAACCTTCAAATTAATTCCAGAGTATAATTAACTTTGCATTTAATTGCCTGTTAAACAAAGACTGAGTCTGATCACAAAAATGGCAGGCCATGGTGCGTTCACATTTTTAATTCAGATTTGATGTTATAGCGATATAATTCACCATACTTTCCCCAGAAGGGCAAAGCAAGGATTTACTGTCATCTCTCATATGCATATGTCACTTGTAAATGAAATCAGTGCAGTGACCTAAGGGTAAATGGTCTGCTGGTTGGAAAAATGTGATTACCCAAATTGCTTGCATGTATAAATGTGTTCCAACCCTCCAAGTCTTAGATATAAAAGCTTTAATTATATTTCATTAGTAGACATATTTGCTACCGGTGCTTAAAGATCTTCAGGCGCTTTACATTGTTTTAATTGATTCCATTACAAAAGTGTAATTTAACATCAGAAATCAGTATGCAAAATGGCTAATTTCTGGAATAAAAACTAATGTTCTGGTAAGTAACTTGCATTGGGCATACTACCAATGACTAATAATGAGCAAAAGTAGAGTATATGTCTCTTTCATATACTTAAAATCTTTACGGTACTCCAAAACTCCCAAGTAAGGTTTTTACTTAAGTCATACACTGGTATTTTTTTGCATTCCTCTAGTCGAAACTTCAGTTTGTTTGTACTTCTCTAACTACATACCTATAGAAAAGTATCATTTTATGTGGAATGCAAGTTGGTGGAAGTTGCTTGATAAACTTTGGTTTAACTTTTTTTTCAATAGGTGCTACAGGTTGTTTGAATGTTTTTATTGACTTTTCAATAAAGTACATAAAAAATCTACAACCAATGATGGTATCAAGATGTCATCATACTAATCCCTCCTTCCAGGGATCAACGTACATCACACGATGTGGGCGTGTGGGACTAGGTGGTGCGGTGTTTCGAGTATGGGATATGCGTAGGATATTGTTGCGAGCTGGGGCTGCTAGAAGGTTGAAGTCAGGGTGGTGCGACAGTTTGGAAGGTAAAATAGAATATGGATCCCTCTACCTCAAAAATGATTTCTTTAGGCACTTTTGACTTGGAAACCGCAGTAAGAATTCAATGTATTTGATTACCAGTATAGGAGACCTTACACTCAACTGCCCTGGCATAAATAGCCCATTTTAACTCAGTGTGTAAATATGCAGTTCTTAAGTAAGTCCTTTTTCAATCCACACTTGTTCCACAACGTGTCATTTGCTATTTGGTCTGTCTTCTTGAATCTAACTGGTGTTTAATTATACTATAAAGATTCTTAAATGTCATCTCCCTGTGCTGAACACAGACATTCGAAATGTCCTCCCATACTTGTTCAGTGTTTTTTCTACCCAGATTTTGTTCCCATGCCATGAGCCCCAGATCCCAGAGTTCATCTGAACTCCAAGTATGTGCATGAGAGGAGGCCACTTGACCCTGTAAAATCAAGCAGTTTTTTCAAGAGTAGCAAGTTCCCCGGTGGTTCTGACATGATGGCCCGATGACTCATATGGAAGGAATGTAGGTTTCCCTTTTCCATCATACTGAAGTCATGTTTGCATGCCGCAAATTATTTAGCACACTCCTATTAGACATGGTGCATGCCATACTTCACCTTATCTGTCCCCATTGAATGTTAGGCCGTCCAATGATGGAGAGCATTTAAAGATCACATTAATGGGTAAGAAGGGTGTAGGGTATTTAGTCAGTAACAGCGAGCAGGAAGATGTGTTCCCTAATTTTAGAGAATGTTTTGAATAGGATTGATCAAGTTCTAAAATATGTAGGCACCACAGAATTCCCAACAGAGGTCGACTGTTCCATAAATAAGTAGAAAATGTAGGTCTCCAGGGAAATTCAGGCCCAGATTTAAAAAACATTTGCAGCTGGGTTGAATCATTTTTTTGGTGCAGCACCGACACCAAAACTATATTGTGATTTACAAAGCCAAGCAAACCCACTTTGTGTGGCTTTGAATTGCTTTGCAAAATCAAAAGCAATGCAGCACAGTACTGTAGGAAAGTGCCTTTTTTGTTTGGCTACCCATACGCTTTTTGCCCCAATGCTGATGGTTATGACTTAACTTTGCCCTTTGCTAGACCAAATCACTATTTATCATATATGCCAGTCACCCCTAAGGTAGGTATCCTGAGCTCAGGAGACAGGGTGCATTATATAAAAGGTGAGGACAAATATTTACAAGTTTATATGTCCCTTTAGTAGCCTCTTTCCATTAAGGGCTACTAAGTGTTCAGAGGACCAAAGGATAACATGGGCCGGCACCCGGGCACCCACAGGTTGCCAGCTCTATTATGGCCCCACTGAAAATAGTCATGTTCAGTATCAAACAACTTGTCTCATCACCCCTGACATTGATGTGACATGCACCCAGGTGCCTATCTTAGAGGTTGCCCACCTGGTTGCCCCTGCCATTCCTATGCCCTGGCTGACAGCCTGCAGTTGTTGCTGTGAAGACAGGAATCTGACCCCCCTGCAATGAGGTGTGAACACTCCCATGAGTCAGAAACAAAGGTCTGGCCGGGATGAAGGTGATACCTTCCTCCCTGACAGGATGGCTTGTGAAGTGGCACATCAAGGCAGTGAGCTTCAAGTCTTACACAGCCTTTGATATGCAACCTGGCTGCATCCCAAAGGAGGAAACAGCCATCTGCCTGCCCCCAGGTACATTCATACCCGGGCAGGTGAGACATTGTTTTAGTTGGGAGATGTACAACCCCAGAAGTCTAGCCCCACCTCTAGGTTGTCAGTCTTAAATTTCACTGATTTATTTTTCCTTCTAAAATCCATAAGTCTATACTCATCCAATTGTCTTTGTTTTGGTGTCTACATTTATATAAAAATCTGATTTATTTTTATAAATTAGTGTCAGATTTATTTTGTCATGTCAATTACTTATCTTTCGTTGGTACTCTAAAATGCTTAAGACATACTCCTCTAGTAAAGCCTGACTGCTCTGTGCCACACTACCTAGGATTGAGCTAGGGATTTATTAGTGTGAATCCAAAGGACCTGTTTTGGGGTATTGTGAAAGTATTGCATACTGAAGCCTAACAAGTCTCAATGCATAATACTCCACTTTCTTACATGCTCCCTTTGCTGCCTTGTGTTACCTTGAGTGAAGCTGGCATTACATGGGTGGAACATTCATATGCATCGACCTATGTATTTTGATGCAAACTCATATTTGCAAAGACCTGTAAACATGAATTAGCACCCAAATTTTGTTCCTACGTGAGTCTGCCATAACGAGGAGAAATATTTTACCTCTCCTCATTTTTTCCACTTTCAAGAGTACTGCATGCTGCAGCACACATACATAGAAGAAACATCCCTAGATAAAACTTTTTGTCCATGAAGGTTTACCTTCCTGTGCAAAAGCTATCCTGACTACAATGCAGGCATTCTTGCAACACGACACAAGTGTGCCTGCATTAACAGTAAGCAGTCACAAGTGTGCCACTACTGTGAGAATGCAGAACTATGCCATGTTTGTAACTATGTTGCAGTTCTGCACTCTCTCATCCACTCTGTGCAGCGCATTAACTTCCCCTGCTGTGCTGTGTTACATGATATGGTAGTAAATATGCCCCTCAATCTTTAACTGCTGTGAGTTAGGCGATGTAATCATTACTTCCCACATCCATGTAATCTGCCCTCCCTTCTCTCTGGCTTATCAATCAACTTTCTAGATAAAAAAAGAGTGATATTTGTGTGCACTGTCGACACTATGGGGCATTTTATGAGAGCTTTGCATCATGCTTGCACCATGCAATGTGATAAATGTGTGAAGCAAACCTCTAAGTCAGTATTTTGAAGCCATGCAAAGCCACATTGTGATGCTTTGAATGGCGTAAAAAATATGGAGTAAGTCAACGCAGTTCAAATCACTGCAATGCATTACTCTGTGCAAAGGAGGCATTCCATGGGAATTGCGATGGGTGTTCCCATGGTTCTTGATAACAATCTCAGATTTACCAACCCTAGTAAACCTGGGAATATGCCAAAACGATATGCCTCCCCAGGTGAGGCGTACTGAGGAGAATTCTGCAGCACACATAGAAGGAGGAAAATGCCTCTCAGGATTGTTTTGTGCAGGAAGGTGCTCCTTCCTGCACAAAAATAATCCTGCCTACAACACAGGCACCCTTGCACCTTGGTTGGGGTCAGGCTGCCAAAACGGTGCAAGGGGAAAGGACAGGAACGTGCCATATTGTATAAATATGGCACATTCCTGCCCTTTCCTTGTAACTCAGGGCTGTGAAGCACAGTGACTTGCCGTGCTGCCCTGTGCCACAAAGCCCAGAAAGATGCCCCTATGTTTGTATGTATGTAAGTATTGGTATTTATATAGAACAAACCTAGCTAGGAAGCAACCGATCACTATATGTTACTTGGGAGAATGGGAGTCAATCTACAAGACAGTGTACATCACGTGAAGTTTACACAAATACATATCATATATTGCATTTTACATTTTTAGTCACAGGTAGATTAAGGGTCTGATTTTAACTTCGTCAGATGGATTACATCAGGGTGTCGTAATATGTTTATTGTGCAGGTAATTAAAACCATTAGAAATAAGTTGGCCTCTTATAAACAATAAAACATCAATTTAAAAGGCTGGTAGCCACTTTTACAAACACACATTAAAATTGCGGAAAAGATCCCCACCCCCGGCCTTAATGGCCCATAGTCCTGTCTCCTCATTTTTGTTTGCAGAGATTAGCCACAATTCATGAGATAAAAATTACCCCCTTTGTCAGAGTCTTAACTACAAGTGAGTGAAGGCAATGCATAGTACCGCATCAACATCCGTTAATTTGTGCAAAGACATCCTATGGTTAGCCGATTGATGCTTTTCCTTGAGGCTTGCATGTGCAAAAATGCTTAAAATGATGTGCTTGAAACTCTGTTCCAGTTATTACGCAAAGGGTGAAAAGGACGTCTCCAGCTCAGTTCTAATCAACTTCTTTGATGATCCGGCGGTAACTGTTTTAAGCGGAGATCGGCTGCAGTTAACATTTTTACCAGGCAGCAGCTTAGTTGGATATCTTCACCAGAGAAGCTTGCAAGCACCGCTTGGATGGATTAATAACTGCTGCCATGGAGCCGTACTTAGCTCATGCTCTGGCGAGGGTCATTCACCCGCCAAATCTTGAGATGTCTGCTGGTACATCGGGAATCTCTTGCATTTACAGGACCGCTGTTATCTCAGTTCCTGTAAATGCATTTAAAAATTGACAGACAGCTCTGTCAACATAACAGAGCAGTATGTCAGACTTTCAATGTTTTTTTTTATTTTTCAAAAAGAAAACCCAAAAGATGGATTTTCATTTTGAAAAATAGTGAAAAAACAATGAATTCCTCATCATGGGAACTTTCTCCCATTGTGTGGGGGGTCATTTAGCAGTTTTTGAAATCCCTTACCATCAGTTTTTACATGGGCTGTCGAAGGTGTATGTAGGCGGTGGTTATGGAGTTGTCTACATACTGAAGTTCCACCCGAATCTAAATGAGGTGGTGGAACTTCACTTTGCTGGATAGGGTACTCTCTTTGTAAAGTCAAAATCATGCCCTCAGTGATTTCGCCCAGAATCACATGATGTGGAGTCAGGTGCCGAGACCAGGATTTAAATCTGGGTCTTCAGGTTGCAAGGTCCATAGCTCTAGCCATTAGGCCACATCTCTTCCCCCTCACATGGCAGCACCAATAGGCTCCATACATAAAACTCACCAAATTCTAAGAAAAGGATAGGCTGAAGAAGAGGGATGAACATGTTTTTTCTATCCTTTATGTTCCTTCAAGCATGTTCAACTCCTGTTGCTAGCTTACATGTTTTTAGTATGCAGGATTATTTTTCCTAGGAGTGTTCATGTTAGAAATCAGGTGCTTGAATCTAATTTGAACAGCTGTCTCTGGCCAACAAAAACAGCAGGGCAGGTAACCCTCAACTGCCTAAAAGAAAACAAGGCAGAAAGTCAGGAGTTACATTTTCTTTTGTATTTCAGAAGTCGCCAAGTGGCACTTGGACATGTGATACTATTAGTGTTTCCTGGCTTTTCAGCCAACAACATGTTGCATTGAGAGACATGCAGTTTTGCTTTTAACATTGACATTATTGGCTAAAAACTCAGCATGTAAAATTCATTTGACTAAAATGACTATGCGCAATTTTTTCATCAGAGGTCCCTCATTCATTTGCATCCTGCAGTAAAAATAGCATTGCGAGTGACATGTTTTGCCTTTTGTGTAGTGGAAATATGTATTATGAGTTTAAAACCTAGCTTCACAACCCACCAAGGCTACATGATGGACAGCATGGACAGCAGCAATGTAGCCTTTACTTATACAAAGAATAGATAAAGGACAGATAGCAGGAGGAGAATCACACTATTCACTCACACTATAGAGTAGGCACAACACAGGTGGGTAGCACACTAAAGAGGAGTGAGAGGAGTAAAAGACTGTGGGGCGTATGTACAAGCCCCTATCGCCACCACAGCGTCACTTTTACTGACGTTGTGGTGGCGATAGGGGCGGCGTCTTATGTACAAGGCAGCATTAAGCCACTTAATGTGGCTTAACTCTACCTTGTACATAAGGCCCCCTTTAACACTATGGTTAGCAAGAAAGGGGCTTGCAGTGGGTGTTGTGCTGGGCGTTCCACCGCAACACCCATTGTATTTGACGCTGCCCCCTATGTACAAGGGTGGCGTACATAGGAGGCACCGCCAAAAATAAGACCAGGAAAACCCTGGTCTTACGTTGGCGAAATGAAGAGAAATGCATTATTTCTCCTAGTTTTTCCTTTTTCCATGTGTGCTGCCTTGTGCAAAATGCACAAGGCAAAATGCCATGGTTTGTTTATGTACAGGAAGGTGTCCCTTCCTGTACATAAACAAACCTTTATACAAAATGGAATTCTGTCACTTTCAGGTGTGCTGCATAAAACACACATGACAGTGACAGAATGGCATTTTTGGATTGTTCATGTGCAGGAAGGGACACCAACTTTCTACACATAAACCATCCTCCCCTGCACACAGACACCCTTGCACTCTGGTGCAAGGGTGCCTGTGTTGGCGCTAAGTTGCTAAATCGCAGGGAGAAACGCAAGGGAGCACCACATTCTTGTAATTATGGTGCAGCCATGCATTTCGGAAGTGGCGGAGCGTGCCGTTAAGCCAAGGAGGCTAACAACACACATCGCCACTTCCTAGTACATATTCCCTTGTATGTTCTCTGTAAACAGTCATAAACGTAAAAGAAGTACAACACTTCTGGAGGAAAAAGACAAAGCTTTTATGGTATTAACCTACACTCATGTACTCACAAAGACTGAGGAAACCACACTTTCTTATTGTGGTTTGCATCATCATTGGTTCCACATTTAGTACTGGGAAGCATCCAAAAGTACTACAGTTCACTCAGGGTACATTCTCCAGGATACCGATTTTCTAGTTTGGAAGATGGTATGTCTCTTATGTCAACATTTATGTTTTCACTTTCTTAAACTCATAGATCTAAATTAGAATTGTGTGTGGGTGAGCCAAAAATGTTTCTTCTGGTGTCTCTCTTCTAAAAGATTAAAATCAATAGGGGCAAGCAATGAAACCTGGTTCTCATTTTTATCAACATGTTTTAGCACTAGAATACTGCCTCTACGGGGTAAGGCAGCTTCCCCAGAACAACAGGTCCCATTATCACACATCAAATATTATCAAAGTCTCTGGTTCATAGGAAATGTTATGCAAGAGCATCCTTTGTTGTTTCATAAGATGGGGCAACAAGTGTTTAAAAAAATACATTTTGGGTTGCAAAGCAAGATTCCCTCTCTCACAGAAGGCAGCAAATACAATGTTCTATTCCCCACAGATTCAGAGGGCACAGTAGTACAAGTTTTGATCATCCACACAACATACACAGTTATGGCAAGAGTGACATGCAGGTTACAGAGAGATCTCTGCAGCAGGTGCCTCACTCACTAAGAGGAATGGATAGGTGGATAAGAGAGTGAATATGCAAGTTCCCACACCATTCTAAGTTAGGGGATATTCCACATCTGCATTCTGAACGTCTTGCTGCTCTCACTCGGAGACCTGCTGTTTGTGTTGATTTTTTATTTTGGTTGCTAATTAGTGGAGCCCAGCCACCACCTAAGTAACTGTGCTCCAGACAGGCACACGGGTGCTAAAATCTTTGAATTGCTTTTTGAAGCTGAAGCACCAAGCACTGACTAGTCCAAGCCTCAGTGTTGCATCTGTTCAAAATGTTGAGGGACCCCAACGTTGCATATTTTGAGTGAACAATATTTAGACACACTGCAGACATACCGCTGGAAAAAGCATACGAAATAAATACATTAAGACAAGTCACTGAATTAGTTTTAATTGTCTTTGAAATCTTATTAGCAAAATTAATTTCAATATTGTCAGTATAAGACCCTGAGAAAGTGGAGATTAGAGGTTGGCTAACTGTATACTTAAATCTTAAGTCCCTTTATATTTGGGGGGAGCATTTCCCTCTAGTAATGATAATATTGGAGACAGCATTTCGTTATATGTCTTACAGATTTTTTAGCAATTTTTTTCCATAAGCAACTTCTACTCTTAAAGTATTTCTTTAGATTGTGTGAGGCACTACCACACATTGTTTTACTATGAAGGATTAAAAATAATATAACAGTCGTCTTGAAAGTTTCAGAACAGTCAAAAGAATGCTTATAAAAAATATGCCATAATGAAATAAACAATACTAGTTTAAATATATGTGTCGTAATCTCCAGCCTAAATTGAT
Source organism: Triturus cristatus (assembly GCF_964204655.1). Taxonomy (NCBI): domain Eukaryota; kingdom Metazoa; phylum Chordata; class Amphibia; order Caudata; family Salamandridae; genus Triturus; species Triturus cristatus. The sequence continues at coordinate 444,120,261 of NC_140595.1, forward strand.
TCTGTGTTCGTTGAACTAACACAATGTATAACCTAGTCCCAACCTTTCGGCACTTGCCGCTCAGTCACTAAGTCCATTCTGAGGAGGATCCGATGCCTCTCTAGCTTTATCATTTCACTGTCCATTAGTAACTCAAACATTCTAACTACCAGCTGGACATCCTTTAAATCTATCATGTCTTTTGGGCTGGAGTATGTGTTTCTGTGGAATATATGATGTTACAATGCAAACAATTACAATGTATGCTTTTACAATGGGGTCTTTAAATCGCAACTAACATTACATCGCATGATTTTACAACGCATACCATTACAATGCATTTTTTTAAACTACCATTACAACGCATTCCATTACGATGGATACCATTACAACGCATACCATTACAATGCATAATAATATTAGGACAACAGTAGGGTAAGTGTTGGATAGTGTAGGGGTAAAAATTACTATTCCCACTCCAGTGAGTGCAACAGTAGGGAAAGTGTTGGATAGTGTAGGGGTAGAAATTACTATTCTCACTCAAGTGAGTGCAACAGTAGGGAAAGTGTTGGATAGTGTGGGGGTAAAAATTACTGTTCCCACTCCAGTGAGTGCAAAAGTAGGGAAAGTTTTCGATAGCATAGGGGTACAAATTACTATTCCAACTCCAGTGAGTGCAACAGTAGGGAAAGTGCTGGATAGCGTAGGGGTAAAAATTACTATTCCCACCTACCCCAAACCCCATACCCACCTTAAAACAAAAAAATCTCCATTACTTACCTTATAATGCGTTTTATTAATGGAATGCGTTGTAACGATATGCGTTGTAATGGCATACGTTGTAGTGACAAGCGTTGTAATGGCATGCGTTGTAATGGCATGCGATGTAAATGCAGTTGCGTTGTAACAGTTGTGTTGTAAAAGCAGTGCGATGTAATGACTGCGTTGTAATGGATGTTTTCCCTTTCTGTGTCATTCTTGGCCAGATTACTTTAGTCCTTAGTTCATAATTAGCTCTGAGAAGCTTCAAGCCTGCTCAGAGCTAGGGGTAGGATTGTAACTTTCATAATTTGCTGAAGCATAATAACGCACAATTCCAGCAAATTTATGCAGAATTATGAGGAGCATAACCCAGCATTTAGCACTATTTTCTTAGAGGAAAATGCAGTCTCGTGCCCAAAACAGACAGAGGATTCATTTTGCGCTAAATAAAACCCCACTAAATGCAACAGAAAATGAATAGCAGCAGCCTCTTGCGCTCGCTGTTTGTTGTTCCTGTGCAGACATGGTAGGATTTGTGTGCCAAATCACTCACAATTATGTAAACAGGTGTAAGTGTGTAATTGTCTGTAATTTCACATCAAAAGAGTAATGCAAAATTACTGAGTAGCAGGCTGAAACAATATCGCCTGTTCATGGCACAGATGTCATGTTGAGGTGTCTAGGGAGATTTTAGTGCTCTGCACCTGTGTGCAACATGACTACCCAGGTGGATTCTCTTAGTCTTGCTGCTAATGTACTGTGGTGTGAGTCCTGCCCGTCTGGCTTCACTTTAGCAAAGTGACTTGTGCGAATTCCGCATTGACTTTTTTATGCCTGAGTTTTCTGCATTATCAATACTTGGGTGGAACTAATATCCTTCCATAATGGTCACCTGCAAAATGCTCTGTTTGAGTGCCTTTGTGTTCACTCTTGATTCCCCATATCTCTGTACTTCATATCATGTGAAATCTGTAACCTTACATTTTCTGAAACTCTTTTAAAGGGCTTGCAATGGTAGGGCTTGGCAAACATATAGTTATTTGGCATTGTGACCATCTTAATTTCTTAAACTCTTGCACTACCTGGGATACATTAACTTATCCTATGCATCTCAGATATTTCAGAAAATATTTGGGGTCTAAAGGTTTTCTCACCCCTCTTGTCATGCTTATTACAAGGTATTGCAAAGCTCTCTCCTCCCAAAGTCCCTCCATATCCCTTAGCTCTGTCTCTTCCTCTGCCGATAAAAACAATCCAACATGTCTTATTTAGTTATATTATTTTGGAACATTAGACTTTGGAAAAGCTTTATTGCTCGAATATCAACATTTGAAGAGACCTCTTTTTTGTCAGTCAAATTACTTTATTCGATCCATATTCGATAAGATCATAAAAGCTCGAGTATACAAGCAAAGAACTTTCATCATTTTACAAAATATTCAAATATCCTCTTAAAACCATCCATTACAAACAGAATAAAAGCTTGTAATTCATTCTAGGTTATTATGCAATCCCCTAGTTGTCAAAGAAAGGCGTAGAAAAGATGCAACACAATAGCAAATCAAGTGATCAGACAATAGTTGTAAAAAGAACATCCCTGGGTGACATTTCTTAAATTATATTTACGCATGATTGGTGATATAAATCTTTTGAGAATGTTCCAATAAAACTTACAAAAGAAAAAGATGTGCAGATTAGATTCTGTAGACACACCACCGCATGGACAAGGCGGGAGCTCGTGTGAGGAAAAGATTCCCGGTAGATAAGCCAACATACAGGGGAAAAGCTTTATATGAAACCGAAGTAAAATAAATCTATGGTGTTGGTTTGACACGGAGAGTAAATATGGGGTTATCCCTTCATTGGTATTTGGTCCCTCTAAATGGAATTTTACTACATGTTTCAACATTTCAAGAGACACCTTATAGTGACCTCTTTCCTTATCACTACAATCTCTATTTCTACTTGGACTATCTTGGAAAACAAAAAAGTATGCTTTTAGTAATGGTGTCCATGTCAAAACCCCCTTAAGAGTGCCGTGGGACAAGCAGGAGCTACTGGGCCCAACCATGGGGTTTGTGGCCTCTCACTTCTAATACAATGGTGTTTTGTTCCCAGTGTCCCCTTCCTGGCACACAGGGTCACTGACTGCAGCACCCACATGGGAGATTGCATTGTCTTCACTGTGACCCTATCCTCGCACATGTGGTCAATGACTACAATGCACAGATGGGTGATGGCCCACACTTCACGGTGGGCCCCTCCTGGCAGTCTATGTCAATGACATCAGCTTGTACATGGGCGACTGCCCATAACTTCTGGTGACCCCCTCCTGGCACACCAGGTCATCAACTACTGAGAACACACAGGCACTGGCCCGCTCTTCAGGGTGGTCCACTCTACGCACATGGGTTCACCGAACACAGCACTCACACAAGGATGATGGCCTTAGCTTCCACACGATCAGGCAGATGAACTGCACTTCTGCAACAGTCTCAACCAGATCTAGCATTTCATACAAGATTCCTGCTGGGACTCTACTCCTACTCACATGGCTCTGTGGTCTTGAAAGACCAACAGACTTTAGGCACTCTCATCCTCGTAGTGTACTGTGACCTTGGGAGGCAGAGAGACCCTGGTTGGTATCCCTCTCACAGAAGGATCTGGTCTTAGGCAGGCGGAAGGTTGGTGATCCAGGCTCAGGGCAAGTGGTCTTGATTTACTGAGTGAAGGCCCCTCACCCATCATGTTCCATGTTTGCCCACAACTAAAAATCAGTACAAGAGATCCAGATATCGATGCAGCTGGGGCAAGCAGGAAAACATTCAATCTCAACAGTCTTTTATGAAGAAGAAGGGGACACAGGCACAATATTTGGGTAGGTTTTCTTCTGACTGCCACAAAGTCGGTGTTTGTCTGACTCCCATATACACGATTGCTATTCATATCTGAAGTCCAGCAGGATTGTTAACATAAACTTCAGCCTAAGAAATGTTTACAGTTTTGTCAAGGGCATTAATAAGTGTACCTGTGCTTTCAAATAGACATAGCTCTGAGCAGTGTGTTTAGCAGAAGGTAACTCCTATAGCAGGCTCTCATGCTGGGAAAATGATGGCCATTGTAAATTATAAATAGTTATGCACTTTAGTGCAAAATAATTTGAATTACCTGACCAGGCCTCCAGTAGATCTAATTATCTGTCAGGCAATTGCTCCATGGGCATGAGTCTCGTGCAATTAGACTATATTGAATATTGCCCCAAATCTGTACATTTATGAAAGCTACAAGGGCAGCTATTGCCCTAAACAGGGTTTGATAAAATGTGCCATTACTGTCAAAGATGACTCAATTAAATCAAATACTTAGAGAATGTGCTAGTATAAACATGGACCTAAGAGTGCTGAGCAGGATCCACCCAATTTTCTATCTTCCAGGGACTGCTTCATGGACATAAGTTACGGCAGGAAGATATTTTGCCTGAATAACTTTAAACATACTTCGGACTGAGTGACCATTCAAAGCTTGAAAGTTTAGTGAGCAAAGCATGGATAGTACCTGCCTTCTATCAAACCAAGCAGCTGTTTCGGAATGTCAGGAATGTCGATTTATTTTATGCACATCCATCTGTTTCATTAAGTTGCCATCATTTTGACGGTGCAATTCAAATTTGTGCTAAGGTGAATTCAGTGTCCTGCCAACATGCACTTTAACTCCTTAGTTATGTTTTTTTTATTGTAATTGCTTGAGGAATGTAGACATGTACAAAAATGAATACCTTATCTGCTTTCACATTGAGTCAGCCTGATAGACATGCCGTGTATTTTACCCTTAATCAGCCTTGTCTCCCATAACAGTAAAATTGGATTTGGAGTAAACATTGGCAGCTTGTTACTGGATTCTGCTATTCCTGTTAGGGTCAAACAGTTAGATTACCTTTTAAGGCCAGTCAGATTGTTGCTGTCCTACCTATCTCTTCTTTGAATGGGGAGGTGGAGCACATTTTACAGGTGTAATTGCCTGTAGAGTTATCCCTCAACATTCTAAAGTTGCATAAGACAAATGCAGATGTTTCTATGGAGAGTCAGGTAATATTGATATCTAACTATGATTTGTCACAATTTCAAGGGAGGAACTTGATGTAATAGATATCAGTGCTGCTTAGATGTTTAGGATCATTGCAGGTGGAAAACTAGCTAAAGGTCTTTTCCATGTTCAATATACCATGTCACACTTATGACACATATTCTGGGTGCTGCAACACACACCAAAAAAAGAACCCATGGAAGCACCCATCAATGTTTTACTATTGAACAACTCAGAGTCATTGGCACAGATCATTCAATGTGAAACATTTGAAGTGGTCTCAGCGATTTCTGCTATGTTACTAGCTAAAACATAGACCATTGTCTGTCTTTCTTTGTACCTCAATTGTTTGGAGCCTGCACTGTCTCTTGATAAGATTGATAGGAGGTAACATAAATAGGACTTATGAGGCTACTTGTTGACTGTTGGAACTGCCAGCTCATCTTCCATATCTAATAACCTATTGAGATGGGAGGAAGCAGCATCAATGTGTGTAGAAATTTAGAGCCTTATTTGGAGCTTGGACGAATAGGAATAGGCTCCCATATAGAACAGGGTTAGGAATGATACCTGCTCAAACTTGCCCCAGTCAAAGCATATAGATGTCGTGATCCTCCCCTTAGCACTGCCACATCATCTTACTCGCTCCCTCACCTTAATTTAGACTTCTGCTCAAGCGGATTCCACTCTAAAGTGACCAGGGCTACAAGCCACACTGGTCACTGCTTTCTCTCTGCACACATGCCTACAGGGTACTCCAAAGGCAGTCTTGGAGGGTAGGATCCATGCCAGATATTTAGGATAGGATAACCACATTTATCAATATGCTAAAAATCTGGCATGGATCGGATCTCCAGGATCGACTTTGGAGAACCCTGCTCTATACTCAGGCACCATGGCAGAAAGAGGAGGAGAAAGATGCACTGCAGTGCAAATGATCACCACCACTAGAAGATGGCACAAGTACATCCTGCCTATTCCGTGACCCCCTTCATTGTGTTACAGCACAACAGTGTGAACTCCTAATGAGATGGAGGAGCATAAAGATGAGGGACAAAGATGAGTTACAAAGAGGGGTCAGACCATCACACTACCACATTGTTACCATGTACAAGATACTTCATGTATTCAATTTGCCATGGCAAATGTCTTAAATTCTGCTCATTTTCTGCACTAGAGAATGGAGGTTCTACCCAAGGTGCCAAACAATTCATTGACGTGTGTGAAAATATGCATAGTTTGGTACATTCATTAGCATTTCACAGTTATTTGCAGCCAGTCTGAAACCATGACATCCTGTCTGCAGAGTATAGGAACAATTAACTGGAGAGAAAGAAAATTCTGTAATATTGGGAAGGGCAGTGAAAGGCTTCATGACAGTGAAAGTGATGCGTGCTAACACAATGGTAGCAGAGAAATAAACAAATTGCAGATCCCAACAAATGATTTATGTGAGGGAATAAAGCAAGGCTAAACTGCTGAAGAAGGAGCAGATAACTGAGTGACAAAATTGGAAAGTAAGAAATTAAGCAGTGTGTATAGTAGTTTAAGGGTCAAACGGCTGAACTTACTTCTCCTTGTTGTGTTGATTTGTGCCGGATTGAAATGAAAAGCACAAGTAATCAGACCGGTGAAAGAGATGTGTGATGGAGATTCTAAGAAATCAAGGGGCAGAGATTTCATAATAGTTCCAACGTGTGTACAAGTTGTTCTGTTGTTCCAGAATGGAACTACCATACATATAATACAGAACTGTAAAAAGGAGCAAACCAAAGGTGTAAAACATTGGGTTATTGGTTGATTAGGGGTGGAAGCCCACTTGGGCAACTACCACAATCCCTGTCAGGGTGAACGTCAAAAGTCACTAGATTAACCTGTGTTTAAACCTCTGGTAGCTTGGCAAACAAGAAGTCAGGCTTAACTTAGAGGCAACATGTCAAGTATTTTTGCAGCACACAACACAAAAAAATCCCAAATTAATTTTGAAAAATGGACATAAGTTTATATAATAAAATGAGACCGTAATGTGAAACCATCTAATCAGTCGAGCCAGGGATATTGAATTTCAAAGTTTTAGCTAAATGCAAAGCTGCACTCTCTGTCATCTGGCTGTGCTAGACCAGGGGAAAGTCAGAAGTTGAGGCTGACTGTAATGGAGCATGGTCAGATGCAGGGACCAGGTCAGTCCTGCTGAAAAAAGGTTACCTTCTCAAAATCTGCCCCAAAGAGTCCAGTTTGCGGCGGTGGAGGCTTCCAGGAGCAGGGAGAGGGTTGCGGATGGTCATTGCTTTAGTGTGAAGAGCTGGCCTGGCATCACCAACAGTTGTCGCTGCAGTGCACAGATCTAGTCGGGTGTCATGGATGGTCATTGCTGGAGCTTCACATTGGCTGTCACTGTGGGCTGTCATTGCTGTAACGTGAAGTGCGGATCTCGCATTACCGGTGGTCACTGGGTGGTTGCTGTAGCACGAAAAGTAGGGTACACCAGAGCTTCAGATAGCTAGGCAGCACAGGCACCAAGGACTCCAAGCGAACAGGCCCATTCACAGTCACAAACAGCCCAAAACATCAGGATTTCTCCTTTTCTTAAAGGGGAGTGCACTCTGATGCCAGCCAAGGGTCAAGGACCTGGGTATCATGGACTCACTCCAAGAGAGGTTAGCAGGGCTCTGGCAGATCCAGTTGCAGGTTAAGGCAGGTCCAGTTGCGGCAGGTCAGCTGGGCAGTTGCAGGAAGGCCTCTGGAGCTTGTTGTGTTTCTGTAGCTTGGAACAGGAGATCAGCAAACTGCCCCTTGCAAGTCACTGAGGATAACCTCTCTTTCTCGGAGAGCAGGGCAGGCCTAAGCAGCATGACAGTCCCCTGGGGAACAAGGCAAGCCTCAAGCAGCAAGACAATCCTCTGGTAGCAGCAGGGCAGTCCTCTGGGGAACAAGGCAGGCCTAAAATAGCAGGTAGTTCCTCTGGGGAACAAGGCAGTTCTTCTTCAATAGTGTACACAGGCTCAGGAGTGCACTGAGGTGGTGTTCTGAAGGTCCAATATTTATAACTGGTTCCAGCCTTTGAAGTGGTGGGACCTCATGGGCTACCCCACATCTGGTTCTGGATAGTTCGTCCTTCCCCAGCCAAGATTCCAAGAAGTCCGGGATGACAAAAGGCTGGTCTCAAATTACTTTTTGTGTGCTGGAAGCAAACTCTTTGAAATATAAGTGGGGCAGGGAAAAACTCTGCCCACAGCCATCCTGTCTGCACCCAGTCTTCTTTGTCTCAATATCTGACAGTAATACACAAACCGCAACAGCAGAGCCATTCACAGTCATGTGACCCAGGACACTGGCAGCAGACACATAGGGCCCGATTCGCAAAAGTAATCTGTGACAAAATCCTAACTTTACGACTTACGGTATCCACAAAGGGCAATTAGGAGTAGTAAAGTTAGGATTTTGTCTCAGGAGTAGTAAAGTTAGGATTTTGTCTCAGTTAACCTTAAGTTTTGGTCTTAAGTTTAACTTAAGTAAAACTTAAGTTTAACCGAGACAAAATCCTAACTTTACAACTCCTAAATGCCCTTTGTGAATACCGAAAGTCGTAAAGTTAGGATTTTGTCTCAGTTAAACTTCAGTTTTGCAGTGGCCATACCATGTTCTCACAGCATTCCTTGTAAAAGCAGGGTGCTATGTGACAGAGGATGGAGAGATATCCTACGACTTATATAATTATTAATGCTCCTCAGGGGATTTATTTGCAGTTTTTCACAAAGAAAAAGTTAACAGAACTAAACTTTTATAAAGTATAGTAGAATCTACCTTTTCTGATTTCCCCCACTGGATACAGAACACTATTATACTGCTACACTCATGGAGGAACTGTACGACCTGCTCTCTCCCACAGTAGCCTCCGTTCTGCCGCAGCTGGTTAACTGATAGGGCTCGAGCCTACCTCATTGTGCCCACTTTTTCCTGCCTCGTTGTGCCCGTTTTTTTCCTATCCTCCTGTAGTGTAGGTATTTGTTGTTTTAGTTTAATCCTGTCAATTGTTGTTTTAGAAGGTATTTTGTTGTTTTTAGTTTATTGCTGCCAGTTGTGGTCACTGTTATTGTTATTGGTCTCACTGGTTCCTGAGCATTACTCATTCCCACTGCTGCTCCCCTGTGGCCCCTCCCCCTGCCTTTCACGCTCCCAGCTGAGCTTTCCCTCCCTCATACCCTATTTAATGTCAGCCGATATGGGGCCGTGCAGTGGGCGTGCCAAAGGCTGAAGGCACGTCAAAGGCAAGCCCGCCTGTGCCCATCCACGACCTGACCACGACCAGCACCAGGGACCCTGGGTCTCCAACCCCCCCCTGCTACGACTCAGCTACCCTCCCCGCACTCAACCCCGGGAGGTACAACAACTGCCAGCTATCCATGCCGAGCGCCACCCACAGATATTTCTCCTGCACTCACTGCCACCATACTTTCAACACCATCAGCACCACCCCAGCTCCAAACGCCAATACCTCAGAAACACTGAAGTGCATCCTCATCAATGTACGCTCTCTGCACAGACACACTGTTGAGATCTGGGACCTCCTCAACACCCTCTCACCAGATGTCACCTTCTTTACTGAAACCTGGACCAACGCCTCCTCCGCCCTGACATTGCCACCGCCATCCCCGACAGATAAAAGAAACAGAGGAAAGACCTTCGCAACCACTCAGGAGGAGGACTCGCCATCGCACACAAGAGCTCCCTCCGACACTCCACCTCCACCACGAATGTCTTCCTCTCTACCACCAAACACCTCTACTTCCAGATCGAGACCATCCCTAGAACCACATTCTGCAACACCCTCAATTACATACCCCCGGATTGTGTACCTCATTTGCCCCTACCATCACTGACCTCATTGCACCCCATGCCATCACCTCCATAGACTACATGCTCATCGAAGACCTGTACTTCCACCTCGACAGTCCCAGTGACCCCAACTCCAACACCCTCCTGAGCAACCTTGCCAACATCGGCCTGAAAAACTTGTCACCACACCCACCCACCCACAAGATAGGACACACCCTCGACCCCATCTTCACAGGAGGCAACCGCATCCATTTCAGCCACACAACGCAGTCCCCATGGACTGATCACCACTGCATACACTTCAACGTCGACAAACCCACAGCCCCAAAACCTGCACCGTGTCCTCCAAGAAAGAACTGGAGCAAAATCACCGAGGAACAGTTCAACTCCGTCCTCAAATGTGACGTCCCCACCACATTGACCGACGCCAACCTCGCAGCCAAAGAATTCCACAGATGTATCTCCAACTGCACAGGTGTCTATGTCTATGCAACCCTGACAGACAGCACCCCAGGAAGGCTACCTGGTTTACCACTGACCTCCAAGAATCCAGACACACCTGCAGATGTCTCAAGAAGAACTGGAGAAGCAGCAAAACTTCAGAAGATCACACCACATACTAGAACGCCATGACCGAATACCACCAACGCATCAGATCCACCAAAAGGACCTTCATCCAGAACAAGATCCTCACCAACTCCAGCAACTCCAAGGAACTCTTCAGTGTCATCCAGGAATTCACCAAACTCCCCAGCGAAACCACGGACATCACCCCCTCCCAGGACCTCTGTGACAAGCTCAGATTCTACTTCCATCTGAAAATCAAGGGCCTCTATGACCATTTCAATGATTGGACACCTGACTCCGAAACTGCCTCCCTCTCCTGCAACTCCAGCCAGTCTCCTCCTGGACCACAGTCACCACCAAAGGCACCACCTCAACCATGAAAGGCATCTACTTATGAGCCCTCACGGACCCCTGCCCACTGCACATCTACCACAGGGCACCAACCGCCATCGCTCCAGAGCTAAGACACACCATCAACACCCCCTTCAAGACAGCCACCTTTCCCAACGACTGGAAACACGAAGAAGTCAGACTTCTGCTCAAGAAGCCCTTAGCAGACCCCATGGACCTCAAGAATTACCGACCCATCTCCTTCCTCCCCTTCGTGGCCAAAGTCACTGAGAAGATCGTCAATGCCCAGCTAACAAAATTCGTCAAAGAAAACTCCATCCTTGACTCCTCCCAATCCGGATTCTGCAGCAACCACAGCACCGAGATTGCTCTACTACCACAGATGACATCCGCACCCTCCTCGACCAAGGACACACCGTGGCCCTGATCCTACTTGACCTCTCTGCAGCATTCAACACCATCTCCCATCACACACTCACAGCCAGACTCCATGATGCCTGCTAACAGGGAACTACCCTTGACTTAATCCGCTCCTTCCTCACCGGCAGAACACAAAGGATCAGACTGCCACCTTTCCTCTCCAAACCCACACAAATCAACTGCGGAGTACCCCAAGGATCATTGCTCAGCCCCACGCTCTTCAAAATCTACATGGCCCCCCTCGCCACCATTGTCAGACAGCACGGACTCAGCATAGTATCCTATGATGATGACACCCAGCTCACCCTCTCCCTCACCAAGGACCCCAACACCACTAGACTCAACTTCCAGGAAGGAATGAAGGACGTCACATCCTGGATGAGCAACAGCTGCCTCAAGCTCAACTCAGAGAACACAGAGGTCCTCGGACCCTCCTCTTCTGCATGGGACAACACCTGGTGGCCCACCGCCCTTGGCATCCCTCCCACCCCCACAGACCACGCCCAAACGCTCAGCATCGTACTCAACTCATCCCTCTCCATGACCCGACAGGTCAACGCTGTTGCCTCCAGCTGCTTCAACACCCTCTGCATCCTCTGAAAGACCTTCAAATAGATCCCCCCGAATCAAGGAAGACCGTCACCCACACACTCATAACCAGCAGACTGGACTACAGAAACGCCCTCTACGCTGGGATCAACAAGTCTCTGCTCTGCAAACTCCAGACCATACAGAACACCGCAGCCAGACTCGTCCACAGCATCCCCTGACACAAACACATCACCGAACACCTGTTTAACCTCCACTGGCTCCCTGAAGAGAAGAGAATAACTTTCAAGATACTCACCCACGCCTACAAATGTCTCCACAAAACCAGACCCCAATATCTCAACAAGAGAATCTCCTTCCACGTACCCAAGAGAAACCTCTGATCCACCGACCTCGCCAAAACCCTGCGCATCCACAGGGCCAGAACAGGTGGAAGAGCCTTCTCCTACATCGCGGCCAAGACCTGGAACGAGCTCCCGATTGACATCAGACGTGCTCCCTTCCTGAACATCTTCAGGAAGACGCTCAAGTCCTGGCTCTTCTACTGAACAGAGCTGCATACCCCCGTGCCTTGAGACCCTCACGGGTGAGTAGTGAGCTTACAATTCTCCTGATTGATTGATTGATTACAAACTCGCTTTACCTGAAGGCCCCTGAAAATCTTCCACGTAAACTTCTTACAGATCCAGATGCTACAAGGCTACTCTAGTGGCAGGATTGTACCATATAATTGACAATGCTTTGAAAAGCTTTGAAATTGAAATAGAAAAGGCATACACGTCGTTGATACAAGGATTCCTTAGCTATAGATCACAAGATGCTACAGCAAACAGGGTAAAAGTAAATTTTTCTTGTATGTGTGGATTCAAAAGACTTTGAGAGCCAGTGGGAGTTGATCGCTGCAAACAAATGTATAATTCTACATCTACTTCTACATCTGTATGTACTTTCCACTTAAAAGTGTGGCTCATTTATGACTTTGGATTGGAACGGACCATAACAAGATACATGTCTAGTGTAATTTTGGATGCAAATATCTTATTCAAATATTTGCACCTGAAACTACATGAGCCATACAACCTTATATTACATTCGATACAAAGTAATCTAGGGTTGGATGTCTCATGTTGGATTCATCTATTTCAGGTACTTGTAATGCCTTTTGTACAGTCATACTTCCAGTACTTAGTATCAGGTTTACAAAGTCTTTTTTGTGGTTGCAAAGGGTACAATTTTCAGAACTGAGTCGTTTGCAACCTCAGAAAAGCCATTCCATATGAACAAAAATAAATTGTTATTTGGTAACACATTACCAAATCTCAGTTTAGGTGCGCAACCAAATAACGATCCGGTATTTGGAAGGGGATTGTTTGAACCGAATCAGCTTGGTATTTAACAATGTTTTGCTACTGAATTCCGGTCACAAAACATTCATTTTTTTCGCCTCCTCAAAAGTGGTCATAAGCCATTCTCAAATGGAAAGAGGTCCCAAACGGACCCCTTTCCCTTTCTGAATGTTGACAAAAACATTTTTTTAAAGTAAGCAGTGGTCCGAGGGACCACTGCCTACGCTTAAAAAATGAAGCTCAAATGTTTAAATTTTTTTGGGAGGTTAAGCAGCTTTATTCAGAAAAACAATAACACAGCAGAAACAATTTACAGGAACTTGTATAGACTGCAGGAATACAATCAACCAAAATATCATAAAGAATTGACGCTGTTTTCCAATTTTGAAATATAATGGGGAAAGGGAGGAAAGGAAAGGAGGGGGAATGTATACAGGAAGAACAAGTTAACAAGAGCTTAGAGCATTACCGGAAGAGAAATAAATCAATATAATGTCATATAAAAAACCGAACAAGGAGTAGCAAAATTAGTACCCATTGTAGAAAAATAGAAAAGTCATGGTGGTTTAAAATTCCCAGAAAAAGTACATATAGGAGATTTATGGGCTACAGCATCTAAAAAAGAAGTCAGAGGTAACAAATATAAAACTCTTTTAGCAGATGGAGTATACAAAGAGGAAAAGGCAGTCTATAATCTATGATAATGACAAACATTATTCCACCAGGCTTTATAAGAAATATTCAATGCACATTTCCAATTAATAGAAATTTGTTGAAAGGCAAGAGCTAGCATGAGGTCTGACAAAAGTACGTTACTGCTTGATGTGCATCTTTACAAAGACTACCCAAAAAGAGTGTCAAGGGAGTTAGTGGACAATTTAAATGAACTATTAGAGATAACTGAGACCAGACCTTGTCCCAAAAAGAGGCTGTAGGGGGACAGTAAAAGAGCATATGCATAAGATCATAAAATTGGTGGTCACAGGACCAACATTTTGGAGAGGAATCCATGGAGAATCTAGCTAGTAAGGAAGGGCTAAGGTATACTCTATGATAGAGAAAGAACAAAGACTGAGAAGTAGAGGCTGTTGTGGAGGTTTTGTAGAGTGTATCCCAAATCTTATTCCTAAATGGGAAAGTCCAAGTACATACCAAATCCAATTCCCACTTCAGCTACAACCAAGTTTTGGATCTGACATATGGTAGAGAGCTAAGAAGTCTATGTATAGGTGAAGCATTAGGAACAGTAGTAAGAATAGAACAAAGGGATGAGTGTGAAGAGGGAGAAAGGGATGTATCTGGTAAAGAATGAATAACATCAAGAAGAATATTTATGAGAAGGAGATATTTAGATAAAAAGGAACAAGTGCTTAAATAAGTGTTGAAATTGTGAAAAAGAGAGATCATTATTAGAAAATAAATCTTTGACCCAAATGATACCTCTTTGCCTTCAGGCTTTCCCAAAAAATCAGTTTGTTGTGAATAGTAATTTAAAAAAAATGTTTTATTGGCATTTCAGTATGTTAACAAGGTATTGTTGCAATTAATACATCATCTTCAAATTTCTTCTCCGCTGTCCCTCCCATTCTTTACAGTATGTTCCTTATCATGTCTCATTTGGAGGCTATAACCTTGACCAAATCCTGTCCTTTGCCACACTGACTGTACCAATCTAATTATACTAACTCACTCACCTCCCCCACAGTTGTGTCTCAGTCTCGAAAATTATGTAACCTCTCTGCAGGCTCGTCTATTATGTACACAGTGCATTCCGTATCTTGCCTTCTCACTTGACAACCCCTTCTTCATCTATCTCATCCTATCCCTCCTCAATCGCCTCCACAGTGGGGGTGGAGGGTCTCTAGTGCCCTCCATCATAAGTGACCAGGCTCATGCATCTTCATCTACCTTTTCATTTTTGCTGATCCATTTCATTAGAACTAGATCTGCTGTTGCCCATTCACTAAGATGTTTCAGCATTCCTCCATTGTCGGGGGATCGGAATTCAGCCATCTGATTCCTATTTGCCTCTTTGCCAGCACCAGCATCAGCAAAATGAATCTTGTACTAAGTTTTTTAGTTTTGAGTGTACGGAGCTGCCCCAATATTACTACCCGAGGTGTTTGGGGAATTTTTCTCCCTGTGGCGATTTGCATTTGGTTTACCATATTGTCCCAGCAGTGCGTAGGTGCAGAGCATTCCCATATCACGTGAATGAAGTGTGCTTCTGTTTGACTGCATCTGGGGCATGAGTTTGTGCGTTCCGGGTAAATTTTGCTTATAGTCCGCGGCATTAAATACGTCTGGTGTATGATGTTGTACTGTATTAGTATAAATCTCACATTGGAGCTCACCCGTTTACCTCCCTCATGTATTTTCGTCTACTCCAGGTCTGTCAAGTGCTCTTCTATTGTTTTGTCACATCTTGCCTGTACTGGGAGGGGCTCTGTCACAAGATTGTCCAATAATGCTCTATATATATGTGAAACTAATCGGCGCGTTCCAGTCATGCATAGCATTATCTGTAATGTTGAGGTGATGGGTGGCTCCTGCGGAAAAGAGGGCCATATTTTGCGAGCCACCGCTGATATCTTCCCATATTGTAAGAACTGTCCTCTCCCCAGTTCAAATGTGTGTTCAGCCTCCTCTCGGGATATAAATTGTTCATTGCTGTATAGGTCTCCCATTGTGTGGCAACTACCTTCAACCCATTTTTTAATAGACATTGAGTCTGCTATCTTTTTAAAGGGTTTCACCACCCACAGTGGCATATCTGGGGCATAGGGCGCATGACAGACAACCTTCTTGACAGCTGACTCCCATACCTCAGCTACATGTTTAATGATGTATGGATAGGACCCAGGTACCCCGGCCCCAAGCATGAGGAGTTCCGGTAGGGAGGCCTCTCCATGCTTACCTTCCAAAAGTCATTTCTCCCATTTGTCATCCTTGTGCAGCCAGTGAACTGCATGCTGGGGTTGTGATGCCATATAGTACAGTTCTAGTCATGGCACATCCAGTCCTCCCGCCTCCCATTTTTGTTGGAGTGTATCGAATTTTACTCTTTTTCGTTTGCTTCCCCATAACAATGCAACCAGCAGACTATCTAACTTCGTGAAATACTAATTTGGAATTCTGTATAAAGAGTGCTGGTGGGCATATAGACTATTTTTAATAGTGCTATTTCTTCCCATTAGTGAAAGTGGGAGCTCTCTCCAGAATTTTATGGAATTACCAATAACCTCCACTACCCTCCCTCTGTTATTCTCTAGTTACGTGGTGGATGTGTGTGTCAGGTGGATTCCTAGGTACTGGACACCCCCGGGCACCCAAGGAAGGCCCACATTGGGCAAGTCATTTTCTGGCATCACCGCCAGCCCCCCATTAGGGACAGCTTTGATTTCCTGGGGTTCAGATGAAGACCAGATAAATCCCTGAATTCCTTTAACTCTCTCAAAAGAACCAGGACAGCTCTTTCTGGACAACGTATATATATCAGTGTATCATAGGCATATAATGGAACCACATGGTTGGTATTCCTCAGTTGAAATCCCCATCTCCCCAAATTTTTCCTTAATGATGCCGCCAGGAGCTCCATTGCAATCGCAAATATAAGTAGGAACAGGGGGCAACCTTGGTGAGTGCCCCTTGTTAGTGCACATTGTTCGGATACCTGTCCACATAGTCTCACCCTAGCTGTTGAGGTGGTGTAAATTAATTGCACCCATTGAATAAAACCCTTCCACAAACCCATCTTTCTTAGGGTCGACCATATGTATTCCACTCTACGGAGTCGAATGTTTGTTCGATGTCCATAATTGCTAGTGCGCATCTCGGTCTCCAGACATGGGGCATGCCACACATGTGCCAGTCTCCGTAGGTTATGTGTGGTGTTTAACCTTGGTATAACTCCGGCTTGGTCGGGGTGTATAAGCTGGGATATATATGGCTTTAGCCGGGTCACTAGTATTCCACTTAGTATTTTTGCGTCTAGATTTAAGAGGGATATCAGCTTATAGGAGTTCTGTAGGAAAGGGTGCTTATCCGGTTTTAGAATCATAGTCACCACTGCCTCCTTCATAGACGCCGGTAGGGATACATTTTTACATCTTTTTCACCATCATTAGACCCACACCTCACACACCCACATGCACCATCCGGCAGTCCTTAAAAAGATCTCCGATAAAGAGACCCTTCGGGGGACCCGTAGGGAATTGCAGCGCCGGCCCTACGAGGAGCAACTGCCCGATGATGAAGGATGACACCTCTTGGGGTGTGTGAGGGCAACAGAGGACAAACAAGTGGTTGTTCCACCTCACTAGTGGGTCACATTTACCTAGGATGCCTTTTGCCTTTTTTCTTTTTCTACCTCTTCACTTTTTTATCTTTTTTGCACGGGGGACTATTTGCACCCTTAAGCGTGGGTGACTTTTTGCATCCCGCTATAGGAACAGTGTCCCTTTGTGAAAACGTATGTAGGCATTGGGAGCATGGACACTGGACTTTGAATAGCTCCTTGGCCCCCCTCTCTTAATTGTGATAAATACATTTTTTAGTGCCTCGTTGTAAATGTGTAATAGGCGGTCAGTCAGCAATGGGGTAAACCTTTGGTAGAATTGTGCCGGAATTTTGTCGCTTCAAGGGCATTTCTCCTGTTTGAGCGTTCTGATAGATGACAGTATTTCTGTTTAGGCAATCCACACCCCGAGGGCGTCCGCGGCTCATGCTCTAATCTGGGTAGGTCTGAGTTATTTAAAAAGTTCTGTAGTGTGGTGCAGCGGCCAGGGCAGCTGACTTCAGAGCATTGGGTTCATGGTTCGATCCCTAGCTCCTGTGGCAGATCAGCTCAGCACCATGTGACTCTAGGCAATAGCTCACTTAATTTCCACGACGGATCCCCATGCCTTGAGACCCGTAAGGGTGAGTAGTTTGCGCTTTACAAATACAGGATTACTTTAAAAAAAAAAAAAATCTTTAGTGCTTGTTCGGTGGGGAGAGATTATTTTTGCATACCTCCGCTAAGTGCCTGGCTAGTTCACTCAGAATTGCCCTTTGTGTACACACCGTGTAGCTGTCTGTCTTTTTTAATTGGAGTATAGGCATAGCCTCATTCTTCGTTCTTATTAGCCTCACATGCGGGGCACTCGTCCAGTCCTCTTCAATATGGAGTTGTTGTCTGTATGCTGTGTATGTAAATGTTACTAACCTACGCCATGACTCTAATAGATCCTCCCGGGCTGTATTACATTGGGCCACCTGTTGAGGAGTGGTGTGTACTTTTTCCTTCACCTTCCTCAGCTGTCTTTCTTGAGTTTGTATATCCCTTTTTAGCTGTTGTCGTACCACGTTGTCCTCATGCACACCCCCTCATGACCAACTTCATAGCTTCCCACTCTGTGGCTCTATTAAATGTAATTTCCCAGTTATCCTCGAAGTGGTGTTTTATGGCCTCTGAAACTACTGCAGCATAGGGTGGGTCTGTGAGCACCTCAGCCCGGAGGAGCCATAATGGTATTGCCGGATGGCCCTCAACACTTTTCAGGGTCAGAAGGAGTGGCAAATGATTGGACAAGTACCGTGGCAGATAAGACACTCCATCCACCGCAGCAGATAGGTTGGGTGTAAGACAACAGTGATCTGTGACTAAACATGTTAGTCACTGGTGTGTGACAGGAGAATACTCTTTTTGATGGGTTGTGGGCCCTCAATTCATCTCGGAGATGCATTCCCTGCATTATAGTCAACAGTGATGCTAGCA
Source organism: Triturus cristatus (assembly GCF_964204655.1). Lineage (NCBI taxonomy): Eukaryota > Metazoa > Chordata > Amphibia > Caudata > Salamandridae > Triturus > Triturus cristatus. The sequence continues at coordinate 444,138,912 of NC_140595.1, forward strand.
TTTGCGGTTTTGTATTATTTCTTGTAGGTTCCTTATCCAGTGTTGTGTCGAAAACACAGTTAACATCCTGAGTGAGAATGACCGCCGCATCCATGTATGGTGTCACTGCCTTTATGAGTGCAGGGAAGAAATCGGGGCAATCTGAATTTGGGGCATAGACATTTATGATGCATACTTCCCTACCCTCCCATTTCCCATGTAAGATTACATATCTCCCTTCTGGGTCTAGAACGTGGTTTAGGTGCTGAAATGGGGTCCCCCGTGCCACCCATATAAGCGCACCCCAGGCAAAACCAGAATACGAAGGGGCAAAGAGCTGTCCCCTCCATCTCTTACACACAATAATGATCGTATCCCCCCACATGAGTGTCTCTTGCAAGCAGGCTATCACCACCTTCTATCATTTCAGGAAGGCATGCATCTGGCATCTTTTTTCTAATTCTGCTATTTCTCGCACATTCCATGTAATGATTTTCATTATTTGTGCACCCATTTGTCAAACATCTTCCAACTCCCTCTACCCCCGCCTTCCATGAGAATGCAAATGTCCTCACTCCAGTCCCTCTGGGTTTGATTTTGAGACTGAGGTCTTAGACATGACATTGTTAACTTCTCCCAACATTTTAGAATGTAAACAACTAAACATTCCCTTTCTACCCCCTTTCCCCTGGGCAGTCATACGAGTCCCGTTTCTGTTTTTGTAACCAAAACATTGTCCAGCACATGCTGCCCCATTGCCCATCCCCTACCATTCATTTACATCTTGAATCCACATACTTAGTTGTTGAGTACTATGCTTTGTCTAACTTAGGTTCTCCTTTTTGTGTCTCTGTGGGTTGGTGCTGTGCCAGTGGTCTGGTATCCGTCGGGGAGCGAGGTGGCACCTCAAGCTCCCCAATTGAAGGCCAACCTCTGTTTAAGGGGGAACTCCTCCCGGCAGCTCGACTTCCTTTCCAAGGATATTATCTCATGCATATATTGGGCTCCCCGATCCTACTCTATTCTCTTACACATATTTGTCCCACCCCCATGAATTCAGAGCCGTTGGTCACTTATCGAACTTTGTCTCTTGCTCTTCCTCTCTCAGTTCAATTATGTCTGCTCCCTGAGATGCCAGGTTCTGATTTGTGTTCCTGGTGACACCTCTTCTGACTTCGATACCGTCTCTAAGTCCAAGGCCTGCAGTATTCCATCAGGGCAAACTTTGATCCGCCCCGACTGCTGATTCTCCCTTGTTCCTGATGTTGCTTGGATTTCCATTGTTCCTATGTTCGTGCCCGTCGCCGATATTCTGGTGGATCATGTGGATGGGACCAGACAGGTCCTCGCGTCACCCCCAGTGTTCAGCCATTCAATCGCTTTGTTTGCCTATAGAAAGAACATGGTGCTCTCTGCATTCTCCACCCGCAGTTATGCTGGAAACATGAGGCTGTATTTTAAGTTCAGATCACGGATCTTCGGCTTGATCATTATAAACATTTTTCTTTGATGCTGGACTCATTGGATATAGTCTAGTTATATTGAGATGGGATGGCCCTCATACAGCATCTGGCCTCTAGTACGGGTGACATGCAGGATCGCATTGTGGTCCCTGTAGTTAAAGAACCTGATGATAATGGCCAGAGGAGGTGCGCCAAGTCGGGGCAGGGGCCAATGCCCTATGAGCTCTCTCCACATTGAAAAACATGGACAATCTCTTGGGTCTGATACCCTGACTATCCAGTCTTCCAAAAAGAGTTCCACAGAAGGGCCCTCTGCCTTTTCTGGAAAACATATAAATCGTAGGTTATTCCTTCTCGAACGCCCACCAAAATCCTCCACTTTCTCATCCAGTTGTGTTTTTCCTTCTGTAGTGTATCCACGTTATTCTCTTTGGTGGTTACTCGGTGCACCACCTTCCGCAGGTCACATCGCAATAAATTCACATCTAAGGCGACTGCATTGATTCTATGGACCATGTCATCTTTTGTTGATTGGATTGCTTGCATCACATCTGACAGATTGGGGGGGTCTTCATTTCCCCAGTCTTCTGGGCCCTCACATCCGTTTGCACCCTCCTCTCTGGCCTCTGGCTCTTGAGGCCGTGGTAGCACATAATTGGATATTTTATTCGTTTGAGATTTGGGTGCGTTGTCTTTCACCATTGTGTTGGATTAAGCCTCTCTCTGTGTCTGCAGGTTCCGGGATAGTGACTCTTCTCTATGTCCCTGGTATTGCTGTTCTAGGCTTTGTCCTTACGTTCACTTTTTTTCCTCTCTGTTGCTGGTTCCCTACTTCTGGTCATTGGGGCTTACCGATATCGTCTCTGGATCTCTTCTCAGCCGCGGTCCATGCAGGTAACAGTGGTGCGGCGTTGGGGCTTATCAAAGGACGGTGCCAAGGGAAAATTATTTATTTATTACATTTTCCCTCTGCATCGTCCCTTGAAATCCCCTCTTACCCGGCCCCACTGCCCCACCTCTGTTACCTGCACGGACCGTTGATGTCTCCTCTCAGCTCTTATTGTTGACAATCCTGCCCAAATTTCCGAAAGGCCGAATCAGATGCCTCTACTGGCCCTCCGGATCCGCCTGTGTCATTCACAGCATTCGGTCACGGCCCGGTGTGTATTACAGGCCACTCACTGGTGCTTTAGCATGTAAGTGCTTCTCTGTCAGGGCCATCTCCTGGGGCCCTCCTCCGGCTCCTTGGTTGACTGGTAGGTGCCTGTGTACCTTCGCTTCACCCATCTCATGTGCCGGGTTGTTCTCTGCTCTTCAGAGGCACTTGGCCTTCGGACCCGCTCATCAGCTCCTCTCATCGGTGTCAGCCTTCTCTTTGGCTTGTCCGGGCCCATACACCATTCACAGACCACCCGCCCGAGTCAAGTTCGGACTTCTTGAGTCCAGCAGCACCTCTCTGGATGTTTCCAGGGTGCGGCATCACCTCGCCCTGGCTTCTGGGCCTCGGGACTGGATCGGTGTGGGTTCACCCTCAGCCTCCTTGGTCTTGCTCCAACCCTCCAATTCGCTGGCAGTGTTAACTCTCCTCGGGAGCCTTCCCTTTGCTTTCCTGCATGCCCGATCCTAGTTTGTCCTTTTTGTTAGGTTTCTCCTTTTTTTGCTGAATCTCCGGACTACAGTTGTTTTTAGGAGGGCGCCGTCCGTCCCTCTGAGCTGTTCTCAGTGCGGTCAGCTCCATCCTACTATTTCTCTTCACCAATAGAAACAGTCATTGTTACCCTTCTCAGCCAGTCAATTTTTTGGACCAGGATACTGTAGGATGTGGCCAGAGTAAGGGAGCTCTGAAAAGCACGTCTATACGGCCACCTTGTCAGGCCATGCCCCCTTGTTGTTAATAGTACTAAGATTGCTATACCAGAGAGGAGATTGATGAAAAGAATCATGAGTTGTAGAATGCGACTGATAAATCAGTTTTAGAATAGTATAAGTGTGTTTAAAGAGAGAAGAAGAAATTATGGAAGGCTTACCCGAGAAAGATATAACTTCACAGGGGAGTAAAGGATGTAGAAAAGAGCATTCAACGTAAAACCATAAAAGGCTAAAGGAGAATCATGACAAAGAAAGCCATCTAGAGGCTTGTCGGAGACAGAAAGCTGTATGATATAACTGAAAGTCAAGGAAATTGACTCCACCTTCCTGTTTAGCCTTCCTAAGAGAAGCTTGAGAAATTCTAGCTTTTTTATTCAGCCAAAGGAATTTAGGAGGTCTAGAATCTAATTTCTTAAAGAACACTTCAGGAATATTAACTTGGATCATTGAAAGAGTATATAGATTTTTGGGTGAAACCATCATTTTGATAGAGTCCATATTACCCCACCAGGAAAGAAAGAAGGGATTCCAGGAGGAAAGATGCTTATCTACTTTATCCAAACAATCGTTGACTTTTGCTGAAACTGAATCATTTATGGAAGGGGAAAACCATATGCCCAAATAATTCATTTTGGAGGTATTCCCCAAAAAACCTGTGGCATTGAAGGAATTACTAAAAGTGTACTTAGTAAGAGGCATGATTTCAGTTTTTCCAGAATTAATCCTATATCCAGAAACTGAGGAGAAGGTATACATTTCCTGAAGAAGAACTGGGACGTACTGCTCAGGAGTGGAAATGAAAGAAGTATGTTATCAAAGAGGAAAAAGGATAACCCTGATGAACACCACGACCTAACAGAAAGTAACTAGAGATCTTCCCATTGACTAAAACTGATTCCATAGGGGATTGATAGAGTAAGGAAACCAATGAAATAAAAGGGGCACCTAGCCCATGCCAGGCTAGGGATTTGAGCAAGAAGGACCAGTCAATTCGATCAAATGCTTTCTCAGCATCAATTGAGATAGCTGTTAGAAGATGAGAAAGATAAGATGCCTTGTTTAAAACACTAAAAAATAATCTGTAATTATCAGAGGTAAATCTACCTTTAATAAAACCTGACTGCTCCTTACCAATCATTGAAGGAAGGAAGGGTACAAGGCGTGAAGCTAGTAATTTGGAGAAGATTTTATAATCCACGTTGAGTAGTAAAATAGGCCTGCAGTTTTTACAGAATCCGAGTCCTTACCATTTTTATGGATAAGAAATAGTAGCCTCTTGGGAGGAACCCCCAGTAGAATCAAATGCAGAGAAACATTGAAAAAGTTGTAACAGCCTATGAAGGAGAAGATTAGAAAAGTGAAGGACAAATTTGACCATGAAGACGCCTGGACCAGGGGATTTGATCTTCTTAAGAGATTGAGGTGCATGAAAGATCTCTGATAAGAAAATTAAAATGTCAGCTTCTAAGGATGAGAGGTCTCTATGATCGCCAAGGGAATGCTTGGAATTTTGTAAATAAGCCTCTATCTGAGAAGGCAAGGGTGGAGATTCAGTCATGTATAGAGATTGACAATATTTAACAAATTCTAAAAGAATCTCAGAGTCTTTAAAAACAGAAAGCCCAGTATTGGTTTTTACAGAATCTAACATGTGACCCTGCTTACAGATTCTCAAATAATTAGCCAAAAGCATACACATTTTAATATGGCCACCGTAATAACAAGCACTACTATGAAGTAAAATTGAGGAGGCTTTATCTGTAGATATCTTATTAAACTGTAATGCTGCAGAAATAAGCTCTTGCAAATTAGATGGAGCAGATGAAGAATAATATTGATGGTCCAACCGTTTGAAATTAAGTAAAAGGGATTGATGCTGTTAAGAAGAGATTTCTTTTTCTGAGATATGAAATCAATAATATGACCTCGAGCAGAAGCTTTAAAGGTGTCCCAAAGTAATTGTGGCGGAGTAGTAGGGTCTGTATGAACATCAAAACGTGTCGACAGACAAAACGGAACATGACAAGGTAAGTGACTGGATAAAAGCATCAAGGAACCTGAAAAGAAAAAGAAGGTTAGTCAGTAACCGCAAAGAGCACAATAGTCATAAAAGAAGGATAAAAGAGTGAGCATAAGACTGCATAAGAAAAATGACATAAAAAACCATGATATTATGCAGGAGGGAGGGACCTCCAACACAAATAGCATTCATCTTGACATAGTGTCAAAAGTCTCCATGGAGCTGAACGAATGTAGATGACAATCTCTTGGGTCTGATACCCTGACTATCCAGTCTTCCAAAAAGAGTTCCACAGAAGGGCCCTCTGCCTTTTCTGGAAAACATATAAATCGTAGGTTATTCCTTCTCGAACGCCCACCAAAATCCTCCACTTTCTCATCCAGTTGTGTTTTTCCTTCTGTAGTGTATCCACGTTATTCTCTTTGGTGGTTACTCGGTGCAACACCTTCCGCAGGTCACATCGCAATAAATTCACATCTAAGGCGACTGCATTGATTCTATGGACCATGTCATCTCTTGTTGATTGGATTGCTTGCATCACATCTGACAGATTGGGGGGGGTCTTCATTTCCCCAGTCTTCTGGGCCCTCACATCCGTTTGCACCCTCCTCTCTGGCCTCTGGCTCTTGAGGCCGTGGTAGCACATAATTGGATATTTTATTCGTTTGAGATTTGGGTGCGTTGTCTTTCACCATTGTGTTGGATTAAGCCTCTCTCTGTGTCTGCAGGTTCCGGGATAGTGACTCTTCTCTATGTCCCTGGTATTGCTGTTCTAGGCTTTGTCCTTACGTTCACTTTTTTTCCTCTCTGTTGCTGGTTCCCTACTTCTGGTCATTGGGGCTTACCGATATCGTCTCTGGATCTCTTCTCAGCCGCGGTCCATGCAGGTAACAGTGGTGCGGCGTTGGGGCTTATCAAAGGACGGTGCCAAGGGAAAATTATTTATTTATTACATTTTCCCTCTGCATCGTCCCTTGAAATCCCCTCTTACCCGGCCCCACTGCCCCACCTCTGTTACCTGCACGGACCGTTGATGTCTCCTCTCAGCTCTTATTGTTGACAATCCTGCCCAAATTTCCGAAAGGCCGAATCAGATGCCTCTACTGGCCCTCCGGATCCGCCTGTGTCATTCACAGCATTCGGTCACGGCCCGGTGTGTATTACAGGCCACTCACTGGTGCTTTAGCATGTAAGTGCTTCTCTGTCAGGGCCATCTCCTGGGGCCCTCCTCCGGCTCCTTGGTTGACTGGTAGGTGCCTGTGTACCTTCGCTTCACCCATCTCATGTGCCGGGTTGTTCTCTGCTCTTCAGAGGCACTTGGCCTTCGGACCCGCTCATCAGCTCCTCTCATCGGTGTCAGCCTTCTCTTTGGCTTGTCCGGGCCCATACACCATTCACAGACCACCCGCCCGAGTCAAGTTCGGACTTCTTGAGTCCAGCAGCACCTCTCTGGATGTTTCCAGGGTGCGGCATCACCTCGCCCTGGCTTCTGGGCCTCGGGACTGGATCGGTGTGGGTTCACCCTCAGCCTCCTTGGTCTTGCTCCAACCCTCCAATTCGCTGGCAGTGTTAACTCTCCTCGGGAGCCTTCCCTTTGCTTTCCTGCATGCCCGATCCTAGTTTGTCCTTTTTGTTAGGTTTCTCCTTTTTTTGCTGAATCTCCGGACTACAGTTGTTTTTAGGAGGGCGCCGTCCGTCCCTCTGAGCTGTTCTCAGTGCGGTCAGCTCCATCCTACTATTTCTCTTCACCAATAGAAACAGTCATTGTTACCCTTCTCAGCCAGTCAATTTTTTGGACCAGGATACTGTAGGATGTGGCCAGAGTAAGGGAGCTCTGAAAAGCACGTCTATACGGCCACCTTGTCAGGCCATGCCCCCTTGTTGTTAATAGTACTAAGATTGCTATACCAGAGAGGAGATTGATGAAAAGAATCATGAGTTGTAGAATGCGACTGATAAATCAGTTTTAGAATAGTATAAGTGTGTTTAAAGAGAGAAGAAGAAATTATGGAAGGCTTACCCGAGAAAGATATAACTTCACAGGGGAGTAAAGGATGTAGAAAAGAGCATTCAACGTAAAACCATAAAAGGCTAAAGGAGAATCATGACAAAGAAAGCCATCTAGAGGCTTGTCGGAGACAGAAAGCTGTATGATATAACTGAAAGTCAAGGAAATTGACTCCACCTTCCTGTTTAGCCTTCCTAAGAGAAGCTTGAGAAATTCTAGCTTTTTTATTCAGCCAAAGGAATTTAGGAGGTCTAGAATCTAATTTCTTAAAGAACACTTCAGGAATATTAACTTGGATCATTGAAAGAGTATATAGATTTTTGGGTGAAACCATCATTTTGATAGAGTCCATATTACCCCACCAGGAAAGAAAGAAGGGATTCCAGGAGGAAAGATGCTTATCTACTTTATCCAAACAATCGTTGACTTTTGCTGAAACTGAATCATTTATGGAAGGGGAAAACCATATGCCCAAATAATTCATTTTGGAGGTATTCCCCAAAAAACCTGTGGCATTGAAGGAATTACTAAAAGTGTACTTAGTAAGAGGCATGATTTCAGTTTTTCCAGAATTAATCCTATATCCAGAAACTGAGGAGAAGGTATACATTTCCTGAAGAAGAACTGGGACGTACTGCTCAGGAGTGGAAATGAAAGAAGTATGTTATCAAAGAGGAAAAAGGATAACCCTGATGAACACCACGACCTAACAGAAAGTAACTAGAGATCTTCCCATTGACTAAAACTGATTCCATAGGGGATTGATAGAGTAAGGAAACCAATGAAATAAAAGGGGCACCTAGCCCATGCCAGGCTAGGGATTTGAGCAAGAAGGACCAGTCAATTCGATCAAATGCTTTCTCAGCATCAATTGAGATAGCTGTTAGAAGATGAGAAAGATAAGATGCCTTGTTTAAAACACTAAAAAATAATCTGTAATTATCAGAGGTAAATCTACCTTTAATAAAACCTGACTGCTCCTTACCAATCATTGAAGGAAGGAAGGGTACAAGGCGTGAAGCTAGTAATTTGGAGAAGATTTTATAATCCACGTTGAGTAGTAAAATAGGCCTGCAGTTTTTACAGAATCCGAGTCCTTACCATTTTTATGGATAAGAAATAGTAGCCTCTTGGGAGGAACCCCCAGTAGAATCAAATGCAGAGAAACATTGAAAAAGTTGTAACAGCCTATGAAGGAGAAGATTAGAAAAGTGAAGGACAAATTTGACCATGAAGACGCCTGGACCAGGGGATTTGATCTTCTTAAGAGATTGAGGTGCATGAAAGATCTCTGATAAGAAAATTAAAATGTCAGCTTCTAAGGATGAGAGGTCTCTATGATCGCCAAGGGAATGCTTGGAATTTTGTAAATAAGCCTCTATCTGAGAAGGCAAGGGTGGAGATTCAGTCATGTATAGAGATTGACAATATTTAACAAATTCTAAAAGAATCTCAGAGTCTTTAAAAACAGAAAGCCCAGTATTGGTTTTTACAGAATCTAACATGTGACCCTGCTTACAGATTCTCAAATAATTAGCCAAAAGCATACACATTTTAATATGGCCACCGTAATAACAAGCACTACTATGAAGTAAAATTGAGGAGGCTTTATCTGTAGATATCTTATTAAACTGTAATGCTGCAGAAATAAGCTCTTGCAAATTAGATGGAGCAGATGAAGAATAATATTGATGGTCCAACCGTTTGAAATTAAGTAAAAGGGATTGATGCTGTTAAGAAGAGATTTCTTTTTCTGAGATATGAAATCAATAATATGACCTCGAGCAGAAGCTTTAAAGGTGTCCCAAAGTAATTGTGGCGGAGTAGTAGGGTCTGTATGAACATCAAAACGTGTCGACAGACAAAACGGAACATGACAAGGTAAGTGACTGGATAAAAGCATCAAGGAACCTGAAAAGAAAAAGAAGGTTAGTCAGTAACCGCAAAGAGCACAATAGTCATAAAAGAAGGATAAAAGAGTGAGCATAAGACTGCATAAGAAAAATGACATAAAAAACCATGATATTATGCAGGAGGGAGGGACCTCCAACACAAATAGCATTCATCTTGACATAGTGTCAAAAGTCTCCATGGAGCTGAACGAATGTAGATGAAGAAATTCTCGCAGGTCTGCAGGAGCAGTGAAGGAGACAGTTTTATTCTAAAATGTCACTTTGAAGAGACAAGGGGGAAACAGACCAAAGCGGGCAGCCAAAGAGCATAGTTGAGGACGAAGATCCAGGAACTCCTTCTGCCTGGCAGCTGTAGCTCTCAAGACATGCTATGATATAAGAATTTTACACCCCTGCCATAAAAGTTGCCTTTTAGATTTCACTGCATTGAGGACTTTCAGTAAATCAGTCAATTTCAGAAAAAAGATGATAACACCTCTGGGTTTGTATGACGAGGGGGGTGAATGAAGGCGAGGACGTAGATGATGAGCTCTCTGAATATTCAAGCATGTGGAGGAAGGTAAGTACACTAGCTGAGGAAAAAAAAAGGTGAAACGGAAATAGGGTTCATTCCCTCTAATCCTTCCTGAAGACCATAGAGGCATAGGTTACTCCTTCTATTCCTATTTTCTAAATCTTCAGAATGTACCTTCAATACCACCATCTCTTTCTCCAAAACTGCAATCTTCAAAGACACATCATGCACTTCACTGACACGTTGTTCAAGAACCGTGACCCTGGTTTCCATTTGAGACCATTTGTCATCCATCTTCTGAAGTCGCATATTGGTTTCATCCACGAAAGGTTGAAACACACAAATTTCCTCAAGTACCAGGTCAAGAGAAATAGAAGAGGATTTCTCAGGAGAGGGAGGGTCCTGTTTAACTCTCTTGTGAGTAGACAAGGCCGCAACCAGACCAATTTTTCACAGGAGGATGAGCATGACATGTTGGTTGTAGATGAAGTGCACCTCAATGGACAACTGGTAGACTTTAAAAATGAGAACAATTTCTGTGAAGAGGAGGCTGCGTGAAGAGGCGACACCTTGAGTTTCTTCAATCTGACCATAAAGCATGCAAGGGAGCATTCCCAAAGAATAGAGAGGAGAACTGGTCGGATACAACAGATCCCTGCTTATAAGTTATAATGCCGGAAATAATAGAGCATCGCAGCAGAGTTAAGAGAGAAACATTGCCTCAGTGTGATGAGCCTCAGATAAGCAATGCAATATACAGCAGGAAAGCCAAAGACGAGCATGGCATCAGAAGAAATCCATGAATATAACAGAGCAAGTCAATAAACCTCCTGGATAAATATAGCAGAAAATGTAGGAGAAAAAAATAACCTCTTCAGACAGAAGCCAAATGTATCTTAAATGGCCGCTGTAATGAGGAAAATAGAAAAGGAGCTAAAACAGGTCGCAAAAAAGCACCAAAAGGCCAGTTCAGCATAAAAATTGCTCACCCTGCCTTTTGATGCTTATTATGACCCCCTATGTGGTAAACTGAATAAATAATCGACTCCATTCTGCTGCGTTCGTCCGTCGACGTGAGGAGCTCCTGAGCTAGGCGGCCAACTTTTTCAGTGGCCCACGCACTCACCCATGTTTAATTTTTGTAATGCATTCTCTTTCCCTTTAAAGAAAACTGGTTGTATTTTAAAATATACTTTATTTGAAGCAATCAGAAACATGGTGGCCTGCTGACCTAAGCAGGCCACCATTCCTGTGATGGCTGCGATTCATAGTGGGTCACAATTTTCAACCTACCTTATATAATGTTAATGCAGTTGGTTGAATTACAACCCACTGGGAATCAGTAATTTGGGAACTGACCTATTAGAGCATAGGTCCGTTGCCAAATTACCACACTGATTGCAAAAATACTGATCATAAATTGCGACCAGTACTTTGCTACCAGTTCTTAGTACATTTGACCCTTAATTTTTGACCAACACATCCTAATTTCCCCTCTAACCATCTCTTGGCAGTGATGGTCAAAGCTGCCTCCATTCCATGATGTGGAGTGCTAAAATGATGTGAGTCATTTGCAAGTTACCTTGGCACACTGTAAATGTTAGCATAAAGTATTAATTTCTGCTGTGGCAACTGATCATCTCCAGTGACCAGCACCAATCCTATAATTTTTGAAAAACTAAAATAGTCAAGGATAATGCACATTTTTAAAAAGTGGACATTCAAGAGAATGTATGTAGTCATATGTTTTCCTCCCAAGGGACTTTTCTACTGCAGAGGCTATGAAACTACTTGTACCAGTTATTGAAACAGCATTTATTTGATTTTGTCTTGTGGTTTGCTGTTTAGGAACAGCTTGTAGTTTCTAAAAAAATGCTTATTATTTACAGCTGAAAACCTCACACCTTGACTTTTCTTTACACCTTCTCTGAACATTTCAAGTTTGTAAAATGTATTCTGCGCCTCACTTGTTCAAGCTGTGCTGCTGAAGACCTTTTGCAATGTGTTTCTGCTGTATGCTGATGCTTGTATGTCATCCTGCTTCTTACATCACAGTCTATTGCTATTGAATTTACTGGGTGTTGTGACATGTCCTGGAGACTGTTGCTGGGAGTAGGTTGACTGATGAATAGACCACTGGAGAGAATTGCATAAATGCTTTTAAACATCAACTCTGTCTGTGTTAGATTTCTATCAGCGGGCTAAAAACACTTACATTTCGAGTTTCAATTGTGTTGATAGCACAAGGTTTTCTAGTTCCTGCATTGTTTTCATTTGTATCTAAAAACTCTCAACACATATTTAAAAATATTTTTAATATTGCAATTCCCAAATTGAAAGGTTCACCCTCCTAGTAAAACCATCACAGTAGGTGTGAACTTAAGAAGATTACATCAGTTGATGTGGTGGGAATATCTCATCTTGAACAGGTGCTAAGAAAACATTGTCACAACAAAACTTTTCAAAAGTGTATATGAATCATTTTTATCTATGGCGACATCAATATGGGTGTGTAAGTATATGCATCTATGGAGATATAAGGGTCTATACTGGATATACATGTGTGTATGTCTGTATCTTTTTCTAGGTCCACATATATTTAAAGAAAACAGAAAATTGAAGATATCCGCTACTCATATATAACAAGACATTGATGTCTTTGCATTACATCCTTCCGTATCTCATTGTATATAGAAAAAATGTATGTAGATTAGTTTCACCATATAGGTTTCTGCTCCTTTCTTGGATAATCCATATAACTCAAAGTAGAGTATGCAAATATGACTAGAGGCAATAGTAACTATATTAGAAGTGTATAATAATAAATGTTGATATAGAAAATAAATAATTTACACGCAGTCTATCTATACACACAACATACATTGGTATGCTTAACATATAACTATTATTATTACCAGAATAAACATATGGATTAAATGCAGATTGATAGGAATGTATCCCTTGTACATCAATATTAATGAGTAATGTTTATATGTGTGTATCTTCTATTTCTGTATAGATGTATGTATGTATTTTATCGTAATTATAGCAAAAAACAGGAACACATTTTATATGTAAAATAAATGTATGTATTTTGCATGATATATGTATATCATAGTACATGTTAAATACATCTTATCTACACAACATATTAGTGGAGGTGTGTGTGTGGCTTTATGCTTCACGTCTATTAAAACACAGATATGTTACAGGATATAAATTTGATTGTAGGGTAAGATTACAATATATTTAGAAACAGCAAATTACTCTGCATATATTTATATATATATATATTTTTTTTTTTTCACTGAATAAAACACAGGTTTTAGGTACGTTATAGTTGGCAATTAACATTTAAAAAAAAATTATATATTCACTGAAAAAAACGCAGGTTTCAGGGTCGTTATAGTTAGGCTGACATTTCACTCGTACACAACCAGAGAAATTCAGCTAACTATAACTCGTGCCCCCGCAATGCACTGCTGATGACATCACATACGCCAAGGTATTGAAGAATGAATGGGTGTATGAGTAGTAGTCTGTCTGTTGGTGTGTAAGTAGCTGCATGGGTTTGTGAGTAGCTATATGAGTATCTATATGGGTTAATGATTGGTTGTCTGAGTACCTGATGGGTGCCTGAGTGTCTGTGTGGATGGGTGGGGGGGTGTTTGACTCCCTGCATGGATGTGTGAGTGGGTGATTCACTGGGTATATGGGTTCATGAGTGCATCTCTGAGGGGATGTATGGGTGAGTGAGTGTGTGTACAGCTGTATTGGTGAGTGAATGGATGTCTCAGTTGTGTATGTGTTATAACTACGTATTTGAAAGGCAGTATATATAATAGTGAGTGATTGTGAGAGTGGCTGTATGGATGAGTGTGTTTGTGTCAGTGATTGTAGAAGAAAGTAGGTATGTGCTAGTATCTGTATGAATAAGTGAGGTGGTGTGTGTATAACTGTGTAGGTGAGTAAATGGCAGTATGATTGATTTTTTGGGTGACTGACTAGGTGTGTGAGTAACTATGGGTGAGTGGTGGTGGGTCAGTGTCTGTATGGGAATATGAGTGCATATCTTAGTGGTTGTATTGATGAGTGACTGTGTGTATGAGTGACTGTATGGGTGAGTGAGTGTATGTGTGTATAGACCTATGAATCAGTGAGTGGGTATATACTAACTGGTATTGGTGAGTCTATGGTTTCGAGAATGGAAGACTATATTTTAGAGTGGGATATGTGAAAGGTTGTATTACAGTGTGAGGAGGTGCATCAGACATTAAGTGGATGATGTCATCAGTGATTTCATCAGTGATGTCACTGACCATGTCATGAGTGATGTAATATGTGATGTTATCAGCAGTGCATTCCGGGGGGCGAGTTATAATTAGCTCAGCTAACTATGCCAGCTGATTTTCTCTGGTTTTGTATGAGTGAAATGTCAGCCTAACTATAAAGTCGCTGAAACCTGTGGCTTTTTCAGTGAATTTTAAGTTTTTTTAAATGCTAATTCCTAACTTTAACGTCCCGGAAACCTGTGGTGTTTTCAGTGAGTTTCTAAGGCTTTTTAAATGCTAACTTCTAACTATGTATACATGGGTAGGATATGTACAGAAAGAGGAAGAAAGACACAGAAAGAAGCAAGAGAAGTGGCGAAAGAGGCAAGAGAGGTGCAGAAAGAGGAAGAAAGGAGCCGAAAGAAGCAAGAAAAATGCATAGAGAGGCAACTGAAGTCCTGAAAGAGGAAGAAAGGTGGAGAAAGAAGCAACAGAGGTGCAGAAAGGGGCCGATTTTGACTGTACCTTTCCACAGACTCATACAAAGTAGCCTAATCACTAATCCTTCTCTCAAGATGTCTTAAACCTCACTTTTCTCTTGAAGGTTCACTATTCATCGACTGCTCAGAATGTTTGGCCTACCAAATGTAAAACAGCAATCCTAACCATATCACTATTGTATGTCTGACCAAGTTTTTGAAGGTGTGCATGCGTGTGGCTCTGCTTTTACCTAGTGACATGTTACATAAAAATAAACATACAAATGCTTGAATATCTATGATTCAAACAGCATACTCTGTAAATGTGTGTACAAAAAGGTGTATGTATTTCCTTCTGCTCATAACACAAGGCGCATGGGTATTCAATAGTATATTTGAGAGGTTCTATAACACCTATATACATAAGGCATGTCTGCCTGTGCAACCGAATGAGAGAGCAGAACTGAGAAGATTTAACCGCCTACAGTAGAAGCTGCCCGCTTTTTGAGCTACCATCTTCAAATGCAATAAAACATGTGAGAATACATGTACACGTAGAAATATACCTCAGTCACAAGAACATGCAGACCTTTAAACTTGACAACTTGTACTTCCCATTTGAATAGAGAAAGAGGTGAGAGAGCTACAGAAAGAAGCAAGAGAAGTGCAGAAAGAGTAAGCATTGTGCAGAAAGATGCAAGAGAAGTGCAGAAAGAGGCAAGAGGGGAGCAGAAAGAGGCAAGAGAGGTACAGAAAGAGGGAAGAGGGGTACAGAAAGAGGCAAGAGGGATACAGAAAGAAGCAAGGGAAGTGCAGAAAGAAGCAAGAGAGGTGCAGAAAGACGCAAAAGAGGTGCAGAAAGAGGCAAGAGGGTTGCAGAAAAAAGCAAGAGAGGTGTAGAAAAAAGCAAGTGAAGTGCAGAAAGAAGCAGCAGAAGTGCAAAAGAACTGCAGAAAGAGGCAACAGATGTGTGAAAGAGGGAAGAGGGGTACAGAAAGAGGCAAGAGGGGTGCAGAAAGAAGCAAGGAAGGTGCAGAAAGAAGCAAGAGGAGTGCAGAACGAAGGAACAGAGTTCCAGAAATAAGCAAGAGAGGTACAGAAAGAGAAAATAGGGGTACAGTAAGAGGCAAGAGGGGTGTAGAAAGAAGCAAGAGAGGTGCAGAAGGAAGCAACAGAGGTACAGAAAGAGGCAAGAGGGGTGAAAAAAGAAGCAAGAGAAGTATAGAAAGAAGCAAGAGAGGTGCAGTAGGAGAACTGTGGAAAGATGCAAGAGAGGTGCAGAAATAGGCAAGAGACGTATAGAAAGAGGGATGACAGCTGCAGAAAGAGGCAAGAGGGGTGCAGACATAAGCAAGAAAGGTGCCGAAAGAAGCAAGAAAAATACAGAATGATGGAACAGAGGTGCAGAAAGAGGCTAGAGAGGTGCAGAAAGAGGGAAGAGGGGTGCAGTAAAGGCTAGAAGGATGCAGAAAGAAGCAAGAGAGGTACAGAATGAAGCAAGAGAAGAGCAGAAAAGAACCAACAGAGGTGCAGAAAGAGGCAAGAGAACTGCAAAAAGAGACACAAGAGGTATAGAAAGAGTCAAGAGAGATGCAGAAAGGGGGAAGGGGGGAGCAGAAAGAGGTAAGAGGGGTGCAGAAAGCAGTAAGAGAGGTACAGAAAGAAGCAAGAGAAGTACAGAAAGAAGCAACAGGGGTACAGATAGAAGCTGGAGGGGTGCAGAAAGAGGCAAGAGAAGTGCAGAAAGAAGCACCAGAGGTACAGAAGGAGGCAAGGGAACTGCAGAAAGAGGCAAGAAGGTTGCAGAAACAGGCAAAAGAGGTGCAGAAAGATGGAGCAGGGGTGAAGACAGAGGCAAGAGAGTTGCAGAAAAAGTGAAGAGGGTGCAGAAAGAACCAACAGAGGTGCAAAAAGAGGCAAGAGGGTTCAGAAAGAGGCAAAAGAAGTGAAGAAAGAAGCAGAAGAGATACAGAAAGAGGCAAGAGAACTGCAGAAAGAGGCAATAAAGGTACAGTAAGAGGCAGGAGAGGTGCAGAAAGAGGGAAGAAGGGTGCAGAAAGAGGCACAAGGGGTGCAAAAGAAGCATAAGAGGTACAGAAAGAAGCAAGAGATGTGCAGAAGGAAGCAACAAAGGTGCAGAAAGAGGCAAGAGAGGTACAGAAAAAAGCAAGAGAAGTGCAGAAACAGTCAAGAGGGGTGTAGAAAGAAGCAAGTGAGGTGCAGAAACAGGCAAGAGTGGTATAGAAAGAGGCAAGATATGTGCAGTAAGAAGCAACAGAGGTGCAGAAGGAGGCAAGAGAACTGCATATAAAGGCAAGAGAGTTGCAAAAACAGGCAAGGGATGTACAGAAAGAAGAAAGAGGGGTGCAGAAAGGAACAAGAGAGGTGAAGTAAAAAGCAAGAGAACTGCAGAAAGAACCAAGAAATTGGGAAGAGGGGTGCAGAAAGAAGCAAGAGTAGTACAGAAAGAAGCAAAAGAGGTGCAAAAGAGACAATAGATGTGCAGAAAGAGGTAAGAAAGGTGCAGAAAGAGGCAAGAGAGGTGAACAAAGAGGGAAGAAGGGTGTAGAAAGAGTTAAGAGCAGTGCAAAAAGAAGCAAGAGAGGTGCAGAAAGATGCAAGATAAATATAGAAAGAAGCAAGAAGTGTGCAGAAAGAGGCAAGAGGGGCGCAGAAAGAAGCAACAAAGGTGCAGAAGGAGACAAGAGAACTGTAGGAAGAGGCAAGAGAGTTGCAGAAACAGGCAAGAGAAGTGCAGAAAGAGGAAAGATGGGTGCAGAAAGGAACAAGAGAGGTGCAGGAAAAAGCAAGAGAACTGCAGAAGAAACAGGTGCAGAAAGAGGCAAGAGTAGTACAGAAAGAAGAAACAGAGCTGTGGAAAGATGCAAGAAAACTGCAGAAAGAGGCAAAAGAGGTGCACTAAGAGGCAATAGTGGTTCAGAAAGAAGAAAGAGGGATACAGAAGGAGGCAAGAGAGGTGCAGAAAGAAGCAATAGAGGTGCAGAAAGAGGAAATAGAGGTGCAGAAAGAAATAAGAGAAGTGAAGAAAGAAGCAACAGAGGTGCAGAAAGAGGCAAGAGGGGTGCAGAAAGAGGCAGGAGAAGTGCAGAAAGAGGCAAGCGCGGTACAGAAACAGGCAACGGAGGTGCAGAAATAGGGAAGAGGGGAACAGAAAGAGGGAAGAGGGTGCAGAAAGAAGCAAAATAATTGGAGAAAGAAGCAACAGAGATGCAGAAAGAGGCAAAAGGGATGCAGAAAGAGAGAAGAGTGTGCAAAGAGGAAAGAGAAGTTGAGAAAGAAGCAACGATATGCAGAAAGAGGCACGAGAGGTGTAGATGAAAGAAGCAAGAGAGGTGCAGAAATAAACAAGAGAGGTGCAGCAAGAGAACTGCGGAAAGATGGTACAGAAATAGGCAAGAGAAGTATAGAAAGAGGGATGAGAGCTGCAGCAAGAGGCAAGAGAGGTGCAGACATAAGCAATAAAGGTGCCGAAAGAAGCAAGAAATATACAGAATGATGGAACAGAGGTGCAGAAAGAGGCTAGAGAGGTGCAGAAAGAGGGAAGAGGGGTGCAGTAAAGGCTAGAGGGATGCAGAAAGAAGCAAGAGAGGTACAGAATGAAGCAAGAGAAGAGCGGAAAAGAACCAACAGAGGTGCAGAAAGAGACAAGAGAACTTCAGAAAGAAGCAATAGAGGTGCAGAAAGAGGCAAGAGAACTGCAAAAAGAGACACAAGAGGTATAGAAAGAGTCAAGAGAGATGCAGAAAGGGGGAAGAGGGGAGCAGAAAGAGGTAAGAGGGGTGCAGAAAGCAGTAAGAGAGGTACAGAAAGAAGCAAGAGAAGTACAGAAAGAAGCAACAGGGGTACAGATAGAAGCTAGAGGGGTGCAGAAAGAGGCAAGAGAAGTGCAGAAAGAAGCACCAGAGGTACAGAAGGAGGCAAGGGAACTGCAGAAAGAGGCAAGGAAGTTGCAGAAACAGGCAAATGAGGTGCAGAAAGATGGAGCAGGGGTGCAGACAGAGGCAAGAGAGTTGCAGAAAAAGTGAAGAGGGTGCAGAAAGAACCAACAGAGGTGCAAAAAGAGGCAAGAGGGTGCAGAAAGAGGAAATAGAGGTGCAGAAAGAAATAAGAGAAGTGAAGAAAGAAGCAACAGAGGTGCAGAAAGAGGCAAGAGGGGTGCAGAAAGAGGCAGGAGAAGTGCAGAAAGAGGCAAGCGCGGTACAGAAACAGGCAATTGAGGTGCAGAAATAGGGAAGAGGGGAACAGAAAGAGGGAAGAGGGTGCAGAAAGAAGCAAGAGAATTGGAGAAAGAAGCAACAGAGATGCAGAAAGAGGCAAAAGGGATGCAGAAAGAGGGAAGAGTGTGCAAAGAGGAAAGAGAAGTTGAGAAAGAAGCAACGATATGCAGAAAGAGGCACGAGAGGTGTCGACGAAAGAAGTAAGAGAGGTGCAGAAATAAACAAGAGAGGTGCAGCAAGAGAACTGCGGAAAGATGCAAGAGAGGTACAGAAATAGGCAAGAGAAGTATAGAAAGAGGGATGAGAGCTGCAGAAAGAGGCAAGAGAGGTGCAGACATAAGCAATAAAGGTGCCGAAAGAAGCAAGAAACATACAGAATGATGGAACAGAGGTGCAGAAAGAGGCTAGAGAGGTGCAGAAAGAGGGAAGAGGGGTGCAGTAAAGGCTAGAGGGATGCAGAAAGAAGCAAGAGAGGTACAGAATGAAGCAAGAGAAGAGCAGAAAAGAACCAACAGAGGTGCAGAAAGAGACAAGAGAACTTCAGAAAGAAGCAATAGAGGTGCAGAAAGAGGCAAGAGAACTGCAAAAAGAGACACAAGAGGTATAGAAAGAGTCAAGAGAGATGCAGAAAGGGGGAAGAGGGGAGCAGAAAGAGGTAAGAGGGGTGCAGAAAGCAGTAAGAGAGGTACAGAAAGAAGCAAGAGAAGTACAGAAAGAAGCAACAGGGGTACAGATAGAAGCTAGAGGGGTGCAGAAAGAGGCAAGAGAAGTGCAGAAAGAAGCACCAGAGGTACAGAAGGAGGCAAGGGAACTGCAGAAAGAGGCAAGGAAGTTGCAGAAACAGGCAAAAGAGGTGCAGAAAGATGGAGCAGGGGTGCAGACAGAGGCAAGAGAGTTACAGAAAAAGTGAAGAGGGTGCAGAAAGAACCAACAGAGGTGCAAAAAGAGGCAAGAGGGTGCAGAAAGAGGCAAAAGAAGTGAAGAAAGAAGCAGAAGAGATGCAGAAAGAGGCAAGAGAACTGCAGAAAGAGGCAATAAAGGTACAGTTAGAGGCAAGAGAGGTGCAGAAAGAGGTAAGAAGGGTGCAGAAAGAGGCACAAGGGGTGCAAAAGAAGCATAAGAGGTACAGAAAGAAGCAAGAGATGTGCAGAAGGAAGCAACAAAGGTGCAGAAAGAGGCAAGAGAGGTACAGAAAAAAGCAAGCGAAATGCAGAAACAGTCAAGAGGGGTGTAGAAAGAAGCAAGTGAGGTGCAGAAACAGGCAAGAGTGGTATAGAAAGAGGCAAGATAAGTGCAGAAAGAAGCAACGGAGGTGCAGAAGGAGGCAAGAGAGCTGCATAAAGAGGCAAGAGAGTTGCAAAAACAGGCAAGGTGTTAGAAGGGCGTTCTCCGGGGGCTTCGGAATACATTCCTGACCACACTTTGACCCACCTCTCCCAGAGTTAGGCCGAGCAATGGCGGGGAGGCCCTTCCTGGAAGGGTCTCGTTCCTAGGATCGTACTCGCTGAGCTTACACTATTTGACAGAGGGACACCACACAGTAGTTCTTGGTCAGACAGTATATTTTATTGATAGTTTCAGGGGATCTTTATGACCTGAGAAGCAGCTGTTGAATCAATGCCACAAGCGGCGGCGGTTTCGTGATATGGGTTTGGGGGTAGCGGGACAGTCTTTAAGTTCAGTGTCTCTGCGGAGTATCCTTCGCAGAGCTCTCAATCCTCGAGCTGGGGGATTTGGGTTCACTCGGCAATCTCCGCCGATTCTCCTGGATGGGAGCGCCGCGAGTCTCTCAGCAGGCACAGGTGGTTTCAGATTCTCGGGAGCCGCCACGGCGTCAGCAGGGCTCAAATGGTTCAGAGTTCGGGGAGCCGCGACAGCGTCAGCAGGGCTCAGATGGTTCAGAGTTCGGGGAGCCGCGACAGCTTCAGGAGGGCTCAGAAGGTTCAGAGTTCGGGGAGCCGCGACAGCATCAGCAGGGCTCAGACGGTGCAGAGTTCGGGGAGCCGCGACAGCGTCAGCAGGGCTCAGATGGTTCAGAGTTCGGGGAGCTGCGACAGCGTCAGCAGGGCTCAGATGGTTCAGAGTTCGGGGAGCCGCGACAGCGTCAGGAGGGCTCAGATGGTTCAGAGTTCGGGGAGCCGCGACAGCGTCAGCAGGGCTCAGACGGTTCAGAGTTCGGGGAGCCGCGACAGCGTCAGCAGGGCTCAGATGGTTCAGAGTTCGGGGAGCCGCGACAGCGTCAGCAGGGCTCAGATGGTTTCAGAGTTCGGGTAGCGTCCTTGGGTTCAGAGATCGGTCGAGCCGCGACCAGGTCAGCAGGGCTCTCGTAGGTCCAGGTCTTCTCTGCCGCCTGTCCCTTCAGCACCCCTTGTTATACTCCCCCTCCTCTTTGAAGTCCGGAGTCCTCGCGGCGAGGGGTCTTGGTGCCTGGGGGCGGTGTGTCGGGATTTCCTGCCGCTCGGCCCTTTGATCTGTTCAGGTTGGTCTGGGAGGGACTCCAGACGCCCAGCATGCGAGGCGCCCGCTCATCGGGGGCCTGGTGGCCGATCGAAACCCTCCTGGGGGAGGATATCAGGGGTGTGATAGAGACGGCGTCTCCCGGTCTGGCTTGGGGGTTTCTCTCTCCGTTGGCCGGGCATGCGTGGTAGTGTCGTGGGTTTTGCTGGGGCCCCGGCCGGCCATCGGGTTTGTTGGGCCATGGTGGCCGGATGTCTGTGATACCGGGGATCAGGTGCGGTGGCAGGGATGCTTGCTGGTCAGGAGGGTCCACGCCACAAGGCCGGTCTCACACAAGGGATGTACAGAAAGAAGAAAGAGGGGTGCAGAAAGGAACAAGAGAGGTGCAGTAAAAAGCAAGAGAACTGCAGAAAGAACCAAAGAGGTGCAGAAATTGGGAAGAGGGGTGCAGAAAGAAGCAAGAGTAGTACAGAAGGAAGCAAAAGAGGTGCAAAAGAGACAATAGATGTGCAGAAAGAGGTAAGAAAGGTGCAGAAAGAGGCAAGAGAGGTGAACAAAGAGGGAAGACGGGTGTAGAAAGAGGTAAGAGCAGTGTAAAAAGAAGCAAGAGAGGTGCAGAAAGATGCAAGATAAATATAGAAAGAAGCAAGAAGTGTGCAGAAAGAGGCAAGAGGGGCGCAGAAAGAAGCAACAAAGGTGCAGAAGGAGACAAGAGAACTGCAGAAAGAGGCAAGAGAGTTGCAGAAACAGGCAAGAGAAGTGCAGAAAGAGGAAAGATGGGTGCAGAAAGGAACAAGAGAGGTGCAGGCAAAAGCAAGAGAACTGCAGAAGAAACAGAGGTGCAGAAAGAAGCAAGAGTAGTGCAGAAAGAAGAAACAGAGCTGTGGAAAGATGGAAGAAAACTGCAGAAAGAGGCAAAAGAGTTGCACAGAGAGGCAATAGAGGTACGGAAAGAGGGATACAGAAGGAGGCAAGATGGGTGCAGAAAGAAGCAATAGAGGTGCAGAAAGAGGAAATAGAGGTGCAGAAAGAAGCAAGAAAAGTGAAGAAAGAAGCAACAGAGGTGAAGAAAGAGGCAAGAGGGGTGCAGAAAGAGGCAGGAGAAGTGCAGAAAGAGGCAAGCGCAGTGCAGAAATAGGCAACGGAGGTGCAGAAATAGGGAAGAGGGGAACAGAAAGAGGGAAGAGGGTGCAGAAAGAAGCAAGAGAATTGGAGAAAGAAGCAACAGAGATGCAGAAAGATGCAAAAGGGGTGCAGAAACAGGCAAGAGGTGTGTAGAAAGAGACAAGAGAAGGGCAGAAAGAAGCAACAGAGGTGCAGAAGGAGGCCGGAAAACTGCATAAAGAGGCAAGAGAGTTGCAGAAACAGGCAAGGGAGGTGCAGAAAGAGGAAAGAAGGGTGCAGAAAGAGGGAAGAGTGGTACAGAAAGTGGGAAGAGGTGTGCAGAAAGAAGCAGGAACTTTGCAGAAAGAACTGACAGAGGTGCAGAAAGAGGCAAGAGGGGTACAAAAAGAGGCAAGAGTAGTACAGAAATAAGCAAAAGAGGTATAAAAGAGGCGGGAGAACTGCAGAAAGAGGTAAGAAAGGTGCAGAAAGAGGCAAGACAGGTGACAAAAGAGGGAATAAGGGTGCACAAAGAGGCAAGAGGAGTTCAGAAAGAAGCAAGAGAGGTGCAGAAAGAAGCAAGAGAAACATAGAAAAAAGCAAGAGGTGAGCAGAAAGAGGCAAGATGGGTACAGAAAGAAGCAACTAAGGTTGCAAAAAACAGGTATGAGAGGTGCAGAAAGAGGAAATAGGGGTGCAGAAAGGAACAAGAGATGTGCAGAAAAAAGCAAGAGAATTGCAGAAAGAACCAACAGAGGGGCAAAAAGAGGCAAGAGAAGTACAGAAAGAAGAAACAGAGCTGCAGAAAGAGGCAGGAAAACTGCAGAAAGAGGCAAAAGAGGTGCATAAAGAGGCAAGAGAGGTACAGAAAGAGGGAAGATGGATACAGAAAGAGGCAAGAGGGGTGAGGAAAGAAACAAGAGAGGTACATAAAGAAGCCAAGGAAGTTGCAGAAACAGGCAAAAGAGGTGCAGAAAGATGGGACACGGTTGCAGACAGAGGCAAGCGAGGCGCAGAAAAAGTGAAGAGGGTGCAAAAAGAAAGAGGGAAGAGGGTGCAGAAAGAAGCAAGAGAATTGGAGAAAGAAGCAACAGAGATGCAGAAAGATGCAAAAGGGGTGCAGAAACAGGCAAGAGGGGTGTAGAAAGAGACAAGAAAAGGGCAGAATTAAGCAACAGAGGTGCTGAAGGAGGCAGGAGAACTGCATAAAGAGGCAACAGAGTTGCAGAAACAGGCACGGGAGGTGCAGAAAGAGGAAAGAAGGGTGCAGAAAGAGGGAAGAGTGGTACAGAAAGTGGGAAGAGGTGGGCAGAAAGAAGCAGGAACATTGCAGAAAGAACTGACAGAGGTGCAGAAAGAGGCAAGAGGGGTACAAAAAGAGGCAAGCGTAGTACAGAAAGAAGCAAAAAAGGTATAAAAGAGGCGGGAGAACTGCAGAAAGAGGTAAGAAAGGTGCAGAAAGAGGCAAGACAGGTGACAAAAGAGGGAAGAAGAGTGCACAAAGAGGCAAGAGGAGTTTAGAAAGAAGCAAGAGAGGTGCAGAAAGAAGCAAGAGAAACATAGAAAAAAGCAAGAGGTGAGCAGAAAGAGGCAAGATGGGTACAGAAAGAAGCAACTAAGGTTGCAAAAAACAGGTATGAGAGGTGCAGAAAGAGGAAATAGGGGTGCAGAAAGGAACAAGAGATGTGCAGAAAAAAGCAAGAGAATTGCAGAAAGAACCAACAGAGGGGCAAAAAGAGGCAAGAGAAGTACAGAAAGAAGAAACAGAGCTGCAGAAAGAGGCAGAAAAACTGCAGAAAGAGGCAAAAGAGGTGCAGAAAGAGGCAAGAGAGGTACAGAAAGAGGGAAGATGGATACAGAAAGAGGCAAGAGGGGTGTGGAAAGAAGCAATAGAGGTGCAAAAAGAGGAAATGGAGGTGCAGAAGGAAGCAAAAGAAGTGAAGAAAAAAGCAACAGAGGTGCAGAAAGAGGCAAGAGGGGTGCAGAAAGAGTCAGGAGAAGTGCAGAAAGAGGCAAGAGTGGTGCAGAAACAGGCAACAGAGGTGCAGAAAAAGGGAAGAGGGGAACAGAAAGGGGGAAGAGGGTGCAGAAAGAAGCAAGACAATTGCAGAAAGAAGCAACAGAGATGTAGAAAGAGGCAAAGGGGTGCAGAAAGAAACAAGAGGTACATAAAGAAGCCAAGGAAGTGCAGAAAGAGGCAATAGAAGTGCAGAAAGTGGCATGAGAGATGCAGAAAGAGGCAAGAGAGGTGCAGAAACTAGCAAGAGGGGTTTGTGCACCATTATTACCAATTTAACACCCACATTTAGTAATAAGTAACAGGAGACCATTTCAGGTTTGCAAAGGGCCTTCCATCATGCTTTAAAACTTGTTTCTGCATTTTTGGAAACGTTTGAGCTAGAAACAAGGTTTTTTTTGTTCAAATCTGCAGATTATGCAGCAGATTATGGAATATGTGGCAAATGCTGAAAATGTATATTCATGCGAAAATTGACTGCAGCCGAACAGTCGCATATTTCCAGTGACCCTGCTCATACCTCTGACTAGGTCCAGGAGTGCTCCTTAGTGGTTCCTTTTTTTTGTCTCATTGAGTTTATAGTTTAGCTTCTATGGAAATGAGGAAGACTAAACCTGAGGTTACCATCCACAACACAGACTAACATACTATGTAATTACGCTCCATAACACATAATCCCACTCTGCATAATTCTTATACACTAAATACCACATAATTCCACTACACACAACGTATATCCACTCCACTCCAAATAACATTAGTAAAAAACGTTGACATTTACAATGCCAATAGCTGTAACTCTTGCAAATGTGAAACCTATTACATTTCAAATGCGTCTTAAACTAGCAGTCGTGTTTGCAGAATGGTGGAGAAAGTGTGCTGGGCCCCTGACCAGCGCTCAGGAATTTCACTGTGTAGCACTTACAGGAGGTACCAGGAGGGCTTCTTGTCCCCCAAAGTAGTGGACTTCATCCCCCAACCAGTAGTGTGCCAGGAGGCAAGTTTGCAGAGTGGTTGAGAAAGGGGGCGTGGCCTCCAAAGACCTCTTATTAATCCCACTGTTTGGAATTTACTGAAGGTAACAGGAGGGATAGTTTGACCCCAAGGACATCCTTGGGGCCAAATGAACCTCCTATTACTTCCAGTAAGTTCCATATAGCAGGCTTGCTAAGTTCTCATAGCAGGCCATGCACCCTTTGCCCACCACTCTGCAAATGCGCTCCCTGGCACGCTCTTGGATTGGGATTGATGTCCTCTTTGCTCCTGGGGGTCCTTAGGGGCCAACTAGCCTACCTTTTATGTCCTGTAAGCTCCACACAGTGGAATTGCTGACAGGTGGACACAGGCCATGCCCCCTTTCTCCACCACTCTACAAACACACCTCATGGTGCGCTCTTGGTTGGGGGATGAAGTCCCCTTGCCTCATGAGGGTCCCTGGGGTTGAACAAGCCCTCCTGTTACCTTTAGTAAGCCACACGCAGCTGGATTGCTGAGAGGGGTCAGAGGCCACATCCCTTTTTACACCACTCTGTAAACACACCTCCTGGCGCACTGCTGCTCGGGGGATGAAGTCCACTTTAGTCCTGAAGTTCTCAGGACACAAGGGGACTTCATCTCCCTACCAGCAGTGTGCCAAGAGGCACGTTTGCAGAGTGTTGTAAAAAGGGGCATTGCCCCGGACCACCTGCCAGCAATCCCACTGTGTGGGGCTTACTGGAGGTACCTGGTGGGCTAGTTGGGCCCTAAGGACCCTCACCAGTAAAGGGGACTTCATCCCGCAACCCATAGCACACCAGGATGTGCGTTTTCAGACTGGTGCAGGAAGGAGGTGGGGACTTCGGTGAGCTACCAGTTTCTTTTCTTTTTTTATTTTAGGAAGGGGGTTGTGTGGCCCTCTCTTACCTTGACCCTTTTGTGCCCCGGGGTCCCTAACCCGGGGCCTTAGCCATTTATTTAAAAGAAAAAAGTATTGAAAAGGAAGGGGGCACTCGGCCCCCTCCCCAGGTCAATTTTGGCTCGGGGACCCCATCCCCCGGGGCCTGCCCTGTCTTTTTTTTTTTATTGAAGAGGGGCCATGTGGCCCTCCTCCTGAGGCCAATTTTGGCTCTGGGACCCGCATCCCCAGGGCCCTGCCTTATAAGTTTAAAAAAACAAAATCATTAAAAAGGGGGTCCAAGTGGCCCCTCTCCCAGGCCATTTCAGCCCCAGGGACCCCATCCTCGCTGCATGGTGATTTAAAAAAATTCTCAAAGGAAGGGGGCTGCTCAGCCCCCTTCCCCAGGCTAATTTTGGCCCCAGGGCCCCCATCCACTGGGGCCCGTCATGTTTTTTCAATCAAGAAAATGGAAGAGGGCTGAGTGGCCTCCCTCCTGGATTATTTTTGCCCCCTGGAACCCCATCCCCTGGGGCATGAGCACAATGTGGGGGACCCCGGGGGGAGCACTAATACCCTTGCAGTCCCTGCCAGCTTCCCGCTTCCTGCGGGAGCTGGCATTGCATTTGGACAAAGCAAATCTGCTTCGCTTCATGGAAGTGAGAGCAGTTTTCCTGCTCTCGCTTCCATGAAGCAAAGCAGACATTTGCCAAGCGGCGCCAAAGATATTGGCAAAAGAAAAAAACGTTTTTTGATTAGACACACGGTCCTAACTATAACCTATAACTACCTACTGGCGACCGCAAGTTGGTTATATATATATATATATATATATATATATATATATATATTACCTACTGGCAGTCGCCAGTAGGTAGTTATAGTTAGGACCTATTTTCCATAGGAAATCCGCAACATTCTATTTGGGATAACGTTGGCGTCGATTGATGAATCTTCGCGAAATTTTCCAAACTTTTGGCCAGCTCCGGTCCGCTCCTATCCTGAAAATTTCATGGTGATTTGTCAAGCGGGGGTGAGAAAAAAGGG
Source organism: Triturus cristatus (assembly GCF_964204655.1). Classification (NCBI taxonomy): domain Eukaryota; kingdom Metazoa; phylum Chordata; class Amphibia; order Caudata; family Salamandridae; genus Triturus; species Triturus cristatus. Next base: position 444,166,164 of record NC_140595.1, read on the forward strand.
GGGTCCAAAAACGTGTTTTCCCCATGCATTTTCCCATGGGACCTGTTGACGCAGCTACAGCCCGAAGTGCTGAACGGAATTACACCAAATTTGGCAAAGAGGTAGTCCTCAGTTCAGACTCGTGCCGTTCAGTAGTTCCTGAGAAAATCAAAAGTAAAATCACATATATCTGGGCGGAACCTAACCACACATCTCATCGTGAGATCTGATTGGCTGTCAGCTCTTTATCCAAGAAGTGTTGGCAGCCACCTTGGGACCAATATACATGATAGCACCTCATTAAAAAGCATTGCAGTTGATAGAAGGTTTTAAGACTTTAGTTACATTATAAATCATTTGTTGATGGTACCATACTCATTTTAGGAATTGTGGTGTGTTCTAAGGTGATTTTACCATGTGAAAAAGCCTTCTGCTGTGATATCATGAATCATGTTTGAGAGAAAACTATTTTCTCATGCTTTTCCCACAGAGGGTTGGAAGGTGATCTATAAGCTAAACTGAGAGCATATTTTCTGTAAATTCACATTATCTTTCTCAGTCATGTGAGAATGAAGTCTGACATTCTCAGTAAAACATGTACATCCAACAAGGGCAGAGACTGTCAGTTGATTGCTTTGTGTTCTACTGCAGCTTCCCAGAGTGTTCTAAAGAACAACTAGAGCGCTAACAGTCCTACTTATGACAAACGTATGGCACACCTGAAGCCATCTTGGTTGGAATAAAGTGGTAACACTTAAAACATTTAATTTACAAAGGAACAAAATGAGGGGGTTCATTTTGCCATAGAAATTATGATTAGTGCTGCAGAAAGAAAAATTAGGGCACATTTTGAGTGACTTCTCAAATCCTCTTCTATTTCATTAAAACATTCAGACATGCAGACTGAAACATGCACTTTCAATACCAGCAGCAGACTTCCCTGGTGAGCAGTAGCTTTACTACAGTGATCTAATAAGCAACTAGAGTGCTAACATTCTGAATTTATGGCAAATGTGTGACACATCTGAATGCCTTCTTGATGGAATCAAAGTAAAAAACTAATTTCCTACTGAGGAGACTGTAGTAAATGAGGAAATTAGGAAACATCATAACAAATAAGTCTCCCAAAATGGCCACCAGAGACAAAAGAGCCCAAATGTAGCCCAAATATCACCCAGATGTAGCCCAAGTATAGCCCAATGACAGAATGTCCCAGAGTGTTTTAACGAACAACTAGAGCACTAACAGTCTTACTTATGGCAAAAGTATGGCACACATGAAGCCATCTTGATTGGAATAAAGTGGTAACACTTAAAACATTTAATTTACAAAGGAACAAAATGAGGGGGTTCATTTTGCCATAGAAATTATGATTAGTGCTGCAGAAAGAAAAATTAGGGCACATTTTGACTTCTCAAATCCTCTTCTATTTCATAAAACAATTCTGACATGCAGACTGACACATGCACTTTGAAAACCAGCAGCAGACTTCCCTGGTGAGCAGTAGCTTTACTACAGAGATCTAATGAGCAACTAGAGTGCTAACATTCAGAATTTATGGCAAATGTGTGACACATCTGAATGCCTTCTTGATGGAATCAAAGTAAAAAACTGAAAGTATTTCCTACTGAGGAGACTGCAGTAAATGAGGAAATTAGGAAACCTCATAACAAATAAATCTCCCAAGATGGCCACCAGAGACAAAAGAGCCCAAATGCAGCACAAATATCACCCAGATGTAGCCCACATGTAGCCCAATGACAGAAGTGTGGAAAACACTTATTTTTTGTGTATTTGCAGTTTTATATAGTGCAGACTTGTCAGGTATTGGAGTGCTTTACATGAGCATTGGTTACATCACACAAGATCAAATTCATTTTGGTTGTAGGCATAGGGAGATTAAGTGATTTGACCAGAATCACAGAATGTTGAGCTGAGGCAGAAACTCCAAGCTGGTTCCCCAGTTGCAAAGTCTGCAGCTCTGGAAGTAACACCACATCCTCTCCCCTAGGTTCAACATTTAATCAAGTGGTCAACTGGATAAAAAAATATAAAGATTACAAATAATTTAAAAGTTCTTTGTCGCTATTTGAAAACTCTGAAAATATGTCCTCATTTTAGTTTTTTAGAGCACTAACCATAATTTTGATGCAAATAAGACCCTCTCATATATGTAATTTCTAAAGGAAATACTCTAGGTATTACAGTTTCGATTACATCAAGATGACGTCAGGCGTTCCACACTTTTGTAATAAATATAGATTGTTAGCAATCTAGTTGTTCATTGGGTTATTGTTGAGAGGCAGAGGCCAGGGGCACGGACTCTGAAAATTGAAGGCAGGTAGGAGAGTGCAGATGCAACAATTTGACCACACTGGGCAGGCAGGAAGGGCAGTGGCAGCACCACAGACTATGGAGGGCAGTGGAAAGGGGGCAGGGGCAACAAACCAACAATACAGGACTGGCAAGAGAGGCTGTGGCAATATAATAGACCATTGTGGGCAGAAGGAAGAGGCAGTGGTAGTACAACCATACATGTCAACAGACCCGTTTCAGCCAGGAAACGTCCAATGTTTTTAAGCTCAAATGGGCTTTATTTGATCTGTCTCCTGTCTACAATCTCCTCTTTTTCAATGTAACTCAAAGGGGAAAATCAATACCCCATTTCTTTTCAAAATCTCCCTCTTACTAAGTTCAAAATGTTCGCAAGTATGGTACATTGGATCATGGTAGGCAGGAGGAATTGGGGTAGGGACATGGACTCGGATAACAGAGGACAGGAGGGACATGGAGAGGTGCACCAAACTGACCCTACAGGGCAGGCATCAGGGTTTGCAGCAGCACAATACACCACACAGCACATGCGGGACGGGAGTGCAGCACAACAATTCATAGAAAGCAATAGGGTGGGGACAGGACCATGCACATGGACAACAGAGAATAGAGGGGAATGGTAGCTAGCTGACCATAATGGACAGACAGGAGAGAAAGCTGCAGCATAACAGGCCATAAAGAGCAGGAGGGTCGGATCAGGGGCATTACAATGGAACAGACAAGCTAGGAGGGAGGGAATAGTGGTCTGCACATGGAAACAGAGGGCTGGGGGCAAGGGGGCAGGGCAGGAGCAGCAAGATGACCATGGAGGTCAGGCAGGATGGGCACTAGAAACAAGACACACCATGAAGAGCAACAATGAGACTATGATGACATACACACAGACCATGGAGGGAAGGTGGGAGGGGGTCAGGGGCAGCTAGCTGACCACACAGGGAAGGTGGGAGGGGCCATTGCAGCACAGAAGACCATGCATGGCAAGCGGGAGGGTTAGTGGCAGCACAATGGCTATGATGGGCAAGAAGGAGGGTGCAGGGGCATGCAAAAAGGACCATGGAGGATAGAAGGGAGGGTCAGGAACTGGGCACAGACAAGAGAGTTCAGGGGAAGGGGCCTCACAACAGACCGCGCGGAGCAGGCAGGAGGAGCAGTTGCAGCACAACAGGCCAGGGAGGGCAGAAGGGTGTGGCAGTAAAATGGACCATGGAGGACAGGAGGAAGGGGATAGGGGCATGGCATGTGGACAGGCAGGGTGGAGGTGGCAGGGACAGGTTACAGTCATTTGACAATGCTAGGCAGGTGGGAGGGGAGTGGCAGCTCAACAGAACACTCAGAGTAGATAGGAGTGGCAGGTCCATGGAACATGGTGGGCAAAAAGGATGGAGCAGGGGCATGCACAAAGACATCAGAGGGCAGGGGGAAGGAGAATAGGGGCAGCAAGCTAAGCACAGAGGCTAAGCAGGAGGTCAATGATGGGCCATAGAATTGGGCAATGGAGGGCAGGAGGAGTGGACTGGTACATCATGCTAAATGGAGGGCAGTGGCAACACATCAGACCATGCATGGCAGGAGGGAGGAGGCTAGTACATGGATTCAGACAACAGATGATAGGGAGGAGGTGGATGGGGCAGCAAGCTAACTGTTCAGAGAAGGTGGGTATTAGGAACTTTATTGTTTTTAAAATGTGTGTCTGTGCGAACTACTTAAAATATGAACAAGTATGCAGCATAATCTCACTTTTATTCAGGAAGAAGAGGACGTTTGTGACTGTAACTCCGGTCTCACTTGGCAGAACCACCCCCTGACCCTCCACCCCCATCGCAAAATGTAATGTCTGTGAAAAGGGTAGGTGGACGCAGTGTTATATAGAACATAGTCCTGATAGCACGATTGAAAATGAAAACTAGATATAGTATATGGTATAAACTATGCACCAAAAAGTGTGATATAAGATGAACCGGGGCATGAAATATAATATGCAATACATTGTGCGCAAAGACAGATTCATTGGAGAGCGTGAGATAGCACAGGCACTAGCACGTGCTATGCGATATGTGCCTCGGAGTGTAATATGCACAGGGCAGTGTTGTGTAACCTAACTAGTCTCCAAAGTTGTAATATAAACAACCTAAAGAATAATAAAAAAAAAAAGGCCATGACCCGGGGGTTGGGGTCCCCGGGGCTGATTAAGGCCTTGGGAGGGCCAAATTCTTTTTTTCAACAAAAAAAATTAAGGTGCAGTCCCTGGGGATGGGGTCCCCAGGGCCAGTAAATTAGAAAAAAAAAGGGGGCCACACAGCCCTCCTTCTTAAAAAAATAAAATAAATAAAAGACCGGCATCGCGCCAGAGGCCACGCCCCCTCCTTGCAGCACTCTGCAAACGCGCCCCCTGGCCAGTTGTAAGTTGGGGAATTAATTCCCCTTCAATACTGAGGGTCCCTGAGGGGCAACTAGCCCAACAGGTATCTCCAGTATGCGCAGGGAGCTGCATTGCAGACAAGTGTTCTGAGGCCACGCCCCTTTTTACACCTCTATGCAACGCAGCTCTGTGGCACTTACTGCAGGTACCTAGTGGACTAGTTTGACCCTAGGGACCCTTAGGATTCAAGGGGACTTAATCTCTCAACTTAGAACGCCCACAGGGTGCGTTTACACAGTGGAGAAGGGAGGGGACGGGGCCTGAGGTGACGTGTGCAAACACGCCCTGTGGCGCGTTTTAAGTTGGGGAAATAATTCCCTTTCAATCCTAAGGGACCCTGGGGGCCAACTAGCCCACCAGGTGCTTCCAGTAAGTGCCACTGCTCCGCGTTGCAGAGAGGTTGTGCAGGCCGTGCCCCTTTTTACACCTCTCTGCAATGGCGCTTACTGGACATACCTAGTGGGCCATTTTGCCCCTAGGGATCCTCAGGATTCAAGGGGACTTAATCTCCCAACTTAAAAAACGACCACAGGGTGCGTTTACACAGTGGTGAAGGGAGGGGACGTAGCCTGAGGTGACGTGTGTAAACACGCCCTATGGCGCGTTTTAAGTTGGGGAAATAATTCCCCTTCAATCCTGAGGGCCCCTGGGGGCTCACTAGCCCACCAGGTGCTTCCAGTAAGTGCCACTGAGCTGCGTTGCAGAGAGGTGGTCCAGGCCGTGCCACTTTCTACACCTCTCTGCAACGCAGCTCTGTGGCACTTACTGGTGGTACCTAGTGGGCTAGTTGGAACCTAGGGACCCTCAGGATTCAAATGAACTTAATCTCCCAACTAAAAACGGCCACAGGGCGTGTTTACACAGTGGTGAAGGAAGGGGACGGGCCTGAGTTAACGTGTGCAAACAAGCCCTGTGGCGCTTTTTAAGTTGGGGAAATAATTCCCCTTCAATCCTGAGGGACCCTGGGGGCCAACTAGCCCACCAGGTGCTTCCAGTAAGCGCCACTGCGCTGTGTTGCAGAGAGGTGTTCTAGGCTGTGCCCCTTTTTACATCTCTCTGCAACGCAGCTCTGTGGTGCTTACTGGAGGTACCTAGTGGTGTAGTTGGACCCTAGGGACCCTCAGGATTCAAGGGGACTTAATCTCCCAACTTAAAACGGCCACAGGGCGTGTTTACACAGTGGGGAAGTGAGGGGACGGGGCCTGAGGTGACGTGTGCAAACACGCCCTGTGGCGCATTTTGAGGAGTAGTTTTAATCCCCTGCCCTATTATATACTAGGGGCTTACAGAGGAGGTCATGCTGATCACAGGGGGACCCCAACGCATAGTGTTCCCTAGTGTATGTAAGTGTTTTCTCTGTATTCTGAATGTCTTTTAACATAGCACTGGCTCTAGGACTGGTTAGTCAGACTCAGTTACCACCAGTATCCATCTGAAAAAGTTGAGGGTACAGGATGATTTTGCAACAAGGCTTCTTTCTGCTCTTCTTTTTGTTCTTTCTGCACGTTATCCTTCTTCCTGCACTTTTCTTCGTCTTTGAGGACTTCTGTTGCTTCTTTCTGCATTTCTTTTTTTTCTTTCTGTGCGTTTTTTCTTCTTTCTTCACATGTCCTATCTCTGTAGTATAGTTAGAAATTAGCATTTAAAAAACCTTTGAAATTCACTGAAAAAACATAGGTTTCAGGCACGTTATAGTTAGGAATTAGCATTTAAAAAACCTTAGAAATTCACTGAAAAAACCATAGGTTTCAGGGGCGCTATAGTTAGCTGGACTTTTCACTCATACAAAACCATTGATATTCCCCCGTTATAGTTAGTTCAGCTAACTATAACTCGCGCACCCGCAATGCACTGCTGATGACGTCACATATTACATCACTCATGACATGGTCAGTGACATCACTGATGACATCTCAAATGACATCACTGATGACATCATCCTTGTGATAGAGTGGCAGACCTCCTCCCCCTAATATAACCTTTGATACACACATTCAAAAATAGAACCTAAAATTTTCAAAACAATGGACATACCAATATCAGTTACAACAACCTATTCAGTAATTCTAAGATCCACATACACATCCACATCCACTCATTCACCAACAGTCCTATACAGTCACTCACTCATCATATGTACTCATACACCTATACATCCTGTTACACAACGCCACTCATCGATAGAGTTACTCACACACATAGTCACTCATGCTAATAAAGAATCAAACATCCATTTACTTGCATATACAGTTATAAACACACCACCACACTTACTTCTACAGAAACTTACACATACTTAGTCTTTTAAACAATCACTTATAGGATCACATACTTATTCATACAAGAATTCTTTCAATCTCTCACTCTCACATATACTCACTTATATACACCAATAGTCACATACACTAGTTTAAAACATATGTAGTTACTCATAAAGACATTATTGAGACAGTCATTCACTCACTAACACACCCATGCACACACTCATCCACCCATACAGTCCTGCACACATGCTGTCTTCAACACATGCAAACAGTGAGTCACTCATTCATGCACCTATGCACTACGTAATACCCCCACCGAACCATACAGACACTCAGACACTCATACTGATACTCCAAAAACCAACTAATAACCTATATAGACACTCATGTAGCTACTCACCAACCCATGCAGCCACTTATACACAAAGTGAGAGACTGATACAGATATTTACATATTTAAACATTACTCACTAAGCCATGTATTCACTAAGATACACTTAATCATTCAGTTATACAATCAGTTTTTCAAAAACAAATCATCCATTTAGACACATATACCAATGTATTCTTCCATCGACCTTGAGATATACATATATAAAAAAAATGTCATTTTCAGAAAAACACACATTCACTGGTTGATGTCATCAGTGATGTCATCAGTGATGTCATCAGTGATGTCATTTGAGATGTCATCAGTGATGTCATGAGTGATGTCACTGACCATGTCATGAGTGTTGTAATATGTGACGTCATCAGCAGTGCATTGTGGGCGCGCGAGTTATAGTTAGCTGAACTAACTATAATGGGGTAATTTCAATGGTTTTGTATGAGTGAAAAGTCCAGCTAACTATAACGCCCCTGAAACCTATGGTTTTTTCAGTGAATTTCTAAGGTTTTTTAAAAGCTAATTCCTGACTATAACGTGCCTGAAACTTATGTTTTTTTCAGTGAATATATATATATATATATTCACTGAAAAAACCATGGGTTTCACACATGTTATAGTTAGCGGAAATTTTACTGATAAAAAACCAATGAAATTCCCCCGTTATAGTTAGTGCAGGCAACTATAACTCACGCGACCGCAATCCTCTGCTGATGCTAATACTGTATTTAGACACTTATTTGCCCATGTCTTCTTCCATACATTTTTAGCTATACATATATTACAAATATTTTTTTTTCATAAAGACACATATGTCATCAGCAGAAGATTGCGGTCGCGTGAGTTATAGTTGCCTGCACTAACTATAACGGGGGAATTTCATTGGTTTTTTATCAGTAAAATTTCCGCTAACTATAACATGTGTGAAACCCATGGTTTTTTCAGTGAATTTGCAAGGTTTTTTAAATGCTAATTCCTAACTATAACGTGTGTGAAACCTATGGTTTTTTCAGTGAATTTGTACGGTTTTTTAAATGCTAAGTTACTTTACGCCATTCGTGGCGTGCGCACCCACTTAACGCAGTTCATTCCGTGCGCGCACGGTGCGCTTCGCGCACCGTGCGCGCACAGTGAGCACGCGGTGCGCTGCGCGCACCGCGCGCCCACTTTACGCAGTTAGTGCCGTGCACGCACGGTGGGCACGCGGTGCGATGACAAAGCAAGAAAGCACGTCAACAAATCTGTTTCTGCTTTCCTCCGTGACTATGGTATGGGTGCCATTTACCACAACAACTTGCGTTATGACATGCAAGACATTTATAGAGGAGATGGTGTGCACTTCAATGATGAAGGGAACAGAGTCTTCCTCTTAAACCTTAGACTCTGCATCGGTACTTACTTGTAGGTACCACTAAAAAATCATTTCATAAACACAACGGCTCTTTTTAGAGCCCCCTAATATCTAAACACTTAAATCTGATTTTCATTTTTTTTTTTTTTTTTTTTTCTACCGTACGCTTACCGTAAGCTTACCGTACGCGTACCCCGTGATTTTTTTTAAAATCAATAAATGTTTTCTTTGTACTTTACAGTCCTTCTTTGACCCCCTCACAAATGTAAGGGGGTCTGTAACTCTCCTCATTGCCCCCTTTCCTTGTTTTCACTCTTTTTTTTCAGAGTGAAATACACAAAATGGCGGCCGCCGCTTCCTGGTTTCGGCCGATTCGAATGTTTACTAAGATCTAAGAGCCAATCAGAATCGCGCTCGCGCACGCCACCGTACGCTTACCGTAAGCGTACGGTAAGCGTACCGTAAGCGGGCTCAGATATATATATTGATTTAAAGGCTATTTTCTCAGAATCTACCGAACAGATTTACACCAAACCTACAAAAGGCACTTCCTTGACCTAGGGACTACCTCTCTGCCAAATTTTGAGTAATTCTGTTCAGCCGTTCGGGCTGTAGCTCGTTCTAAAGGTCCTATGGAAAAATGCATGGTAAAAACGCGTTTTGGGACCCCCCTTTTATCTCAGCCCCCGCTTGACGGATCCCCCCGAGACTTTCAGGGTAGGAGCGGAGCGTAGCGCCCCACCTATTTTGAGAAATTCGCGAGGATTCGTCGACCGGCGCCAAAGTTAATCAAAATAGAATGTTGAGGTTTTCCTATGGAAACGTGGTCCTAACTATAACTACCTACTGGCGACCGCCAGTAGGTAATATATATATATATATATATATATATATATATATATATATATATATATATATATATGCACAGTCCACAGTTACCCAAAGGTGCGGGGCGCACTCTCCCATCAGCGCATTCAAATGAAGGCAAGGAACAGGAGCATCCAGCGTCAGCAGCGCCTGATGCGTTTCGGGCTACGCCCTTCTTCTGAGGCTTGCTGCTTACTCAATGACTGCCAACAAAAGGACTCCAGAAATACTCCCATATTTATTCAAATATTGCACTCAGGTGAGTATAATAATCACAAAGCCTTCTGGGACTGGTAGTCCTTAACATGAAACCCCAGTGGGCTGAAAGCAGGCATTAAGTAAAATATATTTCAAATCACGGGTGCTTCTGCTCAGTTCTCATCCTTTCAAGCAAACGCCAGATGTATCTGCAGCGCTGATCTTGAGACCAGCAGCGGAGCCGTAAGAATCCACGGCGGTGCGCCCCCCGGCCGGGTCGGCCGTAATTTATGCGAAGTCCACAGTTACCCAAAGGTGCGGGGCGCACTCTCCCATCAGCGCATTCAAATTAAGGCAAGGAACAGGAGCATCCAGCGTCAGCAGCGCCTGACGCATTTCGGGCTACGCCCTTCTTCTGAGGCTTGCTGCTTACTCAATGACTGACAACAAAAGGACTCCAGAAATACTCCCATATTTATTCAAATATTGCACTCAGGTGAGTATAATAATCACAAAGCCTTCTGGGACTGGTAGTCCTTAACATGAAACCCCAGTGGGCTGAAAGCAGGCATTAAGTAAAATATATTTCAAATCACGGGTGCTTCTGCTCAGTTCTCACCCTTTCAAGCAAACGCCAGATGTATCTGCAGCGTTGATCTTGAGACCAGCAGCGGAGCCGTAAGAATCCACGGCGGTGCGCCCCCCGGCCGGGTCGGCCGTAATTTATGCAAAGTCCACAGTTACCCAAAGGTGCGGGGCGCACTCTCCCATCAGCGCATTCAAATTAAGGCAAGGAACAGGAGCATCCAGCGTCAGCAGCGCCTGACGCATTTCGGGCTACGCCCTTCTTCTGAGGCTTGCTGCTTACTCAATGACTGCCAACAAAAGGACTCCAGAAATACTCCCATATTTATTCAAATATTGCACTCAGGTGAGTATAATAATCACAAAGCCTTCTGGGACTGGTAGTCCTTAACATGAAACCCCAGTGGGCTGAAAGCAGGCATTAAGTAAAATATATTTCAAATCAGAGGTGCTTCTGCTCAGTTCTCACCCTTTCAAGCAAACGTCAGATGTATCTGCAGCGCTGATCTTGAGACCAGCAGCGGAGCCGTAAGAATCCACGGCGGTGCGCCCCCCGGCCGGGTCGGCCGTAATTTATGAAAAGTCCACAGTTACTCAAAGGTGCGGGCGCACTCTCCCATCAGCGCATTCAAATTAAGGCAAGGAACAGGAGCATCCAGCGTCAGCAGCGCCTGACGCGTTTCGGGCTACGCCCTTCTTCTGAGGCTTGCTGTTTGCTCAATGACTGCCAACAAAAGGACTCCAGAAATACTCCCATATTTATTCAAATATTGTACTCAGGTGAGTATAATAATCACAAAGCCTTCTGGGACTGGTAGTCCTTAACATGAAACCCCAGTGGGCTGAAAGCAGGCATTAAGTAAAATATATTTCAAATCACGGGTGCTTCTGCTCAGTTCTCACCCTTTCAAGCAAACGCCAGATGTATCTGCAGCGCTGATCTTGAGACCAGCAGTGGAGCCGTAAGAATCCACGGCGGTTCGCCCCCCGGCCGGGTCGGCCATAATTTATGCAAAGTCCACAGTTACCAAAAGGTGAGGGGCGCACTCTCCCATCAGCGCATTCAAATGAAGGCAAGGAACAGGAGCATCCAGCGTCAGCAGTGCCTGACGCGTTTCGGGCTACGCCCTTTTTCTGAGGCTTGCTGCTTACTCAATGACTGCCAACAAAAGGACTCCAGAAATACTCCCATATTTATTCAAATATTGCACTCAGGTGAGTATAATAATCACAAAGCCTTCTGGGACTGGTAGTCCTTAACATGAAACCCCAGTGGGCTGAAAGCAGGCATTAAGTAAAATATATTTCAAATCACGGGTGCCTCTGCTCAGTTCTCACCCTTTCAAGCAAACGCCAGATGTATCTGTAGCGCTGATCTTGAGACCAGCAGCGGAGCCGTAAGAATCCACGGCAGTGCGCCCCCCGGCCGGGTCGGCCGTAATTTATGCAAAGTCCACAGTTACCCAAAGGTGCGGGGCGCACTCTCCCATCAGCGCATTCAAATTAAGGCAAGGAACAGGAGCATCCAGCGTCAGCAGCGCCTGACGCGTTTCGGGCTACGCCCTTCTTCTGAGGCTTGCTGCTTACTCAATGACTGCCAACAAAAGGACTCCAGAAATACTCCCATATTTATTCAAATATTGCACTCAGGTGAGTATAATAATCACAAAGCCTTCTGGGACTGGTAGTCCTTAACATGAAACCCCAGTGGGCTGAAAGCAGGCATTAAGTAAAATATATTTCAAATCACGGGTGCTTCTGCTCAGTTCTCACCCTTTCAAGCAAACACCAGATGTATCTGCAGCGCAGATCTTGAGACCAGCAGCGGAGCCGTAAGAATCCACGGTGGTGCGCCCCCCGGCCGGGTCGGCCGTAATTTATGCAAAGTCCACAGTTACCCAAAGGTGCGGGGCGCACTCTCCCATCAGCGCATTCAAATTAAGGCAAGGAACAGGAGCATCCAGCGTCAGCAGCGCCTGACGCGTTTCGGGCTACGCCCTTCTTCTGAGGCTTGCTGCTTACTCAATGACTGCCAACAAAAGGACTCCAGAAATACTCCCATATTTATTCAAATATTGCACTCAGGTGAGTATAATAATCACAAAGCCTTCTGGGACTGGTAGTCCTTAACATGAAACCCCAGTGGGCTGAAAGCAGGCATTAAGTAAAATATATTTCAAATCACGGGTGCTTCTGCTCAGTTCTCACCCTTTCAAGCAAACACCAGATGTATCTGCAGCGCTGATCTTGAGACCAGCAGCGGAGCCGTAAGAATCCACGGCGGTGCGCCCCCCGGCCGGGTCGGCCGTAATTTATGCAAAGTCCACAGTTACCCAAAGGTGCGGGGCGCACTCTCCCATATAGGTATATATATATATATATATATATATATATATATATATATATATATATATATATATATATATATATATATATATATATATATATATATATATATATATATATACACATACATATATTAGTCCAGGTTTCGTTTGTCGCCGTCCCACTTCCTGCTTTGGAACACAAACAAATGTGAACCCCGTAATTCTGCTGCAAATCAGAAATTTATTGTAGCCCTTACACCACCGCCACGACGCGGTTTGGCCTGAACAGGCCATGATCACATGACGCGTCTGCAGAGTAATTTCGAAAATTTAAAGTGCTGAGTGCATACACACGTGACATGAGACTTTTCATAGAGGTAGAAGAAATACTTTTTTTGCATATGCTGCTCAAATGCCATTGACACATTTTTCATGTTCAGAAATTGGTTATAACTATTAATATAAATATTTAAAAATAGTTAGTAACATTACATTTCATTATTTGTAAAAAATGCAAAAATACAACCTATAGCTATTTTGAAAGAGCAATTGTGTATTTCAAGAGATTTAACATTGTATTTATACTGCACTGAAATATACGTGTTCACGTAGGAGCTGAGCACAAAATTGTGCATTAGCATGGCTGCCCCAATTTCAAGACCACTGAATCCTCACATTGTTGTATTCATGACAGTGTTATCGCATTACTTAGCTTGTGTGGTCACATATCCAGCCCCAGTTGGTCTATACTCCCTCCTCAAATTGGAGGTTAAAACTGTTGATTTCCTAATTTGTTGAAAATATAAAGATATACTGTCAAACTGTTTGATCGAAAGAGAGTGAATATCTGCACACTTCAAATAGCAGCATATCCTCTTAAACCATGCTATGTTTATATGTGTATATATATGAGTTTGGCATATTGGTTCATCATACAGGAAGTCCAAGGACTTATATATTAGTGTAACTATCCCGTTTTTGAGAGTAGTAACCTTGTACTTTATTGTATGAAAATGTGATATCACGTTTTGTTACACGTGTACATAATCAATTATAGCGCCCCAGTGGGGCTTTCCCTCCCTCTCTTCTATACTCTAAATCTGTAAAGTGCTAGTGCTAAATGTAAAAAAATGGTAAAGTGGCACCCACTGAACTGTTAAGTTTATAAAGTGCTAAGTGAGTCTCAATTAAAAAAAGGAAAAAAATCATAGTTCCTATAGTTACTATCATATGGGATTACAGCGCAGTCATAAATTAGAATAAAGTCTCTATTGTATATGTTACGGTTTGGAGTGATTAAAGGCAAGTAAAAAAAGAATATATATATATATATATATATATATATATATATATATATATATATATATGTGTGTATGTGTAAGAGGTTTCAACAGAGGGTACAGGGGAAAGAAACGGAGGAATCAAAAAGCATTCCAAACCAAACCGTAATCAACATGACCCAGGAAAAACTAACCAATGCAGAAATCCAAATTCTCAGCTTAGGACTTTCATACTGTCCAACTAATGATTTCTCTTATAATCACACAAGAATCGATATATACAAATTTGTCAGAAAAATCAAACTCAGAAAATGTTATCAACTGAATAAAAAATCCTCTGGACCCAAAACCACACCCGCTAATAAAGCGACTGCTGAGACCTTACAAGTCAATGATGTCCCGATGCTCCAAATGTTCCTTCACCTCTCTAATACGGGACCTGTAAATGGAGATAGTATGTCGACTCAAGACCAGTTGCTTAATATGGGCATTATTACCAACCAACCAGCTCCTAGCCCTTTTCGTCCTCCGTCCACTTTTCAACCTCTCATGCAAAAAGATGCCATCGATATTTTCAGTGAGAGAATGTTTGAAGAGCTGAAACAACTAAACCGTTATGTCAATTCCAAAACAAGAAGTTATAATTTCAAGAGTGCCCAATATTTTACTTTAATGAATAAATTGAAGCAAAAATGTGACATCATAATTAACAAGTCGGACAAAGGTGGTAACGTTGTCCTCTGGCATAAAGATCAATACCTTGCAGAAGCAATGCGCCATTTGAGTGATATCACTTGTTATAGAAAATCTTCATGACAAGAGAACCGACTAGTTCAAGAAACAATCACAAAAAGTCTACTGCAATGGAAACGACAAGGCCTTTTAACTAAGGACGAATTGAATTACTTAAAAGTGGACTTTCCAGTGATCCCTATTTTATATTTCTTGCCAAAGGTCCATAAAAAAACTGATCATGTCCATGGGAGACCTATAATATCGGCCCAAAAAAGTCTACTTGAAATGATTTCCAAGTATGTGGACTATTTTCTTCAACCCTTTGTTTTTGCCCTTCCTTCACTTGATAAAGAAACCCCTGATTTACTAAACAAAATTAAGAACATATTGTGGCAGTCAGATTACCTACTAGTTGTTATGGATATTGAATCCTTATACACTAGTATCAATCATTCAGATGGCTTAGCAGCGGTGCAATATTTCCTTTCGCAAAGGTATATTAGTATGTGTGATCACAATATAATGCTGCTAAAGATGATTGAACTATGCCTTTGCAATAATTTATTTTTGTTTGGTACAGAGGTATATCATCAGTTGAGAGGTGTGGCTATGGGGGCATGTTTCTCCCCCAGCTACTCATGTTTACATGTGGGCTGGTGGGAGGAACATGTCCTTAGGTCCAATCACCATGCCACATGGACTAATAATGTGATGTACTTCTGGTGTTATATCGATGATATTTGTATGATTTGGAAGGGCGACAGACAGAGTGCGCAACAGTTTGTTGACTCTATCAATGTCAATGATCTGAATCTCAAATTTACTGCAACTATTGACGACGCCAAAGTTGAATTTCTTGACATGTCTCACTACGTTAGCAATGGCAAACTTCATACTAGATTACACTGGAAAACTACCGCAGGGAACTCCATTCTACATGCGGATAGTGCCCATCCCCACCACACTATTCGGAGTATTCCTAACGGCGAATTCCTTCGGATTCGCCGTATTTGTAGTGAAGAATCAGAATGTCGGACCTGTCAATCGGAAGCCTTTGCTCGTTTCCTCAATCGAGGTTACTCTAGAAAAATCTTGAACTCTGCACTCACTAAAGCTAATTTGTTACCTAGGGTTGATCTTTTAATTGTAAAAAAAAGCACAATTGACACATTCTGCCCAACTGAACAGTGAGACAGATTTAACTAACATCAGATTTGTCACCACATACAGTCAGCAAGACAAACAGATTCGTAAGATGATTTATACTCAGTGGCCTATTGTACTAACCGACATGACACTTAAATCTATTTTGCCAGAACTTCCTGCGATTACTTTCAGAAGGGCACCCTCTATGAGGGATGCTCTTGTTAAATCGAGTCCTGAAGTCACTTCCAAAAAAACCTGGTTGACTAAAAAAGGCTTTTACAAATGAAATTCATGTCGAGCCTGTACTTTTGCAACCAATAGCACTGACTACATTACGGCATTTGATAACAAAAAAGTTCCCATTCGGGACTATCTTACTTGCCGCACAGATTTTGTGATTTATAAATTGTGCTGTACTTGTGGTCTTGAGTACATCGGAAGCACGAAGCTCCCTGTACATAAGCGCATTTTACAACATGTCAGGGCTATCGTTAATTCGGATCCCAATTATCCGGTGGCGAGGCATTTTAAAATGGTCCATGACAACAAACTTAAGGATCTAGAATACACTGTCTTAGGGGCTGTCCCTAATTTTGTGAGAGGAGGTAATCGTGAAAAAAAACCCCGCCAATTGGAGACTCACTTTATCATGTCCCTCGACACTAAGGTGCCCAACGGTCTTAATAATAGTGAGGAATTAATTTTCTGTAATATATTCTGTTTTAGTTCTCCTTGTTGGATCTGCGCCTTGTCCCTCTCTGTGTTAGCAGTCACTCAAATATGTCATTTATGTCTTTTTATGACATGATGTAATATCTAATTGGTGCTTTTTTGTGTCACTTTTTTCTATCTATCAACCCTATGAATTTTGTACATTTTATTGAGTACTTCTGCTATGTTCTAAGTGTTCATCTCTGCAAATTTGTTCAGGCTTGAACAAATTTTACCAACTGCTTCATTTAATTGATTCTTTAGCTTTAAGGGCCTCATGTAGGTAGCCAAATACCGGTCGGTAACGGCCGAAATTCGGTAAAAAACCCGTTACCGACCGGTATTTAGATAGTTGAGATGTAGGAGGCCAAAAACCCATATTCGGTAAATATGAATCGGTAAATACCGATTCAAATTTACCGACTTCAAAAATACCGCTTCAAATTTACCGAATACATATTTTCCGAATCGGTAAATATGAAGTGGTAAATATGAAGTGGTAATACGGAAAAATGATATGTATGTAAATTCGGTAATTAAGAAATCCTTCAAAATCGGTAAATAAGAGTCGGTAATTAACACTGATAGAAAGCAGGTGGTAATTTTCAACAGTGCATTTAAGCAATCCCAAAATGCACCAGCATGGACAACATGGCCGCTCTGTATGTCATTGCAAGGCGGCTACGTCTACAGGCTGCAGAACTGAGGATATGGAGACGGGAGGAACGCATCTACAGACAGCGCATCACACTCTTCCAACTGACTGACGCAGAGATACATGAAAGGTACAGGCTACACCCCCAAACCATCATGGACCTGATAAGGGACCTGCACCCACTCCTGGACCAGCCAACAAGAAGGGCGCATGCCATACCACCACATGTGCAGGTGCTCTGCAGCCTACACCTACTTGCATCTGGCAGTTACCAGGGGGTGATAGCTGCGGTGGGCGGTGTATCCCAGAGTTGCCTGTCCCGTTTCTTCAGGAAGTTCCTGGATGCCATGATGCAGAGAATGCACCACTACATCAGCTTTCCAAACACACAGGCTGAACTGCAGAAAACTAAAACTGACTTTTATCACATGGCACAGTTCCCCCATGTCATTGGCTGTATAGATGGCACACACATCCCAATCTGCCCACCAGCTGCCACTGAGCACATCTACAGAAACAGAAAGTCCACCCACTCCATCAATGTGCAGGTAATCTGCGATGCAGGGAACATCATCACTGATATCGTTCCCAAATTCCCTGGGAGCACCCATGACTCCTACATCTTCCAGAACAGTGGGATCTACACACGACTGCTTGCGGGAGAATTTGGAGAAGGATACCTGCTAGATAAGTAACAGTGACGCTACATAGTACTCAGTGCAAATCATAGTGTATTGAGGCATGTGACTGATGTCTCCTTTTTACTCACCTAGGGGACAGTGCATATGCCGTGCGGTCATTCATCCTCACTCCCTACCTACACCCATCAACCCAGAGTGAGAGACGATATATTGTGGCACACAAATCTACTCGCAATGTGGTGGAGCGCACGTTTGGACTACTGAAGAGCAGGTTTCGCTGCCTCCATAAGAGTGGAGGTGCACGCCAGTACACACCCATCCTCTGCTGCAAGATTATTGCCACTTGTGCAATGCTGCACAACCTTGCCACAAAGAGAGGCACAGAGGTCGAAATGACATATATTGAGGACAATGATGATGAGTCTGCACATGCAGAAGCCAACGCAGCAGGAGTACAAACAGCAACAGATGGAAGAGTGAGACGGGCAGAGATCACATCCAACTATTTCTGAATGAGTAAGGGGACACAGCCTGTAGTTGGATGCCATAACGTAGTTTAATCAGGCAGCACTACGCCACAACACAAAGGAAATTGTATTGCAACAACAATGAAAAATAAAATTTTGTGAGTTAAGGGTTACTTCACCCAAATGTGTCATTGTTTCGCATGGCGCATTAATGTTTGCGCCCACGCGCAGCAGTGCGGGATGGAATTGAGGGGGCGTCCTCACTGGCTGGGGTACCAGTGGCACCACGTTGATGCCTGTTGCTCCGACGAGTGTCTGGGACAGGGGGGGTTATGCTGCTCCTGCTGGTCGTGTCTTCTGTGTCGCCAGCATCCAAAGCGCCAGCTGCTGCAGACTGGCTGGTGAGCAGCACTTCTAGTGCACTTGTGACCCTAACCATCCCCCTGGACACATCTGTGCTGCACTGTGCAAGGCCCTCCTGCATCGCCACAGAGCGCCTGCAGATCAGCGATGTGGCAGTCGCCAGCCGGTTCACTGCCCTCGAGGTCTGATCCTTCCTCTGATGTCCCCTGCGCCGTGTGGCCCTGTCCTCATCGAACTTTGAGCACAGCAGCATGATGGATTGGGACATGTCCTGCATGCCTGCTGCCATATCAGCAATGCCCCCTGCCATGGTGGTGATGCCCTTTTCAATGTTTCCAAAGGTGTTGTTGAGGCCACGCATCTGTCGCTGTACGGACACCATTGCCCTTGCCTGGACGCGTTGTATTTTCACCATGGTGCCCTCAAGACCTGAAAACACTCCATGGCCCTGCCCAAGGGGAGGTGGACTCTGCGGCCGAGCCCTGCGGCGCCGTCTGCCAACTGTGTGTTCTCCCTCAGACTCGGAAGGCACACTGGCATGGGTTACATCCTGGGGTACAGTGGACGTTTCCGGGCCCCTCGACTCCTCGGATGATGAGTCAGTCACATCCAACCTGGCTGCAGGACGTCTCCTCAACCTGTGCAATGCAGGAGGTGAAGATGGTGGTGAAACCTGCAGGACTGGGGATGCTGGCAGGAGCGGCGATGCTGGCTGGGGTGGTGTAAGTGCCTGTGGTGCCGTTCCCTGGGCGGAACTGGTGGTGGCCTTCTCTGTGCTGGGTGTGTGGTGTGCCCTCTCTCCCTTCTCATGGCCAGTTCTGTGCGCAGTAGTGCCTGTGGACAGAAAAGCAACAGCAGCTAAGTGTACCTGAAGCTTTGTCTTGATGACATGACAATACAATTTCTAGACAGTATCTCACTGTCCTCGTATCATGTTTGGCCTTTCAGGGACTACATCTCCCATGATGCATTGCAGGCATGCACTAATACCTGTACTGGAGTGGGATTCTCATGGCACATTTTGGGAGTTGGGATAGGGGTAGGGGGGTGGCACATTGCTGTGCAAGCGTCTTACCTTGTTTGGAGGTGCCTCTGGCGGAGCTGTCAGCGTCCCCAATCCCCACGATGCTTTCTGGCTCAATTGTTGTCTCCACTAGCTCCTCCAGTTCTGTCAGGGCTGGTGCTCTGTTGCGTCCACCTCCTGTCTGGCTGGCCTCTTTTTTTAATTCTGCCACCTTCCTCTTTGTGATGATGCGGATGTCATACCACCGCTTCTTCAGGACATCGATGTCCCGGGGGGTCACTCCCATGGCATTCACCTGTGCCTGGATTCCAAGCCAGATCTTTCTTTTTTCTGACTCAGGCACTTGCTGTGACAGTTTCCCAAATAGTTTCTGGTGCTGCTTCACGACCTCCTCCACCAGAACTTGCAGCTCCTTTGGGCTGAATTTGAGCTTTCGCTTCCTCTCCCCTCCTTCCCTCTCTGTGTCCTGGCTGGCCATTCTTGCAGTCTCCAGGTCTGAATCTGGCAGTTGCTCTCTTCCTCTCCTCAGCACTCCCAGCCTCTCCAGAGTCTGCTAATTGTGTGCACCTGCCTGGGTGTGGCCACTCCCTGGTTGGGTGGGGTTGAGGTTGCACAGGATTGGCTGCTTGAAGTCATGTGTTTTTGAACTGCCGATTCGGTATTTACCGAATCGGTATTTACCGAATCGGAATATACCACGTCGGTATTTACCGATTCGGAAAATACCGCTTCGGTATTTACCGATTCGGTAAATTCCGATTCATGTTTACTGAATTTTACCGATTCGGTAATGTTTACCGATTGTTGACCTACATATAACTTACCGATTCTTAAATACCGATTCGGTAAAATTCGGTATTTAAGAATCGGTAAAAATAATTTACCTACATATGGCCCTAAGTCTTTTATTTTTTTGGCACATTGCACTTTATTACTATCTTGACTTCTTGGTACTCTATGCCGATAGATAGACCTGACAGCCTTTTCATCAGTTCATCTTATGTATTGCTGCTATTGTAACTATTTTTGCACATTAGATCTAGATTGGAACTGTTTATCTTCCAAATTTTGCGCCATTTTGCACTAATGTATATAGTACTCTAACTGCCATATTAATATATGAATTTTATCTGTGATAAGTATTCCCCTGTTTTTTGCTGCTATCTGCAATTGCTGTTTCGTGTCATTGTGATACATGAGATTAAGTCGATGTTTCTATAGGCCTATTTGCACAGTGTTTTAGAATTCCGATTGGAATTTTCCTGAATATCATTTCTTATCCTTTTAGAGACGTTTTTCGCTATATATTTCAGTTTAACTGCTATATGTCATTACTCATTGTGATCATACTTATGCTCTATTGATTATTTGCACTTGCAAATGACTAAGCAGTGGATGTACAACAACTACGACATTTTGCAGTTGCATTTTTGCACTTATAACAGGAATATCGCTGTAACTCAGAAACACTTTATGTTTTTAAATGATATGGGATCTTGCGAGAATACTAATTCAATTATGATCAAATCTGTCGTTTTCAGTATATTTATGATGAGACTTTCTATTACATTAATTGTATTTAAATTGCGATATTTAATATTTTATGTGTTAGCCGCAAATAAGTATTTGACTTCATATGGTTTCAATCAGTAATTATTATCCATTTCTGATTTGTATATATATATATACTTATTTTTCACTTCCTTGAACTATTTGTACTGTTGGTAGTTTCGCGGCAAGTTACCATGTGTTTTGAAGTCTTTTACTTTAGTTCTATGCACACAGTAGTTTTGTTTCTAAAGAAATTTGTGCATGTGCTTTGATTTACCTATGGTTGTCCCAGAGCGCGTCATGTGATCAAGCTCACGGACGCGAGCGAAACGCGTCATGGCGGGCACTAGGTCCGATGAATGTAATGGACATTTCTCGTGCCGAATAAATTGATGTCTGCACTAATTCCGGACTCCTGTTGGTTCCTGTAAGCCTGATCATATCGAAGAGGTCCCTGGCAGCGTCTTTACCACCCATGGTTGCTAGTGGCGGTGCTGGACTCGTTTTTTGTGAAAATACACTTTATTTTTTTAATAAATCAAGTCAAATTGTGGCATCACCCACCGGAGGGGAGAATCATGTACCACATATCCCAAGATTCATTGCGAAGACCTATCAAAGGTTGTCCACCAGGGGGCAAGAATCTGATAAATTAAGGACATAAATGGAAATGTGGTAATAGGGTGCCAAGACTTTATCCTTTGACAAAGGTTGAAGACGACCGAAACGCGTCAGGACAAGCGAAGAATGAAATAAAATGTATTTACCTTCACTGCTGAGAGTGCGGCTCATCTCTCTCCGAGGAGGGGGTTTGAAGTGATGTTTACACGGCATGGTTCAGCCAGGAGCGACGCACCGCCAGCGAGAGCGCAACGACTTCCCGAAAATGAACCGTTTTGTTGATCGTGAAAACGCCAAGGGCAGCTGTTTGCCGCTGAAGATTGCTTCGGCATGGTCTCTTTGCATTCTTGAAAGTGGATATGCTAGTGAGTCAAAAGTGAGTGAAAATAAACTTTATTTTTTGAATAAATCAAGTCAAATTGTGGCATCACCCACCGGAGGGGAGAATCATGTACCACATATCCCAGGATTCATTGCGAAGACCTATCAAAGGTTGACCACCAGGGGGCAAGAATCTGATAAATTAAGGACATAAATGGAAATGTGGTAATAGGGTGCCAAGACTTTATCCTTTGACAAAGGTCGAAGACGACCGAAACGCGTCAGGACAACCGAAGAATGAAATAAAATGTATTTACCTTCACTGCTGAGAGTGCGGCTCATCTCTCTCCGATGAGGGGGTTTGAAGTGATATATATAGATATATGGATGCATAAAATCAGGTACGGACAGCTTTCTCAAGCTGGTGCCAGAATTTTATTTTATTTATTTATTATAGTTGTGTGCAAAGCTCCTTCATGACGCGTTTTGGGCCACTTAACCCTTGGTCACATGACCGCATTAGGTACATGCAGAGTTTTTATTGGTGATACTTCCCTCACCTGATGTAACATGTGACTGCAATAATGATAGAGCTAAACAAAATATTCTAACATGTGGTGTAGTTATAAAGTACAGAACAGATAAAACACACTTGAAGAAATTAGATACAACGTATTAATTTGCAAAAACTTCTGTGAGTAAACACATTTCAATAAATACAAAAAAAGGACTTTACATCAGCGAATAGCGGATATTATAAAACATCTTGGCACAAATGCTCAAGCTTGCACACGATATCTACTCATTTGTCATCAATTGTGTTCTGTAACATTTCTAAAAACAATACCCACATGAATATAAATAATAAATATATATATTATCGATGCGAAGTTGATCATTCATTTCAATAACTGTGCAAATACTGCCAGTGCAAACTGTTATCAGCCTCAAATGTCCATATCTACTATCTTAATTTATCTATATAGCTCTTAAAAACTGTCACAATGTATAAACTTCATGTGCAAAAATTCAAAAAAGTGCATAAAGTGCTAGGTGATAAAAAAGTATATAAAAAATATAAACATAACGAATTATGTTTCTGACGGTGGCGAGACAAGAAAATATTGTTATATATCATTGTGGCTCTCGACTACTCATGCAACAATTTCCCTGACCACAGGAGCCCCCTTGGAAAGATAAAAAAATGAATATCAGATAATGATAGATTTACATCACCAGCTAATATGCAAATCAAAAAGTTCTCAAAAAGACACTTATTCTAATACCAGAAAATGTTTCACTATAATTGACTTACATGATGCAATTCATATCCAGCGTATGAGATCGTATATACATCTACTGGTTAAAATTAAATACAGGTAATTTCTGACATATTAAAACAAGTAAACCCCTAGATTTAAAACCATATTTTGTTTTGCAAAAACTTTCCCATATTGAAACAGTTGTTAGATTGTGATGGATTCTGCCATGGATCTGAACATGTCTAATGATCCATTGTGATGCCCCAATACTACAGATGTATGTAGAAAAATATGTGGGTTCACATGGAAATTACATGCTTCCTTTTAGGACACCAAGGAGGTAACTTGGTCTTTAAGCAAGAGGTGAGGGGTTACAAGAAGTTGTGCATATCCTCCCCTGTATTCAGGCCATGTGGATACTTCATATCCAGCTCGATGATATACTTAGACTCTAATTGACGTAGCCTTTTCTCTCTGTTACCTCCTCGCTTGTCAATTGGCACCGTGTCTATCAAAAAGTATTGCAGATTTTTTTAGATCATTTCCATGTTCAGATTTGAAATGTCGGGCCACCAGGTATGTTGGATCAGAATTAACGATGGCCCTTAGGTGTTGCAGAATACGAACATGTACCTGTAACTTAGTGCTTCCTATGTACTTGTAACCGGAGCTGCATTCTTACACATATACCGCAAATTCTGACCTGCATGTGTAATGTCCTTTTAACTCTGTAGGGATGGAGGAAAAATGCGTGATATATGAACAGGTGTTGATTCCGAATTTGCAAGCACGACAAGTGCTGCACTTAAAAAAAACTTTTTTTGGAACCAACCAGCTTGTTTTGTTATCCAGCTCTGGACTGGTTTTAACCAGGTCATTATGCATAGAATATGCTTTTTTTAAAGTAAAAGTCGGTGTCTCTGGTAGCATTGTTTTCAAGGTACTGTCAGTTAGTACTATGGGCCATTGTTTCCTAATTATGGTTTTAATCTCTTGAGCTTGTTTACTGAAAGTGGTGATTAATCTACATTGGATGGTATCTGAGTAGATGTCCTCACCACTGCCTTGAACCTGTGTGCTATTAACTTTGTCTTGTTCTTTGGCACCTTTCAATAACTCCAGTCTGTCTTTTTGATTTGCTTTTCTCATTGCTGTGTCAAGCTTTCGCGAGTTATAACCCCTTTCTAAAAATCTCTGCTTAGCTGCTTGCTGATGGTATGTGAGGTCCACTTCCGTACTGCACGCTCTGCGAATACGGAGGAACTCACCGTATGGAAGACTGGTGATAGTGTGTTCTGGATGGAAACTCTTTGCATGCAGCAATGTGTTACCGGCGGTGGGCTTTCGATATGGACTGGTTTTAATTTTGTCGAGGGAGGCCTGTACTTGGAAGTCTAGAAAGTTAGTGTTGTCTCGATCTATGTGTGCCGTAAATTGCAAATTGATGTTGTTCACCTTTAATTTGTTTACAAAATCTTTGGCTTCACCAGATGACCCTCGCCAGATGACAAAAATGTCATCAATGTATCTCCACCATTTAACCACGTGTCTCTCGCATATATCATGATGTTCTGCTAATAGGACATGCTCCTCCCACCAACCTACATGTAGGCAGGCATAACTGGGGGAGAAGCATGCCCCCATAGCTACTCCTTGTAGCTGTTGAAACAATGCCCAATCAAATGTGAAGATGTTGTTAAACAGGCACCATTTGATCATGCTTAGCTGGATTTTATTATGGGAAAACAATCTAATGGGTCTTTTCGCGAGATAATACTCAACTGCGTTAATACCATCTTGGTGCCTTATGCTGATGTAAAGGGATGTGATGTCTAGGGTTAAAAACAAAAATTCCTCTGACCATGTTTGATAGCTTAGTTTCTGGAGGAAATCATTAGAATATTTTATATAAGTGGGTAAGAAGGTAACAAACTCTTGAAGGTAATAATCAACATACCTGGAGGTATTTTCAAAAATACTTTTTCTGGCCGATATTATGGGCCTACTCGGTACTGGGCTATATATATATTAGAGCGAGAGAGAAAGAAAGAGAGAGTGCATGTATACATAAACATTACAAAATATGCTCATTAGGGTATGGGGATGAGGCTGCCATTATACATGTTTTCTGTTACATTGTACTATGCTTCCCATTATAAGCCAATACATTAATATAGGGGATGGAAAAAAAAGATGTATACGTAGCAACAAGCTACATGTGAAAAGAAGACTGCAGCATTTCTGCTTCAATGTAGAACTAGGTGTAGAGCTTTATGCCTGCCACTAAAACTTTATTAAGTGGCACTTGTGTACATGTATGTATAAGTCAATTTCAATTGCATTAATGGGGAATTCATTCTGAGGCAAGTACTATGCAAATCGATTGCTGGGCATTTTTATTCCTCAAGAATTAACTTCATCCAGAAGGTAGCTAGTGCAAATAATGCTGTCGGGTTTGACCGGACCCAATAACAGTCCTATCTAAACCATCTGTCAGTACGCCATTGTGTCTGCCAATTTTTAGCCTACTTTGATGGACCTCAACCTAGGAGGTCACAAGATTTGCATGGTCTCAGAGTGCTGTATATTATCTTTGCAAAGCAGTCTTCTGCAGGTGACAATACTGGCAAAAGCATAACCAGAAGTAAAACATACATCATGCGAAATACACAAAATCCAATAATCAGGCCTTAAGCAAGACTATGCTTATACTACAAAAATTCTCACAGCCTTACAAAAAAGTCATAGGACCCTCTCCATCACCTACACATTATATGCCTTTAGACCTCAAAATGCACCTACATGCTAGACCGATGGCCTGCAAAGTTTTTAAAATGTAGATTTGCCTTATTTAGAGAATGTGTGGTATTGGAGTTCCATGGCAGACTTCAAGGTAAAGAAACTCTCCTACTGTATATTTTAAAAAATTGCCTTTGGTGTGGTTTGGAAGTCATCATGTCAGACGGATAGCTTAGAGGCTCTTGCATCAAGCCCATTAAATATTATCTTATCCTGCCTTCTTAACATACTGTGGTGGATAGGAAGCTGAGGGTGTGTGTATGGATACTTGTTTCCAATAACTGTGGGCTCCACACTCACACCTCCTGTTTGTTCTCCCCACAGGAATGGGGTGAAAGGATGGAGAGGGTCTCCTGACTGTAAAATAGTAGGACGCCATAAAAGCTAACCTACCATAGATTCTTTCCTTCCTAGTGGGGTGGTATAATATTTTGAAGGGACCCTTCCTCATTACCTTCTTTGAGCATTCCACGGATTGAAGGGGTAGCAAGCCCCAAAACCGAAGCAGAGAGATACCAACTCATGATGGAGGCAGAACTCTCTGAAGTGGTACTCAGCATAGGCAGCTCTGATGGACATATACAAACACAGGAGGTAACAATGACCTGTAAGCAAGCTGCTTATGCTCCCAATGATGATTCTGAAGAGGCTAGTGGCTGTTATGTGCAAAAGGCCCAGATTGTAGGTGGTTTGTGAGCTCCTGGCCGGCAACCCACAAGGGAGCAAGTGATGGGAAGTAAATATGAGACTGAGCAACATAACATGTGACTGGCAAGCCTGGTATGCCTCTGTGTGAGGTGGGGACAGACTAAGCAAGTATGTGGTGGATCAGTGCATAGTGGCTGAACAACACCAATATCAAAAAGGTTTTGCTGTAAGAGCCTGAACAATATTATTGGATAAATGACAGATCTGATGAGCAGTCACTGATGTCAATGGTGGATCTTCTTGCGCCAGTTATAAGATGTTGAGCCCTAGGATATATCACTGAAATCCAGTGGGAGAAACAAATCAAGATACAGGGAGCCAAATAAAAAATTCTAGTTCTCGAAGTGTGAGATTAAAGCAATGTTGAAGAAGTATTCCTATTGGAGACTGGGGCCTCCAAAATGAAATGTCAACAACTCTTAAGGAGATTCCAGAAGCTTTGAATAACCCTCCAGGGACAGCTTTGTCACCAACATAATAAGCTGAGGAAACTGTTATATTAGTTTTGTAAAAGTAAACATCGAAATAACTGTCATGTTACAAGCATTACGGATGCAAAAGGACAAAATCATTTAGAACCAGTGATCAACTGCAATGATTTTCCTAGGTTCTATCAAGACTTAAATTGCTCAAAGCCAATTTCACTAGAGAGGCCATGGTGATTTATTTCCAGACCTCTCTGTGAAAGACCTCTCTGATATGGGGAGAGCCACTTTGACAGTGCACTTATATTAGAAGAGGTAACAGAGGCATCTGAGAGGTCAGGGAAAACTCCACGGCTAAATGGGTTCCCTTTGTAGTTTTTTAAAATTTCACTCTGGTATTTTGCCCCCACACTTACTAGCAATGTGTGACTCATCAAAAGAGGCAGGGACCTTGTCTTGAGACTTAGCGGAGGAAGCTATAAGTACTCTACCAAAATATGTGCTAATAGTAGATCCATGTGATCATTACAGACTGATCTCCCTTATTAAAATGGAATCGAAAATACCTGGCAAAATCTTAGGAAATTGACTGATGACAGCGATCCACTCCCAGGTGCATTGTAATCAGAGTGACTCTGTGTCACAAACATTGACACAGCATACTATAAAATTCCTGCAAAATACATTAGTGTTAGCGTGACAACACAATACATCGCTAGTGATCCTGCTAATAAATCTGGAAAAAGCACTTGACAATCTGGATAGGGACTAGCACTCCTCACCAAATAAGACTGTGTCTGTCTTCCATGTATTCATTCATTGCTGTACATACAACCTAGGGCTAGAGTATGAGTGAATTACATAAGGACATTTTCATGAATGGATGTGGCACTCAATAGTGTTTCATCTTTTTTGCCATTACATTTTGTCCTTGCAAAAGATCCACTCGGGAAAAGGAAAGGTCCAGACAGGAGGCCTTAACATGTGACATCTGGTTAAGAATACTGAGTATCGCTAAACACAGATGTATTATTTGTTTACATTAGCTGCCCAGAACAATCAAGCTGAAAATTAGAGCAGATTTTAAATTATTTTGGAGCCTGCCCAGGTTGGTGGATTAATTCATTCAAGTCAAGTTCAGGGTCCCAGGGACCACTTATGCATTGTGCCCCCATACTTTGTCAATGATCCAAGAGGATGGAGTCTCTGCAGCCTATTGGGGATCAGGGAAGGGTGCTGCATACCCACTCCCCTAATATAAATGTTTTCAGCCCCAGGGGATGGGGTCTCCGGGGCCTCTTAAGGCTCAGGAAGTGGACCCTGCACCCTCTCACCTATAATTAGTTTTTGACACCAGGCATTAGGGTTACTAGGGCCCATTTGGGCTTGCTGAGGGGGGCTACATTTCCCCCTCCCATAATATAAATGTTTTTGGCTGAGAGGAAATAGTATCCACAGGACCTCTTAAGGCTCAGAGAGGGAGGCCCCATGCCCCCCTCCCTTATAATGAATCTTTGGCCCTGTGGTCGGTGTCCCCAGGGCCTATATTAGTTTAGGGACGGGGCTGAGTGCACCCTTCCCTAATATAAATGTTTTCAGCCAAGGGGAATGGGGTCCCTGGCCCTCTTAAGGGTAGGGGAAGGAGGCTCCACATCCCTCCCCATATAATATATGTTTTGGCCTCCTGACTGGTTTGAGGAGGGTGGCCGTTTACCCTCCTCCCCTTTTGAAAAAAGGCCATGGGGATTGAGTGCCCAGGGCCACCGAAAGATCAGGGAAGGAGGCTTTACAACCCTACTCTTAATTAAATAAAATACCCACAGGGTGATGGCGTTCCGAGGGCCCTAAAGGCTTGGGGAGGAGGGCTGTACAACCCCCTTCCCAATATTTATAGAAAAAGAAGAATTGCCAGCTCCCACCACCCCTTGTGGCTGATCAGCAGAGGTTGGCTGCTCATGGGAGGGTAGTCACAGGGCATGGGGTTGCTTGACTTTGTGGGGTTGCTACAGGGCCTGGCAGCATGTCAGACCCTGCAGCCAACTTCCTGCCATGTACAGCCGATGGGCGTGCAGGGTGTGGTGTTGGTCTTACTTATGGTAATAAAATATCACTTCATGTTAAAAAGCCCTAGGAATTCACGGAAAAAACACAGAGACTAAAGTGACATTATAGATACGAATGATAATAAGATCTGAGTTATTTTGAAATCAAAATGTAGACATTTACTGAAAAAAACAAAGATGACGGGTTGCAATAGTTAGGTAAATATTTCCGTAATGATATAAAGTTTTAACCTAAAAAAACACAGAAATTCAGCAGTGATAGTTATCAATGCTAACTATAACTTGCACCCCCAAAAAAGCACTGCTTATGACCTCACAAGTTCCATTAGTCATGACATTCTATGACATCATTGATATCCATGAAAACCACAAATCCTACCACTACTAAAATGCATCAGTGGTGATTTTTCATATTTATATCTATCTGTCTATCTATCTATCTATCTATCTATCTATCTATCTATCTATCTATCTATCTATCTATCTATCTATCTATCTATCTATCTATCTATCTATCTATCTATCTATCTATCTATCTATCTATCTATCTATCTATCTATCTATCTATCTATCTATCTATCTATCTATCTATCTATCTATCTATCTATCTATCTATCTATCTATCTATCTATCTATCTATCTATCTATCTATCCATCCACCCACCCACCACACACACACACACACACATATATATATATATATAACCTACTGGCGGTGCTCGGGGAGAAATATCTCGCGAACACGCATTTTGAGAACGCGAACAAGCAAAAATTTCGCGAAGTCGCGGAAAGCGGAATTTTGGGCAATTTCGCGGTCTCCGCAGAACGCGAAATTACCCAAATTCCACAAATTCCGCGAACGGAACGGAATTTACTGCCCAGGCCTAGTTATTAGCATTATTGCCTTGGTATTGTTTCATATTCCCTGTGCAGCAGGCTCTTGCCTGAGAGCGTTCTCCCCCTCGCAGTTTCTCCCACTGTGCGCTCTGTGCGCGGTGAGATCCTGTCAGGCGCATCTGGTCCGAGCGAGGCTGTTCGGTCAAGCGCTCTCACTGGTCTTTACGCGCTTTTGGGAATCCGGTCACTCCTTTAGTGTCCGCTTGATTCCCGACAAACCCTCGCCTAATTTTAACACCGCTACGCGGTGATTTCCCCACACGGCCACGTTAGTGACCAGCGCCTGGTGGTGGTAATTGGTATTGCGCATCAGTCTAGTCTTACAAATGCTTCGGGGAAAGCCCAGCTGTTGGAGCAGCGGCGAGGGGGCTGCCTTAAAGATTTTAAGCGTTACAACAAACAAATGATGGACGGAATGCTGACAATGCAGACATTCTCCCCCAGTCAAGAGATCTGGGTTAAATCCATCGTTCTTTTGCCCACTACACCACCCCAGTTTAGACATGGCCATATGCAAATCAGTCTTGACCCTGTGCCTCATGGGAACAGTCCAGCCCGAACTGCCAAGCCATGTCTTCCCTGGACCGGAATCAAGCATCCTAGGACCGGTTTCTGGCTATCAGCCAGATTTTAAGGGCATTTGTTCTGTGCTCACACCCTCTGCTATCATGTCTTCTCCAGAAGACTATTTTTACTCCTGCTACCAGGAAGTGGAGGAGGAATGACCCCCCAACTTCTCCCTCCAGCAGTGGACCAAGCCCTCTCACTGGCTATTTCTAGGGCGCTGGCTCCTCTTAGGGATCAGGTTGATAAGCTGGCGAAAACCATCCCTGGGGTATTCAGTGACCCAGATCTGGTTGTGGCGGGTCCCAGTGGCTCCCAGATCGGGAATAAAAGGGCCGTTAAGTATAACGTGGGGCACTTGAAAGGATTTGATAAACTTACGGAGACCTTCCTCAAGAATGCGTGAACGCTAAAACATGCACCCTGCCGGGAGGAGGAGAAGTCCGGAGAAAATTGCGACGCTGTCACCACTATTGTAGACCCCGACGGCGGGTTTCCCTTAGAGGGAGAGGGTGTATCGGAGGACGATTTCTCCTCCGATGAGGATAAGGACTCCGGGCGTCCGTGGCATCCAGAGTCCCACACCTCTCAGTCCCGGGTTGGGGTGGGGGTCCTATCGGACTTGTTCGAGCCTAGCCAAATTTACCATCCAAGGTCGGCGGAGTGGACCTCTGACACCAAAGTGGCAGAGT
Source organism: Triturus cristatus (assembly GCF_964204655.1). Taxonomy (NCBI): domain Eukaryota; kingdom Metazoa; phylum Chordata; class Amphibia; order Caudata; family Salamandridae; genus Triturus; species Triturus cristatus. The sequence goes on from NC_140595.1 coordinate 444,197,798, forward strand.
ATGTGGTGTGGAAAATCCATCAACCCCTTGAAAGGGAGGTCAGGAATAGGATGAGGGGAGAATACCCCAGGCCCTCACTGAAGGGGAAGATGGCACACACGCCTGAAATTGATGAGAAACTATGTACCTTTTTCTCCGAGTATATGAGGGATCCCAAGAAAGGAATTGATAGGTCTTGGACGTGGTAGAGCCCTTGACCCAAATTATTCATTTGGCGGAGCGTTCAAAAGAGTCAGGATCCCCTTTGTCCATGGATATTGTGGCTGGTTGGGCACACTACCCTAAACCCTAAAACACTACCCCTTCCACTACCCAAACACCACTGCACTACCCTAAACCCTAAAACACCACCCCAGCATGACCCCCTTCACTACAGAAACACCACTGCACTACCTTAAACCCTAAAACACTACCCCAGCAAGACCTCCTACACTACACAAACACCACTGCACTACCCTAAGCACTGAATCTACCCCCAGCATGACCCCCTACACTACCTAAACACAACTGTGCTACCCTAAACCCTAAAACACTACCCCCAGCATAACCCCCTTCACTACCCAAACACCACCGCACGACCCTAAACCCTAAAACACTAGAACCCAGCATGACCCCCTACAGTACACAAACACCACTGCACTACCCTAAACCCTAAAACACTACCCCCTACACTACACAAACACCACTGCACTACCCTAAACCCTAAAACACTACCCCAGCACAACCCCCTACACTACCCAAACACCGCTGCACTACCATAAACCCTAAAACACTACCCCAGCACAACCCCCTACACTACCCAAACACCACTGCACTACCCTAAACCCTAAAACACTACCCCCAGCACGACTCCCTACACTACCCAAACACCACTGCACTACCTTAAACCCTAAATCTACCCTCAGCACGACCCCCTACACTACCCAAATACCACTGCACTACCCTAAACCATAAAACACTACCCCCAGCACGACCCCCTACACTACACAAACACCACTCTATGGATGAGTGGCGGTGTGTAACAGGATGTATAGGTGTATGAGTACATATGTTGAGTGAGTACATGTATGAGTGACTATATAGGGACTGTTGGTGAATGAGTGGTTGTGTGTGCAGATCTTGGAATTATTGAATAGGTGTGTTGTAACTGGTATTGGTATGTCCATTCTTTTGAAAATGTTAGTTTGTATTTTTGAATGTTTGTATCAAAGGTTATATTAGGGTGAGAGCAGGTCTGCCACTCTATAACAAGGATGAGGTCATCAGTGATGTCATCAGTGATGTCATTTGAGATGTCATCAGTGATGTAATCTGTGATGTCACTGACCATGTCATGAGTGATGTAATATGTGACGTCATCAGCAGTGCATTGCGGACGCGCAAGTTATAGTTAGCTGAACTAACTATAACGGGGGAATTTCTATGGTTTGTATGAGTGAAATGTCCAACTAACTATAACGCCCCTGAAACCTATGGTTTTTTCAGTGAATTATCTACCGGCGGTCGCCAGTAGATAGTAATAGTTAGGACCGTGTTTCCATAGGAAATCTCAAAATTCTATTTTGAATAACTTTGGCGCCGGTTGACGAATCTTCGCGAAATTTTCAAAACTAATGGGGCGCTCCGCTCAGCTCCTACCCTGAAAGTCTCGGGGGGATTCGTCAAGTGGGGGCCGAGAAAAAAGGGGGGTCCCAAAACGCGTTTTCCCCATGCATTTTCCCATAGGACCTTTAGTCGAAGGTACAGCCCGAACGGCTGAACAGAATTACTTGAAATTTGGCAGAGAGGTAGTCCTCAGGTCAGGGATGTGCCTTTTGCATATATGGAGTCAATCTGTTCAGTATTTCATGAGAAAATTGCAGTTAAAAGCACATACATATCTATAGCCGCGCACCGTGCGCGCAACGTGCGCGCACCCTAACGTGTGCGAACGTAATTCTGATTGGTTGTTACATGTCAGTCAACGTTCGAATCGGTCGAAATCAGGAAGTGTCGGCCGCCATTTTGTTTGTTTTCAGTGCGAGAGTGGAAAAGGAAGGTGGCTAACGTGAAAAGGGGGCAGGGTAGAGAGTTCCTGACCCCCTAGCCTTTGTCAGGGGGTCCCTGAAGGACCCCGAAGGCAGAAAAAAACATTTAATTCTTTTTTTTTTAAATCGCGGCGGTGCGCGCACCGTGCGCGCACTGTGAAAAACCATAAAAAAAAAAAATTAATAATTGTAATACGTAGTTTATTGTAAAATAAATATATATTAATACATACATAACTTAGCATTTAAAAAACCGTACAAATTCACTGAAAAAACCATAGGTTTCACACACCTTATAGTTAGGAATTAGCATTTAAAAAACCTTGCAAATTCACTTAAAAAACCATAGGTTTCACACATGTTATAGTTAGGTGGATATTTCACTCGTAAAAAACCAATGAAAATCCCCCGTTATAGTTATTTCAAATAACTATAACTCGCGCGACCGCCACTCTATCACAAGGATGATGTCATCAGTGATGTCAAGAGTGTTGCCACTGACCATGTCATGAGTGATGTAATATGTGACGTCATGAGCAGAGGATTGCGGGCGCGCGAGTTATAGTTATCTGAAATAACTATAACGGGGGAATTTCATTGTTTTTTTTACGAGTGAAATATCCACCTAACTATAACATGTGTGAAACCTATGGTTTTTTAAGTGAATATATATATATGTCCTACCAGTTGGAACCTAACCGCTTTTTGAATTCCATCTATAAACTCATCACACTTAGTGGGTATTTATATCCACTCTATATATGAAAGGCTTCACCACAACCTTATTCTGCTTAAATCCATCATACTTACTGATACAGGTTAATCTGTTATTTGGATTTTAACCTTTAATTAATGTGCCTTTTAAAATCTTATATGAAGATCTTAACCTCAACATTCTGTCCTTGGGTTACACTGGGTGGGTTCTTCTCTTTAAATTTGTCTTATACATGAAATGTATTATTTAAATCATTTCAAGCACAGGCATATTAATTGCAATTTATCTTTTTTCGATTTATATTGTTTGCACTCATCACTTTTCCATTTTAATGGTCCGGTGGGCAACATGGATCTTTTAACACAATACCTTTTAACAGAATATTTATATCTTTTTATGAGTAATATTGTGTTATTAGTCGAAGTCAGACCAGTACATATTATTCATCCGCCTGTCGGCAATTTGGTTATTCATGTATAACTGGCGCGTTTCTTGATTATTGTCTAGGTGGTGCCAAAAGATGTACATGGTATTCTTTACAGGCATTAGGCATTTATGCCGACATTATAAAATACATATGCTACAAATTTAAAAAGATTAGAGACTGTTACAATGTTTTAGCCGGTAATCTGACTATGTGTGTATTTTTTGCCGTGAGGTTAAATGTACTTTCTCGCTGTCTATGACTTCGTAACCATGTGATCTCCCCCATGTGACCTGTAGTATCACTTTAAATTTGTTGCATCATGAGTTACACGCTGTCATGTGAACAAGGCTCCACGGAGCCGAAACGTTATGGCCGTCGCTCTGGGCATTGAATAAATAATTTGCACTATATGCAGGCTCGTGTACTTACTTCCTTGGCAGTTGGAGGATCTTCAAGGCTGGTGGGAGAAGTCTTTGAACATATATATATATATATATATATATTACCTACTGTTGGTCGCCAGTAGGTAGTTATGGTTAGAACCTAGTTTCCATAGGAAAAGCATTTTTTGATTTGCTAATAACTTTGGTGTCGTTTGACGAATCTTCGCGAAATTCTCCCCAAAAAAGTCTATCCATGTCAGCTCCTATCCTGAAAGTTTGGGGTGATTCATCAAGCAGGGGCTGAGAAAAAAGGGGGGTCTCAAAACGCGTTTTCTCCATAGGAAATTTTGAGATGGGCTATAGCCTCCTGAACACGAGCTTCATTCTAATTGGCTGCCATGACCACGAGCTTCATTCTAATTGGCTGTCAACACTCCAAACCAGGAAGTGTTGGCAGCCATCTTGTGACTCGGTAGAAGCGAGTCACCAGAAAACAGTGAACCAAAGATATAAAACAAGAGAAGGGGGCAGGGTGGAATTACCCTGACCCCCTAGGCCTGCTCAGGGGGTCCCAGAAGGACCCCCAGGTCCAACCAAGCATTTTTTTTAAAAATGTTGGCGCAATATGCGCTGGGGCCGGGAATTTCGCCGAAATTGTTTAAAAACAATGAAGCGTGTTTTATTTTAATGAGGCCCCCGGGTGGGCTAGGTCCTGGGGGCATTTCTTAAAAAATATTAGCAGGGGCCCACTGGGGCCCCCAAAAATCAGTGGACCAGCACTTCCTCAGGGCTTCACTCATGTTGGGATGGGGGGTGCTCGGCCCTCCTCCTGGAGCCCGTGATGGCCCTGGGGACTGCCACCCCCAGGGCTGACTCATGCAGTGTCCCTGTGTGCCCACCCCAGGGACACTACTGTTTGCTATGACAGGGCATAGCAAACTTGCTTTGGATTTTGGAAGCGAGAGCAGGGAAACCTCTTGCTTCCAAAAACCAAAGCTGATTGCTTATCCATATGGGGAGCTGCATTTCAGCAGCTCCCAGTGTGGAAAAGCAATGCCGGCTCCCGCAGGATGTGGGGAGCCGGTGGGACCGTGGGGGCATTGGGGCTCCCCCCGCAGTCCCTTATGGTGAGGCCAGGCCAGGCCCCAGGGGATGGGGTCCTCGGAGCCGGAATTGGCCACTGGAGGGGACCGACGCGGTCCTCTTTTCGTTTTATTTTTTTAAATAATGAACATGTCGGCATGCTTCGGGTATGGGGTCCCTGAGGCGAATGTAAATTAGTGAAAGCGGACGTTTTTAAAAAAAAATGGAGTCGCGACTCCAGCACGGCTCTCAGCGTGGCCCCCCGTGTGACAGCGATGGGTGCGCAGCTCTCAGCGCGGCACTTGAGTACTTCTTAAGTCTTGCGAACACCGAGGGGTATATTCTGAAGAACACATCGCCGAGTCAACAGCACTTCACAACCAAAATGGTGATAAATTTAACCCACCATTCACAAGCTGGAGCAAACAGCTCATATCACCAGTTTTCCAGCGATAGCAGCCTAAAAAAGCATTGTCACGGATGACCCCGGCAAATATTGCTAATGAGATGTAGAGTAGGTGTTGCGGTGTAAAAAGCAGCAAACACATCACTTTGCAAGTTTCTCAACCAAGAGAGTACAAAACAGACAATAAGGTGTGTTAGTAGCAGGAAGTTTACACCTGCTCTGAGCAGGTGTAAAATCGAACTACAACCTGCAACATGAAAGAGAGCCCAGCCCAGAGCCACACCTGAATGACAACAGATGCAATGGAGCCAAACGATCATGCAGCTTAGACACCCAACACTGCTCCGACATCCCCCGCCACCAGCCCCTTGTCCGCCATCCCCCTTCACCCCCACAAACAAATGTGAAAGCAACCTTAGAAAATCTGGAAAGTAACAAATTGGCATATGTCGCACAATTATAATAAAGAAGATGCATGTGAGGTTGGACAAATAGGAATCTCAGTCATCTATGGATTTACATATAAAACATTTTATTACACAAAACAACAAAATAAATATAGGTACAGGCATGGCGTGTCATCCCTTGACAATTTGTGAATCACAGCCCTCAAGACAAAAAGAAAGACAAGATTGTGCGTCATGCGTCCATCAAAGGAGAGAGAGAGAAAGAGAGAAAGAGTGAGAGAGAGGAAGAGAGAGAGAAAGTAAGAAAGAGTGAGAGAGAGAAGAAGACAGAGAAAGAGTGAGAGAGAGAGGAAGGGAGAGAGAAAGAGAGAAAGAGTGAGATACAACTCCACTCCCACCCCCCAGAAGTGACTGCCCGCTGCTGCGGAAACAAGCCTCTCTGTCACCTTCTGCCACCGATGTGTGTGTAAGAGGGTCCGCCACGTGCCGAAGCAACCTCCTCAGCCATTGCGTATACACGGTCAATCCAAGCTCACGTTTCAGGGTGGTTGTTGATTGCCAGGATGGCCACGCATCATCGCAGGCTGCACACGCGTTCAGCTCTGGTGGCACTAACTCAGTGGAACTGAAGTCATCGCCTCTTGGCGGGAGGTCTGTGTGGGGGGGTCGTCAATCTGTAAATCAAAGCCTGCTAGACAAAAAGAAAGATAAGATTGTGCGTCATGCGTCCACCAAAGGAGAGGGAGAGAGAGAGAGAAAGAGTGAGAGAGAGGAAGAGAGAGAAAGAAAGAAAGAAAGAAAGAAAGAGTGAGAGGAAGACAGAGAGAAAGAGTGGGAGAGAGAGGAAGAGAGAGAGAAACAGTGAGAGAGAGGAAGAGAGAGAAAGAGAGAAACAGTGTGCGAAAGAGGAAGAGAGAAACAGAGGAAGAGTGAGAAAGAGAGAAAGAGACAGAGAAAGAGTGAGAGAGAGAGGAAGATGAAGAGGGAGAGAAAGAGTGTGAGGGAGAGAAAGGAAGAGATGGAGAGGGACAGTGAGTGCCCACACTGTGGACAAAACCCTCACAGCTCACCTTTCCGCCACTGGTGTGTCTCCAACCACGTGCCGGGACATAGTGGAGCCCTCAAGCTCACTCATCTGAAACATAGTAAAGAATCAGTAATGGCAGAGTGCATACGACTGCGCAGGCCTAAATCGCTGTCCCGTCTTTGTGCATCCAGGCTGATGCACCCCATCCACTTCCACTTCCCAGAGGTGTCTGCCCGACACTGTGCACCCAAGCTGCTGCACCCCAACCACTTCCACTGCCCAGAGGTGTCTGTCCGCTGCTGCGCACCCAGGCTGCTTCACCCCATCCACTCCCACTGCCCCAAGGTGCCTGCCCACATCTGTGCACCCAGGCTGCTGCACCCCATCCACTCCCACTACCCGGAGGTGACTGCCCACCGCTGTGCACCCAGGCTGCTGCACCACATCCACTCCGACTGCCCAGAGGTGACTGCCCGCCGCTACGCAAACAAGCCTCTGCTCACCTTTCACAACCTGCTTGTAGAAAAGAGGGCATACCACGTGCCGCTCCAAGCCCCAATCCCAGGACCCGCGGACAGGGCACCCTGCATATCATGCAGCCCCGCTCCGCAGGCCACCAGGTCTCACATTTGTTGCTGGGTCTTGATTTTGCCATGGCAGAGGACATACCAGTGCACCCGGCTTTTCATTGCAGGCTGCACACTCGCTCAGCCCTTGAGGTGCCACTAACTCTGTGACCAGCGAGGCGATGCCACGTGGGGGTAGGCCTGTGCTGTCTGATGGCTCAGACCTACACTGCGGTCCAGCAGGGCACACAAAGCCTGAGCTGTCCAGACCGCTGGGATGGGCCATCACCACAGGCTGCACACCCGCTCAGCAGTTACGCTACCCGTACCTCAGTGGACCAAAGGTCACCATCCTGTGTCGGTGTGCCTGTGTCGGCCACAGTGCATCCAGTTTGTGCAACTCTGAAATGGCATAGAGCATGTGCGCCCGGTCTTTTTTATTGGGAGGGTCACGTGTCCTGTGATGCCTGTGCTGGATGGGTGTGGTGTGGATGTATACCAGTCATGAGGGACTGGCTGTGGCGTACTGACGACTAGGCTGTGACCAGTAAATCACTGCAATGAAAATCTGGGCCATGTAGCATTGTTGTCCTTCCCTGTAAGCATAAGCGGAGTGGGCTGGCCTGGCGTATGTCAGTCCTGCGTGAGGCTGTGAAGAATGACTCCGGAGCTATGGGCATGGCTCCGTCCAGGACTGTATGAGGAATCAACTGATGCAGGTGTCCCTGTTGTAGTGCTGACGTCACCCGGGTCGCAAGCGCCAATGTGTCACTCTGTGAGTCAAGACCCAAAACATTGCCAACATGGAAGGTACGGGGAATCCTTGACCCTACATTCATCCATAGTTCCACACATGAAAGATGGTGGACATGACACATCTGTGTGGATATCAATGCTTATTGCACATTCAGTGGGGTGTTGCAGCTGTAGCAATACAGGGCCATGTAAAGTTCAACTTTCAATTTTTAGCACATGGAGGGCAGCCATTTAGAACCAAGCTTGTGTTCGGGGTTAGGCTGCACCAACATATGTACTTATACAATCACTCCACCAATCTCCAAGCACTTAGAAATTCACTATACACTCTCCTTGCAGTACTCTAATGATCAAGTCTCTACCTACGTACTTATACAATGACCGAGGCAAAGTTAAATAACCAAAGTTTTCCACACTGCCAGAGGTAACATGGTTGCATACGCTGTCCACAGCACAATGTAATGTGGTAGGGCCCAGGGTCAGCATCATGCATACATAATGAACACACGGACACAGTTAGATAGATAGTGGAACTGGGTACGGGCACGTGCACTCGGCCCCTTTTGTATTACCAGGGTCACATGTCCAGTGATGTCTGTGCTGGGTGTGTGTGGGGTGAGTGTAAGCCAGCCCTCAGGGAATGGTTCGTGCTGGCAACAAGTATAACAGTAATCATCGGATCACACACAGAGATTCAATCATAAAGGGTCAATGATTTGTGCTGCACTAAGGTTCTGTGACCTGTGAGGCACGCGTCTGAAGAGAGAATGCTTTCAGCTGTCACCAGCAACTTTGGCAGATCGTACACAGCATGCATAATATTGACTGCCATCCATTAACCATCTGCGCAGTTTCCTATTGACTCCACCGCTGACTATTCATTAGAGTCCAGCAATTAATTCCATAAACTAGGAGAAATAAATCAACAGTGTTTTTGTCCACTTCTACCAGCATCAATTATGTCTTTGAAGATAAAGTGTGAGTTCACCCTTTAGAGAGGACTAGATCTCTGTATGAAAGCTTTTCGGTCCTGAAGAGAACCCCTTAAACACGGGTTTGAAACGTGTCGACCTTTTTTGTTTCACCAAACAAGTGCATCAAAGAGTCATTTCTGCCCCCCGTTTAAACTATGAGTGATGTAATATGTGACGTCATCAGCAGTGCATCAGCAGTGCATTGCAGGGGCACGAGTTATAGTTAGCTCTACTAACTATAACGTTTGAATTTCTCTGGTTTTGTACGAGTGAAATGTCCAACCAACTATAACGTCCCTGTAACCTGTGTTTTTTTCAGTGAAAATATATGTATATAAATCAAGCTGCTGGTCGAGTGCTACTTACAGGTGGACAACTTTGGAGCAGAATATATATATATATATATATATATATATATATATATATATATATATATCCAAACAGAGAAGATTCCCATTTAGGAGAGCCCACGCAGTTAGCATTACAATTTCGTTTTTATTCAGGAAGCTGCAGCATGCTGGGTGGAAGTCAGTTCCAAAATCAAACAGCCTGACGCGTTTCATGCTTCACACAGCATTTCTTCAGAGGCATAAGTCTTTAACACGCGAAGCACATCGGCATTACTGATATACTCACATCAGCTGCCCCAGTGGGCGTTGGCTCTGGCTGAGCCTGCTGGTTATTGTAGTGCCGTCAATGAAACTCCAGTGAGTTGCTTTGCACGTGTAAAAATTCAGACAATAAAAAACCACAGTGGGTCTGGAAAAAGAGTCCCGCTCTCACCATGCTGCACCTCATAACTTCCAAAAACGGCCTCACTGCCCTTAGTGCTGCCAGTAGGTTGACTGCAGCGCAGTCCATAAAGTTCCATGGCAGGGCTTCTCCCACGACCGGGACCAGCCGTAAATAAATCCAAACAGAGAAGATTCCCATTTAGGAGAGCCCACGCAGTTAGCATTACAATTTCGTTTTTATTCAGGAAGCTGCAGCATGCTGGGTGGAAGTCAGTTCCAAAATCAAACAGCCTGACGCGTTTCATGCTTCACACAGCATTTCTTCAGAGGCATAAGTCTTTAACACGCGAAGCACATCGGCATTACTGATATACTCACATCAGCTGCCCCAGTGGGCGTTGGCTCTGGCTGAGCCTGCTGGTTATTGTAGTGCCGTCAATGAAACTCCAGTGAGTTGCTTTGCACGTGTAAAAATTCAGACAATAAAAAACCACAGTGGGTCTGGAAAAAGAGTCCCGCTCTCACCATGCTGCACCTCATAACTTCCAAAAACGGCCTCACTGCCCTTAGTGCTGCCAGTAGGTTGACTGCAGCGCGGTCCATAAAGTTCCATGGCAGGGCTTCTCCCACGACCGGGACCAGCCGTAAATAAATCCAAACAGAGAAGATTCCCATACCTGCAAGCTGGCTCTTCTAAATGGGGTAACCTTGTTGTTGGATATATATATATATATATATATATATATATATATATATATATATATATATATATATATATATATATATATATATATATATATATATATATATATATATATATATACGTATTACCTACTGGCGGTCGCCAGTAGGTAGTTATAGTTAGGACCACGTTTCCATAGGAAAACCTCAACATTCTATTTTGAATAACTTTGGCGCCGGTCGACGAATCCTCGCGAATTTCTCAAAAATTCTTAAAAAATTAAAATAAATAAAAGACTGGCATCGTGCCGGAGGCCACGCCCCCTCCTTGCAGCACTCTGCAAACGCGCCCCCTGGCGAGTTGTAAGTTGGGGAATTAATTCCTCTTCAATACTGAGGGTCCCTGAGGGCCAACTAGCCCAACAGGCATCTCCAGTATGCACCTATATAGGCACCCATGTAGCTACTCACCAACCCATGCAGCCACTGATACAGATATTTACATATTTAAACATTACTCACTAAGCCATGTATTCACTATGATACACTTAATCAGTCAGTTACACAATCAATTTTTCAAAAACAAATCATCCATTTAGACACTTATATACCCATTTATTCTTCCATCATTGTTTAGATATACATATATAAAACATATTTAATTTTCAGAAAAACAGACATTCACTGGATGATGTCATCAGTGATGTCATCAGGGATGTTATTTGAGATGTCATCAGTGATGTCATGAGTGATGTCACTGACCATGTCATGAGTGATGTAATATGTGACGTCATCAGCAGTGCATTGCGGGCGCGCGAGTTATAGTTAGCTGTACTAACTATAACGGGGGAATTTCAATGGTTTTGTACAAGTGAAAAGTCCAGCTAACTATAACACCCCTGAAACCTATGGTTTTTTCAGTGAATTTATATATATATAAATATATTATCTACTGGCGGTCGCCAGTAGATAGTTATAGTTAGGACCGAGTTTCCATAGGAAATCTGAAAATTCTATTTTGAATAACTTTGGCGCCGGTTGACGAATCCTTGCGAAATTTTCAAAAGGAATGGGGCGCTCCGTTCAGCTCCTACCCTGAAAGTCTCGGGGTGATTCATCAAGCGGGGACCGAGAAAAAAGGGGGGTCCCAAAACGCGTTTTCCCCATGCATTTTTCCATAGGACCTTAAGTCGAAGGTACAGCCTTGAAATTTGGCAGAGAGGTAGTCCTCAGGTCAGGGAAGTGCCTTTTGAAGGTCTGGTGTCAATCTGTTCAATAGTTCCTGAGAAAATAGCATTTAAAAGCATATAAATATCTGTAAGCGCGCACCGTGCGAGCACCCTAACGTGCGCAAGCGTAATTCTGATTGGTGGTTACATGTTAGTCAACGTTCGAATCGGTCGAAATCAGGAAGTGTCGGCCGCCATTTTGTTTGTTTTCAGTGCGAGAGTGAAAGAGGAAGGTGGCAAACGTGAAAAGGGGGCAGGGTAGAAAGTTCCTGACCCCCTAGCCTTTGTCAGGGGGTCCCTGAAGGACCCCGAAGGCAGGACATTTTTTTTTAAAACATTTTTTTAAAAATCGCGGGGGTGCGCGCACGGTGAAAAACCAAAAAAAAACAAAAACAAAATATTTTAATACGTAGTTTATTGTAAAATAAATATATAAAAAAAATAATAATACATAAATAAATTAGCATTTTAAAAACCGTACAAATTCACTGAAAAAACCATAGGTTTCACACACGTTATAGTTAGGAATTAGCATTTAAAAAACCTTGCAAATTCACTTAAAAAAACATAGGTTTCACACATGTTATAGTTAGGTGGATATTTCACTCGTAAAAAACCAATGAAATTCCCCCATTATAGTTAGTTCAGATAACTATAACTCACGCGACCGACACTCTATCACAAGTATGATGTCATCAGTGATGTCATGAGTGATGCCACTGACCATGTCATGAGTGATGTAATATGTGACGTCATCAGCAGTGGATTGCGGGCGCGCGAGTTATAGTTATCTGAACTAACTATAACGAGGGAATTTCATTGGTTTTTTACGAGTGAAATATTCACCTAACTATAACATGTGTGAAACCTATGGTTTTTTAAGTGAATATATATATATATATATATATATATATATATATATATATATATATATATATATATATATATATATTCACTGAAAAAACAAAGGGTACTGGGATGTTATAGTTAGGCTCAGATTTCACTAGTACAAAACTAGAGAAATTCAGTAATTATAGTTACATGGGCTAACTATAACTTAAACCCTCGCAATGAGCTGTTTATGACCTCCCACATATTACATCGCTCATGACATGGTCAGTGACATTACTGATCACATCACTGATAACATCACAAATCACATCACTGATGTTTAGCGAGCTGAAAAGAGTGTGCAACGAGGTCTGCTACTTATAATAATTTGAAGGTGTTGGATACATTTTAAATGAAAGGTATAACTATAACTTTAGAATTGTTAAAGTTTATGTAGTTAATAGGTAACATACATTTTCCTAACTATAACTAAGCTTTAATTTTAGTTTTTTCATTGCTTTTCAATGTTTTAAAAAAACTTTTAATAAAAATGTGTTTCAGATTGTATAGTCTAGTGTCGCAAGAGGAGAGTTGTTATGTGGAGTGTTGTACAGTGGAGTGGAGGAAAGTGTTCTAATTCTATTGCCATAGACTGGAGTATTGTAAATTGGAATCGGTGAAGCAGAGTAGAGTGCAGTAGAATATCGTACAGTGTGGTAAAGTGTTATCTAGTGTAGTGGCGTGGTACTTCATATAGTGGAGTCAAGTACTGTAGACTGGATCTGCAAGTTGTACAGTGGATAGCTTGTCGAGCAGTAGAGTAGGGTGTCATAGACTATCATAAAGTTGAGTGGACATTTTTATAGTAGAGTAGGGTAAAGTAGACCTATAAAGACTGGAGTAACATCCAGTAATTGTTGTAGATTACAGTGGAGGAGAGTGTCATAGAGTAGAGTGCCATGTCATAATGTGGAGCGGTGTATCATAAAAAGAAGTTGAGTGGCATGTCGTAGAGTGTCATACAGTATAGTACAGTGGCATAAAGTAGATAGGCGTAGAGTAGAGGTGTCATACTGTGGCATAGAGTATAGTAGTGTTGTAGAGTGGAGTTGCACACAGTGGAGTATAGTGTTGGAGAGTGGAGAGGTGAAGAGCGGAGTATAGTGCTGTGGCATAGAGAGGGATAAAGTGTAGTAGATTGGAGTATAGTGGAGTGGAGTACACTGGTGTGGGGTAGTGTAGAGTTGAGTAAAGTGTCATAGAGTGTGGAGAGCAGTAGAGTAGAGTGACATTGCAGACAGTTGAGCAAAGAGTCAACAATTGGAGTACTGTGTTGTACAGCTGAGTGTAGTAGGGTATTGTACAGTATTGGAAAGTAATATAGACTACAGTATAGTAGAGTCACATACAGTCTAGTCTATTTTTGAAGAGTGGAGGGGTGTCCAGTACCGTAAAGTGTTGTAGATTGTGGCACAGTGGCTTGGCATACAGTGTTATAGAGTACAATTACATTGAATTGCACAGAATGGAGTGGTGTACAGTAGAGAAGTGGAGTACAGTAGAGTATTATTTAAGAGTAGAGTGGAGTAAAGTGGAGTGCAGTGGCTTACAAAGAGTTGCGTACTGTGTTGTGTAGTGGACTTGAGTATAGTATAGTAGAGTGGAGTAGTGTGTTGTACAGTCTCATGCAGTATAGTACAGTGTTGTACAGTGAGGGTGAAGGGGTAAAGGCATCATTAAAGTGTTGTAGAGTGGCATATAGTGTTGTAGAGGGTTGTAGAGTGGAGCTGCATAGAGTACAATAATGTGTGAAACATTGGAGGTGCATAGAGTGGATTGTTGTATAGTGGTGTAGAGTGAGGTAAAGTTTCGTAGAGTAGAGTTGTGTTGAATGGATTGGTGTAACTTAGTATGGAGCAAAGTACAATAGAGAGTCTTGGTGTGCGGTAGAGTAGAGTGGCATGGAGTGAAGTGCACTGGATTAGCATAGATAGTAAACTGTCATAAATTGAAGTAGGATCTTGTACGGTAGAGTGGAGTGCTGTGTCATAAAGAAAAGGGTTGTATAGTGAAATAGTGAGTTGTACATTAGAGTGTATTGAGTTAGACAGTGGGGTGTACGGGGATAGAGAGGAGTTGAACATCATGGAGTGCCATTAAGTATGGTAGACTTTTATTGAGTTGGGTTACATAGAGTGGAGGAGAGTTGTTGTGGTGTAGAGTGGAGTGGCATAGACTGTAATGGCGTGGAGTGGAATACCATAACGTGGAGTAGCATAAAGTGGAATACCGTACAGTGGAATATTGTGCTGTGGAGTATAGAAAAGTGGAGTGGCATAGAGTGGAATTGTGTAGATTGACATAGAGCAGATTAGGGTAAAGTGGATTTGCTTAGAGCGGGTGGCAGTGTACACTTCAGGAAAGTGTTATAAATTGTGGTGGTATCTCAAACAGTAGATTGGAGTGCTGTGTAGTACAGTGTTGGAAACGATTGTAGAGTGTTGTACAATAGAGGTGAGGACAAATTTGGACAGTGGAGTGTATGGGGAGTGTATGGGGAGAGTGGAGTAGAGTCTAGTACAGTGGCATCAAGTGTGGTAGAGTCTTACATAGTGGAGCTATAGCGTGGTGTAGAGCGGATTTGTGTACAGTGGAGTGGCATAAAGTGTAATAGCGTAAGGTCGGGTAGCATATATTGAAGCGGCATATATTGGAGTGGCATAAAGTGTAATAGTGTATAGTTGGGTAGCATACAGTGCAGTGTCGTACAGTGAAGTGGTGTAGACTGGAGTGGCATACACAGGAATAGGGTAAAGTGTAACAGTATATAGTGGAGTGGCAATCAATGGAGCAGCCTCCAATGGAATAGTGAAGAATGGAGTGGAATAGAGTGGAGTGACATACACTGGATTGTTGTAGATTGGAGTAGAATATAGTGGAGTGGAGTACAGTGGAATAGCATAGAGTGGAGTGGTATACAGTGGAATGCCATAGAGTGGAATAGCATATACTGGAATAGCGTATAGTGGAGTGGCATGCAGTGAAGAGGCATACACTGAAGAGGCTTAGAGTGGAGTTGGGTAGAGTGGAGCAGCATACAGTGGAATAACATAGAGTGGAGTGGCAAACAATGGAATGGCATAGAGTAGAATAGCATATACTGGAGTGCCATATAGCAGAGTGGCATATAGCTGAGCGGCATACAGTGGAGTGGAAGCCACTGACGGGGGTAAAGTGGCGTGGCATACAGTGTAATAACATAGAGTGGATCGGTATAGAGTGGAGTTATGTATAGTGTAATTGTGTAGAGCAAAATAGCATAGAGAGGAGTGTTGTACAGTAGAGTGGAGCACAGTGTATATTGGAGTAGCATACAGTGGAGTGGCGTATAATGGAGTGGTGTAGACTTGATTGGGATACATTGGTGTGGTAGAGTGTAGTAGCATACAGTGGTGTGGCGTCCATTGGAGTGAGGTCCAATAGAAAAGTGTAGAATGAAGTGTTTTATAGTGGAGTGGCATACACTAGTATAGCATACAGTGGAGTTGCGTACATTGGAGTGGCATACAGTGGAATAACATAAAGTGGAGTGTTGTAGAGTGCAGTGGCATACAGTGAAATAGAGTAGAGTGGAGCCGCATACAATAGAATGCGTAAAGTGGAATAGTGTATGGTGGAGTAGTGTCCAGTGGAGTAGTGTACAGTAGAGTTATATAGACTGGTGATGTACAGTGACATTACGTACAGTGTGATAGTGTACAGTGGATTGGTGTAAAGTGTAATAGTGTATAGTTGAGTAGTGTACACTGCAGTGGTGTACAGGGAAGTGGTATAAATTGGAGTTGCTTTCATTGGAATGGGAAAGAGTGTAATAGCATACAGTGGAGTGGTGTCTGATGGAATAGCATAGAATGGAGTGGGATGGAGTGGAGTAGCATATATTGGAGCAGTGTAGAGTGGAGTAGCATACAGTATAGATGTATACAGTGGAAAAGCATAGAGTGGAGTTGCATACAGTGGAATGGCATACAGTGAAATAGCATATACTGGAGTAACGTATAGTAGAGTGGCATACAATGGAGTGGAGTACTCAGAAGAGGCATATAGTAGAGTTGCATACATTGCAATAGCGGAGTGTGGGCTAGCATAGACTGGAGTTGTGTTCAGTGTAATAGCCTAGTGTGAAGTGTTGTAGAGTGGAATGTTGTACAGTGGAGTGGCATAGAGCGCAATAATGTAAAATGGAGTAGTGCACAGTAGAGTGACATATAATAAGTGTTCTTGACTTGAGTAATGTACAGTGGTGTTGGTAGAGTGTAATAGCATACAGTAGAGTAGTGTACAGTAAAGTGGCATAAAGTGGAATGGCATAGAATCCAATAGCATATACTGTAGTAGCATATAGAGGAGTGACATACAGTGGAGTGGACTAACTGAAGAGGCATAGTGTGAAGTTGCATACAGTGTAACAGTGTAGAGTGGACTGGCATGGAGTGGAGTTGTGTACAGCGAAATAGCATGGAGCAGAGTGGCGTGATGCTGTCAGAGTTCCCCCCACGACTTACCGTCAGCTGGGTGGGATGTTCCTGCAGAGGCGACAAGAACCACCACCCCGTTCCCCACCTTGCCCTAGTCGAGGTGTAGCTCCGTCTAGGATAAGGGGGTACCCGGGGTGGAAGCCAGATAGGCGCACGGTCTAGATGGCGCTGGACACACGCTGTGAGGGAAAGAAGGGAACACCATTAGCGTGCTGCTCGTTCCTTCTCCTTCCTCTGTCCTGTGTCGTGCGTATGAGATCCTGGTTTACCTGGTGCGAGGGTGTGCGAGCAGCTGGCCTCCGTTGTCTATTCCAGTGCTCTGTGCAAATGAGACAGAGCCCAATCCTGCTGGGTCAATGTGTGAACCAAAAGTATGTAAACCAAAACCAGCGCTCCTGCGCAAATTATAAAGCGCCCAATCCTGCTGGGTCAATGGGTGAACCAAAATAACGTAAAACAAAACCAGCGCTCCTGCGCAAATTATAAAGCGCCCAATCCTGCTGGGTCAATGTGTGAACCAAAATAACGTAAACAAAAACCAGCGCTCCTGCGCAAATGATAAAGAGGGCAAGAACCCCCGTTCCACTGCACTCCTTCTGGTGTGCCGTGGAAGCAATGTGTTACGGGTTGAAACGGCAAGGACCGCCGTTCTTCTATCCTTGAAGCGCCTTTAGTTAAAGACAGTACCTGAACCGTAGTTGTCCGCTGCCGCGTTCTTCCGTCGGCGGTTACTCGTCTTCTCCGGAGCGGCGTCTCTCCATCCAGGGCGATGACCTGAATTCAAAGCGGTCAGTAGCCGGAGTTCCCGGCTCTTGTGCGCGACCAACCGGAAGTGAGTCTTTCGGCCTTCCGTTGTCGTCCCGCAAGAGCTAGACCGCTGACCCTCCTCCTCGAGTAGCGGGCGGCGGAACCATGACAGCACCCACCACCAAACAGGACCCCCACCTGGCAGCCGGCAGATCACACCAGGGTGGCAGGCCGAGGACAGCCAGGATGACCTAAGTGAAAGGCTCGAACCAGCCGGGAGGCGTGGCGGACATGCGACAGAGGCTCCCACGACCTTTCCTCCGGATCATAACCCCTCCAGTCCACCAGGTAGAAGAGCCGGCCCCGGGTTCTACGGGACATCAGAATGGCCCGGACCTCGTACTCGACGTGGCCACCACGAAGAACCGGAGGAGGAGGAGCGGAGGTAACACAGTCCGGGTGAGCAGCCCGCCGGAGAGAAACGTGAAAAACCGGATGGCACTTCATGTGAGGTGGCAGTGATACCTTCATGGCAACACGGTTGATCACTTTGGCAATGACATAGGGCCCCACAAACCGGGGCAACAGTTTCTTGGAACCATGAGCATCAATGTGCTGTAGGGACACCCATACCCTGTCACCCTCCTTGAACTGGGGCTCGGCTCGTCTGTGCCGGTCCGCGAATAGTTTGTATGTCTCTTTAGCTTTCGCCAGCTCAAACCTGGCTTGTTGCCACAGGTCGCGTAGGAACCCATGATACGCCTGAACAGTGGGCAAAGGACTGGCGAAAGGGTCCTCCCAAGGGGCCGTTCGGGGATGCTGTCCATGGAGACAAAAGAACGGAGACATGCCGATTGCGGAATGTCTGCTGTTATTATAGGCGAATTCCACCAGCCAAAGGACTTCAGACCAGTCGTCCTCCACGGACAGGAGTAAACAGCGAAGGTACTGTTCCATGGTCTGGTTGGTCCTCTCGGCCTGTCCATTGGTTTGCGGGTGGTACGCCGTGGATAAGCGCACTTCCATGTGCAGGATGCGGCACACCTCATTCCAAAACTTGGACACGAACTGGGAGCCCCTATCCGTGATCACCACCGATGGAATGCCATGTAAACGTATCACGTTGTGTAGGACAATCCCAGCCAAGGCAGCCGCCGAGGGTAGTTTCTCCAACGGGACGAAATGGGCCATCTTGGAGAGATGGTCCACGATGGAGAGGATGGTGGTGTATCCTGTCTTTGTTCTGGGTAGTTCCACCACAAAGTCCATGGATATGGTATGCCAAGGGTACGGAGGCACAGGAATAGGTTGCAACAACCCCACCGAGGGTTGAGATGATCCTTTTCCCTGAGCACGGACTGCACACCGTGCGATATAGGCGTGTACATCGGTGTCGAGGGTGGGCCACCAAAAATGTCGTGACAGCAAGTCTTTCGTCTTCTGACGGCCAGGGTGAATGGCCAGAGGGTGGTCATGACACATGTACAGGGCTTTTTGTTGGAGGTTCGGTAGAGGCAGGAAGTACCGGTCCCCCTGGTAGAGAAACCCATCTGTAGCGGTGAGCCCTTTATGCTCCCCTATCCATGACGAGGCGGCCTTCTGTTGTAGGTCGTCGCGCAGCTGGGATAAGAAACCCGAAGACAGGACCAGTCCCAGAAAACAACGGTTCGGGATGATCGGGGTAGGAATGTCAGCAGGCGTGGTTTCTTCGGATTCTGTGAGTCGTGACAGGGCATCCGCTTTGGCGTTGTTTTTACCAGGTCGGTAGGTGATGTGAAACTCATACTCGTTAAAGAACAATGTCCACCCTAGCTGCCGGGCGGTCAGGGCCCTCGCTGAACGGAGGAACTGGAGGTTCCTGTGGTCCGTGAATATGGTTATGGGATGTCTCGCGTCCTTGAGGTGGTGGCACCATTCCTCGAAGGCGGCCTTTATGGCTAGTAATTCACGGTCGGAAACCGTGTAGTTCCGCTCAGCCGGCTGGAGTTTCCTTGAGTAGAATGCCACAGGATGCAGCAAGCCCGTATTGGTATCTCTTTGGGACAGCACCCCACCCAGGGCATCTTGGGAGGCGTCGGTCTCCACTATAAACGGCCGTTCTGGGTTCGGATGTAACAGGATGGGGGCCGTAGAGAACCGAGTCTTCAAGGCTCAGAAGGCTTGTTCTGCGTCGTGATTCCAGTCGAAGTGGACACCTTTGCCCAGAAGACGAGTGATGGGAGTGACGATTCTGGAAAACCCCTCGATAAAGCGACGATAATAATTCGCGAACCCTAGGAACCGTTGTACCTGTTTCACGGACGTAGGGGATGGCCATTGTTGAATCGCTGCCGTTTTCTTTGTATCCATGGTAACCCCTTCTGGGGTGATGACGTGTCCTAGGAACTCGACGGCTGTGGTGTGGAAGACGCTCTTCTCCAATTTAACGTACAACCCATGGTGTAGCAGTCGTTGTAAAACGGAGCGTACGTGTTGGATGTGTTCATCTCGGGTAGCGGAAAATATCAGAATGTCGTCGATGTAGACGACGCAGAACCGGTCAACGAAGTCCCTCAGTACCTCGTCAATAAAGTACTGGAAAGCCGCCGGGGCGTTGCAGAGTCCGAAAGGCATGACCTGGTATTCGTATAAGCCGTATTTGGTCCGAAATGCGGTCTTCCATTCATCTCCCTTTCGGACTCTGACGAGATGGTATGCCCCCGGAGGTCCGGCTTGGTGTAAATGCTGGCGTTTTTTACTTGCTCTAACAGGTTCGTGATCAGAGGCAACGGGTACCTGTTTTTTACCGTGATGGCATTCATCGCTCTAAAGTCGATGCACGTTCTTAAGTCTCCTTCCTTCTTTGCCACGAAAAAGAGGGGAGACGACACCGGCGATCTTGAATGGCGGATGAACCCATGCGTAGGTACTCGTCCAGATACATACGGAGGTGTTCGTTCTCTTTTTCCGTGAGCGAGTAGATGCGGCTACAGGGCAGCTTCAAGCCAGGAATCAAGTCTATTCTGCAATCGAAGCTGCGATGCGGGGGTAAGGTGTTTGCCCCTTTCTTGTCGAACACCGCGGCTAGGTCCAAATACTCCTCAGGTATCGTTTCATGTACGGATAGGACCGTATTGGTAAGGGGCAATACGTGAGCTTGTATACCTGATGAGCCGGGAGTACGCGACCGGGGGTAACAGTAAGACAAACAACTCTCCGAATCCAAGTGCACCATCCTGGACACCCAGTCGATCCGTGGGTTATGGGCTGCCAACCATGGAAGACCCAGTATCAGGCAGAATTGCGGTGCGTCGATGGCATCAAAGGTAATGGATTCTGTGTGACTGTTCTGGAACGACATCTCGAGAAGTTCGGTTTGGAAACGGATGAGCCCGGAGGTAAGGTCCGTCCCGTACACAGCCTTCACAGCCTCCGGCGTCTTCTTAGGTACCCCTGTCATCCCTAGACTAGCCATGTACTGGTTATCGATAAAATTGCCTGTAGCTCCAGAATCGATAAGGGCTGTCACCTGCCATCCGTGGCCTGATCGTGTTTGTAGGGGGACCTCAACTCTGAAATGACGGCAACCGACGCCGTTGCCTGGGGTTGGTATCCTGATGGATGATGAACCCAGTAGCCGGACCCCTCCGTTTACTGGGTTTCTTCGTTTCCCGACCAGTCTCCTCTAGATATCGGAAGCGCAAAGGGTCTCTTGGGCCTCGGTTTTGAGGGTTTCACGGGGCACTCCCGTACGAAGTGACCGCTTTTGCCGCAATACAGGCATTGGTTCTGTCGCCGTCTCTTCTCTCGTTCCTCCTTGGTCAGGGCTCCCCGAATCCCTCCAATCTGCATCGGTTCAGGTGTATCAGGGTTGCATACCGCCTCGTTGGTGTTCTTCTCCTTTTGTTGCAGTACTCGGGGGTCCCCGCCTCTGAGTCGGTCCGTCTTTCGTTCTTGTAGCCTAAAGTTCAGTTTCACTACTAAATCGATAAACGAGCCGATGTCGTCTGGCGGGTCCGGGATCTGGGACAGGAGATCCTTCATGTCGTCCCGCAAACCCCTATAGAACACCGATACCTTCTTGGACTCCGGCCATTGGGCATCTATTACCAGTCTGTTGAAGGTGGTGACATAGTGGAGCAGGTCCGTGGTCCCCTGTTTCAGTCCGAGGAGTTCGTTATCCGCAGCTTGTACGAAGGTGTGGCGGCCGAACATCCGGCGCATGGTGTCTCTAAAGGCAGGTAAGTTGTATAACACTGGGTCATCGTTCTCTACCAAAGGTATGGACCACAGCGAGGCATCGCCTCCCATGTAAGAGAGGATAAAGGCAACCTTAGAAGCATCATCAGGGAAAGCGGTAGCACGGGCCATGAAATGCAACTGGCACTGGTGCATGAAAACGCTGTACTTCGTGCTATCACCAGAAAAGCGTTCAGGAGGGGCCAGTTGTACGGTATGCGGGGCTATCACCTGGATAGAGGTGTCTTGTGAAGGAGCAGAGGGAGACCCACCGGGTTGAAACATGGCGGGTCGTAACAGGCCTTCCCGCATTACTCTCGACGTTGGGTACTGACCCCAAGGTCCGGTACCGGGATCCGCTCCTTGCGTCTGCAAGGCTGTGATGTCCTGCCGTAGACTGCGGTTTTCCGCTTGCATAGTCGTCAGGATGGCTGCGATGTCTTGGAGCGTGATCTCAGGGTCACCCATGTCGCCCGGGCAGGAGGTATTGCGTGGGCTTTGAATTCTGTCAGAGTTCCCCCCACGACTTACCGTCAGCTGGGTGGGATGTTCCTGCAGAGGCAACAAGAACCACCACCCCGTTCCCCACCTTGCCCTAGTCGAGGTGTAGCTCCGTCTAGGATAAGGGGGTACCCGGGGTGGAAGCCAGATAGGCGCACGGTCTAGATGGCGCTGGACACACGCTGTGAGGGAAAGAAGGGAACACCATTAGCGTTCTGCTCGTTCCTTCTCCTTCCTATGTCCTGTGTCGTGCGTATGAAATCCTGGTTTACCTGGTGCGAGGGTGTGCGAGCAGCTGGCCTCCGTTGTCTATTCCAGTGCTCCTGTGCAAATGAGACAGAGCCCAATCCTGCTGGGTCAATGTGTGAACCAAAAGTATGTAAACCAAAACCAGCGCTCCTGCGCAAATTATAAAGCGCCCAATCCTGCTGGGTCAATGGGTGAACCAAAATAACGTAAAACAAAACCAGCGCTCCTGCGCAAATTATAAAGCGCCCAATCCTGCTGGGTCAATGTGTGAACCAAAATAACGTAAACAAAAACCAGCGCTCCTGCGCAAATGATAAAGAGGGCAAGAACCCCCGTTCCACTGCACTCCTTCTGGTGTGCCGTGGAAGCAATGTGTTACGGGTTGAAACGGCAAGGACCGCCGTTCTTCTATCCTTGAAGCGCCTTTAGTTAAAGACAGTACCTGAACCGTAGTTGTCCGCTGCCGCGTTCTTCCGTCGGCGGTTACTCGTCTTCTCCGGAGTGGCGTCTCTCCATCCAGGGCGATGACCTGAATTCAAAGCGGTCAGTAGCCGGAGTTCCCGGCTCTTGTGCGCGACCAACCGGAAGTGAGTCTTTCGGCCTTCCGTTGTCGTCCCGCAAGAGCTAGACCGCTGACCCTCCTCCTCGAGTAGCGGGCAGCGGAACCATGACAGATGCAGAGTGTTGTACAGTGGGGTGGCGTAGAGTGTAATAGTGTATAGCGGAATAGTGTACACTGGAGTGGCTATAATGGAGTGGGGTCGACTGGAGTGGCATACAATGGCCTGGGGTACAGTGTAATATCCTACAGTGTTGTGGCGTACATTGGAGTAGGGTCCAATCGAATAGCATAGAATGAAGTGGCATAGAGTGTCGGGTTCCATACACTGGAGTGGCTTACAGTGGAGTAGCATACAGTCAAGAGGCATACAGTGGAATAGCATACAATGGAGTGTTGAAGAGTGGAGTGACATATAGTGGAATAGAGTGGAGCGGTGTTTGGTGGAGTGACTTAGAATGGAGTGGCACACAGTGGCATTGTGTCCAGTGTAAGAGCATAAAGTAGAGTGGCATGCGGTGGATTCTCGTTCAGTGGAGAGGAAGGAGTGGCATAGAGTGGTACAGCATATAACAGAGTGGCTACAGTGGCATGGCATTTGGATGTATGTGAAATTTAGCAGCAATATAGATTATGGTGATTATGGTAGAGTAATGCAAATCATTGAGATGTGCTGCCTTGTGTTTCTGTAGATTTACCAATGAAAGCAGGGCCACACATGGTGGCCTTCCATTCCTTTGTAAATCTGACTTAAGAATTGCATTGTCCATGTGACACAATGACTGATGCAAGGGTGCCACAATCCACTAATACAGCTAGACCTTAGTTATGTTTTGGAACATGGTATACCTTGGTAGCTTTGCAGTATACCATGGTACATAACGATGACAAGCCAGTACATAATTGGGTAATGATTATTTTTAGAGAATGAAAAGGCAGCCATATTGTTTTTACTACACTTTGTTCAGTGTTAGGGCTTTAGATATAGGTAAGTAGTTGCTCCCTACCTAATATTACTTTATTAAAGACATCTTTAAGTTTAAATGCCTTGTCACATAAAATACTTACCCTACTTAACTGCAGTATTCTGAGAGCATAATCTCTCCACCAAAATGAATAATCTTGCTATATTTCATTTAAATTCATTCAGCCATTTTCACACTGTGTTAAAAACAATAGTCTATGGAAAGTGCATTGATGGAAAAACGTGTTTCTGAGACCACCTTTTACATTTGCACCCCGTCTACGATTCAGCACAAAATGTACATCATTTGAAAATGCAGGAAATGCTACAGGTCTGGAAAGATTTGTTGTGATTCGTCAAATTGGTTGAAAGGTATCAGGGAGCTAATATCTAAGGAATTCCTATCTTTGGAAATACTAACTATAAGTACAAGGTGGCAATCAAATGTAATGTGATTTCTTACTTTTTATCTATTGTATTTGTTATATATTTGCTTACATATGCAGTCTAGTTTATGTTTTTGGCTTCCTTGCTACCTTTAGTAGAATTGGGCTACATATGAAGACCAAATTGAATGAAAACCAATCATTGTTATAAAAAGTAGGATTTTTTTTGGGATTGGCCTATTATCATGTCCTTCATATAGTAGTTTGTGTAGGTCACTTTTACATTTTGTTGCACAGGAGTACATAAGGAAGATGGTTTTTGTTTGACTTGTTCTGCACCATTTAATTTGTGAGCCAGAGAGCATGCAATGAAAACTAATGTAGATTCAGATGTATTCAATGTGTTATGTATTTGTTTATAGGTCTCCATTAGCATGTCAAAATAAATGGGTCTTTCGGTTGTTCATGTACTAAATCTGAAACTTTACATATGCAGTCTAGTTTGTTCCTTTAGCCTCTTTGCTACGTATAGTGGGATTGTGCTACACTTGAAGGCCAAAGAGAATGAAAGGCAATCATTGTTTGCTATTAAAATTGAGATTATTTATTTTTTTTCTCAGTGGACAATTATCATGTCCTTCAAATAGTGGTTTGTGTGACTCACTGCTAGGTTAATTATTCATTTTGTTGCACAGGGGTGCATAAGAAAGATTGCTTTTGTTTGACTTGTTGGGACAGATTTATTTTGTGAGCCAGAGAGCATGCAAAGAAAGTTAAGTAGATTACTATGGATTATATTTGTCATGTATTTACTTATAGATTTCCATTAGAATGTGACAGTAAAATGGGTCTGTTGGTTGTTCATGTAGTAAATCTGAAAGTTTACATATGCAGTCTAGTTTATTGTTTGGGCTTCCTTGCTACGTTTAGTAGCATTGTGCTACAAGATATCACTAACTTGAAAACACTTATAACTTGAAAAATAATTACTCCACTCACCTGCACTACCCCCCACAGAATCATCAGCACCCCCTAATATCTAATATTGCATAAAAATAAAGCTGACAGTTTTCATGCTATGCCAAATATAATAGACTATAGAAAATGTATTAGATTACAACACCATTTTGGGACCACTTTTTTTCTTCACACACCCTTGATCAAACACCGCGAAATTTTCAGTCCTCCCAA
Source organism: Triturus cristatus (assembly GCF_964204655.1). NCBI lineage: Eukaryota > Metazoa > Chordata > Amphibia > Caudata > Salamandridae > Triturus > Triturus cristatus. The sequence continues at coordinate 444,223,397 of NC_140595.1, forward strand.
AATGAAGCGGAGGCAGCTGGTCTGCAAAGTTTTGCACACATTTGTCAAACAGGTGCAAAGTTTTTAATGGACAAAAATCTGAAAATTTCCTATCTTTGGTCACCCTAAATATAACTACAGAGTTGCTTCTGCTACTGTGTAATATATGTGTGTATGTTGTGCATGTTTGTGTGTATGTATGTGTTTGTGTGTGAAATGTATTTTCTCACTGAATACAGGTAAAGGTTTCCTGTCTAGTCAAAAACTTGAATAATCAACAAGCAAATAATCTATCGCAATGGTTCGTAACGAGTTGACTTCTGTGGAGCCGCAATTAATAATTACTGGAAGATGTGGACCCCAGTGTTACAATTTGGGTTTCTGGTTGGCAGAGGTATGCAACCTGTTCAAGCGGGAACCACAATCCTAGTTCAGGTAAGTCACCACACACCCGAAATTATTCTGTGCTTACCCTCTGGTAGCTTGGTACAGAGCAGTAAGGCTTAACTTAAGAGGCAATGTGTAAAGTATTTGTGCAATACTTCAAAGAGTAACACAGTGCAAGCACCACAAAAGGACTCCACCACAGGTTAGAAAAATAGATTATATTTTCTTATATTTTTTTTAACAAAACAAGACCAAAACAACACAAATCCAATATGTATAACCAAAGTTATGAATTTTTAAAGATTACATTGAATGATATTGTTTTAATGTCTTAAGCGCAAACTGCGACCATCTGGGGCCCTATTATGCAAAGGGCACACTCTCCCTGTTTGCACCCGGTGCACCTTAAAATGGGTGTACTGGACGCAAACAGGGTATGTGCGCCTGAGTACATGGAATGCGCTGCTTCTAGGGTAGCCACAAGCTCATGCCTCCCCTAGGGCAACGCATTCATGTGAAAAACAGCGCAGCTGCTTTAAAGCCACTCACTGTTTCACAGTGCATGTGGAAACCTACCTGCACTTATGAAGGGGGTTAGAGATACCCCTGCAGGTGGGTGTAGTGAGTGACTTCAACTGCCTGCAAAGGGATGTCTGGGGGTCCCTGGGGCCCCCTTCCAGAGGGCTACCATCAGGGGGCACACTAATAGTGCGCCACCTTTTAGGTGGAGCACTGTCAGTGCAACTTCTGACAGCTTCTTTGCCTCTGCATCAGCATCTATAATACGGCGCAGAGACAAAGGATTCCCTAATTTGCATGAGGCCATGCCCTATGAAGATACCGCTGACACTATATGTGCACAAGGGGATGTACAAGCATCTGGAACCCCTTCTGTAATACCAAAGTGCCCCAGGGGTGCGCAAAGCGGGCGCAAACACCCTTTGTGCCGCCGGGCCACTTCCATAATAGGTCCCCTGGTAGCGCTAGACCAGGGTAAATCCAAAAGTTGAGGGCGACTGCAATTGGGCACAGGTCAGACACAGGGACTAGCCTTGGCCAGCTGAAACAGTACCTTGGTTTGTGGTTGCATCACCGTCGAGGACATGATGCCAGGAGCAAAGTAGGTTAAAAGTCACCTCGATCCTTAGGATGTAGGTGATGCATTGGCTCTAAGGTGTGCAAAATCGGAGATGCATCGGGAACGGAGGTGATGCGCCACTGTATTGGTGATGCATTGTCCTTGATCCTTGCAGCAGCTTTGATGTGTTGGCGCCGATGGAGATGCGCCAGGTGCTTTTGACCCAATGGCGATGATGAATTGGTTTTACCTGGAGGAGCACTATATACCCCTTTCCATGTATGCAGGACTGGATTGGCAGAGTCCAGCTGCTGTAGCGAGGTGAGCTGGAAGTATTTTATGTCCCTGAGACTTTAATCAGTAGTCAAGTCAGCAGGACCTTGGAGTCACTTTAGTCCTGGGTTTGTAGACAAGCAGATCCAGTCTTTTTCACTCCCAAGCAAGAGGGCAGCAGGTCAGCATAGCAGAGCAGGAGTCCAAAAGAGTAGCAGCCCAGCAGAGTGGAAATCTCTTCAGCAGCACAGCAGTTCTTCTTCCTGGCAGGGTAGCCACAGGTCAAGAAGTATATTCAGTTGGTGGTGTCAGTAGTCCAGTGCTTATACCCAGTAATGCCTTTGAAGTTGGGGATACTTCAGAGAGAGGCCTTTGAAATGCACAGAGTACCTACTCTTTCTGTTCTAGCTTCATACTCACTACAGAGGGGTATACTGCCCTTTGTGTTCAGACAAGACACAGCCTATTCAGGTGGAAATGAGGAAGTACTCAGCTCTGCTCCCCAATCTAGCAAGTTGATGGCCCATTAAGACCCATCAAGTTACATCTAAGTTCCCATTGTGTGTGGCTGTCTAGAGGGAATACACAATGCTCAGCTGCCACCCAACTCAGACGTGTATTCAGAGACAGGCAGCAGGCACCAAATGGCTAAAGTAAGGAAATGTCAAATTTCTAAAAGTGGCATTTTCAGAATTAAAGTTTAAGATCCAGCTGCATCATGAGTTGGGATTTTAAATTGTAATTCCAGAGACACTAAACTGGTGGTCCAATCTCTTTCCAAATGGAAATTACAATTATCAAATGTACTAAGGTAATCACAATGTTATCCTATTAGAGCAATAGGCCTTGAAGTAGTGAACAACGAATTTAAAGTTTTTCATTACCAGGACATGTGAAACTTGAAAGTACATGTACTACTTTTTACCCAACTGCACCCTGCCTTTGGGCTGTCCAGGGCGTATCTTAGGGGTGATTTATGTGTATTGAAAAGGAGGGGTTGTCACTGGTAAGAGGGTTAACTTGCAAGGTTGGCATGGCAGTTTAAAACTGCACATGCAGTGGCAGGCCTGAGACATGTTTAAAAGGTTAATTAAGTGGGTGGCACAATCAGTGCTGCATATCCACTAGTAACATTCAATCTACAGGCCCTTGGCACATGTTGTGCTCTTTACAAGGGACTTATAAGTAAAATAAATGTCAATTATGGATAAGCCAATGTTACCATGTTTAAAGCAGAGATCATATGCACTTTAGCACTGGTTAGCAGTGGTAAAGTGCCCAGAGTCCTAAAGCCAACAAAAACAAATTCAGCAAAAAAGAGAGGAGGAAGGCAAAAAGTATGGGGGTGACCCTGCATAAAGAAACATTACCAAATTCTGCCCTAAGCAATTTCGATGATTTTAACCACAAAACAATACACAAATGGTGCAATTTTGCATTTAAATATAAAAACACAATGTTAACTTTAATGGGAAGGTTGGAGCTTTTCTAAATTCAATTAAGGCAAACTATTGTCCATATCATATTCTATTTGATGCACGTGCTCTGTGCCACAAATCAATCTGAAGATGCCACATTTAAATGTTAGCCTCCAATTTAAAATTCCTTTACATTTACAGAATGTTTAAGAATTTTCGGTTTTACAATTTGCTTCTTTACTTATATACGCTTTATTAAACTGTTAATATTATTTACTTTTCTAAGCAGTTGTGAACAACCTGAGAAGGCTTCACGGACCTGCACTGATGAAAAATGTAATGTGATGCATGTTAAATGATATTGTGTATCGTTTTATTAGTTATTTTTTCTTTTATTGTTATTGACCTTTCTAGCATGTTTTAAAACCCTATTGCAGTATATGAGTCGAACTAGACAATAATTCACAAAGCATACTGTTTTAGTAAACATACTGTCCCAAATGTGTGATTAAATTTACACTGAATGATTTTTAGTCAAATTAGTGTCTAATTATTTTCAGTTGCTAATTAATCCAATATAATTAGACACTTTGACAATGCTTAACTATATTCAAACAAGTTCTAAAGTGCACGGCAGTGTGATGTTACTAATTGACTTTCCAGATCTGTAAATTAGTCAGAAGAGAGAAGAAAAGAGATAGATGACTTTAAGGGTAGAGATGTGTTTGTTGCTTTTAAACTAATGTGAGGATAACTATATTGTGCCACTTCTCTTGACATTTTGTCAGCTCCCCAGAAAAGGATTTTTTTTTAAATAATACAATTTCCAATGCAGCATTTCTAGAATACAACAACTACTGTGTAAATATGTAAGACCCTTTATACAAAACCATTTTCTGACCTGGCAGTTTTAGAAAAGACACATTTTGCACATTGGAAGTTTTCATAGAGAATCTGAAAATTTTAAATCTTGCCCAGGACAATTTAGCTCTTAAAGACGTGTGAGGCACACACAAATATCAGAACATCCCTCGTTCACAGACAGATGTTCTAACATTTGAAACTAGTGCGCCACAGGTTTCCCCTTCAATAGTGTTAAACAGGTGCAGGGCTTCAGAAGGAAAAGTCACCTTGCACACAAATCACAAATCTTACCACTACTGAAACCCGCCATGCACTGCTTATGACCTCACATGTTACATCACTCATGACTTATTCTATGACATCATTGATATCAATGCAAATCACAAAACCTACCATTACTGAAATGCATCAGTGGTGAATTTCAGATTTACATTTCCACTACTTAGGGATGGTAGTTTAAATCTAGGCGTTCGCATTTAAAAGCCCAGCAAGTCCCCATACATACCATACAAGTGAGTACTAGCAAGTAAATAAAAACAACACCCAAATAATTATCTAATAACAGCACACCAACAAATCCTTAACTCCCTAAAAGGGTTCCTATAATCCAACCATTGTTATTTATTTTAATTATTCTTATTTTTTTTGTAGAGTGTGCGACTACTCAAATGAGTTTTGCGGCAATAAGGTCTGGTAACCACACATCAGGGTAGATTGAATATTGGAAATCCAGATTGAACATTCAAGTTTTTAAGCTCTGTTTGAGGGAACTCGCATCTTTGGTGGTCCGTGGATAGAGAGGAAGGGCATTCCAGCTAAAGGAGGCAAGGACTGAGAAGAAAGAGGCACCCCGTTTCTTACTCCTGTTTTTTTGTGATAACAGCCAGCCTGACATCAGAAGAGTGCAGAGCTCTCGTTGGCAAGTAGTGAATTAATCTGTTAACCAGATATCAGGGTCCGGTCTTATAGAATGTTCTGTGAGCCATCACCAGACCCTTAAAGTGACCTCTTTCGCAGTTTGGTGGCCAATGCAAATCCTTAAGTTGCAGGCGAATATGGTTATGTTTCCCAAGATTTAAGAGACGTTGGGCAGCAGCATTCTGCACCAACTCGAGTCTTTTGAGTTGGTACTTTGGGAGGTCCCAGTACAGTGCATCGGCATTATCCAGCAGTGAGGTTAAGCACATGAATAATAGCTGTGTGAGAGGAGCAAGAATAAACATGTTCAGCGATCTTAGAAGGCAGAAGCATGAACCTACCATGCTGTCCACCCCGGGACTAAAGGATAGTTTGTTCTCAAGTTTTACCCCCAGATTGTGTGCAACAGTGACAGGGGTGGGAAGAGAAGGAGTATAGTTGGGTCAGAAATCGCCACCCCAGGATGGAGAGGTGTGCCAAAGACTAACACTTTAGTCTTACTGGTATTGCATTGAAAATTGCTCTGGCCCATCCAATGAAATACCACTGACAGACATGCTACAACTCTTTCCTGTTTATTGGGAGTGTTACTATCCCATGTAAGGAGGATTTGCATGCCATCAGAGTATAATACAACCTGTACCCCAAATATTTCTTCCATACATTCATTTACCCCTCCATCTGATCACCCACCCATCCATCATTTTAATTACCTTTCCACCTACCCTCAATCCATTTGTTCATGCATTCTCTTACAACCAGTCCTTTCATCCATCCATCCAAAGTACTGGACCCCATCAGCTTAGCTTTCTCCTTGGATTTGAATGACGCAGCACTTGAGGAGGGAAGCAAGATGGTGGGAGGCTGAGGCAACACAGAGTCACCACTTACGAAGCTAGTACCCTGATCCATTGAGAACCCCTCGCCTTAGATTGAGAAATGTACCCAAGACCAGCAGGATGCTAAAAGTGGTTATCGATGGTATACTAGACTTGCTGCAAGCTAATCCCTGGCAGTGCACTCCCCCCTGCTTCGTGATATTGAAGCAACAATCACAGGGAGCTGAGATGTACCTGCGGAAAGACACGTGGAGTGCAACAAACTGAGTTCTGTGGGAGCTGCAGAGTCACTGTGATACACGGAGACATCCAGGCTGTCATGAAACCGAAGGGTCCCACGGCACCGGCGGCTGCTGCGCATTTGACTCGAGGGAAGGCTGCGGCTGGTATGCAAAGTCCGTCTGTGGAGACGCTGGTGGAGGGCGGTGTAACGCCGGGAGCACTGCGGCAACAGGGACGCTGTGGACAGATGGCAAATCGAAAGGAATCCGCCGAGGAGAAAGGGCGAAAAGGAAAAACCGAGAAGAACTGTCAGCCCAAAACTGGCCCGACTATTGTGGAGCTGTTTTCGGGGAAAGAGAAACCAGTCGCTGCTGCAGATAAGGTCCAGCAAGATGGTGAGAGGCCAGAATCAGACCCTGTTGAGGATGTAACCCTCAAATATCAACCCTTCTGGCAGGCGTACTTCTGCCGGTTCAGGATCAGGTTCAGGCCGCGAAAGACATGAAAGGTACGGCTTTAAATGTATTGCTAACTCAGGCTGAACAGATGCCGGAGGGGGGAGTTCAATAAGCTTATTAAATGAAACAACGAATTTCCTGGAGACTATAGATCTCTCAATGAGTGATGATACCGGGGGGGGGGGGGCACTGGGCAAGGTGGAGAACCAGACCGGCCCGAGAATTCACCAGCTTTAGCGGTTCAAATGAATAATACTACTATTACTGCTACTGCTGGAGCTAAAGACAGTGATGGTGGGGAACAGCCTGATCCGGAAACAACAGTACCACAAATAGTATGTTCTGCTAACGGTGTAAGGAAGCAGGAACAAAGGAAAGATCTGAGTGCTAGCATGGTGGCAACAAAGAAAAAAAAAGCTAAAAAATCTAATAGGTGGAGAAGTGTGGCTCAATGGTTAGAGCGGCAGACCCTGATGCAGAGGTCTGGCCCGGGACCAGGGTTCAATTCCACGCCTCAGCGGGTCTTGGGCTCAAACATTCTACGGACCTGACAATTCTCGCCTCGGTGCGAATTCCAATCATGGAGTCCCACTCTGCAACTCTGGGCAAAAGCTTGCTTAATCACCACAACGGCCCCCACAATGCTAAGGATGCCTGGCCTCCACCTTGGGGGTGCCCAGGAGTGGACACCTCACAGGGAAAGCCAGAATGGGTTCCACAGCGGTATTCGTACAAGCGCCTTGAGACCCTTGCGGGTGAGTAGTGCGCTATACAAGTATCAATTTACATTTACATAATAGTAAGATTGCTCTCAAAAGTTGGAATAAGAAACCACCAGAAAGCTATAGGCAAGGAGGACTTAATGCCAATAAACCTAATTAAGGTAGCAGTCAGCTAATAACTAATGAGAGACAACACATAACGGATATCGAGAAGGAAATTTCAGAGCCTTTCTATTCCCTCTCTGATGGAACAACATCAATTGAGGACTCATCCATGATGCTGAGTTCAAGTGAGGAAGAGAGCGATCAGAAAATAAATCAGATGCTACTGGGCAAGACTCTGCTACAATCTGAAGGAAGGGCAGCCAGACACCTATTCTCCCTGATCAGGAAAACAGCTTAAATACTACGATGAATACCATATTGCAGTCAGTATTGGCTCATCGTGAGGAAAGTAAGGAAGAGAATAAGCGGACGCAAACAGCTATACGTAAGATGCAAGGCTTAGTTCATAAAATAGCTAAAGTGTGTTGGGAAATCTCGGATCGGCTTACAATGCTGGAGACAAGAACTGAAAATTTGGAGACGGATGTCGCGGCAGCCCAAATACAAGCTGAGTCTCAAGAGGCAATGTTGGTGGATATACAGTGGAAAATTGAAGATCAGGAAAATCGCCAACGAGGGAACAATTTAAGATTTTTGGGCATTCCAGAAGACAAGGGGGGGACAGATTTACTCCTCTTTATGATTGATATATTGGCCAAAGCCTATCCCGAGCTTACAGGTTGGAATTGGGCACAAGAAATACAGAGAGCTCATCAAATTCTGCTAAACCTCAAGCAGAACATTCGAACTGATGAAAGGCCTAGAGCTATTTTGGTTTATTTTGGCAACTATCTTCTCAGGCAGGCTGTATTTGAAAAAGCCAGACCAGATAAGAAGTGTCAGATAGAGGGGTTAGAGTTTTTTTTCACACGCCCTGATTTTTGCCATGTTACCGTAGAGAGGCGCTGGCGCCTTCGACAAATGATAAGCTCATTTCAAGAGAAAGGTATCCAGGCCTATCTTATGAACCCGGCCAAACTGAAAGTGGTGGTTGGGGATAGATCTTGGTTCTTTACCTCGGAAGTTAAGGTCAAAGAATTTTTAGATGAGCTAAAGAAGTAAGGGAGGGAGGAATACATGATTCACTGCCTAAACTCAATAATCTGGAAACCTGGGGATTTAAGGGAGTATAATGCTGAGGGGCAGGATGTGTGTTATGTTGAATTACAGAAATTTGTAAAGATAACTAGTTTGGCTGCAATGGAAGAAGGAGATGGGGGGGTAGATTGGGGACACGGCTTTGTATTCATCTGATGCCAGACCTAGGTCTGGAAGCTTCTAAGGGGGAGGGAGGGGGGGGGTCGGGGGGCAGACAGAGTGGGTTAGAGGGTGGGGTTGGGAAGGGGGAGAAAAGAGGAGAAAAACTCAAGCAGGGTAGACCAAATAAAGGAGGGAGAGAAAAAACAAAACACGTCAAAAGAGATGGTGGATCATATGAAAGAAATAACAAAGGGAAAAAACTATGGGTAAAACTAGGGTTTTCTCTGTGAATGTGGGAGGATTAATCAGTAGGAAAAAAATAGAAAGGGTGTTTGAAATTTTACGATTTTAGAATCCAGAAGTTATGTGTTTACAAGAGACGCATATTTCATGGGACAATAAAAAATGTCTGCAGATAAGGGGATATGAAATGGTAATATGCTCAGCACAGACGACAACGATAAGAGGAGTTGCGAAATATCTGCGGCATAATGTAGGATTCGTGAAGCGTACTTTGGCGGATAAATGGGGGAGATGGGCCATCGCTACATTAGAAACAGGGATGACAGTAGTTACGGTGTACGGCTCCAATCAAGATGACCCAAAAATCTGGACAGATCTAGAAGTGGAGCTAGCAACTTGGTCAACTCCACTAATAATCTGTGGAGATTTTAATATACATAATGGAGCCTCACGGTCAGCCTTTTCCCAGTATCAAGGTAGGAAACAACAGGTCTACCGGGCAATAGGAGCTTGCCAAGAGTCATATGGGTTAACTGATGCCTGGGTATACCAGTATAATATTGACCCGGGATACACATACTATTCGCAGTCACATAAAAAATAAGTGCGTCTAGATTATTTTATGGTCTCCACCTCACTACTGGAAAATATGGAAATTAAGAAAATGCCTCAAATTTTCTCCGACCATAATCCATTAATATTAGAGATAGCTTGGCAAATTTTAAAAAATCAGGGAATACGGCAATGGACATTTGACCATAAATTATTATCTGATGAGACATATAAATGTTATATTAAAAGTTGGACGAATGAATATTTTAATATGAACAGATATACAGTGCCTCAAGGATCATGGTATGGGATGCATATAAAGCAGGATTACGTGGCGAGACGACAAAATATGTGGGGCATCAGAAGAAACAGCGACAAAATGCGATTAATGTATTAATGGCAGATCTTGCACAATTAGAGATTACCCGCACTGAACAGATCGTACAAGGTGGACAGGAGATATTGAATGAACTATGGATTAAAATCGCCGTTATTAAAGCTGAAATAAACAAACACTTTCAGATGCAAGCTGCTCAGACATACCAAGCATACCAGAAGGAAATGTATGAGTATGGCGAGAAGGCAGGGAAACTATTGGCTCTCCGTACCAGGCAGAGAATGACTAGAAATAATATAGTGCAAATACGGAATACGGAATACTGAGGGCCTGTTGGAGACGAATATGAAGAAAATTTTAGAGGTTTTTGAGCAATTTCTCAAAAATTATATCAAGATGAACAGACAGGTGTAACTAAACAGAGCAGTGAGGCAAGGGACAAAGGGATGAGTAAGGTCTAGGAAGGAGCAAAGCTAGAATTAGAGGAGGAATTTAAAATGGAAGAAATATTAATTGCAATAGCTTCTTTGTCTACTGGGAAAGCATGCCAATCAAAATATACAAGCTTCTCCAGCCAGAATTGGCTCCATTAATACTTGATTTATTTCTGGATGTACAATATCGAGGTATCCCACCCACTTCGTGGCAAGAGACCGATATTGTAATCTTCCCAAAAAAGGATAAACCACCAGAGCTACCGGGTTCGTATCGACCGATTGCACTAATAAACTCGGACGCAAAGATTTACTCCAAAGTCTTAGCAAATAGGCTACAGAAAGTGATAGCCCAATTAGTGTCGCCATGGCAGCATGGCTTTATCCCAGGCCGTGGAACCTAGGACCATATCAGACGGGCGATATTGCTATTGGATATTGCAGAGGCCAGAGAGGAAAAAATTGCTATAATTTTTTTAGATGCCGAAAAGGCTTTTGACCGTATGGCCTGGCAATATTTATGGGATGCTCTATTGGAACGAGGATTTGGACCACGACTTTTAACAGCTATTCAAGCGATGTATTATAACCCAACAGCCCAACTACAAATTATGGGCAATACATCAGCAGCCATAAAAATAGCTAGAGGGACAAGACAAGGGTGTCCATGCTCTCCGATTCTTTTTGCCATTTATTTAGACCCTTTTATTAAACAATTACTTTGGAATTTTAATATTAAACCTATGAAAACCAGTGGATACGAACCAAAAGTGCTGGCATATGCAGACGACATTGCCATCACGACGTTTGAGCCAGAGCTGGCAATAAGAGAAATTGAAAGGATGGCGGAAGAATTTCGAAGTAGATCTGGATATCTACTAAATAAAATAAGACACAGATCATCTGCTCAAAAAAGTGTAATATTCTAGATCAACGTCAAACTGAATTTGCAACCTATCTGGGGGTAAAGATAGGAGCAGACTTGGAAAAAATATGGACAAACAATCTTGACCAAACATTAGACGAAATCGGGAAAGACCTAAAGCGGATAGATAAAATTCAGCTAACTATAGTTGGGAGGATTAATGTTTTAAAAATGCAGGTCTTCCCAAAAATCTTATATCTATTTTGTTCAATCCCTTGAGAATTACTGGTGCTTGCTAGTCGCAAAATGGAGGCAATGTTTTCAAATTTTGTATGGCAATATCAAAAAGTTAGACGATCACTAAAGTATTCAACACTTCCCCAAGTTAGAGGTGGGAGGGCAGCACCAAATATGCAATTGTATTATTGGGCAGTGTTTATACAACAAATGGTCCCATTGCTAAAAGACAGGACTCTGAGCAAAAATTATCTGCCATCAATATACCATTTAGCTATGGGCAATGAGGTTTTGGGTATATTTTTTAGGAAAATAGAACCCAGTTACTATAAAAAAAAAAAACGATTTAAATGCTTAAAATCTGCCTGGGGGTATGGAGGAAAGTTACGGGTGCACTAAAAATCTCAAAATATAATAGATATACTCCATTGTGGGGCTCATCACTGTTTCCAGCTGGGATGGATGATGCTATGGCAAGAAGGTGGGCAATGGTTGGGGTTGATAGAATTCGTCATCTGTATAATGATAAATCAGAGATCATAACATGTTTGGATTTGGTCAGTCATAAGGGAATAGATGAACGATCTCAATTTAAATATATTCACTTCCGCAGGGACTTTTAATCTGGATTCTATACCAGTTTTAGAATTGGCTTTTCAGGGAAAAGCTCGGATTGGGGATTACTATAATATTCTGTTGGGAAATCTCCCGGATGATATAGGGAAAACTGAGACCAAATGGGCAGAAAAATTAGGAGATGAAGAAATAGATATAGATAGGTCATTAGAATTAGCAAAAAAGAATTTTCTCTCTGCTAATCTCAAATCACAGCACTACAAAACTATATTCAATTTGTATTATACTCCCGCAAAGTTATTTAAGTGGGGGATACGAGAAAACGATACATGCCCTCGGTGTCAGGATGGCCCTACAGATATAATACATATGTTTTCCACATGTAGTAAACTGATATCCCTTAAAACTGGTGTAGAAGAATTTTGGACACAATCAATTAATAAAAATATTAATTTAACTTCTTCACTAATGCTATTCGGATATGACTATAGACTAGGACTATCACCATCACAGATAGATTTTGTGTTTATGACAGTGGCAGTAGCTAGGCTGTTGATCGCAACAGCTTGGAAGGAGGCAGAAGCGCCTAGCTATTCCACATAGTTTTACCGGCTCCTTAATATACATACTCAAGAAATGGCACTATATGAGATCAAGGGCTACTGAGCCAGGGAAAAAGGTCATAAGACATGGGAACCTATGATCAAATGGCTAGAAGGAATGGGATAAATGGGGCTAGAAGATCAGGGAAATCAAATTGTATATTAATGCAAATAGTGTAAATAGGGGGCGGGATAAAAACAAAAAAAAACATGGAGGGTTGTGTAGTTTGGGGAAACAGTACTGTTGATAATGTAAATAAGACCAAGGTTGTGTATATAATGTAATAGATTTATTCGATATGAAAGATTTGTTTAGTTCTCTCTCTGGATTGATATCAATAGGGTACCCATAGGATATGTATGAAAATGTACGAAATCGATAATATTTGATGTGTCAATGTATCTTCCTTTTCTGTTGTCTGCCCTGCATAAATAAAAAATAAAAAATAAAAAAAAGGTCTGAATGACGCGATAACACGCCACCTTCCAGGATTTCTGGAAACACTCCAAAGTATTACCCTTTCTTAAAAAACCCTCAGCTGACCCAAAGACACTAGACACCTACTTGTCCATCTCCCTATTCACCAACCCAGCAAACATCATGAAAAAGATGATAAAAAACATCTTGCCACCCAACTCAAAGACAACCACCTTCTTGATACCATATGCAGGCCCAACTATATCACTGGAACTGCTGCCACAGATGACATTTAACTGATCATGGATAGAGAAGTCACTGCTGACCTCATCCTGCTGGACCTATCCTCTTCTTTCGACTCTTTCTCCCACCCCATCCTCATCCAGAAACTGTATGAACTCAGAATTAAAGGATTTGTGCTGTGTTGGGCCTGCACCTTCCTTTAAGGCCACACCCTGTTGGTCAGCCTGGCTACCTTCACCTTGACCCCCACCAACCTCAAATACAGAGTTCTCCAAGGACCATCACTTAGCACTACACTGTCCAACGTTTAGATGGCCCCATTTGAAAGGATCATTCATGTCCGCGAAGTCAACTACTCCCTCTCCTACAAGACATTGAACATCCGGACAAACGCCGAAGCCTGCATGACTGAAGTCACCCGGTGGATGAAAACCAATTGTCTCCAGCTCAAAACAGAAATAGTAATCTTGGCCCTCCTCTTGGTGGAGTGTTGAGCTCGGACCTATACCCCACATGGCAACCTAAGTAAAATAACCTCAAAATAGTAACTAACAACCAGTTCACAATGACCTGTGAAGTTCTGCTTCCACATACTCAAGATACTCAAAATGATTTTCAAATGGCTCCCGGTCAACTCTTGCAGCACAATCACCTAAGCCCTCAGCAAACTGGACAATGGCAATGCACTTTATGTGGGAATTGACATACAACTGACCAGTACTCCAGACTATACAAAAGCAGCCAGGCTAATTCTCCAACTACCCCTGCACCCACATTACCCCACACCTAAAAAGGCTCCACTGGCTCCCAGTTCACAAATGAGCACTTTTCAAATGTCTCATGCACACATGCAAAACCTTGCACAACAATGGCCCTGCTTTTTTCAACAATTCCATAAACTTCCACAAACCTACAAGACACTTCTGCTTGGCCAGAATCCTATTCACACACATCCCCCACATGTGCAGATCTAATCCAGCATTTGTGCCTTCTCCTTCTTCATGCCAAAACCCTGGAACAATCTGCCCCTGCATTTCAGAGCCACCTCCTCAGTTCCTGAATTTAGCAGGAAAATGAAGACCTGACTCTCCACCTAATCTGAACCCTGGCATGGCCCACATAACTTCTCCATTCAGTACTGGTTGAGATGTGTGCTCTAGAAATACACATAACATAATATATCGTAACATAACATAACCTTACATGACAGCAGAGCACAGCATAGCATAATATATCATAACATAACATAACATAACATAACACATTAAAACATAACATAGCATAACATAATGTCCATCATGCTACACCCTTACAGCCATCTTTTCATACTTCATAATATCTACACACGGAGCTTAGTATAACACTTAATTTGCCTGCATGTATCCCTGAACTCAAGATTCTAAACTTGCATTCACTTCACTGCGCTCTAAAACTTACCCCAAAGTTCTACAGAGTCCATCAGGACCCAAATGTGTTCTGTCATTGCCAGACATGCGAGAAGTCATGGGTAATGAACTTCCCAGGATGTTGGGCAGTCACCATGGGTCCTTGGCTGGTCACAACATGAAATGGCCCTGTATCGAAGGGAGCATCATATTTTTATTTTCTAGACTGATGAACAAGCACCTGATCTACTCTGGTAAAAGTAATGTCTTTTGGCATGTCAGCACTTGTTGGAATAGGCCTTCATTTTCTTTTTAAGATCCAAGTCTCTTATACGGGTTTCTTCCTCAGTAATTATCTTCTGTTGGTCCATTGAGGAAACGTGGTTGGCATGGCTCCCAAACATCAGGGTTGCAGTGATGGTCAAGTGAGGGGTCAAAAGGCAATCTGAAAGAGTGGACATCAGGAGAGTCTTAAGGTCATGCTTTTCCAATACAGGGCACAGAACAGCTTTCTTTTTTTTTTTTTTTTTTTTTTTTTTTGAAGGAGCTAGCTGGTCTCATTTTTTTTTTTTTTTTTTTTTTTTTTTTTGAAACCGTTTATTGCATCAATAAAAAGGTTACAGGTATGGGCCTACAACCGCACGGCCGGCCGCTAGAGCATCACAAATATAGTACATACAGACAGTAAAGGTCTCTCAGCGGTGCACTGTAGAAACACAGGAGTAATCAATGGTGCAGGCCTCACGGCGTCCTGCCACAGAGTACGGTTTCATTTTAAGGACTAACAACATCAAAAAAAAAAACCACAACCGCAAGGCAACCCGAGATTCAAGGTGACAACACTTGCTCCATAGTGGGGGATCCAGACTGGCAGGAAAATCTGAAGAGGGGGATGGGAGGAGATCAAGGACTGGGGGGCCGCGTGCCCGCGGCCGAGCAAGAGGGTCCAGCTAGGGAGACGGAGCAGGCGAGGCAGCCGGCAGCTGTGGCGGCTCACAAATGCCCCCACGGTAGGCGTTCCAGGGGCCCCAGATTTTCACCCACGCCCCAGGCTTACCCCTCGCCACATACACCACCTTTTCACGGAACATACACCAATCCATATGCTCTTTCCAGGCCGACACCACAGGGGGCCTCTGGGATCCCCACAATTGAGCAATGTCACGCTTAGCTATCATGTATCCCAGAGTCACCCACCGCATCTGCGGAACCGAGTAGTCATTCGGTTCCCATACATTCAACAAGCACCTCCTCGCTTCAGGCAGCAGCGCTACACGCGTGACCACACGCAGGACCTCATGCACACCACGCCAGAATCGCTCCACCTTCGGGCACTCCCACAGTATATGCATAAAAGTCGCCAACGCACCACAGCCACGCTTACACAGTCCGTCAACGGCAAAACCCATACGTAGAAGCCTTGGCCCCGTCACGTAGACCCGGTGAAGGATCTTGAGCTGGACGAAACGAAGGCGAGCCGGGATGGCCACCTCTTTCGGAGAGGCCACCGCGGACATCCAATCCTCGTCGTCCAGCTCCAGCCCGTCGGCCACCCAAGCCTCGCGTAGACTAGTTAACAGGCACGATCTATCATTAATCAGCTTCTTATATATGAGGGAGATCGTGCTGTCCGGGACATGGCCATCCAGCACTCTGTCCTCCAGGGGGGAAGACTCCGGAATGGATGCAACATCCGGGAAGACGGAGCCCAGCGCATGGCGGACCTGTAGGTACCGAAAGTACTCACTGCCCTGCAGCTGGAACTCCGCCTGCAGCGTCTCAAAAGTTTTGAATCCCCCCCTCGTCCAGAGATCCCCCACTGTGCTGATTCCGATCGTGTCCCACTTCTCGAAGCCCTTCGATGTCCACAGGGAGCCCAGCCTCTCAGAGGCATACAGTGGAGACGCCCGGGTCAAACGGTCCTTCCACCCCATAGCTGCATTAGCCGCGTGCCAAACCCGCACCATGACACGCGTCGGTCCCGTCAGACGGGAGTCGGGCGCGCCAGAGTACAGCGCTCGATTGTAATCGCCCCCGGGCAGGAGCATCTTGTCCATCTCAAATGCCGGGTTCAGGGCGGGCCCGTAAAGGCCATGATTAATTGCAGCTAGCTGGGAGGCCCAGTAATACCGTTTAATGTCCGGGAGGGCGACCCCTCCATCGTACCACGGGAGCGTCAATTTAGCCAGAGCAATACGCGGCCTCCCGTCCCAGAACAGGCGCCGCTGAAGGCCCTCCACCTCACGAAAGTAGCGTGCCGGGACCATGTCCATAGTGTTCTGGAGGGCGTAGAGGAAGCGCGGCAAGGACATCATTTTAAACAAGGCCGCTCGGCCGAGCGGCGAGAGCGGGAGACGCCGCCAGCGCACCACATCCTCCTTCAAACGCTGGAGAGGGGGCAGCAGATTCCGCTCCGGGTCAAGAGTGATATATATACCCAAGTACCGGAAACCCTGGGAGGCAATCTGGATCGGGCAGTCCCGCGGCAGGACCGGAGCCTCCCCGGAAAGCACGTAGACACAGGATTTCGCCCAGTTAATGACTAGGCCTGAGTTGCGACCGAAGGAGCGCAAAACATCAACTAGGACGATCAGGGACTTGCGCGGGGAGGCAAGATACAAAAGGATATCGTCCGCGTAGAGGGACACACGGTCCTCGTGCTCGGGGGTCCAGCGGAGACCACGGATGGAAGGGTGCCACCGCAGCCACTCCGCTAGGGGCTCCAGGGCCAGGGCGAACAGAAGAGGCGACAGGGGACAACCCTGTCGCGTGCCCCGCCCCAGCGCGAACGGGGTCGACACACGCCCGTTCACCACCACCTGCGCCATCGGGCCCGAATATAGTAATTTGACCCAGCTGATGAAACCCGGGCCGAACCCAAACTTCGCGAGCATCGCCCAGAGATATGGCCATTCGAGCGTATCAAACGCCATGGTGGCGTCCAAGGACGCCAAGATGGCTGGCTCCCGCACAAATGGGACACGCGCAAGCACGCCGTGCAAGCGCCGTAGATTAAGCGCCGTGTTGCGGTGTGGGATAAAGCCCGATTGGTCTTGGTGGACCAAATCGCCCACCACGCCAACCAACCGGTTGGCCAACACCTTGGCGAGGATTTTGGGCTCCGCGTTCAAAAGCGAAATCGGCCTATAGGATGTGACCCGTTCACGGGGCTTCCCCTCCTTGTGGATTACCACAATTGTGGCCAGACGCTGGTCCGGTGGGAGGGAGCCCTGCGAGTGGGCCGCGAGGAACATCGCACGCAGGTGGGGTGCCAGCACATCCGGGCGTAGCTTATATAGCTCAATGGGAATGCCATTGGGGCCCATGGCCTTGCCGGATGAAATCGAGCGAATAGCCGAGGCAATCTCGTCCGAGGTGGGAGGGACGTCCAGCGAATCCCTGTCTTCCGCCGTAAGGGAGGGCAGTGCAATATCCCGAAGCAGGGCACGGGAGTCCGCCTCCGAACAGGGAGAAACAGGGGAGTAGACTCCGCGGAAATAATCCGCGAAACAGGAGACAATGGCTTCCGGCTCCGTGGCACACGCACCATCCACACTCTCAATCAAAGGCACCACGCGGCTCGCTCTCTCTCTCTTATCCAACCACGCAATCAATTTGCCGGCCTTGTCACCCACATCATACAAGCGCCCCTGCTGCTCTCTACCAAGGCCCCTGGCCGCCTCCGTGACGAGGGCCCGGTAGGCCGCCTGCTTTAACTGCAGAACATGTAACTTGGCGTCTGTTACCCCGCTCCCCAGGTCACCCTCCAATTCTGCAATCTCGGCCTCCACCCGGGTCACCTCCTCCCGCTCGCGCCGCCGGGCATTGGCAATAGAGGAGAGGGCCTCCCCTCTAAGAACCACTTTGAAAGCTTCCCATAGGGAGATGGCAGATGGGACCGACCCCACATTCTCCTCAAAATAGCGCTGCAAGGATGTGATCAAGTCGGCACGAATGGTGGGGTCGCGCAGATACCAGGCGTTAATCGGAGCCACCCTGCCATCCCCCCTCGGGAAGACATCGAAATGCAACAACAATGGGGAGTGGTCTGAAATACCCCGTGCCAGATGGCGCACCTCCCCCACCCTCCCCGCATGGGCCGCCGGGACAAGGATGTAATCAAGCCGCGAAAGACTACCATGGGCCCCCGAGTGGAAGGTGTATTGTTGCAATACGGGATGCTTTAGGCGCCAACAATCCACCAGGCCCAGTGTGTCTAAAAGGCCAGGCAGCCACGCCTGTGCCCGGGGGAGGTCCCTAGGGGGATGGCGATCCATAGATCCAGAGGCAACTGCATTAAAGTCCCCTCCAACCACCAACAGGCCACTCGGAAGTTCCAGAAGGAGGCGCCCCAGGTCCGCAAATGTAGTGGCCTGTAGCCCAGGCGGGACGTACACCGACACAAAACTGAACACTCTACCCTCCATACGTCCCACCAGAGCAGTGTAACGCCCCCTCTCATCGTGGTGCACCTCATCAATCTCCAACGGGAGCGAGTTCCTAACCATAATACCCACCCCCCGCGAGCCCGAGGTGAAGCCAGAGTGGGCCGCCAAACGATATCCCCTCCGATTCATTGCATGAAAGGTGTTACCTATAAGGTGCGTCTCTTGCAGAAAGACAACATCTGGGGAAATACGTTTTAAATACTGCAGGACCACACCACGCTTAATCCTATCCCCCAGGCCGTTAACATTCCATGACAACACAGTCAAGTCCCTACCCCCCATCATACGTCGAAACAATCGGTCGTCCCCCACCGAGCAGTCTAAAGACAACAAAACAATTGCAGGATTGCCTTGCGGTACGAACAAACAACACACCCCCCCCACCCCCCGGTCCCAACAAAACTCCCCCCTCCCTGCACCCCTGCATGAGCCCAGACAGCCCCCCCAAAGTGCAGTGTGCCTGTCGCCCCATAGCTAAATACTAACTAGTCCCCTAGAGGAGGAGGGAAGCCCCCAGCAGACCCCACATGACCTCCATGGGAGGGGAACATACAGAAGTAGTATATGGTGAAGGAACAATGTCCCGAGCAAGGCAATACAGTCACCCCTCAATTCTGATCCAGCGGGCCCTCCTCGCCAGCCGCGCTCCCCCCACCCCCCCGGCCCCGATCCCCAGGCAAGGTGTCCAACCAGTCCCCAGCCGCCTCGGGCCGGTCGAAGAAGTGCGTGCGACCATCCACCTCCACCCGCAGCTTAGCCGGGAAGAGCATTGAGTACTTAAGATTTAGGTCCCTTAAACGACGTTTGATGCCAATAAAGCTCTGCCGCTGCTTCTGGACCGCCGGGGTAAAGTCTGGGTAGAAGTTGACGTCCATGTTGTCCAACCTGACCGGTCCCTGTTGCCTGGAGGTCTGGAGGATGGCATCTCGGTCCTGAAAATTAAAGATTCGGGCAATAAGGGGCCGCGGCGGGGCACCGGTCTTAGGGCGGCCCCCGGGGACCCGGTGGGCACGTTCCACCGCAAAAAACTTACTCAGCCCCCGGGGCTGGAGATGGGTCAGGATCAAGTCTTCCACGAAGAGATCCGCCGCCTCCGCCTCACGTCCCTCCGGCACACCAATAATGCGGATATTATTCCTCCGGGCCCGACCCTCGGAGTCCTCCAGTCGCCGGTCCATCAGGGCGCTCGCCTGGCCAAGCCGGCGCACCTCCTTCTGGAGGGCCACCACGTCAGTCGTAAGGCCCGTTGTGGTGTGGGTCAGGGAGTCGACTCGGTCGTTCGTTTTTGACAAGTCCGCCCTCACAAGGCCCACATCCACCAGGACCGAGTCAATTTTCTGCGACAAGGTATCAAAACGCTGGTCCACTGAGGCCTTCAGTTCAGCGATGGCGCCCATGACGTCCCGGAGGGTTAGATCCACTGGATGGGCAGGTGCCTCCGTCGGGCCCACCGGGGATGACCGCGATGTCTCCGGGGAACCTTTTTGGAGCGTGTAGCGGTCCATACTATTGGCCTGGTGCGCCGTGCCACGGCGGGTCGTCTTCACCTTCGCCCGGTCGCCATCTTGTTTGGTGGCCATGCTGGCCCTTCCACCGTCGTGCCAAGATCTCCAAACGGGCCGCCACACCAAATCACGGGTGTCAAGGGGGCGACCACCGAGCCGCGGGTCGACCCACCGCCGGCGGGTCAGCTGGGCACCTGGACAAGGCCACACCACCGCACCCCGCTCCGCAGCCCGACCTCGCCAGAGAGCAAGGAGGGCGCAAAAGCGAAAGTGAAAGTGCGGGGTACGCGAGTCGCCCAGCCCCGCTCGCCGCTGTTATTCACCTTGTCCCCGAATCGCGCCACTACTCCAATCCGGGGGGCCGGCGAGGAGAAGGCCGCAACCTTCAGGCGATGCTCCCACCGGTGTTCGGGGTCCGATTCGAGCCCAAAAAACGGGTAGTGCCTCAGCTCGGGTTCCCCGACACAGTCCCCTTAACAAGGACAGGATATTTCCAGGATTTATTCAGGAGGTCGCGGAGGTCCTCGGGAGCCTCGCACCTACGCGGCCATCTTGGTTGCGCGCTAGGCTCCTCCCCCCAGAACAGCTTTCTTGAGAGTACTAATAAAACGTACAACAAGACCATTGACCTGTGGACAAAGAGGTGTGCTCTTCTGATGCTTCACATTAAGATGACTGAGAAAGTCTGTGAATTCTCAACTATTGAAAAGTGAGCCGTTGTCAGATTTTAAGATTGTAGATGTCTCGATGACTTTTATTGAGTGATCAATGAAAAATGGGAGTATTCGTCAAAAATCACCATCAGGTCATGTCCATTGTCAAGAGGATCGAAGAAGTTAAAAACAATTCTTTCCCATACATGCTTTGGCAACTCTGACATGTTTAAGGTGTCTTGAGTGGTTTTCGATGAAAGGCAGTTGCATAGATGACAGGCCTTCAATTCTCTTTTAACTCTCTCATCGCGATGAGGAAACCAGACTTGGTTTTGGATTTCTCGTTTCGTGGTAACGATTCCATGGTGTCCTTTATGGGTCTCTTCAATTATCTGTTGTCACAAACTCTGTGGTATAACACATTTCTAACCTCTCAGGATAAAGCCTTCTTGCATAAACAACAGTTCGTCTTTGACATTTTTAAACCTCTGGTATTCACTGTTACTCGTAAGAGGTCGAGCGTGCTGATTCCAAGACTGATGGGTAATATTGTCTTTAAGTTTCAATGTGTCACTATCTTGACTCATGGCACTGACAATTTGTTCTAACAAAATCGCAGCTATGGAGCTTGATGTCACAATTAACTTGTAGGCTTCAGTCATCTTGGAAGGGGAGCCATGGTACTTTAGAGGCACTCTTGAGAAGTAGTCGGCAGGGTTTTGATCTTTCCATGGACAGTGTACGATTATGTAGTTGTATTCTTGTAATTTTAGACCCCAGAGTTCAATTTGATTAAGCATCTTTGCCTTTGGATTGCCAAAGATGGTCAACAATGCTTGATGATCTGTCACAAGAGTAAAATGCTTTCCATGTAAGAATACAATGAAATGTTCACAAGACCACACCACTGCTAAACTTTCTTTCTCAAGTTGAGAATAAGCACGTTCAGTTTGGGACAAACTTCTGCTTAAAGATGTCACAAAATATCTTCGAGCATTTGGGTGTCAGCTTTGCTGTGCAAGGATTGCGACTAACCCACTTGGGCTAGCAGCAACAAAAACCCCTATATGAATCTTTGGATCAAAGTAGACCATTTCAGTAGCGTTCTCATTAGCTTTTTCGATTGTCTTTCAATGGAGCACTTACAGTGGCAAAATCTTATATGTATTGAGAACAGCAGCTGGCCATGTGAAGGAACAAATGTAACATGGAAACATCTTATGGGGGACTGGCAGTTGACAACTCTTGCACTTTCGCTGGATCAGGTGTTATAGCCACATGAGGAAAGATATGGCCAAATATTTGTTTCCTTTATCATATGGAATTCACATTTTTCAGAATTCAAAGTCCAACCTGCATCTGCAAGCAAACATGCATGCAAGCTTTATCCTACTCTTTCGGTGTAGTTTTGAAAAGCAATATGTCATCACTGTTAGTAAAAGCATTGATGACAGGCTGGATGATACATTGAATGACATCTATTAACTGCTCTGCGGCTGATGACACACTGAAACTAAGTCTTTTATATTAAAACAGACCAATATGTGTAGAAAATGTTGCAATGTACCTGCATTTTTCTTCGCGTTCCAACTTAAGGGACTTAAGGGCCGATTATGCTATTGTGCGGAAACTTTCTGGTTCCGACCGACTCGCGGTTGGCAGTTCCACTCAAACAATTACGATGCTTCCGAACACTGCTCGGAAGGTATCTCATTGACTTCAATGGGAGCATGTGTTCCGACTGACAACAAAGGCTCCTATGGGGAAAAGGGTTGTCTGCAGAAAACCTTGCATCCTGTTGCAGGTACCCCATTGTGCCTGCCACACTGGGCAAGGTTTTAAAGGGGGGGTCCCTTGGATACTCCCAAGGCCCCCAACCTGAGACCTCAGGATGAAGGGGGCCTGCTACGGTTCTCCAAAGACAGTTTCCGACAGCCTTTCTGTGTCAGACAAACCAAGTCGGAAAAGCTGTCCGAATCTGACATCGTAATCTGTTGGTTGGAAATGCTGTCCATTGAGCTGTATGATTCGGCTCCGACTGCCGCGGATTCTCTGAATGCCAGTCGGAACCAATTTGGATTGACAGAATGGTTTCCTTTCCAACCGCGGGTATCACCGAGTCAGACGGATAGGTTCCGACACAGTTTAGGGGAATCGACTGCTGTTTGGAGGCTTGCCGCACAACATCGTAATTGCCCCCTTATTATATCCTTTGTTCAAATCGAGGTGAGAATGAATTTTGCACCATTCAATTGTGTTTTCATGTTGGCAATGTACAGACCTTTAAATTGCATTGCTCACTTGACACATATACACCAACGTACAGCTCCTTCACTATCCTTTTTGAATACTACAATTATGAGAAAAACCCATGCTGTTGGACCAGAGGAATACACAATGATGTCATGTTTGAGTAATGATTCAAGTTCTTTTTCAACAGCTTCCTGTTGATGAAATGCAATTCATCTGTGTCTTTGAGCAAGACGACAGACATCCTCATTCATGTGTAATTGGACTTTCATAGACTTGAGTTTTCCTACCAGAAGAAACAACAAAGGGAACTGACTTACTATTTTGTGATGAGCATTCAGGTTATAGTTAATTGATGTCAGTCCGATATTAGCAGCTGTGCTGCAGCTGAGTAAACAGGGGTTGGGTGTCGTACCTTGGAGCACATGAATGGGTATTTGTTCATTTGTTTTCTTGTGTTTTGTCATTGCTTCAAATGAACCTTGACTTTTTAATGGCATTAAGGCAGCCGATGTGTACACTTTTGTCTTCAATGGTGTAATTCATGGCAATGGAGATAGTTCCTTGTATTTCTCATCAGGCAAAATGTTTATCGATGCACCATTGTCGATAAAAAGAGGTATTGAACAAACATTTACCTTTGGTGTAATTTTCAGACTATGTTAGTATGACTATAGTGCTTTGTCTTGTCGACATTTCTTTGGTTTGTATTTTTCTTCACATGCAGCCAGTCCAATATGCACATATTATTCTGAGGTAAACATCAACATTACACAAACATCTTCTTCACTTTCACCTGATATTGATACTGACATTTTTTTGGTGATGATTTAGTTGATGATCGACTTCATTTGGTGTTAATTTGCCTCAACTGATATTGTCGCTTGACCTTGTGAGCATGCATTGAACATCGCTTCTGGAGTGTTCGGGTGGCCATTTTCCCTTCACTTTGCAACCTAATACAAAATGGCTCTCCTTCCCACAGCCATGCAAACCTGTCAAATGTTGGGACATTTACCTTTGTGTGGAAATGAAAATCCACACTTGAAACACAACTTCTTTTTTGTTGAGACATGACTCTGTCCTGTTCTATTCCTTTCTTTTCATGTTCATGACTGACTCACTCTAGGGAACTCCAGCCTTCATGTCAGCAGCTTGTCAATCAGCATGCTCCTCAGCTCTGGCAGCCACTAGAACTCACTCTAGACTAATCAATCAATCAATCAAGACATTTATAGAGTGCACTACTCACCCGTAGGGTCTCAAGGCGCTGGGGGGAGGGGGGGTGCCGTTACTGCTCGAACAGCCAGGTCTTCAGCTTCTTCCTGAAGGAGAGGTGGTCTTGGGTCAGGCGCAGGTCGGTCGGGAGGGAGTTCCAGGTCTTGGCGGCCAGGTAGGAGAAGGACCTTCCTCCTGTTGTTGCTCTTCGGATGTGGGGGACGGCGGCGAGGGCGTGGTTGGCTGATCGGAGGTGGCGTTTGGGAGCGTAGAAGTTGATTCGGTTGTTGAGGTAGCTCGGGCCTTGGTCGTGTAGGGCTTTGTGTGCGTGGGTGAGGAGGCGGAAGGTGATCCTTTTGTTGACGGGGAGCCAATGCAGGTCTCTCAGATGTCCGGAGATGTGGCTGGTTCGTGGGATGTCGAGGATGAGTCTGGCTGAGGCGTTCTGGATCCGCTGGAGTCTCTTCTGGAGCTTGGCGGTGGTACCGGCGTAGAGGGCGTTGCCGTAGTCCAGTCGACTGGTGACGAGGGCCTGGGTGACGGTCTTCCTGGTCTCGGTGGGGATCCACCAGAAGATCTTCCGTAGCATGCGTAGGATGTTGAAGCACGCCGAGGATACGGCGTTGACTTGCCTGGTCATGGAGAGGGAGGAGTCTAGGATGAAGCCCAGGTTGCGCGCGTGGTCTGTTGGTTTGGGTGCGGAGCCCAGGGCGGGAGGCCACCAGGAGTCGTCCCAGGCGGAGGGCGAGGAGCCCAGGATGAGGACCTCCGTCTTGTCTGAGTTCAGCTTCAGGCGGCTGGTCGTCATCCACTCGGCTACATCTTTCATCCCTTCGTGCAGATTGGCTCTGGCGGCGGCGGGGTCGTTGGTCAGGGAGAGGATCAGCTGGGTGTAGTCGGCGTAGGATATTATGTTGAGGTTGTGTTTGCGTGCGATGGCCGCGAGGGGGCTCATGTAGACGTTGAAGAGGGTGGGGCTCAGGGAGGATCCTTGAGGGACGCCGCAGATGACTTCGGAGGCTTTTGACTTGTACGGTGGTAGGCGGACTCTCTGTGTTCTTCCGTCGAGGAAGGAGATGATCCCTTCCAGTGCCTTCTCCTGGATTCCGACGTAGCTGAGGCGCTGTACTAGGGTGCGGTGGCAGACAGTGTCGAATGCCGCGGAGAGGTCTAGGAGGATGAGGGCCGCTGTGTCTCCGTTGTCCATCAGGGCTCGGATGTCGTCGGTGGCAGCGATGAGGGCGGTCTCGGTGCTGTGGTTGGCTCGGAAGCCAGACTGTGAGGGGTCGAGGGATCCATTCGTCTCAAGGAAGGCGGCCAGCTGCTTGTTGACGGTCTTCTCGATGACTTTGGCTGGAAACGGGAGGAGCGAGATGGGGCGGTAATTCTTGAGTTCGGTGGGGTCCGCTGTGGGTTTCTTGAGTAGAGCGCTGAGTTCGGCGTGCTTCCAGCTCTCAGGGAAGGTGGCGGTGTCGAAGGAGGTGTTGATAATGTCCCGTAGGTGGGGTGCGATGACAGCGTCGGCCTTGTTGAAGACGTGGTGAGGGCAAGGGTCGGTCGGAGATCCGGAGTGGACGGTGTTCATCATGCGGATGGTGTCTTCGGTGCTGATCGGGGTCCAGGTGCGGAGGGTGGTGGTGGGGGGCGGTGGTTCGGTCGTGGTGTGCGTTGGTTGGGTGCTGAAGCTGTTGTGTATGTCTGCGATCTTGTTGTGGAAGTATGAGGCGAGGGAGTTGCAGAGGTCTTGCGATGGGGTGATGTCGTTGTTTCCTGCGCTGGGGTTGGATAGCTCTTTCACGATGTTGAAGAGTTCCTTGCAGTTGTGTGCGTGGTTGTCTAGCCTGTCCTTGAATGCGGTTTTCTTGGCGGCGCGGATCAGCTGGTGGTGCTTCCGGGTGGCCAGCTTGAAGGTGGTCATGTTGTCCGGTGTTGGTTCCCTTCTCCAGACTTTCTCGAGGGTTCGGCAGTTCTTCTTGGAGCTCTTGAGTTCGTCGGTGAACCATGGGGCTTTCTTGCTGCCGGGTCTGCTGGGCGGGGTCCTCAGTGGGGCGAGTTCGTCCGCGCAGTTGCTGATCCACTTCGTGAGGTTGTCGGCGGCCTGGCTGGGGTTCGCTGAGCTGGCAGGAGGGTGTTGGCTCAGGGAGGTGACGAGCTCGTCGGCTGTGATCTTGTTCCAGCTTCTGCGGGCAACCTGTTGCTGGCGGTGGTGGGTCGTCGTTCTTTTGAAGGTGAAGTGGACACAGCTGTGGTCCGTCCACTGAAGCTCTGTGGCGTGGCTGAAGGCGATGTCTGTGCTGGATGAGAAGACTGCATCGAGTGTGTGTCCGGCGAGGTGGGTGGGGGTGGATACCAGCTGCTTGAGTCCAAGATTGGCGAGGTTGTCGAGCAGAGTGCTGGTGTTGCGGTCGTTGTTGTTCTCCAGGTGGAAGTTGAGGTCCCCCAGGAGGATGTAGTCAGCGGAGGGGAGGGCGTGCGGGCTGACAAAGTCGGCGATGTCCTCGCTGAATTGGGTGCGTGGTCCTGGAGGTCGGTAGATCAGGGTGCCTCTGAGGGTGGTCTTCGGGTCTGTGTGGATCTGGAAATGCAGGTGTTCGGCGGTGGTAAGGGTGTTGTCGTTGTTGGTCGTGATGCGGATGGTGTTACTGTGGATGATGGCGATGCCTCCTCCCATCTGGTTGGCAGTGCGGTCCCTCCGGGTGATCTTGTATCCCTCTGGGTGATCTTGTATCCCTCTGGGATAGGAGTTTCTCTCAGCATTCATCATCTGAATGAATATGACAGGCATCCATCAATGACTCTGAGATGTATAGCTTCCTCATCATTAAATTAGTTGAAGTTACAGTGTTTGATGAGTGTATCCAGTCTCTCAACAAATGTGTCTATGGTTTCACCAACTTTCTGTCACTGTTGACTGAAACTATACCTTTTGCAATCTACATTGGGTACTTGATCGAAAGTGAGATCTAGCCTTCTTTGGTGTGATGGTAAGCAATCTCATCAGCTTGACGCCTTTCTTTTATGACTTCTTTTACACCTTGAACAGCAAAATTCTTAGGGCATTTGATGATCTTCCTGTTGTCTGTTTCTTCAACGCATCAATGAAATCATCAGCAGTCTCTATCCAGGCAGTCCATCAGTCGCCAATATTCTGCTTTTTGGCAGTATTTAATGGTGGTGGTGGTTTCAGGAAGGTGGTGGCATTGTAACCGTTTATGGAACTTACTGATGTGGAGTAGTGTTCTTTCCTACGCTGCATGGTGATCTTGTTTATGCAAACCATCTCTGAGGCCTTTTGATGTGCTGGCCTCTAGCTCATCTTTGATGATTACGGGAAACTTGGCCTCTTTCTTGGTCTCCATTGGGAAAACAGCCTTTTACTATTCCGAGCGCCACTCTCTGCTTTTCAATATTCAAAGGCCTATGAAGTTGTTCTGAGCCCCATTCGGCATCTTTGGTGGTGTGCTGCTTCAGGTACAGACTCCTCCTTAAGCGGGGAACAACCTTTACAACGCAACTTTTACAACGCACTACCATTACAACGAAACTGTTACAACGCAAGTGGATTTACAACGCATGCCATTACAACACACGTCTTTACATCGACTTGCGCTAGATGGCGTGCTAACTTTACAAATAGTGTAGTTTACTATCCCAACACCTTCCCTACTGTTAAGTGGACTGGAGTTGGAATAGTAAATTACACTTTTCTAATGTTAGCACGCCATCTAGCGCAAGTCGATGTAAAGACTTGCGTTGTAATGGCATGCGTTGTAAATCCACTTGCGTTGTAACAGTTTTGTTGTAACAGCATGCGTTGTAACAGCACGCGTTGTAACGTCATACATCCGTTATGGTAAACAGATGATCATTTCTTGTATTTGAATTGCTTTGCTTTTAAGCATCTCTTTGTACTGTCTGACACCTGGTTGATCTCTGTCTTGCAGTGCTTCTGATCGCAGCATTATCTTGCAATGTTCTGCTCTTTCAGAACCTGATTGTATTTGCCTTTAGTGTTATCGTTCCATATGATGTATAGCTTTAGGTTGCATGGTGGTGCAGTACGTTTCTTTACGGCCTTACCAGCAGGTTATTCGCCAATGAAGCTTTCATTATATTCTTATGCTTTACACTGGCTGGAGTTGCTCTTTGACTCCACATACATCAAACATTGTTTTGCACTTAGAATGAGGGACAAATGACATGCACAAGTAATTTGCTGGACGACAGCAAACTTTCTGGGCGAGCACTGTTGATCTTCGGGTTACTTTTCCCCTATCTGGTCACCAGTTGTAGCATCCTCTCCAGCCTGGGAACACCACAATAATTAGGCCACAGACAGAGCACAGTTTTTATAACATGTCTTTATTCGTCAGTGTGTAACCACAAACTCAACATTCTAAACCTGCATTGACTCCACTACGCTCTAACACTTATATCACAGTTCTATGGAGTCCATCAGGAGCTACAAGAATTTTGTCATTGCTAGATCACACATTTCTCCTTCCATCCATAATTTCACCCATCCATCTTTCCATCATTTCGCCACCTTTTTATCTGTCCATTGTTTCACAATTCTTTTCACTTTTCCATCCATCCTTCCACACATCTTTTCACCTTTCTATTCATCCACCAACCATTTTACCATCCGTCTAGCCATTTGTACACTCATCTGTTCACATTTACATTCCTACGGCAATTCTTTCCCATAACCTTTTATTATTCATTCCAACCATCATTACTTTCAGCCATCAATCTTTTCATGTTCATTGTTTTCCTTAAACCTTTCTTCCTTCTTTTTCTTGTTCTTTCCTGCCTTCTTTTCACAATTTACCCTTCCTTATGTTCACCCTCAATTATTTTCCCTTCCTCTCAATTGCCATTCATTCTTTAACATTTCTTCCTTCGCACAAATCTTTCTGGTTCTTCTCCCCTTACTTTTTCTTTCCTCGTGCTGTCTTTCCCACCCACTCTTTCTATTTACCTCTCCATTTGTCCTTTTTCTACCATATTCATCCTTTCCATGTAAGTATCTTTGCCAGCCTTCTCCCCTACCTTATGCACCACATTTACTTTTTTCCTGCAGACTTTCAGACTGAAGGGGGGCCTTATTACCAAGTCGATATTTTAGTATGGGCTAATTTAGCATCTCATTTAGCTGCTAAGACATGGCGCCACTTACAGCAAAACACTTGCATGTGTTAGGTCCATGTAGGACTCCTGCTATTATGTCCACAGTGCACAAAAGAGCCGCTCACACACACTAACTATCTTCTTCATTATGCATTGAGGCTAGGACAAAACGTCAGTGCCTGTCCCTTCTCCTGCCTGCAGGTCCTAATTGTGAATTGGGTCCAGGACTCTCTGAAAAGCCAGTCACACATTTACAAATAGCAAACTCCCTCACAAATGTGTGGCCATAGCTTCATCGACAATGCTCTAACTCTCCAGATCAAACCTAGACATCCTAAGGCGAAAGCTTGCATCACTGATTGCAAGAGAAGGGGCTGATTTACAAGCCCCTTGCGCCACCTTTGCGTCACTTTTAACATGGGAAAAGTGACGCAAAAGTGGTGCAAGGGGCTTGTAAATAAGTCCCGAAATGTCTCTATTTTTGGGCGGGTTTTATTACAAGCTCAGTCTGTTTTGCTTCCCAATCTGAAGACTTCGGAGGCCCACAGCCCTAGCCCCTCTGGCCATAATCTGGTTTATTTCAGAATCTAATTTTAAGAGGTGCAGTATCAGCTGCCAGCAGTCATGTCTACTGGCTTCCCCACGCAAGTCCAGTTAACTTGTGTAAAGAAAGTCACTTTTTGTAATAAATGGAAACATTGGAAATAATAGACGGAGTTGCTTTTGTTTCTCTGATTATGAAATCGGAATGGTTGTAGACTGAAAAGTGATTGAGTTAATTATCTGTGCACCCTTCCATGATGGCGGGCGTTGTTTCATATGAATGCACAATAGAAATGGAAAATGATGGCTCCCTGGAGCTTATGAAAAGGACACCCACTGCCGACACTTCTTTGTCCCCACTGTGCATGCTTTTTTTCCACGGCTTGCATGAAGGCAACAAACAGGACGTCCTATTAGAGAAGACGCTAAGAGAATGTACCTGCCGAACGCTGCAGAGACAACTGTCCCCACAGTGCATTCTGGTCGTAAAGCAAAAATTATTCTGTCCGCTATCCTTGTTGGAAAGGAAAATCTGCTCCAATGAAAATGTTTCCTCAATCTGGTGTGTTGTGGTCCTCGTGAGGCATAGAGAGTGGTCAGCACTTGCTTCCCTTTTGCTTTTAAGAATTTGAAGACAAGGCCATATAATGTATTGTTATTGATCAGTTTGTATCCGGTCTGTGCCTATGAGCATTACTATAATCCACAATTTTATTCAGCACTAGGTGCGGAGAAGGATTCTTCAGCGGTATCTATCCAATGATAGCTGCTGTATCAAAAGTTGGTACAATGGGTATGAATTCTCTCCCTGCCCCAGTGACCAAGTTGTTGCTTGCATGTGAGTGTAATAGCAATTTCTCTTTTTAGCCCTCCCTGGGGCACATTTATTATTATTTCATGCAACGTGGCAGAACAAGTGATGCATTGCATGAAAGGGAGAGAGCAAATGCTGAATATTTACTATGATATGGAGACTTTCTGGTATCTACTTGCGCTAACGCACTGTGTGCTGCCAAGCACCACCATGGTGCAAGTGTACCTGCGTTAATGATGGGATATTTTTTGTACAGGAAGTGATACCTTCGTGCTCAAAAACAATCCTCAGAGGCATATCCCTCTTTTTATGTGTGCTGCAGAATCTGGCAGGCATAAAAAGAGGAGGAAACGAGGAGATATTTCTCCTTGTTATGTCTCTGTTGTGAAGGGGCACCATTTTTGTCCAAACCTAGGTGTACAAGTCTTGTAAATCTGGGTTTGCATCAAAATACATGCGTAGATGTTTGGGCCTGCCCACGCTCCACCCATGTAACCCCTACCCGATGCAAAGTAATGCAAAGCTGTGCTATGCCTTGCGTTGCGGACCTTTGTATTTACCAAATCACGCAATGTGGCTTGGCATGTCTTTCTTATTAAGTGGCAAAAGAAATTTTGCGTTAAGGGTGCGCCAGAAAAGTGACACAACCTTGACACAAAATCCTAGTAAATATTGGCCCTATTGTGTACCCGGATCTCATTAGGGTTATTTAGAAATGAGTTTGCTGTTATGCTTTTATATGTGGTGTGTCCACTTTTACACTTGACTGCACTGGATGACTCACAGGCTTCTTCCAGTTTGTAGATAAGCGGCCATGAGTGAGGTGGTTGACTCCTTAGTAGTGATGCTCAGTGATGTAGAGTTCCACAAAAATGGAATTTAGTCATGGTGTCAGTGGGTCATTTATCAAGAAAATAGTCTACCTGTGTAGACTTATGTATTTTTGGCTCTGTAGGTTAATTATACATCCTGCCTCACATCGTTCACTGCTCCTCCGCACCTGCGAGGGGGTTCTCCAAGACGGATATCCTTTCGGGTAAG
The DNA here is from genome assembly GCF_964204655.1 of Triturus cristatus. Lineage (NCBI taxonomy): Eukaryota > Metazoa > Chordata > Amphibia > Caudata > Salamandridae > Triturus > Triturus cristatus. The sequence continues at coordinate 444,255,354 of NC_140595.1, forward strand.
GTCTTGCCCAATCTGCCAGTGTATAGTGCCATGATTAACTCTGGGTGTGTTTAAGTAACGTCTCATACTACAATAAGGTCTTCATTTTCCTCAGATTTTCTTTCAAATTTCTCAATAGAAGTAGGGTATGAATTGTACTCAGTGGCTTCACCGATTTAGTTAGAGGTAAAGTTGAGCTAGGTCTGACTGCCCTTCCTTAGCTCGATGGAGCAGAGTTCCCTGAGCCTTCTGGCAACACAGGCTGCTGCCCTTCAATAGTCTTTACCATCATCATCAACATTTGGTCTATAAAACAAACGTATAATAACAGTTAAATTCATTACCTATTTACAATAAAATAGCAACAATAGAAGAATATGCAATACATCTAAAATATGGGGTCATAAAATCCAATAAAATGTAACTTTGTCCCCTTCTAACCTTGCTCATTTCTGGAATTTCTTTCTCATGGTCCACGCTAAGATTAAAACAATCACTTCACTGGTGTCAAGCAGAACATTTTAACTGCTACCAAATATTGCTTTACCCAAAGTGACTTGCATACTTGGAGTATCCTGACTTGTTATGAGGGGGTCATAACCTTTACTAAAGAGCAAGAAGTGAGGTGCAGTTTCCTTCTCCCATTTGCAGACTGGACATACATTCACTACTATACTCAAATTGCGCCATTTTGAGCAAAAACTGTTTGTAGGGAGTGTCCCATGTCTGAATTTGATATACAGTTGCCTTGCAGCAAATTTGCTAATGCAATTATAAAGGGTTCGGAATAATATCCTATTTTAAAATCCAAAAACACATCAGGACGTGAATTATGTGGCCCTGTGATAAGATAATTTTCAGAAGAAACCTGACAATACTTATCTGATAGCAGTTTTTTAAAACACTTTTTACCTATCCCAGGTTGTGTGATAAGCCAGGATATCTTATAAAAGTTATTCAAAGCTATAACCTTATCCAATGCTAAACAATATTTAAGTAATTCATATGTACTCACTGTCTCCTCTAAAATACTGATCCAGCAGAACCGTAAACATAATGTACTACATTTTTTAATTTAATCCACTGCTTATTCATTTATCTCTCTAACCGTACTGGGCCCTTTACAGTCAAAAGGCTCACTAAATTTCCCTTACCACAGAGGCATATGTTCCTTTGATGGATGGGTCTTTCTCCGCCGATAGGAGGGTATAAATGACAATGTGTTAGTCACCCAATGCGGACCATTATTTGGTGAATAACTGATGAGTGCAAAATAAGGTTCAAATGTACTATTCTCAGAACCCTACTATATAAATAAAGTATTACAATGGGAAGACCTAACCTCCTGAAGAAATTTAGTCTAAACATCATTACGCACAAGAAGAGCTCCGCCACTGCTACACAAAAAAAAAGAAGTGGTACTTGATATTCTGAAAAGGCTCTCTGATTCTCACTATAACACATTTAATCTAATTGGAATTATAGTACAGTTCAATAAAGAAAATCAAGACACAATACTAGACTCAGGTAATTTAGTTAATTCTGCATTTTATTAATGATCTGAAATTAATAAAATTAAGAAATCTCTCAAACATTTAAGACAAAAACATTACAATACATAGTCCAACGTCACATATTTGATCATAAAATCAAAGTTACAAATTTGAACTGCCATTTGGGCAGATAGATAGTTTGCTTCCTTAACATCATTAAAGGATTCTAAGCACAGGGGCAAAAAGAATCAATTTTAAAGTCCTCTAACTGTGAGTTCATATGCATCGGCAAAAGTGAGAATCAGTAAGTCAATAGTTTGGCAAAGGCAGTCCAAGAATGGAAATCAAGGATGGTGAAAATATATAAAAGTGTTCAATCCTCTTACAAAAAACAATGGTGTAGTATCCATCTCCCAAGGAAAAGAAAGAAAAATATTGGCGGCTCCTTGTATCTCTCAAAAATGAAACAAAATTATAGGGTTGCCCTTCCCTTGGGGTTTCTTCTTTTGTAATTCTTATGACACCTTAATGACATGGTCTTACTCCACTAGTAAGTCCATCGCATGATTAGTTTACGCATGCAGTTCCAAAATATTTTTAGTTACTCCTGCATACTGTTCATGGGAAATAACTGGCTATCTGATCTCACAGGTTTGCCACAGGTAAGAAATTGCAAAACAACAGTCCGTGTTTTCAGGCTATAGGTCAGCTTCTCACCAAAATATTCAACAATGAACTTTAAAGGAATGTCCTTAAATTAAAATATGTTGCAAGTTTAGTACAAATAATGAAACACTACATTCACTACACCATTCTGGCTGCAGGGATGTATAGGGTTTGTTGGTTCTCCAAGGACACAAGTTGCCCAGAGCCAACAATTGAGCTGCACCATGCAATTGTTTTCATTTGTGTACTGAGAATAGACCAATTCATATGGTGAAATAAGTGAAACATTGATACCAAGGAAGCCCATGTATTTTTGAAAAGAGCACAAGATAAGGAGTTTAGGAGCAGTAGTTATTTGTACCTCTCTGGATTTGTGGATACCTGTGAGAAACTGGGTTGTTGGTTGACTGGCGTGTGACCACTGGCCAAGCAGTAACCACAATCCTTGTCATGGTAAGGCACTAGCAAACACCAAAATAATCTATGCTTAAGCTCCTGGCAGCTTGGAACAGAGCAGTCAGGCTTAACTTAGAGGAAACGTGTAAAGAATGTGTGCAACACTTCATACTGTAAAACATTGATAACAGCACGCACAAAAAGACCCCACACCAATAGTAGAAAAATAGGGCATGATTTAATAAATAAAAGAAGACTAAAACGACAAAAGTCCAATCAGCAGAACCGAAGTTATGAATTTTTGAAGGATAAAATGCAAATGAGTGCCTAAAAGCATAAAGCACCAACCACGGCTATCTGGTCATACGGGACCGAGTCAAAGTCAAACGTTCAGACCGATCGTGATGGAGATCAGGTCAGATACAGTCCGAGATCATTCCAGCAGAAGTTTTACCTTCTCAGGTTTTGTGCCAAAAGTCCTGTTTGCATTGGAAAGGTCCATGAGGTGCAAGGAGAGCGTCCCAGCAGGGATTCATTGTGGTACCCCCTAGAGATGGGCTGGCAGGGCCTGATGCTTCTTTTAATGCTAGCAGTGCAGTCGTGGTACGAACAGGCCTACAGAGCCCAAAACCTTGATTTAAGCTTTCTGAGCCACACCAATGGTCAAGGAACCGATGGGCACCTTTTTAGGGTCAGGAACTTGCTGCAGCTGGGAGAAGGATACGGTTGGGGAGACGTTTATGTCGCTGAGACTTATTTCAGGAGGCCAGCAGACTAGCCCTTGGCTTCACTCTGGGGTCCTTGGTTCAAGTGAGGTTGCAAGTCCAGTTCTTCCTTCCCAAGTTAGAGCGCTGCAGGAAGCAGGTCAGCACAGAAGGGCAGTAACTCCTGCAGAGTAGCACTCCAGTAGAGTGGATTTCCTTTCAGCAGCACAACAGTCCCTCTTCCTGGCAGAGTATCCACAAGTCCAGAAGTGTACTGAAGAGTTGGTGTCTGAGGTCCTACTTTTATACCTTGGTGCCCTGGTTCTGGAAGGTGGGAGAAGCTTCTAGACAGTGGCTTTGAAGTGCATGGAATGTCCTGCCTCACCTGTCCTAGCTCCCAGCTGGCTGCATTAACAACGTGGGGTCACTAGATCTTCTGTGTAAAGTTGTTTGCCTTCGCACAGGCTACTCAGTTGTAAGTAGGGCTGTGCTCAGCTCCACTCACCATCCTGCCAGCTTGTAGCCCATAAGGAACACCTAATCCTTCTATTGCGTGATTGTCTGGGAAAAATTCACAATCTAACTGTCAACTACACTCTGTTTAAGACCTAGGCCAGGCTACAGGCACAGAAAGGCTTAGGGCAGTACAATATCAACTTATTAAAAGTGGCATTTTCAAAATTGTGATAACAAAACGACTTTACCATATAATAGGGCTCTTTACCACTGTTGCTAAGACACCAAACATGACATAGCACCAGGTCCCAAATGAAAATTACATCGTGTTGAATATAATTCAGCACCCCAATGTTATCCTTTGGGACAGGTAGGCCACACAGAAGCTAAAAACAAATGTAGGTGTTTTTTTACTACCAGTACATGTACAATTTAAAAGTATGTGTCCAACTTTTTAATTACAATGCACCCTGCCCTATGGGTTACCTAGGGCCTACCTCAGGGGTAACCTATATGTAATAACAGGGGAGTTTAAGGCTTGGCAAGGGGGTTATATTGCCAAGTTGAAATGGCAATCCAGAACTGTTTTCAGACTGTAATGGCAGACCTGGGACATGGTTTAAGGAGCTACTTAAGTGGGTGAAACAATAAGTACTGCAGGCCCGCTTGTTGCATTTTATTTACAGGCCCTGGGTATATGGTCTACCACTCTATAAGGGACTTGTAAGTACATCAGATATGCTAATCAGATGTAAATCAATTTTACAATGATTAGGAGAGTGTGCACATATACTGTAACAGTGGTAAAGTACAGAGTCCTAAGCCCAACAAAAATGAATTCAGCAAAAGGTGAAGGGTAAAGGCAAAAAAGTCTGGGGTGTCCATGCAGATAGTGCCAGGTTTAAAAACATGGAACTGGGGTACTCCTCAACATTCATATATAGCATCCCTCTTGTTTTTCTGTAAAAGTGAGCAATTACATTGATCTGGCATAAAGTAAATCTGTGAGATCTTCATACTTCATACCTGGCACAATCTTGTACTAACTTATAAATGTATATTTTAGGCTAAAGTATCTGAGTGACCATAGTGAACTTCCAACAATTTGTTCAAGCAATCTGATGAACAATTAGAGTTTTGAAGTCAATTTCATCCAAATTCATTTGAATAAATTATTTATTCATTGTTTCTTTATGTACGAGCAGCCAACACATTTTGTTCACAATCGAGCTTCATCAGGGCTCATAGTATGTATCAGTATCACTATCATGGCAAACAGTATCCTCAAATGAAAATTACAGCAATTAATCATGGCAGTGGAGAAGGAAGTAGGTATTGTTACCAGCAAACTTGATGACAAAAAAACAAAATTCCGAAAATTGGTTTATAGACGAACACTAAGGTATGTGTTGTTATCAAATCAATTTTCTGAATATACTGTTTGCCATGATATCGATAGTGATACATGCTGTGAGCCATGATGAAGCTTGATTGTGAGCAAAATGTGTTGCCTGCTTTTAAATGAAGAAATTATGAATAAAGGATTTATTCAAATGAATTTGGCTGAAATTGACTTCTAAATTTCAATTGTTGGACTGATTGTTTGAAAGAAGTTTTTGAAGTCGATCTAATATATGTATTGCCTCTCTGCTTTGGTATATAATCTCTGTTGTTAGCTTGTTTGGTAGCCAACCTATAGAGGTGACCAACAATCCTATGTACATAAGGGAACATACTGGTAGTGGGGAACTTGATCCTTAGCTTCCTAGGTTGTTTATGAGTTACCATAGTCAACACCTTCTAGGTCTGACTAGGTCTAGGTCAAACTCTGCACTAGGAAATCTCCTTACCCTAAATGTATCTATGACTGTTGATTATATATCTCTGGCAGAACCTGAATTGTAAAAGTGCCTCATGTTAACAAGCTAGCATCTAACTGCTTTTTGTACTTGTTAGATGAAATGTACTTGGTTATGATAGAGTGCCACGTTAAAACAGCCTATATAATTATCTAATACTACGTAGTGTATTGCAATATGAAGCAAACATTGCATGTACCATTACTACAACCTGGTATAATGTGTTTACTTTGTGTTGCAAAGGTTAATCCATTATCCTGCACAATGCTTAGAACAAACATATCACATGCATCCAGTAGAGCACAAGGGACTCATCAAAGCATGCGCCTCCAAGCAATACCAAACAAAACATCCAGCAAAATACACTGGGGACAACACAGTTCATGCATTCAACACAACACATTTATGCTATATAGTCAGCTAGAGCACTTACCACTGAGATACATCCCACAATATATTCTGACAAAAATATTAGGCAAGCTCCCCTTTGTACATTTAACAAACACAAATAAGCCACATAGTCAACATTACAGGGTTCTGAAAAACACTTACCCCCAAGGTACTCAACAGATAATTATCCAATAAAATTCAATTGACAGATTTTTGAAAATTCCATTTAACACTGCATAGATATGTCAATAGGTTGTCTATTATTGTGCTTCCTACAGTACTCCTACAAGACACACCACACACAGATGCAGGGTTATCTATGACACAGATATGCCCACCTCATTACAGGAATGTTTTTGAAACTAAAGGGCATATTTATCAAAAAATCACGCAGCTCAGCAAGCCACCTTGCTGCGCTGTGTGATAGGGAAATGTTAGAAATGGGATCGCTGGTTGGCTAAGGCTTGCGCCAAAGCCAGGCAGAGACCACCACTCTAGTCAGGGCAAGAGAGTTACACGCCAAAGAAAACCCCTGCTCACCCCCTTGGTAGCTTGGCACGAGCAGTCAGGCTTATCCCGGAGGCCATGTGTAAAGCTCGCACACAGCAACAACATACCAGGCACACCACAAAAATGAACTCCATACAAGTTTATATCAAAAATAGCCTTTCTATTCTCATAACACATTAGAATAGTAGTCACATCATATACATTGTGCCACCTAGCACTAGGTAATATCTACAAGGGATTATGTACACCTGACAGGGCCAACTGGACCACTGTAGGGAACCGTCACAAAGTGAACTTAGTAAAAGTAGGACATCACATAAACATACAATCAGTAATCACTGGTAACCACTGTACTCAGCATCATCCTGTAACATAAACCACATTAGGCACAGTATCACATTTAGGCGTGAATTACATTCTGCGCCAACCTCACCATCATAAACACATTATGCAATCATCTCATTGGTCTAAACGCATTAGACCCCAACCTCCTAAGCATAACTCACATTAGGAGTAAAACTCACAGTAGGAAATAACCTCACCAGCATAATCACATTACGAACATAATCTCATCCCTAAACCACAGTAGGGAATAACTCAAACATAACACATATGCAAAACCTCATAATCATAAAACCACATTAGAGGCATAAAACAGGGTGCGTAAATCATACTATATAAATCAAATTTCCTAGCACCACATAAATCACAGTAGGGCCTGGCGCCCTATAAATCTAACAGCCCCCCTGACCAACAGGCCTTCTCAAAAGGGGCTCAAATGTCCTGTGTCCAAAATGTTAGGGCGCGCTGCCAATGCAGCAATATCCAAAAGCGCATCATTGCGCTGGGGCAGGAGTGTATCTCACTCCTATCTCTCACAAAGGTGTCCCCAAAGAATTGTGGCCTAAATGTGGCAGCCGGCACTAAGTGCTGAGCAGCTGTAAAGCACATAAGGCCTGGCACCACTGTGCCCTCTTGTGCAAATGGGCGCCAAACGTTGCAGCTACCCGCGCTTGTGCGGCGCAGCTGAGAACAGAGTGAAGGGGCCCGAGCACGTCTGTGCCTTCGGGGCCTCACTGGGGTTCTCTTAAATAATGTGTGTGTGTTTGTACTTATATAGCGCACAGCTACCCCATTTCGGGGTTTCCCGGTGCTGTAATCATACCGCTAGGGAACCCTTCCTGGCTTTTCCCTGTGAAATGTCCACTCCTGGGCATCCCCAGGGTGAAGCCAGGCATCCCAGCGCTGTTGGGGCCGTTGTGGAGATTAAGCAACCTATTGCCCAGAGATGCAGCGTGGGACCCATGATTAGAATAGGGACCGAGGTGAGAAATCAGGTCCGAGGAATTATGAGCCCAAGACCCGCCGAGGCGGGAATTGAACCCTGGTCCCGGGCCAGACCTCTGCATCAGGGTCTGCCGCTCTAACCATTGAGCCACACTTCTCCATAATATTGCCCCCATCAGTGCAGCTGCTCACTGTCAGGTGGGACAGCTGGGAAAATCGCCAAGACAAAGGACCTGGGCACCCCTGGGCACTCTAAGAACAAATACCACCCACTTTGGAGTGGCCTGCCCTCTGGTGGGGCCGCTTGGACTCGGGGCCTCGATCGTCACCACTCCCCCTTCGAGCCCTCACTCACCGGCTTTGGGGGCAGGACTCCTCCGGCCTCAGCTTCATCCGGTCCCCCTTCTGGGACCGGGACTTCATGATGGAGCCCGCAAGGCTCCTGGCAGCCTGCGGCTCTCAGCACACCATGCGGCACTCTCCCTCTGGACTTGGGAGCCCCGCCGATCAGCCGCACTACCACGGGCAGCCTCCTGTCGGCCAGCTGCAGCACTTCTCCTCTGGTTGGCCAGTGCGGGGTGGGCTTTCCTACACGCGGGGCTCTCCTTTCCACATGGGAGACCTATGTCACCGGACTTCCTCCTCTCAGGCACGCAACAGGCCCCGCCCACATCCCAGGCAAGGTTGCCTGACTTCTGGGTCGCGCTGAGAGTGGCCCGGAGAGAAATTCTTTAGCGGCTCGGGCAGCAGCGGTGAAACACAGGGTGGGCTCCCACCTCCATTAAAACAATGGCGGGATGGGCACCCGCCTAAAATACATGTATAAGCGGGGTGGGCACCCGCAAAAGGCATGAAGCAGCGGGGTGGTCTCCCACTGCCAAAAATAGGCAGAAGTGCGGAGGCGGCAAAACGCAGCCAAAATACACATAAAGCAGGGTGGGAACCCGCTCCCAAGACATCATGGGGGAATCCCTACGGTGGGGATTCCCTCTCCAAAGGGCAAGAGCTCAGCGCTGTGCAGCCCACGCTTTTTCTCTTCAGAGGAAATGAAAATAAAAGCACTCACAAGGTGCTAGATGCAGCCAAAAGTCCTGGAGGCTGGAAAGGAGCAAAATGGTCCCTGTGGCATAGCTGGGCCCAGGGAGGCCAGCACACAGGGCCGTCCAGCAGGGAGGTAAGCCACCATGGCAGTTCCTCCTGCGCCCCAGCAGCAGCAAGCCCCTCAGCAAGTCACGAACAGCACAGGACCTGAGCAACATCATGGGGTCACAACCCCTACTTTTATACACCCTTTCTCCTTTGTCTACAGTGCAGGGAATGGGGAACCAGATGCAACTGGTTCAGGGGGGATTTGGAGCACTTTGTTTTGCAAGCTCCTCTTCCCCTTAGTCAGGTGGGGGCTCGTCATCAGACACACCTCAGGGGGCGGAGCCAGCATTCACCAGGGAAGACACCAGCCTATTCAGAGTCAGAGGATTACCCCTCCCACTACTCTTAGCCCAGGTGTCCCATTCAGCCTAGCACTGACTCACCCTGCCCCTCCTGGAGTCAGCCACACCTCTCAGCTCCTGTCACTCACAAGCCAGACATGCAATTCACATCAGGCAGACAGACACATGCACACAGAAATGCCAACTTCTAAAAGTGGCATTTCTCCACCAGTCATCATAAATCTGCGCACACCATTGCGCAGCATTTATTCTCACGAGTTCATACATACTAAACTCGACCATGCGCTCCTTTCATACCAGGAATTACCATGGACACACTTATCCCCAATGCATTCCTATGGGAGGGCAGGCCATTTTCACCAAATGTGCACAGAGAACTCACACACTTTACACGGGACCACAGTGCTGAAGTGCCTAGAGGCCTAAAACCACCAACACTATGTCAGACTTTAAGGCAAAAAGTTTAGGGGTGAACCTGTCAAAAAGGGCCAAGTCCAACAGGAAAGATCAGGAATGTGTCATATTTACAATAATACTGGGCATTCCTGTCTTTTTCCTGTACTGGCGCACAAAGTGCTGCCTAACACCAATGCAGACACTCTTGTACTATGGTGCAAGGGTGCTTGCGTTGTAAGCAGGTTTGGTTTTGTGCAGGAAGAGACACTTTCCTGCACAAAAACAGTCTTCTGAGGCATGTTCCTCTTTCTATCTGTGCTACATACAAAGATGAAGTAATGAGGAGAAATAAGAATATTTCTCCTTGTTACGCCTCACCTGGGGAGGCGCAGCATTTTGACCCATTCCCAGGTCTACCAGGTCTCAATCTGGGAATGCACCAACATCTGCCCTGGGTAGAGTAATACAAGGCAGTGGTTTGCATTGCCTTGAGTTCTGTTATTCTAGATTTATCAAGCCAGGCAAGGTGACCTTGGATGAATTAATAAATCTAACTTAAGAGTTATGTCTCTCTTGCACCCCATTGCGCTTTGAAAGAACGAAGCAACTCTTTAATAAATATGCCCCTAAATTTCCCAAATCCAGTTTCAGTGATTTCATGTTCAGATTATCTACTGGGTATTGTAATTTTATCTACTCATATCTGAGCAAGGAAATTGTAAAGACTTGTGCTATGGAAAGTTCTAAAGCCTGGCAACTCAGTCTCATATTTGCAATTTGTTTTAGACGAATGCTGAATCCCGCTAGACAGTAAAAGTATTAAGTTAGTAAATTAAAGCTCCCAAAATAAATCTCTACAATATAGACATTTTAGATAGACAAACTTTACGTGAAACACTTTACTACCTGCAAAAAACAACTTGTCTCTAAAATTATACATCTTAGAAAATAAATACATTAATAATGTAATACTGAACATACCACCTTACATTTACAGAATGCACTGAAAATACAAATAAATACCCCCTCTTCCCCAGTTCAGTATAGCAGGTTCAATGGCAATCATGTTAGACTACACTAAAAGCATGCCAGAAGGTCAAAAGTTCAAAAGACAAGTCAGCTGTACAGTGGAGGTAAAAGTAACATTAGACTATCCACACATTTTCTGCTAGACACTGTAGACCAATAACAGACAACACAACAGTCATCACTCCATTTTATCAATAGGAAGTAGTATTCAAATTGATATCACTGACTAGATTTGTTCTCATTCTGCTCCTGACTCCTACTGTGCTCTACTCCTCATACTAGCAGGATCTTTCATGTGTAGATGGGTAAGCCACAGCTTTGTCGACTGGGCCAGAGAGTATGCCAAAAATTGTGGAATTGACAGGCATCTGAGATTTTTTCAAGTGGACATTACTTGGATAGGCCACCAAGGTGTGAAATGACATCAACAGCTGCCCATGATTGAAAGCATGTAGAATTGTGAGTACCCTGACCTCATGATTGTGCACTGTGGTGGAACCGACTTAGGCAAAATCATTAGAGTTGGACTTGAAATTCAAATGAAGGAGATCTTAACACAGTTGATCTTTCTATTTCCTTACAGAGCCTGTGTGTATTCCAACATATGCCAACAGCAAAAGTGGCAGTGGTCAATTGAGTTTGTCCAAAAGTAGAGAAAACCAGAGAACTTGTCAACAAAACAGTTTCAGCATTTCTCTGTGACCATGGCTTGGCATCAATATATCATAATAACATTTGTTTTGACATGCCAGATGTCTACCGTTATGAAGGAGTGCATTTTATACTAAAAGGGAACATCATCTTCCTTAGTAACATCAGGGAGTGCTTCCAGTTCCACATCTAAGTGCACTCTGTGCACCATTGGAACAACGGCTCTTCTCAGAGCCACCCTTCCAACCAATATTACATTTTTCTTCATTTACATTCAGTTTTTAAATAGAATTTTAACACCCATGTGAAGACCGCAGGAGCAAATAAATGGACACTTTTTGTGCACATTTATCCTACTCACAAAAGAGGACACTTTTTTTCTGAACCACACACACCACCGAAATACCTTTTTAATGCAACATAACACAACATGAGTTGTAGGGTGTGGGAATGGCATAGTTTCTCCCCACAGACTACTTTCCAGGGCAACTATTGTGCATTGTAGGGTGTGAGGAGGGAGGGACCTCTGCATATACCAGTCATCATGAAGACACATGTGCGCTATAGGGTATGCGGAGGGATACTCTCTCCATACAGACCACTCCCTAGGGTGATAGTTGTGCACTGTGAGGTGTGTGAAAGGAGTCGTTTCTCTGCTACAGACCACTCCCCAAGGCAACGGGCATGTGCTGTAGGGTGTGGTGAAGGAGTGCTCTCTCTGCACCGAGCAGTACCCAAAGCGACAGTCATGCATTGTGGAGTGTGTGGTTGGAGGGCCCTTTCTGCACTTACCTCTACCCAAGGTGACAGGAATGTTGTAGGGTATGTGGAGGGTGTGGTTTCTCCACATAGTCCACTCTCCAGGGCAACAAGTGTGCAATATAGTGTGTGAGGAGGGAGTGGTCTCCCTGCACAGACCACTCCTTAGGGTGATGTTTGTGTGAAATGAAATGAAATGAAATGAAATGAATGAATGAAATGAAATGAAATGAAAGGGGATTTATAAAGCGCGACTGCTGCCCTAAGGCGTCCAAGCGCTAAGTAGAGAAACTGATTCACTGAGGTGGTAGCTAAGGGAGAAAGGAGTAGAATTAGTTTCTGAACAGGAAAGTTTTTAATTCCTTGCGGAAGGAAGGGAGGCTGGGATTGGATCTCAGGGATAGAGGAAGAGAGTTCCATAGTTTGGCGGCATTGAAGGTGAAGGTCCTGCCTCCTGCTCTTGACCTCTTAATTCTGGGTACTGTGGCTAGAAAGGCATAGGTCGAGCGCAGCAGTTTCCCGGGGAGGTAGGGAGTGAGAAGAGAGTGATTGATCTCCGGATTTGCTCTGTGAAATGCTTGATGGGATATGCATAGGGTTTTGTATTTTATTCTTTCCCTTACCGGGAGCCAGTGGAGTGATCGGATACCCATTTTGGCAGATTCTTTTCTCGGTATCTTAAGTAGAGTACGTGCCGCACAGTTCTGAATTCGCTGTAGTTTTTGCAGCACGTATTCAGGGGCTCCCAAATAGAGAGCATTATTGAAGTCTATCCGAGATTGGATGAGACCCTGAATGACCACCTGTTGAGCTTCGAAGGGTAGGAGGGGCAGAATTTTTCTCAGCATACGAATGATACCAAAACACGTTGCTGAGGTTTTGGTAGCCTGGGTATTCAGAGTGAGTGATTTGTCAAGCCACACTCCCAGGCTTTTGATGTTGTCCTTCGGAGTAGGAGGTGGGCCTAAACTAAGGGGCCATAGCCGGTCAAAGGCAGTGAGGGTGGGGGGGCCGAGGAGCATGACCTCGGTTTTATCCCCATTTAATTTTAGCGAGGATGCTGTCATCCTGTGCTGTCATCCATGTGCTGTAGGGTATTGGGAGGGAGTGGATTCTCTACACAGACCACTCCCCAGGGCAGTAGGCATGCACTGAGAGGTGTGGGAGGGAGTGGCTGCTCTACACAAACCACTCCCCATGGTGACAATTGTTCCCTTAAGGATTTGGGGGGGAAGTGGTTTCTCCACGCACACCTCTCCTGAGGGGGATGGGCATGCAATATAGTGTGTGGGAAAGGAGTGGTTGGTCCATACAGCCCACTTTCCAAGGCAACAGTGGTGCTCTGTTGTGGCTTCACCACGCATACCATTCCTCAGTGTCGTGCTTTGTAGGACGTGGGGATGGTGGTGCCCTCTCTGCACAGACCACTCCCCAGGGTGATAGGCATGCTCTGTAGTGTGTGAAGAGTTAGTTTTTTCTCTCCAAAGATTGTTCTCTGTGGTGATTAGAGTGCGCTGTTGCACATGGAGAGGGAGTGACATTGTCCGAACACACCACTCCCCACAGTGACATAAGTGCACCTTGGGGTGTTCTTGCTAGACCTTAGCACGGAATGTATGCCTGCAGGTGGCTTGAGGGAATCTGCACTGTCTCTTGCACTCCAGTGAGCCACTGAAGACTTGCAAAACCCTATTTATGTTTTTCTGGACTTTTGGATGGTGGACCCCTAGCCCCACAGATGGTCTAGGGGTGACAGTACTTCTAACCCACCCCTTATGCAATTTTTCATTTCATTTTTCATGGCAAGGGGACGGTGAAATGGCCACCTCAACATTTCTCTTTATGTTGCAGCCAGCCAATCAGAGCATGAGCTCCTGAGGGAGTTTGCAAGATTTTTTTACTCCCACAAGAGCAAGACAGCTGACGGGGGAAAACACATCTAGGCCAATCAGATTGCTCTAACATTTAAAGCTGTATGATGACAGGAGTCTTGTGAGCCTCTTGCGAACCCAACCACCCAAGTATACAAAGTTTTTTAGCTTTAAATTCCCAAGAACTAATGAACAGTTATACACCAAATTACAAAAAAGCATGCATTCTACACCAAGCTTTTTGCCAAATTTGGTGTAACTCCATTCAGCCATTTTGGTGCTATTGCCGGTCAATTTCCCTATGGAAAAATGAATGGGAATATGTATTCTTGGACCCCACTTTTTCCTGGCCCCTGCTGGATGGACCATGGTGAAACTTTTAAGGAAGCAGCTGAGGTGGATAGGCTTTCTTTGTTATTAGCAAACTAAAAATATATATATCCCAAGGTAATTGAGTTCTAACTATAACTACCAAGTGGCAGAAGACATTGTGTGATATATACATATATTAAACATAATTACTTCTTAATCTGTTGCACTCTGTGCTTGAAGAGTATCAAGAGGAATTCCTAAATGAATTTGGTTTGACCTCATTGTTTAAAACTTTTACACTTGTTTTTATGCAGACTCTTGACCCTGCTAGTTCAATTGGGGGGAGTATTCATTTTGCCAGCTATCATGAGCAGGCTATTCTCTAGATGTGATTTTGTGTTGTTGCCAGTCTAACTGTTATGAGGAAGGTGCGAACTGAGTGGAAGACTAGGCATATGAATAGACCCAGGCTGCTGCACAGACACACTCCTATTCAGACATAATTACTTCTTAATCTGTTGCATGGTGCACTGTAGGAGTCTTAAGAGCAATTATTGCATTAATTTGGTTTAACCTCATTGCTCACTGTTTAAAGCTTTTACATTTGTTTTTATGCTCATTTGTACGCTGACTGTCAACCCTGCTCGTTCTATTGGGGCAAGTATTCATTTTGGCAGCCATCATGAGCAGGCCATTGTCTAGATGCCATTTTGTGTTGGTTGGTGGTCTAGTAGTTAAGAGGGAGATGGGAGCTGAAGGGAAGTATGGCATATGAATAGATCCATGGCACAGAGGCTCAGGAGGAACCCCACTGGTACGCCAATGGCACCCCAGAGGCAAGCCTGTCTGTGCCCATTCCACATCCAGCGCAATCCCTCCTGTCTGTTTGGAATCTGACATTTTTTCATCATTGCTGTCTCATCCGCCCAGTGTTGGCAACTTGGTAAGCTGGCATGGTGCAAAGCGGATTTGGATACTTCAAAAGTTGTGGGCACTCTCTCTCGTGCTTAAAGTGTAAATGTGTTCTCTATTTGGAAATGGGCAGCCTTTTACATGAAGATCAGGCTTCATGTGTTTTAACTGCTTTTCGCCCTTTATAGATTACACAGATTCCTGGGAATCATTCTCTTTTTGCTGACCTTATGAATATATGCCCTCTTCCTAGGAATGCCCAAGAAATCTTTGTCTTTCCAGCTGAATGACACTTTGACTTTTTGTTTCTTACTGTGACATGGCTCCTCTGATGTGACAGAACAGAGGCCAAAGGTGGTGGTTTGGCTATTATTTTTTGGGATTCATTCCAGTATATGATTTTTGACGTAGTAAGATTAAAGGGAACAGAGGCCACGAGTTTAAAATTAAGCTAGTCTTGTTCCTTTGCTTGGACTTTGAGCTATCATCCTTCAGTACCTTGTCTAACATTCCTGAGCTTTTTAGGTGATGCCCTCTCTCCTCATAATCACAATACTCTAATTTTACAGTGCTAGGGAATTTTAATTGTTTCATTAATTATATTCAGAACCTAGACGCCAAGGGACTGATTAGGACTTTGGTGGTGTGGTGCCGAGTCCACCCCGTCACTGTACCTCCAAAGTCATTGTCGGGCCGCCCGACAGATTATGACTGTAACTTGTGTCTGGCAGGCCTTTGATTTGACATTCCCATGGCAGTGCCCTGAAAATGGGCACCGCAATGGGAATGCCAAAAAGAGGTCCTGCATGGAATGGACTGTAAAGTCCATGCCAAACAGGAACTGGTGTGCATGCACACAGGGCAGCACATGTTGTGCCCCCCGTGTGCATCCACATGGCGCAGGGGCACAAAGGGACCCTGAAGCGGTTTCCATAGTGGTTGAACCACCATAAAAACCCTAGCAGAGAGTAAATTTGTAATATGCTTGTCAGTACCGCTACAGTCGCACCAAGCATATTACTGCCTACTGACCGCCGCAACACCTCCAGGGTATGGCGGATTCCTGGCACCTGCGGCATATCAATGGCAATCCAACTGCCCTCATTGTAATAGGGGAGCCGGGAGACCGCCACGCCTCCACGAGTCTGACGGTCCGTGGACTGCCAGACTCGTATTTAAGAGCTAAGAGTTTATTTGACAACTTAACCATTCTTGATCATTCTCAGAAAGTAGCTGGTATTACCCATTCTTTTTTACAAATCATCCTTCGTTGTTTCCCAGCAAGCCTGAAGTACAAGCGTGGTGGGATCATATGCTTATCCCTTTTAATATATAAGTAGAACCTCACAGATTCATTAATAGACCAACGGACATAAGGAGTACGTGTACAAGCAAGTGGGGCAAATATAATGCTCACTCTGGTTAGCCATTTGTCATGCTCTTCTGCATGTCTCACAAGAAACATAACTAAGGATCTGACACTGTTTAATGGCTGGGGTGCTGATTCCATTGATGACTTAACTCCATTAGATGGCCCAGGGCTGCGAACTTTCAGCCCCCGCTGTGCCATGGTTTTCCGCAGTAATGCCTCAGGAGAGTTAATATGCAATCAGGCCAAAAGAAAGTGGACATCTCATTATGGACCTGAAGTTAAGGCCACATATAAATAAATTAGCCTTAAAATGGTACCATAAACTGATAAAGGATACCAAAAAGGCTTATTTTACTTCAGTAATTGAAGTGGCAAATAAATACCCCAAGAAGGTTACCCAGACCGCTTAAACTCAACCTGAAGCCTCTACGATGGATTATTTACTCTCCTAAACATTTTACGACGACAGTCTCTCTAAATCTTTTGAGGAGAAAAATAGGTTTAGCTAACAACATTGAAGAGCTTGCTCTCCCTAAAGGCCCTTCACAAGGCACTTCATTATCTGAATACATATTGGCAGATTTTCATTCTATTTCTCATAATCAATTAAAAAATGCTATTCTTCTATGCAAATCTGGTTCCCCTTTGGATTGGTGCATTTTGGCTGTATTTGCCATTGTTAAACTGTCACTGGTAAAAACATCTATGGATCCTAGTATGCTTTCCAATTTTAGGCCTGTATCCCTAATTCCTGCTCTTACTAAAATGCAAAATAATGGCCCTCTTCGAAAATGTAAGATGCTTCATCTTTTTCAGTACGGGTTCAGGCCCAGGCACACCACTGAATTTGCCCTTTTTTAGATGTTGGAAACAATAAAAGTCACTCTGGATAATGGTCAGATTGCTGTGCTTATACCTTTGGACCTGTCAGCAGCATTCAGCACTGTGTCACACACTGTACTTCTTCATCATCTCACGGTTTTTTTCAGCATTCCACTTAACAGCATCAAAATATATTTTCAACCGCTTTATGCACTATAACACTCAAAGGATCTTCCAATGTTCATCTGCTTTGAATTACTCATTATAGTGATGGTAGTGATGGCTCATGGTAGTGATGGCTTCCCCACAGAATTCAATGAGGAGTATGCAGAGGAGCTAGCACCTGTGGTATTGGCAGTGGAGGTTTCTGTCCAAGGGCTTTGAGCTCCACCCCTTTTACATTTACAGTAAAAACTTTCCAACCATAGCAATGCCTAGTATGTTTTCATTTTAAAAAGAAATAAACACTTGGAAGTTGCTAGAATTGGGGGCACTGTCTGCCCCACTCACTGTGTTGCTTCTGTGAATGATAACAACACACACACACGAATCACAGCAATTGTGTTGCTCCCCCTGAGCAAGCTTGAAGTCTTAGTATTTGCCGGGCTGAGAATCTCTCATCCCTTTGGCCCGTGAGGTCATCAGCTCAGGAAAGACTGAGGGTCAAGGCCTAGTCTCTACCCCCTGATGCCGTGGAGTAAAAGTTAGCCCTGGGCGTTTCGGATGCAAGCCCTGTAGAGCTTACCTTCCATGTCAATCAGGGAGTGGAGAGCATTGTCAACCCATCCTTTCCCAACACATCACAGGGTGGGGTGGGACCACCCTGTAAGGAGTTGGGAAATTGTGTGGTAACTGGCTCCAGGCAGGAAGGCAATAAAATGAATCTGCACAGACTCGACTTGTGGTGAGAGAGACACTCGATTTGGAGGCCATTTTAGCTGCAGTGTGTGTCTGAGTGTTTAGACACATGATTTACTGCAGTATGCAGACAATGTTGGCAGTGTCCTTGCACAGAGCACTGCAGGTTTGTGTGGTGACTCCAACTTGTGGACGTCGTATGTGTCTGTTAATGAGTCAGCAGAGTAAGGTAAAAAAAGCTGCGGGTCCAGACCCATTTTGGTTTTGTTGTAATTGGGCTATTTTAGGCTAGGGTCTACTGTTTGGTCCTACTGGGATAGAGCTGAGTGAGAGTACAGCGAGCAGGTGCACTGGTGGCAGGGTTGGTGTAAAACAGCCCGGTCTGAGACTGCAGGGGGCAGAGAGATGTGCCCAGACCTAGAGACTAACACACAGGCCGGACTGGTTAACTGTTGATGCGCAGACACAGGAGAAGGGGACATACCTCCTCTGGGTCTGGCTGCCGGGGGTTTGAAGAGCCCGGCCTTTATTTTTCCTGCCATTGTGGGCAGATGTCAGCAACTTCAAAGTGCGCAGCGACATTGACGCTGTATATTAAAGGGCTCTCTTCACCTAGTCTTGTTGTTGGCTGAGCACCTTTTCATCGGAGTGCACTGCGTCATACCTGCACACTCACTTAGCTTAGGAGCTGAGGCCAAGCATAGCTGCAAGGGCTGTCCTGGTATGACCATCACCAAAATGTAGGAGCACATCACACAGGGGTCCATCCTCAGCTGTTTTTGACTGTGCCCGCACCAAGAGGGTGCAAAGCGCCTTACAAGGTGACACTGTCTAGCTAAGGCCTCTGCTGAAGATGTGAGGCTAGTCCCAGTGCAAAACACCTTACAGAATGCAGAGGATGAGGCCGGTCAGTCCCAGTGCAAAGTGCCTTACAGAGAGTTGAGGATGTGAGGCAAGTCCCAGTGCAAAGCGCCTTACAGAGTGCTGAGGATATGAGGCCAGTCCCAGTTCACTAGCAATGAGTAGGATACCTTAGAAAATCTTTATTAACTTGGAAGAATCTTGGGGAGGGAAACAGAAAATGCCTTTAGTTACTCTCTTCCCTACTGATCGAGAACATTATTTAAAGTTGTCGCATTGTCGGCCTGATATGAAACATTTAGCCAGTTCTGGATTTTGGTTACGAAAAAAAAAAGTCAGGACTGACTGATAATCTTTCATGTCACAGAATGGGGAGTTTGCAGTTCTTCAAGTGACGTGTAACTGGCGAAGTCTGAGTCCACTAGAATTAACATGGTTTAGTAAAATTAGAGAGATGCCCAGCAGGGGATGGTGCAAGTCCGGTCCATGAAGGGGGCGCGTTGGATCACTCAATCAATCAATCAATCATTCAGGGAAATTTGAAGCGCCCTACTCACCTGTGAGGGTTTCAAGGTGCTGGGGGGGGAGTAGCTCCGGTTAGTCAAAGAGTCAGGTCTTGAGGGTCTTCCTGAAGAATTGCAGCGTGGGGTTGCATCTTAGGTAGATCAGGTGTTCATTCCAGGTCTTGGCCATGATGTAGGAGAAGGTTCTTCCACCTGTTCTTGCTCGACGGATGCGCTTGGGTTCGGCGAGGGCGAGGTCGGCAGATCAGGTGTTTCTCTATATATGGAATGAGATTCTATCGTTGAGATATTGGATGGGTCAGCGGTGGAATAGGCGTGCTCTCACGAGGAGCTCTGGTAATGATGAAGAGCTCAGCTCGGACACTGGTATACTGATGGATGAGGGCAGTGCTGAGAACCCCTTTTCGAGGTGCAAAAAGTAGTTCCGGGAGATATTACACGCCAACAAGGTGCCGGCTCCTAGTCTCACAGATAGCCAGAGCTGCATATAAGGTGCACAGCCCCTAATGACTGGAATAGTGTACGTGAGAGAGCAGCAATAGCCCTGCTGTCCAGGGCTTGCTTGAGTTATAAGGGCTGATTCACACTCTAATTTGTCAAATCGGTGTAATGTAATCTGAAAGATACGTTTGAGGCTTGATTCTCTGAGACTGTTGTAAAAGGATAACTCTGCTGTCTAACTTTTAATTAATATGTCATTAGGAGGGACTGTATAAATGGCAAAACCTTTTTTTACAGAATACCAAATGTTTGGTTCCCTGCGAATTTTGGAAAGTTTAGAAACTGTTCTATGTGTAGTACATTTAGGAAATTTCCTATAGTTTCTGAAAACGTTCTAAAGAACCCATAGATTTTTACCTGAACTATGAGAGCGAGCAAGAGCCCGCAAAAGCTTCAGAAATAAAGGAGGTAGGACGGTGGCCAGGGAGAAGGGCCGACACAGCAGCAAGAACAAAGGCTAAGAACACAGTTGGCACTCACTGAGTTACTAATTTATTGAAATGCCAGCTGGAGTTGCAGATAGGCTGAGGTGTGTGCACTTGCATAGGGAGTTTTGAGGCAATGATGCGCGGCTATAAACTGTCACGCCTGAAGTTTCTTTTCTATCCACTATTAGTGAACGTGCCAAGCACTTGCATGCACTTAGTGGCATAAAGGCTCAGGTGGGGTGTTAGGCACGGTGTAGGCCGGTGCAAACTAATGCTTTAAATGGAGTTATAGAAGTACACGTCCTCACTACTTAGAGTACCTGTTTGCTGCTGAGACATGCTGGTACTGTCCCATTAAATGTATCGCAACAGTGCTGAGAAGTGCAGATACTCTCTGCTTCAAATTAAAAAAGTGCAGGTACTCAGTACCAAAGAATATCTGCCCATTTAAAGAACTGGTGCAAATACTCTTGGGTCAAAACATATAGACTGACAAGATTTATATTAGGGGCAGATATCTTGACATAACAGGGCTGAGAGAACATTTGCGGGTGAGTGAGACTGATGCCCAACACATTTCAACAAGCAGTCTTTCTAAGCATTCAGGAACGTTGAAGATAAATGAATACAGTGAGAGAAATTTGAAGTGGTCTGTTTGGTTATTTTTGGCCAAAATGGGAGCCAGTGTTTCTACAGATATGTGTAACCTTAGGGATAGATCTCATGTGTGAGTCTTAAATCTGCACATTCTGTTTAACCAAAGGCATAGCTTTGCTCTATGATTTGTGCGTCTTTATGAGCTGTATTACAATCAGGTTGCTTTCTATGGCATGAACCTGTAAGATCTCTCTATCCCGAGTTATAGTTCTGCTGTTGGAGGCATTGCTCTGTAGGATGTAATAAAATGCTTCTCTTTCAGTTTCTTGAAAGTAAGATCTGTGCAACATATCAGGTAGGTCTGCTTTCTGAGATACAAGCATGCACTATCTGTGTATCCTGAAGGATTGCACTGCTATTTGAGACACCAGCCTGTAGGAACTTTGTAGATCTATTTTCCAAGGCAAGACATTCGGTGATCTCTGTAAATAGAGGTATGATTATGCATAACATTGCCTGATAAAAGCCTGTGTAATCTAAGGAATAGCTCAACTGTAAGAGGACTGAGACTAAGATCTCTGGAAACCAACGGATAGCACTAAAGTCAATATAATAAGTGATAGTTGCTCCATTGTGCACATATTGTGGTCAAGTCTAGGGCGAAATGTATTCACACCAAATGAGACATCTGATATGGAAAGGTCCATGTACCGTATATCTGACTGAAATTAGCACAGTCTCTTTTCCAGTTCTCATTAATAAATGCTGCTCTAGTTTCATCCAAGCTGCCTGGTTCTGGTACCAGTCGAAGATCTTGTTTAAGGCTAGTGGGCATGGCCTGTGCTGGTTGATTAATACAATCAGTTCTGGTCTTGTGAATACTGGAATACTTGAGCCCATGTGAGGAAGTATATATGGCCATTGGTTGTTTCATAGAGCATATTTGTACCCAGTTATATGCCTGAATCAGTTCTCAATAAAATAACTTGTTCTGCATTCGTTCTGGTTCATGGTTGTGTTATTTATCCTTTACTGTGGTTGGGTTTTAAGCATGTATAGCATTTGGGTATCACTGTTAATTCTTCTGAACAGTGTTTTCGATCTCGTCAACTCACTCCATCCAGGTAGTGATAATGCATTTTGTTCACATGTAAGTACCATAAAAAATGCAGCTTTTTATCTCGTTTTTGTTAAATATGATTTGCACAGGAAATGGCAAATTACCTCCTGAAACATGCCGTGCCTAGTCTCGCCCCCCCCCCCATTACCCCGGGCCCGAGCCCAGCCATACCACTCTCAAACGTCACCAGCTGCCACTGATCACCAATCACAAACGTCACCAGCTGCCACTCATTATTGGAGATTTGTGAAAAGGTCTATAAAGTAGGAAAACCCCCATTGACTGTGAAAGAAGCCATAGTAACAACTCTCCTTAAGCCAGACAAAACTCCACAACAAGTGTGACTCTTATCACCCCTCTTTCTTATTCATGTGGACAGTAAGATCCTGGCCAAAATACTAGTGAATAGGCTGCTTCCCTTGATGCCCCGACTGGTCCGGCCGGATCAATCTAGTTCCATCACGGGTCAATCCACTGCTGACTGTCTTAAATCACTATTAGCTTTCATGGATCAGTTAAACACTGATATGAAGGAAGTACCCACTTTTTTGGATGCTGCTAAGGCATTTGACATTGTTGAATGGTTGTTCTTACTGGGAGTATTGGACAGAATGGGTATTTTGTGAAATGACTCATGCTCATTTATACAGTTCACTTAGCCCAGATACAGGATAATGGTGGGATGTTTCCTGCATTCCAGATCAACAGAGGGATGCAGCAGGGCTTCCATTTGTCCTCCTAGTGGAGGAGCCTCTGGCCTGTGCCCTTTGGGAGTTTCACTGTAGGCGTGGGATTAACATTGGTCTTCGTTATACGATGTTGTCGATGTATGCAGACGAAGCCATGCTAGTGGTCCGGAACCATGAAGTAAACTTATGCCTCATCATTGATAAAGTTTTGCAGTATGGTTGCTGGTCAAGACTGCAGATCAGTTGGTCGAAGTACATTATGGTACCCCTGAAGGGAGCCGCAACACGTCCTAACATCTCCTACCCCCTGCAATGGCAAAAGGGATCTGCTAAATATCTAGGCATATTAGATGATATGGATATCCTTACTATCCTTCGGGAGAATTATGGTACATATATGGAGGTGCTAATCATTGGATCATCCTACCATTGTCATCTGGGGCAAGATAGCCTCGATGTAAATGGGGATATTACCTAAACTCTTATAACTGTTCCAAAACATACCAATTCCATTAAATAAGGTGTTCTTTACTCAGCTGAACTCCCCTCATTATTAGCATGGGAAGGCAAACTCCCCAGGCTCAGCTGGCACAGATTGGAGCTACCATATAGAAGGGGAGGTTTTCCAGCACTGCATTTTGGAGTGTACTACCTGGTGGTAGAGGTGCATTTATGCACCACTAGATACATAACATCTGACATGCCCTGCACATTATTCTCGTACAGGGATAGATTCATCCACTTCCAATACAATCTGCTCCATACCCTCAATTTACCTGACCCACACGCAAAATGCATGCGGTGAGATGCACTACATCGTTGCTGACTAGACTGGCTTCACTGTACAATGTCTTGCTGCCTAACTCACCCCATATACCCATTGTACATTTCCCCTTGCTCCAACTAGACCGTTCCTCTGTGCTGCGGACCTGCCTTGGTAGAAAATAAATCACCACACTAAAACCTATTCACAAAGGATACATTTAAAACATCAGAATTACTTTAAAGAAATGTGCCCACGCCCTGGTAAATGTGATCACATATAGTAAGCTCTCTCATGAAGCTCGCCGACTCTTTCTCAAAGTCCATGAGGAGCCACCGCCTAACTCACCCCATATACCCATTGTACATTAACCCTTGCTCCAACTAGACCGTTCCTCTGTGCTGCGGACCTGCCTTGGTAGAAAATAAATCACCACACTAAGACATATTCACAAAGGATAAATTTAAAACATCAGAATTACTTAAAGAAATGTGCCCACGCCCTGGTAAATGTGATTACATATAGTAAGCTCTCTCATGAAGCTCGCCGACTCTTTGTCAAAGTCTGTGAGGAGCCACCGGAGCGGCCAGTGCTGACCACCTTATTATCCACTCCCTACCCCATACGCTGCAGTCATGGAGCATATAGATGGCACTACACCTCGGGTACGGAAACAATGGGTGGGTGAGCTGGGCATAGATATCACAGGCAAGATGTGGCAGCATTGCTGCCATCAAACCAAGGATGCCTCCTCTGTTGAAAGGTATTGACTGATACATTATAAATATTTGCATCATGTATACCTGGCCTGATGATCCTGGCTACACAGATGACACAGACAACACTAGATGTGAACATTGTGGTGCTTGGGGGACAGACTTCCTTCGCCTTGTATGGACTTGCCTAGAAATCACCGCATTCTTGGCTCTAGTTATGGTGGCTGCGATTGACATGACAGAGCATACCTTCCAGCTCACACCTGATATTGTTCTCCTTGGATATGTTAAGAGTGTACTGGAGTGATTTTGCAATCTCATTGCCCCCTCATTGCTACTCGGTAAACACAGGGATGCCATGGTGTGGAGGTGTTGGAGAGTCCCCCTTTTCCAGGACTGGCTCAAGGATATGGCCCTGTGTGAGGAATGGTCTAGGACTTATGCTGCTGCTCTTCCCAATGCAGTAAGACCGAAATCCTTTTGGGAGCCACTACAAGCTTAATTATCTGCCTTGGCCTCCAGCTAAAGATGATATTATTCCATCTCCACCTCTGTGAAGTCATGATGGCCCATGTCCCTGGTCTATGATTTGCTTGCTAGTGACAGAGAGTCTTTCCTGTTGTTTACCATACCATGTAAGGTATATGTAGAAATGTATGGGATAATCCTGCGGCTGCAGTGTCTTCCATGTGTACACCTATGTGGTCATTTTTTTGATTGTTGGAGTCAGTGTCCTTGCACAGATTTTATTGTCTTAATATCTGCCTAAATGATTAATAAACTGTGAAAAAAGCTGTGAAAAAAACATATTTAATTTTTCATTAAATTACAGCTTGCGCATTAATCCTGCACGCTCATTAGAAACTGCATTATTTTCTCTATATTATTAAAACACACCCTCATTGTGTATCACTTTAAACACATATGGTACCGCCTCCCCATTTTCTTTCTGTCAATATGACTTTGTACATTCCAGCATCAAACCTGCATAGCATGCATAAAGGTGTAGCTCCCAGATTCAAAGTGATTTACTGAGGAATTCACAAGTTTGAAGCATAGGGGCCCGATTCACAGAACTAACTTAAGACAAAATCCTAAACGTATTACTTTTGGTATTCACAGAATACACTTACTACTTTTGGTATTCACAGAATGGATTTACAACTACTAACTTTACGTCCGCACTCGGGCCAGAGATTCCGGCCCGGAGGTGGAGATTCCGGCCCGGAGGTGGGACTTCCGGCCCGGAGGTAGGACTTCCGGCCCGGAGGTGGAGATTCCGGCCCGGAGGTGGGGATTCCGGCCGGTGGCAAAGATTTAGCCATGGCCAAAATCTCCACCTCCAGACGGGAATCCCCACCTCCGGGCTGGAAGTTCCACCTCCGGGCCGGAAGTCCCACCTCCGGGTCGGAATCTCCGCCTCCGGGCTGGAATCTCCGGCCCAAGTGTGGACGTAAAGTTAGTAGTCGTAAATCCATACAAACGCTTTTTGAAGCAGCTGCCCTGCTTTCACAGAGGGGCAGAGATCCCCCTACAGGCAAGTGCATTGAGTGACTGAGCCTACCTGGAATGGAATATCTGGGTCATCAATGGCACCCCTCAACTCCCTTGCAGTGGTCGCCCTCAGGGGGCGCACTGACTGCGTGCCACCTTTTTGTGGTGCACAGTCAGTTCACCTTCTGACAGGCTCTTTGCCTCTGTGCCTCCATCAATAATGTGACACGGGTGCAGGAGCAAAGTGTTTCCCTCATTGGCATGAGCATACAGGATTTCACATTTTTTGAAAATAATAAATATTTGTAAAAACTCAGACTCCATTGAGTCGAGGAGCAATCATGTGCCCTTGAAACCAGGGTTGTACGGGCACCAAAATAAAAGTGGCCATTATTAGCAATCCAGATAGCTAAAAAAGTGGCCCATGTTTGCAAATCAGTCCAGTTTCAACTTGTAAGGACAAGCTGCATTAGTATTGTGCAAGGTATGGGAGACAACTGCATGCCACTGTGTTTGCTGCAGGCAATATTTGGCAATATCAGGGAAATCAACAGTAAAACTCATCCCACCTGGCCAAGAATAGATCCATAAACTGATAACAAAAGAGCCCACACACTAACCTTTCAGACCAGCCCATTGGCTACTGCCTGATTGCTCTATAAGCCTGTCGGCCCCTGCTTGAAACGGTAATTGTTAAATTGCGGTGTATTTCTAAATGTTTAGCAAAACTCATTCCAAAACCCTAAATATACTTGTTTAAGCTTCAAATAAGTTGGATCTATGCTTAGTAACTAGGAAATGTAATTGCTTCCTTTTCTGTCAAGTGTGTTTTCCACAATGCAAATTATGTGAATTATATTCCTTGTAAATATGCTATCTCCTTCATTGACAATACATCAGACATAGCTGGTGCAGGTAAGAGTGGTGGGACAGGGCAGTGGAGGGGAGTTCGACAGATGATGATAAGGGAAAATTAAATTAAAAAAAGAAACTACTTACCTTGCGCTCACCACATTGGCGACTCGGCGATGAGACGAGCACAAGGAAGGCGTTTTCTTTTTTCTCGTCGTCATCTGGCAACTCCCCCTCCACCCTACTGCTCTTACTGCTACCACTGCATTCAGTAACACCATTTAATTTTCTAGCAAAAAATGTATACTTTGGCTATTTCACCTTCTGATAACATACTCAAATTAATGTTTATGGCTCTGTCACCCAGTCTTAGAATTCAGGTGTGCTCTGTTAGCTGACTGTTAGACGCCGACGCCACACAGGAAGGGTGTGGCTGAGTCAATTGAAGAAGCTGAGCTGAGGAGCGAGAAAGGATCAGGGAGAAGAACAGGTGAAGAGGTACCCCTGCATGGCCCAATGGCCTGGCTTGGGAGCCTCAACCCCACCCCGGCCCTCCCCAGGATACAGGTAGTGGAAATTAAAACTGCTCAAGGTTAAGCCTGGCAGGCTACAACGCTGGCCCAATATTGCGGTAAGCAGCGACCTCGCTAAGAGAAGCAGCCGTGGTACAGCAGGCCACTGGGGTCCTGATACCTCGCTTGCATTCAGAGTCCCTGGTGAGCTAATTATACCCGGACACTATGCTGACACCAAAGAAAGCTGCAGCCTAATTTGCCATCATTCTTTTCCTTCCTTGCCCTGCCATTCTGCCCGGCTAGACCACAAGTACAGCTGCCGCAAAATAGTCCAGCAACCACCTTACATCCATCAATCAAGACACAAACGAGAATGTGGGGTGGCAAAGCAAGAATTAGCTTGCATATCAGCCTCATTGAAATACTATATCAGGATACTGAGGACACCCCCAGCTTGCTAAAAAGCCCACTTGAAATTAATCTTTAAGAACCAAGTCAACCCCTGGCACCAGTATCTACACAATGCCAATAAGTCCCTCCAAACTGAACAATCGCCGCTAAAGAACAGGGACCTTTCCTGCAGAGCCTGGAAAAAAACTATAAAACGGTAGGTGAAAGCAACTTTGAGAGTCCAGGATTTAACCTCAATAAATAACTCAGTTAAACTTCTTCCTCTGAAAAACTTCTATCTGGAGGGAAAACCTCAACCATGCCTTCTAGTAACGAAAGGACCTGCAGAGAGATTCTGTTTATGGCACGATAAGGTTACCAGTTCCAGATTTTGATGCAGCATGGGCCGATCAGGGTGGGGCTGGAGCCTGTAGACTCAGCGATTACAAGCATGAATCATGGTTGCACTTCCTGTGCTGCTGCTGCCCCAAGTTAGATCAATCCAGGAGGAGACTGTTGAAACCAATCCTCCGAGCACTCGGCATTCGCATCTGCCAGGGAGCCTCAGCGCTCTGGTTTCCTCAAGCCAGTCCATGTGTTCTAGCTAGGTGTGGAAAGTTTGAAGGTGAATTCAGAGCTTTGCTCTGCTTGCAAGGTACCAACGCACAAGTTCTCATGATTGCACAAAAACTGATGACTGACTATTATATTCCTCAGGTCTAAATGGGTTTATTAGGTCTGTAGATTGAGGGTCCCTGAGGGAAGGCCCACCGTCAATTGTGATTACAACTACCCACCAGTGTGGCTTCTAGAGGAGTGTGACAAGTATAAACAACACCTCTGCTAACCCAACAAGTTAACATGCCCTTAATAGTTCTCATAACCACGCTACACCTATCTCTACTTGTATCCAAAAAAGAATCCTGTCAACTCACCCTAAATGTCGGATATGTCAGGATATATTAGAATGTATATACCATAGGCTATTTGCACAAAGCACATTACCCAAGGAGGATTATGCCTGATTCCCTCAAGCCAGATATATGGGTTGAATCTTGCTTCAAATAGACTAGCACAAAGCACTTTATTTGGCATGTTGCACTATTGTCACCTTTCAAACTAGGAAGCAACTTGCACAAACATGAGAGAACGCACTTGGCTATCCCACGAGGGAGTGCCTGGTGAGGGGTACGTGTGGAGTCAGGAGTAGTAGGTATTTCACTAATGTAGGGAACCTGAGCATACACAAGATAAAGAGCAGTAGGCACTTTATGATCGCAATGTACCTGAGTCCATATGGACGTAATATAGCCTTGCTAATGAACTTGTTTTTATTACATAAATCCTATTAATGTGTATTTTATGTGCTTGTTTTATCCTGTATTTACTATATGGCTGTATTTATTCTGTTATGGTTTTTATTGACTAAAACAATAAACTTTATTGACTATTGACACTCTTCAATTCAACTCTATCCTAATCTGTCTTCACTTGACCACTGCCCCTTCCCTCCCTGTGGATGGTATGTCTTCTTGCAGGCAGGCTTCTGCTCATGTTCCCTTCCCTTTTATTTCCTCTGTAGAGTTCGTAGTGTCCAGTTGGCAAGGTTCCGCCAAATCCTTTCCCTGAAAGGTCGATTAGTAGCACTTGATGCCAAGAATACCTCATGGAAAAGAGTGTCTTTATCAGTAACCTTGAGTGCTTGTAAGCATCTTGGGTTTCATTTGGGTTTTAACAGAATGCACACGGTCTGACAAATTCTGCTTATCAGTAACCCTGGGCATAGTTCGCGAAGTAGCACTTCGCGAAGCTACACAAAGTGCAGTTCGCACTACGCGAGCTACGCGTAGCACTTCGCGAACTGCGTAGTACCTTGTTCGCACTGTGCCAGATGTTGTTTTCAATGATTGCACAGTGCGGACAAGCAACCGGCACTGTGCAATCATTGACAATAGCATCTTGCACAGTGCGAGCTGTAGTTTTCTGCTGCTCGAGTAGATTTTTACTCGAGCGGCAGCTTTCTCAACGCGAACTGCTAGTTTCTCTCGCAATGAGAAACCTGACCTCCTCGCGTTGTGAATCTCGCCGGGTGGTTTATTTTCCATGCTCGCGATCGCCAACTTGATGTTGCTGATCGCGAACAAGGAAAAAGTCTTGCCGGGATGTCATTTTGCTTGCTCGCCGTCGCCAACTGGACGTTGAGGACCGCGAGCAAGCAAAAAATGACCGCAGCACTACGCAACACTACGCTACGCGTGTTCGCACTGTGCTACGTGCAGTTCGCGTAGTGCGAAGTAGCGCGAACTTCGCAAACTACACCAGCGTAGCGTAGTGCTTTGCCCAGGCTTACTTATCAGGTGATTCTGAGGGCTCTTTTATCTGTCACGCCTTTAGAAATCGACTATTACTACTACTGTTTGACCCACACCTGAAAGATCATCCACTGGTGTCCTTGACCTGGAAGTCTTAGCCCCTGATGGTGGTGATGAGGTGACAGCTTGATTCACTTCACACTGAAGATGCATGGTGAGTTCCCTTTCACCAGTCGCTGTTCCTGTGTTTTAGAATATTTCACAGATATTTTTCTGTTTTTCTTTCTTTGCAATACCCACTGATAATCTCGTGCCTACTTCTCTGACTGTCTACTCTTCCCATTTCTCCCCAGGCACAGATTACTATTAGTTTTTGACTAATTCATAAAATTGCTCCATGGTAATTGTACCACACATAAAAAAAAAGTTTTCCTCTGCAATAGCCGTACTGGAATCCGCTGCACTTTCTTCTGCGGATTGCCTGACAGGAGCAGGAGTACTAATGAAAATCTGTGGCTTAGATTATTGTCCATCTTTCGAAACAGTCTGAAATATATGCATGCTGTTAATAGATGGCTAAAATGTGTAGGTTTCTAGCTTTTTTTAAAGATGTTTGTGAATTAGGCCCACAGTAATAGAAATAATAATAATATTAAGAATAATACAAACACTCATCATAATCATAGTACACTAATAAAAATAACAGTAATAAAGTATTGGGAACGTGTGTATAATTCTGAAACATGAGGACCAATTAACCCGATGCTAGGCAGTATCAAATGATGCGATTTTCCAAATTTCTCTGCATAGCTTCTGCGGTTTCTGTTTTCCAATTCTTTCTCTGATTTTTTTTTTTTAGAAGTTTATATCATCTTTCTCTCCTGCATACCCCACAAGGCCCTCTTCCTCTCTACCTGTTCACCAAGCTAAGGCCATTATGCTACAATGCATGCGACTAACAGTACCTAAAGTTGGTCATTATTGAAGCCTTATATCTCAAGGGTGAGGTGATCGGTATTCTTCAGAGCGCAGTTTCTTTAGCTGACATCAATGGTACCTGCATCGATGAATATGTGTACGAAGTAAACTCTGCCTGACAGGTGCTTTCAGCGAAGAGAAGTGATTTTGAGAACGTTCTCTGCATCCAACTTTTTCATTTTACATTTCCAAACAAATTAAATCACATTTCCCTGAACGAACAGCTTTATTACCAAAATTGTTCCTCCACACATTACAAAGAAAGGTAAATGCCTTCCCAATAATATCATGTTAATCGCAGGTATCTTTTGTAAAGCGTTTTTGAAACTGGATGATATCAGATGAATAATATCTTTAAAAGGACTAGCAGCTTTTATGTTACTCATGCTCTTCGTGCTACTTTAACTTCACTGATAGTATGAGATTATGCAATTTGTAGAGCACAGTTTGCTAGAAGGAATATTTCTTAAACATTAAAGGAACATACTATGAATTGCCGATAATCAGAATAAATTCAGATTATGGAGTATATTCTCAAGAACGTGTGATAACCATTGCAAATTTAGCTTAGCGCAACTTTGCATATCGCAGTCCATCGAGGGAAAACGACATCATGATAACGCGGTGTTCACAAGCCGGCGGCACCATGTGATAGTCCCACGACAACGCGTCAAATGTCTGCGATAAAGTCAACGCGACGCCACAAAAATGCAAAACACCAACGCAAAAAAAGTAGCGATGAGCCCACCCACGATACAAAAATCAGAGAAACCCAGCGACAGGCATGCAATACCCACGCGTCATGCGGTAAAATGCGCCATATAAGCAACTAAAAAAAAGGATTAAAAAAAACTGCGTAGCACCATGGATGCTTCCGAACCGAGTGCAGAGGTCAATGCGAACCACACAAGCCTCACAGATCGCCGCCAAGGAACCTCGGGGTTAGGGAAGGGCAAGGAGAAGCGGAAGAGGAAGACGGGGTGCTGTCCGCAGGAAAACAAGATCAGCGTCACGGAGGTGACAGAACACCACCATCCACTGAACATCAACATGGCAAATGTGAATGCAGTCAGAGTGTCGAGGAGGCCTATGGAGGAGGACAAGAGGCGCTGGCACGATGTGAAAAGACAAACCAAGTACAAACCTGCTGCCAACAGGAAGGCAGCAAAGGAGACAGGAGGTGGGAGTCCTGCGCCACAGGAGGAGCTGGAGGAGATGGAGGCCACAGTCATCAGGGTGGAGACGGCGCAAAGAGTTGGGAGTCCGGACACAGCTTGATAGGAACTGACACAACATCCACTGGGTGAGTAAAAACCAGGGACTGGGGAGACGGGGGAGATGGGCACAATGGCACACATGCACACAAATGTGCAGCCCACTGCACAACAACAATGACCCTGGAACATGTCCCTGATCCCCGTGGCACACTGCAGCAAACGCACATAGCAATAACAGCACATCCCACGACAATGTGGTACAAAGTGCAACACCGACACTGCAGAACAGAGGACACAACTGGGTCCGCAAATGCGCAGGAACAGGCCAATCACATTTAACACAGAATGTAACTGCGAGATGGAAACGCATATGTACATCCTCACCTACGTCATGTACTCCAAATGTCCACTGTCCAGCATCAAATATACAGCACCTCTCAAACAGTCACAATGTACATCGTCATACAATCTGCATGTTAACAACAATAATGTGCCAACACACATGTCAACGCAATGTCAACATGCATCTCCCCTTCACATTGCAGAGGGGCAAACAACACCTCCAGCAGAGCAGACCAGACTACTCATCAGTGATGCTGAATAGGACCACCACACCTTCGACATCGATGCGCTACAACAGCCCATGGACATCTTACGCAACCCACCCCCAGGAGCAGTGCAGCCAAGCCACAGAGAGGAGACACCAACCCCTGCACAGACCACACAGCAGGAAGCACCCGCCTCCACGTCTGTTTACCAACACCCCACCTCGGCACACATTGCATTCCAAAGCCAGGTGTCAGAATGCCAAAAGGAGGTGGCTGAACAGGTGCGGGTGGGGTCAGAGCACATGGAACCCGAACGAGAGCACACATGTGGGTGTTCAAGTCCCAACAGGGACCACCCACATCCCACAAAGGAGACCCACACCTCGACAGAGACACATGCATACTTCCTGCAAAGAACTATGCCCAGAGCCCAGGACTCATCATACACACCCCCACGCTGGACCTCCATACAACGGTCCGCTCCACTCCTCCCACGCATTGGGCGGGTGACGACGAAGCTGCATGTCCAAGGTCTTACCCACTGCCAAAAATAACATTGTTGCACACGCTGTACACAGCACAATGTAATGTTGTAGGCCCAGGTACCCTCATGCATGCATCATGACCACACGGACACACTGAGAGAGTTTGTGGAACCAGCTACGGGCACGAGTGCCCGTCTCTTTTATTGGCATGGACACATGTACAGTGACGCCTGTGCTGGATGTGTGTGGGGTGAGTGTAAGCCAGCCAGCAAGGATTTGCTTGTGCTGGCAACAAATATAACAGTGAACAGTATGGCAATAAAAACAGTAAACACCAGAATTACAGAGACTACTGCGGAGCATCATGTTGGTAGGCGGAGCAAGTACAGAGGTCAAACAACATGCTAACAGATATGTCTGTGAGTTGCAGTGCACCGATGTTGGGGCATCAGAGCTGGGCTCGCTCATGTGGAGAAAATGTCAAGGATTGTGTCCCTTTGAGAAATACCTGATGCAGCTGCAGTGGGGTGTGTTACACCTGCATCATCTTTCTCAACATCGTCCCCGGTCTCCCACACTGCCTGAGGTGACATTGCTGCCTGAGCTCCCCACAGTACACAACCCAATCAGAAATGGTCCATGAGCCGTGGTGCTCTGAGTCAGTGGCACCTCGAGTGCTGACTAGGGCATCAGGCAGATGATGGCATCCACAACAGGTCAGACCAACACTGACAGTCTGGCAGTAAGACACATACGACTCTGGCTGTTGTCATCTGGAGGTGCTGCTGGCGGTGGTGGAGAGTGCCTCCTGCGATGATGAGACGTCCGGGCCGGTCAGGAATCGAATTGATGTGTGTGCCATGGTGGACTGTTGCTGACGCCAGAGGCAGCGGACAGCGCATGGCCACAGACACATGGTGTTGAGGACCCAAGGTCACCGTCTCAGAGGTCATCCAATATCTCAGCAGACAGGGTCCCTGACTTGAGCTGCACAGAGTTAGTGGCCCCGGATGCACTGTGACCGGCACAGGCACATCCGCAAGGGACGGGGACTTATGGTGCACAGAGATCGGGACATGCAAGCTGAGCGGGTCCTCATTGATGTCCATGCTGAACAAAGCATAGGGTTGCAGGAGCCAGTGGAAGGTGTCCTCCAGTGCAGGATGCAGACGGTACAAGCAGTCCGGTAGCGGCAAATGGAGGAGTGGAATGCTACTGCCTCGTTTTTACCACAAAGTCAGTATCACAGACATGATGATGACGACAATCCCAATGCCATAGACCCATTTGCCACCACAGTTCACCCAGAATGTGTCCATGGATGTTGTGGAACATACTCAGTGGCACCAGAGCTGAGCGGGTGTTCAGTCAGCGACGATGCCATGTCCTGCCTGCTACGTACTGGATTGTATTGGAGTGAGGCATGCTGGATCACAGTGTAGGCTGGAGGCAGCGGTCCGCATGGGCCCACAGCCACGTGTTGTTGGGATGACATGCAGAGTTACTGCCACCTGATCAAAGGGTGTACAGTGAAGTAAGGCTGCCATTTATGTATGGCCTCAGACATCATGTAATCAAGACACAGTTCCATATGCGTGACCTACTGCACCACAGTGTAGGCCCCTTCAGCGGTCAGCAGGGGCACACAGCCACGTGTCGTTGACACACGATGCCCAGAGTCAGTGACACCAGAGCAGTTGTTGGCAGTGTTCGATCACCTCCATTACAAGGATCCTTTTCTCCTCCGGCTGGACTGAACCATGTCTTCCTCTTACACCTCTCCCTGCGTGCAATGATATGAACTCTGGCATACATGAATCAAGACTCAGTTCCAAGTGTGTGACCTACTCAGACTCAGTGTAGGCCGAGGGCAGTAGTCAGCAAGGGACCAGAGACAGCTGACGTTCGAATGCTATGCACAGAGTTGGTGGCCACACAGAGAAGGGAGAACACAGATATGACTCAGCCATGATGTGTGTATTCTGCAATTGCATAATCAAGACTCCAAATGTGTGACCTACTTGAACATGGTGTAGGCCGGAGGCAGCAGTAGAGTACGTCAACGAGAAAGGAGTAAAGTGGACCTGTGTCGCGGAGGCCGTGATGGTCTGGGGAGGCTGCCAGGGTCGCGGGCCTCGGGCTTGGAGCTTGCGCCGGCACGTGGTGGGCCCTCTTTGACACGCGCCAGTGTCGGCAGGTGGGCAGTGTGGCCTGGCTGCGCAGGGGCGGGCCTGACGGGTTTGGGGTCCAGCGGCCCAGGACACAGCATGCGCACAGGATCGCAGGCAACTCCGCTCACGACGACGGGGTCGGCCTTGTGGTGGGGTGAGAGGCGCCACCCTGGCATAGACATTGGGCATTCCAGAAGAGAACAACGCCCAGGGCTACATGCTTTTTATTCACACCCCTACGCTGGCCTGGTATATGCCGGGCCAGCCCACTCTGCAAACGCTTACGGGGGGGGGAGTAACAGGCTACATTTCCACGAACTTCCCCACTGGCTGGGGTGACGTGGTTGAGTCCACAGTCCCCTACACTCCATACACCAGCGCTGTATGTCGCCATGGATATGGGTGTGTTCTGCATACTGCATTCTGTCCAGCACATCTCCCCACACTTGGCATTGTGTACTTTCCCATACATGGGTATCTTGCCTCCTTCACACATGCCTGGTTCCCACCTCTCCACACATTCCGCTATTGTGTGGCTGGGGTGCCATGACGTTGATGGCTCATGTTCACGGCTAGCCCAGGTTACCATGGTAAGTTGTGCTGTTGTGTCTGGTGGGTGGGCATGTTGTTTGGCATGTTGCATGTGACGTTGTGACATGTGCATTGCCAGAGTTGTGAGTTGCATGGTTGTGGAGTTGAGGTGTGTGGGGTGTTCATTTGGTAGTTGCCAACGGGCTGTGCATTTCCATTGGTGCCATCCTGGAAGCGCTGATTGATGTAGGACTGTCGGAAGTTGTAGGTCTCATGCACACTGACCGGGTAGTTGGCGACGACGTTGGTGGTGATTCAACGGTGTTGGGATGTTGACTGCACATTGATGGGAGGCGTGTGCTTTCTGTTGGGGTACTTGTGTGCTGTGTCGGCAGGGGGCACAAGTGGGACATGAGTTCTGGCAATTACCCTCAACACGTGCGTGCATCCAGGTATTGCATATGGTCCATGCTTGGTCTCCAGCAGTTCCAGCCCATTGTGGTGGATATATGTGTACTGGGGTACCAGGCTGATGATGGCATCCTGGACAGGTGTGAGGGACTCAGATGTGGCTGGCTCTGAGGCTCCTCCGACTCTGGCGGGTGCTGGTTGGGAGGTACTAGTGGCCAACAGGTGCAGCACACTCAGCAGCTTTGTCTGAGGTGGGATGTTGTATGTAGGCCTGGGCGGTAGATTCCGTTCCGCTCGCGGAATTTGCGGAATTTCGGTAATTTCGCGTTCCGCGGAGAACGCGAAATTGCCCAAATTTCTGCTTTCCGCAACTTCGCGAACTTTTTTCTTGTTCGCGATCTCAAAATGCGTGTTCGCGAGATATTTCTCCCCGAGCACGCAAACAGCAACTGTGAACAGGAAAAAAGCATCGCGAACAAGCAATTCCGCGTGTTCGCGGAATTTCTGCATGTTCACGGAGATTTTTTACAGTTTCGCTGAGATTTGTCAAAAGAGTTA
Organism: Triturus cristatus; assembly: GCF_964204655.1. Lineage (NCBI taxonomy): Eukaryota > Metazoa > Chordata > Amphibia > Caudata > Salamandridae > Triturus > Triturus cristatus. The sequence goes on from NC_140595.1 coordinate 444,292,188, forward strand.
AGAACTACCACCAGACAGCCACTGAGCTGCAGGCACTGATGTCACAGTCCTGGTGGGACTCAACTTGCTGGTTTGCTCCTTCAAATACATCCTGAATTCCCCCCAAAAATTTAACTCTGAAGGTAAATATTTTCACCAGAAGAAGGCAGCAAAAGCATCCATCTGATGAGGGGCCTTCATTGGGCACGAAGTTCAAATTTATCCCACTTGAGGTTTTCCCACTTAAAGTCAACAGCTTCACTGGGAGTTCACCCGACAGCTATATGGCCTCATACAACCCATCTTGGCCATAGTCTGCTGCCTTGCCCCACTGAGGATTTTCAACTTCCAGTCCATCTCCTTTATCAGAAGGTATAACTTTCCACCAGAAGAGCCTGATTCCTATATTTAGCCCACGCGATTGCCTTAATTTTTGACTTTGAGCCGGTTTAGTTCTACCAGATACCCACAGTTGGTGGTTTGTGCGTTTTGGTTAATTCATTTTACTCTATTTAGGAGGGGGACTTTTCTTACGTTAGCTTTTCTACTATTTAACTGTTTTGGTACTGATAAATGCTGTGCTGTATATATATATATATATATATATATATATATATATATATATATATATATATTATCTACTGGCGGTCGCCAGTAGATAGTTATAGTTAGGACCGTGTTTCCATAGGAAATCCGCAACATTCTATTTTGAATAACTTTGGTGCCGATTGACGAATCCTGGCGAAATTTTCAAAATAGGTGGGGCGCTCCGCTCCTACCCTGAAAGTCTCGGGGGGATTCGTCAAGCGGGGGCTGAGAAAAAAAATAAAGATATATATATAGTCATTCACTGTTTTAAATTGCCATGAAAACTTTACCAAATTGCTAGTGAACAAGCCTGCAGGTCAGGCGAAACGCCTCTAGCTTTTCAGCTGGCAATAAAGTATCTATTGCACAGACACGGCGTCGATTGCTTTTCTAAAGTTTGGAGAATATTTGTGACCGTGTTTGGGAGGTCTCTTCTTCGACGCGCCCTTCGTTCTGGAGGCAACGGGTGTTCCCATCCACCTGTGGATTGTGTTTAATACCGCTGCCCCCCCGTACCGTAAACTCAGGAAAGCGGGACCGCATCCTGATTGATTGGACAACAGCAACCTAAGCGAGGAGTTCAGCGTCGACACGAGTCGGAGGACCTGTGGCGGTTGGATCTGCAGCCTAGGTGAGCGTTTTACTATACGGACTGGGAGAAGGGAAAGCCAGTGAACTTTCGTAAAAAAATCACAAGCATTGGTTAGTGTGAACAGTGGCGGTTCTGTTGTTTTGCGGATCATTACCGCACAGGTTATTGTATAACTATGTCAGCTGCTGAAATACAAGAGCGGGAGGAAGCCGCACTATCGATCTTTTGTGACAAAACATCTCGGCCCAATATATCCGCAACATCTGTTGCGGGTGTAAAGACTACGGATGTAATGGCTAGATTTAAACGCTTGGAAAAGTTAAAGCGTACAGAACTTTCAAAATGGTGGGAAGCCAAATCATTGCGCTGTTATCCGGAAGCCAAAAGAATACCCAGAGGGCTGCGTATTTTGGTAGCACCTACTTACGAGGACCCCAACCCGAATATGTTGAGAGAGTGGTCCGATAACAGCCAGGAATCCTCCAGCAGAATGCTCACAATCCTTATACGCTGAAATTGATCGTATGAAAATTCTTGAAGAAATCGATCAAATCCTGGACATGCTTAGTAAGGAGGTTGATCAGGAGATGGTGCTTAAATTTATGTCGGAAATGAAAGAAAGATTGTCCAAGATGGAAACAACCATTAAAGAAAGGAAGGCGCAGAAGTTTCTGCGTGACAAGAACGATTATGACCGAGGGCAAATCTATACTTTTGCGAAAAAGTTTGAAAGTATGAGGAATCTGAGAATGAGTGCGGCTACAGCTACAGGTCAAACATGTGTTTCTGAACTCAGCAGTATTCCCAGTTCGGAACTAGACACGGATGCAGAGGAAGGGCCAAGCAATCTGATAGGAGTAGCTATTCCATCTGTAGTGGATGAATTAGATTTTTTAAGGGAGGAGAGACGCTTTAATTTACGCCCAAGACCTCCTGCAAACAGCAGACCACAAAGAGCAAGAGGCAGAGGCGGAAGAGGCGCAAAGGCTCCAAACTTTGCCAACGACGAAGGGAAGCCCAAATCCAACCTGAAGAAATAATTACAATCAATGAAGCCACAGTAATCAATCTCACCGATATAGTGCTCTCAGAAGAAGAAAAGAATATACTAAAACTTGGCCTCTCGTACTGTCCTCAAATTGATATGGACTATGTGAAAACAAGGGTGGACCTTTTTAAATTCATCAGGTCCTTAAAATTGAAAAAGTTCTTTGCTGTAACACCGAACAAACTAGTATCACCTGTCCATGCATCCATGCAAACACAATTTCAAAACTTGGGAGTAGAAGATATGAACCTTATGCTTGAGCTGCAACAACTGGTCAACCAAGTCGATGCCGGTGCAGGATCTGTTGGAACAACTGAGAACACCAGTGCAAGTGAACCGATGACATCTCTGGCCTAAAAGGAAGGAATCAACATGAATATTGACAAATTAACCAACTTCAAGCCCCCTTCAAAATTCACTCCCGTCACAGCAAGAGACTCTGTAGATTTATTTAATGATTTGGTCACTAATGAAATAAAAAATGTGTGTACATCATTAAATACAAAGAAAAATGCATTTACCCAACAGTCTAAAGACTATTACAATCTGGTGGAGAAATTGAACAACAACAATGATTGCATTGTAAGAAATGTGGACAAAGGGGGTAACGTGGTTCTTTGGAGCAAACAGCAATATCTAACAGAGGCATACAAACAACTTAACAACAGGTTGAACTATATCAAGATGAACAATAATGTCATGGATGAGTGCTATTTGTCCTTTAATAGCTCCTTGGTTGATTGGGTCCGGCAAGGTGTGCTGAGTAAAGATGAAATGTCCTTTCTCAAAATTGATTGCCCCATTATTCCGGTCCTATATCTTATACCCAAGGTTCATAAAGACATGGCTAATCCCCCTGGCCGTCCTATTATCTCGGCTATAGGCAGTGCTTTTGAACACACCTCCAAATTTGTTGATTCCTTTTTATGCCCTCTTGTCAAAGCTCTTCCATCTTTCATTCTGGATACAAGAGTTTTTTTACGCAAAGTATATGATATCCCTTGGGAATCAGACTTTCTATTGTTAACCATAGATGCAACTACGTTATACACTAGTATTCGCCACAAAGATGGCATTAATGCATGCAAACATTTCTTGGGAACTCGCCCGGCAAAATTCTGGCACCATACTCAGATGCTACTTAAAATGATTACCATCTGTCTTGAAAGTAATTTCTTTTTGTTCAATGGGGAACTATATCAGCAAATCTGTGGGACGGCGATGGGCACCTGCTTGGCCCCCAGCTATGCTAATTTGCATATGGGCTGGTGGGAGGAGCAGGTGGTCCAGACGCGTTGGCATACAGAATGGCACAATAATGTAATTCACTGGAGTCGTTACATTGACGACCTTTTTATTATTTGGAAAGGTTCCATAAAAAGTGCTCAGGATTTTGTTAAAGAGCTGCAATGCAACGATTTAAATCTGAAACTCACTAGTACTATCAGTGACTCTGAAATTAATTTTCTAGATTTAACACTTTATGTGAGTGAGGGTAAACTTCAGACTAAACTGTTTCGTAAGCCTACGGATGGGAACACAGTATTACACGCTACGAGCTTCCATCTGGTGAAATTAGTCAACAGTATCCCCTATGGGGAATGTCTTAGAGCCAGGCGCAATTGCAGTAACGAACATGACCTGAATAAAGAACTTGCATGCCTGAAATCCCGTTTCCGAGCTAGAGGTTATTCGGAAGCATGCCTCAATCAAGCTGTCTCAAAAATTGAAAAGACCAACAGAGAACAAATACTTTTCAACAGGGATGCAAAACCAGTCAAAGATTCACAAAAAGATACCAACCAATGTAGGTTTATCACTACGTATAATAAACAACAAGATAAACTAAGAACTATTTTTAATAGGCATTGGCATATCATTCGGAGTGATCCAGTGTTGGGAAAACTTGTTCAAAGGAGACCCCAATTTACCTTTAGAAAGGCTAGATCTTTGCATCAAGCACTAGTTAGCAACATGTTACCTAGTAATCAAAAGAAATCACTAGGCTCTTGGCTAAATAAAAAAGAGGGTTTTATCAAATGCCATAAATGCAAGGCTTGTGTGTATGGAAAAAACACTACCTGTTTTCCTGCAGGTTTTTCCCATAAGCCTACACAACAAATCAAGGGCCATTTTACGTGTAAAACCGACTATGCGGTTTACATACTACAATGCCCTTGCGGCCTCAAGTATGTGGGTTCTACCATCTTGCCGGTGCATAAGAGAGTGTTGCAGCACCTTCGTGCTATCAAAAATGGGGATAAAACCTACCCCGTGGCACGGCATTTTGATAAATACCATAATAAAAATGCTGAGGGTCTCCTCTACTATGTCATTGATACCATCCCAGTGGGTAGCCGGGGTGGGAACCGGGAAAAGAAACTGCGCAAGCTGGAATCTTGCTATATCATCAGACTTAACACCAAAACACCACATGGTCTTAATATGGAAGAAGATCTACACACTCACTTATAGGATCCTCCCGTTCTTTCTTAACTTGGTTTTAAGTATTGTTTTGTTTATTGTTTGATTTTGTCACTAATTTGGACCATGAATATTTACCGCCAGACCGTTGCATACACATTGTTGATGTTCATTTTGGCCCACTTGGGCAGTACTTGCTTTGCTTGGTGTTGCATTTGTCTGTTGGTTTATTATTTTTTTGGCTTATTGGTCAGAACTATATTTAGTGCTTGATCACTAGACCAACTCATTAATATTTATGCCACCCTGGTTGACCGTTTACTTATCCGGTAGACCTTGATGGATTAACAAAGAGGATGGTACCATTCTGGTAATCTTATTCGTTATAAAACTGTTCTGTTAGCAACGCCTATGGGATATAAATCCTCAGATTAACTGAGCCTAATAATGTTATCATATTCTGCATCAATGCTAATGAATTCAATTTGTGTATTTTGTGGCACTTGCCTGGAATTTATCTTCGAATTATCGTAGTTTGTTGAACTACGAGTCTGTTGTTTATTTCATTACCTGTAGTTCACCATGTGACCTGATCGTCATTCACTGTTTTAAATTGCCATGAAAACTTTACCAAATTGCTAGTGAACAAGCCTGCAGGTCAGGCGAAACGCATCTAGCTTTTCAGCTGGCAATAAAGAATCTATTGCACAGATACGGCGTCGATTGCTTTTCTAAAGTTTGGAGAATATATATATATATATATATATATATATATATATATATATATATATATATATATATATATATCAAGCTCCAAAGTTGCCCGCAGGCAAGGCCGCACTCCCCAGCAGCTTGTTACGAGCACATTTCTCGAAGCAATTTTCAGGGTAGAGTCAACACTCCGTCCTTCTGTGATTACAGCTCTCGTGTCAACGATAGTAGAGCCTGACGCGTTTCTGGGCTTCCGCCCTCTTCAGAGGCTCGACATGAGATTGTTGCGGTGGACACGCCCACACCTTTATAATTAACCGCCCTCAGGTGAGCTTTGCATTAGGTGAATCCTTGCAATGTCTTATGGGAAAGGTAGTTCGTGTCCCCTACAATGATTTGACTGTTGGGATGCCCTGGATGGACCCGAAGGAACGGGTGAAAACATTGATCCCCTGCTGCTGGTCCTTTATGGCCCCCTTGAATATGGGGTGGTGCGATCCTTTACGGCCGGGCCGCCGCACAAACATCAAGCTCCAAAGTTGCCCGCAGGCAAGGCCGCACTCCCCAGCAGCTTGTTACGAGCACATTTCTCGAAGCAATTTTCAGGGTAGAGTCAACACTCCGTCCTTCTGTGATTACAGCTCTCGTGTCAACGATAGTAGAGCCTGACGCGTTTCTGGGCTTCCGCCCTCTTCAGAGGCTCGACATGAGATTGTTGCGGTGGACACGCCCACACCTTTATAATTAACCGCCCTCAGGTGAGCTTTGCATTAGGTGAATCCTTGCAATGTCTTATGGGAAAGGTAGTTCGTGTCCCCTACAATGATTTGACTGTTGGGATGCCCTGGATGGACCCGAAGGAACGGGTGAAAACATTGATCCCCTGCTGCTGGTCGCCAGTAGGTAGTTATAGTTAGGACCCTGTTTCCATAGGAAATCTGCAAAATTCTATTTTGAATAACTTTGGCGCCGGTCGACGAATCCTCGCGAATTTCTCAAAATAGGTGGGGCGCTACGCTCCGCTCCTACCCTGAAAGTCTCGGGGGGATTCGTCAAGCGGGGGCTGAGATAAAAGGGGGGTCCCAAAACGCATTTTTCCCATGCATTTTTCCATAGGACCTTTAGACAGGGCTACAGCCCGAACGGCTGAACAGAATTACTAGAAATTTGGCAGAGAGGTAGTCCTCAGGTCAAGGAAGTGCCTTTTGTAGGTTTGGTGTAAATCTGTTCAGTAGATTCTGAGAAAATAGCCTTTAAATCAATATATATATCTGAGCCAGCTTACGGTACGCTTACCGTAAGCTTACCGTACGCATACGGTGGCGTGCGCGAGCGCGATTCTGATTGGCTGTTACATCTAAGTAAACATTCGAATCGGTCGAAACCAGGAAGCGGCGGCCGCCATTTTCTCTCTCGCACTCTGAGGGGGGGGCTGTAAACAAAGGCAAAAAACATATAAAGGGGCTGTTTAGACAGCGCCCATGCACATAGCCATGTTAGTTGAGTCCTCAAAGATCCCCCAAGGCCAAAAACGGTAAATTTTTATTTTTTGAAAATTTCGCCGATTACGCTTACCGTACGCGTACGGTGCGCTTACGCTAAAAATTTTAATAAAAAAAAAAAAACACTCTCTGTGCATGGCATATTATTGTCATCACTTACAAATTAAATTTAACAGATTACCTATCACAAGGAAGCGCATAATATGTCCTCCATGTGCGCATGGTGCGTAACGTGGGCACGCGGTGCGCGTAGCGCACTGCGTGCCCACCTTGCGTGTACGGCACTAACTGCGTAAAGTGGGCGCGCGGTGCGCAAAGCGCACCGCGTGCTCACTGTGCGCGCACGGTGCGCGAAGCGCACCGTGCGCACACGGAACGAACTGCGTTAAGTGGGCGTGCACGCCACGAATGGCGTAAAGTAACTTAGCATTTAAAAAACCGTACAAATTCACTGAAAAAACCATAGGTTTCACACACGTTATAGTTAGGAATTAGCATTTAAAAAACCTTGCTAATTCAATGAAAAAACCATAGGTTTCACACATGTTATAGTTAGCTGGAAATTTTACTGATAAAAAACCAATGAAATTCCCCCGATATAGTTACTGTAGGCAACTATAACTCACGCGACCGCAATCCTCTGCTGATGACATATGTGTCTTTATGAAAAAAAAATATTTGTAATATATGTATAGCTAAAATTTAATGGAAGAAGACATGGGCAAATAAGTGTCTAAATACAGTATTAGCATCAGCAGAGGATTGCGGTTGCGTGAGTTATAGTTGCCTACAGTAACTATAACGGGGGAATTTCATTGGTTTTTTATCAGTAAAATTTCCAGCTAACTATAACATGTGTGAAACCTATGGTTTTTTCATTGAATTAGCAAGGTTTTTTAAATGCTAATTCCTAACTATAACGTGTGTGAAACCTATGGTTTTTTCAGTGAATATATATATATATATATATATATATATATATAACCTGCTGGCGGTCACCAGTAGGTAGTTATAGTTAGGACCTAGTATCCATAGGATGAGCGTTTTTTCATTTGGCAATAACTTTGGCGCCATTTGACGAAACCTTTCTAATTTTTCAAAACTAGTATAATGCTTACTCCAGCTGCTGTCTAGAACGTTTTGTGGTGATTCATCAGGCGGGGGTTGACAAAAAGAGGAGGGTCCAAGCACGTTTTCCCCCATGTTAATCCTGTAGAGATTATAGGCACGACTACAGCCAGAACTGCTGAACAGAATGACACCAAATTTGGCAAAAAGGTAGCTGTTGGTCCAGAAAGCAGCCTTTTTGTAAATTGGCATGAATTATTTTAGTAGGTTTTGAAATATTGAGGAGAATTTTAATTTTTAAATATAGGGATGTGGATCCTCCGAGGATCCGACAGTCCCCGTACTCAAATCTGATTGGAACGCTGCTTGAGCTGAGTCTCACAAAAACATTAAAAAAGAGAAGGGGGCAGGGTAGGAATACCTTAACCCCTTAGACCTCGTCGGGGGGACAAGCCCAGAGGGACCTACTAGGGCAAACAAAGGTTGTTTTAATAAAATTTCAGTGGGAGCAGTGCTGGAGCCACTGCTTCCATCAAAAAATAAAAAATGAGAAGCACAGGCTCCCGCGCTTCTCTATTATGTAGCCCCAAGGTGGGTCAGGTCCCGGGGGCATGTGGACTTATAGAAAGTACAGAATCTCTTGGACCCCCTGTGCCCTAGGGACCGCCACCTCCCCGGGGCTAATTTCTTTGTTATGGTGGGGCCTCACGGACCCCTTCGGGCCCCAGGGACTACCACCTCCCCAGGGTCAAATGCATTTTTATAATAAGAGGGGGGACACAAGACTCCCTCCCAGGCTGTTCTCGGCCCCAGGGACTGCCTTATTCCTGGAGCAGGTCCTAGTGGGTGAAAGAAGGGGGGACTAGGGGTGGGCGGAATTTGCGAAATTAACTTTCGCAAATTATCGTGAAAATATTTAAAATTATCGCAAACAAGCGGAAATATTGCGAAGATGCGGAAGTTTTTTTCCGGCATGTTCGCAAGATTTTCTGCATGGTTGCGGGTCGCCAACTTACCCATGTGGTTGCTTGCAGGCGCGGCAATCTTGTTTTGAGTTGTCTCGCGGTGCATGATCTCGAGAAGAAAGACGTGATCGCGCGACGCATGACATCACTGCGGGCGCGAACTGTCGTGAGACAGCGCAAATGGCTAAAAACAATACAACATCTCATGGAGAAAGCGACCGGATCAAGAAAACTTGTCGGCGAACGCAGGGATTCAGGTAAGGCGATCGCGCGCGCGCGAGAATGTATTATTTTACAGCGCGAGCAGGAAACAAATTATCGCCAAGCTGCGGAAAGCGGAATTTTTGACATTTTCGCGCTCTCCGCGGAACGCGAAAATGTCAAATTATCGCAATTTCCGCGAACGGAACAAAATTTTCGCCCAGGCCTAGGGGGGACCCCTCCTAGAGCAATAGATGGCCCTGGGTATTGCCATCTCCCAGGGGCGGCACCTGGTATGTCCCTAGGTGCCCACCTCCGGGAAATAGCTGTTTGTAGTGGCTTGGCGGGGACTTAACTGCTCCCACCAAGTCACAGCAAATGCTCTGCTTCCAGCAAGCGACAAGTGAGAAAATGCTTTTGCTTGCTGGAAGTGGAGCAGAATTGCTTTCACAAACAGAGAACAGCATTTCTAGCAGCTCCCTATGTGTGAAAGCAATGCCAGCTCCCACAGGCGATAGAGAGCCGGCCCAGTGGTGTCTGGGTGCCCTGGAGGCACCCACAGAAACATGGACAGAACTCGGGGGATGGGGACCCTGGGGCCGAAATCAGCCCAAGGAGGGGGGTGGTGCGGCCCATCTCCTATTAAAAAAACTAGTTGAATGAATGGGGCCCGAGAGCCAACCTGTGCCTTTGTGGCCAAGCAGTAGGTGAGTGCTGTTTTTTCTATTTTTTTTTATTAGGCAGCGTGGCCCTCCTTACCTGGGCTGGTGTGGGCCCTGGAGACCCCATTCTCCCAGGGTCAGGCCTTTTTTGAATGAGGGAGGGGAACTGTGCGGCCCCTCTTCCGGGCCAATATTGACCCTGGGAACCCCATCACCCAGGGCCAGATCTTTTTTATTGGATGTTCTTCTAAATTGAAGGGGGAGGGGCTGCCAAATTCGCCCTGTGAATCCCATCCCCTGGGGCCCAGCCTCTATTTTGTGGCACCCACTCATCACTAATGGGGACCTCAGGGATGCCTGAAGGCCCCCGCAGTCCCTGCCAGCTCCCGACCTCCTTCGGGAGCTGACATTGCTTTTTCAGAGATGGAGCTGCTAAACATGCAGCTGCTTTTGTATAGGAGAAATGTTGCTATCCTTCTAGCAAGCAAAAGCATTTTTTGCTCATACTAGCTAGGATCGGAGCATTTGTTATGGCCTGGTGGGAGTGGTAAAGCTCCTGCCAAGCCATAGCAAACAGCTATGTCCCAGAGGTGGGCACCCCAAGACACAGCATGAGCCAACCTGAAGGGTGACCTTCCCCAGGGCCATCTATGGCTACAGGAGGGGGGGCTGCGCAGCTCCCCTCCTGTCTTGAATTTTGCCCTGGGGAGGTCGAGTACTACAAGGCTTTGGGGGGATTTGCGCTGAACCCTCTGCATTATTTTCAGCCTAAGCCCGGGGGAGGTGGTGGTCCCAATGGCATTAATAGGCTCCAAGGAGGGGCCCATGTGCTCTCCCTCCTTTTTTATACAAATGCTCCGGGACCTTGCCGACCTGGGGGATAATGATTAAGGAAGCATGGGAGCATGCGCTGTCTTTTTTAAAAATGTTCCGGGGGATTCACGGATCCCGCTGGAATTTTTTTTAAAAAATGCGTTTTTGACACTGCTGGGTCCCCCTAGAGGCCTAGGGGGTCAGGGTATTGTTATTTCTGGGACTCAGTTCAAGCCAAGTCCCAAAATGGCTGCCAACACTTCCTGGTTTGAAGCGTTGACAGCCAATCAGATCTCAGCACGAGATTGGAAGGGGTCACGAATCCTCCACATTCACACATCCATATATATAGCGCAGGATTTGTTTTGGAAAAAAGCCACGCAGGCAGATAGACACCGCACGACCCTTATCAAGGGGGATAACATATGGATGGAATATGGAGAAATATGCTCCTTGAAATATGGTTTTGATCTAAACGGGAGGTAGAGACCAGAGAATGCTACCAAGACATCACAAACACATGCAACTAATAATAAGGCACAACTAAAGAAACAATAAATCAAGGAAGACCTAGAAATCCATAACTAAGAGCCCTGAAGAAGCGCAATTGGGCGCAAAACATGTGTTGGCTACTTGTGGCTATTCAAAACTTTGGAGGATGCGTGCTGTATTGAGAACAATATCTAAAGCAAGAATAAAAGATATTTCAAAGAAAGATTCAAGAAGTAGTCATCTCTGTTTTTTTGAATCTCAGTATATGACAATCTATAATTTGAAAAATAAGATACTGTTAGGGACCAGTAACTGAGATTACTAGCACCGGTTGTTATTTCTATGTCCCACTATATATATATATATATATATATATATATATATATATATATATATATATATATCTATATATATAATGCTGCTGAACTTCGTCTATGTTCCTTCACTCACATTCGGGTGCTTTGTGCCCAAAGACGAGAATCACGCTACTATATCACAGCTGCAAGGTAAAAATTCACCAGCGCTCACAGGAGCAATTTACCCAGTTTTTATTGGGTTTCGAGTACACTCAGACGCGTTTCGGCTACAGCCTTTGTCAATAATGGCGCGCGTCAAGAAACAGCATACATAAATACACACATCATTATTGACATCAACAAAAGACACCGGACATCCCTCTGTATATTAGTGTCGACCATCTTAAAGCATGCAAATACTATCACATTGCAGTAAATGGAACACCAGTGCATAGCCCTATTAATTCTCTCGCCCTGAATGGGCAGATCGCAAATATCACTATGTCCTGTATATAGCTATCTATGTATATCTCAACGAATATCGGTATACATTCTGAAGCCTCCGTATAATACCGCAGCTAATCTGCAGAAGAGAAGGAACATTCTACCACCCTGTGTGGACTCAGGTCACTAAGGCGTAGTGTTTATAGTGGGTGCAAACATCCTTACTTTCCCATTGAACCCTGTATGGGTTTTTTGGCAGATGTTCAACCCCCACAATTTACACTGCATATTTAATGTTTCAATCTACTCTTACTTTTTCATGTGATGCCATGCAAGATTCCCAATCTAATATCTAATACTCATTAATCCAATACTATATTCTTGAAATTGCTCCAATTAAAAAAGTATTGTCATTTCCTCCCCATTGTTTAACCCCCCCAGTATTTTGGTTTGGGTATCAATGATATACCTAGACTCTAGTCTACGGAGCTGCAGTTGTCTGTTGCCTTCTCTTACGTTAGGGGGCACCATGGTCCATGCGAATGAATTTCAACAGATCCCAATTTTTTCTATGATGCGTTTTAAATTGTCTTGCCACCGGATATGTTACATCCTTGTTGGCAAACACTCTGAGATGTTCCAAAATGTGCACCTTAGTTTGATGTATGGTGCTGCCAATATATCTTAAGGCCACATGGGCATACACAATAGTACACAGTGTAGCTCGTATTGCAATTCATGAACCTCCTGATTTTCTTCAGTGCCTCCAAACCTGGTACATCATAGGACAGGACTTTATGGCAATTCTTACATGCCTTGCATTTGCTGCAGGGGAACAAGCCTGTCACTCTTCCAAAGGCTGCTGCTCTGTTGTCAGTGGAGCAGTAACTTTGTACTAAATGGTGTCTCAAAGTCCACGTTCTCCTAAACGATATTAGAGGTGATTTGGGTAAATCTTCACCTATCGTCGAATCTGATTTCAAAATGTGCCAGTTTCTTCTTAACACATTTCTAATGTCATTTGCATCATGTGAGTAGTCCGTAATCATTCTAAAGTTCTTACAATCTGTCTCCCTCTTACCTCTACTTCTAGTATGCGAGTTGTCATTGACCAACTCCAGTCTACATTTGGTGTCTACCTTATTCTTGGTTTGACTGAGAATATCTTGACGATATCCTCTCATCATGAATATCTGCATGCTTTCTTCAACTGCTGTCTGGAAATTGCAATCCCTAGTGCAATTTCTCTTAATCCGTAGGAGCTCGTCATACGGTATACTCGTTTTTATTTTATCAAAATGACAGCTGCTAGCATGCAACAGGCAATTCTCAGCAGTTGGCTTCCTATGCAAAGAAGTGCATAGTCTACACTACCCCAGCACGACACCCTGCCCAAACACCACTGCACTACCCTAAACCCTAAAACACTACCCCCAGCACAAGCCCCTACACTACCCAAACACCACTGCTCTACCCTAAACCCTAGAAACAAAAACCCACCCCATGCCCAATCCCCCTTACCTCTCACTCCTCGTGGTTCCACTCTCCTCGAGGTTCCTGCTTCACATCGTCTCTGAGGGGCGGTGCACGTCATTGTGAGGAAACAGAACAGCCTCTGTTTCCTTACAACAACGTGGATCATCTACATTTTCATTAGAACGCATGGTCATTTACCATACATACCTTTACAACAAAATGTGTTGTAAAGGCATGCGTGGTAAATGACCATGCATTCTAAAAAAATGTGTAGTAATGACTACGCGATGTACAATGCATGCGTGGTAATGCATGCTTTATAATGGTATCGCGAAGTAAAAAAGTCGTTTTAACGGCTGTTTACCGATCGAAGCTGGCCCCTGTTCTTCAGTGAGGTGTTTATTTGATTAATTAGGAGGAAGGAATGTGGTTTTTTTACCGAAAAGTGCATTCCCAGCTGTTGCATTGTGAAAGTGTCCGCGTGGACTGGTTTCAGTTCCGGTGAGAAAGTGGAAGAGTCTGTTTGGATCTAAAGGAGTTCTGTTGTTGGACGGGGCCGGCGTGACACGTCATCAAAAAACATAGCTAATGGAAAGCGTCCTCCCTGAAGTGTGGAACAGTGCCATGAGAGGTCAACGAGTATGCGTCCCACCGCAGTATGACCGTACCGCATGACCCATGTGCCGTTTCCAGGGTACGGGAGGCAGCATCAAAGGTCCTCTTGAAGACCACTGTAGCACTAATTCTAAATTTTGGTACCAGGGCATTTTAACTTTGTTGTTCCTGCCAGATACAAAGAGAAGATCCTGTGTTATTCAGTGCCCTCGTTACCTTTTTTGTGGGTTGTGATGCTTGTCACTTCGCTGCCCCGCCGGTGCACACGACTGGGCACCCCACCTCGTGTGTCATCTGCAGGGCCTCTGCCCTCAGATCACTGGTTTTGGTTTTTGGAGTGGCAACATAAACAGTTGCTCCCAAAAAACTAGCCCGAACACTTAGGTGATTATCCCCTGCACCAGCATTCCACGGAAATTCTTTCCTAGCTCTCCCACGTCGACGAGGACATCATAATAACACGGCTCCACTCGCGACACCGTATGATGTCATCGGAGCCATAAGAGGACCTCGTCGGCGTGCTGACATCAGTTCCACCCATTTTTTCTGTACCACCGAGGCAAACAGGCGTACCGAGACATTTTCACATGCATACATATTATAATAAATATACATATATTCACTGAGAAAACCATAGGTTTCAGGCACGTTATAGTTAAAAATCAGCATTTAAAAACCTTAGAAATTCACACAAAACAACATAGGTTTCAGGGGCGTTATAGTTAGTTGGACATTTCACTCATACAAAACCATATAAATTCCCCCGTTATACTTAGTTCAGCTAACTATAACTCGCGCGCCCGCAATGCACTGCTGATGACGTCACATATTACATCACTCATGACATGGTCAGTGACATCACTCATGACATCACTGATGAGATCTCAAATGACATCACTGATGACATCATCCAGTGAATGTGTGTTTTTCTGAAAAATAAATATGTTTTATATATGTATATCTCAAGGTCGATGGAGGGAATAAATGGGCATATAAGTGTCTAAATGGATGATTTTTTTTGTATAATTGATTGTATAACCGACTGATTAAGTGTATCTTAGTGAATACATGGGTTAGTGAGTAATGTTTATGTAAATATCTGTATCAGTCTCTCACTTTGTGTATAAGTGGCTGCATGGGTTGGTGAGTAGCTACATGAGTGTCTATATGGGTTATTAGTTGGTATTTTGAGTATCAGTATGAGTGTCAGAGTGTCTGCATGGTTCGGTGGGGGGTATTACTTAGTACATAGATACATGAATGAGTGACTCACTGTATGTGTTGAAGACAGCATGTTTGCAGGACTGTATAGGTGAATGAGTGTGTGTTTGGGTGTGTTAGTGAGTGAATGACTGTCTCAATAGTTTCTTTATGAATAACTACATATGTTTTAAACTAGCATATGTGAGTATTGGTGTATATAAGTGAGTATATGTGAGAGTGAGAGATTGGAAGAGTTCCTGTACAATTAAGTAGGTGTTTCTATAAGTGATTGTTTAAGAGAGTAAGTATGTGTAAGTTTCTGCAGAAGTAAGTGTGGTAGTGTGTGTATAACTGTATATGCAAGTAAATGGATGTTTGATACTTTGCATGTGTGACTATGTGTGTGAGTAACTCTATGGATGAGTGGCGATGTGTAACAGGATATATAGGTGTATGAGTACACATGATGAGTGAGTACATGTATAAGTGACTGTATAGGGACTGTTGATGAATGAGTGGATGTGTGTGTAGATCTTGGAATTACTGAATAGGTGTGTTGTAACTGGTATTGGTATGTCCATTGTTTTGAAAATGTTAGTTTGTATTTTTGAGTGTGTGTATCAAAGGTTATATTAGGGTGAGAGGAAGTCTGCCACTCTATCACAAGGATGATGTCATCAGTGATGTCATTTGAGATGTCATGAGTGATGTCATGAGTGATGTCACTGACCATGTCATAAGTGATGTAATATGTGACGTCATCAGCAGTGAATTGCGAGCGCACAGGTTATAGTTAGCTGAACTAACTATAACGGGGGAATTTCTATGATTTTATACGAGTGAAATGTCCAACTAACTATAACTCCCCTGAAACCTATGGTTTTTCAGTGAATATATATATATTACCTACTGGCGGTTGCCAGTAGTTAGTTATAGTTAGGACCTATTTTCCATAGGAAATCCGCAACATTCTATTTGGAATAACTTTGGCCCCGGTTGACGAATGTTCGTGAAAGTTTCAAAACCAGTGGGGCGCTCCGGTCCGCTCCTATCCTGAAAGTATCAGGGTGATTCGTCAAGTGGGGGCCGAGAAAAAAGGGGGTCCCAAAACGTGTTTTCCCCATGCAATTTTCCATAGAGATCTTTAATCGCAGCAACACACCGAACTGCTGAACGGAATTACACCAAATTTGGCAGAAAGGTAGAACTTGGTTCAGAGTCATGCCTTTTGATTAAATGGTGTAAATCCGTTCAGCAGTTCCAGAGAAAATCTAAATTGAAATCACATATATATCTATAGCCGCGTTGGATCCGTGCACCCTAAGCGCACCCTGCAGAGCACGAGCTGTATGCTAATTGGCTGTCAACACTCCAAACCAGGAAGTGTTGGCAGCCATCTTGTGCCTCGGTAGAACCAAGGCATAAGAAAGCAGAAAAAAAACTTGCAAACCTCAAAAAGGCGGCAGGGTAGAAACACCCTGACCCCCTAGGCCTGCTCAGGGGGTCCCACAAGGACCCCCAGGGCCATATAAAACATTTAAAAAAAAACAATCGGTGACATTCGTGCACCCAGCCAAGTCCCGGGGGCATGATCAAAAAAAGTGGGGGGGGCGCAATCCCCCCCACTGCCCCGGGGACCACCATCCCCGGGGCAAAGCATTAATAGTTGTGGGGCACATGGCCCCCCGCAGCCCCGGGGACCGCCACCCCCAGGGCTTATAGATGTAATGATGGGGGGCCTCTAAGGCCCTCCCTATCCCCAGGGACTGACACAGTGCCCCCTGCAGTGCCAGGGACCACCACCCCCGGGGCTTTATTTTTTTAAAGCCCAAGCTCAAGCCCCCCCACACGCCCAGGGTACTGCCACCACCCCAAGGCTCTAAATATTTTTAAATTGGGGGGTCCATGACAGACCCCCCAGTCCTGGGGACCACCTCACCCGGGGCTTTGTAGATGGTGTGAGAGGGGGGTGCGCGGCCCCCCTCCTGGAGCCTTGTGATGGCCATGGGGACCGCCAACCCCCAGGGCCGGCTCCTGCAGTGACCCGGGGTGCCCACCCCGAGGACACTGTAGTTTGCTATGGCAGGACGGGAGCCTCACTGCTCCCGCCATGTCATAGCAAACTGCTTTGCTATTTGGAAGAGAGAGCAGGAAACCTGCTCTCTCTTCCAAATAGCAAAGCCAATTGCTGTTCCACAGGGGGAGCTGCATCTTAGCAGCTCCCCGTGTGGAAAAGCAATGCTGGCTCCCGCAGGAGGTGGGAAGCCGGCGGGACCGTGGGGGGATTGGGGACCCCCCCACGGTCCGCAACGGAGAGGGCAAGCCCCGGGAAATGGGGTCCCCGGGGCTACAAGTGACCCTGGAGGGGTGCCACGTGCCCCCCTCCCCAAAATATTTTTTTTAAAAAGTCCGGTCCCGGGGAGATGGGGTCCCCCTGGAGGTACCTGGTGAGCTAGTTGGCCCCTAGGGACCCTCGGGATTGAGGAGGAATTAATTTCCCAACTTAAAACGTGTTTGCAGACATGTCAACTCAGACCCCGCCCCCTTCCTTCACCATTGTGCAAACGCGCCCTGTGGTGCGTTTTATGTTGAGGAATTAATTCCTCTTGAATCTTGAGGGTTCCTGGGGGCCAACTAGCCCACCAGGTACCTTCAGAATGCGCCAAGGAGCTGCGTTGCAAAGAGGTGTTCAGAGGCCACGCCTCTTTTTACACCTCTCTGCAACACAGCTCTGTGGCGCTTACTGGAGGTACCTGGTGGGCTAGTTGGCCCCCCAGGGACCCTCAGGATTGAAGGGGACTTAATCTCCCAACATAAAACGGACACAGGGCGCGTTTACACAGTGGTGAAGGGAGGGGATGGTGTAGGAAAGTGGCTCTATATATACTGAACCAAAGTAAAAACAGCCGAACTATGAATTCCGATTTATTCACCTGTTATAAGGAGAGACCTCAGTGCTGCATCTTTGAGCCCAGTACTGGTCCTGAAAAGTAATTCTAACCATACTTACCAGTAACTTGAATTTCCTTCCATAGGCTAACATTGACTGGTTTCACTTGGAAATTCTTCTAAGTGTGGAGTTTTGGAACTTACTAATATTCCTCTAAAATCAGCCGAACTACAAATTCCGATTTACTCACCTGTTATCAGGAGAGACCTCAGTGCTGCATCTTTGAGCCCAGTACTGATCCTGAAAAGTAATTCTAACCGTACTTACCAGTTACTTGAAATTCCTTCTATAGGATATCATTGCCTGCTTTTTACTGAAAAAGTTTCTGTAGATTTTTGAAACTTACAAATATTCCTCTAAAATCAGCCGAACTACGAATTCCGATTTACTCACCTGTTATCAGGAGAGACCTCAGAACTGCATCTTTGAGCCCAGTACTGATCCTGAAAAGTAATTCTAACCGTACTTACCAGTAACTTGAATTTCCTTCCATAGGATATCATTGCCTGCTTTTTGCTGAAAATGTTTCTGTGTCGATTTTTGAAACTTACAAATATTCCTCTAAAATCAGCCGTAATACGAATTCCGATTTACTCACCTGTTATCAGGAGAGACCTCAGTGCTGCATCTTTGAGCCCAGTACTGATCCTGAAAAGTAATTCTAACCGTACTTACCAGTAACTTTAATTTCCTTCCATAGGATATCATTGCCTGCTTTTTGCTGAAAAAGTTTCTGTAGATTTTTGAAACTTACAAATATTCCTCTAAAATCAGCCGAACTACGAATTACGATTTACTCACCTGTTATCAGGAGAGACCTCAGTGCTGCATCTTTGAGCCCAGTACTAATCCTGAAATGTATTTCTAACCGTACTTACCAGTTACTTGAATTTCCTTCCATAGGCTAACATTGACTGTTTTCACTTGGAAATTCTTCTAAGTGTGGAGTTTTACGAACTTACAAATATTCCTCTAAAATCAGCCAAACTACGAATTCCGATTTACTCACCTGTTATCAGGAGAGACCTCAGTGCTGCATCTTTGAGCCCAGTACTGATCCTGAAAAGTAATTCTAACCGTACTTACCAGTAACTTGAATTTCCTTCCATAGGATATCATTGCCTGCTTTTTGGTGAAAAAGTTTCTGTGTCGATTTTTGAAACTTACAAATATTCCTCTAAAATCAGACGAACTACGAATTCCGATTTACTCACCTGTTATCAGGAGAGACCTCAGTGCTGCATCTTTGAGCCCAGTACTAATCCTGAAAAGTAATTCTAACCGTACTTACCAGTAACTTTAATTTCCTTCCATAGGATATCATTGCCTGCTTTTTGCTGAAAAAGTTTCTGTAGATTTTTGAAACTTACAAATATTCCTCTAAAATCAGCCGAACTACGAATTACGATTTACTCACCTGTTATCAGGAGAGACCTCAGTGCTGCATCTTTGAGCCCAGTACTAATCCTGAAATGTATTTCTAACCGTACTTACCAGTTACTTGAATTTCCTTCCATAGGCTAACATTGACTGTTTTCACTTGGAAATTCTTCTAAGTGTGGAGTTTTACGAACTTACAAATATTCCTCTAAAATCAGCCAAACTACGAATTCCGATTTACTCACCTGTTATCAGGAGAGACCTCAGTGCTGCATCTTTGAGCCCAGTACTGATCCTGAAAAGTAATTCTAACCGTACTTACCAGTAACTTGAATTTCCTTCCATAGGATATCATTGCCTGCTTTTTGGTGAAAAAGTTTCTGTGTCGATTTTTGAAACTTACAAATATTCCTCTAAAATCAGACGAACTACGAATTCCGATTTACTCACCTGTTATCAGGAGAGACCTCAGTGCTGCATCTTTGAGCCCAGTACTAATCCTGAAAAGTAATTCTAACCGTACTTACCAGTAACTTGAATTTCCTTCCATAGGCTAATATTGACTGTTTTCACTTGGAAATTCTTCTAAGTGTCGATTTTTGAAACTTACAAATATTCCTCTACAATCAGCCGAACTACGAATTCCAATTTACTCACCTGTTATCAGGAGAGACTTCAGTGCTGCATCTTTGAGCCTAGTACTGATCCTGAAAAGTAATTCTAGCCATACTTACCAGTAACTTGAATTTCCTTCCATAGGATATCATTGCCTGCTTTTTGCTGAAAATGTTTCTGTGTCGATTTTTGAAACTTACAAATATTCCTCTAAAATCAGCCGTAATACGAATTCCGATTTACTCACCTGTTATCAGGAGAGACCTCAGTGCTGCATCTTTGAGCCCAGTACTGATCCTGAAAAGTAATTCTAACCGTACTTACCAGTAACTTTAATTTCCTTCCATAGGATATCATTGCCTGCTTTTTGCTGAAAAAGTTTCTGTAGATTTTTGAAACTTACAAATATTCCTCTAAAATCAGCCGAACTACGAATTACGATTTACTCACCTGTTATCAGGAGAGACCTCAGTGCTGCATCTTTGAGCCCAGTACTAATCCTGAAATGTATTTCTAACCGTACTTACCAGTTACTTGAATTTCCTTCCATAGGCTAACATTGACTGTTTTCACTTGGAAATTCTTCTAAGTGTGGAGTTTTACGAACTTACAAATATTCCTCTAAAATCAGCCAAACTACGAATTCCGATTTACTCACCTGTTATCAGGAGAGACCTCAGTGCTGCATCTTTGAGCCCAGTACTGATCCTGAAAAGTAATTCTAACCGTACTTACCAGTAACTTGAATTTCCTTCCATAGGATATCATTGCCTGCTTTTTGGTGAAAAAGTTTCTGTGTCGATTTTTGAAACTTACAAATATTCCTCTAAAATCAGACGAACTACGAATTCCGATTTACTCACCTGTTATCAGGAGAGACCTCAGTGCTGCATCTTTGAGCCCAGTACTAATCCTGAAAAGTAATTCTAACCGTACTTACCAGTAACTTGAATTTCCTTCCATAGGCTAATATTGACTGTTTTCACTTGGAAATTCTTCTAAGTGTCGATTTTTGAAACTTACAAATATTCCTCTACAATCAGCCGAACTACGAATTCCAATTTACTCACCTGTTATCAGGAGAGACTTCAGTGCTGCATCTTTGAGCCTAGTACTGATCCTGAAAAGTAATTCTAGCCGTACTTACCAGTAACTTGAATTTCCTTCCATAGGCTATCATTGCCTGCTTTTTGCTGAAAAAGTTTCTAAGTGTCAATTTTTGTAACTTACAAATATTCTCTAAAAATCGTGCCAACGATAAAAACGTAATTACTTGCCTGTTTTAGATAGAGGTCCCAGTGCTGAACCTAGGAGTCCAGCACTGGATTACAAAAGTAACGTGAGCATACTTTACCTGCAAATTGAATTTCCTTCCATAGGATAACATTGGTAATTCCAACTAAAAAAAAAATTGAGAAAATAATATAAATATATTAAAAGAAAAATATAAAAGAAAAAAAAATGTCAGATTCAATATTTTAAAGAACATTTTTTTCCATTTATATTAAAAATATATAATGTAATTTAAAAAATAAAATATGTACAAATAAACAGTTAAAAAACTGTAGAAAATCAGTATCAAAAAAATTCATATAACTATTATTACATTTAAAAATTATCATTTAAAAAAACATCGAAAATCACTGAATAAACCATAGGTTTCAGACAGGTTATAGTTAGGATTTAGCATTTAAAAAAACCTTAGAAATTCACTGAAAAAACCATAGGTGTCAGGGCTGTAATACTTAGCTGGACATTTCACTCGTACAAAACCATTGAAATTCCTCTGTTATAGTTAGTTATGCTAACTACAACTGGCGCGCCCGCAATCCACTGCTGATGATGTCACATATTACATCATTCATGAAATGGTCAATGACATCACTGATGACATCTCAAATGACATCACTGATGACATCACTGACGACATCATCCAGTGAATTTATTATGTAAATATGTGTTATATATATAGCAACCTGCATTGAAGAATGAGTGGATATATAAATATCTGGATGGAGTATTTAGTAGCAGTGTGATTGACTGTTTACTTGACTAAATTATAGTGTCTCACTAAATATATTGTATAGTGACTAAACTGTGTGAATATCTGTATCACTTTGTCAGTTGTTGAGTAAACTGCTGCACCAGTTGGTTACTAGCTATGTGAAAGTCTATATTAGTTATTGATTAGTTAACTGAGTATTTGTATGGGAGAGTGAATGTGTGTGTGGTTCGGTGGGGGGTGTGTGACTGCCCAAAGATGTGTGAATAGTTGATTCAGTAGGTATATGAGGTTGAGACTACATGGTATAACAGTTGTTTGGGTGAGTGAATATCTTTATGGGCGTGGTGATGAGCAAATATATCTCTCAATGGTACATGTCCAACAAACTAGAAAAATAAAAGACAGTGTATGTGACAGTTGTTGTATATAAATAAGTATCCATAAGACTCAGTGATTGTATGAGTGTCACGTTGGTTCAGTCCTCAGGATCGGTCTGTTGCTTATAGTGGTCCACCTCTTGATATACCCAAGCCTTAACAGCCGTAATGGCACAGGTCAGTGGGAGGATCAAGCGAGGGAAGGAAAGGAAGGGGACAGCAGGGAGGGAGATATGCAAAACACAAAGAACAATATAAGTACACTCTTCCATTCTCACTAGCCTCCATACTACATGGACAATGAGAACTAGTTCAAGTGCTATACCTGTAAAGAAAAAGAACGGCACCCGTATATCAAGACACATCTACCTCTTATCGAAGGCGTTAAGGTATTCATTTCAGTGCTTTTGACTGCAATGTGGGATACATATAAGAAACAAGAAAAGCATTCATAGAGTAACATCACATAGGAATCAGAACCTGCACAATGGTCTCACTAATACATTCTGCATGGAAAGCAGACGTTCTCCCAAGGACCTACCCTTAATAGACTCCACTATGCCTCACAGCGATAGAGCGTAGTCTGCTATCACTCAGCGTGCCCCTGTTGAAATAGAGCCAGAAGCACAACAACAGCAATGAATACAGTTCCAACGAAATGTCAAGTTTCATCAAAGCATGAGCCACAGTATTCTTGTCTTTTCCATGTTAATACACCTTGAATTCCAATGGGTGCTCAAATATGTATATACAAATAAGAATAAAGAGAGGTACGTATGCCAAAGTAACCAATATCCTAGTTCCAGTCTCCCTCAAGCGCAGGGAAATTCAGGGGCCACTATTATTGACACTGTATCTGTCAGTGCACATCAAAGTGTTACGCCCTTGTGGAACCAGCGGTACGGAGCTATGTAGAGCGTTCCTGTGATACAACCAATTGTTAAAAATGTGGAGGCCAACCAAGAAGGAAAGTGACCAGCAAGCGGGAACCAGCCCGAGGAACAAAGAGTGGGATGCAAAGTTGGCCAAACCTCCCTTCCTCCGCACGAGCACGAGAACTGCTCACCAACGGAGGATGGGACAGAAGAAGCAAGTGGGAGCAGCTGAAGGAACTGGTGCACTGCACCCTTACCAGACCTTCCAGGAAACAACAAAGCACGAATACTCCAGCGTCGGCCGATGAGAATTTCTGACGCGTTGCATAGTTGAACTTCCGCCTTTATTGAAGTCGCTGCAACGTGACATGCTCGCTAGGATTCTGGGTAGCGTAGGTTATAGCGGGCACATCGCGTCTTGCGGCGATTCGGACCCTCTCTCTGTTTCAGCACGCTCGAAGCAGGTGCCTGTAACAGTACATCCCTCCCGTTAGCAAGAGCACGTAAGGGGACCGGGTTTTTGCAGGTGTTTCTTGTAAAATAGAGCCACCAATCGGGCCGCATGGACATTGGATGCCGGTTCCCAAAAGTCTTCCTCGGAACCGTACCCTTTCCAGGCCACTAAGTACCATAGTCTGCGTCCGTGGAACTTGGAATCCCGGATCCCTTTCACCTCATACTCCGGAATGTCACTGACCAAGATAGGAGGAGGATGCCTGGTAAGAGGATAATAGGCAGGTTTTAGCAGGGACACATAAAAAACTGGATGGATAAGTAGATGAGAAGGCAGTACCAAGTTCATTGCCTCCGGGCTGATACACTTATCGATCTTGTAGGGGCCGATATACCTGGGATTAAACACGCTGTACTTCTTGAAATGTATATTGCGGGTTTACAGCCAGACTTTGTCTCCTTTCTGGTATAATGGACCGGGTCTTCTGTGTTTGTCTGCTGAGGCCTTATATTTGCATTTCGTGGCCCTTAGGTACCTTTGTGTATTGATCAGAGTCTCTCAGTTATGAGCCACTCTCCTTGACACTTCGGATAAACTGGTGTTGTCGTTTGGGTGGATAAACGGAAGGAATCTAGGATGTTGTCCATAGGTGCAATAAAACGGGGAAATCTGCGTGGAGCTATGTGTGGCATTGTTATAGGCTATTTCTGCTAGCCACAGATAATCCACCCACTTCTCGGTGCCGTCGTTCACATAGCAACGCAAGTATTGTTTGAGCGTTTGGTTAAGGCATTCTGTTTGCATGTCGGTTTGTGGGTGGTAGCTCGTAGATAGGGCCATGTTTATATGGAGCGCAGAGCACCATTTTCTCCAAAACTGAGCAGTGAACTGAGAGCCCCTGTCCGAGACGATAGTTCTGGGCAGTCCATGCAACCGTACCACGTGTTTCATCACCAGATGGGCTAGTTGACCCGCTGTAGGGATAGATTTGCAGGCCACAAAGTGTCCCATTTTGTTAAGTAATCCACCACAACCATGATGACGGTGTATCCGTTATCTGCCGGCAACCCCACAACGAAATCCATGGATATGTTCTCCCATGGATGACTGGGGGTAGGAAGGGGTTGTAGCAGCCCTTGAGGGCATCGATGATCTGACTTCATCTTGGCACATGTTTCACACACCTTGATCCACATTCTCACATCTACCCTAATCGACGGCCACCAAACGTGTCTACTGAGAAGATCTAAGGTCTTTTCTGTCCCATGGTGTCCAGCACTGGGTGATTCATGACACCAAAAGAAGGCTTGTTTTCTGAGTCGCTCAGTGGGTATCAACAGGTGGCCTTGGTTCATTGGGAAACCGTCTTTGGCTTGCCATTCCTTGTGGCATTTTAGCCATGTTCTCCAGGCACGTGTTTTCACTCCCCTTAGAACGTCTCTGAGGAAGACATCTGGTTGTATCACACACAACACCTTTGTTGGGTTAATGATGGAATGCTCCTGTTCTGTATCTTCTTCTAGGGAAGACGATTGTCTGGTGAGTGTGACAGCTTTTCTGTTCTCTGATCCGGGTCTATAGGTTATGACAAAGTTATATTCGGAGAAGAACAGCATCCATCCACCGGAGCTGACGAAAGGTGAGATGACGAGCAGCAGCCATGTTCTGTAGGTTTCTGTGGTCGGTATAAACCGTAACCACGTGCCGAGCACCCAACAGAAAGTGTCTCCACTCCATAAATGTGGTTTTTATGGCCAACAGTTCTTTTTCTGAGATATTGTAATTCCTTTCTGCATCGTTCAGTTTCTTTGACATGAACGCCACAGGATGTAGTTGTCCCGTAGTGAAGTGACTTTGGGATAACACTGCCCCTAATGCCACATCAGATGCATCTGCCTCCACTATATAAGGTTTCTCTGGATCACGGTGAGACAGAACAGGAGCGGTGACAAAAGCTGTTTTCAGGGCCACAAAAGCGTCATGAGCCTCCTTAGACCACTTGAATTTCTGTGTTTTTCACAACAGTTGTGTTATGGGGGCTACCAGTGCGGAAAACTGATTGATGAAGCGACCGTAGAAGTTCGCAAATCTGGTAAAACACTGCACATCCCGCACATTCAAGGGAGTAGGCAATTCTTTTACTGCTGCAATCTTTCTTTCGGCCATTTCTTGTCCATGTGGGGTGAGCATGACACCCAGGAGTTCGACCGTACTCATGTGGAGCTCACACTTGGTTTGTTTGCAAAAAAAGTGGTGTTTGCTTAGGATCTGCAGTACTTTTTTCACATGTTCAACGTGCGTGTCTTCACCTTCCAAATAAATGAGGATATCGTCAATGTATACCACCACATAGTGGTCCAGTATCTCACGTAGAACATCGTTCAGGAAGTATTGGAACGCCGCCGGGGCGTTGCACAACCCGAATGGCATTACCAAGTATTCGTACAGTCCGTAGCGGGTCTTGAACGCTGGCTTCCATTCATCGCCACCCCTCATCCGCACCAGATGATAGGCACCCTTGAGGTCCAACTTGGTGTAGATCTTGGCCTTCTTTACCTGTTCCAGCAACACCGGGATGAGTGGTAGCGGGTATCGATTCTTAACCGTGACCGCATTCAATGCCCTGAAGTCGATACAGGAGCGTAGTTCGCCATTGCCCTTAGGTATAAAAAAAAGTGGAGAAGCCGCTGGGGACTTGGAAGGATGAATGAACCCCAATCCCAAATATTTATCCAAGTATTTCCTGAGATGGAGATTCTCGGGTTCGGTTAAAGCGTAAATTCTCCCACTAGGCACTACCGCTCCTGGAACAAGGTCTATTTGACAATCATATTGTCTGTGGGTTGGAAGTTCTTCCGCCGGAACATTGTTAAATACCTCCATGTACTCCTGATACACTGCGGGCCGTTGAATGTCTTTTTCAGCCGCGGTTGCTATGGACAACCCTGATGCCAGTGCGGCTGCTGGTCCTTCTGATTTACCATGACAGTGTTCCACACAATAGGGCGAGTTCATTAGCACGGTTCGGGTTTTCCAATCAATTTCAGGTTTGTGCTGGATCAACCACGGTAACCCCAAAATGATCCCATACTGGGGGGCTTGGGTTATGTTAAACGATAAACCTTCATGGTGAGAGGCTCCATATTGAAGCTGAACTTCTTCAGTGTTGTATCCTATAGGCCCTGTGTCCAATATTCTTCCATCTACTGCGTAGATATGCTCAGGGCTGGCTTTAGGCACCAGGGGAATGTCTCTGCATCTGGCTTCCCCCATGTCCATGAAAATGCCCGTATCCCCAGAGTCGATCATGGCTGCAACTCGGATCTATCCAGTTTTTACTAAGAGCAATAAGGTGATAAACAAATGGCCCTGCTCCGAAGAGTTGCAGCTACTTAAAGAAGGGAGATATGATCTTCCCCAAGAAACCCCTCTGCCTTTTCTTGAGTCTACTAGTTTTCCGGAGCCATATCCACGGCCGCCATTGCAGATCTGTTCCTGAATCAGTTGTTCTTAGGCTTTACAGGGCATTCTAACACGTAGTGCCCTTTTTTGCCGCAATATAAACACAGGCCCTGTTTACGTCTTGCATCTTTTTCTGTCTGTGTTACCAGATCCGTGTTGCCCTGCCTCAGTTCCAACAACTCCCTATCAGCAGTATAAGACTCAGACCTCCTGTCGAAGACTTTTAGAAATTCGGTTCTGAATTCATCCCAATCATATAGAAGGGCATCATCTCGAGTGACCAACGGTACTGCCCACTCTGCGGCATCGCCCGCTAAATAGGAAATAAGAAAGGCTACTCTTGCTTGATTAGTGGGGAACGATTTCTGTTTACAAGAAAAGTGGAGCAGGACTTGTGTTAAAAACACTTGGACCTTGCCTGACTCTCCATGAAACCTCTCTGGTGTAGCTAATAGTATAGATACCGGTAATTCCACAACCACCGCATTGGTGGGAACCGCAGCTGTTCCTCCTATATTAAAGGGGTTTCGCTGCATTCCCTCTACCTTGGCCTTGAGCTCTGCTGTTTCCTGACGGGATGTGGCCAATTCCGCCAATACATTGGCAAGAACCGTCAGTACATCATCGAGTGTGGCCATCTCTCACAAACCGACCAGGAGGACTCAATTCTTGGGTCAGAAATTCTGTCACGTTGGTTCAGTCCTCAGGATTGGTCTGTTGCTTATAGTGGCCCACCTCTCGATATACCCAAGCCTTAGCAGCCGTAATGACACAGGTCAGTGGGAGGATCAAGCGAGGGAAGGAAAGGAAGGGGACAGCAGGGATGGAGATCTGCAAAACACAAAGAACAATATAAGTACACTCTTCCACTCTCACTAACCGCCTTACTGCAGGGACAATGAGAACTAGTTCAAGTGCTATACCTTTAAAGAAAAAGAACAGCACCCGTATATCAAGACACATCTACCTCTTATCAAAGGAGTTAAGGTATTCATTTCAGTGTTTTTGGCTGCAATGTGGGATACATATAAGAAACAAGAAAAGCATTCATAGAGTAACATCACATAGGAATCAGAACCTGCACAATGGTCTCACTAATACATTCCGCATGGAAAGCAGATGTTCTCCCAAGGACCTACCCTTAATAGACTCCACTATGCCTCACAGGGATAGAGCGTAGGTCGCTACCACTCAGCGTACCCCTGTTGAAATAGAGCCATAAGCACAACAACAGCAATGAATACAGTTCCAACGAAAGGTAAAGTTTCATCAAAGCATGAGCCACAGTATTCTTGTCTTATCCAGGTTAATACACCTTGAATTCCAATAGGTGCTCAAATATGTATATACAAATAGGAATAAAGAGAGGTACGTATGCCAAAGTAACCAATATCCTAGTTCCAGTCTCCCATAAGTGCATGGAAATTCAGGGGCCAATTGTATTGACACTTTATCTGTCAGTGCACATCAAAGTGTTAAGCCCTTGTGGAACCAGCGGTACGGAGCTATGTAGAGCGCTCCTGTGATACAACCAATTGTTAATAATGCGGAGGCAAAACCAAGAAGGAAAGTGACCAGCAAGCGGGAACCAGCCCGAGGACCAAAGAGTGGGATGCAAAGTCAGCCAAACCTCCCTTCCTCCGCACGAGCATGAGAACTGCTCACCAACAGAGGATGGGACAGAAGAAGCAAGCGGGAGCAGCTAAAGGAACTGTTGCACTGCACCCTTACCAGACCTTCCAGGAAACAATGAAGCACGAATACTCCAGCGTCGGACGATGAGAATTTCCGACGCGTTGCATAGTTGAACTTCCACCTTTATGGAAGTCGCGGCAGCGTGACGTGCGCGCTAGGATTCTGGGTACCGTAGTTTATAGCAGGCACATCGTGTCTTGCGGCGATTCGGACCCTCTCTCTCTTTCAGCACGCTTGAAGCAGGTGCCTGTAACAATGACCCATGCTCACTACACCACTGGAGTCAAGCTATCCTGGCTGATGACGGCTGATAGCCAGAAACCGGTCCTAGGATGCTTGATTCCGGTCCAGGAAAGACATGGCTTGGCAGTTTGGGCTGGACTGTTCCCATGAGGCACAGGGTCAAGACTGATTTGTATATGGCCATGTCTAAACTGGGGTGGCGTAGTGGGCAAAAGAACGATGGATTTAACCCAGATCTCTTGACTGGGGGAGAATATCTGCATTGTCAGCATTCCGTCCATCATTTGTTTGTTGTAACAATGAGTGACTGTATGGATAACTGTATACTTGTAATAGTGATTTTATAACAAACTAATTATGAGTTACTATCTATATGAATAAATGAAGTGGTGTTTGTATAAGTGTGTAACTTAGTAAATGTAAGTATGATCCGTTGTTTGCATAAGTGACTAGGATGACTGTATAAGTGAATAGGATTTGTGCTGGTGTGTAATGTCGATATAGGTGTATAAGTATATTGGATAGTGTTCTATTGATCATTGACAGCATGTATGATTGAATCTATAGGTAAGTGGTTAGATGTGTGTGTAGCTCTAGGAATCACTGAGTGGGTTTTTAGAAACTTGTATTGGTGTGTCAATGGATTCAAATATGGAACTCTGTATTTTACAGTGAGTGATGAAAGGTTATACTACTGTATGATGAGGTATATCTGATTGTCACATGGATGATGTCATAAGTGATGTCATCAGTGATGTCATTTGAGATGTCATCAGTGATGTCATCAGTGATGTCACTGACCATGTCATGAATGATGTAATATGTGACATCATCAGCAGTGGATTGCGGGCACGAACTAACTATAACGAAGGAATTTCAGTGGTTTTGTATGACTGAAATGTCCAGCTAACTATAACAGCCCTAAAACCTATGTTTTTTTCAGTGAATATATATATATATATATATTCACTGAAAAAAATTGTTATAGTTAGAAGTTAGAATTTAAAAAACCTTAGAAATTCACTGAAAAAAACATAGGCTTCAGGAACGTTATATTTAGTTGGACATTTCACTCCTACAAAACCATAGAAATTTTGCCGTTATAGTAAGTTCAGCTAACTATAATTTGCGCCCCCGCAATTCACTGCTGATGACATCACATATTACATCATTCATGACATGGTCAGTGACATCACTGATGACATCACTGATGACATCTCACATGACATCACTGATGACACCATCCAGTGAATGTGTGTTTCTATAAAGTTTAAATATGTATTATATATATGCCAAGGTGTATTGAAGAATGAGTTGGTGTATAAGTGTCTGGATGAAGGATTTAGTAGGTGTGTGACTGACTGTTTAAGTGAGTTATTACATGTGTCTTGCTGAATGCATGGGTTAGTGACTAAACTGTGTGACTGTCAGCATCAGTCTGTCTACTGTTGTATAAGCTGCTGCATGGGTTGGCCAGTAGCTACATGAGTGTCTATATGGGTTATTGATTGGTTGCCAGAGTATTTGTATGGGTTCCTGAGTGTGTGTGTGGGTGCATGGGAGGTGTGTGACTCTGTGCATACATGTTTGAGTGATTGGTTTACTGGGTGTATGGGTTCAAGAGTGCATGTGGAAACAGCTGTATGGGTGGGTGAGTGTGTGTATAGGTATGTTAGTGAGTGAATGGATGTCTCAGTGGTTCATGTCCAAGTAATTACATATGTAAAAGGCAGTGTATGTAAGAGTTGGAGTATGTAAATTACTATACATTAGAGTCAGTGATTGTGAGAGTGGCTTTATGGATGAGTGTGTACTTGTATCATTGATTGTATAAAAGAGTAATTATGCATGTGTTTCTGTTTGAATAAGTGATGTGTTGTATGTATAACTGTATAGGTCAGTAAATGGAAGTGTGATTGGTTCTTTCCATGACTGACTAATTGTGTAAGTAACTCTGGATGAGTGCTGGTATGTGAGTGTCTGTGTAGGTGTAAGAGTGTATATGATAGTGCTGTATTGATGAGTGACTGCATGTATGAGTGATTGTATGGGTGAATGAGTGGATGTGTGTGTAGACCTAAGAACCAGTGAGTAGATGTGTAGTAACTGGTGTTGGTGTGTCTATGGTTTCAAAAATGGTATTCTATATTTTGGAGTGGGTAAATCAAACGTTATATTAGGGTGTGAGGAGGTGTATCAGATTATCACATGGATGATGTCATCAGTGATGTCATCAGTGATGTCATTTGAGATTTAATCAGTGATGTCACTGACCATGTCATGAATGATGTAATATGTGACGTCATCAGCAGTGCATTGCAGTACCGCGAGTTATAGCTAGCTGAACTAACTATAACGGCAACATTTCTATGGTTGTGTAGGAGTGAAATGTCCAACTAACTATAACGTCCCTGAAACCTATGGGGTTTTCAGTGATTTTCTAAGGTTTTTTAAATGGTTATTTCTAACTATACCATCCCTGAAACCTATGTCTTTTTCAGTGAATTTCTAAGGTTTTTTAAATGCTAATTTCTAATTATAATGGGCCTGAAACCTATGGTTTTTTCTGTGAATTTGTAGCGGTTTTTAAATGCTAATTTGTAAATTTAATATTTATACAGCCTTTTATGCTTTTCTGAAAATTACAAGTTTTCTTTTTTTAAAGATATTTTGTAACTCCAATAGTCTATAATTATTTTCTTTTAGTTTTTTCATTTTAATTTGAATATGTATTGTCCTATGTCTTTTAAAACATATGTATATATTTTTTTTCAAAAACACTGGAGTCGTGTACACATCGTGTACCTATCACGGTGGGTGCGCGAATTCAAGCTGCTGTATTGGAAAAGTCGGGAAGGGGCGGCATTTGGTTTGCGATGGGTACGCAGAGTGTGGCCCCGAGTAACGTCATATACGTATGGGTTTGTATCATCTGCACGTTATGTATGCGACGTGTACGCGGTGCCGGGACCCGCGTGACGTCATATACGTGCTGGGTCGCGCCAGGTGCATGACTGCCGTAAAAAAAGTTACGTTTTAAAACTATATGTATATAACTTTAATGTATATATCAGAACAAGAGATTATCTAAACTATTAATAAAAATAATATATTTGTACTTGTAATAAACTTATATTATTGTTAAATATATTTTCACGACGTCGCTTTGGGTGCGCGCTGGTTGCACGCTGGGTGCGTGAGTCCCATGTGACTTTGAAAGAAACTATTTCATTGGTTGACAAGGTTTTCCATTATAGAACTTGGAGGACCCCACCCTTTTTAGTCATTCTCTCAGCTGCATCAGAGGAGAGACATATGCTGTGTTTTTAGGAGCAATAGTGAGAGTTGTTTTGGTGTTTACTTGAAAAACTTCTGCAATGGCTTCTTCTAATCCACAAATAGACCTTCCATCTGATGATGAAGATTTGGGACCACCTCCACAAAAAAGACCAAAGTCTACAATTCCGGAGGGAGAAAGAAAAGTAAATGCAAAGAAGGTGAGCTGAATGCTCTGTCCCAGAGTTCTATCAAGAGGCAGCGAGAAGAAGTACTCATGTGGCACTACCAGTATGTATAAACATCTACAGACTATATGTCCAAGAAAACTTGAACGAGAACAACTGTGACGTCATCAGCAGTGCATTGCAGTACCGCGAGTTATAGCTAGCTGAACTAACTATAACGTCAACATTTCTATGGTTCTGTGGGAGTGAAATGTCCAACTAACTATAACGTCCCTGAAACCTATGGGTTTTTTCAGTGACTTTCTAAGGTTTTTTAAATGGTTATTTCTAACTATATCATCCCTGAAACCTATGTCTTTTTCAGTGAATTTCTAAGGTTTTTTAAATGCTAATTTCTAACTATAATGGGCCTGAAACCTATGTTTTTTTCCGTGAATTTGTAGGGGTTTTTAAATGCTAATTTGTAAATTTAATATTTATACAACCTTTTATGTTTTTCTGAAAATTACAAGTTTTTTTTTTTAAAGATATTTTGTAACCCCAATAGTCTATAATTATTTTCTTTTCTTTTTTTCATTTTAATTTGAATATGTATTGTCCTATGTCTTTTAAAACATATGTATATATTTTTTTTCAAAAACACTGGAGTCGTGTACACATCGTGTACATATCACGGTGGGTGCGCGAATTCAAGCCGCTGTATTGGAAAAGTCGGGAAGGGGCGGCATTTGGTTTGCGATGGGTGCGCAGTGTGTGGCCCCGAGTAACGTCATATACGTATCGGTTTGTATCATCTGCACGTTATGTATGCGACGTGTACGCGGTGCCGGGACCCGCGTGACGTCATATACGTGCTGGGTCGCGCCAGGTGCACGACTCCCATAAAAAAAGTTACGTTTTAAAACTATATGTATATAACTTTCATGTATATATCAGAACAAGAGATTATCTAAACTATTTATAAAAATAATATATTTGTACTTGTAATAAACTTATATTATTGTTAAATATATTTTCACGACGTCGCTTTGGGTGCACGCTGGTTGCACGCTGGGTGCGTGACTCCCATGTGACTTTGAAAGAAACTATTTCATTGTTTGACAAGGTTTTCCATTATAGAACTTGGAGGACCCCACCCTTTTTAGTCATTCTCTCAGCTGCATCAGAGGAGAGACATATGCTGTGTTTTTAGGAGCAATAGTGAGAGTTGTTTTGGTGTTTACTAGAAAAACTTCTGCAATGGCTTCTTCTAATCCACAAATAGACCTTCCATCTGATGATGAATATTTGGGACCACCTCCACAAAAAAGACCACAGTCTACAATTCCGGAGGGAGAAAGAAAAGTAAATGCAAAGAAGGTGAGCTGAATGCTCTGTCCCAGAGTTCTATCAAGAGGCAGCGAGAAGAAGTAAAGAACCACAGTTACACCCAGGGTCTGGCCCGGGGAGGGAACTAGCGGCGTTAGGGCACTAGAGAACGGTCAGCCTCCAACCAAAGCTATGAACCACAGAAAGGACCGTTCCTAGTTGTGCCTAAGAGATGCCCAATTTAGTGGGGGCAAATCACAAAAATTGACGGACTGGCATCACACACCACCAGGTGTCATGCTTCATCATCTGCCAGTCCTCGCCCTCTAAAAACCGCATTTGATAGAGAGCGGGCATACACCTGGAGACAGGGATGCACTTCTAAACTAAGGAGGGGGGTCCAAACAAAAAAAGGAGTGAGTGAATTTAAAAACCATCATAGTATACCTGAACAATTTTTATTCTATGGGGTTACTATGTGGGATTAAAATATATAAGTGCGGTGAGTGGGGACCTTATCATCCCGTCACCGCTGTAAATCAGTGATTGTTAATAAGGGGTCAACATGTTTCTGCCTGTATTGTCCACTTGGGTACGTGGCATTCGTCAGGACCTTAGATATTGGGCTCCAATCTTACCACTAGGGGCGTAGGCCTATAGCCAGCTGCCACCTGTTTAGAGAAACCTGTAAGAGAGAGGGGGTGAGACAAACATATAATACTCAAAATGGTTGTCATTCGGTAGACCTTGATGTGTCACAGTCACGCTCCATACTTACTGCTCTCTCCTAAAGTGAAAAAGGTGAAAAAATGTATATGAGTG
The DNA here is from genome assembly GCF_964204655.1 of Triturus cristatus. Taxonomy (NCBI): domain Eukaryota; kingdom Metazoa; phylum Chordata; class Amphibia; order Caudata; family Salamandridae; genus Triturus; species Triturus cristatus. Next base: position 444,326,917 of record NC_140595.1, read on the forward strand.
TCAGGCATCTGTGTTCACTCTGACATTCATGTGAATAAAATAGAAGTCTTACCCTATTGGAAAAACCTATTTGCCCCATGGGAGGGGTAGGGGGGAAATCCTTGTGACCACATTCTGGTGGGAGACGGTAAAGGATGAAGACAAAAGGGTTAAAAACCAGACTGGTTAGGAAGGTATATCAAAGATACTGAATTAATTAGCAGAAAAAAACGTCAGGGCGTGCTTGATCTACTATAGTTTCAACCTGTTGGAAGAAGACATCAGAACACCAACTTACAGTTCAAGGTGTACTCCCCGCTAGAAAACCTAGCGCTGCATGCGTCCAGCCTCCTCCCCGGTGACATTAAGTGTAGTGTGCAACAAGCTTTTATACTATTGGGTGGAGTCGTGGCATGCGATATGGGTTTCAGGTGAGCGTGGCGCACAGTGATGATGCCGCATTTCCTGTGTCCTGAGCGAAGCATGCAGAAGAGACTGCACGTTACCTGTTTGTTTCCTGACCCTCATGAGGGTGTGTCAGCACATGGCGCTGCTCTATGACACGCCGCTTCCTGTGTCCCGTCATTACCTCAGATAATTGCCTGGGGTGGGGCGGGACCAGCTCTGGTCCAATGAAAAGCGCCTACCATAGTTTATGGAGATACAAGGGAGTGATTTAACGTGTGTAGACATGTTATACAGAAATATGGGGAATATGTGCCCCGCTCATGACTATTATTTCATGACGAGAGCAGTTTCGAGTATTTACACAGAAGAAAAGAAGAGAAGACAAACCCAGATTGTTTACAGTCAGGGTGACGGTGTGGTTAAACCCACAATTAGTACACAAATCGATATTACGGCTACCGCATAATTGCGGATCAAGATGATTCTAGTTTTAGGGAGTAAGGGAAACTGCGTCTAGCTCTATTTACATGTATTACTGAGTCTATTGTTTGTGTTTTTGTCTTTATAACGGGTACTGTTAAAGTGTATATTGTAGTGAGCGCTCAGGGAAGTTACTTCATTTGTAGCCATGGGATATCATCGTTCAATCCGTTTTTCCATATTTCAAGGCGAAACACCCAGCGCTGTTCTCTAACATGTAGGACATGTGAGAGGCAGCCATTGCGCTTCTGTACTACTTCCAGTACTGTCAATCTTAGATCTTTATCAGAGTGTTCTTTCTCAAGGAAGTGTTTTGTTAATTTGGTGTTATCTTTCTTCCTTCTGATAGTGCTCCGGTGCTCACTAATTCTGATCTTTACACGCCTAGTAGTCATGCCAACATACATGAGTTGGCAAGGGCATTTGAGTAGATGCACTACATTCTCTGTAATCCCACATAGTAACCCCATAGAATAAAAATTGTTCAGGTATACTATGATGGTTTTTAAATTCACTCACTCCTTTTTTTGTTTGGGCCCCCACTTAGTTTAGAAGTGCATCCCTGTCTCCAGGTGTATGCCCGCCCTCTATCAAATGCAGTTTTTAGAGGGCGAGGACTGGCAGATGATGAAACATGACACCTGGTGGTATGTGATGCCAGTCCGTCAATTTTTGTGATTTGCCTCCACTAAATTGGGCATCTCTTAGACACAACTAGGAACGGTCCTTTTTGTGGTTCATAGCGAGAAGAAGTACTCATGTGGCACTACCAGTATGTATAAGCATCTACAGACTATATGCCCAAGATAACTTGAACGAGAACAACTGTGACGTGCTCAAGAGGCCACACAAACCGACCAGGGAGCTGGTCCCAGCACTTCTGGAGGCTCAACCTCTGCATCTCGCGGTCCAGATATCCGTACAGAGTTTGCGACACTCATACAGCATTGGATAAAATGCAATGCCATTTTATGCTATGTGGAGCAATCAGTTGACGCTGTATGTTCAGCAGCAAGAAATCATCGCTGCTAAATTTTTTTTCAGTTGGAATGACATTTTGACGCTGTACATAGAAGGAAAAACGTTCTCTTCAGAACTACCTTATTTAGGTAAAACTGCATGCTAACATCTGGGTGATTGCTTGAGTACATGTGTAGAGCATGATTGATTCTAAGAGTTCATGGGTAGTGACAGGGAGATGGCTGGACTGCATGTGTTAGTGCCTGTGTTATTGTAGGAGTACATGGGTGCTGACTGGATGATTACACTACTGCAATGTGAGTGCATGGTGAATTTATTAGTGTTTGGGTTTTGGCAGAGTGATTGGATTAGGACATGGGACTGGCTGGGTAATTGAAGGAGTACATAGGTAGTAACATGAATAATAGTAAACTGTATAGGTAGCAATCAAAGGAAAGCAGAATTGCGTGAATAATTGCCTGGGTAATTGCATGAGTGCATGGGTACTGACTGGATGATTAGAGTACTGCAATGTGAGTGCATGGTGAATTTATAAGTGCTTGGGTATTGGAGGAGTGATTCGATTAATACATTGTACTGGCTGAGCGATTGGAGGAGCGCACGGGGAGTCACAATGTGATTGCTGGAGTGTATGGGTACTATCTGGGTAATTGGAGGACTGAATCAGTAGTGTGTAGGTGGTTAGAGGACTGCACACATAGTGCACGTGTGATTGTAGCACTGCATGTCTTAGTGCCTGGGTCATTGCATGAGTACATGGGTACTGAATGGATGATTAGAGTACTACAATGTGAGTGCATGGATAGTGACTGTATACTTAATGTGCTGCAAGTTGACAGCATGGTGCTTGGGTTTTCGCACAGCGATTAGATAAGGACATGGTACTGTCTGGATGAAGGAGTGGACGGAGAGTAACAGTGTGATTGCTGGACTGCATGGGTACTATCTGGGTAATTGGAAGAGTGAATCTGTAGTGTGGAGGTGGTTAGGGGACTGCATGGATAGTGCACATGTGATTGTAGCACTGCATGTGTTAATGCCTGAGTCATTGTTCAAGTACATGGATAGTGACTGGATACTTAGTGTGCTGCAAGTTGACAGCATGTTGAATTTATAAGTGCTTGGGTTTTGACGCAGTGATTAGATAAGGATATGGTACTAGCTGGATGATTGGAGGAGTGGACAGAGAGTGACAGTGTGATTGCTGGACTGCATGGGTATTACCTGGGTAATTGGAGGAGTGAATCAGTACTGTGTGGAGGTGGTTAGGGGACTGCATGGATAGTGCACATTTGATTGTAGCATTGCATGTGTTAATGCCTGAGTCATTGTACAAGTATATGGATAGTGACTGGATACTTAGAGTGCTGCAAGTTGACAGCTTGGTGAATTTATAAGTGCTTGGGTTTTGGCGCAGTGATTAGATAAGGACATGGTACTGGCTGGATGATTGCAGGAGTGCACAGAGAGTGACAGTGTGATTGCTGGACTGCATGGGTACTACCTGGGTAATTGGAGGAGTGAATCAGTAGTGTGGAGGTGGTTAGGAGACTGCATAGATACTGCACATTTGATTGTAGCACTGCATGTCTTAATGCCTGAGTCATTGTACAAGTACATGCATAGCGACTGGATACTTAGAGTGCTGGAAGTTGACAGCATGGTGAATTTATAAGTGCTTGGGTTTTGGCGTAGTGATTACATAAGGACATGGGAGAGTGATTAAAAGAGTCCACAGGTAGTGACAGGGGGATTATTGGACTGCATGTGTAGTGCTTTAGAGATTTTACCATTGCATAAGTTAGTGCATAAGTCATTGCATGAATGCATGGGTAGTGCTTGGATACTAACTGGGTGATTGCACAATATAGAATCAGTAAATCTTTTCTCGTGTACTTATAAAATCACATATATTCACAACCTTTGCACTCCTGTAATCAGTCAAGCACCTCTCAATAATTCAGTAAATATACATACATCTATATAAATACCATCTGAACACATACATGAGACATTACATACTAACTAGTTAAGTAGATAACTACAACATACCAGAAAGAGTAAAATGTGGTGGCTTACTTTTGAGCTACATCTTCACCATTAAATCTAGAAATATGCAACATCATCAAACTATACCTCCCAACAGACTTAAGGAAGAAGACTAATAAACAACACCTTTTACATCTTCAGCATCATATCTAAAATTATGTGGCATCATTCAACTATTCCTTAGCTCAAACTGCAAAAAGAAGCATAAATAACAACACCTTATTTCACCATTCTATCTTAAATCATATGGCATCATTTAACTTAAACAGAAACTTAATTATTAACACCTTATATGATCATTTTCAAACATTTTACCAAACTATCCATAATTATGCGTTATCATTAAACTATACCTTTGTAGAAAGAAGAAAAAATGATGCCTATTAAACTAAACCTTATATGAACATATTTGAAAATACACATTTGTAGTGCATGTTCAACCAACTATCTAAAAATAAGAGGCATCATTCAGGTATACCTTTGAACAGACTTAAAATGATATATATTACTGTACAGACTGTTTTTTAAACAAACTTCAAGTACAATAAAAATAATCTCAATATACATCTCTACATTTAATAATATATTTCAAAAACACAGTTTTACAATAATGTCAAATCTATTTTAAATAAACCTCAACAATATATAGCTCACCTTTCGAATAAATCTGTTGAATGAAAAATCTCACACACTTTTTCTTTTACACACAGTCAATATAGATCACCAGGCTCTGCAAGGTAAAACCAGTAATGGCAAGATTTCCCTCTATTTTGCCATACAATTACACATAAGCAACAAATCACATTGCTTCCCAGAGATTTTCAAATTGAAAAACACATTTCTATTGGTGATAGATAATAACACTTTTAAACTGACTTCTTCACCCCTTTTGCTTAAGGCCAGTTTCCATAGCAACAGCTCATGCAACATTCAACTTAACTGTCAGGTCACAAGTTCACCACAGAATGTTGCACATAAGAATAGCAAGTGTGGTTGCTTTTGCAAAACATGCCCTTATCCTTTCTGCTGTACCTTTCAAACATTTTTTACTAACCAATAAGAAACATGCTTTTTAAACAAAGTAAAATGCATCCTATGTTTGAATGTATAATCTTCTTAAACAGCCAATCAAATCCCTACTTTCTTAAAAACAGCATCTTCTCCACTATTTTAGATATCTCTCATTCTGCCAACTGACTACCTCAGCTACAGACATCTTTTGATTACGTACAGAGATTCCTTCAAGATGCTTTCAGTGTGGATTGTTGGGCACAGCTATGTATTCTGGTGCAAAAGGTATGCTGAAAGCAGAGGTATTGACAAAGACCTAGCTTAGCAAAATGTAGACATTAAATGGATTGGACAGAGAGGATTAAAGTGGCACCAATTGATGCCTTTGGTTAAAACCTTTTTGCATCTCCAACCCCCTGACCTCATGATTGTGCACTGTGGTGGCAATGACCTAGGCACATTGACTGGGGTAGGACTGGAAATGCTAATAAAGGACACCTTTGCAGAATTGATGTTGCTTTTTCCCCAAACTGCCTTTGTATACTCTAACATATGCCAAAGACAAAAATGGAAGTGGTCCAATCAATTTTGTCCACAAATTGAGAAAACTAGAAAAAATGTCAATGCAGCTGTTTTCTGCTTATCTCAGTGACCATTGAATGGGCTCCATATATAACAAAAATCTACGTTTCCATATGGAGGGCATCTACAGGAGTGATGGAGTACACTTCACTGATGAAGGGAACAGAGTGTTTCTCAACAACCTAAAGCTCTGCATCCGCACTTACATGTAGCTGCAAGAAACTCAATAAACACAAGGGCTCTTTTTAGAGTCACCCAATAACCCAACATATAACCTAGGTTTCTATAAAAATATGTTAATTATTTTTGCTTGGAGTCGTGCACCCGGCTCGACTTAGAGCCGCGCACCCATCGCTTTCACACTAGGGGGCCGCGCTTAGCGCCGTACACCCCTCGCGTTCAACCCAGAGGCCGCGCTGGGAGCTACGTACCCCTCGCATTCACACCAGGGGGCTGTGCTGGGAGCTGCTCACCCCCTGCATTCACACCAGGGGGCCGCACTGAGCGCCGCGCTAGGGTCGCAACTCCAATTGTTTTTTAAAACCATCCACTTTAATTAATTTACATTTGCCCCGGGGACCCCATCATGCTCAAATATATATATATATATATATATATATATATATATATATATATATATATATATATATATATATTATCTACTGGCGGTCGCCAGTAGATAGTTATAGTTAGGACCTATTTTCCACAGGAAATCCGCAACATCTATTGGGAATATCTTTGGCGCCGGTTGACGAATCCTCGCGAAATTTTCCAAGCTTTTGGCCAGCTCCGCTCCGCTCCTACCCTGAAAGTTTCATGGTGATCCGTCAAGTGGGGGCCGAGAAAAAAAAGGGGAGTCCCAAAACGCGTTTTCCCCATGCAATTTCCCATAGGATCTGTTGTCGCAGCTACAGCCCAAACCGCTGAACGGAATGACACCAAATTTGGCAAAGAGGTAGTCCTCAGTTTGGACTCGTGCCTTTTGCATATATGGTGTGAATCTGTTCAGTAGCTCCTGAGAAAATTAAGGTAAAAAAGTTAGTGATATCTATGGCCGGGGAGGATCCGCGGACCGTACCCGCACCGTAAGCGCACCCACCCCGAGCCGAGCACGCATCCTCCCGATCGCGCGCTGAATGCTAATTGGCTGTCGAGTGTCTCTCTACATTAGAAACCAGGAACTGTTGGTGGCCATTTTCTGCCTCGGTAGAAGCGAGGCTGAAGAAGCAAGGGGAATAAGTGTGTAAAACATATAAAGGGGGCAGAGTGGAAATACTCTGACCCTCTAGAGGTGCTTAGGGGGTCCCAGAAGGACCCCCTGTGGCCCCCCTTTTTTAAAAAAAAAAACGGCGAAATGCGCGCACGGTGCGCGCATCCTATCGCGTTGGATGCACGGCATATAGTTAAAAAAAATATTTTGAAAAATATAAAAAAATATGTTTGAAAAACCCATTAAGTTCAAATAATATTTTTTAATTTTTAAAAGAATTAAATGAAAAAATACATTTAAAAATGGTGATAAAAAATTATTTTAACAAATATGTAATTAATGAAATGACACACTGAATTTGAAAAATATAGAAATCCAATCAAAATCATTAAACATGATATCTTCAAAGATAAGTTATAGATAGGAATTAGCATTTAAAAAACCTTTGAAATTCACTGAAAAAAACATGGGTTTCAGGCCTGATATAGCTAGGAATTAGCATTTAAAAAACCTTTGAAATTCACTGAAAAAAACATAGGTTTCATGCACGTTATAGTTAGGAATTGGCATTTAAAAAACCTTTGAAATTCACTGAAAAAACCAAAGGTTTCAGGGGCGTTATAGTTAGGAATTTGCATTTAAACTTAGAAATTCACTGAAAAAACCATAGGTTTCAGGGGTGTTATAGTTAGCTGGACATTTCTCTCGTACAAAACCCTAGAAATTCCCCTGTTATAGTTAGTTCAGCTAATTATAACTCGCACCCCCGCAATGCACTGCTGATGACGTCACATATTTCATCACTCATGACATGGTCAGTGACATCACTGATGACATCACTGATGACATCTCAAATGACATCACTGATGACGTTATCCATGTGATAAATTAGTGCATCTTCTCACACCCTAATATAACCTTTGATACACCGACTCAAAATTTCAGACTTCCATTCTCAAAACCATAGATACTCCAATACCAATAACTACATACACACTCATTGACTCTTAGGTCTGCACACCCCTCCACTCACTCACCTGTAGAGTCACTCATACTTACAGTCACTTAGTACAGGACTATCATATGCATTTATATACCTATATAGACACTCAGACACCGCCAATCAGCCATAGACATACTCACACACCTAGTCAGTCATGCAAATAATTAATCACACTCCCATTTACTCACCTATGCAGTTATACACACACAAGTTCACTTACTCATAAAAATAGTACCACTTATACAATCACTGATACAAGCACACACTCATCCATACAGCCACTCTCACAATCACACACTCTCACATATACCCACTTATATACTCTTACACACATATATACTGCCTTTCACATATGTAGTTATTCACACATGTACCACTGAGATATACATTCAATCACTAACACACCTATACATACACTCACCCAACCATACAGTCCATCACAGATACACTCTTAAAAACATGCACCCACTGAATCACCCACTCACACATCTAGTCACAGAGTCACACACACCCTACCCACACAAACACTCAGGCACCCATACAGATACTCAGATAACCAATCAATAACCCATATAGACACTCATATAGCTATTCAAAAAACCATGCAGCCACTTATACACCAACACACAGACACATACAGACATTCACACAGTTTAGTCACTAGTCTGCAGTAAGATACATTTAATGACTCACTTATAGAGTCAGTTACGCACCTAGAAAATCATCCATTCACACACTTGTACACCCACTTATTTTTCAACAGGCCTTTCCCTATCTATAATAAACATAATAAAACTGTTCAGAAACACATACTCAATGGATGATGTCATCAGTGATGTCATCAGTGATGTCATTTGAGATGTCATCAGTGATGTCATCAGTGATGTCACTGACCATGTCATGAGTGATGTAATATGTGACGTCATCAGCAGTGCATTGCGGGGGCGCGAGTTATAGGTAGCTGAACTAACTATAACAGGGGAATTTCTAGGGTTTTGTACGAGGGAAATGTCCAGCTAACTATAACACCCCTGAAACCTATGTTTTTTTCAGTGAATATATATATATATATATATATATATATAACAAATGAAGGAGGGGGGACTGCTACCCCCATCCCCAGCCATTTTGGGCCCCGGAAACCTTATCCCTGGGACCTGGCCTCATGGTTAGGGACCGTGGGGGGAGCCCCAATGCCCCCACGGTCCCGCCGGCTCCCCACCTCCTGCAGGAGCCGGCATTGCTTTTCCACACGGGAAGCTGTTGACATGCAGCACCCCGTGTGGAAAAGCAATCTGCTGTGGATTTTGGAAGAGAGAGCAGGTTTCCGTGCTCTCGCTTCCAAAATCAAAAGCAAGTTTGCTATGACAGGGAGGGAACCGCATGGCTTCTACCCTGCCATAGCAAACAGCAGTGCCCCGGGGGTGGGCACCCCGGGACACCGCAGGAGCCGGCCCTGGGGGGGCTGTCCCCAGGGCCATCAGGGGCTCCAGGAGAGGGGCCGCCTGGACCCCCTCCCAATGTGATTGAAGCCCCGGGGAGGTGGTGGTCCCCGGGGTTTGGAGTTCTGTAATGGGCCCCCAAATTTACATGATTAGTGCCCTGGGAGGTGGCTGTCTCTGGGGCATGTGGAGGGGGGCTCATGCCCCCCACACAGGTTTAATATTTGTTTAAAAAAAGAAGCCCCGGGGTGGCAGTCCCTGGGGTTGCGGGGGGGCCGTGTGCCCCCGTGAATATTTGAGAAAAGTCCCAGGGGTGGCGGTCACCAGGGCTTGGGGGGCCTTGGAGGCCCACCCACAAATTAAACAAGCTCCGTGGGTGGCTGTCCCCGGGGCTGCGGGAGGGCCATGTGCCCTTCCCGCATATTATAAACGTATGGTGGTCCCTGGCGCTGCAGGGGCCCCCGCGGGCCCCCGCTAATATTTTTGGGCAATGCCCCCGGGATCCGGCCCACCCGGGGGCCTCATTAAAATGAAGCAGTAGCCTGCACTTCATTTTTAAAAAAAATGTTGGCAGGATTCGCGACCCCAGCGTGAATTTAGTCGAAATAAAAATAAAAATGCTTTTTTTGGCCCTGGGGGTCCTTGTGGGACCCCCTCAGCAGCACTAGGGGTTCAGGGTGTTTCTACCCTGCCCCCTTTTCTTGTTTTCCAACTTTGTTTTACTGTTTTCTTGTGACTCGGTCCTACCGAGTCACAAGATGGCTGCCAACACTTCCTGGTTTGGAGTGTTGGCAGCCAATCACAGTGAAGCTCGTGCTCGGGAGGGTTCGTGAACGCACCACATCCCTATATCGAAACTTTTTCTTTTACAAATTTCTCAGGAACTACAGAATGGATTTACACCAATTAACAAAAAGGGCTATTTCTGAACCAAGTGCTACCTTTTTGCCAAATTTTGTGTAATTCCGTTCAGCAGTTCGGGCTGTAGCTGTGTATAAATATTCTTATAGAAAATTACACGGGGAAAACACGTTTTGGGACCCCCTTTTTTCTCAGGCCCCGCTTGTCGATTCACCCGAAACTTTCAAGACAGGAGCTGGCTGGAGCGGGCCACTAGTTTGAAACTAGGTCCTAATTATAACTACCTACTGGTGATCGCTATATATGGAGCGTTTTAAATTGGGGAATTAATTCCCCCTCAATACTGGGGGGCCCTGAGGGCCAACTAGCCCACCAGGTACCTCCAGTAAGGGCCATAGGGCTGCGTTGCAGAGAGGTGGTCCAGGCCACGCCCCTTTTTACATCTCTCTGCAACACAGCTCTGTGGTGCTTCCTGAAGGTACCTGGTGGGCAAATTGGACCCCAGGGACCCTCAGAATTCAAGGGGACTTAATCCCCCAACTTAAAACGCACCAAGGGGGTGCGTTTTCACAGTGGTGAAGGGAGGGGGCGGGGCCTGAGGTGACATATGTGCAAACATGCCCTGTGGTGCGTTTTAAGTTATGGAATTAGTTCCCTTCAATCCTGAGGTCCCCCGGGGGCCAACTAGCCCACTAGGTACCTCCAGTAAGCGCCACAGGGCTGCGTTGCAGAGAGGTGGTCCAGGCCACGCCCCTTTTTACACCTCTCTGCAACGCATCTCTGTGGCGCTTACTGGAGGTACCTGGTGGGCTAGTTGGACCCCAGGGACCCTCATGATTCAAGGGGACTTAATTCCCCAACTTAAAACACGCCACAGGGCGCGTTTGCACAGTGTTGAAGGGAGGGGGTGGGGCCTGAGGGGACATATGTGCAAACATGCCCTGTGGCGCGTTTTAAGTTAGGGAATTAATTCCCTTTCAATCCTGAGGGCCCCTGGGGGCCAACTAGCCCACCAGGTACCTCCAGTAAGCGCCACAGGCCTGCATTGCAGAGAGGTGGTCCAGGCCACGCCCCTTTTACACCTCTCTGCAACGCAGCTCTATGACACTTACTGGAGGTACAGCATTACAGAGGAGGTCATGCTAATCACAGGGGTACCCCAACACATAGTGTTCCCTAGTGTATGTAGGTGTTTTCACTGTATTCTAAGTGTCTTTTCGCATAGCACTGGCTGTAGGCCTGGTTAGTCAGAGTCAGTTACCACCAGTACCCGTCTGAAAAAGTTGTGGGTACAGGATGATTTTGAAACAAGGCCTCTTTCTGCTCCTCTGTTGGTTCTTTCTGCACATGTCTTGCTTCTTCCTGCACTTTTCTTCATCTTTGTGGACTTCTGTTGCTTCTTTTTGCATTTCATTTGCTTCTTTCTGTGCATTTTTTCTTCTTTCTTCACATGTCCTACCTCTGTAGGCATAGTTAGAAACTAGTATTTAAAAAAAACCTTTGAAATTCACTTAAAAAACCATAGGTTTCAAGCACGTTATAGTTAGAAATTAGCATTTAAAGAACCTTAGAAATTCACTGAAAAAACCATAGGTTTTAGGGAAAGTTATAGTTAGTTGGACATTTCACTCGTACAAAATCAGAGAAATTCCCCATTATTGTTAGTTCAGCTAACTATAAGTCGTGCCCCTCAATGCACTGCTGATTACAGACTGCCATTCTCAAAACCATAGACACTCCAACACCAATAACTACATACCCACTAACTGATTCTTAGGATTACACACACATCCACTCACTCACCCGTACAGTCGCTCATAATTGTGGTCACTCAGTACAGGAGTATCATACACCTATATAGAAACTCACACACCTCCACTAATCCATAGAGGTACTCACACACCTAGTCATTCATGCAAATAAAAAAAACTGCCATTTACTCACCTATACAGTTATACACACACCAGCTCAATTACTCATACAAATACTAGCACATTCTTATGGTCTTATTCAATCACTGATACAAGTATACACTCATCCATACAGCCACTCTCACAATCAGACACTCTCACTTATAGCAATTTATGTACTCCAGCACACATATATACTGTTTTTCACATATGTAGTTACTCACACATGTACCACTGAGATATACATTCACTAACAAACCCATACACACACTCACCCACCCATACAGTCCATCATAGATGCACTCTTGAAACCATGCACCCAGTGAATCACCACCTCACACATCTATGCACAGAGTCACAGAGTCCCACACACCCCACCCACACAAACACTCAGGCACCCATACAGATACTCAGACAACCAATCAATAACCCATCCAGACACTCATGTAGCTTTTTGCAAACCCATGCAGCTGCTAACACACCAACAGACAGACGGATACAGACATTCACACAGTTTAGTCACTAACCCATGCATTCAGTAAGATACGTTTAATCACTCACTTATAGAGTCAGTCACGCACCTACTAAATCATGCATTCAGACACTTATACACCCACTCATTCCTCAACATGCCTTTCCCTATATATATTAAACATATTTAAACTTTACAGAAACACACAGTCACTGGATGATATCATCAGTGATGTCATCAGTGATGTCATTTGAGATGTCATCAGTGATGTCATTTGAGATGTCATCAGTGATGTCATCAGTGATGTCACTGACCATGTCATGAGTGATGTAATATGTGACATCATCAGCAGTGCATTGCGGTGGCGCGAGTTATAGTTAGCTGAACTAACTTTAACGGGAGACTTTCTTAGGTTTTGTACGAGTGAAATGTCGAACTAACTATAACTTTCCCTAAAACCTATGGTTTTGTAAGTGAATTTATAAGGTGTTTTAAATGCTAGTTTCTAACTATAACCTGCCTGAAGCCTATGGTTTTTCAGCGCTTCACAAATGTTCTCCTTTTGGGAGATTTTAATATCCATGTTGATTGTCCTGGGACTCCGGATGCCAGGGAACTAATGGATCTGCTTGATTTGGTGCAATTAACCCAGTGGTTAAAGTCTCTCTCTCATACAGGGAGGCATACGATCAACTTGGTGTGTTCCAATTTTGCCTTGTTTATTGGGGACCCTATTCAGGTCACTTGGTCTGACCATTTTTTGGTCCATTTTCCTGGTCCATGGGGATGCCTCCTACCCTTAGCGCTTTGACTCAAAGCAAGCCGTCACCGAAGATTGAAATCTCAGCCCTTTCTACGGCCCTTTCACTCTCCCGTCCATTGTTATCTCATGATCTGGAAGGGGCTGTAGATTGCTTTGCCACCTGGATTAGCCAGGGTGTTGACTCCGTTTCCCAACCCGCTTTGAAGAGGCAGTCGCGATCTATTCCATCTCAACCGCGGTATTCCGGCGCTCTTAGAGAGCTTAAATTGGGCTGCAAAAAAAATGGAATGTCGTGGGCGTTTGGAGTATTCTCCATTAGCCAAAATTGACCTGCGTAGAGCTCAGAGCGAATATTATGCAGCCATTAAGTTTGTGAAGGGTAGATTCTATGCAGAACGGATTGCCAAAGCTAAAAACAATATTAGAGAGATTGTTTCCATTGTTAGAAGCTTTTTGGCACCTTGCGCTGAACAAGTGGCTCTACCTGTCTCATTGCAATGGTGTGAAGAGCTATCCTCCTTCATTGAAAAGATACAAACTATCCAAGTTTGGTGAAGTGTGCTCAGAGGCAGGGTGTCCCCTTCCCTCTGTCTCTCACTACTTTGCCCTCTGCGCCTCTTTCATTCACTGGATTTTATCCCATAGTTGGGTCAGATATATTGGCTATCCTTAAAACCCTTAAATTGGGCTCCCCGACAGATCCATGTCCAGCCAGAGTTCTGGCTATAGTTGCGGAGGTCGTTTATCCAGAAGTAACCACGATCATTAATGTATCTCTACAAACGGCCAGGGTCCCTTTGATTTGGAAGCAGGCAAAGCTGTTGCCACGTTTAAAAAAACCCTTGTTAGATCCGCTGAAACCTGCTAATTATCGCCCCATCTCCCTCCTTCCGGCCCTGACCAAGGTCTGCGAAAAGGCCGTTTTTCGTCAGCTTGATACCTTCATTGAAGCATCTGGTGCCCTTCATCCGGCGCAGTCTGGATTTAGGACATCTTACAGCACCGAGACTGCACTAGTGGAAATGGCAGAGGCAATTTGGGAATGCCTGAACACAGGCGGCAGGGCAGCCATGATTTTGCTTGACCTCTCTGCCGCCTTCGATACGGTGCCCCACCAATTCCTTCTCACTCGTCTCTCAAATATTGGTATTGCTGGCCCTGCCTGGGATTGGCTGAAATCTTTTCTGGAAGAATGTTCTCAGCAGGTCTGGTTACCACCTTTTTCTTCGGCCACCAGGAAAGTGTCCACAGGAGTCCCTCAGGGATCTATCCTGAGCCCTTAGCTCTTTAATATCTATTTGACGCCCCTAATTTTTCTGGCAGAGGAGATGGGGACAAAAATAATTGCTTATGCCGATGATACCCAGCTCCTATTTACCTGGAAGGACTCCGACCTGTCGACAACTTCGGTACAGAACTGTCTCCCGTCTGTATTTCAGTGGCTTGCCTGTGTCCAACTGAAGTGCAACGAGGATACGTCAGAGGTCCTTCTGTATGGCTCATTTCCACCTGCCTTCAGCGAAACCCTGTGGGCGCCAGACTTTCCTTGACCTAATTCAGAGGGAGTTTCTGCAAAGAATTTGGGGATCTGGTTTGGTGAAGACCTTCGGTTTTCGGTGCAAATTAAGAAACTCACCGGAGTCTGTTTCAGCACCCTCAAGTTACTTAGAAGGTTCTTCCCCCTGCTTCCCAGGCCGGCCAAAGAAATGGTTGCCCACGCACTCATCCTCTCTCGCATGGATTATGCCAATGCGCTCTACATTGGTGTCCCGGGATATTTGCTAAGAAAACTGCAGACCATACAGAATGTCTCGGCTAGACTTCTGAATAACATTTCTGGAAGATCTAGAGTAAGACAGTATCTACGAGACCTGCACTGGCTTCCTGTGGCCCAGAGAGTGCAATTTAAAGCTTTCACATTGGCCCACAGAGCCCTGCATGGTCTGGGGCCAATGTACATTAGGTTTGCCTTCTATGTCCCCAGCAGATCTTTGCGCTCAGCCGCCCAACGTCTGATGATTATACCTCGATTTTGTAGGTCACGGCTGGGAGGTCAGTCCATTTCTGTTAAAGCGGCTATGGCTTGGAACTCTCTCCCAATGTAACTGCAGCATACTCAGGACTTTGGACTTTTTAAGAAACAACTTAAAACTTTTCTATTCAACTAAACGATTCATACTTTCCGCTCCATCGGACTTTGGTAACTGTATGCCCCAGGGCACTCTTGAGTATTTGAGCTTGGTATCAAACCCCCTATAACATAACATAACATATAACATAACATATATTCCAATCGCAATTTTCACACCGCTTGCTCCGATGACCTGTGGCTCGGCATGTGATGCAGATAAAAATGCAAGCACGATTTGGTGCCACATCACACTCATCCTACTTTGTGTGTAGTTGATATTAGTGGTGCGACAGAAGGATAACCCCAATGATAATACTACGATTTGATTATTAGTTAGAGGAATAGTTGAGAGATTTACCACGTTTCTTTCTTGGCCCATAATTTTTTCATTGTTTGGCTAATTGTTTTTACTCCCATTGAGCCGTCGTTGTCTTTTGTTCATTTTGTATCTGTGACTTTTCCTCCTCTTCCTCCTTGCCCACGCTTTGGTACACAAATTGATGGGACCATAAACTGTAATACAATAGTATTTGAACTGCTAATTAGGACAGCATGAATATCGTCTCTCTGACAAGTCCAGGCATTACATTAATAATTCTGATATGACGCACACATCTTTTGTATAAATTCTGTTTGAATAACAAGCATTGTGGTGAAATCTAACCACCATACAATTTAGGGAACGAATATTTAAAAATATTTTTCTTTAAATAATCAGTGAATTCCCTATGTGCAAAAATGGTGTCCAAAGCAAACATGTTTCATTTGAGTGATTCTCTTGGACAGTCCTCTCTTTACTTGCATGACACTTTTCACAGAGGAGCATATCAATTGGTTGAATCTGTGTCTCATTCATACCCGTGATCAAGGAGACGTGGATCTCCGAAACGCGTTGGGGAATATGTTAATTCATGTTGAATATTCTTGAATAAAAACCATATTTTGAATACACTACAAGGGACCTGTGCATTTTATGGGAGCGCGACGTGGGTCCAAATCGATTGTGTTGGGCTATATATATATATATATATATATTTTTTTTTTTTTTCACCAAAGTGCCCAAAGCAACGAGAGCGCACTCGACATCAGAAGAAACTCAAGGTTTATTAACAAGGAAAGCATGCTCCAGTGTCTGTGTCAAAGTTCTCATCCGACGCGTTTCGAGGCTGTGTGCCTCTTAGTCATGGATTTCCTTCTTTTCGACACCAGCAGATGGCTCCGATAACAGCCTGCTCATTTACATACCCCTCGTGGGCCTCACGTGATTTCCTCAATGCAGGCTAGGACTTGTGGTTCCAATCGGAGTTCCATTTTTCACCCTCCAGTGGGCTCTGCTGCATGTAGAAATATTGAAAGGATTTGTTATCCTCTAGTAGGTCACAGCACTGAATGCGTGCTGATTATTCCGCTTCTGAGGTGCTGAAAGAGTTTTGGCATAGTTCCAACACACAGCCTTTCCTTTCAAAATTGGGAAATGGTGCACTCTCCACGGCAGGGCTGCCGTGCGATCATATTTTCACCAAAGTGCCCAAAGCAACGAGAGTGCACTCGACATCAGAAGAAACTCAAGGTTGATTAACAAGGAAAGCATGCTCCAGTGTCTGTGTCAAAGTTCTCATCCGACGCGTTTCGAGGCCGTGTGCCTCTTAGTCATGGATTTCCTTCTTTTCGACACCAGCAGATGGCTCCGATAACAGCCTGCTCATTTACATACCCCTCGTGAGCCTCACGTGATTTCCTCATTGCAGGCTGGGACTTGTGGTTCCAATCGGAGTTACATTTTTCACCCTCCAGTGGGCTCTGCTGCATGTAGAAATATTGAAAGGATTCATTATCCTCTAGTAGGTCACGACACTGAATGCGTACTGATTATTCCGCTTCTGAGGTGCTGAAAGAGTTTTGGCATAGTTCCAACTCACAGCCTTTCCTTTCCAAATTGGGAAATGGTGCACTCTCCACGGCAGGGCTGCCGTGCGATAATTTTTTCACCAAAGTGCCCATTGCAACGAGAGTGCACTCGACATCAGAAGAAACTCAAGGTTTATTAACAAGGAAAGCATGCTCCAGTGTCTGTGTCAAAGTTCTCACCCGACGCGTTTCGAGGCCGTGTGCCTCTTAGTCATGGATTTCCTTCTTTTTGACACCAGCAGATGGCTCCGGTAACAGCTTGCTCATTTACATACCCCTCGTGGGCCTCACGTGATTTCCTCAATGCAGGCTGGGACTTGTGGTTCCAATCGGAGTTACATTTTTCACCCTCCAGTGGGCTCTGCTGCATGTAGAAATATTGAAAGGATTTATTATCATTGAGAAAATCACGTGAGGCCCACGAGGGGTATGTAAATGAGCAGGCTGTTATCGGAGCCATCTGCTGGTGTCGAAAAGAAGGAAATCCATGACTAAGAGGCACACGGCCTCGAAACGCGTCGGATGAGAACTTTAATGTCGAGTGCACTCTCGTTGCTTTGGGCACTTTGGTGAAAAAAAAAAAAATATATATATATATACATATTCACAGAAAAAAACATAGGTTTCAGGGGTGTTATAGTTAGCTGGCCATTTCACTCGTACAAAACCATAGAAATGTCTCCGTTATAGTTAGTTCTGCTAACTATAACTCGCTTTCCCGCAATGCACTGCTGATGATGTTACATATTGCATCATTCATGACATGGTCAGTGACATCACTGATGACATCACTGATGACAGAGGAATTTCTATAGTTTTGTACGAGCGAAGCGGCCAGCTAACTATAACACCCCTGAAAACGATGTTTTTTTTCTGTGAATTTCTAAGGTTTTTAAATGTTAAATTCTAACTATAACGTCTCTGAAAGCTATGGGTTTTTTCAGTGAATTTCAAAGGTTTTTTAAATGCTAATTTTTAAGTGTGATAGTAGTTATACGTATTTTATTGTACTGATTTTCTACAGTTTTTTAACTGTTTATTTATCAATATTTTATTCATTAAATAACATTATATATTTTTCTGAAAATTGCACACACAAAAATCATAAACATTCAAACTGAAATATTGATTAATTTTTTTGTTTTCGTTTTTTATTTCAAAGAGTACACATCACGATGGGTGCGCGGATTCTAACCGCCATTTTAGAAAAGTTGTGAAGGATTAGAGCCAGAGAAACCAGGTCAGCAGAGCTACTTTAGAGGTAGAGAACCAGGTCAGCAGAGCTGCTTTAGAGCCAGAGAACCAGGTCAGCAGAGCTGCTTTAGAGCCATAGAACCAGGTCAGCAGAGCTGCTCTAGAGGCAGAGAACCAGGTCAGCAGAGCTGATTTAGAGGGAGAGAACCAGGTCAGCAGAGCTGCTTTAGAGCCAGAGAACCAGGTCAGCAGAGCTGCTCTAGAGCCAGAGAACCAGGCCAGCAGAGCTGCTTTACAGCCATAGAACCAGGTCAGCAGAGCTGCTTTAGAGCTAGAGAACCAGGTCAGCAGAGCTGCTCTAGAGACTAAGAACCAGGTCAGCAGAGCTGCTCTAGAGCCATAGAACCAGGTCCGCAGAGCAGCTGTGGAGCCAGAGAAACCAGGTCAGTAGAGCTGCTTTAGAGCGAGAGAACCAGGTCAGCAGAGCTGCTTTAGAGGGAGAGAACCAGGTCAGCAGAGCTGCTTTAGAGCCAAGGGACCAGGTCAGCAGAGCTGCTCTAGAGCCAGAGAACCAGGTCAGCAGAGCTGCTCTAGAGCCAGAGAACCAGGTCAGCAGAACTGCTTTAGAGCCATAGAACCGGGTCAGCAGAGCTGCTTTAGAGCCAGAGACCCAGGTCAGCAGAGCTGTTGTAGAGCCAGAGAATCAGGTCAGCAGAGCTGCTCTAGAGCCTAAGAACTAGGTCAGCAGGACTGCTCTAGAGCCAGAGAACCAGGACAGCAGAGCTACTGTAGAGCCAGAAAAACCAGGTCAGCAGAGCTGCTTTAGATGGAGAGAACCAGATCAGTAGAGCTGCTTTAGAGCCAGAGAACCAGGCCAGCAAAGCTGCGTTAGAGGCAGAGAACCAGGTCAACAGAGCTGCTTTAGAGCCATAGAACCAGGTCAGCAGAGCTGCTCTAGAGGCAGAGAACCAGGTCAGCAGAACTGCTTTAGAACCACAGAACCAGGTCAGCAGAGCTCTTTAGAGGGAGAGAACAAGGTCAGCAGAGCTGCTTTAGAGCCAGAGAACCAGGTCAGCAGAGCTGCTCTAGAGCCAGAGAATCCGGTCAGCAGAGCTGATTAGAGGTAGAGAACCAGGTCAGCAGAGCTGCTCTAGAGCCATAGAACCAGGTCTGCAGAGCAGCTGTAGAGCCAGAGAAACCAGGTCAGTAGATCTTCTTTAGAGCGAGAGAACCAGGTCAGCAGAGCTGCTTTAGAGGGAGAGAACCAGGTCAGCAGAGCTGCTTTAGAGCCAAGGGACCAGGTCAGCAGAGCTGCTCTAGAGCCATAGAACCAGGTCTGCAGAGCAGCTGTAGAGCCAGAGAAACCAGGTCAGTAGATCTTCTTTAGAGCGAGAGAACCAGGTCAGCAGAGCTGCTTTAGAGGGAGAGAACCAGGTCAGCAGAGCTGCTTTAGAGCCAAGGGACCAGGTCAGCAGAGCTGCTCTAGAGCCAGAGAACCAGGTCAGCAGAGCTGCTCTAGAGCCAGAGAACCAGGTCAGCAGAGCTGATTTAGAGCCAGAGACCCAGGTCAGCAGAGCTGTTGTAGAGCCAGAGAATCAGGTCAGCAGAGCTGCTCTAGAGCCTAAGAACTAGGTCAGCAGGACTGCTCTAGAGCCAGAGAACCAGGACAGCAGAGCTGCTGTAGAGCCAGAGAAACCAGGTCAGCAGAGCTGCTTTAGAGGGAGAGAACCAGGTCAGCAGAGCTGCTTTAGAGCCAGAGAACCAGGCCAGCATAGCTGCGTTAGAGGCAGAGAACCAGGTCAGCAGAGCTGCTTTAGAGCCATAGAACCAGGTCAGCAGAGCTGCTCTAGAGGCAGAGAACCAGGTCAGCAGAACTGCTTTAGAACCAGAGAACCAGCTCAGCAGAGCTGTTTAGGTGGAGAGAACAAGGTCAGCAGAGCTGCTTTAGAGCCAGAGAACCATGTCAGCAGAGCTGCTCTAGAACCAGAGACCCAGGTTAGCAGAGCTGCTCTAGAGGCCGAGAACCAGGTCATCAGAGCTGCTGTAGAGCCAGAGAAACCAGGTCAGCAGAGCTGCTTTAGAGGGAGAGAACCAGGTCATCAGAACTGCTTTAGAGCCACAGAACCAGGTCAGCAGAGCTGCTTTAGAGCCAGAGAACCAGGTCAGCAGAGCTGCTTTAGAGCCATAGAACCAGGTCAGCAGAGCTGCTCTAGAGGCAGAGAACCAGGTCAGCAGAACTGCTTTAGAACCAGAGAACCAGGTCAGCAGAGCTCTTTAGAGGGAGAGAACAAGGTCAGCAGAGCTGCTTTAGAGCCAGAGAACCAGGTCAGCAGAGCTGCTCTAGATCCAGAGAACCAGGTCAGCAGAGTTGCTTTAGAGCCATAGAACCAGGTCAGCAGAGCTGCTTTAGAGCCAGAGAACCAGGTCAGCAGAGCTGCTCTAGAGCCGGAGAACCTGTTCAGCAGAGCTGCTCTAGAGCCAGAGAACCAGGTCAGCAGAGCTGCTTTAGAGCCATAGAACCAGGTCAGCAGAGCTGCTCTAGAGGCAGAGAACCAGGTCAGCAGAGCTGATTTAGAGGGAGAGAACCAGTTCAGCAGAGCTGCTTTAGAGCCAGAGAACCAGGTCAGCAGAGCTGCTCTAGAGCCAGAGAACAAGGTCAGCAGAGCTGCTTTAGAGCCATAGAACCAGTTCAGCAGAGCTGCTTTAGAGTCAGAGAACCAGGTCAGCAGAGCTGCTCTGGAAACTAAGAACCAGGTCAGCTAGCTGCTCTTGAGCCAGAGAACCTGGTCAGCAGAGCTGCTTTAGAGGGAGAGAACCAGGTCAGCAGTGCTGCTTTAGAGCCAGAGAACCAGGCCAGCAGAGCTGCGCTAGAGGCAGAGAACCAGGTCAGCAGAGCTGCTTTAGAGCCATAGAACCAGGTCAGCAGAGCTGCTCTAGAGGCAGAGAACCAGGTCAGCAGAACTGCTTTAGAACCAGAGAACCAGCTCAGCAGAGCTGTTTAGGTGGAGAGAACAAGGTCAGCAGAGCTGCTTTAGAGCCAGAGAACCAGGTCAGCAGAGCTGCTCTAGAACCAGGGACCCAGGTTAGCAGAGCTGCTCTAGAGGCCGAGAACCAGGTCATCAGAGCTGCTGTAGAGCCAGAGAAACCAGGTCAGCAGAGCTGCTTTAGGGGGAGAGAACCAGGTCATCAGAACTGCTTTAGAGCCACAGAACCAGGTCAGCAGAGCTGCTCTAGAGCCAGAGAACCTGTTCAGCAGAGCTGCTTTAGAGCCATAGAACCAGGTCAGCAGAGCTGCTCTAGAGGCAGAGAACCAGGTCAGCAGAACTGCTTTAGAACCAGAGAACCAGGTCAGCAGAGCTCTTTAGAGGGAGAGAACAAGGTCAGCAGAGCTGCTTTAGAGCCAGAGAACCAGGTCAGCAGAGCTGTTCTAGAGGCAGAGAACCAGGTCAGCAGAGCTGCTTTAGAGAGAGAGAACCAGGTCAGCAGAGCTGCTTTAGAGCCAGAGAACCAGGTCAGCAGAGCTGCTCTAGAGCCAGAGAACCCAGTCAGCAGAGCTGCTTTAGAGGTAGAGAACCTGTTCAGCAGAGCTGCTCTAGAGCCAGAGAACCTGTTCAGCAGAGCTGCTCTAGAGCCAGAGAACCAGGTCAGCAGAGCTGTTTCAGAGCCAGAGAACCAGGTCAGCAGAGCTGCTCTAGAGGCAGAGAACCAGGTCAGCAGAGCTGCTTTAGAGAGAGAGAACCAGGTCAGCAGAGCTGCTGTAGAGCCAGAGAACCAGGTCAGCAGAGCTGCTCTAGAGCCAGAGAACCAGGTCAGCAGAGCTGCTTTAGAGGTAGAGAACCAGGTCAGCAGAGCTGCTTTAGAGCCAGAGAACCTGTTCAGCAGAGCTGCTCTAGAGCCAGAGAACCAGGTCAGCAGAGCTGCTTTAGAGCCATAGAACCAGGTCAGCAGAGCTGCTCTAGAGGCAGAGAACCAGGTCAGCAGAGCTGATTTAGAGGGAGAGAACCAGTTCAGCAGAGCTGCTTTAGAGCCAGAGAACCAGGTCAGCAGAGCTGCTCTAGAGCCAGAGAACCAGGTCAGCAGAGCTGCTTTAGAGCCATAGAACCATGTCAGCAGAGCTGCTTTAGAGTCAGAGAACCAGGTCAGCAGAGCTGCTCTGGAGACTAAGAACCAGGTCAGCTAGCTGCTCTAGAGCCAGAGAACCTGGTCAGCAGAGCTGCTTTAGAGGGAGAGAACCAGGTCAGCAGAGCTGCTTTAGAGCCAGAGAACCAGGCCAGCAGAGCTGCGTTAGAGGCAGAGAACCAGGTCAGCAGAGCTGCTTTAGAGCCATAGAACCAGGTCAGCAGAGCTGCTCTAGAGGCAGAGAACCAGGTCAGCAGAACTGCTTTAGAACCAGAGAACCAGCTCAGCAGAGCTGTTTAGGTGGAGAGAACAAGGTCAGCAGAGCTGCTTTAGAGCCAGAGAACCAGGTCAGCAGAGCTGCTCTAGAACCAGAGACCCAGGTTAGCAGAGCTGCTCTAGATGCCGAGAACCAGGTCATCAGAGCTGCTGTAGAGCCAGAGAAACCAGGTCAGCAGAGCTGCTTTAGAGGGAGAGAACCAGGTCATCAGAACTGCTTTAGAGCCACAGAACCAGGTCAGCAGAGCTGCTCTAGAGCCAGAGAACCAGGTCAGCAGAGCTGCTTTAGAGCCATAGAACCAGGTCAGCAGAGCTGCTCTAGAGGCAGAGAACCAGGTCAGCAGAACTGCTTTAGAACCACAGAACCAGGTCAGCAGAGCTCTTTAGAGGGAGAGAACAAGGTCAGCAGAGCTGCTTTAGAGCCAGAGAACCAGGTCAGCAGAGCTGCTCTAGAGCCAGAGAACCCGGTCAGCAGAGCTGCTTTAGAGGTAGAGAACCAGGTCAGCAGAGCTGCTCTAGAGCCATAGAACCAGGTCTGCAGAGCAGCTGTAGAGCCAGAGAAACCAGGTCAGTAGATCTTCTTTAGAGCGAGAGAACCAGGTCAGCAGAGCTGCTTTAGAGGGAGAGAACCAGGTCAGCAGAGCTGCTTTAGAGCCAAGGGACCAGGTCAGCAGAGCTGCTCTAGAGCCAGAGAACCAGGTCAGCAGAGCTGCTCTAGAGCCAGAGAACCAGGTCAGCAGAGCTGATTTAGAGCCAGAGACCCAGGTCAACAGAGCTGTTGTAGAGCCAGAGAATCAGGTCAGCAGAGCTGCTCTAGAGCCTAAGAACTAGGTCAGCAGGACTGCTCTAGAGCCAGAGAACCAGGACAGCAGAGCTGCTGTAGAGCCAGAGAAACCAGGTCAGCAAAGCTGCTTTAGAGGGAGAGAACCAGGTCAGCAGAGCTGCTTTAGAGCCAGAGAACCAGGCCAGCAGAGCTGCGTTAGAGGCAGAGAACCAGGTCAGCAGAGCTGCTTTAGAGCCATCGACCCAGGTCAGCAAAGCTGCTCTAGAGGCAGAGAACCAGGTCAGCAGAACTGCTTTAGAACCAGAGAACCAGGTCATCAGAGCTGCTGTAGAGCCAGAGAAACCAGGTCAGCAGAGCTGCTTTAGAGGGAGAGAACCAGGTCATCAGAACTGCTTTAGAGCCACAGAACCAGGTCAGCAAAGCTGCTTTAGAGGGAGAGAACCAGGTCAGCAGAGCTGCTTTAGAGCCAGAGAACCAGGCCAGCAGAGCTGCGTTAGAGGCAGAGAACCAGGTCAGCAGAGCTGCTTTAGAGCCATCGACCCAGGTCAGCAAAGCTGCTCTAGAGGCAGAGACCCAGGTTAGCAGAGCTGCTCTAGAGGCCGAGAACCAGGTCATCAGAGCTGCTGTAGAGCCAGAGAAACCAGGTCAGCAGAGCTGCTTTAGAGGGAGAGAACCAGGTCATCAGAACTGCTTTAGAGCCACAGAACCAGGTCAGCAGAGCTGCTCTAGAGCCAGAGAACCAGGTCAGCAGAGCTGCTTTAGAGCCATAGAACCAGGTCAGCAGAGCTGCTCTAGAGGCAGAGAACCAGGTCAGCAGAACTGCTTTAGAACCAGAGAACCAGGTCAGCAGAGCTCTTTAGAGGGAGAGAACAAGGTCAGCAGAGCTGCTTTAGAGCCAGAGAACCAGGTCAGCAGAGCTGCTCTAGATCCAGAGAACCAGGTCAGCAGAGCTGCTTTAGAGCCATAGAACCAGGTCAGCATAGCTGCTATAGAGCCAGAGAACCAGGTCAGCAGAGCTGCTTTAGAGGGAGAGAACCAGGTCATCAGAACTGCTTTAGAGCCACAGAACCAGGTCAGCAGAGCTGCTCTAGAGCCAGAGAACCAGGTCAGCAGAGCTGCTTTAGAGCCATAGAACCAGGTCAGCAGAGCTGCTCTAGAGGCAGAGAACCAGGTCAGCAGAACTGCTTTAGAACCAGAGAACCAGGTCAGCAGAGCTCTTTAGAGGGAGAGAACAAGGTCAGCAGAGCTGCTTTAGAGCCAGAGAACCAGGTCAGCAGAGCTGTTCTAGAGGCAGAGAACCAGGTCAGCAGAGCTGCTTTAGAGAGAGAGAACCAGGTCAGCAGAGCTGCTTTAGAGCCAGAGAACCAGGTCAGCAGAGCTGCTCTAGAGCCAGAGAACCCGGTCAGCAGAGCTGCTTTAGAGGTAGAGAACCTGTTCAGCAGAGCTGCTCTAGAGCCAGAGAACCTGTTCAGCAGAGCTGCTCTAGAGCCAGAGAACCAGGTCAGCAGAGCTGTTTTAGAGCCAGAGAACCAGGTCAGCAGAGCTGCTCTAGAGGCAGAGAACCAGGTCAGCAGAGTGTAACGCCCTGAACGTCTCAGGATCGTTTAACAGACACGAGAATGAGAACGCAACCACTTGTGAAGGTTTAGTTATTTTAATGAAGGCAAAAATAATACAAGGAATAAACAAAGGTTATAGTCACTGGAATCCTCCAGGCTAAGTACGTTACCAGCCCACAGCACGGATGGTCCTAACCGTCCTCTGCATATACGCCGATCCCGGCGTATGCCAACAGAGGGCAGAAATGAAATGGCCGACAATGCCAATCGGTAGGCTGTGAGGGGCACGAAGAGTGTTGGGGAGAATCGAGGAGTCAGGGAAACACCCAGCCGGGGTCTCTACCTGAAGGGAGCAGCCGCTCAACCTCTTCCTCAGACTGCACCGGGACGCGGAGTCACCTCCTGGTGATGCGTCACCGATACCCCAATCACAAGCAAAGAAGACTGAACCGAGAGCAGCCGCTCGATCGATCCCGTGGACTTCCGAGTCTGTAACGCGGCAAACACCTCCTGGTGTGCGTTACAGCTGGCAGTCCCTGTATCTCTGGTCGGGCTGGGAGTTACGACTCCAACCAGCAAAAGCGCCACTGCGCTTTGACTCAGCCGAGTCAAAAAGCGAAGCTCAATGGTTATCCGGTAGAGCTTCCGGGTCCTTCACAGGTGACGATGGGGCAAGACACGGCCCAGGGAGTAACGACTCGACCTACCTCCGTTCTTGCCTTACTGGAGCACCACTCCGGAACACTGCTCTTCACTAAGCAGGTACGTCGGTGTAAACACAATATCCGACAGCGTTGTACCTCCCGGTTCCTCCCTTTATAGGGCGTGTTTTCCTTGAGTTATGTAACAGCTCTCCTGTTTACATAACCTCTCAACCGCTAAGCATCCTGGGAGATGTAGTCCGTTTTCGCTGGTTAACGTTTTCCTCCCCTCGCATGACAGGAATTCTTGACAGTACATCCTCCCTCTCAGCGGCTCCCCATGGGTCCAGCGCTGGCAGGAAAACGCCGATGGAACAAGGAGACCAAGCGCGGAGCATGAACCCCTTCCGCCGGTTCCCATGACTGCTCCTCCGGGCCATAGCCTTTCCACGCAACCAGGTACCACAGCTTCCCCCTGCGCCATTTGGACGCCCGTATGCCCGACACTTCATACTCCACCTCCGACTCCACGCATACCGGCCTAGGTGTCCCAGACGGCTTGGAGGGTGCTGGTTTGAGCAATGATACATGAAAGACAGGGTGTATCCGCAATGACTGGGGCAAGCACACCTTCACGTTCACGGGACCCATACACTTGGTAATTCGATAGGGGCCCATGTACTTGGGATGGAACACACTGTTCTTTCGAAACCTCATGTTTCTTGTGGATATCCAGACGTAGTCTCCAGTGCGGTACAGTGGCCCGGGCCTTCTCTTCCTGTCTGCCGCAGCCTTGTATCTTCTCTTGGCCTCTATTAGGACAGCCCTTGAGCGCATCAACGTGTCCTTTATGTGCGCCACCCTGTCCGCTGTGGCGGGAATCCTGTCCTCTCTGAACGGATGTAGGAATGGCAAGAACCTGGGATGTTGGCCATAGTTGCTATAGAACGGAGATGACTGTGTGGAGCTGTGAGTGGCGTTGTTATAGGCTATCTCTGCAACCCAAAGCAAGTCGGCCCATTCTTCCCTGCCCTGGTCCACAAAACATCGCAGATACTGTTTGAGCGTTTGGTTCAGGCGCTCGGTTTGGCCGTCCGTTTGAGGGTGGTAGCTGGTGGACAGGGCGGTCTTAACATGCAGCGCAGTGCACCAAGTCTTCCAGAATTGCGCAGTAAACTGCGACCCCCGGTCCGACACGATCACCCCAGGTAATCCATGCAGTCGTACCACATTCTTTAGGAGTAGTGACGCCAATTCCCCGGCTGTAGGGACTCTCTTGCAGGGGATGAAGTGCCCCATTTTCGTCAAGTAATCCACCACCACCAGTATTGCCGTCATCCCCTGGTCTACCGGTAGGCCCACCACGAAGTCCAGTGATATGCTATCCCATGGTCTATCCGGGGTCGGAAGTGGATGTAAGAGCCCTTGGGTTCGGCCATGGTCGGCCTTCATGGTAGCACACGTAGGACACTCCTGTCCCCACCTCCTGACATCCACTCTCATGGTTGGCCACCAGAAATGCCGTCCCATGCTAGCCACCGTTTTTTCAAAGCCCAAATGACCTGCGCATGGAGAGTCATGGCACCAGATGAATGCTTGTTTCCTTAGCCTAGGCGTGGGTATCAATAGGCACCTGCCCTTCAGGGGTATCCCGTCCTTCAGCTGCCATTCTCTGTGACTGAGGAGCCACCTCCGCCATGCGAATGACCTGATCCCTCTCTTTATTCCCCTCAGGAAAGTATCCGGTTGGATAACCCCCAATACCATCCTCGGGGAAATGATGGAATGCTCGGTCGCAGGCAATGGTTCCTTAACTGCAGATTGACGGGACAGGGCGTCCGCCTTCCGGTTTTCCGTCCCCAGCCGATATGTGATGCGGAAGTTGAACCCCGCAAAGAAGATCATCCACCGCAGCTGTCTGGGAGAAAGGTGTCTTGTGGCCGTCTGTAGGTTCCGATGGTCCGTGTACACCGATACCACATGTCTTGCCCCATCAACCAATGCCTCCATTCGGTGAAGGCGTCCTTGATTGCGAGAAGCTCCTTCTCCGCAATATGGTAGTTGCGTTCGGCGTCGTTGAGTTTGCGGGACATGTACGCGACGGGATGAAGCACCCCTGTGTTGTGGTTGCGTTGGGACAAGATAGCCTCCAGCGCCACATCCGATGCGTCCGCTTCCACCACGTAGGGGAGATCCGGATCGGGGTGAGCCAACACCGGCGCCTTACCAAAGGCGCTTTTCAGGGCCTCAAAGGCTGTGTTCGCTTCAGGGGACCAGACAAACTCCTTGGACTTCCTCAGTAGCTGTGTGATTGGGGCCACCAATCCTGAAAATCCATCTATAAACCGCCTGTAAAAGTTGGCGAAGCCAATGAAACTTTGGACTTCCTTCACGCTTTGGGGCACCGGCCATTCTTTCACCGCCTTGATCTTTCGTTCTGCCATCTCCTGTCCCTCTGGACTCAGCATCACTCCGAGGAATTCCACGGATGTGACGTGGAAGTCACATTTGCTGAGTTTACAAAACAGCATGTTTTCCCTCAGCTTTTGGAGCACAGCTTTGACGTGGTGTACGTGCTCCTCCACACTGGACGAATAGATGAGGATGTCGTCGATATATACGACCACGTAGATATCCAACTCCTCTCTGAATACCTCATTCAAAAAGTACTGAAAGGCTGCCGGGGCGTTGCACAGACCGAACGGCATGACGAGGTACTCAAAAAGGCCGAACCTGGTCCTAAAGGCGGTCTTCCACTCGTCTCCGTCCCTCATGCGCACCAGATGGTATGCCCCTTTCAAATCCAACTTGGTGTAGATACGAGCTTTCTTGACCTGTTCCAGAAGTACACTGATGAGAGGCAAGGGGTACCGATTCTTTACGGTTATCGCATTCAATGCCCTAAAGTCCACACAGGCTCTCAGCTCCCCATTAGCCTTCGGGATGAAGAGGAGTGGCGAGGCGGCCGGAGACTTGGACGGGCGGATGAATCCTAGCTTGAGGAGTTTATCCAGGTACCCCCGGAGATGCACGTTTTCAGGCTCCGTCAGGGCATACAGCCTGCCGCTGGGAACGCTGGCCCCTGGCACCAGGTCGATCTGGCAGTCAAACTGTCTATGTGGTGGTAGCACTTCCGCCTTCACCTCATCAAATACATCCTCAAAACTGTGATAAGCCTGGGGGAGAGCCACATCTTTTTCTGCCGCTGTAGCCACCGTCTGACTCCCGCTCTCATCTGCGTCAAGGGATTCCGTTCTTATTCCACAATGCAGGATGCAATACGGTGACGTCAGTTCGATGCGATGTGTTGGCCAATCCACAGAGGGGTTGTGTTTCTGTAGCCACGGCAATCCCAATATGACGCCATATTGAGGCGCTCGGATGATGTTAAAATCGATTTGTTCCAAATGGTTCCTCCCACATCTCATCGGAAGGACCCCCGTGTGCTGCCCGATGGGCCCCGTCACCAATCGCCTTCCGTCTACAGCATAGACGTCTTCGGGTACAGCTTTGGGAAGAAGCACTAGCCCTAGCCTGCATGCCTCGTTGTGGTCCATAAACATGCCAGTGGCCCCTGAATCCACCATGGCCACAACGGGTATCCACTGGTCATGCACTCCCACGTGCACCGTGAGAAACAGGTGTCGTTGTCCCTTAGTGACCGAGTTGGAAAGTGAAGGGATGGATGAGTGACTCCGAGATGCCCCTTCTTTGGTCTGGGAGTCCTCTAGTTTTCCGCCGGTACGTCCACCACGGCTGTTACCGACCGGTTAGCCCGATAACGTGACGTCTTCGGTTTGGCAGGGCATTCACGTACGTAGTGGCCTTTTTTGCCACAATATAGGCACAATCCTTGTTTATGGCGTGACTCTTTCTCCGTGGCTGTGAGGCTCGCTTGTATTGCGCCGATGTCCATGGGTTCTCCCTTGGATGCGGTGGCAGTTTCAGGACTTTCCACTGTCACATAGGATGGAAGGGATTTACCTTTTCTCCCATGATCCCCCTTTCTTTCACTTAGCCTATGTTCCAGCCGTAATACCAGGTTGATAAGGCCCTCACATGTCTTGGGTTGTGGGTCAATATGAGCCACGGCGTCCTTGAGCTCATCGCACAGCCCGTGATGGAAGAGCGCCGCCTGTTTAGCAACAGGCCACTTGGTTTCCGCAACCAGCCTTCGGAACGCGTTGAGATACTGCACCAGGTCGTTGGATCCCTGTCTCAACTCAAGCATTTCACGGTCCGCCGTGTACGAGTCAGCCCTTCTGTCGAAGACCTTCAGGAATTCCTCGCAAAAAGCACCCCAATCACATAAGATGGGGTCGTCCCTGCTCACCAGAGGTACGGCCCATTGTGCCGCTTTTCCAGCCAAATAGGATATAAGGAAAGCCACACGAGCCTGACTCATGGGGAACGCCCTTGGTTTGCACGATAAATGTAGCGCCATTTGTGTAAGGAATACCTGCACTGTGTTAGGATCCCCACTGTACCTCTCTGGTGTTGCCAAGGGGACGGCTACCGGCATTTCCACTACTACCGCAGGGGTCTGGTTCGTGAGGGAGGTGCTGGGCGTGAGCGGGTCCAATTGGATAGCATCCAGTCTGGCTTTTACATCGGCTGTTTCTTGCCTGGAGGCAGCCAATTCAATTTGCACAGTCGCTAAAGCAGCCAGCACATCATCAAGTGTTGCCATGTCTGTTATCGACCGGGAGACAGTTAGTGTTATTAAGGTCGGATATTTTGTAACGCCCTGAACGTCTCAGGATCGTTTAACAGACACGAGAATGAGAACGCAACCACTTGTGAAGGTTTAGTTATTTTAATGAAGGCAAAAATAATACAAGGAATAAACAAAGGTTATAGTCACTGGAATCCTCCAGGCTAAGTACGTTACCAGCCCACAGCACGGATGGTCCTAACCGTCCTCTGCATATACGCCGATCCCGGCGTATGCCAACAGAGGGCAGAAATGAAATGGCCGACAATGCCAATCGGTAGGCTGTGAGGGGCACGAAGAGTGTTGGGGAGAATCGAGGAGTCAGGGAAACACCCAGCCGGGGTCTCTACCTGAAGGGAGCAGCCGCTCAACCTCTTCCTCAGACTGCACCGGGACGCGGAGTCACCTCCTGGTGATGCGTCACCGATACCCCAATCACAAGCAAAGAAGACTGAACCGAGAGCAGCCGCTCGATCGATCCCGTGGACTTCCGAGTCTGTAACGCGGCAAACACCTCCTGGTGTGCGTTACAGCTGGCAGTCCCTGTATCTCTGGTCGGGCTGGGAGTTACGACTCCAACCAGCAAAAGCGCCACTGCGCTTTGACTCAGCCGAGTCAAAAAGCGAAGCTCAATGGTTATCCGGTAGAGCTTCCGGGTCCTTCACAGGTGACGATGGGGCAAGACACGGCCCAGGGAGTAACGACTCGGCCTACCTCCGTTCTTGCCTTACTGGAGCACCACTCCGGAACACTGCTCTTCACTAAGCAGGTACGTCGGTGTAAACACAATATCCGACAGCGTTGTACCTCCCGGTTCCTCCCTTTATAGGGCGTGTTTTCCTTGAGTTATGTAACAGCTCTCCTGTTTACATAACCTCTCAACCGCTAAGCATCCTGGGAGATGTAGTCCGTTTTCGCTGGTTACCGTTTTCCTCCCCTCGCATGACAGGAATTCTTGACACAGAGCTGCTTTAGAGAGAGAGACCAGGTCAGCAGAGCTGCTTTAGAGCCAGAGAACCAGGTCAGCAGAGCTGCTCTAGAGCCAGAGAACCCGGTCAGCAGAGCTGCTTTAGAGGTAGAGAACCAGGTCAGCAGAGCTGCTTTAGAGCCAGAGAACCTGTTCAGCAGAGCTGCTCTAGAGCCATAGAACCATGTCAGCAGAGCTGCTTTAGAGTCAGAGAACCAGGTCAGCAGAGCTGCTCTGGAGACTAAGAACCAGGTCAGCTAGCTGCTCTAGAGCCAGAGAACCTGGTCAGCAGAGCTGCTTTAGAGGGAGAGAACCAGGTCAGCAGAGCTGCTTTAGAGCCAGAGAACCAGGTCAGCAGAGCTGCTCTAGAGGCAGAGAACCAGGTCAGCAGAACTGCTTTAGAACCAGAGAACCAGCTCAGCAGAGCTGTTTAGGTGGAGAGAACAAGGTCAGCAGAGCTGCTTTAGAGCCAGAGAACCAGGTCAGCAGAGCTGCTCTAGAACCAGAGACCCAGGTTAGCAGAGCTGCTCTAGATGCCGAGAACCAGGTCATCAGAGCTGCTGTAGACCCAGAGAAACCAGGTCAGCAGAGCTGCTTTAGAGGGAGAGAACCAGGTCATCAGAACTGCTTTAGAGCCACAGAACCAGGTCAGCAGAGCTGCTCTAGAGCCAGAGAACCAGGTCAGCAGAGCTGCTTTAGAGCCATAGAACCAGTTCAGCAGAGCTGCTCTAGAGGCAGAGAACCAGGTCAGCAGAACTGCTTTAGAACCACAGAACCAGGTCAGCAGAGCTCTTTAGAGGGAGAGAACAAGGTCAGCAGAGCTGCTTTAGAGCCAGAGAACCAGGTCAGCAGAGCTGCTCTAGAGCCAGAGAACCCGGTCAGCAGAGCTGCTTTAGAGGTAGAGAACCAGGTCAGCAGAGCTGCTCTAGAGCCATAGAACCAGGTCTGCAGTGCAGCTGTAGAGCCAGAGAAACCAGGTCAGTAGATCTTCTTTAGAGCGAGAGAACCAGGTCAGCAGAGCTGCTTTAGAGGGAGAGAACCAGGTCAGCAGAGCTGCTTTAGAGCCAAGGGACCAGGTCAGCATAGCTGCTCTAGAGCCAGAGAACCAGGTCAGCAGAGCTGCTCTAGAGCCAGAGAACCAGGTCAGCAGAGCTGATTTAGAGCCAGAGACCCAGGTCAGCAGAGCTGTTGTAGAGCCAGAGAATCAGGTCAGCAGAGCTGCTCTAGAGCCTAAGAACTAGGTCAGCAGGACTGCTCTAGAGCCAGAGAACCAGGACAGCAGAGCTGCTGTAGAGCCAGAGAAACCAGGTCAGCAGAGCTGCTTTAGAGGGAGAGAACCAGGTCAGCAGAGCTGCTTTAGAGCCAGAGAACCAGGCCAGCAGAGCATGCGTTAGAGGCAGAGAACCAGGTCAGCAGAGCTGCTTTAGAGCCATAGAACCAGGTCAGCAAAGCTGCTCTAGAGGCAGAGAACCAGGTCAGCAGAACTGCTTTAGAACCAGAGAACCCGCTCAGCAGAGCTGTTTAGGTGGAGAGAACAAGGTCAGCAGAGCTGCTTTAGAGCCAGAGAACCAGGTCAGCAGAGCTGCTCTAGAACCAGAGACCCAGGTTAGCAGAGCTGCTCTAGAGGCCGAGAACCAGGTCATCAGAGCTGCTGTAGAGCCAGAGAAACCAGGTCAGCAGAGCTGCTTTAGAGGGAGAGAACCAGGTAATCAAAACTGCTTTAGAGCCACAGAACCAGGTCAGCAGAGCTGCTCTAGAGCCAGAGAACCAGGTCAGCAGAGCTGCTTTAGAGCCATAGAACCAGGTCAGCAGAGCTGCTCTAGAGGCAGAGAACCAGGTCAGCAGAACTGCTTTAGAACCAGAGAACCAGGTCAGCAGAGCTCTTTAGAGGGAGAGAACAAGGTCAGCAGAGCTGCTTTAGAGCCAGAGAACCAGGTCAGCAGAGCTGCTCTAGATCCAGAGAACCAGGTCAGCAGAGCTGCTTTAGAGCCATAGAACCAGGTCAGCAGAGCTGCTTTAGAGCCAGAGAACCAGGTCAGCAGAGCTGCTCTAGAGGCAGAGAACCAGGTCAGCAGAGCTGCTTTAGAGAGAGAGAACCAGGTCAGCAGAGCTGCTTTAGAGCCAGAGAACCAGGTCAGCAGAGCTGCTCTAGAGCCAGAGAACCCGGTCAGCAGAGCTGCTTTAGAGGTAGAGAACCAGGTCAGCAGAGCTGCTTTAGAGCCAGAGAACCTGTTCAGCAGAGCTGCTCTAGAGCCAGAGAATCAGGTCAGCAGAGCTGCTTTAGAGCCATAGAACCAGGTCAGCAGAGCTGCTCTAGAGGCAGAGAACCAGGTCAGCAGAGCTGATTTAGAGGGAGAGAACCAGTTCAGCAGAGCTGCTTTAGAGCCAGAGAACCAGGTCAGCAGAGCTGCTCTAGAGCCAGAGAACCAGGTCAGCAGAGCTGCTTTAGAGCCATAGAACCAGGTCAGCAGAGCTGCTTTAGAGTCAGTGAACCAGGTCAGCAGAGCTGCTCTGGAGACTAAGAACCAGGTCAGCTAGCTGCTCTAGAGCCAGAGAACCTGGTCAGCAGAGCTGCTTTAGAGGGAGAGAACCAGGTCAGCAGTGCTGCTTTAGAGCCAGAGAACCAGGCCAGCAGAGCTGCGTTAGAGGCAGAGAACCAGGTCAGCAGAGCTGCTTTAGAGCCATAGAACCAGGTCAGCAGAGCTGCTCTAGAGGCAGAGAACCAGGTCAGCAGAACCGCTTTAGAACCAGAGAACCAGCTCAGCAGAGCTGTTTAGGTGGAGAGAACAAGGTCAGCAGAGCTGCTTTAGAGCCAGAGAACCAGGTCAGCAGAGCTGCTCTAGAACCAGAGACCCAGGTTAGCAGAGCTGCTCTAGAGGCCGAGAACCAGGTCATCAGAGCTGCTGTAGAGCCAGAGAAACCAGGTCAGCAGAGCTGCTTTAGAGGGAGAGAACCAGGTCATCAGAACTGCTTTAGAGCCACAGAACCAGGTCAGCAGAGCTGCTCTAGAGCCAGAGAACCAGGTCAGCAGAGCTGCTTTAGAGCCATAGAACCAGGTCAGCAGAGCTGCTCTAGAGGCAGAGAACCAGGTCAGCAGAACTGCTTTAGAACCAGAGAACCAGGTCAGCAGAGCTCTTTAGAGGGAGAGAACAAGGTCAGCAGAGCTGCTTTAGAGCCAGAGAACCAGGTCAGCAGAGCTGCTCTAGATCCAGAGAACCAGGTCAGCAGAGGTGCTTTAGAGCCATAGAACCAGGTCAGCAGAGCTGCTTTAGTGCCAGAGAACCAGGTCAGCAGAGCTGCTCTAGAGGCAGAGAACCAGGTCAGCAGAGCTGCTTTAGAGAGAGAGAACCAGGTCAGCAGAGCTGCTTTAGAGCCAGAGAACCAGGTCAGCAGAGCTGCTCTAGAGCCAGAGAACCCGGTCAGCAGAGCTGCTTTAGAGGTAGAGAACCTGTTCAGCAGAGCTGATCTAGAGCCAGAGAACCTGTTCAGCAGAGCTGCTCTAGAGCCAGAGAACCAGGTCAGCAGAGCTGCTTTAGAGCCAGAGAACCAGGTCAGCAGAGCTGCTCTAGAGGCAGAGAACCAGGTCAACAGAGCTGCTTTAGAGAGAGAGAACCAGGTCAGCAGAGCTGCTTTAGAGCCAGAGAACCAGGTCAGCAGAGCTGCTCTAGAGCCAGAGAACCCGGTCAGCAGAGCTGCTTTAGAGGTAGAGAACCAGGTCAGCAGAGCTGCTTTAGAGCCAGAGAACCTGTTCAGCAGAGCTGCTCTAGAGCCAGAGAACCAGGTCAGCAGAGCTGCTTTAGAGCCATAGAACCAGGTCAGCAGAGCTGCTCTAGAGGCAGAGAACAAGGTCAGCAGAGCTGATTTAGAGGGAGAGAACCAGTTCAGCAGAGCTGCTTTAGAGCCAGAGAACCAGGTCAGCAGAGCTGCTCTAGAGCCAGATAACCAGGTCAGCAGAGCTGCTTTAGAGCTATAGAACCAGGTCAGCAGAGCTGCTTTAGAGTCAGAGAACCAGGTCAGCAGAGCTGCTCTGGAGACTAAGAACCAGGTCAGCTAGCTGCTCTAGAGCCAGAGAACCTGGTCAGCAGAGCTGCTTTAGAGGGAGAGAACCAGGTCAGCAGAGCTGCTTTAGAGCCAGAGAACCAGGCCAGCAGAGCTGCGTTAGAGGCAGAGAACCAGGTCAGCAGAGCTTCTTTAGAGACATAGAACCAGGTCAGCAGAGCTGATCTAGAGGCAGAGAACCAGGTCAGCAGAACTGCTTTAGAACCAGAGAACCAGCTCAGCAGAGCTGTTTAGGTGGAGAGAACAAGGTCAGCAGAGCTACTTTAGAGCCAGAGAACCAGGTCAGCAGAGCTGCTCTAGAACCAGAGACCCAGGTTAGCAGAGCTGCTCTAGAGGCCGAGAACCAGGTCATCAGAGCTGCTGTAGAGCCAGAGAAACCAGGTCAGCAGAGCTGCTTTAGAGGGAGAGAACCAGGTCATCAAAACTGCTTTAGAGCCACAGAACCAGGTCAGCAGAGCTGCTCTAGAGCCAGAGAACCAGGTCAGCAGAGCTGCTTTAGAGCCATAGAACCAGGTCAGCAGAGCTGCTCTAGAGGCAGAGAACCAGGTCAGCAGAACTGCTTTAGAACCAGAGAACCAGGTCAGCAGAGCTCTTTAGAGGGAGAGAACAAGGTCAGCAGAGCTGCTTTAGAGCCAGAGAACCAGGTCAGCAGAGCTGCTCTAGATCCAGAGAACCAGGTCAGCAGAGCTGCTTTAGAGTCATAGAACCAGGTCAGCAGAGCTGCTTTAGAGCCAGAGAACCAGGTCAGCATAGCTGCTCTAGAGGCAGAGAACCAGGTCAGCAGAGCTGCTTTAGAGAGAGAGAACCAGGTCAGCAGAGCTGCTTTAGAGCCAGAGAACCAGGTCAGCAGAGCTGCTCTAGAGCCAGATAACCCGGTCAGCAGAGCTGCTTTAGAGGTAGAGAACCTGTTCAGCAGAGCTGCTCTAGAGTCAGAGAACCTGTTCAGCAGAGCTGCTCTAGAGCCAGAGAACCAGGTCAGCAGAGCTGCTTTAGAGCCATAGAACCAGGTCAGCAGAGCTGCTCTAGAGGCAGAGAACCAGGTTAGCAGAGCTGATTTAGAGGGAGAGAACCAGTTCAGCAGAGCTGCTTTAGAGCCAGAGAACCAGGTCAGCAGAGCTGCTCTAGAGCCAGAGAACCAGGTCAGCAGAGCTGCTTTAGAGCCATAGAACCAGGTCAGCAGAGCTGCTCTGGAGACTAAGAACCAGGTCAGCTAGCTGCTCTGGAGCCAGAGTACCAGGTCAGCAGAGCAGCTGTAGAGCCAGAGAAACCAGGTAAGTAGAGCTGCTTTAGATGGAGAGAACCAGGTCAGTAGAGCTGCTTTAGAGCCAATGGACCAGGTCAGCAGAGCTGCTCTAGAGCCAGAGAACCAGGTCAGCAGAACTGCTTTAGAGCCATAGAACTGGGTCAGCAGAGCTGTTGTAGAGCCACGGAACCAGGTCAGCAGAGCTGCTCTAGAGCAAGAGAACCAGGACAGCAGAGCTGCTGTAGAGCCAGAGAAACCAGGTCAGCAGAGCTGCTTTAGAGGGAGAGAACCAGGTCAGCAGAGCTGCTTTAGAGCCAGAGAACCAGGCCAGCAGAGCTGCGTAAGAGCCAGAGAACCACGTCAGCAGAGCTGCTTAGAGCCAGAGAACCAGGTCAGCAGATCTGCTCTAGGGCCAGAGAGTCAAGTCAGCAGAGATGATTTAGAGCCATAGAACCAGGTCAGCAGAGCTGCTTTAGAGCCTTAGAACCAGTTCAGTAGAGCTGCTTTAGAGGGAGAGAACCAGGTCAGCAGAGCTGCCCTAGAGGGACAGAACCAGGTCAGCAGAGCTGCTCTAGAGCCAGAGAACCATGTCAGCAGAACTGCTTTAGAGCCATAGAACCGGGTCAGCAGAGCTGCTTTAGAGCCAGAGAGAGCTGTTGTAGAGCCAGAGAACCAGATCAGCAGAGCTGCTCTGTAGCCTAAGAACCAGGTCAGCAGAGCAGCTCTAGAGCCAGAGAACCAGGTCAGCAGACCTGCTGTAGAGCCAGAGAAACCAGGTCAGCCGAGCTGCTTTACAGGTAGAGAACCAGGTCAGCAGAGCTGCTTTAGAGCCAGATAGCCAGGTCTGCTGAGCTGCTTTAGAGCCAGAGAACCAGGTTAGCAGAGCTGCTCTATCTGACACTGACGGACTGATACTGACTGGCTGACACTGACTGATTGACACTGACTGACACTGATTGACTGACACTGACACTGACTGACAGTGATTGACTGACACTGACTGACTGACACTGACTGACTGACTGTCATCGACTGACTACTCTCTACTACTCACTCTCTACTACTATCTACTACTTTCTCTCTACTACTCACTCTCAACTACTCACGCTCTACTACTCTCTATACTCACTCTCTACTACTCTCTACTACTCACTCTCTACTACTCTCTACTATTCACTCTCAACTACTCACTCTCTACTACTCACTCTACTACTCTCTACTACTCTCTACTTCTACTCTATACTACTCACTCTCTACTACTCTCTACTACTCACTCTACAACTCTCTACTACTCTCTACCACTCACTCTCTAATACTCTACTACTCACTCTCCACTACTCTCTACTACTCTCTCTCTACTGCTAACTCTACTACTCACTCTACTACTCTGTACTACTCACTCTCTAATACTCGCTCTCTACTACTCTCTACTACTCACTCTACTACTCACTCTCTACTACTCTCTACTACTCACTCTCTACTAGTCCACTACTCTCTACTACTCTCTCTCTACTACTCACTCTCTACTACTCACTCTCTACTACTCTCTACTACTCACTCTCCACTACTGTCTCTACTACTCACTCTCTACAACTCACTCTTTACAACTCTCTACTACTCACTCTCTACTCCTCTCTAGTACTCACTTTCTACTACTCTCCCTCTACTACTCTCTACTACTCACTCTCTCCTACTCAATCTACTACTCACTCTCTACTACTCACTCTTTACTACTCTCTACTACTCTCTACCACTCACTCTCTAATACTCTACTACTCACTCTCCGCTACTCTCTACTACTCTCTCTCTAGTGCTAACTCTTTGCTACTCAGTCTACTACTCTATACTACTCACTCTCTACTACTCGCTCTCTACTACTCTCTACTACTCACTCTACTACTCACTCTCTACTACTCTTTACTACTCACTCTCTACTAGTCCGCTACTCTCTACTACTCACTCTCTACTACTCACTCTCTACTACTCTACTACTCTCTACTACTCTCTCTCTACTACTCACTATCGACTACTCACTCTCTACTACTCTCTATTACTCACTCTCTACTACTCTCTCTACTACTCACTCTCTACAACTCACTCTCTACAACTCTCTACTACTCACTCTCTACTCCTCTCTAGTACTCACTCTCTACTACTCTCTCTACTACTCTCTACTGCTCACTCTCTCCTACTCAGTCTAGTACTCACTCTCTACTACTCACTCTTTACTACTCTCTACTACTCTCTCTCCACTACTCTCTACTACTCACTCTACTACTCACTCTATCCTACTCTCTACTACTCTCTCTGCTACTCACTCTCTACTACTCACTCTCTACTACTCACTCTCTACTACTCTCTACTACTCACTCTCTACTACTCACTCTACCACTCACTCTCTACTACTCACTCTTTACTACTCTCTACTACTCTCTCTCTACTACTCTCTATTACTCACTTTACTACTCACTCTATACTACTCTCTACTACTCTCTCTCTGCTACTCACTCTCTACTACTCACTCTCTACTACTCACTCTCTACTACTCTCTACTACTCACTCTCTACTACTCACTCTCTACCACTCACTCTCTACTACTCACTCTCTACTACTCACTCTACTACTCTCTACTACTCACTCTCTGCAACTCTACTACTCTCTACTACTCTCTACTACTCACTCTCTACTCTCTACCTCTCTAACTCTCTCTACCTCTCTCTCTACTACTCTCTACCTCTACCTCTCTACACCTCTACCTCTACACCTCTACCTCTCTACCTCTCTGTACACACACACACATCTGTACATATATATGCATATGCATTTATATATATGTATGTGTATATTATCTACTGGCGGTCGCCAGTAGATAGTTATAGTTAGGACCGAGTTTCCATAGGAAATCTGAAAATTCTATTTTGAATAACTTTGGCGCCAGTTGACGAATTCTCGCGAAATTTTCAAAACTAATGGGGCGCTCCGCTAAGCTCCTACCCTGAAAGTCTCAGGGTGATTCGTCAAGTGGGGGCTGAGAAAAAAGGGGGGTCCCAAAACGCGTTTTCCCATGCATTTTCCCATAGGACCTTTAGTCGAAGTTACAGCCCGAACGGCTGAACAGAATTACTTGAAATTTGGAAAAGAGGTAGTCCTCAGGTCAGGGATGTGCCTTTTGCATATATGGAGTCAATCTGTTCAGTAGTTCGTGAGAAAATTGCAGTTAAAAGTACATAAATATCTATAGGCGCGCACCGTGCGCGCACCTTAACGTGCGCGAGTGTAATTCTGATTGTTGGTTACATGTCAGTCAACGTTCGAATCGGTCGATATCAGGAAGTGTCTGTCGCCATTTTGTGTATTTTGTGTCTGACAGTGAAAAAGAAAGGTGGAGAACGTGAAAAGGGGGAAGGGTAGAGAGTTCCTGACCCCCTAGTCTTTGGGGTGAAAAAAACATTTTATTTTTTTTCAAAAAATCGCGGGGTGCGCGCACGGTGAAAAACCTTAAAAAGAAAAAATATATAAAAAATATAATAAAACATACATAACTTAGCATATAAAAAACCTTACAAATTCACTTAAAAAATCATAGGTTTCACACACGTTATAGTTAGGAAATAGCATTTAAAAAACCTTGCAAATTCACTTAAACAACCATAGGTTTCACACATGTTATAGTTAGCTGGACATTTCATTCGAAAAAAAACATTGAAATTCCCCCGTTATAGTTAGTTCAGATAACTATAACTCGCGCGACCGCCACTCTATCACAAGGATGATGTCATCAGTGATGTCATGAGTGATGCCACTGACCATGTCATGAGTGATGTAATATGTGACATCATCAGCAGTGGATTGCGGGCATGCGAGTTATAGTTATCTGAACTAACTATAACAGGGGAATTTCAATGGTGTTTTACGAGTGAAATGTCCAGCTAACTATAACATGTGTGAAACCTATGGTTTTTTAAGTGAATAATATATATATATATATATATATATATATATATATATATATATATTATCTACTGGCGGTCGCCAGTAGATAGTTATAGTTAGGACCCTCTTACCATAGGAAATCCGCAACATTCTATTTTGAATAACTTTGGCGCCGGTCGACGAATCCTCGCGAAATTTTCAAAATAGGTGGGGCGCTGCGCTCCGCTCCTACCCTGAAAGTCTCGGGGGGATTCATCAAGCGGGGGCTGAGATAAAAGGGGGGTCCCAAAACGCGTTTTTCCCATGCATTTTTCCTTAGGACCTTTAGACACAGCTACAGCCCGAACGGCTGAACAGAGTTAAATGAAATTTGGCAGAGAGGTAGTCCTCAGGTCAAGGAAGTGCCTTTTGTAGGTTTGGTGTAAATCTGTTCAGTAGATTCTGAGAACATAGCCTTTAAATCAATATATATATCTGAGCCAGCTTACGGTGCGCTTACGGTGTGCTTACCGTACGCGTACGGTGACGTGTGCGAGCGCGATTCTGATTGGCTCTTAGATCTTAGTAAACATTCGAATCGGTCGAAACCAGGAAGCGGCGGCCGCCATTTTGTGTGTTTCACTCAGGAAAAAAAGGGTGATAACTTGAAAAGGGGGCAAGGAATAGAGTTACAGACCCCATAACATTTAAAAGGGGGTCAAAGAAGGACAGAAAAGTACAAAAAAAACATTTATTAATTTTTAAAAAAATCGCGGGGTACGCGTACGGTAAGCTCACCGTACGCGTACGGTAAAAAAAGAAAAAAAGAAATGAAATGCAGATTTAAGTGTTTAGATATTAGGGGGCTCTAAAAAGAGCCGTTGTGTTTAATAAGTGATTTTTTAGTGGTACCTACAAGTAAGTACCGATGCAGAGTCTAAGGTTCAAGAGGAAGACTCTGTTCCCTTCATCAGTGAAGTGTACACCATCTCCTCTATAAATGTCTTGCATGTCGTAACGCAAGTTGTTGTGGTAAATGGAACCCATACCATAGTCTCGGAGGAAAGCAGAAACAGATTTGTTGACGTGCTTTCTTGCTTTGTCAATCTGTGGACAGAAATGATTGGACCAGTTCCATTTTTGCCTTTGGCATATGTTAGAAAACACAAAGGCAGTTTTAGGGAAAAGTGAAAACAGTTGTGCAAAGGTCTCCTTCATAAGCATTTCCAGACCTACCCCAGTCAAAGTGCCTAGGTCATTGCCACCACAGTGCACTATTATGAGGTCAGGGTGTTGGATTTGCATGAAGGATTTCACCAATGGCATCAATTGGTGCCACTTTAACCCTATCTGACCAATCCATTTAATGTCTACATTTGGCAAAGCAAGGTCTCTCACCATACCTGTTTTCTCTGCGTACTTTTCACTCCAGAAGACATAGCTGTGTCCTACAATCCACACTGTGAACATCTTCCAAGGAGATCTGGATGCACTCAGGAGGTGTATTTCAGTAGAATGGGAAAGACAGTTTGGAAATGGAGGCATACATATTTTTTTTATAAAAAAAAGAACTGATTGGCTGTTTCATACCATTCTACAATAAAAACTAGGCTGTATGTGTAAATTTATAGAAGCATGTTTTGTATTGGTACAGAAAAATGTGTTACCAAAGAACAGTACTATGGATTTGCTGTTAGGTTTGAAAAGTCAAGCACTCCTGCTCTTTGGAAATGAAACATTGTGTGGCGAACTTCTGACCTAACTCCACACAGCAGTGTTCCATGAGCTGTTGCTATGGTAGCAGGCAGAAGTCAAGTTGGGGGAAGGGTACTAGGCAGAAGTCAAGTTGGGGGAAGGGTACTTTTGGAAAAGGGTTGGTTTTCAACCAATAGAAATGTGTGATTACATTTGAAAAAAAGGGGGAAGCACTGAGATTTGAAATTAACATGTATATGTGTGGAAAAAGAGAGGGAAACTTTGCCATTATCTGGTTCTGCTGAGAGGAGAGAGGTGTACAGAACAGAGATCCTGGCTCTGATAATCTGCTGTTTGAGTGCCACATTTCTTTCACAACTAACTAATTTTAAAGGTGAGTTTAGAGTTTGAGAGGGGATGTATATGGTAAATTAAGAAATGAATAATATAATTGGAATTCCTTTTGTTGAAGTTGTGTTTATCATTTTCTGTTTTGGGAGAAATTTAAATGTGAGGAACATGTAAAATAATATGGACTATGTTTTCACGATAAATTAAGGTGTACTGGTAAAAATAAGGAATACTTTAAGGGTTTGAGGTTGCACTCAGTAATGCAAATACATTCAGCATCAGTAAGGCTGGTTGCCCTTGCTGGAGTGTAGTCAGTCACCCAGGTTACACATGTTGCTGGTCTCAGAAAGCTGTTTGGTATTGCTCTGGTGATTTTACATTTGCATTAGATGGAAAGGGGGAGGTATTTTTTTATGCAGAAGCAGACTCTTAGCACACAGCCAGCTGCTTATCCTGTGGAATCATGGATAGTATTCACAACCGAGTGGGGTTTGAGGTTTCAGTCAGTAATGCAAATACATTCAGCATCACTAAGGCTGGTTGCCCTTTCTGGAGTGTAGTCAGTCACCCAGGTTACACATGGTGCTGGTCTCAAAAAGCAGTTTGGACATGTGCTTTTATCAGAATCTGAAAAGTGGATTCATAATGTGTCAGTCTGTAAAAGTACTTATCACTTGCCAAAAAAAAGAGTAGTAAGTGTGCTTTCAAATTGGCAAAGAAATTTCGTTTTGTGACTAATATGAAAACATGACTCTGTGTGCAAATAGGAATTACAGGCAGAGATTTATTGCGTATTGCTCTGGTGATTTTACATTTGCATTAGATGTAAAGGGGGAGCTATTTTTTTGTGCAGAAGCAGACTGTTAGCACACAGCCAGCTGCTTATCCTGTGGAATCATGCACAGTATTCACAACCGAGTGGGGTTTGAGGTTGCAGTCAGTAATGCAAATACATTCAGCATCACTAAGGCTGGTTGCCCTTGCTGGCGTGTACTCAGTCACCCAGGTTACACATGTTGCTGGTCTGAAAATGTTGTTTGGACATGTGCTTTTTTAAGAATCTGAAAAGTGGATTTAAAATGCGTCAGACTGTAAAAGTATTTATCACTTGCCAAAAAAAAGAGTAGTAAGTGTGGTTTCAAATTGGCAGAGAAATTACGTTTTCAGACTAATATGAAAACATGACTCTGTGTGCAAATAGGAATTACAGGCAGAGATTTATTGCGTATTGCTATGGTGATTTTACATTTGCATTAGATGTAAAGGGGGAGCATTTTTTTTATGCAGAAGCAGACTCTTAGCACACACCCAGCTGCTTATCCTGTGGAATCATGCACAGTATTCACAACCGAGTGGGGTTTGAGGTTGCACTTAGTAATGCAAATACATTCAGCATCACTAAGGCTGGTTGCCCTTGCTGGAGTGTAGTCAGTCACCCAGGTTACACATGTTGCTGGTCTGAAAAAGCAGTTTGGACATGTGCTTTTTTAAGAATCTGAAAAGTGGATTTAAAATGTGTCAGACTGTAAAAGTATTTATCACTTGCCAAAAAAAAGAGTAGTAAGTGTGGTTTCAAATTGGCAAAGAAATTACGTTTTCAGACTAATATGAAAACATGACTCTGTGTGCAAAGAGGAATTACAGGCAGAGATTTATTGCGTTATGCTCTGGTGATTTAACATTTGCATTAGATGGAAAGGGGGAGCTATTTTTTTATGCAGAAGCAGACTTTTAGCACACACCCAGCTGCTTATCCTGTGGAATCATGCACAGTATTCACAACCGAGTGGGGTTTGAGGTTGCACTTAGTAATGCAAATACATTCAGCATCACTAATGCTGGTTGCCCTTGCTGGAGTGTAGTCAGTCACCCAGGTTACACATGTTGCTGGTCTCAGAAAGCTGTTTGGTATTGCTCTGGTGATTTTACATTTGCATTAGATGGAAAGGGGGT
Organism: Triturus cristatus; assembly: GCF_964204655.1. Lineage (NCBI taxonomy): Eukaryota > Metazoa > Chordata > Amphibia > Caudata > Salamandridae > Triturus > Triturus cristatus. Next base: position 444,371,574 of record NC_140595.1, read on the forward strand.
GTTATTCTTTTATGCAGAAGCAGACTCTTAGCACACAACCAGCTGCTTATCTTGTGGAATCATGCACAGTATTCACAACCGAGTGGGGTTTGAGGTTGCAGTCAGTAATGCAAATACATTCAGCTTCACTAAGGCTGGTTGCCCTTGCTGGAGTGTACTCAGTCACCCATTTTACACATGTTGCTGGTCTGAAAATGTTGTTTGGACATGTGCTTTTTTAAGGATCTAAAAAGTGGATTCATAATGTGTCAGACTGTAAAAGTACTTATCATTTGCCAAAAAAAAGAGTAGTAAGTGTGCTTTCAAATTGGCAAAGAAATTTTGTTTTTTGACTAATATGAAAACATGATTCTGTGTGCAAAGAGGAATTACAGGCAGAGATTTATTGCGTATTGCTCTGGTGATTTTACATTTGCATTAGATGGAAAGGGGGAGCTATTTTTTATGCAGAAGCAGACTCTTAGCACACACCCAGCTGCTTATCCTGTGGAATCATGCACAGTATTCACAACCGAGTGGGGTTTGAGGTTGCACTTAGTAATGCAAATACATTCAGCATCACTAAGGCTGGTTGCCCTTGCTGGAGTGTACTCAGTCACCCAGGTTACACATGTTGCTGGTCTCAGAAAGGTGTTTGGTATTGCTCTGGTGATTTTACATTTGCATTAGATGGAAAGGGGGAGCTATTTTTTTATGCAGAAGCAGACTCTTAGCACACACCCAGCTGCTTATCCTGTGGAATCATGCATAGTATTTACAACCGAGTGGGGTTTGAGGTTGCAGTCAGTAATGCAAATACATTCAGCATCACTAAGGCTGGTTGCCCTTGCTGGAGTGTAGTCAGTCACCCAGGTTACACATGGTGCTGGTCTCAAAAAGCAGTTTGGACATGTGCTTTTTTAAGAATCTGAAAAGTGGATTCAAAATATGTCAGAGTGTAAAAGTGGAAATTTAATCAAAAAAGATTTTTAAAATTACCATTTGGCCTAAAGGAAAGGTATCCAATTGTATTGTGGACTTAATTAAATCCTAATTAATCTTTCGGAAATCAAAATTTTAGAGAGAATCGGTAACATCTGTACAATTTAAATTTTGGAATTTTATTGGATTATCGTTGGAAATTTAATCAAAAATTAATTTAAAAAAATAACATTTGGCCTAAAAGAAAGGAAACTAGATGTATTGTGGATTTTTTTGAGATATATTATTTTTGAGATTATGCTTCTGTAAGAAAATTGTCAGACGGTATTTTTTAGAAATAGTTTTTGTTATTAGATGATATTTTTAATGAATAATATTTTGCATTTCGATAATGTTATGTTTAACTGAGAAGAGATTCTGGGCTTTTTTTAAACAATCTTTGAGATTGTTATTTTTTTTATGCCCGCTGTTAAGTGATGAATGCAATTGCTTTCACGATTTATAGTGAAATGCAATATATTCTGAAAACAGCAAAAAAAAGGCAAAAAATTGTTTTTGGAAAATATGTAAATATGTGTACTGTATTATAAAATGTTTTATTAAATATTAATACTTTTTTCTTTTTTTTCAGATTGAGAAAGAAAATTTTCGAAAACTTGAACTATTTTTATAGCAAATAAAATTATATTTTAATTAATAAATAATTTTTTGAGTGGGTATGGTAAGTCAGAAATTTCATGGTCCCTTTTTTCCACTTCTCCACAATCACATTTTCAGTTTTTCATTGTAATCTCTCAAGGACCTTGTAATATGATAATTGATTGTTAGTGTTTTAAAAAAAAAAAAAAAAAAAAAAGTACGCGTACGGTAAAAAAAAAATCAAAAAAAAGTTTAAAAAAAAAAAAAAAAACAGTTGAAAGTTAAGGTTGGCTCTTAAAAGAGCCGTTGTGTTCGGTCAGGGACAGAGGAAAGAAAGAATGGGAATATTAGTCGGTAGAACAAATGTGCTGGTCTATTTTATTGTTAACTAGGGCAACACTGGTCACCCTATGAGCAATTAGACCATGACAAGTGGCGCACCGCATTGTAACCCTCGCAAACCGATGGTTAATTTCCAGAGGACCAGAAAAAGGAGATGCTCCCGCCACAGATGAAGGGCTCACCTGACCTGCCGAAGATGGACTCGGCCCTGCAGATGATGGACCAGGCTGAGCTGCTGTGGATGTGCTTGGTTGACTTACTGAAGGGTCTCCTCCAGTATGTCGAGCATATGTCCTACCGTGTACATCATGAAGGTGTCTCAACATAGTGTGATTCCCGAAGGAATACTTCTTGTTAGGATTCCCTCTTGAAAGTACACGGTCACACAGCTTACAAGTCACTAAAGGTGCATTTACCTTTTTCTTGCCCTCTGGAAAAGAAAAATACTCCCATATGAAAGAACTCTTTTGTTTCCTCCTTCTCTGCCTCAAGGTAGTGCTGCTAGCCTCACTCTCAGAAGAGGTCTGCTGTTCTGCCATCGTATCACAAAGACAAGTCAGCTCCTTCTCCTAAGGGATCACAAGCAGAAATTAGGGGAATGGTTGTGGTGTAGGAGAGTTCTAGAACTGAAAGTAGTTTCAACCAATGAAAAGTTGTGTTTCATGATCACATGACCCACCGTGCGCGTACGTTACGCTTACAGTGCGCTTACGGTAAGAGTACGCATGCGCGTAAAAAAAACACGCGCTCGCGCGCATGCGCAAAACAGTCACTCCACAACACTTCCGCGTAACGAGCGCATGTAGCGTACACGCCTACGTGCCCCACGCGCAGTACGCACGGCTACGCAAATTGCGTAACTATACGCAAACAGAGTACATAAATTACGAACATTGCATAAACCGTACGCTTACCGTACGCTTACCGTACGCGCACTAAAAAAAAAAAAGAAAAAAAAATATTTTCTATGTTAAACTAATATATCTTACCTGTTTGGTAAAAAAAAAAAAAGAGAAAAATTGATATATTGCAGATTTTTTTTTTTTTAAAACAGTATTTTAAGAGAATAAAAAGATTTTAAAAAAAACTTGTTTTTTTTTACAAAAAAAACACATTTAATATAAGAATTTATAATAAAAAAATCATACAAAATCAATAAAAAAACTATGGGAATCACATATGTTATAGGTAAGAATTAGCATTTAAAAAACCATACAAATTCACTGAAAAAACCATGGGTTTCACACACGTTATAGTTAGAAATTAGCATTTAAAAAACCTTGCAAATTCACTGAAAAAACCATAGGTTTCACACACGTTATAGTTAGGAATTAGCATTTAAAAAACCTTGCAAATTCAGTGAAAAAACCATAGGTTTCACACACGTTATAGTTAGCTGGACATTTCACCCGTAAAAAACCAATGAAATTTCCCCGTTATAGTTAGTTAAGCTAAATATAACTCGCGCGCCCGCAATGCACTGCTGATGACGTCACATATTACATCACTCATGACATGGTCAGTGACATCACTCATGACATCACTGATAACATCTCAAATGACATCACTGATGACATCATCCTTGTGATAGAGTGGTAGACCTCCTCTCACCCTAATATAACCTTTGATACAAACATTCAAAAATAGAGACTGAAATTTTCTAAAAAATGGACATACCAATACCAATTACAACAACCTCTTCAATAATTCTAAGATCCACATAAACATCCACTCATTCACCAACAGTCCTGTACAGTCACTCATACGTGTACTCACACATCATATGTACTCATACACCTATACATCCTGTAACACAATGCCTCTCATCCATAGAGTTACTCACACACATAGTCACTCATGCTAATAAAGAATCAAACATACATTAATTTGTATATACAGTTATACACACACCACCACACTTACTTCTACGGAAACTTACACATACTTACTCTTTTAAATAATCACTTATAAAAACACATACTTATTCATACAGGAACTCTTTCAATCTCTCACTCTCACATATACTCACTTATATACACCAATAGTCACATATACTAGTTTAAAACATATGTAGTTACTCATAAAGACACTATTGAGACAGCCATTCACTCACTAACAAACCCATACACACACTCATCCACCCATACAGTCCTGCAAACATGCTGTCTTCAACACATACAAAGAGTGAGTCACTCATTCATGCACCTATGCACTACGTAATACCCCCCACCGAACCATGCAGACACTCAGACTGATACTCAAAAAACCAACTAATAACCTATATAGACACTCATGTAGCTACTCACCAACCCATGCAGCCACTTATACACAAAGTGAGAGACTGATACAGGTATTTACACATTTAAACATTACACACTTAGCCATGTATTCAATAAGAAATACTTAATCAGTCAGTAATACAATCAATTTTTCAAAAACAAATCATCCATTTAGACACTTGTATACTCATTTATTCTTCCATCGACCTTGAGATATACATATATAAAACATATGTAATTTTCAGAAAAACACACTTTCACTGGATGTTGTCATCAGTGATGTCATTTGAGATGTCATCAGTGATGTCATGAGTGATGTCACTGACCATGTCATGAGTGATGTAATATGTGACGTCATCAGCAGTGCATTGCGGGCGCGCGAGTTATAGTTAGCTTAACTAACTATAACGGGGAAATTTCATTGGTTTTTTACGAGTGAAATGTCCAGCTAACTATAACGTGTGTGAAACCTATGGTTTTTTCACTGAATTTGCAAGGTTTTTTAAATGCTAATTCCTAACTATAACGTGTGTGACTATAACCTATGGTTTTTTCAGTGAATATATATATATATACATACATATATATATCTGCAATCCAAACAGTTGTCTGCAAAGAGAAGGCCCACACAGGTAAGTTGATTTACGCTGTTTATTCGTTGGAAGGAACACAGTCACCAAAACATCAGCTGTGTCTCGCTGTAGTAAAGGCCTCGCCCAACGCGTTTCGTAAAAACACTTCATCAGGGTCATCACGGGAAGCAAAGTCAGAGCATAGTTCATTACACCAATTTAAATATTTAGTCCCTGCCTCAGTGGGCGTAGCTACTCACATAGCCTTCTGGATCTTGTGGTGCAATACGTGTTCCTACAGTGAGGCGCCGTGTACTTGCTCTTGTACTTTGGTGAAAAATTAATCCCAAGTGGGTTGCGATGATCCACAACGATGTAGGAGATGTCATAACATCCTCCCAACAGCATACCTGACTTACACGCCACAGCGTCGGTTGGCGCTGCAGCCAGACTGCACAGAAGCACAGCAGGGCCATTCTCGCGGCTCAGGCTGGGCCGCTAATATTCAATCCAAACAGTTGCCTGCAAAGAGAAGGCCCACACAGGTAAGTTGATTTACGCTGTTTATTCATTGGAAGGAACACAGTCACCAAAACGTCAGCTGTGTCTCGCTGTAGTAAAGGCCTCACCCAACACGTTTCGTAAAAACACTTCATCAGGGGCATCACAGGAAGCAAAGTCACAGCATAGTTCATTACACCAATTTAAATATTTAGTCCCCACCTCAGTGGGCATAGCTACTCACATAGCCTTCTGGATCTTGTGGTGCAAAACGTGTTCCTACAGTGAGGCGCCGTGTACTTGCTCTTTTACTTTGGTGAAAAATTAATCCCAAGTGGGTTGCGATGATCCACAACGATATAGGAGATGTCATAACATCCTCCCACCAGCATACCTGTCTTACATGCCACAGCGTCGGTTGGCGCTGCAGCCAGACTGCACAGAAACACAGTGGGGCCATTCTCGCGGCTCAGGGTGGGCCGCTAATATTCAATCCAAACAGTTTCCTGCAAAGAGAAGGCCCACACAGGTAAGTTGGTTTACGCTGTTTATTCGTTGGAAGGAACACAGTCACCAAAACATCAGCTGTGTCTCGCTGTAGTAAAGGCCTCGCCCAACGCGTTTCGTAAAAACACTTCATCAGGGGCATCACGGGAAGCAAAGTCACATCATAGTTCATTACACCAATTTAAATATTTAGTCCCCGCCTCAGTGAGCTTAGCTACTCACATAGCCTTCTGGATCTTGTGGTGCAATACGTGTTCCTACATTGAGGCGCCATTTACTTGCTCTTGTACTTTGGTGAAAAATGAATCCCAAGTGGGTTGCGATGATCCACAACGATGTAGGAGATGTCATAACATCCTCCCAACAGCATACCTGTCTTACACGCCACAGCGTCGGTTGGCGCTGCAGCCAGACTGCACAGAAGCACAGCGGGACCATTCTTGCGGCTCAGGCTGGGCCGCTAATATTCAATCCAAACAGTTGCCTGCAAAGAGAAGGCCCACACAGGTAAGGTGATCTACGCTGTTTATTTGTTGGAAGGAACACAGTCACCAAAACATCAACTGTGTCTCGCTGTAGTAAAGGCCTCGCCCAACGCCTTTCGTAAAAACACTTCATCAGGGGTATCACGGGAAGCAAAGTCACAGCATAGTTCAACTATGCAGCGCCAACCGACGCTGTGGCGTGTAAGACAGGTATTCTGTTGGGAGGATGTTATGACATCTCCTACATCGTTGTGGATCATTGCAACCCACTTGGGATTCATTTTTCACCAAAGTACAAGAGCAAGTACACGGTTTTGGTGACTGTGTTCCTTCCAATGAATAAAGAGCGTAAATCAACTTACCTGTGTGGTCCTTCTCTTTGCAGGCAACTGTTTGGATTGAATATAGTCACTAGGTAGTTATAGTTAGAACCTATCTTCCATAGGAAATCCACAACATTCTATTTGGAATAACGTTGGCGCCGATTGACGAATCTTCGCAAAATTTTCCAAACTTGTGGCCAGCTATGGTCCGCTCCTATCCTGAAAATTTCACGGTGATTCGTCAAGCGGGGGATGAGAAAAAAGGGTGGTCCCAAAACGCATTTTCCCCATGCATTTTCCCATAGGACATGTTGACGCAGCTACAGCCTGAACTGCTAAACGGAATTACACCAAATTTGGCAAAGAGGTAGTCCTCAGTTCAGACTCGTGCCTTTTGCTTAAATGGTGTAAATCTGTTCAGTAGTTACTGAGAAAATTAGAGTTAAAAAGATAGATATATCTGGGCGTGAGATCTGATTGGCTGTCAGTACTTCATCCAAGAAGTGTTGGCAGCCATCTTGGGACCAATATACATGATAGCAGCTCATTAAAAAGCATTGCAGTTAATAGAAGGTTTTAAGACTTTAGTTACATTATAGATCATTTGTTGATGGTACCATACTCATTTTAGGAATTGTGGTGTGTTCTAAGGTGATTTTACCATGTGAACAAGCCTTCTGCTGTGATATCATGAATCATGTTTGAGAGAAAACTATTTTCTCATGCTTTTCCCACAGAGGTTTGGAAGGTGATCTATAAGCTAAACTGAGAGCATATTTTCTGTAAATTCACATTATCTTTCTCAGTCATGTGAGAATGAAGTCTGCCATTCTCAGTAAAACATGTACATCCAACAAGGGCAGAGACTGTCAGTTGATTCCTTTGTGTTCTACTGCAGCTTCCCAGAGTGTTCTAAAGAACAACTAGAGCGCTAACAGTCCTACTTATGACAAACGTATTGCACACCTGAAGCCATCTTGATTGGAATAAAGTGGTAACTCTTAAAACATTTAATTTAAAAAGGAACAAAATGAGGGGGTTCATTCTGCCATAGAAATTATGATTAGTGCTGCAGAAAGAAAAATTTGGGCACATTTTGACTTCTCAAATCCTCTTCTATTTCATAAAATGTTTTTTTACATGCAGACTGAAACATGCACTTTGAATACCAGAAGCAGACTTCCCTGGTGAGCAGTAGCTTTACTACAGTGATCTAATGAGCAACTATAGTGCTAACATTCAGAATTCATGGCAAATGTGTGACACATCTGAATGCCTTCTTGATGGAACCAAAATAAAAACTGAAAGTATTTCCTACTGAGGAGACTGCAGTGAATTAGGAAATTAGGAAACTTCATAACAAATAAATCTCCCAAGATGGCCACCAGAGACAAAAGAGCCCAAATGCAGCCCAAATATCACCCAGATGTAGCCCAAGTATAGCCCAATGACAGAATTTCCCAGAGTGCTCTTAAGAACAACTAGAGCACTTACTGTTTTTTTTTTATACCTTTATTGCATTTATTGTTTCCTGATACAGTATGTTACAAGCATCGTCAAATTACACCTTGGTTACATCATCACCATACATATAATTCAGGGCGTTTCCTACCCGCAGTTTCAGTACCAGTTACATCTACAGTGTAAGGTTACTCATACATTTACGAGCTGTAATGAGCTCTTACAGCCCGCGCATTCTGCCAACTCCAATTGAAGGCCAGTGTGAAAGTGTTTAGTGCACCTCTTATGGCTGTGAACATTGATTCGCAATTATAGCAATGCTTCCAGACTAAGGCTGTTTATACTTGGACTCAGCTCTTAAGTTGTTAGAAATAATGTGTCCTATGCAAATGTCGAGGCTGGCCACCAGATATTATCTTTTATAACTAATCAACCATATCTAACAACAGCAAATATTTAATCAAAACACGGGAGACATCTGATGACCGAGTGAACATGTAGCTAGTGCTTGGTGTGTCATCTGGGTGCAGTCGCAACTAATCTAGCGTGCGGGTGTGATGTGTGGGCTGACACTGTTCCTTCTCATGCAGTTATATTATCGTGGAAGGAGCTGCTAGTGAAAACTATTTCCGTACAGTGTCATGGGGGCATTCGGGCGTTGCCCAGCTCAACTGCAGCGGCTGGCGCGAAATATGGAGGTAGTACGGCATCTGCATTCAGGCGTCTCATTAAGTGTCAGGTCCTGCCCGCTGCGCAGGAGGCGCTTGTGGTGTGACGTTCAATTCCGTGAGAAGTCTGAGCATATCATCCCAATTTTGTGCAATGGGAAATTTGCGCAGCCCCGCCGTTTCTTCCCTACGTAGGGTGACGCCTTCCGCCTGTGCCCAGACCGCAAGGGATTTCATCCAATACGATACCTCTGGTGGGTCTTTGTGCTTCCACCTCTTAGTTATAAGCCATTTTGCTGTTATGAGGCCTAAGTCCCGAAACTTGGAGCCTGCCCTGTTAGCCTTGGTTCCTTTATAAAGCCCCAGGATGCAGACCTCCCATGTAGTAGGTACCTCAGTGTTAGTGCATTTGGCAAGTGTTTCCAGTATTGTACGCCAGTAATGTAAAAGCAGGGTACAAGACCACAGCATATGCAATAGATCAGCGCCTAGGAGGTTACATCGGGGGCATTCGGAAATATTAATATTAAAGTATTTATTGATCTTATCTGGTGAGAGATACGCTCTGTGTAGAATACAAGTTTGTATGAGTTTGAAGCGTGAGTTTAGCGGTATATGTGTGGGACCAGCTAGAACACGTTCCCATTCCCTATCCGTCCAGGGGCGTCCCCTATCTTCAGTCCAGTGTGTGTGGAGTTTCTGCAATGGCTTCAACAAATGAGCGAGCAGGGCTCTAACCAACCAATATATCACATGCGATCCCTCCCCATCACATGCAAGTATTGCAACAACTGATGTGCTGGCGGCTCGTTGGTTATGTCACCCCATGCGAGCGTAAACGTACGCATGATGGCCACATATAGAAGGAACTGTGCCACGAACGGTAATAAGATACCATCCGCGTACAGGTCCCCTATTGTCTCCATCCCCACTTCAGTCCAGGGCACCAGTGTCATTTCCGTTACGGGGACTCTGCCCCTGGGCGTCCCGAGTAGTGGCAGCACTGGAATGTATGGAACTGTGTCTTGTGTGAGGCGGAGGCTTCTTTTAAAGCATCTATGTGCTAACTCAACATGTATTTGTGTCAGGCGGGAGATTGTCGCCAGCGGATGAAACAGTCCACATATCTGGGCATGCGTCCAGGTTGTCGTCATGGTCGCCTTGTCCGCTAGGTTCTTGCCACTAAACCACTTTGCGACCCACTGTAATTGCGCGGCTAAGTAATACAGTTCGAGATGCGGAACTGACAAGCCACCACTGTCCGGGAGTGCATACAATTTCTGCAGTGCTATCCTAGGTCATCCTGCATTCCAAATCAGGCCACGGATTAACCCCTCCAGTTCGCTAAAGAGCCTCACTGGGATATACACTGGGAGGTTCGCAAAAAATAATATAGTAACCTGGGTAGTACTATAATTTTGGTTAAGGTAACACGACTCGTCACGTTTAGCGGTAAGGTCTTCCAGAATTGCATCTGTGCTTTTATGGAGGAAATGGCGCGAACCAAATTGCCCTCCAGTATATCCGCTGGGGACCTATAGATATAGACTCCTAGGTATTTGAACGTAGTTGGGTACCAATCGAGGGCGATGCCATTAATGATTATATCGGACGCAACTGTATCTTCACGGAAGGAATAAGTGCCCGACTTGGCCCAGTTAACCCTGAGGCCTGACGTCGCCTCGAATCTACAGAATAGCGCTGATATCTCCGGCGGCACCGCATGCAGATCTCGTATGTATAACAACAGGTCGTCCGCATATAGGGACACTGTATGTAGTCCATCGCTCAAGGGGATGCCCCAATCCGCACCACTCTCTCGGAGGAGAGCCACCAGTGGTTCCATGGCAAGGGAAAAAAGTAACAGGGACAAGGGGCACCCTTGTCTGGTCCCTCGTCTCACCCTAATTTCGTCAGAGAGGAGCCTGCCTGTGCGAGCCCGCACTGTGGGGCGTTGATGCAACAGTTGCACCAGCTGTAAATAATCGTCTCCTAGCTCATACTTACGTAAGACCGCTGCAAGATAAGGCCATTCCAGCGTGTCAAATGCTTTCTCTAGGTCTAATACTAGACAACCTGACCTGGGCCAGACTTCCGTAGCATATGCTTGGATTCTGAACAGTCTCTGAATATTAAGAGAGGTACTTCTAGTGGGAACAAATCCGTTCTGATCAGCATGTACCAGAGCTGGCACCAGCGGGGCAATACGTTTAACCAGGGCCGAAGCATGGATTTTATAGTCCGTGTTTAACAGGGCCAGCGGGCGATAAGAGCCCAGGAGATTTTTACCCGGTTTCAAAAGGGAAACCAAAGTTGCCTCGTTTTGCGTGGGGGTGAGTGTTGAGTGTTCTTGTGCTGCTGCATACACCCGTAAAAACTCTGGTACTAGTGCAACTGAATATGCCTTGTAAAATTCATCCGGCAGTCCGTCAGGACCCGGTGCTTTGCCATTCGATAGAGAGTAGACACTATCCCTTATGTCCTCCGGCAACAGAGGAGCACCTATTTCTCCCTGCTGATGATCCGTGAGCCGTGGCAACGGATTGTGGATAGGAAGCCCTGTATGTCTGCAGCTGTAGCTCTCAAGCAAGATCTGTATATTGTGGAGTAATGTGTCACGAAGGCGTGGTGAATATCAATTTGGGTGTGCACCAAGACTCGCTGTGTATTTTGTATTGCCGTCACGGGTGCGGTGGCCACATCTTGCCGTATCAGCCATGACAGCAGCCTACCAGGTTTATCTCCCCGCATGATGGGTACGTGCTGAGTGTGCAGCATAATTTAGATTACGGAGTCGCTCTAATAATCCGGAGTGCTCTTCCCTAAGGCACTCCAAATGCTCAATATTTCCCTCCAACGCCTCCCCCTCCCTTCGGAGTAGTTTATTTTCGACGCGCGTAAGATCGGCTTCCAACTGTCGCCGCATGCCTGCTTGTGCACCAAGGCAGGCTCCTCTGATCACAATCTTAAGCGCATCCCACTCCACCAGAGGCGTTGTGGCCATGCCGGCGTTATCCTCAAAATACTGTAGGACATTAGTAGCTAGTAGGTCAAGGAGGGGTGCATCCAACAATAGGTCAGGCTGGAGCCGTAGAGCGCTTACTGTCTTACTTATGACAAAAGTATGGCACACCTGAAGCCATCTTGATTGGAATAAACTGGTAACACTTAAAACATATAATTTAAAAAGGAACAAAATGAGGGGGTACATTTTGCCATAGAAATTATGATTAGTGCTGAAGAAAGAAAAATTAGGGCACATTTTGAGTGACTTCTCAAATCCTCTTCTATTTCATAAAATAATTCTGATATGCAGACTGAAACATGCACTTTTAATACCAGCAGCAGACTTCCGTGGTGAGCAGTAGCTTTACTACAGTGATCTAATGAGCAACTAGAGTGCTAACATTCAGAATTTATGGTAAATTTGTGACATATCTGAATACCTTCTTGATGGAATCAAAGTAAAAAACTGAAAGCATTTCCTACTGAGGAGACTGCAGTAAATGAGGAAATTAGGAAACTTCATAACAAATAAATCTCCCAAGATGGCCACCAGAGACAAAAGAGCCCAAATGCAGCACAAATATCACCCAGATGTAGCCCACATGTAGCCCAATGACAGAAGTGTACAATTTTTTGTGTATTTGCAGTTTTATATAGTGCAGACTTGTCAGGCATTGGAGTGCTTTACATGAGCATTGGTTACATCACAAAAGATCAAATTCATTTTGGTTGTAGACATGGGGAGATTAAGTGATTTGACCAGAATCACAGAATGTTGAGCTGAAGCAGAAACTCCAACCTGGTTCCCCAGTTGCAAAGTCTGCAGCTCTGGAAGTAACACCACATCCTCTCCCCTAGGTGCAACATTTAATCAAGTGGTCAACTGGATAAAAAAACATAAAGATTACAAATAATTTAAAAGTTCTTTGTCGCTATTTGAAAACTCAGAAAATATGTCCTCATTTTAGTTTATTAGAGCACTAACCATAATTTTGATGCAAATAAGACCCTCTCATATATGTAATTTCTAAAGGAAATGCTCTAGGTATTACAGTTTTGATTACATCAAGATGACGTCAGGCGTTCCACACTTTTGTAATAAATATAGAATGTTAGCAATCTAGTTGTTCATTGGGATACTGTTGAGAGGCAGAGGCCAGGGGAACGGACTCTGAGAATTGAAGGCAGGCAGGAGAGTGCAGAGGCAACAATTTGACCACACTGGGCAGACAGGAAGGTAAGTGGCAGCACAACAGACTATGGAGGGCAGTGGAAAGGGGGGCAGGGGCAACAAACCAACAATACAGGGCTGGCAAGAGAGGCTGTGGCAATATAATAGACCATTGTAGGCAGAAGGAAGAGGCAGTGGTAGTACAATCATACATGCCAACAGACCCGTTTCAGCCAGGAAACGTTCAATGTTTTTAAGCTCAAATGGACTTTATTTGATCTGTCTCCTGTCTACAATCTCCTCTTTTTCAATGTAACTCAAAGGGGAAAATCAATACCCCAGTTTTTTTCAAAATCTCCCTCTTACCAAGTTCAAAATGTTCTTAAGTATGGGACATTGGATCATGGAAGGCAGGAGGAATTGGGGTAGGGACATGGACTCGGATAACAGAGGACAGGAGGGACATGGAGAGGTGCACCAAACTGACCCTACAGGGCAGGCATCAGGGTTTGCAGCAGCACAATACACCACACAGGGCATGCGGGATGGGAGTGCAGCACAACAATCCATAGAAAGCAATAGGGAGGGGACAGGACCATGCACATGGATAACAGAGAACAGAGGGGAAAGAGGCATTAGTAGCTAGCTGACCATAATGGACAGACAGGAGAGAAAGCTGCAGCATAACAGACCATAAAGGGCAGGAGGGACGGATCAGGGGCATACAATGGAACAGACAAGCTAGGAGGAAGGGAATAGGGGTCTGCACATGGAAACAGAGGGCTGGGGGCAAGGGGGCAGGGCAGGAGCAGCAAGATGACCATGGAGGTCAGGCAGGATGGCCACTAGAAACAAGACACACCATGGAGAGCAACAATGAGACTATGATGGCATACACACAGACCATGAAGGGAAGGTGGGAGGGGGTCAGGGGCAGCTAGCTGACTACACAGGTAAGGTGGGAGGAGCCATTGCAGCACAGAAGACCATGCATGGCAAGAGGGAGGGTTAGTGGCAGCACAATGGCTATGATGGGCAAGAAGGAGGGTGCAGGGGCAAGCACAAAGGACCATGGAGGATAGAAGGGAGGATCAGGACCTGGGCACAGACAAGAGAGTTCAGGGGAAGGGGCCTCACAACAGACCGTGCGGGGCAGGCAGGAGGAGCAGTTGCAGCACAACAGACCAGGGAGGCCAGAAGGGTGTGGCAGTAAAATGGACCATGGAGGACAGGAGAAAGAGGATAGGGCATGGCATGTGGACAGGCAGGGTGGAGGTGGCAGGGACAGGTTACAGTCATCTGACAATGCTAGGTAGGTGGGAGGGGAGTGGCAGCTCAACAGAACACTCAGAGTAGATAGGAGTGGCAGGTCCATGGAACATGGTGGGCAAAAAGGATGAAGCAGGGGCATGCACAAAGACATCGGAGGGCAGGGGGAAGGAGAATAGGGTCAGCAAGCTAAGCATAGAGGCTAAGCAGGAGGTCAATGATGGGCCATAGAATTGGGCAATGGAGGGCAGGAGGAGTGGACTGGTAAATCATGCTAAATGGAGGGCAGTGGCAGCACATCAGACCATGCATGGCAGGAGGGAGGAGGCTAGTCCATGGATTCAGACAACAGAGGATAGGTAGGAGGTGGATGGGGCAGCAAGCTAACTGTTCAGAGAAGGTGGGTATTAGGAACGGTATTGTTTTTAAAATGTGTGTCTGTGCGAACTACTTAAAATATGAACAAGTATGCAGCATAATCTCACTTTTATTCAGGAAGAAGAGGACGTTTGTGACTGTGACTCCGGGCTCACTTGGCAGAAACATCCCCTGACCCTCCACCCCCCGTCGCAAAATGTAATGCCCGTGAAAAAGGTAGGTGGACGCAGTATTATATAGAACATAGTCCTGAGAGCACGATTGAAAATGAAAACTAGATATAGTATATGGTATAAACTATGCACCAAAAAGTGTGATATAAGATGAACCGGGGCGTGAAATATAATATGCAATACATTGTGCGCAATGACAGATTCATTGGAGAGTGCGAGATAGCACAGGCACTAGCGCCTGCTATGCGATATGCGCCTTGGGGTGTAATATGCACAGGGCAGTGTTGTGTAACCTAACTAGTCTCTAAAGTTGTAATATAAAATATGTGCTGGGGAGTGTATGGTGCATATGCACTGTGACATAGATATGGATTCCAGATTGTAATATGTATGGCATAGCGATGTGCGTTATAACATAGGCATCGAGGAAGGCACTAATACAAGCAAAACTAAAAAGCCACCTAATTACCAACAGAATTGCTTTAACTGAAACGAGGGCGAGACCTATGCTTGTTTACTTTGGTTCCATCAAGAAGGCATTCAGATGTGTCACACATTTGCCATGAATTCTGAATGTTAGCACTCTAGTTGCTCATTAGATCACTGTAGTAAAGTTACTGCTCACCAGGGAAGTCTGCTGCTGGTATTCAAAGTGCATGTTTCAGTCTGCATGTCAGAATATTTTAATGAAATAGAAGAGGATTTGAGAAGTCAAAATGTGCCCTAATTTTTCTTTCTGCAGCACTAATCATAATTTCTATGGCAAAATGAACCCCCTCATTTTGTTCCTTTGCAAGTTAAGTGTTTTAAGTGTTACCACTTTATTCCAATCAAGATGCCTTCAAGTGTGCCATACTTTTGTCATAAGTAAGACTGTTAGCGCTCTAGTTGTTCTTTAGAACGCTCTGGGAGATTCTGTCATTGGGCTTTACTTGGGCTACATCTGGGTGATATTTGTGCTGCATTTGGGCTCTTTTGTCTCTGGTGGCCATCTTGGGAGACTTATTTGTTATGAAGTTTCCTAATTTCCTCATTTACTACAGTCTCCTCAGTAGGAAATACTTTCAGTTTTATACTTTGATTCCATCAAGAAGGCATTCAGATGTGTCACACATTTGCCATAAATTCAGAATGTTTGCACTGTAGTTGTTCATTAGATCACTGTAGTAAAGCTACTGCTCACCAGGGAAGTCTGCTGCTGGTGGTGAAAATGCATGTTTCAGTCTGCATGTCAGAATTTTTTAAAGAAGTTACTCAAAATGTGCCCTCATTTTTCTGTCTGCAGCACTACTCATACTTTCTATGGCAAAATGAACCCCCTCATTTTGTTCCTTTTAAAATTAAATGTTTTAAGAGTTACCACTTTATTCCAATCAAGATGGCTTCAGGTGTGCGATACGTTTGACATTAGTAGGACTGTTAGCGCTCTAGTTGTTCTTTAGAACACTCTGGGAAGCTGCAGTAGAACACAAAGGAATCAACTGACAGTCTCTGCCCTTGTTGGATGTACATGTTTTACTGAGAATGTCAGACTTCATTCTCACATGACTGAGAAAGATAATGTGAATTTACAGAAAATATGCTCTCAGTTTAGCTTATAGATCACCTTCCAAACCTCTGTGGGAAAAGCATGGGAAAAGTGTTTTCTCTCAAACATGAGTCATGATATCCCAGCAGAAGGATTTTTCACATGGTAAAATCACCTTAGAACACACCACAATTCCTAAAATGAGTATGGTACCATCAACAAATGATTTATAATGTAACTAAAGTCTAAAAACATTCTATTAACTGCAATGCTTTTTAATGAGGTGCTATCATGTATATTGGTCCCAAGATGGCTGCCAACACTTCTTGGATGCCAATCAGATCTCACGATGAGATGTGTCGTTAGGCTCCGCCCAGATACATCTATGATTTTACTTTTGATTTTCTCAGCAACTACTGAACAGAGATACACCATTTGACCAAAAGGCACGAGTGTGAACCAAGGGCTACCTCTTTGCCAAATTTCGTGTAATTCCGTTCAGCAGTTAGGGCCGCAGCTGCGATTAACGGTTCCTGTGGAAAATTGCATGGAGAAAACATGTTTTGGGACCCCCTTTTTTCTCAGCCCCCACTTGACGAATCAGCCCGAGACTTTCAGGATAGGAGCGAACCGGAGCGCCCCACCAGTTTTGAAAAGTTTATGAAGATTCGTCAACCGGCGCCAAAGTTATTCCAAATAGAATGTTGCAGATATCCTATGGATAATAGGTCCTAACTATAACTACCTACTGGTGACCGCTAGTAGGTAATATATATATATATTGGTGATCAAGGCTGCTGTGTCAGTGGAAACGCATAATGACTACAATGTGAGCAATAAAGAATCTCGCCATTCCAAAAAGAGGAGTTTGTGCTGTCTTTTTCATCGCCCGTGTGGAAGTTGGGAATCGGCATTTCAGCTGCTGGCGGTGGCCCATCCGAGGGCTTGAAAGAGTGACAGACATTAGTGCCACCATATGACACAAAATCAAACTGGACTGCGGTTCCCACAATGCCCCACTGTCATGTGACAGACCCATTCAGGGGCGCGGCATCAACATTGTGAAAACGGGGCCAGGTGCACGCAATCAGCTAAGCAAATGCCTCTGAAGAAGAAAGGAATCTTTTGAAACGCGTCAGGCTCACTGCCAAACTGACTGTCTGATTGAAGCTGTCAGCAACAAAACCGGTTGTACCCTGAAAATAAAGGTTTGCCTCCTACCTTTGTGTTCGAGTGCTGTTCAAGCACGGGCAAGTTGGAGCAATGATATTTGGGCCGCGGTCCAGCCGCCGAACCTGCAACACCCCATAATCGGGGGCCGCGTGGCTGATATCTATCGAGCTGCAACGCGGAGCACAGAGGAGGGATTGAGACTGGTCTCTGCTGGCTGCGGCCCATCCGAGGGCTTGAAAGAGTGACAGACATTAGTGCCACCATATGACACGAAATCAACCTGGACTGCGGTTCCCACAATGCCCCACTGTCATGTGACAGGCCCATCCAGCGGCGCGGCATCAACATTGTGAAAACGGGGCCAGGTGCACGCAATCAGCTAAGCAAATGCCTCTGAAGAAGAAAGGAATCTTTTGAAACGCGTCAGGCTCACTGCCAAACTGACTGTCTGATTGAAGCTGTCAGCAGCAGAACCGGTTGTACCCTGAAAATAAAGGTTTGCCACCTACCTTTGTGTTCGAGTGCTGTTCAAGCATGGGCAAGTTGGAGCAATGATATTTGGGCGGCGGTCCAGCCGCCAAACCTGCACCACCCCATAATCGGGGGCCGCGTGGCTGATATCTATCGAGCCGCAACGCGGAGCACAGAGGAGGGATTGAGACTGGTCGCTGCTGGCGGCGGCCCATCCGAGGGCTTGAAAGAGTGACAGACATTAGTGCCACCATATGACACGAAATCAACCTGGACTGCGGTTCCCACAATGCCCCACTGTCATGTGACAGGCCCATCCAGGGGCGCGGCATCAACATTGTGAAAACGGGGCCAGGTGCACGCAATCAGCTAAGCAAATGCCTCTGAAGAAGAAAGGAATCTTTTGAAATGCGTCAGGCTCACTGCCAAACTGACTGTCTGATTGAAGCTGTCAGCAACAGAACCGGTTGTACCCTGAAAATAAAGGTTTGCCACCTACCTTTGTGTTCGAGTGCTGTTCAAGCATGGGCAAGTTGGAGCAATGATATTTGGGCGGCGGTCCAGCCGCCGAACCTGCACCACCCCATAATCGGGGGCTGCGTGGCTGATATCTATCGAGCTGCAACGCGGAGCACAGAGGAGGGATTGAGACTGGTCGCTGCTGGCGGCGGCCCATCCGAGGGCTTGAAAGAGTGACAGACATTAGTGCCACCATATGACACGAAATCAACCTGGACTGCGGTTCCCACAATGCCCCACTGTCATGTGACAGGCCCATCCAGGGGCGCGGCATCAACATTGTGAAAACGGGGCCAGGTGCACGCAATCAGTTAAGCAAATGCCTCTGAAGAAGAAAGGAATCTTTTGAAACGCGTCAGGCTCACTGCCAAACTGACTGTCTGATTGAAGCTGTCAGCAATAGAACCGGTTGTACCCTGAAAATAAAGGTTTGCCACCTACCTTTGTGTTCGAGTGCTGTTCAAGCATGGGCAAGTTGGAGCAATGATATTTGGGCGGCGGTCCAGCCGCCGAACCTGCACCACCCCATAATCGGGGGCCGCGTGGCTGATATCTATCGAGCTGCAACGCGGAGCACAGAGGAGGGATTGAGACTGGTCACTGCTGGCGGCGGCCCATCCGAGGGCTTGAAAGAGTGACAGACATTAGTGCCACCATATGACACAAAATCAACCTGGACTGCGGTTCTCACAATGCCCCACTGTCATGTGACAGGCCCTTCCAGGGGCGCGGCATCAACATTGTGAAAACGGGGCCAGGTGCACGCAATCAGCTAAGAAATGCCTCTGAAGAAGAAAGGAATCTTTTGAAATGCGTCAGGCTCACTGCCAAACTGACTGTCTGATTGAAGCTGTCAGCAACAGAACCGGTTGTACCCTGAAAATAAAGGTTTGCCACCTACCTTTGTGTTCGAGTGCTGTTCAAGCATGGGCAAGTTGGAGCAATGATATTTGGGCGGCGGTCCAGCCGCCGAACCTGCACCACCCCATAATCGGGGGCCGCGTGGCTGATATCTATCGAGCTGCAACGCGGAGCACAGAGGAGGGATTGAGACTGGTCACTGCTAGCGGCGGCCCATCCGAGGGCTTGAAAGAGTGACAGACATTAGTGCCACCATATGACACGAAATCAACCTGGACTGCGGTTCCCACAATGCCCCACTGTCATATGACAGGCCCATCCAGGGGCGCGGCATCAACATTGAGAAAAAGGGGCCAGGTGCACGCAATCAGCTAAGCAAATGCCTCTGAAGAAGAAAGGAATCTTTTGAAACGCGTTAGGCTCACTGCCAAACTGACTGTCTGATTGAAGCTGTCAGCAACAGAACCGGTTGTACCCTGAAAATAAAGGTTTGCCACCTACCTTTGTGTTCGAGTGCTGTTCAAGCATGGGCAAGTTGGAGCAATGATATATATATATATATATATTCACTGAAAAAAGCATAGGTTTCAGGCACGTTATAGTAAGGAATTAGCATTTAAAAAACCTAAGAAATTCACCAAAAAAACCATAGGTTTCAGGGGCGTTATAGTTAGCTGGACTTTTCACTCGTACAAAACCATTGAAATTCCCCTGGTATAGTTAGTCAGCTAACTATAACTCGTGCGCCCGCAATGCACTGCTGATGACATCACATATTACATCACTCATGACATGGTCAGTGACATCACTCATGACATCACTGATGACATCTCAAATGACATCACTGATGACATCACTGATGACATCATCCTTGTGATAGAGTGGCAGACCTCCTCTCCCCCTAATATAACCTTTGATAAACACATTCAAAAATAGAAACTACAATTTTCAGAACAATGGACATACCAATACCAGTTACAACAACCTATTCAGTAATTCTAAGATCCACATACACATCCACTCATTCACCTACAGTCCTATACAGTCACTCATACTTGTAATCACTGATCATATGTACTCATACACCTATACATCTTGTTACACAACGCCACTCATCCACAGAGTTACTCACACACATTGTCACTCATGCTAATAAAGAATCAAACATCCATTTACTTGCATATACAGTTATACAAACACCACCACACTTACTTCTACAGAAACTTACACATACTTAGTCTTTTAAACAATCACCTATAGAAACACATACTTATTCATACAGGAACTCTTTCAATTTCTCGCTTTCACATATACTCCCTTATATACACCAATAGTCACATATACTAGTTTAAAACATATCTAGTTGCTCATAAAGTCACTATTGAGACAGTCATTCACTCACTAACACACCCATGCACACACTCATCAACCCATACAGTCCTGCACACATGCTGTCTTCAACACATACGAACAGTGAGTCACTCATTCATGCACCTATGCACTACGTAATACCCCCACCGAACCATACAGACACTCAGATACTCATACTGATACTCAAAAAACCAACTAATAACCTAAATAGACACTCATGTAGCTACTCACCAACCCATGAAGCCACTTATACACAAAGTGAGAGACTGATACAGATATTTACATATTTAAACATTACTCACAAAGCCATGTATTTACTAAGATACACTTAATCAGTCAGTTATACAATCAATTTTTCAAAAACAAATCATCCATTTAGACACTTATATACCCATTTATTCTTCCATCGACCTTGAGATATACATATATAAAACATATGTAATTTTCAGAAAAACACGCATTCACTGGATGATGTCATCAGTGATGTCATCAGTGATGTCATTTGAGATGTCATCAGTGATGTCATGAGTAATGTCACTGACCATGTCCTGAGTGATGTAATATGTGACGTCATCAGCAGTGCATTGCGGGCGCGCGAGTTATAGTTAGCTGAACTAACTATAACGGGGGAATTTCAATGGTTTTGTACAAGTGAAAAGTCCAGCTAACTATAACGCCCCTGAAACCTATGGTTTTTTTGGTGAATATATATATATATATATATATATATATATATATATATATATATATTCACTGAAAAAACCATGGGTTTCACACACGTTATAGTTAGGAATTAGCATTTAAAAAACCTTAGAAATTCAATGAAAAAACCAAAGGTTTCACACATGTTATAGTTAGCTGGACATTTCACTCGTAAAAAATCAATGAAATTCCCCCGTTATAGTTAGTTCACCTAACTATAACTCGCGCGCCCGCAATGCACTACTGATGACGTCACATATTACATCACTCATGACATGGTCACTGACATCACTCATGACATCACTGATGACATCTCAAATGACATCACTGATGACATCACTGATGACATCATCCTTGTGATAGAGTGGTAGACCTCCTCTTCCCCTAATATAACCATTGAAACACACATTCAAAAATAGAGACTAAAATTTTCAAAACAATGGACATACCAATACCAGTTACAACAACCTATTCAGTAATTCTAAGAAACACATACACATCCACTCATTCACCAACAGTCCTCTACAGTCACTCATACATGCACTCACTCATCATATGTATTCATACACCTACACATCCTGTTACACAACGCCACTCATCCATAGAGTTACTCACACACATAGTCACTCATGCTAATAAAGAATCAAACATCCATTTACTTGCATATACAGTTATACACACACCACCACACTTACTTCTACAGAAACTTACATATACTTACTCTTTTAAACAATCACTTATAGAAACACATACTTATTCATACAGGAATTCTTCCAATCTCTCACTCTTACATATACTCACTTATATACACCAATAGTCACGTTTACTAGTTAAATAGATATGTAGTTACTCATGAAGACACTATTGAGACAGTCATTCACTCACTAATACACCCATACACACAGTCATCCACCCATACAGTCCTGCACACATGCTGTCTTCAATACATACAAAGAGTGAATCACTCATTCATGCACCTATGCACTACATAATACCCCCCACCGAACCATACAGACACTCAGACTGATACTTAAAAAACAACTAATAGCCTATATAGACACCCATGAAGCTACTCACCAACCCATGCAGCCACTTATACACAAAGTGAGAGACTAATACAGATTTTTTCTTATTTAAACATTACTCAGTAAGCCATGTATTTACTATGATACACTTAATCAGTCATTTACACAATCAATTTTTCAAAAACAAAGCATTCATTTAGACACTTATATACCCATTTATTCTTCCATTGACCGTGAGATATACATATATAAAACATATTTAATTTTCAGAAAAACACACATTCACTGGATGATGTCATCAGTGATGTCATCAGTGATGTCATTTGAGATGTCATCAGTGATGTCATGAGTGATGTCAGTGACCATGTCATGAGTGATGTAATATGTGACGTCATCAGTAGTGCATTGCGGGCGCGCGAGTTATAGTTAGGTGAACTAACTATAACGGGGGAATTTCATTGGTTTTTTACGAGTGAAATGTCCAGCTAACTATAACATGTGTGAAACCTTTGGTTTTTTCATTGAATTTCTAAGGTTTTTTAAATGCTAATTCCTAACTATAACGTGTGTGAAACCCATGGTTTTTTCAGTGAATTTGCAAGGTTTTTTAAATGCTAATTCCTAACTATAACGTGAGTGAAACTCATGGTTTTTTCAGTGAATTTGCAAGGTTTTTTAAATGCTAATTTATTTATTTTTTATTTATTTTTTTACATATTTTTATTTAAATTTTCTATCCTTTTTTAAAGACTATGGTTAAAATTTAAACATTCTACAATATGTTTTTATTTTATATTTTTTTAAAAATAAACAGGTAAAATTTATTAGCAATATTTGTTTTTTTTTTTTTACCGAGCGCGTACCGTAAGCGCACGTCGCGAGGTAATTACGCTAGTTTCCTACGCTGTTTGTGTTCATTTACGCAATTTACGTAGTCATACGTCACGCGCGCATAGCGCGTAACGCGTACGCTGCACACGCACGTTACGCGGAAGTGGAGGGGCGTGCCAGTTTTGCGCATGTGCGCGTGAGCGTGTCTTTTTTACGCGCATGCATACTTTTTGCCGTAAGCGCACCGTAAGCGTACCGTAAGCGTACGGTAGGTCATGTGATCATGAAACACAACTTTTGATTGGTTGAAACTACTTTCAGTTCTAGAACTCTCCTACACCACACCCATTCCCCTCATTTCTGCTTGTGATCCCTTAGGAGAAGGAGCTGGGTTGTCTTTGTGATACGATGGCAGAACAGCAGAGCCCTTCTGAGAGTGAGGCTAGCAGCACTACCTTGAGGCAGAGAGCGAGGAAACAAAAGACCTCTTATGTATGGGATTATTTTACTTTTCCAGAAGGCCAGCAAAAAGTAAATGCACCCTTAGTGACTTGTAAGCTGTGTGGTCGTGTACTTTCAAGAGGGAATCCTGACAGGAAGTATTCCTTTGGGAATCATACCATGATGAGACACCTTAAGGATGTACACAAAAGGACACATGCTCGACTTACTGGAGGTAACCCTTCAGTAAGTCAACCAAGCACATCCACAGCAGCTCAGCCTGGACCATCATCTGCAGGGCCGAGTCCTTTTTCTGCAGGTCAGGTGAGCCCTTCATCTGTGGGGGGAGCATCTCCTTTTGCTGGCCCTCTGGAAATTAACCCTCGGTTTCTGAGGGTTGATATTCGCTGCGCCTCTTGTCATGATCTAATTTGTCATAGGGAGACCAGTGTTTCCCTAGTGAACAACAAAATAGATCAGCACACTTGTCGCAGAGACTAATTTTCCCAATCTTTCTTTCCTCTGTCCCTGCATGAACACAACGGCTCTTTTAAGAGCCAACCTTATCTTTCATCTTTTTTTTATATATGTTTTTTAAAACTTTTTTTATTTTTTTTTTACCGTACGCGTACGGTGCGCGTAATTTTTTTTTTTTTTTTTTTAAAAACACTAAAAATCAATTATCACATTACAAGGTCCTTGAGAGACTACAATTAAAAACTGAAAATGTGATTGTAGAGAAGTAGAAAAAAAGGAACCATGATACTATTGACTTACCATACCCGCTCAAAAAAATATTTATTCATTTGTTTTTTTTTAAAATTGCTTTAAAAATGGTTCTAGGTTTTGAAAATTTTCTATATCAATCTGAAAAAAAATAAAAAAGTATTAATATTTTTTAAAACATTTTATAATACAGTACACATATTTACATATTTATCAAAAAATATTTTTGCCTTATTTTTGCTGTTTTCAGAATATATTGCATTTCACTATAAATTGTGAAAGCAATTGCATTCATCATTTAACAGCGGGCAAAACAAAAATAACAATCTCAAAGATTGTATTAAAAAAGCCCAGAATCTCTTTTTACTTAAACTTAACAATATAGAAATGCATAATATTCTAAAAAAATATCATTTAATATCAATACTTATTTCTTTAAAATACCGTCTGATATTTTTGTTTCAGAAGTATAATCACAATATTATATCTCAAATAACTCCACAATACATCTGGTTCCATTTCCTTTAGGCCAAATAGTAATTTTAAAATTCTTTTTTGTTTAAATTTCCAATGGTAATCCAATAAAATTCTAAAGTTTAATTTGTACAGATCTCACCGATTCTCTGTAACATATTGGTTCCCGAAAGATTTATTAATAATTTATTAAGTCCACAATAGAATTGGTTACCTTTCCGCATGGCCAAATAGTAATTTAAAAAATCTTTTTTGAAAAAATTTCCAATGGCACTCCAATAACATTCCAAAATTTAAATTGTGCAGATGTTACCGATTTTCTCTAAATTTTTGGTTTTCGAAAGTTTCATTAAAAATTAAAAAAGTCCACATTACAATTGGTTATCTTTCCATTAGGCCAAATGATAATTTAAAAAATCTTTTTTTTTGAAAATTCCAATGGTAATCCAATAAAATGGTAAAATTGTTTTGTCCAGATCTTGCCAAGTCTCTCTAAAATTTAGGTTTCAGGAAGATTAGATAGGAATTTGCTAAATCAAAAGGCAAACGTTGCTTAAAAACCAATTGGAAATCATTACACAGTGTCCAGCCTTTTTCACATTTAAGATAAACTGTGTAATGTCCAGAAGTAACAGTAGGTCCTTCATGGAAAATTATTGCAACAGTTACAAAAGTTTTTCCTGAAATTGATAATTGCTGTCCTGTAAACTTCTTTATTAAAGTATCCAATTTTGAACCATCAGCTCTACATCGTTGCATCATTAAAATTACATACTGTCCGTATTCCTTTAAAATTAAAGTTGAAAACATGTCAGATTTACACTCACCGCATTGCATGCTATGATTAGCATCTTTAACTAATTTAGCAAAAGTGACTGTTTTACTCTCTGGCAATGTCAAATAAATAAACCTTTCATTATCAACATTAGAGCCACATATATTATAACAGTTTTCACAACTATGTTCCCATTTATAAGAGAGACCAAATAAATTATCAATGGCAACTTCTTCTTCTTCCAGTACCTGAAAAAAATACATCAAGAATTCCTGTGCGTCTTGCTGTACATTTTGAGAAAACTGTGTTCGTCCTGAACATACATCTAAAAGTTTTCTAATTTCAGTAGCACTTTCTATTTTAGTTTTATCAATACTCAGCTTTTCAAAAAGGAGACTCAGCACAGAACAGAATTTTTTCCCTGATTTACTATTATCTGCTCTTGCAAACTTTCCAGATAAAATGCAACATTCAGAACTACATTAGCGTAGCAGTTGACACCAGAGCTATTTTCAAAATGACATCCTACAACCTGTTCTTCTTTTTCCTTATTCTTTTTGCTTGCAATTACATCACTCCTCTTTTTTTTCCTCCTCTCTACATCTTCATTACAGATATTCTCATTTCTCCTTTTACGAGAAACTACACGTTTCTCCAACACAGGATACTGACCTAAATGAGGAGCATAGCTTCTTCTTAATCTATTATACTCCTTTACACAATTTGTATCAGCACTAACTTTTGAGTCATCAAAGTCTATCATGAATAAACCTGATAATGTTTTCACTCGTGACAAAGCAACATATGCCATACCTTCTTTGAACACAGTTGAACCAATGTTCACAAATGCACAATCTACAGTCAATCCTTGAGACTTGTGAATAGTTACAGCATGTGCTAGCGAAAACGGAAACTGCTTCCTACGTACATATAAGTCTTTCACAAGCATGAAACGAACTGTACAACGACAAATGTCTTTAACTTCTTCTATCTGACCAAATTTTATTTTTAAACATTCAATTCCATCTTTTTTCTGATAATTAATAAAACCCACAACTCTTCCCATAGCTCCATTAACTAAATCTTTTTCAACATCCAAATTTCTCCTTAAAAATACTCTACAGTTCATGCAAACATATAGATTTTTTTCTAATCCAGCTGTTTTGGAAATGTTCTTCTCTAGTGAATCCAATTTATTTTTCAGTGTGCCTGTTAATGTGATAGTAATTCTTCCATCCTCAATTTTGTCCACTGCTTCCAATTTCCTGATCTCTTCCTTTTCCAATTTCAAAAGCTCCTCATTGAATATTGAGCATTCACGTAGAGTTGGCATTAAGCAGATGACACTTTTGTTTTCTGCAATGTTCTTGTATATCTTCTCTGCAACTATTTCTTCCTTTGGAAATAAATTATGTAGCAGCCGACTCTGTAATGCTTTCGTGCCAACTTCAGTGAGTAGTCCAATTCTGATATCTTTCAGAATACTTCCATATTCTTCATCGCTTGCTTGCCTCATATTAGTAGTAAGTTCCTTGTACTCAAAGAAGGACCAAATATTTGTATTTCCAATGCTTCCCAATGACTTCTTCGTGTCTTCATGTGTGACAGTATTAAACACTGGTTGTCCTTTAACTGGAGTAAGTTGCAAAAGATCTCCAAAAACTATGACGTGTTTTCCACCAAATAACATGTCATAGTCTGTCTTCAGAATTTGCTGCATTCTTAAATGCACAAAGGCAAGCATTAAGTTTGAAACCATGCTCACCTCATCAATAATGAGAACTTGCATCTTCTTCAATACTCTTGAAACTTCCAAGCATGCTTCTCCAGTTAGCTTGTTGTATTGTATTTTGTTCTCATGCTCCACTGGTAACATTAGCAAACGATGTAAAGTGATTCCTTTTATGTTATATGCTGCTAACCCAGTTGGAGCAGTAACCACACAAGACAAAGTAGAATCCGTTTTTTGCTGTAGGTAGCTTCTGATGACTTTAATTAGGAAACTTTTTCCAGTTCCAGCTTGTCCGCTTACATACATCCTGATTGGATGAAATGATGTGCATGAGCACTCTTTTTTTTCATGTAGAAATCCGTGATCAATTTTGTTTCTGATCTCTTCATAAATTTGTTGCTGCTCTTCGTTCAGTTGTCTTTCCAAATTTTGTAAGTCTATAAATTCTTCTTGAGCTTGATTCATAGCCGTTTCCACTTCATTCAAGGCTATTGATGCTTCATTTTCAATGATTGGTTGTCCTAGGGGATCTTGACTGAGTGTTCCTGAACTTTGGCTGTCCTGAGAACTGTCTCTAGCTATTTCTGCTGCAATTGTAGTTTCCTGTTCAATTTCTTCATTTAACATTTGCAGATAAGTTGAGAATGTACTGCATTGTATGCTGTCTTTGCAAGCATTAAAAGAATCTTCATAGCTTTGAAATTCTCCCAGTAGTTCATCCTCTGTACGCCATGGTTTAAACAGCTGTAAAAGAGCCAAGTAGTAAAATTCCTTCTTGTCAGTAGTGTCGCAACTCAGCTTCCTGTGATTTATCAAACTTCCTTTTGTTTGCTTCACCAAACATCCTTCCTCACCAATGACTTTATATTTTCCATTGTTGATGTCTTCTGTGGCTTTCCGTGAATAAATGTAGTTCTGCAGCACTTCATAGAGACACATGTTCTCCAGATGATGACTTCTCTTGGGATAATATGTGTCCAACATGTTTGATTTCAAAATATCTGTACTTTCTGGGTCATTCTCGGCCAAATATTCAATTTCTCCAACAGATTTCAGTACCCGATTTCTCATTGCTGCAAGACCTAAACTTGCCCAAATTATTCTTCTTGATTTCGAGTAGAGACTTGCAGAAGATAACCTATCTGAACATTCGTAGGATCCAATTTCTCGATGCGATAACATCTTCAAACTGAAACTGTACAGCTTCTTACTGACAGTCTTCTCGTGAGAAATCTCTTCCCACATTTCCTTCAATTCTGTTTTTTCTGATTTCGTAATGTAAGACGTTACATATCGAGCAACAGCAATGGAATTGTCAGCTACATACTGTATATCCATGTTAGCGTTCCACATGGATAAAATGACTGGGTTGTAGTCATTTATATTTTTTGATTCTTCTTTTCTTTTTAGGTTGTAGGTATTCTTAGGTGATTTTCTTGTGATAGTATGTCTCACAGCTGACATAAAACTGTTTACTCTTCCATTTGAAAGAACAGGTCTAGGAAATCCAAATCGACATTTAGTGTAGTATTTATCTTTGCTCTTGTATTTCCGTCGACAGTATTTTCCACACCGATGACTTTGGAAACGTAAAACTTGCTCCTTTAACTTTTTCTCTTCTGTGCTTTTTGGTATAGCACATGTTGCATATTCTTCAATGTAAGATAACACTGCTTCATCAGTATCTGTTCCAAACTTTGGGGCATCCTTGATCCACAACAGCATATGAATATGAGGAGCACCTCTTGCCTGGTACTCTTTTCTCCAAAAGAAATCCACTACTTCTCCTAGAGGTGGATTTTTTTTATTGCAGATGAAGGACATCATAGCCTCAAATCTATGATTGAAATATCTGCAAACATTAACCGGATCCAATGAGCACAGTTCTCCTGCTGTCTTGTATTCGATGTTTTTAATGTTTGAATTTGCCTCTCGTAGAAAATCCAGTAAATCATCCCAAGCGTACTCGGCACAGCTTAGGGTAACGAACCATGTTGGTGTTCCTAAATTCCGTAACATGCATTTTAATTCACCATGGCGTCTGTACCAATATTCATTTGTCCCACGCTGACAAGCCATCAGATTGATCAGTTGTGTTTCCAAATGATCATCTTGGTGCTGCACTTTCTCCATAAAATCCTTAGCAGACACATTTTGTAAATGTACTCCACTTTTTAAAATGTGATTTACTGCATAAGACAGTGCAGACAAATCGCTTTCAAATAAAAGATGGAACAAATAAGGAATACTTTGTCGAAATCTGGGATCTTCAGCATATAGTCTTGTAGTCCGATACTCAGAAGCTGGAATCTGTTCCGGACGTTCATCGTATCGTCCTCCTTTTCCTTTAGGAAACAGCTGGGGAAAACATCGAGCTTCCAAGCTCTCCTCCCATACACTCACGGGAGTTCCTTTTGCTTTCTCCATCTGAAAGAGATCAATATTGTCTCCCATAACTTCTTTTGAATGAAGAGGATGTATGCTAAAATGTTCATAAATTTCTTCTTCCTTTGACTTGTCCACTTTTTCAATTTGTCCAGTTGGTGTTTCTGTGTCTTCTTGTAAATCTTCTTCTTCTTCTTCTTCTATATAAATTGATTCATACCATTTGTTAATCCTTTTCAAATACAAATTTGCTTTTTGTACTTTCCGCACATCTACCAGCTCCTGCCAAATCTTCTTATTCTTTGTAGGTACACCATTAACCAGAATAATTAATGGTTCAGTTTCCAAAGTATCCGCATCAATAGTTTCCATATTTTTTTTCAAATCCAAGGGCAAATACACCACTCTACCTTTTAAACCTCTCAGTAAATCTGAAGGAGGTAATTTACCAGTTTTGGGCTCCATACGTACTATGGTCTGGAACGGATGAACACATTGAATGAGTATAGACTCATATGTATTTAATTCAGAAAGTTCAGCAGGAATAGCATCCAATTCTAAATTATTATGTACAGCTCTGGTCGGCATTCTATTTTCCTCTAACTTGTTGTAACAGTATTTACAAATACGCTGATCTTCACCCAATTCAAAACAATTTTCAAGAAATATATATGTGGCAAAATCCTTCCACTTATAATTATCTTCATTTTCACTCTTTCTGTAGAGATCAACATTCCTAGTTTGTTTTCTATAATGAGTTCTGCGGCAACAAATACAAGTAAAATTTGGTCTTTCCTTAGAGATTATTGCAAATTTTGTTATGTGATCATTAAATGTCTTACTTAGAGAGGGTTCTACATTCTCTTCCACTTCTTCCTCATTTACTGTGTCCTTCTCTGCACTGTTTTGTTCAGGACCAAAGTAACAAAACTGAATTTCATCAACAACCTTCTCTACATCTGATACCGTTCCTCGGAACAGAGCCCTATTCAATTCATTTAACTTTATTGCTGGACTTTTAGCAAAATACAACCGTCTCACAAACTTTCTCATTTCAGTATGATGAACAGCCAGCATCCTAAAATGATGGAAAACACTATTACACACTTTTCTAGATAGACAAGCCAGAGAATGACCCTGCAAACCAGTATTCTCTCTCACTCTGCATGGATCCAGACTTTGAAGCACCTTAATCTTCTGTTTTATACTTTTTTTACTATATTCTCTTAGAAACTCACAAAATTTATCAATAGATTCCTGACGCACAGTGCAAATACTACTACAATTCCAAGTGTACACTGGGGCTTTAGGACGTCTCCCCATAGCCTCATCCGCCATCACTTGTACCTCATCTCTTGGAACCATTATCTCCTTCTCCATTATGCAACCATTTTTCACTTCGTAAGCACGACCTCTGGTGTCAACTGCATGCAGCAAACTATTACTTTGAAAATAGCTCTCTTCATTAAAAAAAGGTTCACTACTTGAACTATGCATCCACTTTCCTAAAAACACTTTACAAAAGTTTGTTCTGTTCACTACTCTTTCCCTTTTGCTATGTGATTTCAGTACATTAACCATTTTGTCTAATGTACGCATCCTATTCAAAATTAAAATGAATAGTTTCCTTTTTAATTCTAATGCCTTTGCTGCAATGGCTTCAATTTCTTTTTTTCTCTTATAAAACTTAGCCTTTTGCTTATATTTCTTCACATCCTTTATCAAATTGGACATAACTCTTCTCTGAAACATTTTTCTACGTATCTCTTTAAACGCTGTTTTTCTTTTTATGTAAATCTTTTCAGTTGCAGAAGGTATATTTGCATTAACTAAATTCTCAATTTTTTCCTGTCTTTTTCTTTTCAAAACATTCTTTCCAGTACAGACATTTTGTACATTTTTCCTTTTTTTGAATATGTTTTTTAGAAATTGTTTTGTCTGCTTACCAGAAGATTTTTTCTTTTTCCCAACATGAGCATCTTCTACTAACTTAGGTCCTCCAGTTGTCTTCAAATATAGGTTTTTTTTTGTGGTCTTTTTTAACTCTGGATTTTGTAGGCATCTTAAATTTTGTTCACTGCTCTTCAGCAATACCTGAAAAAAACTAAAAAAAAAATCCTTTATTTTATTTAAATATATTACTACATTTCTTTTCACAATAGTCACAAAACGTAATTTCTTTGCCAATTTGAAAACACACTTACTACTCTTTTTTTTGGCAAGTGATAATCACTTTTACAGACTGACACATTATAAATCCACTTTTCAGATTTTTTAAAAAGCACATGTCCAAACTGCTTTTTCAGACCACCACCATGTGTAACCTGGGTGACTGCCTACACTCCAGCAAGGGCAACCAGCCTTAGTGATGCTGAATGTATTTGCATTACTGACTGAAACCTCAAACCCCACTCGCTTGTAAATACTGTGCATGATTCCACATGGTAAGCAGCTGGGTGTGTGCTAAGAGTCTGCTTCTGCACCAAAAAATGGCTCCCCCTTTTTCCTACTAATGCAAATATAAAATTACCAGAGTAGTACACAATAAATCTCTACCTGTAATTCCTATATGCACACAGAGTCATGTTTTCACATTAGTCACAAAACGAAATTTCTTTGCCAATTTGAAAGCACACTTACTGCTCTTTTTTTTGGCAAGTGATAATCACTTTTACAGACTGACACATTATGAATCCACTTTTCAGATTTTTTAAAAAGCCCATGTCCAGACTGCTTTTTCAGACCACCACCATGTGTAACCTGGGTGACTGCCTACATACCAGCAAGGGCAACCAGCCTTAGTGATGCTGAATGTATTTGCATTACAGACTGAAACCTCAAACCCCACTCGCTTGTAAATACTGTGCATGATTCTACATGGAAAGCAGCTGGGTGTGTGCTAAGAGTCTGCTTCTGCACCAAAAAATGGCTCCCCCTTTTTCCTACTAATGCAACTATGAAATCACCAGAGTAGTACACAATAAATCTCTGCCTGTAATTCCTATATGCACACAGAGTCATGTTTTCACATTAGTCACAAAACAAAATTTCTTTGCCAATTTGAAAGCACACTTACTGCTCTTTTTTTTGTCAAGTGACAATCACTTTTACAGACTGACACATTATGAATCCACTTTTCAGATTCTTAAAAAAGCACATGTCCAAACTGCTTTTTCAGACCACCACCATGTGTATCCTGGGTGACTGCCTACATACCAGCAAGGGCAACCAGCCTTAGTGATGCTGAATGTATTTGCATTACTGACTGAAACCTCAAACCCCACTCGCTTGTAAATACTGTGCATGATTCCACATGGAAAGCAGCTGGGTGTGTGCTAAGAGTCTGCTTCTGCACCAAAAAATGGCTCCCCCTTTTTCCTACTAATGCAAATGTAAAATCACCAGAGTAGTACACAATAAATCTCTGCCTGTAATTCCTATATGCACACAGAGTCATGTTTTCACATTAGTCACAAAACGAAATTTCTTTGCCAATTTGAAAGCACACTTACTGCTCTTTTTTTTGGCAAGTGATAATCACTTTTACAGACTGACACATTATGAATCCACTTTTCAGATTCTTAAAAAAGCACATGTCCAAACTGCTTTTTCAGACCACCACCATGTGTATCCTGGGTGACTGCCTACATACCAGCAAGGGCAACCAGCCTTAGTAATGCTGAATGTATTTGCATTACAGACTGAAACCTCAAACTCCACTCGCTTGTAAATACTGTGCATGATTCCACATGGAAAGCAGCTGGGTGTGTGCTAAGAGTCTGCTTCTGCACCAAAAAATGGCTCCCCCTTTTTCCTACTAATGCAACTGTGAAATCACCAGAGCAAAACGCAATAAATCTCTACCAGTAATTCCTATATGCACACAGAGTCATGTTTTCACATTAGTCACAAAACGAAATTTCTTTGCCAATTTGAAAGCACACTTACTGCTCTTTTTTTTGGCAAGTGACAATCACTTTTACAGACTGACACATTATGAATCCACTTTTCAGATTCTTAAAAAAGCACATGTCCAGACTGCTTTTTCAGACCAGCACCATTTGTAACCTGGGTGACTGCCTACATACCAGCAAGGGCAACCAGCCTTAGTGATGCAGAATGTATTTGCATTACAGACTGAAACCTCAAACCCCACTCGCTTGTAAATACTGTGCATGATTCCACATGGAAAGCAGCTGGGTGTGTGTTAAGAGTCTGCTTCTGCACCAAAAAATGGCTCCCCCTTTTTCCTACTAATGCAAATATAAAATCACCAGAGTAGTACACAATAAATCTCTGCCTGTAATTCCTATATGCACACAGAGTCATGTTTTCACATTAGTCACAAAACGAAATTTCTTTGCCAATTTGAAAGCACACTTAGTGCTCTTTTTTTTGACAAGTGACAATCACTTTTACAGACTGACACATTATGAATCCACTTTTCAGATTTTTTAAAAAGCCCATGTCCAGACTGCTTTTTCAGACCACCACCATGTGTAACCTGGGTGACTGCCTACATACCAGCAAGGGCAACCAGCCTTAGTGATGCTGAATGTATTTGCATTACAGACTGAAACCTCAAACCCCACTCGCTTGTAAATACTGTGCATGATTCTACATGGAAAGCAGCTGGGTGTGTGCTAAGAGTCTGCTTCTGCACCAAAAAATGGCTCCCCCTTTTTCCTACTAATGCAACTGTGAAATCACCAGAGCAAAACGCAATAAATCTCTACCTGTAATTCCTATATGCACACAGAGTCATGTTTTCACATTAGTCACAAAACGAAATTTCTTTGCCAATTTGAAAGCACACTTACTGCTCTTTTTTTTGGCAAGTGATAATCACTTTTACAGACTGACACATTATGAATCCACTTTTCAGATTCTTAAAAAAGCACATGTCCAAAATGCTTTTTCAGACCACCACCATGTGTAACCTGGGTGACTGCCTACACACCAGCAAGGGCAACCAGCCTTAGTGATGCTGAATGTATTTGCATTACTGACTGAAACCTCAAACCCCACTCGCTTGTAAATACTGTGCATGATTCCACATGGAAAGCAGCTGGGTGTGTGCTAAGAGTCTGCTTCTGCACCAAAAAATGGCTCCCCCTTTTTCCTACTAATGCAAATGTAAAATCACCAGAGTAGTACACAATAAATCTCTGCCTGTAATTCCTATATGCACACAGAGTCATGTTTTCACATTAGTCACAAAACGAAATTTCTTTGCCAATTTGAAAGCACACTTACTGCTCTTTTTTTTGACAAGTGACAATCACTTTTACAGACTGACACATTATGAATCTACTTTTCAGATTCTTAAAAAGCACATGTCCAGACTGCTTTTTCAGACCACCACCATGTGTAACCTGGGTGACTGCCTACATACCAGCAAGGGCAACCAGCCTTAGTGATGCTGAATGTATTTGCATTACAGACTGAAACCTCAAACCCCACTCGCTTGTAAATACTGTGCATGATTCTACATGGAAAGCAGCTGGGTGTGTGCTAAGAGTCTGCTTCTGCACCAAAAAATGGCTCCCCCTTTTTCCTACTAATGCAACTGTGAAATCACCAGAGCAAAACGCAATAAATCTCTGCCTGTAATTCCTATATGCACACAGAGTCATGTTTTCACATTAGTCACAAAACGAAATTTCTTTGCCAATTTGAAAGCACACTTAGTGCTATTTTTTTTGACAAGTGACAATCACTTTTACAGACTGACACATTATGAATCCACTTTTCAGATTCTTAAAAAGCACATGTCCAGACTGCTTTTTCAGACCACCACCATGTGTAACCTGGGTGACTGCCTACATACCAGCAAGGGCAACCAGCCTTAGTGATGCTGAATGTATTTGCATTACAGACTGAAACCTCAAACCCCACTCGCTTGTAAATACTGTGCATGATTCTACATGGAAAGCAGCTGGGTGTTTGCTAAGAGTCTGCTTCTGCACCAAAAAATGGCTCCCCCTTTTTCCTACTAATGCAACTGTGAAATCACCAGAGCAAAACGCAAT
Source organism: Triturus cristatus (assembly GCF_964204655.1). Taxonomy (NCBI): domain Eukaryota; kingdom Metazoa; phylum Chordata; class Amphibia; order Caudata; family Salamandridae; genus Triturus; species Triturus cristatus. The sequence goes on from NC_140595.1 coordinate 444,407,315, forward strand.
AAATCTCTACCTGTAATTCCTATATGCACACAGAGTCATGTTTTCACATTAGTCACAAAACGAAATTTCTTTGCCAATTTGAAAGCACACTTAGTGCTCTTTTTTTTGACAAGTGACAATCACTTTTACAGACTGACACATTATGAATCCACTTTTCAGATTCTTAAAAAGCACATGTCCAGACTGCTTTTTCAGTCCACCACCATGTGTAACCTGGGTGACTGCCTACATACCAGCAAGGGCAACCAGCCTTAGTGATGCTGAATGTATTTGCATTACAGACTGAAACCTCAAACCCCACTCACTTGTAAATACTGTGCATGATTCTACATGGAAAGCAGCTGGGTGTGTGCTAAGAGTCTGCTTCTGCACCAAAAAATGGCTCCCCCTTTTTCCTACTAATGCAACTGTGAAATCACCAGAGCAAAACGCAATAAATCTCTACCTGTAATTCCTATTTGCACACAGAGTCATGTTTTCACATTAGTCACAAAACGAAATTTCTTTGCCAATTTGAAAGCACACTTACTGCTCTTTTTTTTGACAAGTGATAATCACTTTTACAGACTGACAGATTATGAATCCACTTTTCAGATTCTTAAAAAAGCACATGTCCAGACTGCTTTTTCAGTCCACCACCATGTGTAACCTGGGTGACTGCCTACATACCAGCAAGGGCAACCAGCCTTAGTGATGCTGAATGTATTTGCATTACAGACTGAAACCTCAAACCCCACTCGCTTGTAAATACTGTGCATGATTCTACATGGAAAGCAGCTGGGTGTGTGCTAAGAGTCTGCTTCTGCACCAAAAAATGGCTCTCCCTTTTTCCTACTAATGCAAATATAAAATTACCAGAGTAGTACACAATAAATCTCTGCCTATATTTCCCAACATGTGTAACCTGGGTGACTGCCTACATTCCAGCAAGGGCAACCAGCCTTAGTGATGCTGAATGTATTTGCATTACTGAGTCCAACCTCAAACCCTTAAACTATTCTTTTTTTATACCAATACACCTTAATTTATCGTGAAAACATAGTCCATATTATTTTACATGTTCCTCACATTTAAATTTCTCCCAAAACAGAAAATAATAAACACAACTTCAACAAAAGGAATTGCATTTCTATTATTAATTTCTTAATTTACCATATACATCCCCTCTCAAACTCTAAACTCACCTTTAAAATTAGTTAGTTGTGAAAGAAATGTGGCACTCAAACAGCAGATTATCAGAGCCAGGATCTCTGTTCTCTACACCTCTCTCCTCTCAGCAGAACCAGATAATGGCAAAGTTTCCCTCTATTTTTCCACACATATACATGTTAGTTTCAAATCTCAGTGCTTGTCCCTTTTTTTCAAATGTAATCACACATTTCTATTGGTTGAAAACCCAACCCTTTTCCAAAAGTACCCTTCCCCCAACTTGACTTCTGCCTAGTACCCTTCCCCCAACTTGACTTCTGCCTGCTACCATAGCAACAGCTCATGGAACACTGCTGTGTGGAGTTAGGTCAGAAGTTCGCCAAACAATGTTTCAATTCCACAGAGCAAGAGTGCTTGACTTTTCTAACCTAACAGCAAATCCATAGTACTGTTCTTTGGTAACACATTTTTCTGTACCAATACAAAACATGCTTCTATAAATTTACACATACAGCCTAGTTTTTAGTGTAGAATGGTATGAAACAGCCAATCAGTTCTTTTTTTTAATAAAAAAATATGTATGCCTCCATTTCCAAACTGTCTTTCATTTCTTTTTACCATTCTACTGAAATACACCTCCTGAGTGCATCCAGATGTCCTTTGAAGATGTTCACAGTGTGGATTGTAGGACACAGCTATGTCTTCTGGAGTGAAAAGTTTGCAGAGAAAACAGGTATGGTGAGAGACCTTGCTTTGCCAAATGTAGACATTAAATGGATTGGTCAGAGAGGGTTAAGGTGGCACCAATTGATGCCATTGGTGAAATCCATCATGCAAATCCAACACCCTGACCTCATAATAGTGCACTGTGGTGGCAATGACCTAGGCACTTTGACTGGGGTAGGTCTGGAAATGCTTATGAAGGACACCTTTGCACAACTGTTTTCACTTTTCCCTAAAACTGCCTTTGTGTTTTCTAACATATGCCAAAGGCAAAAATGGAACTGGTCCAATCATTTCTGTCCGCAGATTGATAAAGCAAGAAAGCACGTCAACAAATCTGTTTCTGCTTTCCTCCGTGACTATGGTATGGGTTCCATTTACCACAACAACTTGCGTTACGACATGCAAGACATTTATAGAGGAGATGGTGTGCACTTCAATGATGAAGGGAACAGAGTCTTCCTCTTGAACCTTAGACTCTGCATCGGTACTTACTTGTAGGTACCACTAAAAAATAACTTCATAAACACAACGGCTCTTTTTAGAGCCCCCTAATATCTAAACTCTTAAATCTGCATTTCATTTCTTTTATTTATTTTTTTGTTACCGTACGCTTACCGTACGAGTACCCCGTGATTTTTTTTAAAATCAATAAATGTTTTCTTTGTACTTTTCTGTCCTTCTTTGACCCCCTCACAAATGTAAGGGGGTCTGTAACTCTCCTCCTTGCTCCCTTTTCTTGTTATCACTCTTTTTTTTCAGAGTGAAACACACGAAATGGCGGCCGCCGCTTCCTGGTTTCGGCCGATTCGAATGTTTACTAAGATCTAAGAGCCAATCAGAATCGCGCTCGCGCACGCCACCGTACGCGTACGGTAAGCGTACGGTAAGCGTACCGTAAGCTGGCTCAGATATATATATTGATTTAAAGGCTATTTTCTCAGGACCTACTGAACAGATTTACACCAGACCTACAAAAGGCACTTCCTTGACCTGAGGACTACCTCTCTGCCAAATTTCTAGTAATTCTGTTCAGCCGTTCGGGCTGTAGCCCTGTCTAAAGGTCCTATGGAAAAATGCATGGGAAAAACGTGTTTTGGGACCCCCCTTTTATCTCAGCCCCCGCTTGACGAATCCCCCCGAGACTTTCAGGGTAGGAGCGTACGGTAGAAAAAAAAAATAAAAAGAGAAATAAAATTCAGATTTAAGTGTTTAGATATTAGGGGGCTCTAAAAAGAGCCGTTGTGTTTATGAAGTGATTTTTTAGTGGTACCTACAAGTAAGTACCGATGCAGAGTCTAAGGTTCAAGAGGAAGACTCTGTTCCCTTCATCATTGAAGTGTACACCATCTCCTCTATAAATGTCTTGCATGTCGTAACGCAAGTTGTTGTGGTAAATGGAACCCATACCATAGTCACGGAGGAAAGCAGAAACAGATTTGTTGACGTGCTTTCTTGCTTTGTCAATCTGCGGACAGAAATGATTGGACCAGTTCCATTTTTGCCTTTGGCATATGTTAGAAAACACAAAGGCAGTTTTAGGGAAAAGTGAAAACAGTTGTGCAAAGGTGTCCTTCATAAGCATTTCCAGACCTACCCCAGTCAAAGTGCCTAGGTCATTGCCACCACAGTGCACTATTATGAGGTCAGGGTGTTGGATTTGCATGAAGGATTTCACCAATGGCATCAATTGGTGCCACTTTAACCCTCTCTGACCAATCCATTTAATGTCTACATTTGGCAAAGCAAGGTCTCTCACCATACCTGTTTTCTCTGCATACTTTTCACTCCAGAAGACATAGCTGTGCCCTACAATCCACACTGTGAACATCTTCCAAGGAGATCTGGATGCACTCAGGAGGTGTAATTCAGTAGAATGGGAAAATGAAATGAAAGACAGTTTGGAAATGGAGGCATACATATTTCTTTTCATAAAAAAAAGAACTGATTGGCTGTTTCATACCATTCTAGAATAAAAACTAGGCTGCATGTGTAAATTAATAGAAGCATGTTTTGTATTGGTACAGAAAAATGTGTTACCAAAGAACAGTACTTTGGATTTGCTGTTAGGTTTGAAAAGTCAAGCACTCTTGCTCTGTGGAATTGAAACATTGTTTGGCGAACTTCTGACCTAACTCCACACAGCAGTGTTCCATGAGCTGTTGCTATGGTAGCAGGCAGAAGTCAAGTTGGGGGAAGGGTACTAGGCAGAAGTCAAGTTGGGGGAAGGGTACTTTTGGAAAAGGGTTGGTTTTCAACCAATAGAAAGAGAATAGGAGAGAGGTGTAAAGAAAAGAGATCCTGGCTCTGATAATCTGCTGTTTGAGTGCCACATTTCTTTCACAGCTAACTAATTTTAAAGGTGAGTTTAGAGTTTGAGAGGGGATGTATATGGTAAATTAAGAAATGAATAATAGAAATGGAATTCCTTTTGTTGAAGTTGTGTTTATCATTTTCTGTTTTGGGAGAAATTTAAATGTGAGGAACATGTAAAATAATATGGACTATGTTTTCACGATAAATTAAGGTGTACTGGTATAAAAAAAGAATAGTTTAAGGGTTTGAGGTTGGACTCAGTAATGCAAATACATTCAGCATCACTAAGGCTGGTTGCCCTTGCTGGAATGTAGGCAGTCACCCAGGTTACACATGGCGGTGGTCTGAAAAAGCAGTTTGGACATGTGCAATTAAAAAAATCTGAAAAGTGGATTCATAATGTGTCAGTCTGTAAAAGTGATTATCACTTGTCAAAAAAAAGAGCAGTAAGTGTGCTTTCAAATTGGCAAAGAAATTTCGTTTTGTGACTAATGTGAAAATATGACTCTGTGTGCATATAGGAATTACAGGCAGAGATTTATTGTGTACTGCTCTGGTGATTTCATTGTTGCATTAGTAGTAAAAAGGGGAGTCATTTTTTGGTGCAGAAGCAGACTCTTAGCACACACCCAGCTGCTTTCCATGTGGAATCATGCACAGTATTTACAAGCGAGTGGGGTTTGAGGTTTCAGTCTGTAATGCAAATACATTCAGCATCACTAAGGCTGGTTGCCCTTGCTGGTATGTAGGCAGTCACCCATGATACACATGGTGGTGGTCTGAAAAAGCAGTTTGGACATGTGGTTTTTAAGAATCTGAAAAGTGGATTCATAATGTGTCAGTCTGTAAAAGTGATTGTCACTTGACAAAAAAAAGAGCAGTAAGTGTGCTTTCAAATTGGGAAAGAAATTTCGTTTTGTGATTAATGTGAAAACATGACTCTGTGTGCATATAGGAATTACAGGCAGAGATTTATTGTGTACTACTCTGGTGATTTCATAGTTGCATTAGTAGGAAAAAGGGGGAGCCATTTTTTGGTGCAGAAGCAGACTCTTAGCACACACCCAGCTGCTTACCATGTTGAATCATGCACAGTATTTACAAGCGAGTGGGGTTTGAGGTTTCAGTCAGTAATGCAAATACATTCAGCATCACTAAGGCTGGTTGCCCTTGCTGGAATGTAGGCAGTCACCCAGGTTACACATGGTGGTGGTCTGAAAAAGCAGTTTGGACATGTGCAATTAAAAAAATCTGAAAAGTGGATTCATAATGTGTCAGTCTGTAAAAGTGATTATCACTTGTCAAAAAAAAGAGCAGTAAGTGTGCTTTCAAATTGGCAAAGAAATTTCGTTTTGTGACTAATGTGAAAACATGACTCTGTGTGCAAAGAGGAATTATAGGCAGAGATTTATTGCGTATTGCTCTGGTGATTTCACAGTTGCATTACATGGAAAGGGGGAGCCATTTTTTGGTGCAGAAGCAGACTCTTAGCACACACCCAGCTGCTTACCATGTTGAATCATGCACAGTATTTACAAGCGAGTGGGGTTTGAGGTTTCAGTCAGTAATGCAAATACATTCAGCATCACTAAGGCTGGTTGCCCTTGCTGGAATGTAGGCAGTCACCCAGGTTACACATGGTGGTGGTCTGAAAAAGCAGTTTGGACATGTGCTTTTAAAAAAATCTGAAAAGTGGATTCATAATGTGTCAGTCTGTAAAAGTGATTATCACTTGTCAAAGAAAAGAGCAGTAAGTGTGCTTTCAAATTGGCAAAGAAATTTCATTTTGTGACTAATGTGAAAATATGACTCTGTGTGCATATAGGAATTACAGGCAGAGATTTATTGTGTACTGCTCTGGTGATTTCATAGTTGCATTAGTAGTAAAAAGGGGGAGTCATTTTTTGGTGCAGAAGCAGACTCTTAGCACACATCCAGCTGCTTTCCATGTGGAATCATGCACAGTATTTACAAGCGAGTGGGGTTTGAGGTTTCAGTCTGTAATGCAAATACATTCAGCATCACTAAGGCTGGTTGCCCTTGCTGGTATGTAGGCAGTCACCCATGATACACATGGTGGTGGTCTGAAAAAGCAGTTTGGACATGTGGTTTTTAAGAATCTGAAAAGTGGATTCATAATGTGTCAGTCTGTAAAAGTGATTATCACTTGCCAAAAAAATGAGCAGTAAGTGTGCTTTCAAATTGGCAAAGAAATTTCGTTTTGTGACTAATGTGAAAACATGACTCTGTGTGCAAAGAGGAATTATAGGCAGAGATTTATTGCGTATTGCTCTGGTGATTTCACAGTTGCATTAGATGGAAAGGGGGAGCCGTTTTTTGGTGCAGAAGCAGACTCTTAGCACACACCCAGCTGCTTACCATGTGGAATCATGCACAGTATTTACAAGCGAGTGGGGTTTGAGGTTTCAGCCAGTAATGCAAATACATTCAGCATCACTAAGGCTGGTTGCCCTTGCTGGAATGTAGGCAGCCACCCAGGTTACACATGGTGGTGGTCTGAAAAAGCAGTTTGGACATGTGCTGTTTTCAGAATCTGAAAAGTGGATTCATAATGTATTTTTCTTTTCCAGAGGGGGAGAAAAAGGTGAATGCTCAATTGGTCACTTGCATACTTTGTGGTCTGGTCCACTTTATCTCTAAAAGATTTAAAAAAATTAGTTATTAATTTCTCAAGGATCTTGAGATGTGGTAATTGATTTTTAGTGTTTTTTTTAAGAAAAAAAAAAAAAAATACGCGTACGGTAAAAAAAAATAAAAAAAAAGTTTCAAAGAAAAAATTAAAAAAAGTTGAGAGGTAAGGTTGGCTCTTATAAGAGCCGTTGGGTTCATACAGGGATGGAGGAAAGAAAGAATGGGAGTATTATGAGCGTCTTCAAACATGCTGGTCTATCTTATTGTTAATAAGGGGAAGACTGATCTCCCCAAAAACAATAAGACCACCACATCTTGTACACCTCATTTCAACCCTCCCAAATCGAGGGTTGATGTCCACAGGAAAAGAAGAAGGTGATGCTCCCACATCAGAGGAAGGGCTCAGCTGAGCTGCCGATGATGTACTCGGCTGAGCATCTGAGGCTGGGCTCTGGTGACTTACTGAAGGGTTTTCTTCAGCATGTCGAGCAAAGGTCCTTGGGTGTCTGTCCTGGAGGTGTCTCTTCATAGAGTGATTTCCAAAGGAGTATTTCCTCCTTGGATTTCCTCTTGATAAAACACGACCACAAAGTTTGCAAGTGACCAATGGAGCATTCACCTTTTTCTCCCCCTCTGGAAAAGTGAAATACTCCCATACAAAAGAAGTCTTTTGTTTCCTCCTTCTCTGGATCATGGTGGTGCTGCTGGCCTCACTCTCAGAAGAGGTCTGCTGTTCTGCCATTGTATCCCAATGTCAATCCAGCTCCTTCTCCTAGAGAATCACAAGCAGAAATGAGGGGAATGGGTGTGGTGTGGGAAGAATCTGGAACTGAAAGTAGTTTCAACCAATGAAAAGTGTTCTTTCAAGCAGTAATGCGGGGAATGGGTGTGGTGTGGGAAGTTTCTGGAAGTGAAAGTAATTTCAACCAATAAAATTGTTCTTTGTAAGTCACATGACCTGCCGTGCGCGCACGTGACGCTTACGGTGCGCTTACGCAGCGCGTATGTCACACTCGCGCATGCGCATTACACGCCCCTGCGTAACCGCGACGTTGCTTCCGGGTGTACGCGTACGTCACGCACGTATTGCGTATCGCGCATGCGCATTACACGCCCCTGCGTACCCGTGACGTTGCTTCCGGGTGTACGCGTACGTCACTCACGTACGCGCACCGTACTTATGACGTACGAAGCGCGTACCGTCAGCTTACCGTACGCGCACGGAAAAAAATGCATAAATAAAAAAAAAAAACCTTTCCATAATGCAGGATATAGTACATATATTATTTTATACAAAGGGTTACAAAAAATGACAAAAAAAAATTTGCATTTAAAAAACCGTACAAATTCACTGAAAAAAACATGGGTATCACACACGTTATAGTTAGAAATTAGCATTTTAAAAACCTTGCAAATTCACTGAAAAAACCATGGGTTTCACACATGTTATAGTTAGGGATTAGCATTTAAAAAACCTTGCAAATTCACTGAAAAAACCATAGGTTTGACACACGTTATAGTTAGGAATTAGCATTTAAAAAACCTTAGAAATTCAATGAAAAAACCAAAGGTTTCACACATGTTATAGTTAGCTGGACATTTCACTCGTAAAAAACCAATGAAATTTCCCCGTTATAGTTAGTTCAGCTAACTATAACTCGCGCGCCCGCAATGCACTACTGATGACGTCACATATTACATCACTCATGACATGGTCACTGACATCACTCATGACATCACTGATGACATCTCAAATGACATCACTGATGACATCACTGATGACATCATCCTTGTGAAATAGTAGCAGACCTCTTCTTCCCCTAATATAACCTTTAATACACACATTTAAAAAAATGAAACTAAAATGTTCGAAATAATGAACATATCAATATCAGTTACAACAACCTATTCAGTAATTCTAAGATCCACATACACATCCACTCATTCACCAACAGTCCTATACAGTCACTCATACATGTAGTCACTCATCATATGTATTCATACACCTGTACATCCTGTTACACAACGCCACTCATCCATAGAGTTACTCACACACAAAGTCACTCATGCTAATAAAGAATCAAACATCCATTTACTTGCATATACAGTTATACACACACCACCACACCTACTTCTACAGAAACTTACACATACTTAGTCTTTTAAACAATCACTTATAGAAACACATACTTATTCATACAGGAACTCTTTCAATCTCTTACTCTCACATATACTCAGTTATATACACCAAAAGACACATATAACAGTTAAAAACATATGTAGTTACTCATGGAGACACTATTGAGACAGTCTTTCACTCACTAACACACCTTTACACATACTCATCCACCCATATAGTCATGCACACATGCTGTCTTCAACACATACAGTGAGTCACTCATTCATGCACCTATGCACTACGTAATACCTCCCACCGAACCATGCAGACACTCAGACTGATACTCAAAAAACCAACTAATAACCTATATTGACTCCCATGTAGCTACTCACCAACCCATGCAGCCACTTATACACAAAGTGAGAGACTGATACAGATATTTACATATTTAAACATTACTCACTAAGCCATGTATTCACTATGATACATTTTAACAATCAGTTACACAATACATTTTTCAAAAAAAATCATCCATTTAGACACTTATGTACCCATTTAATCTTCCATCAAGCTTGAGATATACTTATATAAAACCTATTTAATTTTCAGAAAAACACACATTCACTGGATGATGTCATCAGTGATGTCATCAGTGATGTCATTTGAGATGTCATCAGTGATGTCATGAGTGATGTCAGTGACCATGTCATGAGTGATGTAATATGTGACGTCATCAGTAGTGCATTGCGGGCGCGCGAGTTATAGTTAGCTGAACTAACTATAACGGGGAAATTTCATTGGTTTTTTACGAGTGAAATGTCCAGCTAACTATAACATGTGTGAAACCTTTGGTTTTTTCATTGAATATATATATATATATATATACGGAAAGCTGATGAGATATGTTTTGAATCTGCTGCCTGCCTAATAAAATAAGGAGAGTATCCACGCTGTGTTGGGCCCCTTCGCTTCTTGAGCGCTTCGTTTGGAATATATATGTCAAACACAAGGAGATGATGGACAGAGCGCTGAAACTTTTGAAACACTCACCACCAGTCACAGATCTGGGTTGAATCCATCATCGTTTTTTAGCTCACTTCGTCACCCCATTTCAGACCCAGCCATATGCTAATCAGTCTTGACCCTGTTCCTGAAGGGAACAGTCCAGACCGAACTGTCAAGCCACGTCATCCCTGGATCAGAAAGGGTGTGAGTGTCCGAAAGTTTCAGCACTCTGTCCATCATCTCCTTGTGTTTGATGTATATATATATGTGAACAACGGAGGGGGCATGACACGCTTGATACCACACCAATCATTGGACTTCCTGGATCATTTGGTGGTGGTAGTGAGAAAGGGAAACGAAGGAGGGTCTGCCCTCCTTCTGGCAGACTCGGTGTTTCCTTTCAAACAAATATTTTTTTCGGAGCGGCAGCAAATTGCACTGTGCGTCTTATTTTATTTCTCAGTGTGCATCGTGAACACTTGGACTGGCAATCATGCAACGCTATTTCAGCATACATTGAAATGTGAGCCAAGACATTTATTTGAATATTGATGCATTCTGGGTATGTTGGTCCAGAAAAAGAACCATGTGACACCTTGGACTAAAATCATACACTAATCAACTCACCTGTGATCAAGGCGCTTGGCGCCGAAATGCGTAAGGTTAAAGGGTTGTTTCACGCTGCCACTCCTCGTTGACCAAATAAAGCGTCAGTTTCAAAGGATGCCGTAGCTGTGGGCTCTGTTCTTTTTCCCTTGTGCAACTAACAGAATTCTCCATTCCTGCTTGGGAGCCCGCCCTGCAGAGTCGGAGGCCCCCGGTAAAGTGGAGCTCTTTGTGTGTGTATTTACGGAGGGGGCATGACACGCTTGATACCACACCAATCATTGGACTTCCTGGATCATTTGGTGGTGGTAGTGAGAAAGGGAAACGAAGGAGGGTCTGCCCTCCTTCTGGCAGACTCGGTGTTTCCTTTCAAACAAATATTTTTTTCGGAGCGGCAGCAAATTGCACTGTGCGTCTTATTTTATTTCTCAGTTTGCATCGTGAACACTTGGACTGGCAATCATGCAACGCTATTTCAGCATACATTGAAATGTGAGCCAAGACATTTATTTGAATATTGATGCATTCTGGGTATGTTGGTCCAGAAAAAGGACCATGTGACACCTTGGACTACAATCATACACTAATCAACTCACCTGTGATCAAGGCGCTTGGCGCCGAAACGCGTAAGGTTAAAGGGTTGTTTCACGCTGCCACTCCTCATTGACCAAATAAAGCGTCAGTTTCAAAGGATGCCGTAGCTGTGGGCTCTGTTCTTTTTTGCTTGTGCAACTAACAGGATTCTCCATTCCTGCTTGGGAGCCCGCCCTGCAGAGTCGGAGGCCTCCGGTAAAGTGGAGCTCTTTATGTGTGTATTTACGGAGGGGGCATGACACGCTTGATACCACACCAATCATTGGACTTCCTGGATCATTTGGTGGTGGTAGTGAGAAAGGGAAACGAAGGAGGGGCTGCCCTACTTCTGGCAGACTCGGTGTTTCCTTTCAAACAAATATTTTTTTCGGAGACAGCAGCAAATTGCACTGTGCGTCTTATTTTATTTCTCAGTGTGCATCGTGAACACTTGGACTGGCAATAATGCAACGCTATTTCAGCATACAGTGAAATGTGAGCCAAGACATTCATTTAAATATTGATGCTTTCTGGGTATGTTGGTCCAGAAAAAGGACCATGTGACCACTTGGAAAACAATCATACACTAATCAACTCACCTGTGATCAAGGCGCTTGGCGCCGAAACGCGTAAGGTTAAAGGGTTGTTTCACGCTGCCACTCCTCATTGACCAAATAAAGCGTCAGTTTCAAAGGATGCCGTAGCTGTGGGCTCTGTTCTTTTTCCCTTGTGCAACTAACAGAATTCTCCATTCCTGCTTGGGAGCCCGCCCTGTAGAGTCGGAGGCCCCCGGTAAAGTGGAGCTCTTTGTGTGTGTATTTACGGAGGGGGCATGACACGCTTGATACCACACCAATCATTGGACTTCCTGGATCATTTGGTGGTGGTAGTGAGAAAGGGAAACGAAGGAGGGGCTGCCCTTCTTCTGGCAGACTCAGTGTTTCCTTTCAAACAAATATTTATTTCGGAGCGGCAGCAAATTGCACTGTGCGTCTTATTTTATTTCTCAGTGTGCATCGTGAACACTTGGACTGGCAATCATGCAACTCTATTTCAGCATACATTGAAATGTGAGCCAAGACATTTATTTGAATATTGATGCATTCTGGGTATGTTGGTCCAGAAAAAGGACCATGTGACCACTTGGACTACAATCATACACTAATCAACTCACCTGTGATCAAGGCGCTTGGCGCCGAAACGCTTAAGGTTAAAGGGTTGTTTCACGCTGCCACTCCTCATTGACCAAATAAAGCGTCAGTTTCAAAGGATGCCGTAGCAGTGGGCTCTGTTCTTTTTCGCTTGTGCAACTAACATGATTCTCCATTCTTGCTTGGGAGCCCTCCCTGCAGAGTCGGAGGCCCCCGATAAAGTGGAGCACTTTGTGTGTGTATTTATGGAGGGGGCATGACACGCTTGATACCACACCAATCATTGGACTTCCTGGATCATTTGGTGGTGGTAGTGAGAAAGGGAAACGAAGGAGGGTCTGCCCTCCTTCTGGCAGACTCGGTGTTTCCTTTCAAACAAATATTTTTTTCGGAGCGGCAGCAAATTGCACTGTGCGTCTTATTTTATTTCTCAGTGTGCATCGTGAACACTTGGACTGGCAATCATGCAACTCTATTTCAGCATACATTGAAATGTGAGCCAAGACATTTATTTGAATATTGATGCATTCTGGGTATGTTGGTCCAGAAAAAGGACCATGTGACCACTTGGACTACAATCATACACTAATCAACTCACCTGTGATCAAGGCGCTTGGCGCCGAAACGCTTAAGGTTAAAGGGTTGTTTCACGCTGCCACTCCTCATTGACCAAATAAAGCGTCAGTTTCAAAGGATGCCGTAGCAGTGGGCTCTGTTCTTTTTCGCTTGTGCAACTAACATGATTCTCCATTCTTGCTTGGGAGCCCTCCCTGCAGAGTCGGAGGCCCCCGATAAAGTGGAGCACTTTGTGTGTGTATTTATGGAGGGGGCATGACACGCTTGATACCACACCAATCATTGGACTTCCTGGATCATTTGGTGGTGGTAGTGAGAAAGGGAAACGAAGGAGGGTCTGCCCTCCTTCTGGCAGACTCGGTGTTTCCTTTCAAACAAATATTTTTTTCGGAGCGGCAGCAAATTGCACTGTGCGTCTTATTTTATTTCTCAGTGTGCATCGTGAACACTTGGACTGGCAATCATGCAACGCTATTTCAGCATACATTGAAATGTGATCCAAGACATTTATTTGAATATTGATGCATTCTGGGTATGTTGGTCCAGAAAAAGGACCATGTGACACCTTGGACTACAATCATACACTAATCAACTCACCTGTGATCAAGGCGCTTGGCGCCGAAACGCGTAAGGTTAAAGGGTTGTTTCACGCTGCCACTCCTCATTGACCAAATAAAGCGTCAGTTTCAAAGGATGCCGTAGCTGTGGGCTCTGTTCTTTTTCACTTGTGCAACTAACAGGATTCTCCATTCCTGCTTGGGAGCCAGCCCTGCAGAGTCGGAGGCCCCCGGTAAAGTGGAGCTCTTTGTGTGTGTATTTACGGAGGGGGCATGGCACGCTTGATACCACACCAATCATTGGACTTCCTGGATCATTTGGTGGTGGTAGTGAGAAAGGGAAACGAAGGAGGGGCTGCCCTCCTTCTGGCAGACTCGGTGTTTCCTTTCAAACAAATATTTTTTTCGGAGCGGCAGCAAATTGCACTGTGCGTCATATTTTATTTCTCAGTGTGCATCGTGAACACTTGGACTGGCAATCATGCACCGCTATTTCAGCATACATTGAAATGTGAGCCAAGACATTTATTTGAATATTGATGCATTCTGGGTATGTTGGTCCAGAAAAAGGACCATGTGACCACTTGGACTACAATCATACACTAATCAACTCACCTGTGATCAAGGCGCTTGGCGCCAAAACGCGTAAGGTTAAAGGGTTGTTTCACGCTGCCACTCCTCATTGACCAAATAAAGCGTCAGTTTCAAAGGATGCCGTAGCAGTGGGCTCTGTTCTTTTTCGCTTGTGCAACTAACAGGATTCTCCATTCCTGCTTGGGAGCCCGCCCTGCAGAGTCGGAGGCCCCCGATAAAGTGGAGCACTTTGTGTGTGTATTTATGGAGGGGGCATGACACGCTTGATACCACACCAATCATTGGACTTCCTGGATCATTTGGTGGTGGTAGTGAGAAAGGGAAACGAAGGAGGGGCTGCCCTCCTTCTGGCAGACTCGGTGTTTCCTTTCAAACAAATATTTTTTTCGGAGCGGCAGCAAATTGCACTGTGCGTCTTATTTTATTTCTCAGTGTGCATCGTGAACATTTGGACTGGCAATCATGCAACGCTATTTCAGCATACATTGAAATGTGAGCCAAGACATTTATTTGAATATTGATGCATTCTGGGTATGTTGGTCCAGAAAAAGGACCATGTGACACCTTGGACTACAATCATACACTAATCAACTCACCTGTGATCAAGGCGCTTGGCGCCGAAACGCGTAAGGTTAAAGGGTTGTTTCACGCTGCCACTCCTCATTGACCAAATAAAGCGTCAGTTTCAAAGGATGCCGTAGCTGTGGGCTCTGTTCTTTTTCACTTGTGCAACTAACAGGATTCTCCATTCCTGCTTGGGAGCCCGCCCTGCAGAGTCGGAGGCCCCCGGTAAAGTGGAGCTCTTTGTGTGTGTATTTACGGAGGGGGCATGGCACGCTTGATACCACACCAATCATTGGACTTCCTGGATCATTTGGTGGTGGTAGTGAGAAAGGGAAACGAAGGAGGGGCTGCCCTCCTTCTGGCAGACTCGGTGTTTCCTTTCAAACAAATATTTTTTTCGGAGCGGCAGCAAATTGCACTGTGCGTCATATTTTATTTCTCAGTGTGCATCGTGAACACTTGGACTGGCAATCATGCACCGCTATTTCAGCATACATTGAAATGTGAGCCAAGACATTTATTTGAATATTGATGCATTCTGGGTATGTTGGTCCAGAAAAAGGACCATGTGACCACTTGGACTACAATCATACACTAATCAACTCACCTGTGATCAAGGCGCTTGGCGCCAAAACGCGTAAGGTTAAAGGGTTGTTTCACGCTGCCACTCCTCATTGACCAAATAAAGCGTCAGTTTCAAAGGATGCCGTAGCTGTGGGCTCTGTTCTTTTTCGCTTGTGCAACTAACAGGATTCTCCATTCCTGCTTGGGAGCCCGCCCTGCAGAGTCGGAGGCCCCCGGTAAAGTGGAGCTCTTTGTGTGTGTATTTACGGAGGGGGCATGACACGCTTGATACCACACCAATCATTGGACTTCCTGGATCATTTGGTGGTGGTAGTGAGAAAGGGAAACGAAGGAGGGGCTGCCCTCCTTCTGGCAGACTCGGTGTTTCCTTTCAAACAAATATTTTTTTCGGAGCGGCAGCAAATTGCACTGTGCGTCTTATTTTATTTCTCAGTGTGCATCGTGAACACTTCGACTGGCAATCATGCACCGCTATTTCAGCATACATTGAAATGTGAGCCAAGACATTTATTTGAATATTGATGCATTCTGGGTATGTTGGTCCAGAAAAAGGACCATGTGACCACTTGGACTACAATCATACACTAATCAACTCACCTGTGATCAAGGCGCTTGGCGCCGAAACGCGTAAGGTTAAAGGGTTGTTTTACGCTGCCACTCCTCATTGACCAAATAAAGCGTCAGTTTCAAAGGATGCCGTAGCTGTGGGCTCTGTTCTTTTTCGCTTGTGCAACTAACAGGATTCTCCATTCCTGCTTGGGAGCCCGCCCTGCAGAGTCGGAGGCCCCCGATAAAGTGGAGCACTTTGTGTGTGTATTTATGGAGGGGGCATGACACGCTTGATACCACACCAATCATTGGACTTCCTGGATCATTTGGTGGTGGTAGTGAGAAAGGGAAACGAAGGAGGGTCTGCCCTCCTTCTGGCAGACTCGGTGTTTCCTTTCAAACAAATATTTTTTTCGGAACGGCAGCAAATTGCACTGTGCGTCTTATTTTATTTCTCAGTGTGCATCGTGAACACTTGGACTGGCAATCATGCAACGCTAATTCAGCATACATTGAAATGTGAGCCAAGACATTTATTTGAATATCGATGCATTCTGGGTATGTTGGTCCAGAAAAAGGACCATGTGACCACTTGGACTACAATCATACACTAATCAACTCACCTGTGATCAAGGCGCTTGGCGCCGAAACGCGTAAGGTTAAAGGGTTGTTTCACGCTGCCACTCCTCATTGACCAAATAAAGCGTCAGTTTCAAAGGATGCCGTAGCTGTGGGCTCTGTGCTTTTTTGCTTGTGCAACTAACAGGATTCTCCATTCCTGCTTGGGAGCCCGCCCTGCAGAGTCGGAGGCCCCCGGTAAAGTGGAGCTCTTTGTGTGTGTATTTACGGAGGGGGCATGACACGCTTGATACCACACCAATCATTGGACTTCCTGGATCATTTGGTGGTGGTAGTGAGAAAGGGAAACGAAGGAGGGGCTGCCCTCCTTCTGGCAGACTCGGTGTTTCCTTTCAAACAAATATTTTTTTCGGAGCGGCAGCAAATTGCACTGTGCGTCTTATTTTATTTCTCAGTGTGCATCATGAACACTTGGACTGGCAATAATGCAACGCTATTTCAGCATACATTGAAATGTGAGCCAAGACATTTATTTAAATATTGATGCATTCTGGGTATGTTGGTCCAGAAAAAGGACCATGTGACCACTTGGACTACAATCATACACTAATCAACTCACCTGTGATCAAGGCGCTTGGCGCTGAAACGCGTAAGGTTAAAGGGTTGTTTCACGCTGCCACTCCTCATTGACCATATATATATATATATTCACTGAAAAAACCATAGGTTTCAGGGGTGTTATAGTTAGCTGGACTTTTCACTTGTACAAAACCATTGAAATTCCCCCGTTATAGTTAGTTCAGCTAACTATAACTCGCGCGCCCGCAATGCACTGCTGATGACGTCACATATTACATCACTCATGACATGGTCAGTGACATCACTCATGACATCACTGATGACATCTCAAATGACATCACTGATGACATCACTGATGACATCATCCAGTGAATGTGTGTGTTTCTGAAAATTAAATATGTTTTATATATGTATATCTCAAGGTCGATGGAAGAATAAATGGGTATATAAGTGTCTAAATGGATGATTTGTTTTTGAAAAATTGATTGTGTAACTGACTGATTAAGTGTTTCATAGTGAATACATGGCTTAGTGAGTAATATTTAAATATGTAAATATCTGTATCAGTCTCTCACTTTGTGTATAAGTGGCCGCATGGGTTGGTGAGTAGCTACATGGGTGTTTATATAGGTTATTAGTTGGTTTTATGAGTATCAGTCTGAGTGTCTGCATGGTTCGGTGGGGGTATTACGTAGTGCATAGGTGCATGAATGAATGACTCACTCTTTGTATGTGTTGAAGACAGCATGTGTGCAGGACTCTATGGGTGGATGAGTGAGTGTATGGGTGTGTTAGTGAGTGAATGACTGTCTCAATAGTGTCTTTATGAGTAACTACATATGTTTTAAACTAGTATATGTGACTATTGGTGTATATAAGCGAGTATATGTGACAGTGAGAGATTGAAAGAGTTCCTATATGAATAAGTATGTGTTTCTATAAGTGATTGTTTAAAAGACTAAGTATGTGTAAGTTTCCGTAGAAGTAAGTGTGGTGGTGTGTGTATAACTGTATATGCAAGTAAATGTATGTTTGATTCTTTATTAGCATGAGTGACTATGTGTGTGAGTACCTCTATGGATGAGTGGCATTGTGTAACAGGATGTATAGGTGTACGAGTACATATGATGAGTGAGTACATGTATGAGTGACTGTATAGGACTGTTGGTGAATGAGTGGATGTGTATGTAGATCTTAGAATTGTAACTGGTATTGGTATGTCCATTGTTTTTAAAATTTTAATTTCTATTTTTGAATGTGTGTATCAAAGGTTATATTAGGGGAAGAGGAGGTCTGCCACTCTATCACAAGGATGATGTCATCAGTGATGTCATCAGTGATGTCATTTGAGATGTCATCAGTGATGTCATGAGTGATGTCACTGACCATGTCATGAGTGATGTAATATGTGACGTCATCAGCAGTGCATTGCGGGCGCGCGAGTTATAGTTAGCTGAACTAACTATAACGGGGGAATTTCAATGGTTTTGTACAAGTGAAAAGTCCAGCTAACTATAACACCCCTGAAACCTATGGTTTTTTCAGTGAATTTCTGAGGTTTTTTAAATGCTAATTCCTAACTATAACGTGCCTGAAACCTATGTTTTTTTCTGTGAATTTCAAAGGTTTTTTAAATGCTAATTTCTAACTATGCCTACAGAGATAGGACA
Organism: Triturus cristatus; assembly: GCF_964204655.1. NCBI lineage: Eukaryota > Metazoa > Chordata > Amphibia > Caudata > Salamandridae > Triturus > Triturus cristatus. The sequence continues at coordinate 444,425,862 of NC_140595.1, forward strand.
TGTGAAGAAAGAAGAAAAAATGCACAGGAAGAAACAAAAGAAGTGCAGAAAGAAGCAACAGAAGTCCTCAAATACGAAGATAAGTGCAGGAAGAAGGATAACGTGCAGAAAGAACAAAAAGAAGAGCAGAAAGAAGCCTTGTTGCAAAATCATCCTGTACCCTCAACTTTTTCAGACGGATACTGGTGGTAACTGAGTCTGACTAACCAGTCCTAGAGCCAGTGCTATGTTAAAAGACACTTAGAATACAGTGAAAACACCTACATACACTAGGGAACATTATGCGTTGGGGTCCCCCTGTGATTAGCATGACCTCCTCTGTAAGCCCCTAGTGTATAATAGGGCATGGGGATTAAAACTACCTCTTAAAACAGGCCACAGGGCGTTTTTGCACACGTTAACTCAGGCCTCGTCCCCTCCCTTCACCACTGTGTAAACACGCCCTGTGTCCATTTTTAGTTGGGAGATTAAGTTCATTTGAATCCTGAGGGTCCCTAGGGTCCAACTAGCCCACTAGGTACCTCCAGTAAGTGCCACAGAGCTGCGTTGCAGAGAGGTGTAAAAAGTGGCACGGCCTGGACCACCTCTCTGCAATGCAGCTCAGTGGCGCTTACTGGAAGCACTTGGTGGGCTAGTTAGCCCCCAGGGGCCCTCAGTATTGAAGGGAAATTATATCCCCAATTTAAAACGTGCCATAGTGCGTGTTTGCACACGTCACCTCAGGCCCCGTCCCCTCCCTTCACCACTGTGTAAACGCGCCCTGTGGCTGTTCTAAGTTGAGAGATTAAGTCCCCCTGAATCCTAAGGGTCCCTAGGGTCAAACTAGACCACTAGGTACCTCCAGTAAGCGCCACAGAGCTGCGTTGCAGAGAGGTGTAAAAAGGGGCTTGGCCTCAGAACACCTGGCTGCAGCGCAGCTCCCTGGCGCATACTGGAGATGCCTGTTGGGGGCGCGTTTGCAGAGTGCTGCACGGAGGGGGCATGGCCTCCGGCACGATGCCAGTCTTTTATTTATTTTAGTTTTTTAAGAAGGGGGGCTGTTTGGTTCCCCTTCTTATTCTAATTTATTGGCCCTGATGACCCCATCCCCCAGGGCCAGTCTCCTAATGATATTTTTTTGACCCCAATCCCCAGGGCCGGCCACTGTTTTTTATTATTTTAAAAAAATATATATTTATAGACACACCTAGGACATGCTGGACAAACCGTACGTACCTATCACCATGACGATTTGCGTGATATTCATTAAAAGGCGACTATGCATGCAATGAATCCACGTGGAATGTATTTACACCACTAGTGAAGCTCTGACATGTCTGATGCCCTACCGTGCCTAATCCTGGTAGACACCCTTGTCGTTTATTTATACAAACATGGGTAGCTATTGACGGGCACATTTAATACACATGCACACCAAGCCATTCAAAGGGGATTCGACAAAAATTCGACCAAAACTATGCAAGAAACCCCCCTCACGGTTAATAAAACACACATCCACTGCCGGATGTGTAATACATTTTATTTTACTCTCTGGAAAGGGGACGAACATCACTTGAGAGTCACAGCGTGCTCCTGACAGAGCCCAATGCTGTGTTACACCCACCATTGCCTGCCGAGTGCCACACACCTCTGTGTTGTATTCCACTAGCTAGTGCATATGCTATGACACTCTCTAGCCCATGTGCACTGTAACACCACCCCGTGAATATGTCATGCCACACTTGTCTTCGCACGGGTTATATTGCCCCATCTAACGTGCCTTTCTCGATGCCTATGTTATAACGCACAGTGCTATGCCATACATATTACAATCTGGGATCCATATCTTTGTCACAGTGCATATGCAACGTTACACTCCCCAGCACATATTTTATATTACAACTTTAGAGACTAGTTAGGTTACACAACACTGCCCTGTGCATATTACACTCCAAGGCGCATATCGCATAGCACGCGCTAGTGCCTGTGCTATCTCGCGCTCTCCCATGAATCTGTCATTGCGCACAATGTATTGCATATTATATTTCACGCCCGGTTCATCTTATATCACACTTTTTGGTGCATAGTTTATACCATACACTATATCTAGTTTTCATTTTCAATCGTGCTCTCAGGACTATGTTCTATATAACACTGTGTTCACCTACCCTTTTCACGGGCATTACATTTTGCGATAGGGGGTGGAGGGTCAGGGGGTGTTTCTGCCAAGTGAGCCCGGAGTCACAGTCACAAACGTCCTCTTCTTCCTGAATAAAAGTGAGATTATGCTGCATACTTGTTCATATTTTAAGTAGTTCGCACAGACACAATGTTTTAAAAACAATAAAGTTCCTAATACCCGCCTTCTCTGAACAGTTAGCTTGCTGCCCCATCCCCTTCCTCCCTATCCTCTGTTGTGTGAATCCATGGACTAGCCTCCTCCCTCCTGCCATGCATGGTCTGATGTGCTGCCACTGCCCTCAATTTAGTATGATGTACCAGTCCACTCCTCCTGCCCTCCATTGCCCAATTCTATGCCCCATCATTGACCTCCTGCTTAAACTCTGTGCTTAGCTTGCTGCCCCTATTCTCCTTCCCCCTGCCCTCCGATGTCTTTGTGCATGCCCCTGCTCCATCCTTTTTGCCCACCATGTCCCATGGACCTGCCACTCCTATCTACTCTGAGTGTTCTGTTGAGCTGCCACTCCCCTCCCACCTGCCTAGCATTGTCAGATGACTGTAACCTGTCCCTGCCACCTCCACCCTGCCTGTCCACATGCCATGCCCCTATCCTCTTCCTCCTGTCCTACATGGTCCATTGTACTGCCACACCCTTCTGCCCTCCCTGGTCTGTTGTGCTGCAACTGCTCCTCCTGCCTGCCCCGTGTGGTCTGTTGTGAGGTCCCTTCCCCTGAACTTTCTTGTCTGTGCACAGGTCCTGACCCTTCCTTCTATCCTCCATCGTCCTTTGTGCATGCCCCTCCACCCTCCTTCTTGCCCATCATAGCCATTGTGCTGCCACTAACCCTCCCACTTGCCATGCATGGTCTTCTGTGCTGCCATGGCCCCTCCCACCTTCCCTGTGTGGTCAGTTAGCTGCCCCTGACCCCCTCCCACCTTCCCTCCATGGTCTGTGTGTATGCCATCACAGTCTCACTGTTGCTCTTCATGGTGTGTCTTGCTTCTAGTGCCCATCCTGCCTGACCTCCATGGCTATCTTGCTGCTCCTGCCCTGCCCCCTTGCCCCCAGCCCTACTCCCTCCCTCCTGGCTTGTCTGTTCCATTATAATGCCCCTGATCCGTCCCTTCTGCCCTTTATGGTCTGTTATACTGCAGCTTTCTCTCCTGTCTGTCCATTATGGTCAGCTAGCTACCATTGCCTCTTGCCCCTCTGTTCTCTGTTGTCCATGTGCATGGTCCTGTCCCCTCCCTCTTGCTTTCTATGGATTGTTGTGCTGCACTCCCGTCCTGCATGCCCTGTGTGGTGTATTGTGCTGCTGCAAACCCTGATGCCTGCCCTGCAGGGTCAGTTTGGTGCACCTCTCCATGTCCCTCCTGTCCTCTGTTATCCAAGTCCATGTCCCTATCCCATTTCCTTCGAAAGATCCAATGTACCATACTTGCGAACATTTTGAACTTGGTAAGAGGGAGATTTTGAAAAAAAACTGGGGTATTGATTTTCCCCTTTGAGTTACATTGAAAAAGAGGATATTGTAGACAGGAGACAGATCAAATAAAGCCCATTTGAGCTTAAAAACATTGGACGTTTCCTGGCTGAATCGGGTCTGTTGGCATGTATGGTTGTACTACCATTGCCTCTTCCTTCTGCCCACAATGGTCTATTACATTGCCACAGCCTTGAAGGAGGGTAGATTTTGTATCACAGGGGGCCCCTGGCCCGTTCTGTCCACACCTGAAGTATGAGACCCTTGTCCTTGCCCTGCCAGCTGCATTTGTAGGCCGTATTAAATTGACCAGCGGGTCCTGTGTTGCTATATAATTATCCTGAGACATCCTTACCACTCAGCCAGCATAAAACCCCTGTGTAGGCCCTTCTGTTCAATATGTAGGCCTCTTTGTTAAATTGACCATAGCTCTGCAATTTTAGTGTATAGCAGTCTGAAGGCAGGTCTGCGAGGCCTTCTGATCCAAACTAGTAGCCCCCACCCTACCCGAGTGCTCCGTGCTCGGTATCAAAGTTCAACATCCCCCTGAAGCTGTCGACATACAGTAGGCTGCATCCTGGACTGGTACTTGCTTCCTGGGCAGGTTTCCCGCTTTTAAGGAAGTGGCAACCGCAGAGCGTCAAGTTAGGAGAACTGAGGAGATTTTATACATGAATATATTGAATTCCCGTACAATACCCATTATTTTCTGCTTGCTCTATGGAACTTACGATAAGCGATTGGCCTGAGAGACTGACCTTGTCACCCAGTCCATTGTCAGCATTAAGTGGGTAAATGACGAAATGTCTGGTAAAATCTGCAGACGAAGCTTTTGGGTAGCATACGTAGGTAGATGTAGCGTGCAAAGGAGCCCACAAAATGATATAAAAAGGGAGCACCCACAGATATCGACGGACAACCTCGCCGTCTGTATGTAGGTTAACAGGCTGTGCAGGTTTTCCCCAAGAACTGGGAGCTCTTGTCTTCCTTTGCTTAAAATGTCTTGCTCGGCTTTGCTTGAAGTATCTTATTCTATTTTACCTATATGAAATGTCATGTTATGTTTAACCATTGTTCTCTTTACTTTTGCATTTAAAAGATGTTGTATTGTAATTGCAGGAATGCTTGCTCTAAGAGTAAATGTGAGTGTCCCTAGGTAACATTTTCCTTGGTGTAACTTGTTTCTCATGATGCATTTATAGATGTGTTTTCTCTCTCTCTCTGTCAGTCCATTAATTGAGATACAGAGAATATCATGACAGCTGTATGATTATCTGGATTCTGTATTTTGTACTTTAGGTCTCTATTCTGCGGTTTCTTTGAAGTTGCATCTTCTCATTAAACTGCCATTGTATTCTGCCTCCAATTCCATGTCTCATATGTCTGTTTTCTTCATTTTTGGAGCAAGCGTTCCTAGGCACCCCGGCTCAAATTAAGGTGCCCCTTTTGTCCCTGACTCACTCTCCTGCTCAGTTCTGTGGTGGCTCCCGGGGCTCTGGGGACCGCCCCTAGCTTCCTTGACCCGTAATAGATCTTCCCTCCAACAGCCTCTCTTGCAAGTCCTGTATTGTTGGTTTGTTGCCCCTGCCCCCCTTTCCACTGCCCTCCATAGTCTGTTGTGCTTCCACGGCCCTTCCTGCCTGCTCAGTGTGGTTAAATTGTTGCCTTTGCACCCTCCTACCTGCCTTCAATTTTCAGAGTCCGTGCCCCTGGCCTCTGCCTCTCAACAGTATCCTAATGAACAACTAGATTGCTAACATTCTATATTTATTACAAAAGTGTGGAGCGCCTGACATCATCTTGATGTAATCAAAACTGTAATACCTAGAGCATTCCTTTAGAAATTACATATATGAGAGGGTCTTATTGGCATCAAAATTATGGTTAGTGCTCTAAAAGACTAACATAAGGACATATTTTCTGAGTTTTCAAATAGCGACAAAGCACTTTTAAATTATTTGTTATCTTTATGTTTTTTTATCTAGTTGACAACTTGATTAAATGTTGCACATAGGGGAGAGGATGTGGTGTTACTTCCAGAACTGCAGACTTTGCAACTGGGGAACCAGGTTGAAGTTTCTGCTTCAGCTCGACATTCTGTGATTCTGGTCAAATCACTTAGTCTCCCCATGTCTACAACCAAAATTAATTTGTTCTTGTGTGATGTAACCAATGCTCATGTAAAGCACTCCAATACCTGACAAGTCTGCACTATATAACACTGCAAAAACACAAAATAATAAGTGTTTTGCACACTTCTGTCATTGGGCTATATTTGGGCTATATCTGGGTGATGTTGGGCTACATTTGGGCTCTTTTGTCTCCGGTGGCCATCTTGGGAGATTTATTTGTTATGAAGTTTCCTAATTTCCTCATGTACTGCAGTCTCCTCAGTCGGAAATGCTTTCAGTTTTTTACTTTGATTCCATCATGAAGGTATTCAGATATGTCACACATTTGCCATGAATTCTGAATGTTAGCACTCTAGTTGCTCATTAGATCACTGTAGTAAAACTACTGCTCACCATGGAAGTCTGCTCCTGGTATTAAAAGTGCATGTTTCAGTCTGCATGTCAGAATTTTTTAATGAAATAGAAGAGGATTTGAGAAGTCACTCAAAATGTGCCCTCATTTTCTTTCTTCAGCATTAATCATAATTTCTATGGCAAAATGAACCCCCTCATTGTGTTCCTTTTTAAATTAAATGTTTTAAGTGTTACCAGTTTATTCCAATCAAGATGGCTTCAGGTGTGCCATACTTTTGTCATAATGAAGACAGTAAGTGCTCTAGTTGTTTTTAAGAACATTCTTGGACATTCTGTCATTGGGCTATACTTGGGCTACATCTGGGTGATATTTGGGCTACATTTGGGCTCTTTTGTCTCTGGTGGCCATCTTGGGAGACTTATTTGTTATGAAGTTTCCTAATTTCCTCATTTACTGCAGTCTCCTCAGTAGGAAATACTTTCAGTTTTTTACTTTGATTCCATCAAGAAGGCATTCAAATGTGTCACACATTTGCCATAAAATCAGAATGTTAGCACTCTTTTTGCTCATTAGATCACTGTAGTAAAGCTACTGCTCACCAAGGAAAACTGCTGCTGGTATTGAAAGTGCATGTTTCAGTCTGCATGCCAGGATTTGAGAAGTCACTCAAAATGTGCCCTAATTTTTCTTTATGCAGCACTAATCATACTTTTTATGGAAAAATGAACCACCTCATTTTGTTCCTTTTTAAATTAAATGTTTTAAGAGTTACCACTTTAATCCAAGCAAGATGGCTTCAGGTGTGCCATACATTTATCATAAGTAGGACGGTTAGCGCTCTAGTAGTTCTTTGGAACACTCTGGAAAGCTGCAGTAGAACACAAAGGAATCAACTGACAGTCTCTGCCCTTGTTGGATGTACATGTTTTACTGAGAATGTCAGACTTCATTCTCACATGACTGAGAAAGATAATGTGAATTTACAGAAAATAAGCTCTCAGTTTAGCTTATAGATCACCTTCCAAACCTCTGTGGTAAAAGCATGAGAAAATATTTTTCTCTCAATCATGATATCCCAGCAGAAGGCTTTTTCACATGGTGAAATCACCTTAGAACATACCACAATTCCTAAAATGAGTATGGTACCATCAACAAATGATTTATAATGTAACTAAAGTCTTAAAATCTTCTATTAACTGCAATGCTTTTTAATGAGGTGCTATCATGTATATTGGTCCCAAGATGGCTGCCAACACTTCTTGGATGAAGTGCTGACAGCCAATCAGATCTCAGGATGAGATGTGTGGTTAGGCTCCGCCCACATATATATATTGATTTAAATTCTATTTTCTCAGGAACTACTGAACAGATTTACACCAGACCTACAAAAGGCACTTCCTTGACCTGAGGACTACCTCTCTGCCAAATTTCAAGTAACTCTGTTCAGCCGTTCGGGCTGTAGCTGTGTCTAAAGGTCCTATGGAAAAATGCATGGGAAAAACGCGTTTTGGGACCCCCCTTTTTTCTCAGCCCCCGCTTGACGAATCCCCCCGAGACTTTCAGGGTAGGAGCGGAGCGTAGCGCCCCACCTATTTTGAAAATTTCCCGAGGATTCATCGACCGGCGCCAAAGTTATTCCAAATAGAATGTTGCGGATTTCCTATGGAAACAGGGTCCTAACTATAACTATCTACTGGCGACCGCCAGTAGATAATATATATATATATATATATATATTCACTGAAAAAACCATAGGTTTCACACATGTTATAGTTAGCGGAAATTTTACTGATAAAAAACCAATGAAATTCCCCCGTTATAGTTAGTGCAGGCAACTATAACTCACGCGACCGCAATCCTCTGCTGATGCTAATACTGTATTTAGACACTTATTTGCCCATGTCTTCTTCCATACATTTTTAGCTATACATATATTACAAATATTTTTTTTTCATAAAGACACATATGTCATCAGCAGAAGATTGCGGTCGCGTGAGTTATAGTTGCCTGCACTAACTATAACGGGGGAATTTCATTGGTTTTTTATCAGTAAAATTTCCGCTAACTATAACATGTGTGAAACCTATGGTTTTTTCAGTGAATTTGCAAGGTTTTTTAAATGCTAATTCCTAACTATAACGTGTGTGAAACCTATGGTTTTTTCAGTGAATTTGTACGGTTTTTTAAATGCTAAGTTACTTTACGCCATTCGTGGCGTGCGCGCCCACTTAACGCAGTTCGTTCCGTGCGCGCACAGTGAGCACGCGGTGCGCTTCGCGGACCGCGCGCCCACTTTACGCAGTTAGTGCCGTGCACGCACGGTGGGCACGCGGTGCGATGACAAAGCAAGAAAGCACGTCAACAAATCTGTTTCTGCTTTCCTCCGTGACTATGGTATGGGTGCCATTTACCACAACAACTTGCGTTATGACATGCAAGACATTTATAGAGGAGATGGTGTGCACTTCAATGATGAAGGGAACAGAGTCTTCCTCTTGAACCTTAGACTCTGCATCGGTACTTACTTGTAGGTACCACTAAAAAATCATTTCATAAACACAACGGCTCTTTTTAGAGCCCCCTAATATCTAAACACTTAAATCTGATTTTCATTTTTTTTTTTTTTTTTTCTACCGTACGCTTACCGTAAGCTTACCGTACGCGTACCCCGTGATTTTTTTTAAAATCAATAAATGTTTTTTTTGTACTTTTCTGTCCTTCTTTGACCCCCTTACAAATGTTAGGGGGTCTGTAACTCTCCTCATTGCCCCCTTTCCTTGTTTTCACTCTTTTTTTTCAGAGTGAAATACACAAAATGGCGGCCGCCGCTTCCTGGTTTCGGCCGATTCGAATGTTTACTAAGATCTAAGAGCCAATCAGAATCGCGCTCGCGCACGCCACCGTACGCTTACCGTAAGCGTACGGTAAGCGTACCGTAAGCGGGCTCAGATATATATATTGATTTAAAGGCTATTTTCTCAGAATCTACTGAACAGATTTACACCAAACCTACAAAAGGCACTTCCTTGACCTAGGGACTACCTCTCTGCCAAATTTTGAGTAATTCTGTTCAGCCGTTCGGGCTGTAGCTCGTTCTAAAGGTCCTATGGAAAAATGCATGGGAAAAACGCGTTTTGGGACCCCCCTTTTATCTCAGCCCCCGCTTGACGGATCCCCCCGAGACTTTCAGGGTAGGAGCGGAGCGTAGCGCCCCACCTATTTTGAGAAATTCGCGAGGATTCGTCGACCGGCGCCAAAGTTATTCAAAATAGAATGTTGAGGTTTTCCTATGGAAACGTGGTCCTAACTATAACTACCTACTGGCGACCGCCAGTAGGTAATATATATATATATATATATATATATTGTTTCACCAAAGGACCACCCGTTTGAAGACGCACTCGCAGGCAGCAGATTGACGGCACTCGGCGTTTCCTTTTCCTTGGAATTAATTCAGCTTAAGCCTTACGCGTTTCGGAGCGTGGTTGCTCCTTGTTCACAGGCAGTTCGCAAATGACAAGGCAGGAGTTCAGGACGCTCACACAGCATGCGCTTTAATACGCCCTCCATTGGGCAGCAGGTGATTGCAGCTTGTATTGCATGGTGGTACTTGTAGTAGTACATTCCCTATAGTAGGTTTGTAAGCCCCCTTGATCCAGTAATTCACCTATAGTAGGTCCCGCTTTGCATTTATATTTAGCGATATTGTCATACCCTCAGTGGGTCTCTAGGAAGGGAAATCCGCATTATGTGTTGAAATCCGTTTTGCCGCCTGCACCAATTGGAGACTTCTGGCAGTCATGTGTCTCCATGGTCCCAATCATTCAGTCGGTGGTGCAGCCTTCGCGGCTCGGTCTGCCGCATAACAATTGTTTCACCAAAGGACCACCCGTTTGAAGACGCACTCGCAGGCAGCAGATTGACGGCACTCGGCGTTTCCTTTTCCTTGGAATTAATTCAGCTTAAGCCTTACGCGTTTCGGAGCGTGGTTGCTCCTTGTTCACAGGCAGTTCGCAAATGACAAGGCAGGAGTTCAGGACGCTCACACAGCATGCGCTTTAATACGCCCTCCATTGGGCAGCAGGTGATTGCAGCTTGTATTGCATGCTGGTACTTGTAGTAGTACATTCCCTATAGTAGGTTTGTAAGCCCCCTTGATCCAGTAATTCACCTATAGTAGGTCCCGCTTTGCATTTATATTTAGCGATATTGTCATACCCTCAGTGGGTCTCTAGGAAGGGAAATCCGCATTATGTGTTGAAATCCGTTTTGCCGCCTGCACCAATTGGAGACTTCTGGCAGTCATGTGTCTCCATGGTCCCAATCATTCAGTCGGTGGTGCAGCCTTCGCGGCTCGGTCTGCCGCATAACAATTGTTTCACCAAAGGACCACCCGTTTGAAGACGCACTCGCAGGCAGCAGATTGACGGCACTCGGCGTTTCCTTTTCCTTGGAATTAATTCAGCTTAAGCCTTACGCGTTTCGGAGCGTGGTTGCTCCTTGTTCACAGGCAGTTCGCAAATGACAAGGCAGGAGTTCAGGACGCTCACACAGCATGCGCTTTAATACGCCCTCCATTGGGCAGCAGGTGATTGCAGCTTGTATTGCATGCTGGTACTTGTAGTAGTACATTCCCTATAGTAGGTTTGTAAGCCCCCTTGATCCAGTAATTCACCTATAGTAGGTCCCGCTTTGCATTTATATTTAGCGATATTGTCATACCCTCAGTGGGTCTCTAGGAAGGGAAATCCGCATTATGTGTTGAAATCCGTTTTGCCGCCTGCACCAATTGGAGACTTCTGGCAGTCATGTGTCTCCATGGTCCCAATCATTCAGTCGGTGGTGCAGCCTTCGCGGCTCGGTCTGCCGCATAACAATTGTTTCACCAAAGGACCACCCGTTTGAAGACGCACTCGCAGGCAGCAGATTGACGGCACTCAGCGTTTCCTTTTCCTTGGAATTAATTCAGCTTAAGCCTTACGCGTTTCGGAGCGTGGTTGCTCCTTGTTCACAGGCAGTTCGCAAATGACAAGGCAGGAGTTCAGGACGCTCACACAGCATGCGCTTTAATACGCCCTCCATTGGGCAGCAGGTGATTGCAGCTTGTATTGCATGCTGGTACTTGTAGTAGTACATTCCCTATAGTAGGTTTGTAAGCCCCCTTGATCCAGTAATTCACCTATAGTAGGTCCACCTTTGCATTTATATTTAGCGATATTGTCATACCCTCAGTGGGTCTCTAGGAAGGGAAATCCGCATTATGTGTTGAAATCCGTTTTGCCGCCTGCACCAATTGGAGACTTCTGGCAGTCATGTGTCTCCATGGTCCCAATCATTCAGTCGGTGGTGCAGCCTTCGCGGCTCGGTCTGCCGCATAACAATTGTTTCACCAAAGGACCACCCGTTTGAAGACGCACTCGCAGGCAGCAGATTGACGGCACTCGGCGTTTCCTTTTCCTTGGAATTAATTCAGCTTAAGCCTTACGCGTTTCGGAGCGTGGTTGCTCCTTGTTCACAGGCAGTTCGCAAATGACAAGGCAGGAGTTCAGGACGCTCACACAGCATGCGATTTAATACGCCCTCCATTGGGCAGCAGGTGATTGCAGCTTGTATTGCATGCTGGTACTTGTAGTAGTACATTCCCTATAGTAGGTTTGTAAGCCCCCTTGATCCAGTAATTCACCTATAGTAGGTCCCGCTTTGCATTTATATTTAGCGATATTGTAAATATAAATGCAAAGCGGGACCTACTATAGGTGAATTACTGGATCAAGGGGGTTTACAAACCTACTATAGGGAATGTACTACTACAAGTACCAGCATGCAATACAAGCTGCAATCGCCTGCTGCCCAATGGAGGGCGTATTAAAGCGCATGCTGTGTGAGCGTCCTGAACTCCTGCCTTGTCATTTGCGAACTGCCTGTGAACAAGGAGCAACCACGCTCCGAAACGCGTAAGGCTTAAGCTGAATTAATTCCAAGGAAAAGGAAACGCCGAGTGCCGTCAATCTGCTGCCTGCGAGTGCGTCTTCAAACGGGTGGTCCTTTGGTGAAACAATTGTTATGCGGCAGACCGAGCCGCGAAGGCTGCACCACCGACTGAATGATTGGGACCATGGAGACACATGACTGCCAGAAGTCTCCAATTGGTGCAGGCGGCAAAACGGATTTCAACACATAATGCGGATTTCCCTTCCTAGAGACCCACTGAGGGTATGACAATATCGCTAAATATAAATGCAAAGCGGGACCTACTATAGGTGAATTACTGGATCAAGGGGGCTTACAAACCTACTATAGGGAATGTACTACTACAAGTACCAGCATGCAATACAAGCTGCAATCACCTGCTGCCCAATGGAGGGCGTATTAAAGCGCATGCTGTGTGAGCGTCCTGAACTCCTGCCTTGTCATTTGCGAACTGCCTGTGAACAAGGAGCAACCACGCTCCGAAACGCGTAAGGCTTAAGCTGAATTAATTCCAAGGAAAAGGAAACGCCGAGTGCCGTCAATCTGCTGCCTGCGAGTGCGTCTTCAAACGGGTGGTCCTTTGGTGAAACAATTGTTATGCGGCAGACCGAGCCGCGAAGGCTGCACCACCGACTGAATGATTGGGACCATGGAGACACATGACTGCCAGAAGTCTCCAATTGGTGCAGGCGGCAAAACGGATTTCAACACATAATGCGGATTTCCCTTCCTAGAGACCCACTGAGGGTATGACAATATCGCTAAATATAAATGCAAAGCGGGACCTACTATAGGTGAATTACTGGATCAAGGGGGCTTACAAACCTACTATAGGGAATGTACTACTACAAGTACCAGCATGCAATACAAGCTGCAATCACCTGCTGCCCAATGGAGGGCGTATTAAAGCGCATGCTGTGTGAGCGTCCTGAACTCCTGCCTTGTCATTTGCGAACTGCCTGTGAACAAGGAGCAACCACGCTCCGAAACGCGTAAGGCTTAAGCTGAATTAATTCCAAGGAAAAGGAAACGCCGAGTGCCGTCAATCTGCTGCCTGCGAGTGCGTCTTCAAACGGGTGGTCCTTTGGTGAAACAATTGTTATGCGGCAGACCGAGCCGCGAAGGCTGCACCACCGACTGAATGATTGGGACCATGGAGACACATGACTGCCAGAAGTCTCCAATTGGTGCAGGCGGCAAAACGGATTTCAACACATAATGCGGATTTCCCTTCCTAGAGACCCACTGAGGGTATGACAATATCGCTAAATATAAATGCAAAGCGGGACCTACTATAGGTGAATTACTGGATCAAGGGGGCTTACAAACCTACTATAGGGAATGTACTACTACAAGTACCAGCATGCAATACAAGCTGCAATCACCTGCTGCCCAATGGAGGGCGTATTAAAGCGCATGCTGTGTGAGCGTCCTGAACTCCTGCCTTGTCATTTGCGAACTGCCTGTGAACAAGGAGCAACCACGCTCCGAAACGCGTAAGGCTTAAGCTGAATTAATTCCAAGGAAAAGGAAACGCCGAGTGCCGTCAATCTGCTGCCTGCGAGTGCGTCTTCAAACGGGTGGTCCTTTGGTGAAACAATATATATATATATATATATATATATATTCGCTGAAAAAAACATAGGTTTCAGGCACGTTATAGTTAGAAATTAGTATTTAAAAAACCTTAGAAATTCACTGAAAAAACCATCGGTTTTAGGGAAAGTAATAGTTAGTTGGACATTTCACTCGTACAAAACCAGAGAAATTCCGCCATTATAGTTAGTTCAGCTAACTATAACTCGCGCCCCCGCAATGCACTGCTGATGACGTCATATATTACATCACTCATGACATGGTCAATGACATCACTGATGACATCACTGATGACATCATCCAGTGACTGTGTGTTTCTGTAAAGTTTAAATATGTTTAATATATAAAGGGAAAGGCGTATTGAAGAATGAGTGGATGTATAAGTGTCTGAATGCATGATTTAGTATGTGCGTGACTGACTCTTTAAGTGAGTGATTAAACGTATCTTACTGAATGCATGGGTTAGTGACTAATCTGTGTGAATGTCTGTATCCGTCTGTCTGTTGGTGTGTAAGCGGCTGCATGGGTTTGTGAATAGCTACATGAGTGTCTATATGGGTTATTGATTGGTTGTCTGAGTATCTGTATGGGTGCCTGAGTGTTTGTGTGGGTGGGGTGTGTGTGACTCTGTGGATAGATGTGTGAGTGGGTAATTCACTGGGTGCATGGTTTCAAGAGTGCATCTGTGATGGACTGTATGGGTGGGTGAGTATGTGTATGGGTGTGTTAGTGAGTGAATGCATATCTCAGTGGTACATGTGTGAGTAACTTCATATGTGAAAAGCAGTATATATGTGTGTTGGAGTACATAAATGGCTGTAAGTGAGAGTGTCTAATTGTGAGAGTGGCTGTATGGATGAGTGTGTGCTTGTATCAGTGATTGTTTAAGAGCGTAAGAATGTGCTAGCATTTGTATGAGTAATTGACCTGATGTGTGTATAACTGTATAGGTGAGTAAATGGCAGTGTGATTAATTATTTACATGATTGACTAGGTGTGTGAGTTCCTCTATGGATGAGTGGCGGTGTGTGAGTTTCTATATAGGTATATGAGTGCATACGATAGTCCTGTACTGAGTGACCATAAGTATGAGTGACTGTACGGGTGAGTGAGTGGATGTGTGTGTAAACCTAAGAATCAGTGAGTGGGTATGTAGTTATTGGTGTTGGAGTGTCTATGGTTTTGAGAATGGCAGTCTGTAATTTAGAGTGGGTGTATCAAAGGTTATATTAGGGTGTGAGAAGATGCATCAATTTATCACATGGATGATGTCATCAGTGATGTCATTTGAGATGTCATCAGTGATGTCATGAGTGATGTCACTGACCATGTCATGAGTGATGTAATATGTGACGGCATCAGCAGTGCATTGCGGGGGCGCGAGTTATAGTTAGCTGAACTAACTATAACGGGGGAATTTTTCTGGTTTTGTACGAGTGAAATGTCCAACTAACTATAACTTTCCCTAAAACTTATGTTTTTTTCAGTGAATATATATATACACACTTATATGTATATACATATATATATATATACATACATATATATATTTATTACCTACTGGCGGTCGCCAGTAGGTAGTTATAGTTAGGCCCACGTTTCCATAGGAAATCCGCAACATTCTATTTTGAATAACTTTGGCGCCGGTCAACGAAGCCTCGCGAATTTTTCAAAATAGGTGGGGCGCTATGCTACGCTCCTACCCTGAAAGTCTCGGGGGGATTCGTCAAGCGGGGGCTGAGATAAAAGGGGGGTCCCAAAATGCGTTTTTCCCATGCATTTTTCCATAGGACCTTTAGACAGGGCTACAGCCCGAACGGCTGAACAGAATTACTTGAAATTTGGCAGAGAGGTAGTCCTCAGGTCAAGGAAGTGCCTTTTGTAGGTTTGGTGTAAATCTGTTCAGTAGATTCTGAGAAAATAGCCTTTAAATCAATATATATATCTGAGCCAGCTTACGGTGCGCTTACGGTACGCTTACCGTACGCGTACGGTGGCGTGCGCGAGCGCGATTCTGATTGGCTCTTAGATCTTAGTAAACATTCGAATCGGCCGAAACCAGGAAGCGGCAGCCGCCATTTTCTCTCTCGCACTGAGAGTGATGATGAAAATACAAAGCACAAAAACATGTAAAGGGGCTGTTTAGACAGCTCCCACACACATAGCCATGTTGAGGGAGTCCCCAAAGATCCCCCAAGGCCAAAAACAGAATTTTTTTTTTTTCGCTAATTTCGCCGATTACGCTTACCGTACGCGTACGGTAAAAAATTATATAAAATAAAAAATTATCCACACTCTCCCCACCCCGTGTGCAATTGGTGGCCGAAGGCCACCAATTGTGCATTGCTTATAACAGATGAGATAAACTATAATATTTTAAAAAAAAAAATAATTATCCACACTCTGTCCACCCCGTGTGCAAAATTACGAAAAATTAAAATATTACCTTTCAAAACGAAGTGCATCATATGTCCTCCATGTGCGCACGGTGCGCGAAGCGCATCGTGCGTACATGGCCCATCTAGCGTAACGTGGGCACGCGGTGCGCGTAGCGCACCGCGTGCCCACCGTGCGTGCACGGCACTAACTGCGTAAAGTGGGCGCGCGGTGAGCGAAGCGCACCGCGTGCTTACTGTGCGCGCACGGTGCGCGCACGGAACGAACTGCGTTAAGTGGGCGCGCACGCCACGAATGGCGTAAAGTAACTTAGCATTTAAAAAACCGTACAAATTCACTGAAAAAACCATAGGTTTCACACACGTTATAGTTAGGAATTAGCATTTAAAAAACCTTGCAAATTCACTGAAAAAACCATAGGTTTAACACATGTTATAGTTAGCGGAAATTTTACTGATAAAAAACCAATGAAATTCCCCCGTTATAGTTAGTGCAGGCAACTATAACTCACGCGACCGCAATCTTCTGCTGATGACATATGTGTCTTTATGAAAAAAAAATATTTGTAATATATGTATAGCTAAAAATGTATGGAAGAAGACATGGGCAAATAAGTGTCTAAATACAGTATTAGCATCAGCAGAGGATTGCGGTCGCGTGAGTTATAGTTGCCTGCACTAACTATAACGGGGGAATTTCATTGGTTTTTTATCAGTAAAATTTCCGCTAACTATAACATGTGTGAAACCTATGGTTTTTTCAGTGAATATATAAAACCTATAACATGTTTCTGTTATATGTATGTTATATAACTTTAAATACATTAGTTATTTTTTAAAATTACTTGAAACTTTCCTATATGTTCAGGATGGGACTATTTTTTAAATTATTAATGTGTTTTGTAATCTAGTTTATTATTAATTGTAATTTTCGTATTTGTGGCTTTGCCTCAGTGTTTGTAGCCCTGTAGTTATAGTAGTAAATATACCCACATTCCCAATAGTATGCATTTTCCACAATATTAGAAAGATAGAAGTTAGAATAGAACCCCCGACTCACAATCATATGCGTTTTCCGCAATGTTATTGGGATCGGAAATTGAATAATACATTTATCATTCCCACATTTACACTTACCACCATTTTTAACGGCCTAGAGTCACAATAATAAATGCTCTTAGTCCCCAAAATTATTTGCATCGATCCTTCTGTTTTTAGGACTGGAGATAAAAAAGTATGTAGGCAACACTTACGCTCACCCTAATGTCTATAGGATTGGAGTTAGAGCAATCCATATGCCCCCTACAATTTTGTACACTTACCTCAATTTTTGTAAGAATGGAGCTAGAATGGTATATGTGCCCTTAATAACTTACGTCAATGTTTGTTGGACTGGAGTTAAAATAGCTGACTTGACCCTCTCCCATCATACACACTTACCCCAATGTTTGTATGAGTGGAGCTAGATTAGTATGTATGCCTCCTAATTATATACACTTACCACAAAAGTTTGCTGGACTAGTAGTTTGGAATAATAAATGCAAATGTCAAATATATCCTCTCACCCAAATGTTTGTAGGGCTAGAGTTAGAATATTAAATGACCCTCCTTACATGCAAATTTCCAAATGTTTGTAGGACTGGAGTGAAAATAGAAACCATGCCCCCTGTTACCTGAAGTGACAGCAATGTCTGTATGATTGGAATTAGATTAGTGATATGTTCCCTTAAATAAATGCATTTACCCCAATGTTTGTTGGACTAGAGTCAGAATAATAAATGTGTCCCCCTCAATTATATGCACTTATCACAATTTTGTTGGACTGAAGTAAGAATATTTACATGCAATTATATCAATGTTTTTAGGACTGCAGTTAACATAGTAAATAAGTCCATATAATAAGCAATTATCCCAAAATGTCAAACTTGATTATTTTTTACATTTGATTTTTTTTTACTTTTAATATATAAATTATGGTATTCTTTCTAAACCCTATATATATTTTTAGTTTAATTGGAACAATATTTTATATGTTTTAAATCCATTTTAACAAAATTAAACATTAGAATTTACATATGTATTTACCTTATAAATATTTTTACACTTTATTGTTGTGGGGGGTATTTTTGTTATTTCTAAAAGCATCTTTAACCCCTTCCATGCTGGACGGATTCCCCTGCTGTGCTGATCTTTTCCTGCGCGGGCGTGGTCATGACGGAACGGTTCCGTCATGAGCACAGCTCAACCGTGGCTCATGACGGAACCGTTCCGTCATGAGCACCGAAGGGGTTAACCCCGTCAGCGCGCCGCGGATTACCGCGCTGTGCTGAAGGGTTCATGTGCGGGCGGGGCCATGACGGAGCGGTTCCGTCATCTGCACAGCGCAACCGATGCGCATGACGGAACCGCTCCGTCATGCGCATCGAAGGGGTTAAATGTCAATATTATTGTGGGTTTTATTTACTTACAGATAAACATGCTATATGTTGGATGCCTATATTTGAGTCATTTTAAATAAATGCATACAAAAACAGTATTATGGTAGTTGATATTTCGACCTTGATGTTTGTGTGTGTCGATATTTCTATAACCAATCCATTTACCCTGGTAAAATCCCTAGTTATTTTAGTTTTTTCATGGTTAAAACCCTTATGGTTTACAGAGAAGGTATGTCTGCTTAAAATTAAAAGGTGCAGCAACTGTTGTTCCAGAGTTGTTCTGACATGAGGTGACACAGGAAGTGTATAATTGTATAAGCATTGCACTCTATGAGATATAGAAAGTACTAATTTGTATTATTGGTAAACCAATAACGTATTTCTAATTTCGAGTGCCACAAAGTAAGCTGACAGTTTGAAGTAGTGTATTTTCATTGATCAAATAATTGATTAAAACCAAGCTCTTTGCTTTTTAAAGATGGCAGGTAATGTTAACATTTTCATTTTGAGTAGGTTGTTTTGCCTGAAATGCACATATTGTTAAACCTATATCATACATTTGTTTAATCTTTAAATCATTGACGTTTGAATATGTTATGTACCTCACAGCCAGGTATACATTTCTGAGATGATGACATCTCTTGGACTGGAGCTCACTCTTATCTGCTTGTGCTATAGGGCTTGATGTGTGCTGGACTACCCTTGGCAGTTCAAATGTTTACGTGAGGGAGGGTGAGGGAACAGAGCTGCTAGGAGTTAACAGTCCTCTGACAGGAAAACGTTCCAGTTCTGTTCACATGCGAGAGATTCCTGAACCTGCTGGTTGGGGAAATATGTACAGTGGCATGCCTTTGCTTTTCTCAAGGGAACTCACTAAGGACCTGAATATGAGTTTGACATTTTTGGAGCTGGCCGCCACACAAGTGCCCCGCTCCAAGACCACCAAATCCTCAGTCTGGCCACCCGCCATATTCCTATTGAAATACAGGTCAGGCTGTCCTGTGGCGGTGGTCCCAAGTAGATGCCTTTATAAAGACTTGTATGAGAGTCTTAGAAAGGCAGTGCTGTGGGACGCCACAGCGTGTTCCAATACGGCATGGTCTGTGAAGTCGATGCCATGCTGGAACAGTGGGTGCATAAAGATAGGACCCTTTATTTTATCACTGCCTCACTTTTTATGGCGGGCTCACCGCCATGGAAACTGTAGCAGTGAGGAAACTTGCAATATGCTTGGCAGTGCCACAGCGGTACCACCAGCAGATTGCAGCCTCAGACGACTGCCTAGACCACCAGTGATGGCCGATCCCTGGGGGTAGAAGCAGTCCTATGGTGGTCCAACTTCCAAACTTATGTTGCGGTTGGACCGCCGGTGCGACAGCAGCCGCATCGCCACCACAGGTTTGGCGGTCCATCAGACTGCCAAACTAGAAATCAGGCACTAAGCTTTCATAGCGTGGAATTGATGGAAGAATGTTCGTTTCTGTAGGAAGGTAAGGATTATTTTTAAAAATCCACCTGCCAGTATCAGTTTTTAGAAGATACTACACTGTGAAAGTTGCTTGACCACTTGTCTAGGTTTTTCTCAAGTATTCCTAAATAGCATTGTTCTTTAGAGGTAAATCTGTGAGAGGTGAAGGTCAAGTGAAAACATACCTTTTCCACCACTGGAGAGTCTGCTTGGAAGTTGTACTAAGAAGTCTGATTTTTTGGCTTTGAGGACCTTGCTCTGTCCATGCAATGAAGATTTGGATTTCCAGTGACATAGAGGCCTATTTCTGCTGAGGACCGCATGTAGGCCTTGCTCAGATTGTTTGCTTTTAGAAAGTGATGCCGGAAAAAAAGGCTGATGTGACAATGTGTGCTGCTGGTCTGTGTGGGTTTCCCAGCTAACTTGAAGTGTTGTAATCCTGAGAGAGATGGAATGGATGTTTTTAGAATAAGGATTTCACAAGGAATACATCTAAACCTTTTTCCAAATAGACTGAGCCAAGACCTGGATTCAGGATTTCATGAAAAATTGATAAAGAGAAAATGGCTTTTACTATTTTTTTTAAAATGGGCCAAAAATGAATTATTACAAGCCATTAAAACCCACCTTTTCAAGCTCACCATGTGCCATTGTGGTCTCCTAAGGCTGAAGACCTTGTACCACTTATAGGTCTTTGGACCAGGGGCCGTATTAGGGAAGTTCCCCGGGAGCGCAACTGGTGTTTGTGCCCACTTTGTGGGCCCCAGCCACACTTTGGCATTACAGACGGGGGCGCAGATGCTTGTGTGGCCCCTTCTGTAATACTGATAGCTCTGTCGCATCTTAGGGGGCAGACCCTCACATGCATGGGGGTGTGACCCATGCAAATGAGGGAATCCCTTTGGGTCTCCGCCCCCGCTGAATTTCAGGCAGGGGCGCAGGGACAAAGAAACTCTCAGGAGGCGCGTTGACAGTGCACCACCTGAAGGTGGCACACTATCAGTGTGCCCCTGATGGCAGCCCTCTGGAGGGGGAAAAGGGGGTCCCATGGACTCCCCAGATTTCCCTTTGCAGGCGGGTGCAGTCACTCAGTGCACCACCTGCAAGGGAATCTCCAATCCCCTTTAAAATTACAGGCGGGTGCCACCTGCACTGTGACAGCATGGAGTGGCTTCAAAGCAGCCGCTCCGTTTTTCACCTGAATGCGCTGCCCCAGGGCAGCGCGAGTTGGCGCCTAACCCGGGGGCACCACATTCATGCTAATACAGCACATTTTCATTGTTTGCGCTGTTGATTCTATTGAAGACTGTCAATGTTCATTATATCTTTTAACTCCCAATTCAGAATAACTATCTGGGAGGGAAAAATCAGCTTCAGTTTCTTTGCATACACACAGCCTGGCCCTTCTGACTTTCTCCAGCACTGACCTTATTAAATTGAAGTTTTGTGTTGGGACTGGTCCTTTCTGATCGGTCATCGCAAAACATTTTGCCTTCCTCCTCCTACTTTTTGCTGAATTTCTTTATGTTGGCAGTAGGACACCGTGCACTTCACCACTGCTAACCAGTTCTAAAGTACTAATGCTCTCTGCCTAAAACATGGGAACATTTGCTTATGCCCAATTGGCATATTTATTCTACAGATAAGTCTCTAGTAAAGTGCACTACATGAGCCAAGGCATGTAAATGAAATGCTACTGGTTGGCCTGCAACACTGATTACGCCACCACTACAGTAGGCCTTTAAACATGTCTCAGACCTGCCATTGCAGAGACAGTATGTGCAGTTTTAAACTACTAAGTCGAACTGGCAAAATAAACCCTTAGCCAGGTCCAAACCTTCCTTTTTAATGCATGAGGGCCACCCCTAGGGTAGGCCTTGGACAGCCCCAATGTCAGGGTGCAGTTTATTTAAAAAGTTGGACATGTACGTTTAAGTTTTACATGTCCTGGTAGTGAAAAGCTCTTACATTCATTTTTCACTCCTCCAAGATAACATTGGGGTTGACTTATTACATTTTATAAGTGTAAATTCCAAATGGGAAGAGTTAATAGTTCAGGTTTGGTGTCTCTGGAATCCCAAGTTTAAATCGTAACTCACTGTGAGGTTGGATTTTAAATTACAATTCTGAAAATGCCACATTTAGAAAGTTGGCATTTCCTTGCCCTAGACATTTGGTGCCTGCAGCCTGTCTTCAGTCACATGACTGGGTGTATTTGGCAATTGGGCTCTGTGTATTTCTCCTAAACAGCCATATACATTGGAAGCTTCGGAGTGACGGGATGAGGCATCACTGGCAGGATGGAGAAGGAGCTGGGCCAAGCCTCACTTACACCTACATAGGCTGTGTCCTGTCTCACACAAAGGGCTGCATACACCCTGTAGTTAGCCTGAAGCCAGGAAGGCAGGGCATCTGTGCACTTCAAAGGCATTCATATAGAAGAGTCTTCCCATTTCAAAGGCACAACTGTATGTAAAAGATGATTCTCAAACAAAAGCACTTTTGGACCTGTGGATACTCTGTCAGGAAGAAGGACTGCTGTACTGCTACAAGGACTGCCATTCTGCTTGGCCACTGCTCTGAAGGAACTGTTGACCTGCTGTACTGACCTACTGCCTGCTGTCCTCGTGCCTGGGTAAGAAAAACTGGGCCTGCATATCACCTTGAACCCAGGACCCCAGAGTGAATTAAAGGGCTAGTCGACTGGCCTCCTGATCTTAGCCCCAGGGACATAAGATGCTCCCCAACAGCTCCTGGACCAGTCTTTAGTCAATTCCTGACCCCCAAAGGATGCCTCTCAGAACCTGGACTCTTGATGTGGCTCTCGAGCACTTGAAATCAAGCTTTTGGGCTCTTCTCAACAGTGAACATGCCTGTTCACATTAGAACAATACTGCTCGCTCTGAAACCAGTGCAAGCTGCCTCCGGTCCATTGCTTCAAACAGCAGCATTGACAGCCCATGGGGAATGTAAAGCTTCAGTCCACCTGTCCGCATTGCCCCACCTACACTTCGTACCACGCTGACGACCGCCCACAATGTTCTCCTTGCTCCCAGAGATCCTCCCCAATAAGAACGGGACTTTGGCACAACACTTCAAAAAGTAAAACTTCAGTAGGAATAATCTGGGACTGTATACTACATGTTCTCCGTCATGGTCAGAATGAACTTTTGACTTTGGCCCGGTCCAGGGCGAGCATATAGCTTCGACTAGTGCTTCCTGCTTTTAGGTGCTACTTCACAGTTTATTCTTTAAAAATTCATAACTCTGTTTTTGCTTATTGGATTTTGTTGTTATTTTGGTCTTGTTATATTTATTACATTGCGCATCTAACCTGATGTGAGATCTTTTTGTGTAGTTTATTCACTGTTTTACTGTTTTAAGTGTTGCACAAATACTTTACACATTGCCTCCGAGTTAAACCTGACTCTTCTTTGCCAAGCTACCAGGGGGTTGAGCACAGGTCAATTTGGGGTTTGCTTGTGACACACCCTGACTAGGATTGTGTCTCACACCCCAGTCAACCAGTAGCCCAATTTCTAACACTTTGCCTTTGATCAAAGACTCACATTAGAGGAAGCCATCCTTCTGGAACGCCATTCAGGTGCAACCTGAGGTTGGTCTGGATCGACATTGTGGTCCCCAGAATTTTGTGAAATGTGAAGATAGAATTCTTCACCAGTACAATACCCTGCCTAGTATTCAACAGTGTGCACTCACTGATTATAAATGAGAGTGGCATAGAACAAAGTTAACGTACTGGCAGGCAGGTGTTTTGTTTTTCCAATGATTTAAAAACTGTCTTACCATATATTTGAAATGGTGAAGAATGTATTTTTCTCATACTCATTAAACACCTTATCCATATCTGTGTATTTCTGCATTTTGTATTTCTTATTAAATTATTAGCTTTGTACTTAAAGTTGGTAGGGATACTAAACTTTGGGGCACATGCATCAAGGTAGGCTTTTGCGATTCCTTAATTGCGATTATTAAGGAATAGCAATTATGGAATCGCAAAAGCCTATGCATGTAGGAATCGCTAAAAAATATCGATTCCTACACATTCCTTCTTTGCGACTCGCAAATTGCGAGTCGCAATTAAGGAATGGCTTCCCATTCACTCCTAAAGGCCTACAGGCCCATAGGAATGAATGGGAATTGCATGTGCAATTTGCGAGTACCCAATAGGCACTCGCAAATTGAGCATGCTATTTCAAGGGTACAAGGGTACCAAAAGGACACCCTGTTGCACCCTTGAAATATGCATGTGTGCCGATGTGTGTGGGTAACATGGAACTTTGAAAAATGCACTTTAGTGCATTTTTCAAAGTTTTTGCAAATTACCATCAAGTTCAAATTCATGGTAATTTGCGACCCCTAATAGCGAAATCACAATTTGCTATTGCATCATGCATTGCATTTAGGGAATCGCAATTTGCGATTCCCTAAATGCAATCGCAATTTAAGTAACTGCTATTTTAGCGATTACTTATATTGCGATTTTTGCATTGCCGACTTTTGCATCCCAAATGCAAAAATACCGGTCGCAAAGGGTGCCCTTTTGCGACCGGTTTTTCGGTTGATGTATGGGGCCGTTTGTGTCTTACTTTATAGATATTCTCCTAAGTGCGCATCATAAGGCACGCTCTCTTAAAATTGCCTTTTTGCTCTAGCTAGGGCACCATAGCTAAGCCGAGACTGCACACATTGAAACCGGGTTTTATCTTTGGAGTGGTCATGTAGACGATACCAGCTAATAATGAATGAATAAACATGGGCTCAACGTGAGAATATGCTTTACTCCAGTAATAATTAATTTGTACGTCATAACTCATAATACAGCTTGAGGTGGTTTCTTTTGTAAATTAGTTCTGTTATTTCCAGTGCGCTTCTCACTGGGTTAACAACCCTAATGTATAGTGCAAACTTTCAAATCTGTAAAACATTCGACATAAACGACACTGAAGCAAATAAATACCGCACTGTAAAAAATGGCTTCGTGTAAAACCAACAGCGAGAAATCTATCCAATCCAATTAATTCAGCGTTTTCAATAGTTTATGAAGTGTTTCGTTAAACTTGCGAACAGCAAAGCTGACAACTCAAGGTGCTTCCTCCTAATGAGAACTTCACAATTGCTCTGCTGTGAAATAGTGTGGTGTGGAAACAGTCAGCAAATTGGCAGTTTGTCACTGAAATCAAACTTAAAATGCTAATTTCTACTGAAATCGTCCTCTAAAACATATCTCTGTTTCTTAGGTAAAACAGGATCTTCTGTTTGGTTGCAATGAAATGTGCTACTTATGCACCATTCTAGTGAGTTTTAATGCATACAGATCAGCTGCTAAATGTCAGCTTCGATGACTTAGCGCGTTCCTCTTTTCATTGCAAATTCAGAACTGAATGATAGCTGGGTTTCCTTTATGCTACACTGTGATGATGTATGTTCTTCCACAAGCACACAAGCAGCTTACTCCTACAAATGTAAATAAGAGTCTATGCGGCTTATTTATGAGAGCCCTGCGTCACTTTTGCACCATGTAAAGTGGTACATGTGTGACCCAGGCCTCTCATTTCGATTTATAAAGTCATGTAAAGCCACCATGCATGGCTTTGAGTGACCTCATAAATCATGAGTGAGGTGACGCAGCGCAAATCTCTGCATCACCTTACTCTGCACCCTGGGGCATTCCATGTGCATTGCAGTGGGGTTTCCCACTCAACACCCATGGAATTTGACACTGACCCAGATTTACAAAGTGATGCAAACCTGGGGAAGTGCCAAATCCGTACAACTTCCAATGTGAGGTGTAACGAGGAGAAATATATTTTTATTTCTCCTCATTGTTTTTCTTTCTATGTGTGCTGCGTTCTCCAACACACATAGAAGAGGAAAATGCCTCTTAGTATTCTTTTTGTGCAGGAAGGTGCCCCTGAGGATGAGTGAGAATTCTTTAAGTGCCAGGATTCAGTTACCACCAAATTCCATTTCCCGGTTTGGGAACAGGAATCCGGGAAAATGTAAAGAGTCTGTCAGGAGGGCCTACCTAGGCCCTACTTCAAAGACAGGGCTGACCAACTGCTCAGGAAGGGCACTGACCTTGCAGTAAGATGATGCTGCTGTGAAGACAAAGGGCTGTGGAGGAGTCTAGGCAAGATGAGTCTCTGCGCAGCTATGACATCGGAAAGACCTGCATAGCAGCTCTGTGGGTGAGTATTGCGATCCCTAAAGTCTACCCACTAAAAATGACTGTGCCCACACCTGCAACAAAATAGGCTAGAGGAAATTTGAGGTATCAAGTTCTGAAGCCAAATGTCTAGCACCAACAAGCCTCCTGCACCAGTACTTGAACCTCACCATTGAGACAGGGGTAGGCACCTGGATAGTTTGGGTGATGACTTGTGACTGCGCTATTGATCTGATTGGTGGGCTCTAGTGTTCTTGCAAGAGCCTTAACATTTCAGTTTCGCTGGCGCAGAGGAAGTATCACCTCCACTTGGTGGGCTGTGCTGTATGCACACCTCCAAGTTGCCTGACCTGGCTCTGGTGAGAGTGTTCCCGGGAGACATGACTTGCTAAAAAAGAACCACAAAGAACTACATGAACTTGGTTGGAGAGACAGGTACTGTGACATTAAATCCAGATAAGGGGAGTGGGTAAAATCTATAGGGATTATGGAGTGACTGAGAGTAAATTGAGCTAAAGATGTTTCCCATATATCAATATACAGGTCTATGATATCTAATATCGCTAAGAAAATATCTGAACCAAAAATATTGGAACCTTTAAATAAACATATAAGATAAGTAGTCAAGACAGGCTGCTTCTTTGGTTCATGGGAAAAGAATATACTCTCTCTGGTACAATATGGTTTCAAAAAAGGTCTGGGAACCATAGAACAAAGGTTAAATCTACATCTCTTATTTTCCAAATATAGGTTTGCTAAATCCAGCCCCATTTAATTAGCATTAATTGATCTTCCATGCACGTTTGTGTCAATAGATCCAAGTTGTGAGCTACTTTAGGCACTCTGTTCCTTGAGGAGGAATTGATAACTTTCTTGCGGTGCTTACATATGGACCTGAGTGCATCTGTCAGATACGGGGATGGTGGAGACTGCTCCACCCCTTTACCGGTTAAACATGCGGTATGGCAGGGTTGCGTGATTGCTCCCATCTGGTTTTTACTTTATATAAATTGTGTGGTAAGTACAAAACCTGTCCCAGTGCTCTTATATGCAGACAATGTCGGGCTACTTGCCAGGGCTGCCAACAGTTTAAAGATCTGAATTTCCTCGTTTGTGCTTTTCATGAAGGATATAGAGCTGGAAAGCAATTTAGCGAAAACCTTTACGATGGGTTGTGACCCAAAAGACGCTAAAACTTGCTGCTTCTGCAGTGGGGTAGGGTTATTGAGAGAGTGACCCTATTCCCATATCTTGGAGTAATGTATGACAATGCCTGTACTTAGATTCTGTGTGTCAATGACAGAAAGAATCGCTTTCTGCATGCGACCGGCACAAATTCTTTCCTCACCTAATCAATTGGCAACAAGGCTATTCTCCCCTAGCATGACATATACAGCAGGACATGTTTGCCCATACTTACATATGGTGCTAGGGTTTAGGGGTATCAAAATGTTGGTAATGCCTAACTGGAAGAAAATAGGGTGTGCCACCACCTCCTGGGAGCCCCCGTATCCACTCCGCACTTTACCATTCATCAGGAACTGGGTCTGGAGTACATTGATGACTATATAAATATTTCAACCCGACTGTTGTGGTGTTCTATATGGTACAAGGAGCAAGCTACACTAAATAGAGGAATTGTTTTTGACTGTTTATCATATGACTATGGAACAGGTACCCTGGCTTAAATATATCTGCAAGACAACATGGCCCTGGGCTGCCTATCTCTTTATGAGAAACCCTCTGACATTTGTAAAAACGATAAAGGGTGGATCCGGGAGTTTTTTGTTTCCTCTACAAGGATGTAGAGAGAGGACAGAGAACTAGCAAAGCCTTCAGTCAGAGATTATTGTATTATTCAAACTATGTTTGGGTGGCACCCTACTTGAGCCTGGTGTCAGAGACTTGGGAATACACACTGCTGTCCTGGTTTAGGTTTGGCTCAATTAGGTGGCTACTTTACTTCCCACAAGAATAGTTAGCTACATCTGATATTTGCACATGCCCATGTGATGAGATGTCGCCACAGACTCTCCTACACTTTTTCTTTTATTGTGGATTTTATCTCCCCTCGACAAAATGTTATCTACTGCCAGTTTTAAGCAACAACTGTCATAATGTCGACTTGTGACTATGACACTGAATGTCTCCGCCAACTCAACAAAGACAGATATTATTCCCCCATCAGCGAGAACCCCACCAAAAGGCTCTCCACCATAATATCAACTATGGCGTTTACAGCAGAAACAGATGGGTGGATCACTAAAAAAGAGTCAGATTTCCTGTTAACAAAAGACCCTAGAGCACCGCACTTTTACATCCTCCCTAAAATACACAAGGGGATGAATCCAGCCCCAGGGGGACCCATAGTCTCTGGGATAGGTTCATTATTGGAACTACTATCTAAGTTCTGTGACCACTTCCTCCAGCCACTAGTAAAACAAACACCAGCCTTCCGTCTTGACACCACGTCTGTACTACGGCTTATTGATGACTTCCCACGTCAGAGTGAGGTTGATCTTTTAGTCACAC
Source organism: Triturus cristatus (assembly GCF_964204655.1). Taxonomy (NCBI): domain Eukaryota; kingdom Metazoa; phylum Chordata; class Amphibia; order Caudata; family Salamandridae; genus Triturus; species Triturus cristatus. The sequence continues at coordinate 444,454,583 of NC_140595.1, forward strand.
TAGACGTGGATGCACTTTACACGAATATACCTCAACGTGCCACCTTGGAGGTAATTGAAGATGCCTTCAACTCCTCGGACTGGACATCACCGACACCAATACCGTTTGTGATGGAGTGTGCTACCCTGGCCGTAACTGAGTATTTTTTTGAATATGACAAGAAACTCTTACACCAAACACAGGGCACATCCATGGGAAGCACATTCGCCCCATGTGTGGCCTGTCTCTACGTGTCAGCGTTTGAGTCTATATCCATCTTCAATCCATCCAACCCCTATTCAGGCAACCTGATTATGTGGAAGAGGTACATTGACGACATTCTAGTCTTCTGGAAGGGAGATAGAAGAGCTGTGAAGACTTTTGCTTGTGGATTAACACTCTGAATCCCTATCTTAAGTTTACCCATACCATCTCCGATTCCACTATACCCTTTCTGGACCTGAACAACAATCTGTCTTCAGGCACCTTAAATACAACACTATACAAGAAACCTACCGACTGCAATAGTCTTTTACTCTTCATCAGTCACCACCCAAGGGCCCTCAAAACCAATTTACCATTCGGACAATTTCTCCGTATCAGGAGGAATTGTACCTCTGTTGAGAACTATAAAGTGGAAGCCACTAAACTAGCATCAGATTTGCGCAAGCGAGAATACCCACAACAGACAGTCTCCATGGCCATAAAGAGAGCCAGGAACAACAATAGAGAGGCACTGTTGGAAAAGACTGACAAGAATCCCACTGAGGCCATCACTTGTGTAACCTCTTACACCCCTGCCTCTAGCCAGATTAGGAACATCATAGGCAAACACTGGGACATTCTGAATACAGGTGATTTGACACTGCCAGCCCCTAGATTTGCGTTCAAAAGAACTAACAACTTGAAGGATCTACTGATACACACCAGACCCAGATCCAAAACTGTACTGAGCCAAAGATGCCTATGGGACTTACCTCCTGTCACTGGCCACTACCCTTGCAGATCCTGTACAGTGTGCCCCCAAACTAAACTCACCAAGGAAATAACATTTGCCAACAACTTCACTTAGAAGATAATGAGACACACCAACTGCAACACCGCTAATTGCATTTACTTACTATCCTGTCCATGTGACCTCTCGTACGTGGGGATGACAACCAGACCAGCCAAAACCCATATAACAGAGCATAAGAGCAACATTAGGTGGCATAAAACCACAACACAACTATTTACCCATTTCTTAACAAGCCAACATACCTGCGACACACTCAGGTGGGTGATCCTGGAAGCGCACACATCTATCAACCCGATGCATTGTTCAGAATCGAACAGTGATGGGTACACCGTCTGGGCACTGACAAGAATGGCCTAAACAAGGACATTCCTTGGAGCACTCTGAGCACCCACTAAATCTCATTCAGTCACTATTCTGGGATAGAACCCACTCGGTTACACGACCAGGGGCCCTGCTACACTATGAGATGTTGGTAGCCCCACATCTTTGCGGACGCAACCCCTAGCACGCGAGACTCAAACGCGCTACATACCTATACCCTGCCTTCAATACATGGCTCCCTATACAGCAGTTAGTTTAATATCTCAACACTGCATGTCATTTTTAATAAACACACCGCAGGGGTGAGCCCGACTTAGCACGACTGCTAGAGCCAGCTGTCCTCCGCATGTAAGGCTTCCCTAGCCCCCATGGGAAGGGGTGTCTCTAAGATGATACTATGTCAGTCTACATTGGCCCAATTAATATTTTTACAATGTAGCACGACATGGCATCCCTGACCCATTGTCATGCGATTAGCGGGCCAACCACATTACCCCCTTTAGGGATAGCTCCAACACAAGGAATACCTCATAGTTATCAGCCTCACCTATAGACAGAGTTTCCTTAAATACCTTCACCTTATCAATAGATATTACATCGAACAAACACTCCAAGATGGCGCTCCAGGAATACCTCATAGTCATGAGCCTTACTTACAGACTTAATTCCCGGAACACCTTCACCTCACTGATAGGTATCACACCTAACAAACACTCCAATGTTACACAAGATATCAGTTGGTTAGCACCCTAGTTCTCCCGCCACGATGCAGATGCTCCTGATTGTGTGCCTTTTGCTGCTGGGACATCAGCAGCCTGAACCGGGCTTGCAGTTATCTTCCCGGAACCGGCACTGCAGGTTAGGTCCTCCGCCGAGTGGGCGCCAGCTACAGTGAGTATTGACCGCTGTGACAACCTTTGATGCTACAACTAAGGTAAGACTGACCAACGCTTGAGGGGTTTAGCAGCTAACACCTCGCGGATGGCGGCCTGGTTACCTACGTTTTAGGAAAGCGGCAGCACACCAGCTGAAGTCAACGTACTCCATGTGTCTCGGTTACTGGCAGATACGACGTTGGGACTATGGGTCTGAGTGGAGCGATAGATCCCTTGAGGGTCTGGCATCGCCCAGACCATGTCCTAGCGCTGGCCTGCTATCATTGGGACAAAAGTGCACTGACCCTTAGGAGGTGCACTACATGAGCCGCTGATATTGAGTGTGACGCCCGGCATATGCTACTACCCAATGCTGGGTCTACCTTCATCTTATCGATGACACGTTGTATAAGCATTTTTTATGACCAGGTTATACTTACCTTGGATCCCTGATACCAACCCCCCGTCTTTTCCCTTTTAGGACAGAAGTTGAATTAACGTGTCCCCTCGATACCGCTATCTGATGGGGACAGTCTTGAACAAATTGTAGGTGAGTGGCTGCATCCGAAACCGACTGTGACTAGTTTTAAATTTTTTATTTTTACTTCCCTCTGTTGTACTGCTGCCTTAGTGCCTTTTTAATGAATTCTAGTGTACCACATGCGTTGTACGTACAACTTACCATTGCACATGTAATGCCTCAAAACCCACATGATGCTCGCACTATATGCAATGATAAAGCCGATAGGTGTTGCTGACATGCTTTGGCAATCACGCAATCCTCACAGGATTAGTCATGTTGTAAATGACTGTTTTTATGTTTGTGTGCTTTCATTTTAGATTGGCTACTGCATAACCCTGGGCGTAGTTCGCGTAGTAGCGCTACGCCTAGCTACGTGAAGTGCACTTTGCACTACGCGAGATACGCGTAGCACTACGCTAACTGCATAGTGTGCTGGTCGCGATGATTGCACAGTGTCGGATGCTTGTCCGCACTGTGCAATCATTGAAAACGGCATTTTGCACAGTGCAAGCTGTCGTTTTCTGCCGCTCGAGTAGATTTTTACCCGAGCGGCAGCTTTCTCAACGCGGACTGGTAGTTTCTCATCATGAGTGGCACGAGCATACGCGACCACCCACAATGAGAAACCTGACCTCCCCGCGTTGAGAATCTCGCCAGGAGGTTTATTTTCCATGCTTGGGATCGGCAACGTGATGTTGCTGATCGCGAACGAGGAAAAAGTCTCGCCGGGATGTCATTTTGCTCGCTTGTGGTTGCCAACTTGACGTTGAGGACCGCGAGTGAGCAAAAAATGACAACTACGCTACGCGATTTTACACTGTGCTACGTGCAATTTGCGTAGCGCGAAGTAGCACAATCTACGCAAACTTCGCGAGCGTAGTGTAGTTGGCCGCTCAGGGTTACTACTGCACCCACAGACACCCCACGCCACTGGTGCTATCAGAATGGTAATATCTAGGTTACTACACCCCATTATCAGCCACGTAGTGTAGATTTCAAACTTCTATATTAGGTCCTGAAGAATTGCCGCCTGATCCCTCCTGGGACAAGAAGGGCAAGAAACATGAAGCATAGTGCAACTGCCTATAACATCACTATAGACAGTCGCCACTACTCTTTTTAATCTGGGTGGGAGACAGGATTATTAAATTAGTTGCCCTGATCCTCCCTTTTCCTGTTTTAAACTCACTTGGTCTTTTTTAGAAACCACAACACTACACTTCTACACTTTAGGGCCCCTTATACACACTCACAATACGACAAGGAATAAAAGATCTCCGCCAAAGAGCCCCCACTGAGGGTGCCCATCGGGTATTGCAGCGCCGACCCGACGAGGGGCATGCCCAATGATGAAGCATGAAACCTAGTGGGCTGGGTGTGTGAGGGCCCTATTTCCGAATGGAGGGATTCCCCATCCTCCCGCTTGGTAGCCAGCCATTTCCACCCACCCTAAAGTCACTGTCAGCCTCCTCAGGAACTGCATACACCTTTCTTTGTTATCAGTATCAGGGCACTTATGCTGGACCTTCAAAGCCCTCTTTGTCTCTCCTTGTTGTTAACACACCAGTTTTAAGCAAGCATAATTTTAACGAGTCAAGAGTAGCATTGCTATATTTGATGCAACTAGGCTCTCTTGATTTCTGCATAGCAATAGGCTCTTGTTTGGAAAAAAAAACACTTTACCTGGGGAACTCATTGATGTTTCAATTATTGTTCTACATTTTTATTGCATTTGCTTACCAAATGTTTATATTGGATTTGTTGGTATTTTAAAAAAAATATTTATGAGACAAAGATGAAATTCGATTTTGATTTTTAAAATTCTGTATATCCAATTCCCAGAAATGGCATATGTTTTTCAACATTTGATGAACAATATGCTGGTGCCAGCATTGGGCCTAAATATCCCTGTGAACATAGCGGGCCCTTATCTGAGGTCTTTGTTGACATGCACAAGGTGTGTAGCCTTATCCTTTATGCCCCTGTGTTAGCTGTACTGCTCACTTTTGTATTGTAGGCTTTGTACTGCACAATGCACTTTGTATGGATTATGTCTATATGCAAAGAATTTCATCAAAGTTTATGTGTACTATCACGGTCATGAGGGACAGAATTAAGACTTGATTGAAGTAGACAAAAATACTGATTCATACAATATTGACCACATTAATATCTGCAAAATAAACAAATTATCATTACAAACCCTGAAAATAATTTTTTACTTCAAATGAAATATGAAAATAAACATTAAACAACAAAAAAACATATTTTACTAACTTAATAAACATAACATTACTGAAATAAATATAAATAAAAATAAACATATAACACAATCAATTAAATAAATAATTTGTTCTACACCAATGGCTACATCTCGATATTTGCTGTAATTTCTGTTTATTTTATATGTGAATTTAAGATTTAAATTATTCCTCTCCAGGATGTTAGTGATCTCTATATCAAGTTTGGTGTCACCATCCCAAACCAAAAAAGGTTGTAAATATGCCTGATCCAAACAATTATGCATGCAGTATATTGCTCATTGGCATCTCTCCAGACCGCCTGCTCCTCCCACCAGAAAAGAAAAAGATTTGCAAAACTTTGGTTGAAGCAGGTGCCCATCGCAGTGCCAGAGAATTGGCTATACATTTTCTTCAACGTGTTGGTATGGTCATACAAAGAGATAGATCTGTCACAAAAGTAACACTTACAGGCATCAACTCCCAGTTTCTGTTCAAAACATATAAATAATTAGCAAACATTCAGGATGATTATGGAGTAAGATTCCTCCCACTCAATATCATGCATCTTCAAAGCTAATCAGTGCTGTCTTTAAAGAATGATTTTAAGGCCATTGCATAAAGAGAGAAAAGTGATCTAAAAAGATCGCAGTGTTTTCAAGTAAGTCTCCGTTGCAGAATACAATAAGTCTTCACAGAGAACTATCTAGTTGCATTTTAATGTACCATGGTAAATAGGTATATGCAAGGTAGGATGGGATTGTCGACTTTTAAGAACCTGTATTTGTCTCTGTCTAACAGACCTTCTGATTGCCAGTCCCACAATTAATTGGGATAGTACAAATCAAGTGTTTGTATGTTACCCAGTGAGTTAACTCATAACAGCTTTGATCACTTTGCTGCCTCTGCTCTGGTGGGATCCTTCATCATCTCTTATAATGCAATTCTCTGTTGTTAGATTGTCATATGTAGCAGTCTTATCTGCATTAGGATGCCTGCCAAATTCCTGGATAATAACATTGTAGAATGCTTCTATTTTGTCATGTGCCATATCGTGATTGTGTTTTGGGTTTTAAACCACTAGATGGAACAGAATCTATTAAAAACCAAAATCTCTTAAAACAGTAATGAGATTTCAGCAGTGGAATTATTACAATTCATTATGAAGTCATGTGCAGTTATGATAAAATCAACATCCTGCAAGATGTAATTGGTTAGGACAGGGTCATTGTTCACTTTAGTTTTCAGTAGGTAACAATCTTTTGACATTTTACAAAATTTCATCAGTTTCAGTTTTCTCACAAAAATAAATAATTCAATTCTGGTATTAGTGCAGTTCATATCTGTGGATGTGTAGAATGATAATACCAATTTCAAAACAGATTGTTCTTCCGTAGACAATTTGTGTGTTATAAGATGATCATAGATTTGTCTTCCCCTTTGGGTATTCATTTTGCTTACTCCTATTTCTGTTGAGGTAACCAGCCTTTGCTGTTTGTTCCTACCAACCCTTCGAGTCACTCTGTATATTTTTTTGTGCCCCTTCCCCTTCTGCTTCCCATTCCCCTTCCCTTTGGTTTGTTGTATGATGTTTGATCTTGTTTCTGTTTGAGAAGCCAGAATTCCTGATAGAAGGTTAAGGGGCGAATTCCTAAAGGGGTTGATTCTGACTGGTCCTCTACTTCTAAACTCACATCAGCCTTTACCCAGCTGACAATAATTTTTGTGTTCTTTATTGTTCTGTTACTCTCAACTCCCTTTGAGCTGAGTCCAAACGTTTTGCAAAAGTCAGCAGTATATCTTCAGAATAATGCTTTTTGTCCAGCAAAAACATGCGTCATTTCGGGGTTTTGATGCCTTCTTCCTCTTCCAAGGTTTTCAAAAATCTATTTTAGATAGATACATTTGTATTGCACAATTATTTAAAATCATTGCAATTCTTACAAAAGATATTAAAAACAATTTGTATTCTTTGTTAAAAAGAATTCATGCCTTGCATGGCTATTATTCTTAGTGATCTTCTGCAGGATGAATAGATTTGATTGCAGACATGAATTTTACAAAACGGGCGGCTATCTGAGCAGACTCACCCTTCATGTGCTCTGCTAGGGCCTCTTGGCATGTCCGCACATTAAGGATGTGCCAAATTGAATGCACCCAAAATATTCACAAAAACAGCATTGAGAGGGCATATCTTCCTTGTATCTCTGGCCATGCTTACATCAGGGGGATTAGGCCAAAACGTAGTCTTATTAAATGGTGTTTCACTGATGGCTTCATGGCAGATGATCAATATTAGGTATGCCACACCTATGGGTAGTGAGCTGGCCCATATATCGTGGGCTTCCAGTGCGTGCAAACAGTGTGTTACGAATTGACTCCAAGAGGTTCTAGGGTTATTTAACAGAGACCAGATGTGGCTCTTGAATGTGAGGTCAAGTGCCTTTTTAGTTTTCAAGCAGTAGGCAATAAATCTTGCTTTCATGATCCAGTGTTGAGTTGGCAGGCTAAACTCCAAGCAAATTTGGGCATGAGAGGTCAAGTTAGGTAGATGGAACACTCTGCGAAAACAGGCTGATTGCGCTCTGTCTAGCCATGTGAACATTTTATCTTTAAAGGTCAGCGCACCATAGGCTAATGTTGGTAACAATTTGGCACCTATCACACTAATTAACGGTGAGAAATCCGGAGAATTCAGTGCCTTCTTTGTTCTTAAGAAGGCCCCCTCCAGGCAGTAGGCCACACCTGGCATTGCTGCAATATGCAGAGCCAATCTTCCTCTATGATCTATCCAGACTCCCAGGCACTTATATGTGGCCACTACCTCTATAGGTTTTCCTTCGATATTCCAGAAGCGTTTTCTTGCTCGTTGTCTTCATACCATCATCACCTTTGTTTTGGCGATGTTGATCTCTAAGCGTTTGTTTTGCAGTATGTGGCCAGTGAGACAAAGAGTCTCTGGAGACCCACCTAAGTTTGCCCTCGATCATGTGAGCTAGACAAATCAGGTTGTCTTCAATGTGGCAGTCCTTTTGAAAACCGGTTTGAGTGTATGGTATCAATTTGTGGTCTTCCACCCAGGTGGTCAATTCTTAAAGTAGTATACTTGTGTAGGCCTTCCCTTCAATGTCAAGGAGAGCGATCATCCGGAAGTTATCGGGGCTGGAGCAGGGACCTTTTTTGTGAATAGGGATGAGGAGAGAGCCTCGCCAGGAGTCAGGAATTGACCCACCCATTCCGCTTGCCTCTATAGGGTGGCCAAGAGTACAGCCCACTTGTACGTGGAGGCCTAATAAACCTATGTCTGTAAGCCTTTTGGGCCGGGCGCACTACCTGGATGCATTTTTCTAATAATAAGTGCGACTTGGGTTGATGTAATATTAATAGCAGGCTGCGGTCCTGTATGGGAGTTGGTATGACTAGAGCTGTTGTGGCCAGTCTTATTGTTGCTAGTGGACTCTACGCAGAGTCAGAAATCAATGATATTTTTCAATTTCTTTTTTTGCCAGTTGTTTCCAAATGTATCTTGGCATATTTCACTAAGGGTCATATGAACGAAACAAGTTAGCATTTCTTAATGGACCAAATGAAATATCAGCCTAACTACAGCGTCCCTGTAACCTTTGTTTTCTCAGAATTGTTGTTTTAAAATATGTATAGGTTTGCTAGGTTTCCCAAGGTTCCGGCTGATCTAGGGTTCAAAATCCACAGCTAGGCACTTTGCAAAAAAAAGGTTGAAAGTCGACTCTTTAGAAAGAAAACAGCTGAAAATTCTACATTGCATGCAAGTAGTTCACACCCCAAACACTTAATTAATAGCATTTCCTATGGGGAAATGCTATCCTTGCGACATATTTGCAGCAATAGTGAAGATTTGAGGGTAGCGCAACTTGACAGCAAAAGACGATTCCAATAGAGGGGCTATTCAGTCAATGTAATTGACATAGCCATCATTAAATCCATGCAATGGAGTAGAGACGAGGCATTGCAGGAAAGAACCACAGAAACAAAAACAGTGACAAGCCAAATCAATTCGGATAGGGAAGACTTCCGAATAATAATGAAATATAGCAAGCAACACAAGTCACTTGACAAGATTATCCAGCAGAACTGGCCTCTGGTACATAGCGATCCAGTGATTGGACCCCTGCTACCGCAGAGGGTGTCCATCACCTACAGCAGGGCTCCCTCAATGAGGGATATTCTAGTTAAAACTAGTGCAGAGGTTGTAGACAACAGCAGCAGGATCAAAGCCAACAAAGGATTTTATAGATGTAAAACTTGTAAAGCGTGTTCCCATGGAATAAATAAGAGTACATATTACACACCCTTTAGCGACAAAACATCTAAAATTTCCAAGTTATTGACATGTAAAACCGAATTTGCTGTCTATGTCCTGTTGTGCCCGTGTGACCTTCAGTACATAGGCAGCACCAACTTATCGGTTCACAAACGGGTGTTGCAACATTTGAGAGCCATCACAAACCAGGACAACACCTATCCTGTGGCATGTCACTTCAGGGAATTTCATGAATCAAATAACTCGAACTTGAAGTACTATGTGATAGACGCAGTTCCCCCCAGTAGAAGAGGTGGCGATCGTGAAAACAAATTGGGGGCGACCGGGTATGCGCCCCTAATATAGCATCCACAGTGTGGGAGGCACACTTTGAAGCTCTATATGCTTGCGTCGAATTAGAGATTATATCAGACCCAAGTAGTAAACTCCCTAAGGAATCAGGATTGATGGGGTTGGCTGTTTTGGAACATGGGGAGGACGGGGTGCCTCACCCGCCGGCCTCCCCGGGCTCCCGCCATGAGTACCGATTGGTGGGGGCCTTGGGCGGCCGGCGGAGGAGGGAACATAATGAGGTTGGGGAAGAGTACCATCTTCAATGGCACGGGGCTATTACCCTGAAGGAGGTTGAGTTAGCAATAGGAAGGCTATCTCCCAATAAGGCCCCTGGTTTGGAAAAACTGCCAGGAGACCTATTTCGTACCCAGCCCAAAATATGGGCCCCATATTTGGTTGTCTTGTTCAATGAGATTCTATCGGGGACTGATTTGCCGGGGACATGGCTCGGAGCTGAGATCGTTCCCATTTATAAGAAAGGTTGTCCGTTATCCCCATCCAACTATAGGCCCATTAGCCTTATAGATACAACTCAAAAACTAATGGGCAGGATTATTCTGGATCGGATTTTGGGTTGGATGGAGGAGAATGAAGTACTGACAATCCTCCAGGCTGGTTTTAAGTCAGGCATTTCCACCCTGGAACAAATATTTCGCCTGCAGGTTTTATTTTGGAAAACGGCAAGTGTGGAGGGTGGCAGCCTCTACCTTGTCTTTGTTGACCTGTGGGCTGCTTTCGATCTTGTGCCCAGGGATAAGCTATGGAAGGTCCTGACAGATCTGGGTCTCCCACCCTACCTCTTGGCCGTACTAATTAGACTACATACTGGTAATTATTATTATTATTATTATTATTATTTAAACTTATAACGCGCATCAGCTACCCGCAGTGGGTTTCCCGGCGCAAGGGATAGACTCAAGAAGAAAACAAACCTCTCAGACAGCACCATGAATCAACTAAGGCGGCATGAGATCATTGGAAAAGTAAAGTTTTCAGTTTTTTTCTAAAAATGAGAAAATAGTTTTCTGTTTTCAAAGTGGTGGGTAACGCGTTCCAATATTTGGGACCTAGATGGGAACAGGCCCGTCCCCCCATCCTTACAAGCTTGAATCGAGGGACAACAAAGTCGCAATTGGCAGAGGATCTAAGTGTGCGACTAGGCTTGTAGGGTTGGACCAGACTTTGCAAGTATTTTGGGGCCGAGCCCTGCTTGATTTTAAAAAGATAGCATATGGCTTTGAAATTGATGCGGCTGGGGATCCTGAGCCAATGTAGATCGGGCAGAGCCTGTGTGGCCGATGATCTCCTCGGGATATTGCAGAGAAGTCGGGCTGCCGAGTTCTGAACAACCTGGATTTTGTTTACGGTGGCCACATGGGCGCCGAGATAGAGGACATTTCCGTAGTCCAGGCGAGATGTTACTAACGCCTGGACAACGGTTCTCCTGGTGGCAAGAGGCAGCATCCAAAGAATTTTCTGGAGCCATCGCAGGATGGCAAAGCATATGGCGGCCACCTTTGTGGCCTGCTGTCTCATGGAGAGTTTGTCGTCTATGAGAAAACCGAGGTTGCGGACCACGGGTTAGGTGTGGGAGGCATGGGGACCTTTCAAAACGTTTCCCTGTTCTGAAGGGAGTACGCCAGGGTTGCGTTTTGGCCCCAAAACTATTTAGTCTGCATATCAATGGTCATGTAGATCATTTGTCTGGTATAATAGACAATGATGCTCCTAGACTAGCGACCGGGAAAGTGCCCGCTCTGATGTTTGCGGATGACACTCTGTTGTTATCCAAAACATCTGTATGATAATTCTGAACTCTTTCGGATTATCACTGTCATTTGCTGGGGACTGTACACCTGAAGTTGGCTCACTAGTGTGCTTTGGTGAAAGTAATTCAAGACTTTCTTTGCGCATGGATTTCAAGATAGCACTATTAATCACCGTACTGAAATACCCTCTCTCTAAAAATCTCATTTTGCTCGAGGTTTGGGCTTCCCTTAGGTCAACATCATTGCTATGGATCCTCCTCAACCGCAGTATCTCCCCGTAGGGGATGCTGTTGATAAGGTGCTTGGAATAGGCACTGCTTGCATGCAGTGTGGAGTTCCCTGTGGTTTCTTTACGATATAATTTGGACTCAATCCTGTCATCCTCCACATAGATTTTAATATCTAAAAAGCTCACCTCAATGTTACTTATTGTAGCTGTAAACTGTAATTTCAAATCGTTAGTATGCAGAGCTTTGATAAAATCCCTGGCATCACTGTTATTACCATACCATATAACAAACAGGTCGTCAATAAAACGTAACCACATTTTGATATTATTGTTCATCACATGTTGGTATTGGGTTTTGAGTACCAGGTCCTCTCACCAGCCCATATGCAAACATGCATAGCTGGGGGAGAAGCTGGCCCCCATGGCTACTCCTCTGACCTGTCTGTACAATTGATTGTTGAACATAAATACATTATTAATAAGGCAGTATTTTACCATTTTAATGTGCATTTCCTTTTGGTCAGCTGTAATTTCCGCTAATTTCTCCAAGTAAAACCTTAATGCCCTCAGTCCATCGTGATGCTGAATACTAGTATATAGTGAGTTCACATCCAATGCTATGAACAGATATCCAGGCTCCCATTTCAAGACTCCCTGGTATCACATACATATGATGGTAAAGACTTCACGAGGTCTTGGAGAATATAGTCCACATATTGGGAAGTATGCTCTAATAGGCTATTCCTAGCTGATATTATTGGCCTACCAGGTGGTTTGTGTGGATCTTTATGGATCTCAGGTATAAGGTAGATCATTGGTACCACTGGATGCTCATTCTTTAGATATTAATGTTCCTGGGCTGTGATTATTCCTTTCTTTTTCCAAGTCATTAGTTGAGTATGATATCTCATGTTTGTGGCTTTCATTTCCATGGTGGTACTTTTGGTATAACAAGTGTCATCTCTCAGTTGTCTGTACGCTTCATTGGTGTATTCGCCCTTGGACATTAGGACAATATTTCCCCCTTTTTCAGAGTTTTGAATGACTATACCATTGTTCTCTTTGAGTTTTCGTAGAGTAAATCATATTCATGATTACATTTGTTATATTTCCATTTGGTTTTCCTGGTTGACAAGTTTAGTTGTTTTGCTTGTTCCACCACTCTCTTGTGAAATATATCAATAGAATCTTGTGTCATAATGTGTTAAAGGTTGATTTGGCTTTGAAATGTGTCTTTATACCCTGTTGCGGTCTGCACCCAAGGTTCAGTTGATTGGATTGAGTTAATTCAGTCGTTGTCGAGTCAATATCATCGGCGCTCTCATTGTTTAGCCATATATATATATATACTTGCAGATTCGCTGCCAGAGCAGTTCCCTTGCCTGCGACTTTGATGCCGTCTGTGGCAGCAGCAGCCACTACGATACGATTAATTTATTTTCTCCATGAAAAAATTCCAGGTATTAAAGGACAGCACACTAGGAACCGGCACAAAAACTTTATTGTGCAGTAACTATCAAGGACGACGCGTTTCGGCGTTTGCCTTTATCAAGTAACTTCCTGCACCACAAAGCGCCATAGAAATACGTTTACATGGTTCATAGACATAAACAAAATACTTTCATGCCGCATTTCGTGACGATTATATCGTGGATTCTAACAAACTCAAATTAATTCATTTGTCGTTGTAAATAACATACATTGAATTAAAATTAAAATTACCGCAAAGAGAAAATACATAATATTTTGAATCAATAAAGGCATTGATTTTTCCGATGTACAGAGGGCAACGGTGTTGCGAACAATGCTTTCCAAAATTGTATATTCACGTAACCATTTTTACAGCGTCATGTTTCAATACATATTTTCAACATTGGTTATGGTCTTATAGTAATCATGACTGATTAGTAAACATATCTATTTACGTCATTCCCTGCCATCATATCGTATTCTAATCATAATATATTGGAGTTCCGATGAATTTAATACAAACGTTTTACTGTCATGAAACACTTGAAATCACCTGTTTGCTGACAACCTACAAACTCATTCAGTGCCCTGTTTGTCGAAAATGTCATACTTTCATTGGTATGGCCTCGAGAGAATTATGTTTGTAGATGTATCTTCTTTGCTTATGCTATTATATTTTCCATCAGGTGCAGGTTATATCCTTTTCCCGAGTGCTAGGTATATGGGGCGTGATGGGACAGTGATCAGTGTCTATATGAGATTTTTAAGTGTATATGTGAAAGAGGAAGGGTATAAGGAAATGTATTGGATGGTTATGAGAACCCATATGATTCCGATTGGAGACACCACAATTGTGGTTAATGCTCGTGTACTTCCCCAAATGGGAAACTAATTACATCCAGTGCTATCCTATTTCCCAGTCTTATTAAAATGTGCAATTTAAGAAAATCAAATACCATAAATGTTTTATAATCCCAACACCGATTTTGGGGGAAAATTGTTGCCATTTATACATCCAAAGAGAGTATTGCAGTTGACTATAGGCCTATGTGTGTTGCAAGTTCCTCCCCACTGTTCAGCCCTTTGGGTACTTTGCAGTCCAAATCCATCTCGGCAAGCAGGAAGAGGGAGCCCCGGGACGCCGCACTGCAGGTAAGGTAATTTATTTACTTTTTACATTCTTTAAATTATTTTAAAATGAGGGCGGGCAGGAGGCAGGTGGCGGGCAGCTCTGCATTGCAGCAGCGTGTGCGTAGCGCTGCCTGCTACGCCTACTTCAGAAACGGCGAAGCAGGCAGCGCTACGTGCACTCCGTGGGCGAAGCGGAGCACAACGCCCAGCCTTAGTTATAGTTAGTTCAGCTAACTATAACTCGCGCCCCCGCAATGCACTGCTGATGATGGCACATATTACATCACTCATGGCATGGTCAGTGACATCACTGATGACATGACTGATGACATCTCAAATGACATCACTGATGTTTTTCTCCTTCAATGTATGCTGAACATTTTAGCATGCATTGAAGATTTAAAAATGAGGAGAAAAGAAAACAATTCTCCTTGTTCTGCTTTCGTACACCAATTAGATAATGGTGCAGCATTCACACACATATCGAGATTTATGATTTATGATTAATCTGGAGATATGTCTTATTCTATGAGTATTCAGTGCAATCATAAACAACAACACTTATAGAACAACCTTTCAACGCAAAGTGGTGCGTATGATGAGGTTGTATTTACATGGAGTTGAAAAAGTACACAGAGCGCCTTTTCCTCTTTTTGCAAATAAATGAGAGAGTGTCTTGCGCAATAACTATGTTACAAAAACTGACATATTTCTGTTTTAAAATTGCTTCTGAATAATTTAATAATTTAAGGTAAGCACAGAGTTTTGTCTGCAAAGATGCTCAAAGAAGAATGATTGAAATGATTGCGGTCCTTCGATAGGTACAATGGGAAATATTATGAACCACTCAAATCTGTTTTTTTGCAGGTCACATAATATCCGGTAACAGAGAGATTTCAAAACTACATCGGTATAAACAGAGTGTTTTTAAAAAGTTGTTCAATCTTTGTAGGTTCTTGCAGATCTGCCCATTCTGCATATTTATACTTACTTAAACTTACCTTCACAGTAATAGTAATTAAAAAATGGTATACATTTTTTTCAGATTTTTTTTGCAATAAAAATTGATGTAAACTGCTTATTTTAGAATTAGAATCTGTAAAGAAAAGAAAAAATAGGTATAACATGTAATAATACATTTTTTACAACACAGCATAATTTCAACAAAGTAATTTGTTTGCCTTTTTTGCTGTTCTCAGAATATTTAGAATTTCACTAGAAATAGTGATTTCAATCGTACTCATCACTTAACAGCGGGCAAAAAAAAAACGATCAAAAAGATTGTTTAAAAAAAAACAACATACTAATCTCAGTAAAATACCACAAAATACAAATCACACATATATGAAATGCTTAAGGCTAACAAAATTTTATAACATTAACTTATAAAAACTGTAAATGTTGTCGCTTAGAAATGTTCACCGAGTCAATGAGCACAAAAATATACCTTTCCTTCAGGCCAAATGGTAATTTTGCACTCCTTTTTATTTAAATTATCCAATGGTAGTCCTATTAAATGATAATAATAAGTTTCTCAGAGAGTGAATTATCTTCCTAAAACTTTGACTTTAAAAAAATTAGGTAGGAACTTGGTAATTCCCTAGGCAAACGTTGTTTGAAAACCAACTGGGAATCATTACAAAGTGTCCAGCCTTTGTCACATTTTAGATAGGCAGTGTAATGTCCAGATGTGGTGGAAGGACCATCATGGAAAAATTATTGCAATTGCTACAAAAGTCCTTTCTGATATTGATACTTGTGTTGCAACAAACTGCTTTATTAAAGTATCGAATTTTCTTCCATCAGCTGTACAACGTTGCATCATTACAATTATGTATTGCCCATATTTTGTTAAAAGTAATGTGGATAACATTTCTGATTTCATTCTGCAAACCAACAGAGCAGCGGGACTCACCAGGCGAGATCCACTAGACCACCAGGCTGTAACGGGACGCTGACGCTGTGTGTTCCCCTCGCCGCCACCCTCCATCGCTGGCCGCAGTGGGGGGGAACTACAGCTCCCGGCATCCTTTGCTGCCGCCAGGACCTCCTTCCGGCCAGTTCCGCACCCGGAGGCGCTACATAAGCAGAGGCTCCCTCGGTGGAGCGGGGGGATCATTCTGCAAATCAACAGAGCAGCGGGACTCACCAGGCGAGATCCACTAGACCACCAGGCTGTAACGGGACGCTGATGCTGTGTGTTCCCCTCGCCGCCACCCTCCATCGCTGGCTGCAGTGGGGGGGAACTACAGCTCCCGGCATCCTTTGCTGCCGCCAGGACCTCCTTCCGGCCAGTTCCGCGCCCGGAGGCGCTACATAAGCAGAGGCTCCCTCGGTGGAGCGGGGGGATCATTCTGCAAACCAACAGAGCAGCGGGACTCACCAGGCGAGATCCACTAGACCACCAGGCTGTAACGGGACGCTGACGCTGTGTGTTCCCCTCGCCGCCACCCTCCATCGCTGGCCGCAGTGGGGGGGAACTACAGCTCCCGGCATCCTTTGCTGCCGCCAGGACCTCCTTCCGGCCAGTTCCGCGCCCGGAGGCGCTACATAAGCAGAGGCTCACTCCGCGTCGCGGGACGCGCGCGGGCGTCGCCGGGCTGAGCCCGGGCAGAGGGTGGGCCGTCTGTGGCCGTCAGGGGCAGACAGAGGCAGGGCTGGGCCACCCCCCTTGCATCCTCAGGCTGTACAGGTAATAATTTTAAACATTGAGCTGCCCACATCGATCGATACATTGTTAGCCAACGCCCTTACTATGGTCACCAACGAGATTGCCGACACCGAACGCAGATTGTCCTTCGGATTTCCTACCACCACCTAGCCATGTTCCCAGTCTCCAAAGGCTTTACCTAATCTGGGTCTCCTTCTCTCCCCTACAGTAACGGTCATTAAACCATCAGCTCAAGTTGACATTGCAACCCCTATTATTGACATAACTAGTCTGGTGACTGTACCTGCAACTGACCGATTAGTGGAGCCCGAACCAGATAAAACACCACGCTCCAACAAAACAACAAGGGAGAAACGTAAGAGAGGCCCAGTGAAATGTATCATAAATAAAAGGAAACAATTAAGCCATTGCAGGAATCAACCTACCCCACAGAGTATGTGGAACAAAGACAAAGAGAAAGATTGTGAAATAGTGATGTCAGGTACCACTGAGGATTTACCACCTCTACTCTTACCATCGGATGAAGGAACCGGAAGACCCACTGCCTTTAACTGTAGATCAGAGTCTCCAGTCCTGGATAAAGGCACTTGTGGGGCCTCTATGTTACATGACGAGAGCATTGACAATTCTGTCAGTACTCAGACTGAGTTCATTGACCGAAATATCCAACCTAAAGTTAATGGCAATCTGATAGAAACTATTGTTGATACCATTTTTAAACAAGTTGAAATTCAAATAGCTAAACAATTTAATACTGTTTTTAAGAGACTGGACAAAATTGAAAACCTTGTTAAAAAAGAGGAAACCAAAAGGAAAGGCATTATTAGTTTGGATGCCGTTCGGGGCGAAAGAATCATGAATAAATTAGAATCATTATGTAATGGTCTGAGGGAGGGGGGTTTGGCCGCTGCTGCTGATCTTGGCCATAGTAACATCAAAGGTCCAACTGTTGCCAAAATTGTTTCATCCTGCAGTACTTCAGCCAATACCCCACCCGTATCGACCATGGGCCCAAATCACGACCCTTCTGGAGTAGCAGGAAGAGCAACAACTAGTACTGTGAGCTCGAATGCTAAGGCTACTATCACCCCATTAGCTACCCTATCAGATAGGATAGGCAACACCTCGGACAGTGCAAGCATAAGCAGAGGTGCGTTAGTAAGAAACAGAACCACTAATAATCTAGGGCCGCCACTCCACTTACCCCCAGAAGCCTGCCCATATGTTTTAGTGTTAGCAGGCGTACCAGCCCTTAAGGAAAGCCAAAGCGAGTCATGGTCACAATTACATAATAAATGTATCGATTGGCTGACTAAACACAAAGGGGCAAGAGTGAATATCTCAAATGAGATCATATCAACTCGTCGGGTAAGCTGGGTGGGCCCACAACATAAAAATATTAGTGGGGACTGCATAGTGATTAACTTTAGACATCCGAGCTCTGTAAGATTCTTTATAGATACACATAACACCCATGCCAGTCCATCTACTGCAATAACTCTCCACCCACTGGGCTACTTTTATAGGCCCCCTTATAGAATATTTCAAACGGCCCCTAATACCATTCCTTTATCCAACAGATTTTCCGCCCTATCTGATTTAGGAAGCCTAGATTGACCACTACTAACATTTCCTATTACACCGGACAAGGTCATTAGTACAACGCAAAATCACAATGGATGGTTTCAGTTCCTACAGGTAAAGGGATTGACAGCCAACCGTTATGTGCTGTTATGAGAATAGGGGATGTCTCCATAGGATAGGTGAGTATGCAAAGAGGATAGGTGCTCCTTTGTGTGGTACGTAGTGCCCTCACACACCCTTTCGAGTGTATAGCATCATCATCGGGCAATATTGCTCCTCGTGGGGGTGGCGCTGCAGTCCCTCACGGGCCCCGAGGGGCTCTCTAGCGGAGATCTTTTAGGAGTTGCCGCAGTTGTGACTGGGGGTGTGTGGGAAGGAAGTGCTCGTGAGTGCAGTTTAAAAGGGGTCAGGAGGCCCTGACAACTTTATTAGTAGGACCCCTGATCCTAAATAAAAATCCACGGGGATGGAGATGCACAATAGTGCCGTTAGGAGAGGGGATACAAGACCAAATAGATTCCCACTTCTCTCAACCCGTGTGGTGTGTAATAAAATGTGGATTTAAAAGGGGGTCGACATGTTTCGCGCTATAATTTGGTCCCTAAAGGATCCCAGAGCGCTTCATCAGGACCAGGTGGAGAATAGAGAAAAGGAATCAGGAAAAAGACACCCTGTATTCCTTAATATATCCTAATTAAGGTATGTTGATAATTATTATCTTAGGACCTGTTATTATACAGACTTCCTAAATCACAGCCTAAAGAGGAGACAAAAACGGGGAGGGGGGAAGAGAAAACAAAAAAGGAGCCCAGTGACATATCTATTACATATGGTACTGTAGAAAAAGCTCAAATCACATGTGCACAGTATGTGCCCAAGTGCTGGATGCAGGAGACTAGTCACGCGCGAGTGCGTTTTCTGTGCAACATGCATCACTAAAAAAGGTGCTGTGGGGTGCCTTGCACATTGACGACAGAGAGCGGTAGTATAATAATTGTTCAACTGTGACGAGATTTCGCAAAGTGAACTACGCCGCCTCGGGGTGACAGTGACTGACTGGTGTACAGATGGAGGGAAGTTTTTAACTGTAGATGGTAGCTAAAGGGGTGGTGGGTACCTACCACCTTGTGCAATTCCATGACATAGGAACACCATTACTGAGCACATTAATCGCTGAAGGAGACGCGATGGAGTGGCGCTAGTACATCTCCAAACCCCAACAACACTAGAGATGGGGCCGGCATGCCTCGAGTATGACAACAAGGGTGAGTCCAACTAGCGCGGGTGCATTACAAAAAATATATATTGACGTAGCGTCAGGTGAACAGTTTTACTGCAGTAACCAAAGTTAATTGGAACGGCATGCCTGGAGTCCGACAACTAGCGTGAGTGCATAAAAACTGACATAGCATCAGATAAACGGTTATATCCAGTAACCTGAGTGGAATGGAACATATATTAAAAACAAGCGTGTTGACACACGTAAACAGAAAGCATACCCTCCCTGGATCGGAGAAGGGCTCCGTCGGATGTACCACGGAGTGAGGCTATGAAAAACAAGTAAATAACCACATTACAAGAAGAGACACAGGTGTTGTCGTCAGGAACACAAACAACGCCTACTGGAGAAAGGAAGGTCTACTTACTAGAGATAACGCCTCACGTCTCGGGAAACCTACCCGTCCTGCGGTACTGCCGGTAGCATATTGAACCGGGAGGGAGGTCTCCATAAGTACCGCTCTCGGCTTGATTGTAGGCTGGGGCGGTGACGTCATCACGCTACGTGTGGGGAGTAAGTGAGCCTATTCAGGAGAGGGGCGGCCATCTTTGAATGGTCAACGGGAGTTACAAGCGTTGGGATAACACTGTGTATCCTTATTGTTGTCCTTTGCCAGATCGAATAAAACCTCAACCCTGGATAGGAACAAAAGTAAGTTTCTAACCTTGTAAAAAGAATCAGTCTCGGGAAACGTGAGGGGCGGGACCTAGAGGCAGTCAACACGGAGAGTTTATGTTAAATAACTGAGTACGCAGCATTCATACCACAGATAGAGTTTTTTCAGCACAGGAAGGCATGGTGTGATGTCCTAACCCATTCCTCATAAGTGCCAAGGTAGTGTGTAGGCGCCTGCGCTTAACTAAGTGTGGAGAGGTGAAGAAGAATGCATAATCATCCACATGTTGAGATCTGGTGGGGTTCCCACGGGGCGGATGTTTTTGTACAGTACCGCTAAAGGTATTGTGGAATGTAGTGCATGATTCCTTGTGAGACTTGAGACAGTTGGTGCTCTTTACTAATAGCTGTGGATGATAGTATGATTCATAGTCTCGGGTGGGTTATGCAATGAGATGTGTGTGCTTTGTAAGGTTCATACAATACATCAAACAGGGTGTCTGGGATTAATGAGATAGATCAACCCAGGGTATATCTTCGTTCAGTCCACATTTGTTACTCCTAAGTTTGAACACCCATCGTTGTTCCTGTTTGAATAGTGTGGTGGCTGTCCACTGGGAGTTGGATTCGATGATAGTCCAATGCAAACTTTCTGGAGGGTGGTTCTTTTCCAGAAAGTGGCTTTGCAATCTTGTAGCTGTACGTTTGCACTGGATAGTGCTCTTATGTTCACCGATTCGAACCTTCACTGGTCTGGCAGTCATGCCAATGTACTGTGAGCCGCAGGGACAGGTAATAAGGTATACGCAGTTCTTTGTGTTGCAGTTGGTGTGCCGTGTCTGTTTCCAGAGCCTGGGGAGTCCCAAGTCGAGTTCCTTAGTGGCGCTTGTCTGGGGGTATGCTGCACATGAGCCACATGGATAATGACCAACCACATTAGTACAACGCCTCTGGAAATGGCAAACCCTATATGTACCCATAAACCCTGTCCAGACAGACCAGTTCCACCCCATGTAGTATGCCCCGACCCTCCCATTGCCCTTCCTTCTTCCACCACTATTCCACCGACTGATACTTTAAGTGTCATTAGCTGGAATATTGCTGGGCTTCCAGGTAAGATGAAAATCAAAGAATGGGTTACCTGGATAAGTAATTTTGATGTGGTAATGTTGCAAGAAACATGGTGCACATGCGCTCAACTATTGGAGGGTTTCTTCTGTCATAATCTTATTGCTTCATCTTCTGCTTCGGGGCGACCAAGTGGTGGTCTATCTATCTGGGCAAAAATTTCTAAGGACGTGAAAATTGAACCTCTACATGTGGTCAGTAAACACCTGATAGCTGTGAAATATGTCGCAAGGTTAAAAATTTGTCTTATAAATTTTTATAATAATGATTTTATTAACCACCCAAATCCCACTTTTTTAGAATTGTTCAACTTTATTGATGAAGTTGCGAATGGAGAAAAGTTTGGCCAATTTGATGCCATTTGTGTTGGCGGAGATTTTAATGCCCATATTCACTCTACATCTCCGCCTTGTAGACGAGGTTCTGAATTATTGGACTTATTATATAGCAGGGACCTAGACGATGTAATGGGCTATGGTGGAACCTTTGAGGGATGGAGCCGGCCCCTACTTATATTGGCCGTGGTAGTTCAACCACGATTGATTATATGTTTACCTCCTCCCTCCTTAGTGAAGTGCTACTTAAGTCCGAGGTTGTTAGCAGTTCATATAGTGATCATCTGCCCATAGTAATCCAACTTAAATCTATTAAAAAACCCATAGGCCCACATGAGACAGGAGCCCAAAATATTACCATATCTACAGACAGGCTTAGGATTGTTTGGAGAGGGATCGACAACCAAGAGATCCTATCTAATGTGATTAGGAATAATCCTTTGCTGATTTCTAACTGCTTAACACCTGGTGGCCCCGATATAACTAAGTCTTTCTGTGATCTATGCACAATTATAAAAAGGGCAATCTCCAGACCATCAAAAGAACATAATGCAAATAATCAAAGATGGTTTGATACCAATTGTTCGAGGGCTAATAGAGAACTTAGAAAGGCCTTGGAAGCCAAACCCCGAGATGTGTCCCTTGTCAGTTCACTACGCTCCAAATATAAACATGCACTAAAAGTTAGAACTGAGGAGCTTTTAATAAGCCATTGGGACAATCTCACCAAATCTGCTGCCCTAAAAGATTCAACTGGGTTCTGGAGAGACGTAAAGAACTTGAGAGCCCTGGGAAGTAACATCACCCCGATAAATTGCAATATCACAGGAGACTCATGGGTCACCCATTTCTCAAAGCTTTATGCTGCAGTTGGAGATCCTACTGAGGATAATTTCCCCGACAGTACCATAGCCATAACATTAGAGGAGGTGGAGGAAGCCATTGCCAATAGTGCTGGCAATAAGGCACCCGGCCCGGATGGCTTGTCCATCGACCAGATAAAATCGAATACAAGCTTTTGGGCCCCCTTGCTCTGTAACCTTTTTAACAATTTGAGCAAGAAATCCATCCCCTCGACAT
The DNA here is from genome assembly GCF_964204655.1 of Triturus cristatus. NCBI lineage: Eukaryota > Metazoa > Chordata > Amphibia > Caudata > Salamandridae > Triturus > Triturus cristatus. The sequence continues at coordinate 444,477,463 of NC_140595.1, forward strand.
GGTCTTGTAGTACTATCGTACCCATTTTTAAAAAGGGAAATAGGTTGGACTCGGGGTGTTATCGACCAATATCTTTGATCGATAATACCCTGAAGGTCCTTGGTAGGGTTCTATTTGATAAAATTAGCACCTGGGCAGATGAAAACTCTATTATCCACCGTTGCCAGCTAGGCTTTAGGAGCAAGCTTGGCACGGTGGAACAATGTTTGAACCTTAACCTTATAATGGCCAAATACACGAGAGCCAAACAATCCCCTCTGTATTTTGGCTTTATGGACTTAAGCTCAGCATTTGATTTTGTCAACCGCTCTCGCTTATGGTCCATTCTTTTAAATTATGGTCTAGATGAACCCTTAGTCCATTTTTTGGCCAACCTCCATCGCAATTTGAAAGCCCGCGTTCGAATAAATAACGAAGGCGAGGTTTCAAATGAGATTTTAATAGGCAAGGGGGTGAGACAGGGCTGCGTCTTGGCCCCCTTGCTTTTTATACTATACATCAACGAATTAACTCATTCCTTATGTAACTTGACAAAGGACGTCCCTATTATTAATAAGAAACCTATCCCGGCGTTACTCTACGCGGATGATGCGGTACTCATGGGCCGCACCCCGAATGCCCTGCGTACTTTAATATCGGGATTTGTTGATTATATGTCTGACCTAGGTTTGTGCACTAATTTCAGCAAATCCTTTATAATGACTTGCGGCGCTAAAAATTATAAAATCTCAAAGATTACGATAGGTCAAAACACTTTAAAAAGCACTTGCACTTTCCCATATTTGGGTCTGGTATTTTCTAATAGCGGCTCGTGGCAACCTCATGTTGCAATGGGGAGAAATAAACTCTCCAAATCGATTAACTCTGTTACCTCTCTCCGTCAACCACGTCAGGCCGATGTGATTTCCAGCTTATTACAAATCTACCGGACCCAATGTCTTCCAACTGGAACATACGGTGCAGAAGTTTGGGGGTTCTCGAACTGCTCCGAACTACAGAGAGAAGAGAATAGATTTTGTCGGAAAATCTTGGGGGGAGTTATTAGTGCACCGACCTATGTATGTCATAATGAATTAAAACTGCACTATGTTGAGGATTTTATAAGAGCTAGACCAGCACTGTTTTGGTTAAGGGTCTGGAAAAACCCGGCAGCTTCCCTGTCCCGTGAGATTATTACAGATTGTTTGAAAAGTGAGAACGTCGGTTTAATCCCATGGATAAATGCGGTAGAAAGGAGCCTCGTGAGTGTCAACTATGGTCATCTCTTTTCACACCCCGACCAGATCAATGGCACCCACAAAAACCTGGTGAGAAGGGCACTCTATCAGCATTTTCATAAAGAGAGGGAAAGAGTAGACTCCGTGAAACAATCCACAATTAACTACTCACTAATCCAGGAACCACATACCGAATTTCCGATGTCACCTCAGTCCTATCTATGTAAAAAATTGGGCAGGTGGAATAGGACCTTACTATTTAGATTCAGGGACAGGAGTATTGTAAATCTCATCTGCTTTCCACTGGGTTACATTAAAAATCTGGAAAAATTAAACTGCCCTTGTGACCATGGTGGAACCCAGAGTATGCAACATTTTATTTTTGGCTGTGGTTTCTATATGAAATTTACAAGGCATTACCTAATTCCCTATTGTAGGAAATATGACTTAACTGACCACAACTATGCTTATAGACATTTTTTAATGTTGGGATCAGATGAATTAATTTTTAGAGTCAGTAATTTTCTTAACGCCATCGTACGCTCACGCAGGTCTCTGAAAATCGATTAACTCTGTCGAGACATGCATTCTGCACTTTAAAGCATGATTTGCACAACCTAATGTATTGCATGTGTCTTGTTTTCATAATGTTTATAGCTATCCTTTATGCATACCGCTATATACTGTATGTATGATGGTTTTATGCACAGTATAGCAAGAAGGTCATCTGAGTTTTCATTGTTGCTTTTATAAATTATATTTTATATGTAACAAGCTGTGGCCCAAAATTGTAGTATCATATGTGTATCTTAAAAATTCTGTTTTGTGCTTTTATGGATGGTTTTTGAAATCCGAATAAAGTCTATTTGAATTGAATTGAATTGAATTTACATTACCTACACTCCGTGTTTTGATTTGCACCTTTAACTAATTTATTAAAAGACACTGATTTACAGTCTGGTAATGTTAAATACAGAAATCTTTCAGTATCTACATTAGTGGAACATGTATACATGCAATTTTCACAATGATGTTCCCATTTGTAAGTAAGGCCAATAATATTTTCTATTTCTACACCTTCATTTTCAAAAATGGTAAGCATATACATTAAAAATTCCTAAGCATCTTGTTGGATATTTTGTGTAAATTGTGTAGAACCAGAACACACATCCAAAAGATTACAAACATCTGAAACAGATTGTATTTTACTTGTATCTGTTGTCAATGTTTCAAAAACAGAATACAACTAAGAACGAAATCTTTTTTGCCGATTCTGCATAATTTGTTCTTGCAAACTTTCAAGATAAAAAACAAGATTTACCACTACATTAGCATAGCAGTTGACACCTGAACTATTTTCAAACTGATAACCAACAACCTCTTCAACAGTGTCCAATTTCTTTTTACTTGCAATCACAACATTACCTTGTTCTATTCCCTTCTCAACACCTTCAGAACAGATATTCTCAATCCTTCTTTTTCGACCAATCACACGCTTTTCAAATACAGGATATTGACCTAAATTTGGAGCATACACCCTTCTTAACCTATTATACTCTTTTACACAGTTTGCATCTGCAGTAACCTTTGTCTCATCAAAATCAATCAAAAACAAACCAGATAATGTTCTGACTCGCGACAAAGCAACATATGCCATACCCTCTTTAAATACTGTAGATCCAATGTTCACCAATGCACTGTCACGGCATCAGGGATCAGAGAACCTAGCTAGATGGGAAGGGAGGGGTCTACTTAGTGAGTAAGACGCACCTCAAATAGAGAAAAGAAAATACTTTTCTTGAGTACCCTCACTCACCAAAGGTTTCCCCTAGGTGACATGCTTCATCATTGGGGTCATCCCAAGCATCTACTGCTTGGGGCGTGCTGCGACTTGCGACAGTTACGTAGGAGCACTATTTAGTGAAGACTATGTGTAGTGCAGTGAGAGGGGAGTGGTGTGGGTTTAAATCAAAAATTACCTAGCTAGTGAGCGTAAATGAGTTTATTCGTGCTCCTAGTTGGTAAAGGATAAAAAGGGGGGTTAATAAAAGGGAGGAATTAGGTAATAATGTGCTAATAGTCCCTAATATTGAAAACCAACATGTTTTGAGGTTATCCCCTAAACCTCTTCTTCAGGACTGCATGGGGACCAGCCCCATGTGTACCACTCCGTGCAAAGACCTATAGTAAGGTGATAAAGTAAAAAGTAAAAATAAACGTGCACATTAGTGTCAGTGTAAATCAATTACATACGGTTAGATTGAACGCGTAGTATCTGGAGAAATACAAAAAACATACATGTTAATACGCTGCCTGACCAACGATGTCGTGGGCAGGTGATTCATCTAAGATCAATTTCAACCGTAGGTGATGGTGCTCATGCCTGTAACTTAGAATAGGTGTAGACATCCAATGTAGTCTGGTAAAACACATATGAAAAGACATTACACTTGTGATGGGACATCCGACATAACAGACACAACATAAAACATATATAGTGGCGTTTGGACCTACTTAGTAGGTAATCAAAATTTGCCTCATGGTCTGCCGGGGTGGAGGAGCCTAAACAACCCTAGGAGAGAGTGGGGGTTATAAAGCTTAGAGTTGGTATGGCATTACAGCCCTGCAAAATGGACAAAAGTTCAAGTTAGTGAAAAAAAAAGAAAAAGGGGCTCAAGGTTGCAAGTTAGCCCCAGGCGCAGGAGAGAGAAAACTTACTTGACTCGGCTTGCCTCCATCAAATTGACCTATTGGATCCCATCGGCGGACCGCATCTTTGCGTGTCCTGGGTTCCAGTGGTTTAAATAGTCGCTGAGATTGTTAGAAAATGCTTATTCACCGGCTCTTGGATGAGAAGAGCTGGGCCGTGTGTAGCGCTTCGTTTGTAGCGGCCATCTTGAGTATTGTAGGCAATGCGTTTTAGGTCTATGAAAGTTGGATAAGGATTGTAAAATAATTGTGAAGGGTGCGGAGCACACTAGCATTGAAGGGGAAGAGTTAGAGAATTATTAGGAAAAAATTATTGAAAGCGGACAATGGCGAGTCTCGAACCTGGGAGGTAAAGAGGGACTTGTCTTAGTAGTAGGAGGAAACACAATAATGTGTCGGCCATTTTAGCCTAGTCGGCTAAGGAAGGAAAAGATAGGGAAAGACATAGTCCCAGGCACAATTGAGAAGGGTGGGCACTGGCTCATAGCTAAAAATGTGAAAAAATGACTAATGAGGAAAAATTTACGGTAACAAAACAAAAAGAAAAATTTAAATTTAAAATTAATGGAAAGGAATATTAATAGAATTAAGGACAAAATTAGAATGATGCAAGACATTGGCAACAAAGGTGTAAAAATGATGCACATGGTTTTCTTAAAGTAAAGATTATCAAGCAAAACAAAAATTAAGAAAAACAGGTAATAAAAATTAGGAAAAAGGACTAGGGGTTAGGCAAAAATCAGAATATACAACAAATTAAAAAAGGAAAAATGAAAAAAGCAAAATATGTCCGTGAGGTATGCCTGTTTATCTGACAAATTGGCCCTACGGGATATTGTCATTTAATCCTTTGGTATCGGTGTGCAATTTGAAGACCCAGTGTTGTTTTTTTTCTAGCAGTCTATGCTCAAGGTTGTCACAAGGCTTGATATGCTCCAGGACCACCCACCTCATGTCGTTAGGTGTGTGTTGCATGTCGTTAAAATGTGCTGTCATTCTGGTACTTGCTCTGTGGCATCGGAAGTTGCTGCAGTGTTCACAAATCCTTGTGCTCACCTTCCTAGTTGTCATGCCCACATAGTGGAGATTGCAGGAGCATGTGATCAGGTAGACTACACCCACTGTGTTGCATGTCGTGAAATTTCTGAGTTCCCATGTCGTGCCTGTGTTGAATTGGACCGTTTTTGTGGTCGAGGTCAGGTGGCACACACTGCAGTTATGACAGGGGTGATGGCCTATAGGTAAGGTGCTTATGGTCTTTTGCATGTTCCTCTGGTTCGCTTTTGGGCGTGTGTGTACCAAGAGGTCGCGTAGATTCTTTCCCCTCCTATGTGAAAACATGGGTGTTGGGATATCAAGGTTGCTGCTGTTAAGGATCCTCCAGTGTTTTTTTACCATCTTGGTGATTTTGTCCGACGCTGTGCTAAAAGTGGTGATGCAGATAGGTCTCCTGTCTTTTTCGGTCTCCTGTTTAACGTAAGTTTCTAGGAGGGCATCTCTGTTGTTATTTTTTGCTCTCTTCTTTGCTTTATTGATGACATGAGAGGGATACTTTCTGTCTCTCAGTTTATTTGTCAGGTCTCTGGCCTGTTCCTCATAGTCGCACGTTTCCGTGCAATTTCTCCTTAATCTGAGGAATTGGCCAAATGGTAGGTTATCATTGAGGTGTCTTGGATGGAAACTGTCGTAGAGCAAGAGACAGTTCTTCGTAGTGGGTTTAAAATGAGTAGTGGTTTTTAGATGTCCTACTGCGACGTAGATGTTGAGGTCTAGAAAGGTAAGCTCAGATCTGCTCATTGTGTGTGTAAATTTGAGGAAAGGGTCTTGTAAATTCAACCATTCTAAAAACAGATTAGCCTCTCTTTCATCGCCATTCTATATTACTAGGATATCATATATGTATCTCTTCTATTCGGTGATCAGGGGCCGAAAGGTGTTGTTGTACGAAAGGATCTTATGTTCTTCCATGTGGTAGACATACAAACCCGCTACACTAGGAGCGAAGGTGCTGCCCATACTGGTTCCGTGTTGTTGTTGGAAGATTGTATCTTCGAAACGGAAGAAATTTTCAGTGAGGGTCCATTTGCAACATTCCAAAACCATATGTCGCGGTATATGGTAAGGCCAGGACACTCCATAGAGAATGTCTTCTAGGATGTCCAGGGTTGCCTTATGGGGTAGGCTTGTGTAGAGGCTTTCCACATCAAGACCTATGAGAATGTTGTTACTGGGGTCGAAGGGGAAGTCCTTGAGGAGGGAGAGGACTGCTTTTGTGTCTTTGAGGTAAGTATTGGTATTCTGAATGAGCGGCCGTAGGAAAGCAACCGCAAATTTTGATAGTGGTTCAAGGATGGAACCGATATCTGAGACTATAGGACGTCCCGGGGGTTCTCCAACCGTTTACGGATCTTTGGTAGTGTGTAGAAGTATGGCATTGTGGGGTGATTGTTGATCAAGAAATCACCCTCTTATTTAGTTACCCAATCGTGGGCCAGGGCTTCTTCCCATATGCTGTTTATTCCAATTCGTATATGTTCGGTAGGGTCTTCTGCGATGCGTTTGTAGCTCCTCTTGTCAGATAGGAGTCTGAGGCATTCTGAACGGTATGCCTCTGTGCTTTGTAAAACGATGCCACCCTCTTTGACGGCTGGCTTGATGGTGATATCTCTATTGTCCGCCAGACATTTAAGGGCCTCTTGCTCCGTTTTGGTCGTGTTATGGAAGACTTTGAGTGTTCTTGGATCCAAGTCTCCTGCTTCTCTTAGAACTGCTTTCTCAAAAGCCAGTAGTTCTACTGGTAGGGCGGTGGATGGTGGTGTGAATGTTGACTTTGGGCGTAGGTTGGTGTCACCTCTTGGATCGTCCGTTAGTGGTTTATTATCAAAATAAACTCTCAATTTGAGTTTCCTTATGAACTCGCTCAGTTCACAACTGAGTAAGAACTTGTCCAGGGATGGGGTGGGTACGAAACCCAAACCCTTCTCTAGGACCTCGAGTTGGTTCTTAGGTATGGCGATCTCTGATAGGATAACCACTAGACTTGATTGTTGCTGGTGCTCGGTAGGTTCGGAGGGCCCATGCTCCTCGTGTGACTCCGTGTGGGCTCCAGAGGTTGTGCCCAATGGACTTGTTGTCCCCTTCTTGTTTTTCCTCGCTGTGGTCCCTGGCCTCATCCTAAAAAAGGACCCTGTGGTCCTGTGTATTCAGTTTGGGTACTGGGTTCCCAGTATGGGTATGGTTGTGGTTGATATTGTTGTGGGCCATAGTAATAGGGTGCTGCTTGGAAAGGTGGCGGCTGGAAAGGAGGCCATCCATAATTGCCTGGGTTGCCCCTGTATCGCATCCTACATCCTCTGTTGCATTGTCCCCTCATGTAGTTCCTCCGTCCTGGGCTTTGGTCTGAGCTGTTGGAGCTAGTATCTGATCCATCAGTGTCAGTATTGTATCCCGGATTTCTCCCGGTAAGATGGTAGTCATCCCTAGTGTAGGGGTAGGTTGTTTCGTGGTTGAAATTTTTAGCATCCTTTTTGAATAATGTGGCGGCCATTTTAGCCTAGTCGGCTAAGGAAGGGAAAGATAGGGAAAGACATAGTCCCAGGCACAATTGAGAAGGGTGAGCACTGGCTCATAGCTAAAAATGGGAAACAAATAACTAATGAGGAAAAATTTAAGGTAACAAAATAAAAATACAAATTTAAATAAAAAATTAATGGAAAGGAATATTAATAGAATTAATGGCCGCCACATTATTGTGTTTCCTCCTACTACTAAGACAACTCCCTCTCCACCTCCCAGGTTCGAGACTCGCCATTGTCCGCTTTCAATAATTTTTTCCTACTAATTCTCTAACTCTTCCCCTTCAATGCTTGTGTGCTCCGCACCCTTCACAATTATTTTACAATCCTTATCCAACTTTCATAGACCTAAAACGCATTGCCTACTACACTCAAGATGGCCGCTACAAACAAAGCGCTACACACGGCCCAGCTCTTCTCTTCCAAGAGCCGGTGACTAAGCATTTTCTAACAATCTCAGAGAGTATTTAAACCACTGGAACCCAGGACACGCTAAGATGCGGTCCGCCGATGGGATCCAATAGGTCAATTTGACGGAGGCAAGCCGAGTCAAGTACGTTTTCTCTCTCCCGCGCCTGGGTCTAACTTGCAACCTTGAGCCCCTTTTTCCTTTTTTTTCACTAACTTGAACTTTTGTCCATTCTGCAGGGCTGTAACGCCATACCAACTTTAAGCTTTATAACCCCCACTCTCTCCTAGGGTTATTTAGGCTCCTCCACCCCGGCAGACCATGAGGCAAATTTTGATTAACTACTAAGTAGGTCCAAACGCCACTATATATGTTTTTTGTTGTGTCTGTTATATCTGATGTCCCATCACGAGTGTAATGTCTTTTCATATGTGTTTTACCAGACTACATTGGATGTCTACACCTATTCTAAGTTACAGGCATGAGCACCATCACCTATGGTTGAAATTGATCTTAAATGAATCACCTGCCCACGACATCGTTGGTCAGGCAGCGTATTAACATGTATGTTTTTTGTGTTTCTCCAGATACTACGTGTTCAATCTAACCGTATGTAATTGATTTACTCAGAAACTAATGTGCGCGTTTATTTTTCCTTTTTCCTTTATCACCTTATTATAGGTCTTTGCACAGAGTGGTACTCATGGGGCTTGTCCCCATGCTGTCCTGAAGAAGAGGTTTAGGGGATAACCTCGAAACATGTTGGCTTTCAATATTAGGGACTATTAGCACATTATTACCTAACTCCTCCCTTTTATTAACCCCCCTTTTTATCCTTTACCAACTAGGAGCACGAATAAACTCATTTACGCTCACTAGCTAGGTAATTTTTATTTAAACCCAAACCACTCCCCTCTCACTGCACTACACATAGTCTTCACTAAATAGTGCTCCTACGTAACTGTCGCAAGTCGCAGCACGCCCCAAGCAGTAGATGCTTGGGATGGCCCCAATGATGAAGCATGTCACCTAGGGGAAACCTTTGGTGAGTGAGAGGGACTCAAGAAAAGTATTTTCTTTTCTCTACTTGAGGTGCGTCTTACTCACTAAGTAGACCCCTCCCTTCCCATCTAGCTAGGTTCTCTGATCTCTGATGTCGGATCTTTTTTTGCGTTATTAGTACCTAGGAGGACAAACCTAGCCATATCCTCCTCTCCCCTCTCCTTATTTCGACACCAATTCACTGTCTACACTTAATCCTTGAGCTTTATGAATAGTCACTGCAAGTGCCAGAGAAAATGGAAATTGTTTCCTACGGACATATAAATCTTTAACAAGCAAAAAAAGAACTGAACAACGACCAATTTCTTTAACATCTTCAATCTGATCAAATTAAATTTTAAAAAATTCAATTCCTCCTTTTTTCTGATAATTAAAAAAATCTACCACTTTACCCATTGCGCCATTAACTAACCCTTTTTCTACATCCAAATTACGCCTTAAAATTACCCGACAGTTTACACACGCATACAGTGTCTTTTCTAAGCCAGCTGTTTTAGATATTTTTTTTTCTACAGAATCCAGTTTTGTTTTCAACTTTCCCGTCAAAATAATAGTGATTCCTTCATGCTCTATTTTATCGATGGCTTCCATTTTTATAATTTCTTCATTTTCCAGTTTCAATAGTTCTTCGTTGAATATGGAACACTAGCGCAGTGTTGGCATTAAACAGATCACTGATTTATTTTCAGCAATTTTCATGTACACTTTTGCAGGAACTACATTTTCATTTGGAAAGACATTGCAAAGTAATCGACTTTCCAAAGCTTGTTTGCCATGTTTGTAAGATTACTTCCATATTCAGCATCATTTGCCTGTCGCATATTTGTTGTCAGTTCTTTGTATTCAAAATTAGTCCAAATGTTCACATTACCAACACTACCAAGAGACTTTCTGGTATCTTCATGTGCAAGTGTTTTAAATACCGGTTGTCCTTTTACCGGAGTCAGTTACAATAGATCTCCAAAAACTATGACATGTTTTCCTCCAAATAACACGTCATACTCTGTTTTAAGAATTTGCTGCATTCTTAAATGAACAAAGGCAAGCATCAAGTTTGAGACCATGCTCACCTCATCAATAATGAGAAATTTCATTTTCTTCAAGACTCTTGAAACTTCACAAGCTTCTCCAGATAGCTTGTGGTATTCCAATTTGTTCTCATGCTCTACTGGTAGCATTAGTAAATGAATGATGTAAAGTAATTCCTTTAATGTTATGTGCTGCCAACCCAGTTGGAGCAGTGACAACACAAGACAAATGCGCCTACGCTGTTTTTTGCAGATAACTTGTAATTACTTTAATTAAGAAACTTTTTCCTGTTCCAGCTTGAAATTCGGATAGGTTGAAAGGATGTACATGAGCACCCTTTCTTTTCATGAAGTAATCCATGGTCAATGTGCTCTTTCACTTGTGATATATTTGTTTCTGTTCAACATTTAGTTGTTCTTCCAAGTTTCCTAACTGTATTACATCTTCTTGAGCTTGATACATTGCTGTTTCCACCTCATTCATGGCAGTTGCTGCTTAATTTTCAACAATTGGTTGTTCAAGTGGATCTTGACTCAGTGCAGCAGAACTTTGACTGTCTTGAGAACTGTCTCTAGCAATCTCAGCTGCAATTGTAGCTTCTTGATCAATTTCATCATTCAACATTTTCACATAATTTGCAAAAGCACTGCGTTGTATACTATCTTTACAAGCATTAAATGAATCTTCATAGCTCTGAAAATCTCCAAGTAATTCCAGTTCTGAATGCCATGGTTTGAACATTTGCAAAAGGGCTAAATAGTAAAATTCCCTTTTATCAGCAGTGTCACAACTCAGTTTCCTGTGATTAATTAAATTTCCTTTCCTTTGTTTCACCAGACATCCTTCGGAACCAATCACTGCATATTTTCCATCATTGATGTTCTATGTAGTACTCCGTTTAAAAGTGTAGTTTTGCAGCACTTCATAGAGACACATGTTCTCAAGCTGATGACATCTGTTTGCGTAATATGTGTCCAACATATTTGTACTTTCTGGTTCTTTTTGTGCTAAATATCCAATTTCTTGAACAGATTTCAGTACCCGATTTCGCATTCCTGCAAGACCTAGACTCACCCAAATGATTCTTCTACTTTTGAAATATAGACTTGCAGATGATAACCGATCTGAACATTCATATGCTCCAATTTCACGATGCGATAACATCTTCAAACTGAAACTGTATAATTTTTTACTTAGAGTCTTCTCGTGAGAAATCTCTTCCCCCATTTCTTTCAATTCCATCTTTTCTGATTTAGTAATGTAGGACGTTACATATCGTGCAACAGCAATGGAATTGTCCGCAACATACTGAATATCCATGTTAGCATTCCACTTGGATAAAATAACTGGATTTTAGTCATTTATGTATTTTGATTCTTCACTTCTTTTTTAAGTTGTAGGTATTTTACGGAGACTTTCTTGTGATGGTATGTCGCACAGCTGACATAAAACTGTTCACTCTTCCTTTGGATAATACAGGACGTGGAAATCCAAAAACGACATTTGGTATAGAACTTATCCTTTGACTTGTACTTTCGTCGACAGTATCTTCCACATCGATGGCTTCGGAATCGTAAGTCTTGTTGTTTTAAGTTTTTATGTTCTTTGCTATTGGGTACAGCACATGTGGCATAGTCTTGAATGACAGACAAAACAGTTTCATCTGAATCTGTTCCAAATATTGGGGCATCCTTGATCCATAACAACATATGTAAATGAGGAGCACCTCTTGCTTGATACTCCTTTCTCCAAAAGAAATCCACAACTTCTCCAAGAGGAGGATTCTTTTTATTGCAGATGAAAGACATCATTGCTTCAAATCTATGATTGAAATATCTGCATACATTAACAGGATCCAAAGAGCACAATTCTCCAGTTGTCTTGTATTCAATATTTTTTATATTGGAATTTGCCTCTCGAAGAAATTCAATTAAATCATCCCAAGCAAACTCAGCACAGCTTAGTGTAACAAACTCTATAGGAGTTCCCAAGTTCCGTAGCATACATTTCAGTTCTCCATGACGACGGTACCAATATTCATTAGTCCCACGCTGACATGCCATCAGATTAATCAACTGAGATTCTAAATGATCATCTCTCTGATGCACTTTATCCATAAAATCCTTTGCAGTTACATTTTGCAGATGCATTCCAGTTTTTAAAATGTGATTTACTGCATATGAAAGTCCAGACAAGTCACTTTCAAACAGAAGATGAAACATATAAGGGATACATTGTCGAAATCTTGGATCTTCTGCATATAATCTTGTTGTCCGATATTCAGATGCAGGAATCTGCACAGGACGTTCATCATATCGTCCACCTTTTCCTGTTGGACATAACTGCGGCAACAACGAGCTTCCAAACTCTCTTCCCTTACACTCATGGGACTTCCTGTTGCTTTTTTCATTTGCAACAACTCAATCATATTCCCCATCACCTCTTTGAAATGAAGTGGATGTACACTGTAATGTTCATAGATTTCTTCACATCTGGACATGTCCACTTTTTCAATTTGTCCACTTAATGTTTCAGTATCTTCTGCTAAATCTATTTCTTCTTCTCCTACAAACACATTTCTATAGTACTCATTATTTTTTAACAGATACAATGATGCCCTTTGCACTTTTCTAACATCCACTAACTATTGCCAGATTTTCTTATTCTTAGTAGGAACACCATTAACTAGAATGACTAGTGGCTCATTTTCTGCATGGTCTACACCCATAGTTTCAATAATTTTCCTTAAATCTAACGGTAAATACATAACTCTTACTTTCAATCATCTTTGCAACTCTGATGGAGGTAATTTACCTGTTTTAGGCTCCATACGAACAATAGCCTGAAACGGGTGAACACATTGAATGAGAATAGACTCATACGTATTTAAATCTATCAGCTCTGGAGGAATAGCAACCAACTCTAGATTATTATGAACAGCTCTAGCAGGCATTTTATTCTCTAATTTGTTATTACAATATTTGCAAATACACTGCTCAGATCCCAAATCAAAACAATCCTCTACCAACAAATAAGTTGCAAATTCCATACACTTATCATTATTTTCTATTTCACTTTTTAAATACAGATTGACACCCCTAGTCTGATTTTTATAGAATATTCGCCAACAACAAATACAAGAAACAGTTGGTCTTTCACCTGAAATTACCTTAAACTTTGTGCTTTCATCCTCAAAATTTTTTGTAAACATGGGTTCTACATTGTCGTCATCATTTTGTTCTACTAATGTGTCAGTTTCTGCACTCTCTTGCTGAGGACCAAAGTAACAAAACTCAATACTATCACAAACCTTCTTCACATCTGATACTGAGCCACGCAAAAGAGCACTGTTCAACTCATTTAACTTTAGTGCTCGACTTTTCGCATAATACAATCTTCTAACTAACTTCCGCATTTGAGTATGATGTACTGCCAACATCTTGAAATGGTGAAAAACACTTTCACAAACTTTCCTAGAAAGACAAGCCAGAGAATGACCTTGCAAACCAGTATTTTTTCTCACTCTGCAAGGGTCTAGTCCTTGCAACACCTTAATCTTTTGTTTAACACTTTTTTTACTATATGCTCATAAAAAACTACATAATTCAGTAGATTCCTGTCGTACACTACAAACCAACACACTAAACACATTACTACCTAAATTACTCCATAATAACATGTATAACACCCTTAATATCACTATAAAATAGTGTATAACTCTTTCAGTGGAATTTGTGACTACATGCATCACTCTATCAGTAAGTCTCTAATTCACTGTATTAGTATTTGAGTTGATCTGTGAGAGAGTGCATCACTCTATCAATGGTTCCATAAAAAAGTGTGTGACTGTCTCAGTGCATCTATGAGTTGGTGCATCAGTATCACAATGTGTCTGTGATTGGTTGCATGAGTCCATCAGTCGATGTGTAAGTAAATGCATGAGTGCCTTTGTGCATTTATAATTAAGTATATGACTGTCTGATTGGATTTGTGAGTGGATACATGAGTGTCTATGTGGGTCTATGACTGGGTGCATGAGTATCTGAGTGGTTCTTTCAGTGGGTGTGTGGGTCTGTGAGTGGGAGTGTGAGCGGGTACAGGAGTCCCTGATTATATGAGTGACTGGGTGCATAAGTCTCTGAATGGGTCTGTGAGTGCTTATGTGAGTGACTGTATGGGTGTGTGAGTGTCTGACTGGGTCTGTGAGTGGGTGTATGAGTGTCTGAATAGATCAGTGAATAGATGAGTGTCTCAATGGGTCTGTGAGCCAGAGCAATATCTGAGTCTGTGAGTGAACGGGTGCATGCATGAGTGTCTGAGTGTGTCTGTGACTGGAAGGGCAAGTGTCTGGGTGGGTCCATGAGTAGATGCATAGGTCTTAGAGTCAGTGAGTGTGTGGGCATGTGCATATCTTAGTGAGTCTGTGAGTGGGTGTGTGAGTCTCTGAAAGTGGAAGTGAATGACTGAGTGCATAAGTCTCTGAGAGGGTTTGTGACTGTGTGTGAGTTACTGTATGGGTGTGTGAGCTGGTGTATGAGTGTCTGAATAGATCTTTGTGTGGGTGTATGAGTGCCTCACTGGCACATTTCTCAGTGGGTGTGTGAATGTCTCAGTTGGTTGGTGAGTACATACGTGAGTCAGTGAGTAGGTCTGTAAGTATGTGCTTGAGTCTCTGAGTGGTTCTTTACATGGGTGCATGACTGTCTGACTGAGGGGCTTATTTACAAGCCCCTTGCGCCACTTTTAAGTCACTTTTCCCATGTTAAAAGTGGCGCAAGGGGCTCGTAAATCTGCCCCTGAGTTTGTAAGTGGGTGCATGAGTATCTGAGTAGATCTGGGAGTGGGCGCATGAGTGTCCAGGTGGGTCTGTGAGTGGGTGTAAGAGTCTCTAAGTGGGTATGAGACTGTCCACATGAGTTTATGAGTGGGTCTCTAAATAGTTGCATGAGCATATGAATGAGTCCATACCTGTGTGTGTCACTCTCTAAGTGAGTCTGTAAGTGGGTGCATGAGTACCTAAATAGGTATGTGAGTAGGTGCATGAGTATCTGAGTGGGTATGTGACTGGATGTATAAGTGTGTGAGTGGGTATGTGAATGGGTGTATAAGTGTCTGAGTAAGTTTGTGAGTGCTTACTTGAGTCTATGACAGTGACCGGTGAGTATGTGCAGATATATATATATATATATTATTTTTTTTCCATCAATATTCACGAAGACGTCATGATATTTGTGATGTCCCTTCTATTTTTGTTCCTCATTTTTGTTACTGGCAGTCAGACTTCACTTTGGATTTTCTTCTGGAAAGATATTTCTCAGCCCTTTTCTATTCCTTGATGTCACTGAGTGTTTGGTGCCTTGCTTATCTTTGTCTGAATAAAACTTCATCTTCAGTCAAGAGCCACAAGATTACCAAAGAGGGTTACTGCCTTATGTAGCTTATTCCTCCTAAATGGGACACTATTAATGGGACACATGTCACTTTAATGTATACAATTAAGTGTTGACGGGCAGCATGGCTACTGCAAACAGTTGCCTTTTTCCCAGGGAATCAAGAAGGAAACTTGACAGACATCAGCAGTGTCCAGTCCTTAATAGATTGGGATGCCATTGACTATTCTGCTTTTTTCACACTAGTGATCCTTCTCAGAACTTAGCATAAGAGCAATAACAAGTATGCCTTGAAAATGTGGTTTTGGGACAGACCTTGGTATTAAAGTCTACAATTATCCCAATACTCAATTTCAGTTCCCCATGTTGAACCAATTGAGGATCGTGCCATTGTGGCCAAACCGAAATTTCAGTGTATTGAGTAAGGTTGAATGGTTAACTGTGTCAAATGCCGCAGAGAGGTCAAGGAGAATGAGTAGGCAGGTTTCGCCATTGTCTAGGGCATGGTGGATGTCATCAACTATATTTAGCAATGCAGTTTCAGTGCTGTAGCCTTTATGGATGCCGGATTGTAGAGTGTCGAGTAGGTTGTAGGAGGGGTTGAGGAAAGTGGGGGTGGGGAAGACACAGGGGGTGTGAACAGAGGGGAGGGTGTTAAAATAGTATCAGGGGTACATAGGGGTTTTGGAGGGATCTGAGTTAGAGTGAAGGATTGGTCGTTTGGCCAATTTTTTCAGAGAAAAATGTAGCAATTTCTTCGCATTTGCTCGTGGTGGCTGTCATGTTGGGGGGGCGGGGAAGGTTTGATTTCTAATAATGTTGAACAGTTCTCTGGGTCTATTTTTGTCACGGGTGAGCTGTGAACGGATGAAGGAAGCCTTTTCAGGGAAAATGTGCTTCTTGTACGTGGATCTAGTGGTTTGAAGGAGGACAAGATTAGAGGGGAAATTATGTTGTCTCAAGGTTCTTTCTGCCAGTCTAAGTACTTGTCTTTCTTTGTTGAGGTCTGAGTTAAACCAAGATTTGGAAGGGATATTTTTAAGAGTTTTTAGTTTGGGTGGTGCAAGTTGATCTAGTACCTCGGAGACAGTTTTATTATAATGCTCAGTGAGTTCATTTGCTTTGAGAGAGGGAGTTGTGCAACTGAGTTATGCATGGAGTTTGGCCTCCAGTACACCAGGGGGGATACAATTAAGGTTTCTGGATAATATTGTGGCTTTGTTGCTTTTACTAGGGGCACGCTGGGCTAAGGGTGAGGTCATGAACAATATGAGGTGGTGATCAGACCAGTCGATAAGGATGATGTTGGATACGGATGCCAGATTATTGTTAGCAATGATGGTGTCAAGAGTAGCCCCTTTAGAATGGGTTGGGGAAAGGTAGAGGTGTTTGGGGTCACTTATCTCAAGGAGGTCATTGAGAAGTTTGATAGTAGGGTCTTCTGGCATGCTCCAGTGAAGGTTAAAGTCTCCTAGGTAGAGATTTTTAGATCTCGAAAGTGACGATTGCGAAAGAAGGTCAGATAGTTCCTTAGCGAAGGGAAGAGGTTCGTCTTGAGGGTGATAGATGTTATGTAATCGTATTGGGGGGGGCGCCTTGAATTTTAAATTCCACTCCAAGGTATTCAAATGTTTCAAAGTCTGTGTTTTTGGCTAGGGAGAGCTGGAGTTCATTTAAAAAAAATATTTGCTAGACCACCTCCTATTTTCTTTGGTCTGTTGTTTCTGAGGATAGAGTAACCGGGGGGAGAGTAAGTCGAGGATGGGTGTTGAATGATCATTGAGCCAAGTTTCCATGAGGAAGACGACGTCTATATCTTCACTAAGGATGGTTTCGGAAATTTCAGTTGCATGTCGAACCGCCGAGCGGCAGTTCACAAGCATGCATTTCAGGGGCTTAGGGTTGTTTTTGGGGAGGGGGCACGAGTGGATGGCGATAAGTTGAGGGGGGTCTGAGCAAGCAAGTAGAGGGGAGAATTCTGCTGGTCCCAAGAATAACAGGGATGTTAGAATGAGGAAAGGCAGCATCCTTGCATTGGGCCTTAGGTGGGTAGGAATTGCAGATGTCGGAGAGGTTAGAGGTGGAGTATTCATTCAAGGTGCGAAGAAGTCTATGTGAGCAGTTGTGAGGTGGTGTGGTTTTCCAGAGTTTGGGATTAATGAGTTTTGGGGGACCAGTTGGCGGCGAGGTGGGCGAAGATGGGTGGGTTATCGGTTTGGAGGATTTTAAGTTAATGAAATCCTCTCTAAGTCGGACTAGTTCGGATAGGAGGGAGGAAATGTTGCAATCAATGCTGTAAAGTTTCTGAGTTAAAAGAGTGAGGTGGGCCGTAGTTGAGGCAGTGGGGGTTGAGGTATGTTCTGAGTTGGTTGGAGGAGGAGGTCTAGCGTTCCAAGAGGGTGATAAGTCTGGGGGGAGCGAGAAAGGTGTTGAAGCTGTGGGCGTGGGGAAGGTCTGTGGGGGGAAAGAGGGGAGTTCTGGCAGTCAGAGGGGGAGGGGAGTGGGGAAGGACTGGATAGTTATAGAGGTAGTTGGGGCGGGGGGTGGGAGAGTTCGGAGTTGGTCAGGGGTGGAGGTCTTTTGTTCGGAGAGGGTGATAGGCCTGGGGGATGGCAAGTGGAGTGCTGCAGCGGTGGGAGTGAGGTAAGCCTGGGGGAGGGGAGAGGGATGATCTGGCAGTGTGAGGGAGGGATGGGCATGGAGAGGGATGGGACAGTTAAAGGGGTAGGGGATGTGATGGGGAGAAGAGTGGGTGTGCAGGGTTAGCGGAGAGGCAGCATTAGCATTTGTGCAGGCCTGACAATGACAATATCAGT
The DNA here is from genome assembly GCF_964204655.1 of Triturus cristatus. Taxonomy (NCBI): domain Eukaryota; kingdom Metazoa; phylum Chordata; class Amphibia; order Caudata; family Salamandridae; genus Triturus; species Triturus cristatus. The sequence goes on from NC_140595.1 coordinate 444,495,670, forward strand.
AAATGCAATATGAACGTATGCCACCACTTGTACTTGCTCAATGCTCGTGAATGCAATGTCAATGTTTACCATAACTTATGCTCACACAGCAGCGCCAACATCAGAAATAATGAAACCGATGTATTCAATGATTCATGCTCATACGATAACAACATTATTGTTGCAAAGAACAATGTCAACGTGCGTTCAGACCACAACAAACGTAATCTTGTTAATATCAGTACAAACAATATTAATGTACAAAATGACAACTGTATGCGTAATGATGATAGTGTTGATAATAATGATACCTGTGGCTGCCATAATATGTTTAGGAGTTCCGACAAACTCACATCATTGAATCGGAATCATTCAATATGACTTCTCCATCAACCCCGAGTCAGAGATACATGGCACGGCAGGTCCTACCACTCATGCCCACGTCTATCGAGCTACAGACCATAGGTGGGGTCCCCCATAAACCAATGGTAAACATGCACCCAGGTCAAACCTTGATCAATTTCACAGATAGATAGTTGCACCACAAACAAGTCCGAAATAATTGGCCCAAATTAAACCTGTTTGTCCAAGGGCTTGCATTCCTTAGAAACACCACAAATCTAGATACCGCATGTAGATAGGCACAATCAACTAATCAGGATACAACAGGCATACCACACATAGTGATCATGCCCTCCTCATGTTGGACATCTGGACACATATAAACTTGCTCTCCCCAAGGTTGAGAGGTATCTGTATCCTTATCAGATGACCATGTTTGTTGATTTACAACTGTGTTGACTTTTTGGAATGTAGAAAAGGGTTTTATTGTACCTCATGAACAGTATAGATGGACGGGCAAAACTTTGTACATTGAGAGATTTTGAGTAGACACATTCTGTCCAGGCTCTCCCAGCCACACAGTTTAACTATACCAACTTGTTCCTGTTTTGCCAAATACTTTTTGTCTTGTCATTTATTTATGTTAATTCATGTCTGAGCAACAAGGTCTAATGTGTATATCTTTAATTTTTATTTAACAATTCCTTATCAAAAGAAACACATATGATAATCAGTAGTACAAAGACATGTTCAAACATTTTACAAGAGTAATATTCATAAAAAAGACGTTCAATTAAATATTGCTCAGAAATCCAAACATCCTATTAACTACATCAAAAGCAGTGTTTCAACACTTAACCACACGTGGCTCAAAATACTCAACTGTAGTTTTTTAAAGGGACAAAGGACTAATCTCTCCACTGATGTTGTGGTCTTTCCAGAAATCAATTAATGATACAGGATAATATCCTTCATGACAAATCATTACAGACTGTAAACTAGGACCCTCATTTACACAGAAATATACATATCCAAAATATTGCTACAGACCTACCATGAAATGTGATATATGAATCTATAGGTGGAGAAGGGTGACATAAGTAGAAGGTAAAAACTGTCCCAATTAGGCATTGCACATGGCATGAGGGAGATTTGTCCACTATGCCCCAAGATATCAAATGCAATTTAACACCTGGATGGATATGAATGTAAATAGACAAACAGTTAAACAAACCTACTGCATTAGTTCCCTTTCTGACCCACTTTGATAACCACTATTGCAGCTGGAGAGCAGTCTTTATTGCATGGGAAATATACCCTATATTTCTGAAGATATTTGCATGTGGTCATTTAGTCAGTAAATAATCTTTTTGTAAGAAGCCTTATTAAGCATATCCTTCTCCCACATCTCATACTTAGGGGTCATTGCTTTTCACCACTGTCTCAAGAAACCTATTTTCACTACTGTCCCAGATAAAGTAGTCATCTATTAACATGGTAAGAGGTGTCAGGGATCGTACATGTGTCATTTAACACTGTGATTTTTGGAGACCATATTTTAGACCAGTAGTGCAACAACGCTATGCAATCACCTAAACCTGTTTTGCAGCCAGGTCATTTACATCTCCTACAGTGGGAACAGGAACCCATTAGTGCTACCTATAGGTGAGCTGGGGACGTGTGTCATGCTTATAAAATTCTGAAGAAACTACATTTAAATTGTCCCTTTCTGAATCCCTAGTGCCAGGAGATGAGAAGTTATTTCAAAAATACATCTTAAAAATGAGCTGATAAACAGCTATCCTACCGATTCCTTAAATAAGAGCTAGGAGGATTTGAGAATTGGACGTCAATCAGCATTGCATAGAAAAGGCAGTTCCCCTGAATGAGCTATATTGTTGCAGCTAATGAAGGATTGGAAATTGTCATATGCTAATAAGAGCTTCCTCTTAGAAGTGCCATAAGAAATGAAACAACTTTCATACTATCAGTATTGAAACAACAGTATCTTACACTCCAGTTGGAGTTCTTCAGAGGCCTTATGTACCCTCTTGACTATTAGGTCATAATCCCCCTCTTTTATTCTATAGCTTAACTCTGAATTTCATTTGACAAATAATTACAATTTAGTCTAGAAGATGTATCTGTACATTTTCTACTACTGATGACAATGTTTTTAGCATGGTCCTTAGGTTAGAAGGAACCATATTGTATCTCCTCCCCCACTTTCTGCCAAGGTGATAATAACAAGAAGTCCAGACTTCTTGCCTAAGGTAAAACCCACTTCCACCTGTATTACAAACATATATTTTCCATTTGTTTTCATGACCCTACCACCCTTAGAAGGAGGTTCAATATATAGAGGTCCACAGAGTTGTGCCGAGGTATCTAGTGAGGAGACACAGTTTTTTTAATGTTCCACTTACTGTTTGTTATACTTGATAGTTCGAGTAATACCAACATCACCTCTTTGGCCATCACTATGTAGTAAGAATTGCTAAGGCTGCTGATTCTGTGACCTGTTTCTAGATGTGTCATTGGTAGAATCCCATGGAGTTTTGTAGGTACTTGGACCTTCATGAATACTTTGCCCTCCTCTATGCACTGTTAGCTGCTGGCTTTTGCTTTAAGCTGTTTGGCAATAGGCTCTACCACACATGTTTCTGTCATTTTCAATGAGAACTGTGTTTCAGTACAACACAGGTGTTTGCTCCAATACTCATACCTGGTCTCTTGTTGGTATTCAAGGATGAATACCATGATGTATTATGCTTAGGATACATCACTGATTAAAGAATGTGATGAGAATTATTACTGAGGTGGTAATATTTTATTAAAAGAGAAGTTACACATATATTGCAGCATATCAATATATAGAACAAACTTTGTAATAAAAATAAAGACCTAAAACAGAACACAATCCACCATCAGAAATACTAGAACAACAATATATTGGTAACCAGATAACATAAAGGATGATAAAAAAAATATAGAAAGGAATGGCAATACAAAGAAAGAAAGAAAAGGAGAAGAGAAAAAGAAGCAAAGAAAGAAAAGGAAATTATAGTATTAATGCTAAAATTGTAGAAGAAATATGACTATAAAATCTTATTAATAATACATAATATAATGAACAAAGCCAGTGATACTCATAAAAAGAAAGATAAAGAGTGAACAACTAACCATCCAACAGCTGAAAGGCAATATACAATTAAAATTGAATACCAGCATGTGTAGACAACTATGTAGTCAAAGGTTCCCAAATTTCTTCATGTTTTGCCAACAAAGCACAGAATGTTAATTTTAATGATCCAAACGATGATTATGACAAACTAAATTCCACCACTATTGTAATGTGATATTATCTACAGGCTTCCAATTAGTAGCGATAAGCTGTAATGCAATAAGTAGTTCAACCAATTTAAGAATTAATTTATTCTGAGTCGAGATACTTCTTAAGCTGCCCAACTATAGAGTACTATCCTTGTCCACAGCTGCTTCCAAAATTTTGACAGTTTAGCACATAGGAAGAACATGTATAGTTAAGTACCAGAGTTTGAGTTGCACCACCAGCAAGCATCACTCTTAAGGAGTTTGTATTTGAAGAAAAATGGCGGTGTATGATATAGAATAATATAGAAATAATAAAGTGTCTGGGTAAGGTTGGCAGGGTGAGCTGTAGAGTAAATTTTCTCCCAGAGTTTCTGCCAAAGTGAGGTGTTCCAACTAGAGTGCAAATCTGATTCCCATAAAAGCTCTACTTTAGATTTTGGCCTATCTAAAGGAGGGGAAAGCAGTAAGCTATATATTAGATAGGCCTTGGAGATATGTAGTATTCGGCTAAAAGGGGTTTGTGGGAAGAAACCTGAATGGAAGGGGTAGGGAGTAACTACAACATAGGAACCGGAAGAGATTCTTAAAATTTGATATTGTTGGAAAACCTTCAAGTAAGGATTAAAGGAAGAGGAAATTTGAATAATGGAATTGTGTTGAACCAATTGAGACAGTAAAAATACCTTTGCTAAGCCAAGACAAGACAGCCACAATAGTGGTTTGCCATTGACAAGTTGTCTTTTATTATACCAAATTGGACTGTAGAAAAATTGAGTAGCTAAAGGAAGAGGAGCGACCTGGTAAGGCTTGAAGAGAGTACACAAATGAGATATAACTACAGGCACCCAATATTTTGCAAGTTGTGAAATATTAGTAATGTGGGAATGTGAAAAGGGGAAAATAAGTGCTAACTCCAGTAGAAAGATCGAGAAAGCAATTTTGACATTGCCTAATACCAAAAGCTTTCTAATAACCAGAGAAATTGGGAAAGTTAACCACTCCAAGTAATGTTGGTGATTTGAGGCGAGGTAGAGAAAGACTTGAAGGTTTCACATTCCATAAAAATTTGGATAAGAGTCTATCAATAGCTGTGAAATATTTAGCAAGAATTTCAAATACGTACCATTAAATGATAAATATTAAGAATTGGAAAGTAACATCATTTTAATAGTATCAAGGCGGCCCCCAACCAAGACAAAGAAGAGGGGACCAACTCTGCATCAACTTGGAAATTTTAGCCATTAGAGCATTCATAATACAATGTAGGGTGCCCCAGACGATTTAGCTGTACACAATACCTAAACACTTGATCTTATCAGGGTTCCAGACAAGGCCCTTTTCAGTAATAGGCGCTTTGAAACAGAACTTATTCAAAGGAATCACTTCAGACTTTTCTACATTAAGTTTATCTTCTGAGACTTCTGAGTATTCACTAAGCACTTCGAAAAATGTATGGAGTGATGTTTCAGTTTTAGAGATATAAAGATGGATATCAACCACATAGGCCATACATTTACCATGAACCTTATTAATCTGAAATCCAGAAATGGCAACAGAGTGTTTCAACTTATACAAAAAAAGTTTGAGTGCAAGAATTAAAAGCATGGGTGATAAAGCGCATCCCTGTCGTAGCAGATCCTCGAGAGGGGTAACATCTACTGTTAGGGGTTTCTACAGAGAGGGATGTTAAAAGAATGAGGAAAGGGAATTATCAGATGGCGAGGTTTCAGGGGCATAGAGTGTTTGGTAATGATCAACAAAACATCTAGCAAAGTATAAGCCATAAAAGAAATCCCGGTTTTGTTGCCCCCACCTATAGTATCTAGCAATTTTTTTCAGAAGAGTACCACATGCCATTTTCACAGATTTATTAAACTGAATTTTGGCTGTGACAAGCACATCCAGATCTGCTTTATTATTCTTAGACGTAAAATATTTATGGTCTAATTTCTTATTTTCACAAAGAATAGCATTTGATTTCTTCTCTATAGATTTCTGTTTGTTAGAAATATAACCAAGTATACACTCTTTATAGATATAGGTATTATTCCTCAACAAATGCCTCATAAGATGAAATAAAAGAGGATTGCAAAGAACATCCAAATAAGTAGACACTAGAGTATGATCCAAAATTTGACTTGAACCTCTCAGAGTTCACTAAATGTTGAATGAGATTATTACTAAGAAAAATGTAATCTATCCTAGTCTGTAGTTTATGAGAAGCAGAGTAAAAGGAAAATTCTTGAAAAGCGGGGTAGGCTAATTGCCAAGAATCTGAAAGAGAATTATACGTAATAACGTGAATAAAAGCTTTGTGAACTCTATGAGGAAGAAATCGCGAAAGTGAATGACAATCAAGAAAATGGTCTAAGATTTAACGGCAGTCACCCCCTTAAATAAAGTTATCAGAATAGTTTTGAGTAAACAATTGCAAAATGTGTCTCCAAAATATGGAGTCAGGGTTTGTAGGGCCATGTAAATAAAGAATTGTTAAAGGGACACCATCAATAATAGGCCATATTAAAACTCATCTACCTTCCTTTTCACTGATCTCAGAAATAAGGGAAACTTTAAAAAATATATGACAGATAATGGCTACATTACTTTTATGCTGCAGAGAAGAGGAAAAGAATAGGTCTCTCACCCATTGTTTTTCGACTTTGGTAATGTCAGCATCTGTAAGATGCATTTCTTGAAGCAACACAAGTTGGTAGTACAACCTAGATAGATGTGACAAAACACATTGATGTTTAATAAGATTTTTCAATCCTTTAACATTCCAAATTGTGACTCTAAGTGGCATATGGGTAAAATTCGTATGTAAACTGTAGGGCTAAATTGATGTATGGGCATAATATTAAAAAGAAGTTTCAGCAGAGAATGAAGAGAAAACAGGATAGAATGAAGTGAGGGGAAGAAAAGCAAAAAAGTAGATGGGTGGCAAGAAACCCTAGCGAAACCAAAAAGAGCAAAAAGGCAACAAAGGAAGAAAAATTGCTAGTTACAAGGCAAACCTGACAAGTAAAAATAGACATGCCAAGGGATGGGAAGAGTGCCGAGCACTAAAGAAGATGGAGCCAGACACAGCTCCAGCAAATAGAAGACAAAAAATAAAGAAACACAACACCGACCAAACAGATCAGGGATCTCAACGAAGAGAGGCATGTAGGATGAAATTAACATCAGAAAATGTATAGGACGGTAAATACAAGATAATAAAAATGTGACAATAAACCTAAAATGGACTAGGATAGAAGAAATGTTGCAGGAACAACATGCACAGTAAGGGAAGCGCAAAACAAAAACAGAACAGGTCATACACACCAAATGATACAATTGGGCTGAAAGACAATGACAAAAACATGAATTATACAAAATAAAAATACTATGAATGAACAGAACCTAAAGGGAAGAAAAAATCAAACATTACAAGACGTTTAATGATCAGAACATATATGACAATCAAGTATTTGTCGGCTCCCAAATATCCATGTCCTTGAGGTGGTGTTGATGAAGAAAATCCTGAAGTTTAGCAGGATCTTTAAACGTATAAGAAGATTCTTTAGAAGTTGTTTTGAAGAAACATGGGTGAACAATAGCATATCTAATGTTCATGGTTTTTAATTGTGGACGAAGATCCAAGAAGCGTTTTCTTGCAGCCGTTGCATTGGGGACATCCTGCGAGAAACACGCCTGATTACCAGACCAATGGAGTGGGCCCACTCATTTGACAGCAGACAGAATATGCATTGTCAGTGTGCTGCAGAAAAATAATATTGATGTCCCTAGGTCTGTACTGATAAGAACTTGCAGATATTTTAGGCCAAGATGGGGGGCTCTTTGAATATTGTGTATGGTCTGATCAGGTAAGTGCACAATAGTAGGAATGATCTTTTGCAAAAAAATATCTTCCTGAGTTTCATAAGGCCGTAAGCGTTTCTCCTATTTCTATTTTTCAATTATTCAATAAATCGTTTGAGAAGCTCCTTTTGTTAACTGGGAGATCACCTGAATGGAGTCCTCCACATTACTGATCCTTTGTTCAATAGCCGTAATATGCTTGTTGTGTGTGGACCATTCCTCCTTAATGTGGAAAAGAGAGGCATTAGTTTAAACTACAAAGGGTTTCACAACCCTTATTACATCTATTACATCATCAAAGGTGAAATGAGGGGGTGTTTTAGATAGTGAATCTGAGTCCTTTTTTGGTATTTTCACTGAAGGGGAGGATTTTTTTGGGCAGAGCTCCAGATGAAGTAGAGGAGCACCCCAAACCTAGAATCGTAGAATATTCCATAAGTGCTGTGAGTGACCCAGGTGCTAAATCATGTCAAGATTTAGGATGGGTGATGAGTTTAGTAGAAGATAGTATGGGTGGCGATTTAACCCTCTGTTTCTGAATCCTCACCATAAAGCAGGATGAATAGCAAAGAGACCTCCTAAATGGCAATTAAGTGAGGCAGTGGAATGTCACTTCTTAAAATGAGTGCAATTAGACTTCCTTTTAACTGTATAATACAGGTAGCAGGAGGGTGTGTTAAGAAAGACCTGTTCAGGCAAACGTAATATTGTAGCAATACAATTCTTCCATTTAACAAAACAATAGCCCCTATGCCCCCCAAAGCAGAAGGAGACTGTCAGACAGTGTCCATCAGCAATATAAGAAGACTGTAGGAGGCAAAGAAGGACATTCCAGAGAAACGCCTTCAGCATAGATGAAGAACACACCATATAAGAAGAAAAAAGGACAATGTACCTTTAGCCAGCAAAAGTAAATAGGAAGACAAGCCAAAATCATGCAACAGAATAACTCAAAAAAGGGTAAATTGCAGCCCACCCTCAGTCATGACGCAGCGTAGCAATTCCTCTCAAGAACCACGTGCACTACAAGATGGCAGCATGTTGTGACAGACAGAAGCTCTTGTGGATGAAAACATGCCTGTGCAGCAGACAAGTCCTGCAGGAGGACTGTAAATAAGGCACTGGCCCTCCCACGCTTAATTCTGCCCTCAGAATGTAAATAAATGGGTGTTGTGTGGCGGGTCCTGAAAGGAGCGCTGGAACTGACTGGGAGCTTCAAGGGCCGGAGGCCGTCCTGCTTGGCCAATGTTTGTGTCCCTCTAGTTAGTTCATCATAATCTTCTATAATTCCAATCTACTCTTTTGCCACATGAAGTTATTTTATCTATTGCTGTAAATATCCTCTAACTGGTCTTTATTTTTATGAGTACACCACATTCAGTACATTTTATGTAAACAGTCTTCTTACAGTTATACAAGAAGAAGTGATAATTGCCACATTTGGTATAGAAATCTCTGAGGCTTTTATTTCAATGAGGTGTACAGTGTGTGTCTCTCCACAACCAAACAGTATGCAAAGTCCACACCAAATACTACTAGTGACATACAAATAGTATATCCTCCTACCCTAGTGCTCTAATAAATGTGATGGAAGTCAAAGAACACAGAACTGAAGTACTGAGTGATGGTGTCAGTCTGTGCCTGTGTGTATGTGGCCTCCTAGACCCCAGGGTGTGGCCCAAAAGGCCCCCAAAAGTTTGGTTGCAGACTCAGACTTCTAACTTAATAATCAAAAGATTTAGTGCCCTCATGAGGACCAGGACACAAGGTGCCTTTTCACATTGAGCCCTTTCTGTTTTCATTTTGAAGAGGCATAAAATATGCCCAACAGAGGTCTGAGGTCTGAAGCCAAAACATATCATAGGCACTGGAAGTAGTATGAGAGGTGTAATATACCACTCCCAAAATACCCATGCTGCAATTCAGGAGGTGAATGGGAAGTAAATAAAAATAAAAATAAACTTTCTATTTTGCTTTCCACATTTACAGTGCATTCAAAGACATGTCAAATGTTAGGCTCTGTCTTCTAACAAACTGTTGCTTATTATTTTTAAAAGTCCTTCATTTTCTCTCACTGCAAAGTGAGACTATTTTGTAAATTGATTTATGTGACAATCTTGCTGGTGTACTGTGATAAAAAGGAAGGGATGTAGAATGCAATTTTTTTCTAACACACAATTTTAAATGTAAATTAACTGTACAAATATTTGAAAATATATCAGCAGTTAGGAAAGCACAAGTGAGCAAATTTTTAAGTGTGATAGAGAAAAAAGATTTTAATAGAATAAAAAGGATTTCAAAAGCATCAAAACACTTTACTTGGTAATGCTCAATGCATACATATTTATGAAACCAATTGTCCTGAGTTAATGTTTGTGCACTACATAGTTTTATCAGTAAAACTTCATGTTTCTGCACATTTCAATAAAATGTGGTGTTTGAAAATTACAGTGTACTGCCAAATCATGCTTTAATATTTGTGACACTTTGCTCCAGAATACACCACTGGCTACATACTACACCCATACCACACTCCTTTTGAATGGGATTGGCGTATTTGCCACTATTTTGTTCCACTTGGATTGTTCACAATCCCTATGACTTCTGTGATGTAACATTGATGGCAGCACCCCCACTCTAGAAGTTTTTCCAGCACCACTGAGGCACACTGAGATGAGGGGGTATTTGGATACCCGGATGCCTCTAGCCCACCTTACTAGGAGCACCAAAGGGGACACTCAAATTGTCCACACTTTTGTTTTCAATATTCTTGACATCTACTCCTGGGTTCTTTATGCATGCTATGTTCACAGGAGTTTGTAAGCTAAAAAGGGGATTTCTTCAAGTGCAAGGGGCCCATTCGAATGCACACCCACTGTTGGTATGATGTTTGACTTACGGATGGAGCACTAACATACGTTCATAACGGATGTATTACGTTACAACACATACTTTTACAACGCATGCACTTACAACGCAATTTTTACAACGCAACATCCATCACAACGCATTCCATTACATCGCATGACACTACAACGCATTTTTAAAAACTACCTTTACAACGCATTCCATTACATCGCATACCACCTTTACAACGCATACAATTACAACGCATAATATTACATTGCATTTAAGGTAAGTATTGGATAGTATAGGGGTAAAAATTACTATTCTTACTCCAGGGGGTGCAAAAGTAGGGTAAGTGTTGGATAGTATAGGGGTAAAAATTACTATTCTAACTCCAGGGGGTGCAACAGTAGGGTAAGTGTTGGATAGTATAGGGGTAAAAATTACTATTCTAACTCCAGGGGGTGCAACAGTAGGGTAAATGTTGGATAGTATAGGGGTAAAAATGACTATTCTAACTCCAGGGGGTGCAACAGTAGGGTAAATGTTGGATAGTATAGGGGTAAAAATTACTATTCTAACTCCAGGGGGTGCAACAGTAGGGTAAGTGTTGGATAGTATAGGGGTAAAAATTACTATTCTAACTCCAGGGGGTGCAACAGTAGGGTAAATGTTGGATAGTATAGGGGTACAAATGACTATTCTAACTCCAGGGGTGCAACAGTAGGGTAAATGTTGGATAGTATAGGGGTAATAACTACTATTCTAACTCCAGGGGGTGCAACAGTAGGGTAAGTGTTGGATAGTATAGGGGTAAAAATTACTATTCTAACTCCAGGGGGTGCAACTGTAGGGTAAGTGTTGGATAGTGTAGTGTAATATTATGCGTTGTAATGGTATGCGTTGTAAAGGTAGTATGCGATGTAATGGAATGCGTTGTAGTGGATGTTGCGTTGTAAAAATTGCGTTGTAAGTGAAGTGCGTTGTAAAAGTTGCGTTGTAAAGGTTGTTCCCCGTTCATAACACCAAGTTAAGACAGGTTCCATTTTTGCAGGTATCACAGAGTTGACAATCTGGCAATTGGTCTGTAATAAATTACTGGTTTTCTATGATTGCCACTTCATTAAAAACAGCAAAAAAGCTTAGGTTAGTTTTGCAAGATAAACTTAAAATCTAAAGTTAACCTGTATTAAATTAATGAGCTCAGTTTCATCTAATGGCTCACTAATGGTGGAATAATGAGAAGGATTGCATTCACAATGGGTTTCCCATATTAACGTAATGATTTACTATGGCAATATTCAGAGATAAAGTTTGAGCAAAGAAAATAAGTTATAATTAGGAAACATAATTTCTTCTGAAAGGTTAAGAACTACTATACAGGAATTAAAGACATTTGTAAGGATAAAGAGTGCATGGAATCAATCATTTCACACAGCATTAATATCAAAAGCATAGCTCTTCAGCCTTTGTTGTGACCAGAAAAATAGTTTTAAAAGATTGGCATTTTATTATAATTAACAAGTCTTATAACTATGTAATACTAAAAGTATTTCTCTTATTTTGTAACCAAATTCCAAAGCAAGGAGTAATTTGGTGTATCTCTGTTTATCAAGCCACAACAATTTCTCTGTCAATATGAGGTTTTAATTAAAATGATGAACACACATTGATTATATATACTTACTGAACACGGGCATCACAGCTAGACTTCACGTGACTGTATTTATATCATGCATCTACCTTGTTTGTGCATCTGTGTCATGTGCCAGACAACTGCTTGGGAATAAAATTCAGCAACACACACATGCAAAGTAAACATAATATAGCTAAGAATAGTGATGCAAGCTACTGGAGAAGCGTAATTTAGGCACTACCCTTACACATCACATAAATGCAGTTATTTGCACACATTTGACATTATATTGACTGTGTGACTCAACTTCATTAATGTGTGGGAAACATTTAAATGCATTAATGAAATGTATTCACTTTAAAGACTAAAGATGCATACACTTGTGCAATAACGTTCAGTTTAAGCACGTATGCATATATTCTATATTCATGTTTTTACATGTATACCTCAAGTGGTGTTTGCATAAGAAATCATGAACTCTTTTACTCACATTTTACATTATGGGTTTTATTACGAGTTTGGCAGTCCCGTGGACCGCCGTATCTGTGCTATGGACCGCCGTATCTGTGCTATTGATCCGAGCAAGATGAGTTCAGTGGTCCGACCGCAGTATTACGAGTGGGGCAGATCGGCTTACCAAGACTGCTGTAGGACCACCGAGACTGCCCACCACTGGGTATGAGGTCCGGGAAAGACAGTTGCCATGGGGAGGTTTAGGGGAGCTGCACAGGTGTCCATATTACGAGTTGCAGGTTCAACGAGCAGACCACAGCAGTCCGATCTGCTTCAAGGTGGCATTACGAAGGATTAGGGGTTAGTACTCACCTTTATCTACTTCTTCCAGGCAGATTCTGACGTGGATCCCTTTTTGCCAGGTTTCCCCTTCACAGTAGGATCTTCATGCTAAGGATTACAACCCTGTTTGTGGCGATCTACCGGTGAGTCATTTTTTAACCATATACCCATTGCCAGGCAAGCCCACTCCTGGGTATATGGTGTTTTTCCACAGATATCATGCATATGTGTGCATCAGTGTTAATAGCCCCTCACCTGAATGGCAGTGGGTTCTGATAAGGGAACGCTAGATCTTTATATTCCTCCTAGGGTCTATCTCTGGGGGCAGAAAATTAGACTGTATCAGTCGCAGGCCCCAAGGGGAAAGGGCATTGTGATTGGGAAAGACAAACAAGATGCTGTGGCACTCCTCTGTGGCAGTTATAGTGGGGTCTGAAAAAGGCCTGTCACCCATCTTGTGCAGAAACCTGATCAGAGGAGTGTCTGTGAATTGCAAGAACAGTGTTTTAACTCACAATATAGTAATTGAACAGATTAATCAAACCTTATTTGTATGTCCTTTGTTCGTCTCCCATCAGACATCTGGTGGCGCTCTGTCTTTCCGGTCAGAAGGCTTGTGTCAACGTGAAGGTGGAGCATGGAATTTTAATGAATCCCTTGATGGATGTCAGCACAAGTATCTGGTAGCATCCCAAGTGCAGCACAAGCAATCTCTGGACACCCATTTATCATGCAGTGAGTCCAACTGTCCCAATTGAAGCCTGTGTGTCAAGAAGGAATCTACCCAACTTGTACTCCTAGGGAACGCTGAATGTTTTTATACCAGGGAGGTTTATTCTTGGCAGAATCTACTGCATGCTACTACAATCAAAGGGTCATTTTGTTTATTGGAATCTACTGCTACTGAGCTCAGATCACAAGAAACAAGAACAGTATTTTAGCAAAAATACCTGATGTCAGCTTGTTTCTTTTGTTGGCTTTTTCTTCTAGTACGTCTGATGCTGGAGTGGTTGCCGGGTCAAGACAGGATCAGGGAGCAGCTGCAGCCTGAAGCGGAGTATTGAGGATGGCCGATGAAGGAAAGCAGGTGAGTGTAGGAAAAAGACGGCAAGTAGGTAACCTGGATGGGAGCAGCCTTTAAATAGAAACCGGCTATGTGTTTCTATAAAGCAACACCTGTTGGTTTTTGGCAGTTGCTCCATTTGAGTTTGATTGGCAAGTGCACCTGCTGCTGTCCCCAGGGTCACGGAAAGTTGAACTTGAGCAGAGTAATTAGTCTTGGAGTGCACTTGCTGATGCCCCCAGGGTCATAGGAATATTCAACTTAAGCAGAGTAATGTAGATTTTCCTAATAAGTTATGACGGAAAGTCTTAATTTTATTAAAGACACGGAGGCGAGTATTATGCTTTCTTTTCTTGCATTTATTCCAATAGCAGCAAGATAAGTATAAAACTACACTCCCCAGAAGGCTGTAGGAGAAAACTACTGGCCAATGGGAGAACAATAACGTAAAATAAACCAATCAGGTCAGGCCAACCATATAAGGACCTATCTGACCGCAAGCAGTCCTCGTTTCTTGTGCGAGTTAGGAAGAAGACGAAAATAAAGGAACCAAAAAAAACAGTAGGTAAACAGTCAATATCCAGGTAAACAGTTCTTGAGTGAGGAACACCATGGACGAAAGATCCTGAGGAAACCAAGTTGGCAGATAGATGGACGTCGACGTGGAGAACTCCGGTGAGGTAGGAGCAGACTCACGAGGAAGGCGGTGGTAATGCTGGAGTACCTAAGGGGAGGAAAACAGAACAAATTAGAGCTGTTGTGGAGGGATAATACTCGCCTCCGTGTCTTTAATAAAATTAAGACTTTCCGTCATAACTTATTAGGAAAATCTACATTTTATGGCAAGACCGGAGGCTCCTATTATGCTAGTTCAAAGCATATCAACAACCAGAGAAGAAGCAGTAATCACAGGTTTACAATAGAAGGTCTTGAAAACATTATCATTAGACCAATCTGCTGACTTAAGGATATCCTCTAGGCGCGAGCCTGACCAAAAGGCTTTAGAAGCCATGGCACCCCTGGTAGAATGAGCCCCAAACACAGAAGCATCAATGCCCGCAAGAGACATGATCCAACGGACCCAACGGGCCAGAGTAGCAGAAGAAACAGGAAGGTGAGGTTTGTGGAAGGAAATGAGCAGTTGGGTATGGGAAGAAGTCCTAAAGTCAGCAGATTTTTGTTCATAGGCTTTTAAGCAGCGACCAACACATAATTTCGGTTGAGCTGGAAAGTAAGGGTAAAACACTGTCTGTAAATTTGTTTGTGTGCGTCTCTGTACTTGAAATAACACTCCAGTAGGAGAAAACTGCCTTGAAGAAAGGTCTAAAGCCCTAACATCAGAGACACGTTTAATGGAGACTAAACACAATAACATAGTAAGTTTTGCAGATAACATTTTCAGGGATAGAGCCGCATTGTCAGGCCAATCGATAAACAATTTAAAAACCAAATTAACATCCCATAAAGAGGAATACTTAGCCAACGGAGGTTTGGAAAACCGGACTCCTCTTAACAAACGGCAAACCAGCGGATGAGAGCCAACCGGTTTATTGTCGATGTGAAGATGATTAAGTGAAATGGCTGATCTGTACAGATTCACCGTGCGATAGGACTTGCCAGAGCTGGCCTCCGAGGCCAGAAAATTAACCACAAAAGTCACAGAGGCTGAAAAGGGATCGATAGACCGTTCCAGACACCAGCTTGACCAAAGAGACCAAGCGGATTTGTATGCTCTGGAAGTACCGGGAGCCCAGGCCCGGCTGATAAAGAGTGGACCGATCCAGAATGAGGGTGTGAGGGAAACCTCGGGGGTCCAGAAGGAGGTCCGTGGAATGAGGGAGAAGGACCGGAAAGTCCACTGCTAGTTCCAAAAGAGAAGGAAACCATATCTGGGATTGCCAAAAGGGCACTACCATGGCTAGGGAGGTTTGCTGGCTTCGAAGCTGGGAAAGAACCCTGTTGATCATAAGAAAGGGAGGGAAAGCGTAATTGAGATGAAGAGACCAATCCTGAAGGAACGCATCGGTCGCTAAAGCTAGCGGGTCCGGGCGCCAGCTGTAAAAACGAGGCAACTGGGAATTGATGCGGGACGCAAACAGGTCGATGAAGAAAGGGCCCCACTTGAGAGAGAGAGAATGAAACACGGAGGGAAGTAATCTCCAGTCGCTGGAATCCTGGAGATACCGAGAGTGCCAATCCGCGACGGAATTGAGATCGCCGGGGAGATACTCGGCTTGGAGGGAGAGATTGTGGGAGAGACAGTAATGCCATAGACTCTTGGTGAGTTCTGCAAGGGGTTTGGATCTTGTGCCACCGAGACGGTTGATGTAACGGACCGTAGAAACATTGTCCATCCTGAGAAGAATGGAACAACTTACCTTGTTTTTTGCGAGACTGCGGATTGCAAAGGAGCCTGCAAGCATCTCTAAACAGTTGATGTGCAATGACGACTCCTCTAGAGACCATGTACCTCCAGTCGAGATTGGTCCACAAGGGGCGCCCCAACCCGCCAGACTGGCATCTGATTCTAATACAAGATCTGGGGCCGTGGCGAAGATAGTCCTTCCGTTCCACGCATCTAAATGGTCTATCCACCATTGCAGTTCGGAACGCGAATCTCAGTCTAGGAGGATAAGATCTGAGTAAGCCAGCCCCTGAAGTAGATGTTGTATTTTTAGGCGCTGAAGGGCCCGATAATGAAGAGGACCTGGGAAGATGGCTTGAATGGAGGCGGAGAGAAGCCCCACGATCCTTGCAAGGGAGCGCAGGGAGATTTGGGAGAGAGAAAGAACTTGAGAAATTTCTGAACGGATTGCTGCGATTTTTTCGGTAGAGAAAAAGAGAGACGCTGATGGAGAGTCCACGCGAAACCCCAGGAACTCTACACTTTGGGAGGGAATCAACCTGGATTTCTCCGGATTGATCAGAAAACCGAGATCGAGCAGAAGGGATTGGGTCACCTGAAGGTCCCGCAAGAGACCTGGTTTGCTCGCATTCATAAGAAGAATATCGTCCAGGCGAATTCCCAAAGCTCGAAGATAAGCCACCACAGGTTTCATGAGTTTGGTGAAACACCAAGGAGCCGAAGAAAGCCCGAAGGGGAGCGAACAAAACCGATAAGTGACGCCCAGTCATTGAAACTGGAGGAACTTGGAATGCGAGGGATGGATAGGAACTGTCAGATATGCATCTTGAAGGTCCAAGCGGACCACCAATCGCTGGCTCGCAGAGTGTCTCGCAAATGGATAATGATCTCCATTTTGAAATGCCTGTAAACAACAAACTGGTTGAAGACCTTGAGGTTGATAACAGGACGCATCTTTTTGTTCTTTTTGCGAACCAGAAACAAGGTGCTGAGAAAGCCCGAGGGATCGAATGGGAGTCTTTGGATAGCTTTCTTTGCCAACAGGGAAAGAATTTCTGGAGAGATCAAGCGCGAAACGTCGGCGGAAAAGACCAGAGGAGGAGGCAAAATATCCTGGAAAGGAGGAGCGTAAAACTCTATGAGATAGCCTTGGACAGAACTGAGAACCCAAGGGTCTGAGGTTAAAGTTTGCCATTTGCTTAGAAAGAGAGCTAAACGCCCTCCCACCGGAGGGCCAGAAGACAGGCTTACCTTGTTGGGAGAAGTTGGAGTTGTTGTTGCCTCTGTGGCCCCTCTGTCCACGCCCCCGGAAGCCACGGCCACGTTGGGGGTAAAACTGAGGTTTGTACTCTTGAAATCCGGCGTTGGAGGCGCCTCTGGAGCCTTGGTAGGTGAAAAAACGGCCGGAAGAGCGGCTCCTGCCTCTGCCGGCCCTGCCAAAAACCCGAGGGGCAAAATCTTTTTTGATGGAAAGCTGAGCCTTGTCAAGAGAGGTAAAAGTGGAAACAAATTTAGACAAGTCTTTGACCAAAGATTCACCAAAGAGTAAACCGTCCGCTTTGACTCCGGGGTCCTGAGAAGCCAAATTGGCTAACTTAGGGTCTAACTTAATTAGGAGACCCTTGCGCCTATCATGCGTAATGGCGGCATTGGCGTTGCCCAATAAACAAAAAGTACGCTGAGCCCAAAGCGAAACCTCTTCAGGATTTAGCACCAACTCCTCAGAGCGTGCCGATTCTGCCAGATCCAGAATGCGGGCAAGGGGGCCCACCATATCCAAGAGTTTGTCCTGACAAGAGGACCATGCTCTGTCCACCCCCTTACGAGGGTCCTTACCGAACTTAGAAAAGAAGGTGAGGAGCGGTTGGTCAATAGCGGGAGTGACCGTAATGTTGGAAGCCAAAGAAGGTTTGGGGCATTCAGATTTCAATTTAGCTCTGACTGTTTTATCTAGAGGTTGTCGCATTTTGGAAGTTATATATACTCTCCCACATGGGGAATGCGAAACCATTCCGTAGAATTCGGATGTCTAATCAAAGCAGTATCAAACATAGGCATTCCCTCTGAGTCCAGGATAGGTTCGGACTCAAAGGGTGATAACTTCTGCTTCTTGGGCGAAGAATCGCCAACACCAAAGAGATCAAAAAGGGTGTCTTCGTCTGTGTCACACAAATCATCATCATCCGTTTCCTGGATGGTATTAATGACCAGCTTCTTAGGAACCTCCACATTTTTAAGCTTGGCTTTGCTTCTGCCAAAGTCAAAGTAGACCCCTCCTTTGACTGAGGCCTGGGAGGAATAGCATCCTCAATCTTGCGCAAGGAAACCTCGCTAACCACATGTGACACTTTTTTTGATAAAAGAGTGGAAGGAACCAGTTTTCGTTTTCTGCTTTCCCCCGCAGACTGGGCCAAAGCTTTGGTCATTATACGGATTAAAGAATTTTCCATGGTCTTTGACACTCTCTGCATGGAGTGTTCAACTGCAGTCTCCACAGAGGAATTAATAAAGTGGCTTAAATCTGATTTAAAATTAGTATTTTCCTCATTGTCAATCTCAGGAGAGCTGGGAATCTCCATTATTACAAAAACTGGCAAATAAGGGGTTAATCCAGACAGAAGAACAAAGGGGGCGTGTACCAACGAGCTTGCCGGTGAAGAAAAAAGCTTGAGGAGGCGTGTCACAGAAGCAGGCAGAGGAGTGCTGAGGAGACCGTGTAGGCAAAGCTACAAACAGGGGCAGAGGAGCGCTGAGGAGACCGTGTAGGCAAAGCTACAAACAGGGGCAGACCGCGCTGAGAAGCGGCTGAAAAGGCGAGGCGTCACTGCGGCAGCGAGCGTGAGGGGAAAAACCGGCAAAGGTAAACAAAGCACGCGCGCGAGCAGACGCGCCGAATTTGAATCTGAGGGGAAAGCTAAACACGCAGTTTAGAACGAAGCCGTAACGACGGAAACCTAGCGCATTAAGCGCGTGTGAAACAAAGCGTAAGCAAAGCAACAATTAAACCTTCCATTTGCCCAAACTATTAGAAATACAGAATTTAATAAAGGAGAAATAAAATAATCGACTTATCTGACTGCGAGCAGCAAGAAAAGAGGACTGCTTGCAGTCAGATAGGTCCTTATATGGTTGGCCTGACCTGATTGGTTTATTTTACGTTATTGTTCTCCCCATTGGCCAGTAGTTTTCTCCTACAGCCTTCTGGGGAGTGTAGTTTTATACTTATCTTGCTGCTATTGGAATAAATGCAAGAAAAGAAAGCATAATAGGAGCCTCCGGTCTTGCCATAAAATTAGTCTTGAAATACACCTGCTGCTATCCTTAGGATTATGGAATGTTTAGATTAGGCAGAGCAATTAGTCTTGCAGTTTCTCCTCCTTAATAGGTGCACCTGTCACACTTGCCAAGATTCTGGAGTCTTCTAATGGATTTGTAATGAACAGACAATTGATTTTAGTCAAATGACTGCTAAAGCCAATATTTCTTACCATGCCACCAGGGAAGGCACACACAGCAACCCTCATCACAGAGTGCAACTTGGGGAAGGGGAAGACAAATGGAGAAGGGGAAATCAAATCACAAGGGCCAATCTGCTTAAAACCCCTACCTTTAGGAGCAAGACTAAATGTGGCAAAACCCTTGCTGTCCTGGGGCCTAGGGCTTGTAATCACCTCCCCAGACATCTCAGATTCATCAACTCAGAACTTCTATTTAAGAAACAACTGAGAACTTGGATCTTTGCAGCTCCCGACTCCTTCAGCTATTCTCTGATAAAAGGACATTTGCTTATGTGCATGTCTGCTCTGTCCACTATGAACTTTATTATTTCTGCTCAGTGCCAGGTTGCTCTATTCGGAGTCACAGTTGCGCGTTATTAGTAACAAAAAATGAGAGGACCGTGTAGTGGCTGAGATCATGAC
This sequence comes from Triturus cristatus, assembly GCF_964204655.1. Lineage (NCBI taxonomy): Eukaryota > Metazoa > Chordata > Amphibia > Caudata > Salamandridae > Triturus > Triturus cristatus. The sequence continues at coordinate 444,515,811 of NC_140595.1, forward strand.
AATCTGGCACATCTACAGTCGAAATGCCCACAAAGTTATTGATATGTTTGTAAAAGTACTCACCACCACTGCAAGATCCCTGCCCTAACAACTCGTATAGCAGCAGTCTTTGGACCGCCAGCGCCATGGACTGCTTGTAGGGGAAGATGGAGTGCTACGGCGTTCAGACCGCAAAACTCATAATAAGGCCCTTAATCTTCAAGTTTACACATGTGTGTATAATCACATATGGAAGCTTATATTAACTGTTAGCCTAAATAGGCATGACTACTGGCCTGAGTTGAAAAGCATTTGGCTTCGCCAACATATTTCTCCTTCTTGTTAGTTAGAGAAAGGCTTATTGTTTGTATTGGACTTCTCATAAAAAAGTCTGAGGGAAGAACTTAGCAGTGAATGTGGAGAATTAAATGTCAAAAGAGTCTTTCTGTTCATCATGTACCAAGATGACAAGATGTTAAAGGTTGAGAACTACAGTTTAATTATTGATGTTGTGGGAAACTGAAGGGATTTTGCGGATGCCTTTTGTGTAATAATTTGATTGGTTCCTGCTGGTGTGAAAGGAGATAATTATGCTTCTGAATCTGTAGGTTTTTTAAATTGGTGTTCTCACAGTTGGATGTGACTGAGATTATTGTTAGACTTCAATATGGTATAAACCTCTCTGCTTATTCTTGCAAGTGTGGAACTTTATGCTATACACTTATTTTTCTTTCCCAAGGCCTATACTGAGGTCTGAACATGCTGACACCTTCTTCGCTCCCAAAATCAAGACCCTTGATACATGACCCTATATTAACTCAATGGGGCTGATTCACAGAACTAATCTGAGGCAAAATCCTAAACTTACTACTTCTGGTATTCATAGAAGGCACTTATGATTTTTTAGATTCACAGAAATCACTCACAACTCCTAACTTACGACCACAGTCAGGCCGTAATCTCCGCATCCGGCCCGTACTCTTTGCACCCTGACCGTACTCTCCGGTTAGAGCCATACTCTCCGGCTTGAGCCGTAATCTCCAGGTCGGGACGGGTGAAGTGTAATCAATGGGCTGCAATGCAATTTTTACAAAAAATAACATTAGGAATGTGTGATAAATGGTAGAGGAAGTAATGAAAAATAGTTTGGGCAGGGAAAAGGGTATGGCCAGACACTACATCATAACCCAGAAAAGTTTGCTCCTTTGCATTATGGTACATGCAGTGCAAAATTTGCACTCTTTTCAGTGTTGACTGCGGTGTCAACACTACAGTCAACACTAAAGGGAGCGCCCTTAGTGTTGACTGTGGTGTTGCCATACAGTCAACACAGAGGGGAGAGCAAAATTCACCATGAAAGTAAAGTAAATTTAGGAGTCGTAAGTGATTTGTGTGAATACCAAAAATCGTAAGTGCCTTCTGTGAATACCAGAACTAGTAAGTTTAGGATCTTGTCTCAGATTAGTTCTGTGAATCGGCCCCTATGCTTAGAAGAGAGAAGGGATGTTTCATTATGGAACACCTGTTTGCTTCAACCTTTTTCTTTATTGCTGTGGTAATCACAAGTCAATATTTCATTCTATTATGCCTCAACCTATTGAGATATATCAGTTTACCTATTGTATTTCTGCGTTTATTGAATTTACTTATGATTTCAACATATTCTGGATTTATTGATAATCCAAAATAAAATCCTTGCACTATAGTTGGTGATTCCTGGTCCTTATTATGGAGTTGCATTGTCTTTAAAAGTTATAAATGTATTGTTGATGACTTCTCCCTTTAAATGCTTTACTTCAACGAATAAAGGTACATACAACCAATGGGGAAAAATCTTTAGCGACTGGACTAACAGATTACATTGCAAGGCCCAGTGCTCTTTTGGATGGTAGCAGTGTGCGACAGTTAGTTACTGAAGCAAAAGGGAGTTAGAGCATTCCTTGTAGAAACTCTAGACTCGCCCAAATACTGTCTTAGCCTTAAACCCATGTCTCAATTTGGAGGCTCAGCAGAGTTCCAGCGGTTCGGAAGAGTGCTGTAGTAGCGGAGGAGTGAATATTAATAGGGTATGATTTGTAATTGTGTATGTCAAACGTGTGGTATTTTGCAGAGATTTTCTGCTATGAGGTGATGATGTTTTGTGATACAAATGTGAATGAGCTTAATGAAGAGCAGTCGGGCTGTACGTAGCCTAAGATCCTTGGATAAATATATAAATGTGGAATACACTCTGTTGTAATTTGTCTGCTAAGTTTTGTGGCGTGAGTTGAGAGGTACCATGGAGGTACCATGGTATGCACAATTGAGACAAGAGGGGCATATACTTCTGTGTGAGTGTAAGATGTGATTGGTGTGGTGGATCTTTTTTGTGCAAAGGAGAAACTGCATCAATCTGGGTGATTACTGCTAATTGAGGTTTCATTTGAATGTTTGTCTGAGTAAGTGGAAAGGAGTCGCTCTGGACCATTTCTTCTGTGATTAAATACTTTGATGTCTTTGGTGGAGCAGGCAAAAAGTTATTTGTTGAACTCGTTTGGCATTTTGTTTTGTATTTGCTTAGTGTTGAGAAAGGTGCATATGTAAAAATTGTATTGGGGGTGAACCACTGAGAGGAGTGAGAAGTAAGTCATAGGTGCCACACTGAGATTGGATGCTGTTATTGGTTGACTAAGTCACAAAGTGCTGCCCTGGGATTGTTTTTTATGCTGAATGAAAACCGTGGTTAAAAAAAATTAATTCATGATTTTGAAATGAAAATTCTATTTATGATTGTTGATATTGTGGTTGAAAAATGAAATGTTTTAGGGCTACCAGAGATTAGATATAGGGAGATGTGAGAATTCCTATTTGTGAAGGAGAAAAGGTGACGCAAGAAGGCTTGGCAGATCATTATATATCTAAAAATATGGGGCTCCACACATGCATTTGGTTGAGTCAGTTCAGGGTTACAATAACTGTGCTGGAAAAATAGCTTCATTTACACAATATTACCTCGTGGGGCTGGCAACACATATTTCTGACAAACAACCATCAACAGATTGTTGTGAATAGCCACACAGGCACTGCCCAGTGTGAGTATGCACAAGCAAGATGGTGTATCCCTCTCCAGTGGACACATGTAGCACACATCTGCAACAAACTAACTAGGCCAGGGAACAATGCCACAGAGGCAGACCTATGCTGAACCCACAGAGAATGTGCACAGTGTTGGATGACACACATGATTAGGAGGCCAGGGTGTCTCAGGGGACTGTAGTGGGCACACTGCTCCGTGGTCCTGGAATGAGCTGACTGTACCATGTTCAACCGTCATGGCAATATGCATATCTCCCACTCATGCACATCATGTCTGAGGCCACAACTTTGGTCATGCATGCTGCAAGGGTGTTCAGTTGAAACCTCACACTCCTATGTTGAGAATCATCATCAGTGACAACAAATATGGACCCCCCACATAGTGAACAGGTCATGACACAGGCAAGGTACCAACACAAGTCACAGGCCACTCTCCCACATGATGCAGAAAGCAATGTGCACTTAGATTTACTGGCACCCTAGATGACCAAGTGCAAATGTGATTACACACAGACCAGGGGACACATGTCAAGGAGGGGAAGGGATGAAAAAGAGCACCAGGTGACATTGGGGAACAGACAATGCACTGCACATATAAACTCTGAGACTGTATCCAGGATACAGAGCACTTCCAAAAGCTGGCGACACATAACACGACAAACAGCCATGTACCAACCCCCTCCTTGCTGCAGTCTCTCCTGTAACTGCCTATCGAGCTCAAGGAATACCACCGCCAGGACACGTCATATGTGTGGGGTCAGGCGTCGGCGGCCACCGTGGGGGCGAGGACTGTCGAGCCCCAGCTGGACCCGGGTGATCCGCCGGGTCCAGCACTGGATGTCCTGCCACCTCTTGCGGACCTGTGGCAGCTGCCGACTACACTCCCCCTAAGATCTCACGGCCCTGACGATGTTTTTCCAGATCACCTCCTTCTCGTAGGCAGTTACCTGTCAGGATGACAAAGTGACACAACATCAATACACCTGCTCCATGTCCCAGAGACACACATTTGAACATCATTGAAATGTTGAACAGGGCATAGGATGCAGACAGGAATTACATCATACACAATAAGAAATTGGCCTGTGTGCAAGCCCCAATGCACTACATGGCATTGAAAGTCAACAGGTTGGCATGAGGGGTGCGACACACTCACTGATCATGCCACACACTGTGCAGCACATGCAACAGCAGGCTGAAGGCCAGCACGTGCCAAGCAGTCACATGTCCCACTCCACTGACGCACCATCAGCATACTAGACAGACACACCCAAGCACAGATCACTCGCCTGTCATTGACAACAGCGACCCTTGACCCCAGGGTAGGTCGCTCCCTGAGCCGCGACAGCGCCACCTGTGCCACCTGTGCCTGTGTCTGTTACCGCTTATTGCCTGCGGCCCTCTGAAAGTGAGTAAGTGTCCCCCTTGATTCCTGTTTCCCGAGTGTCTGCCTCCTTTTTGCTTCCTTGTACCCCGAGTGAGTGCCCCCCCGAGTGCTGAGCGATTGCTATCCCCTCTTTCTTTGTACCCCGAGTGCGTGACCCAGACTGACTGTACATGCCCCCTTGCCGTTTGCCCGCTTTTTCCGTCGCTTTTTCCGCTTCTTTCCCGTTTCTCGGTGTTCACCGTATTTTTTCTCCCCCGCTTTTTCCGCTTTTTCCCGCCGTTTGTTTGAAGCTCCCATTGGCCCCCTACCCCCCCGCCACCCGCCTTCCAGCTGACCCCTCCTCCCAGCCATCCCTTAAATGGCAGCCGCTGCATGACTCAGGTAGCGACCCTTGACCCCAGGGTAGGTCGCTCCCCGAGCCGCGACAGAGCCACCTGTGCCTGTGTCTGTTACCGCTTATTGCCTGCTGCCCTCTGAAAGTGAGTAAGTGTCCCCCTTGATTCCTGTTTCCTGAGTGTCCGCCTCCTTTTTGCTTCCTTGTACCCCGAGTGCGTGCCCCCCGAGTGCTGAGCGATCACCATTCCCTCTTCCTTTTGTACCCCGAGTGCGTGACCCAGACTGACTGTGCGTGCCCCCTCGCCGTTTGCCCGCTTTTTCCGTCGCTTTTTCCGCTTCTTTCCCGTTTCTCGGTCTTCTACGTATTTTTTCTCCCCCGCTTTTTTCCGCTTTTTCCCGCCGTTTGTTTGAAGCTCCCATTAGCCCCCTACCCCCCGCCACCCGCCTTCCAGCTGACCCCTCCTCCCAGCTATCCCTTAAATGGCGGCCGCTGCGCGACTCAGGTAGCGACCCTTGACCCCAGGGTAGGTCGCTCCCCGAGCTGCGACAGCGCCACCTGTGCCACCTGTGCCTGTGTCTGTTACCGCTTATTGCCTGCTGCCCTCTGAAAGTGAGTAAGTGTCCCCCTTGATTCCTGTTTCCCGAGTGTCCGCCTCCTTTTTGCTTCCTTGTACCCCGAGTGCGTGCCCCCCGAGTGCTGAGCGATTGCCATCCCTTCTTCCTTTTGTACCCCGAGTGCGTGACCCAGACTGACTGTGCGTGCCCCCTCGCCGTTTGCCCGCTTTTTCTGTCGCTTTTTCCGCTTCTTTCCCGTTTCTCGGTCTTCACCGTATTTTTTCTCCCCCGCTTTTTTCCGCTTTTTCCCGCCGTTTGTTTGAAGCTCCCATTGGCCCCCTACCCCCCCGCCACCCGCCTTCCAGCTGACCCCTCCTCCCAGCTATCCCTTAAATGGCGGCCGCTGCGCGACTCAGGTAGCGACCCCTGACCTCAGGGTAGGCCGCTCCCCGAGCCGCGACAGCACCACCTGTGCCACCTGTGCCTGTGTCTGTTACCGCTTATTGCCTGCTGCCCTCTGAAAGTGAGTAAGTGTCCCCCTTGATTCCTGTTTCCCTAGTGTCCGCCTCCTTTTTGCTTCCTTGTACCCCGAGTGTGTGCCCCCCCGAGTGCTGAGCGATTGCCATCCCCTCATCCTTTTGTACCCCGAGTGCGTGACCCAGACTGACTGTGCGTGCCCCCTCGCCGTTTGCCCACTTTTTCCGTCGCTTTTTCCGCTTCTTTCCCGTTTCTCGGTCTTCGACATATTTTTTCTTCCCCGCTTTTTTCCGCTTTTTCCCGCCGTTTGTTTGAAGCTCCCATTGGCCCCCTACCACCCCCCACCACCCGCCTTCCAGCTGACCCCTCCTCCCAGCTATCCCTTAAATGGCGGCTGCTGCGCGACTCAGGTAGCGACCCTTGACCCCAGGGTAGGTCGCTCCCCGAGCCGCGACAGCGCCACCTGTGCCACCTGTGCCTGTGTCTGTTACCGCTTATTGCCTGCTGCCCTCTGAAAGTGAGTAAGTGTCCCCCTTGATTCCTGTTTTCTGAGTGTCCGCCTCCTTTTTGCTTCCTTGTACCCTGAGTGCGTGCCCCCCCGAGTGCTGAGCGATTGCCATCCCCTCTTCCTTTTGTACCCCGAGTGCGTGACCCAGACTGACTGTGCGTGCCCCCTCACCGTTTGCCCACTTTTTCCGTCGCTTTTTCCGCTTCTTTCCCGTTTCTCGGTCTTTGCCGTATTTTTCTCCCCCGCTTTTTTCCGCTTTTTCCCGCCGTTTGTTTGAAGCTCCCATTGGCCCTCTACCCCCCCGCCACCCGCCTTCCAGCTGACCCCTCCTCCCAGCTATCCCTTAAATGGCGGATGCTGCGCGACTCAGGTAGCGACCCTTGACCCCAGGGTAGGTCGCTGCCCGAGCCGCGACAGAGCCACCTGTGCCACCTGTGCCTGTGTCTGTTACCGCTTATTGCCTGCTGCCCTCTGAAAGTGAGTAAGTGTCCCCCTTGATTCCTGTTTCCCGAGTGTCCGCCTCCTTTTTGCTTCCTTGTACCCCGAGTGCGTGCCCACCCGAGTGCTGAGCGATCGCCATCCCCTCTTCCTTTTGTACCCCGAGTGCGTGACCCAGACTGACTGTGCGTACCCCCTCGCCGTTTGCCCGCTTTTTCCGCCGCTTTTTTCCGCTTCTTTCCCGTTTCTGGGTCTTCGCCGTATTTTTTCTCCCCCGCTTTTTTCCGCTTTTTCCCGCCGTTTGTTTGAAGCTCCCATTGGCCCCCTACCCCCCCGCCACCTGCCTTCCAGCTGACCCCTCCTCCCAGCTATCCCTTAAATGGCGGCCGCTGCGCGATCAACACGCGCTCCGTCCACAGACACACCATCAAACTCTGGAACCTCATCGACTCAACATCCCCGGCCATCGCCTTCCTCACGGAGACCTGGATGAACCCCTCCTCAGCACCCGATATCGCCATAGCCATCCCTGACGGATACAAAATCATCAGGAAAGACCGCACCAACCGCACCGGAGGCGGCATCGCCATCGTCCACAAGAGCTCCATCCGCCTCACGACCAACATCGACAACACACTCTCCGAGGCCGAACACCTCCACTTCCAAATCCACAGCGACCCCAAGACCACCCTCAGAGGAACCCTCATCTACAGGTCCGCTGGACCACGCACCAAATTCAGCGAAGACATTGCTGACTTCGTCAACCCACAAGCCCTCCCCTCCGCCGACTACATCCTCCTCGGGGACCTCAACTTCCACCTGGAGAAGAACAACAACACCAACACCACCACCCTACTGGACAACCTCTCCAACCTCGGACTCAAGCAACTGGTCAACACCCGCACCCACTACGCCAGACACACGCTCGACCCCATCTTCTCCTCCAGCAAACACATCTCCTTCAACCACACCACCAAACTCTCCTGGACGGACCACAGCTGCGTCCACTTCAGCTACAAGAAAACCACAACCCACCACCACGCCCGACAACCACCAAGAAGACAATGGAACCGAATCACCGCCGACCAACTCACATCATCTCTCTCCCAGAACCCCCCCACCAGCACCTCAGATCCTGAGGCAGCCAACAACCGCACGAACTGGATCTCCGACTGCGCTAACCTCCTGGCTCCCCTGAAGGCCCGCCCGAACGGAGCCAACCACAAGAGAAGCACCTGGTTCAACTCCCCCCTCAAGGACTCCAAAAAGCAATGCCGCACCCTCGAGAAAACCTTACGTCTCGACCAGACTGACGAGAACATGTCAGCCCTCAAAAACGCCACCAGAAAACACCACCAACTCCTCCGTGCAGCAAGAAAATTCTCCTTCAAAGAAAGACTTGACAACAACTCTCACAACAGCAAAGAACTATTCGGTATCATCAGAGAACTCTCCAACCCCGACGCCGACAACAACGCCATCACCCCCTCACAAGACCTCTGCAACTCCCTCGCAACCTTCTTCCACCACAAAACCACCGACATCTACAACAGCTTCACCACAACAACCAGGTACCCCCCTCCGGAACCCACACCCCACAGCGCCACCCTCCACGCCTGGACCCCGGTCACCACCGAGGAAACCACCCACACAATGAACTCCATCCACTCAGGATCCCCCACCGACCCATGCCCCCACTACATCTTCAACAAAGCCGACAACATCATCGCACCCCAACTCCGAGACATCATCAACACCTCCCTCACCACCGCCACCTTCCCCGAGAGCTGGAAACACGCCGAACTCAACGCCCTTCTCAAGAAGCCGACAGCAGACCCCACAGACCTCAAGAACTTCCGACCCATCTCTCTCCTCCCATTCCCAGCAAAGGTAATTGAGAAAACCGTCAACACACAACTCACCACCTTCCTCGAAGCCAACGAATCACTCGACCCCTCGCAGTTCGGCTTCAGGGCCAACCACAGCACCGAGACCGCCCTCATCGCAGCCACGGACGACATCAGATCCCTGACCGACAAGGGAGAGACCGCGGTCCTCATACTCCTAGACCCCTCCGCAGCCTTCGACACGGTATGCCACCGCACTCTGATACAGCGCCTCAGCAACGCCGGCATCCAAGGCAAGGCCTTGGACTGGATCATCTCGTTCCTCTCCGGAAGAACTCAGAGAGTCCGCCTCCCCCCCTTCAGATCAGCGGTTACCGAGGTCATCTGCGGCGTCGCACAAGGATCCTCCCTCAGCCCCACCCTCTTCAATATCTACATGACCCCCCTGGCAAACATCGCACACAAACACGGACTCAGCCTCATCTCCTACGCAGACGACACACAACTCATACTCTCTCTCACCAACAACCCATCCTCCGCTAGAACCAGACTGCACGAAGGAATGAAGGAAGTCGCTGACTGGATGACGGACAGCCCGCTTAAACACAACACCGACAAGACGGAGGTCCTCATCCTAGGCCCGACTCCAACCTCATGGGACGACTCCTGGTGGCCTCCCGCCCTAGGCAGCACTCCCCAACCCACCGACCACGCCCGCAACCTCGGCTTCATCCTGGACTCCTCCCTCTCCATGACCAGACAAGTCAACGCAGTCACCTCGTCATGCTTCAACACCCTACGCATGCTCTGCAAGATCTTCCGCTGGATCCCCACCGACACCAGGAAAACCGTCACCCACGCCCTCGTCACCAGCCGCCTGGACTACGGCAACACCCTCTACGCAGGCACCACGATCAAAATACAGAAGAAACTCCAACGTATCCAGAACGCAGCCGCACGCCTCATCCTGGACGTCCCGCGCCACCACCACATCTCCGGCCATCTGAAAAATCTTCACTGGCTCCAAGTAAGCAAAAGAATCACATTCAGACTCCTCACCCACGCACACAAAGCCCTTCACAACCAAGGCCCCAAGCTCATCAACCACCGCATCTCCTTCTACGTACCCACTCGCAACCTACGATCGACCGGACAAGCCCTGGCAGCCGTCCCCCACATCCGCAGAGCCACCGCCGGAGGCAAGTCATTCTCCTACCTTGCAGCAAAGACCTGGAACTCTCTTCCCAGCCATCTTCGCTCTACACAGGACCACCTCTCCTTCAGAAGGCAGCTCAAGACCTGGCTGTTCGAGCATTAGCCCCCCCCCCCCTAGCGCCTTGAGACCCTTCCGGGTGAGTAGCGCGCTTTACAAATGCCAATGATTGATTGATTGATTGATATAACCCTCACCCTGCACATGTGCCACTTGCCAGTGGGGTGTCACAGGTGTCATGCTAGCTCTGCAAGTCAGACAAACAGGATGGCATACTTGTCACATCAGATGGGTTGATCTGTTGCCTCCACCATGCAGCTGTGGTGCAACACTTCACATAGACACTCACCCACATGACAAGGAACATTCATACACATCAATGTCCATGAGGTCGTACACATCATTTGGACACTCTCACCACAGGTCCACTCAACTCATACACATCTGTGGGTACAGTCACCTGTCACACCGGGGGGACCACTGAATCACCTCAGGACAATAGGAAAAAAAGCAACCAAGGATTTGCCAGGCTGAAAGTGTCATGCACTATGCAGTGGAAGTCACAGTAAGCATAATGCAAGTGAGGAGTGCACACAGGAACTACATCATACTCTGCATGAGAGACATCAGCATGTCCCCACTCTAAACAACATTGCATGTCTGTCCCACCTGGACACAATATTGACAGTCACACAAAAGGTGCATAGGCTAAGGTAGTGGACTCAGCACTCACCTGCTCCCCTGGTCTCCCATAAAGCTTGGTGTACTGTGGGAGGAGGCAGTATAGCAAGGCCTCATTCTCCTCCTGGGTGAATGGCTGGGCCCTCTCCAGAGTACGTGACATGGTCCAGAGGAAGCAGAGACAGCAGCAGTGTGGTCGACTGGAAAGTTGTGCAGGCAAGTGCCCTCTCATGGGTTCTGGCTCCCTTATATCTGTCTTGCTGAGGGGCATTCATTTAGAGGAGTACATAGTGATTGGTCAGACTCATTCGCATCCTACGTTTACTCCAATCCCTTTAAACATACACCAATGACTTTAAACATACACCAATGACAGCATTCGCATCGTTCAAATTTTGAGCATCATGTCAAGTCAACAACCACTTTGCAACATTGAATTTTGTGGCCAACTGACTGTTCCAGGACACATGATCGACCCTTTTCAACTGAAAACTCTGTCTCGATGAAAACCAGCATGCATTTAGGGCCTAATACTTGTCACTTATGTGTCCCCTATGTAATTTTGAAATCCACACACAGGTACGGTGCGTTTCACACGTACTCCTACAGCACAAGTACAATGGTGAAACGAAGCGTACACACGCGATGATAGCGGGTGTACGGTGCGTTTCACACATAACCCTACGGCACAAGTGCAATTGTGAAACGAAGCGTACACACGCGATGATAGCAGGTGTACGGTGGGTTTCACAGATACCCCTACAGTACAAGTACAATGGTGAAACGAAGCGTACACACGCGATGATAGTGGGTGTACGGTGCGTTTCACACGTACGGGTACGCACTAGTAGTACAGTGCATTTCACACGTACGGGTACGCACTAGTTCACACGTACGGGTACGCACTAGTAGTACAGTGCGTTTTACACGTACGAGTACGCACTAGTTCACACGTACGAGTACGCACTAATAGTACAGTGCATTTGACACGTACGGCTACGCATTAGTTCACACGCACGGGTATGCATTTCACACGGTTACAATGGTAATACAGGCGCACACATGCCAGGAATGGAGGGCTACAAGTCGCACAAGGATGTCCATCAAGTACTTGTCATTGCATACTGTCATGTGCAGGCCCTAGGTGTGTCAGCCAGTGATATTACACAGGTCATCTCATCTAGTTGCACAATTGATGTGTGATGACCTGTGGACACATGTCATGTGTGATGGGGCACTATGTGGCACACATCACCTTGCCACTTGCCACATGTGTGTCTGTAGTCCAACTGTGTCATGCACAGCAGCAGTGGGATGGCACAGTCATCAACACCCGCACCTGTCTCCTGATGCCAGGGACAGGGACACTCTATCAACTGACATGTCACGATCAGCGTGCCCCTTTGTGACTATGTCAGGTGTGTGTCATGTGTCCCATGAGCTGGATGTCAGTGCTCCGTCAACTGCATCTGCTGTTGGTGCATCCAACATGGGTCTGTGTGAAGATAGGCATGGAACACACATACGCACACGTTGCCACATGTGGATTCCCACCGCTGTAGGGTCTGTGTGCATAAGACATCATATTTTCCCAGTTATACATGTCTGCGTTGTCTCAATGGCTAAGTCTTTCTCTTGTCACGTGTACCCCTTCATCGCAATGTGTTTGATATGTACATTTTACATTCCATGTGACCTGTGCATGCGCCTTGCAGTCAGCTGTGTGGATGAGATGACATCCTTCCAATGCAGCTATGTGGTTGTGTGTTACTCCGGTGATATCTGTGGCTCTTCACTCAGACTGGCCAGCAACTCATTTCAGGGCATGTCATGTAGACTTGACAATCAACAGGTGTATCTGGCTTTTTGTAGGAGTGCCAGCAAGCTGGCATATGTGTCCTGTATGTATTGCACACACCCGACTCCATGGTTACCTGATGTGTATTAGCAGTGTAGCATGTGCTATGTTCATTGACATTGATATCGGTAGACTCTCAATCTTCATTCTTACAAACAATGTCTTGCAGGGCACAGCCTGTCCCAAGAACAATGCCAGACTTGGGTGCCATGAGGGAACGTGCCTGCATCCGCCGTTACAGAATCACTCGCAAGTTGATTGAGGACTTGACAGACAAGCTGCCACCACACCTGCAACCGCGACACAGGTATCCTACTGCACTGACCCCCAAGATGAAGGTGATGGCAGCCCTACATTTTCTTGCCACAGGTATGTTTCAATTCACCATAGCTGATATTGGTGGCATGTCACAGACAATGTTCAGCCGTGTCCTGCGTGATGTTTTAGCAGCCATGTTGGAGCACTTGATGAATTCATCCAATTTCCTACTCCTGAGGAGTTGACAGATGTCAAGGGTGATTTCTATGCCCTGGGAGGGATGCCCCATGTAATTGGGTCCATTGATGGTACACATGTGGCTTTGGTACCACCACAGGCACAGGAACAAACCTATTGCAATTGAAAACATTACCACTCGATTAATGCCCTTGTGGTGTGTCTTGCTAACATGCTGATTTGCCATGTCTGTGCACGTTTTCCAGGATCAGCACACAATGCCTACATCACGAGGCGTAGCAGGGTGCCACAAATAATGCTGTGTGTATACTCTGTTTGTCCTGTGTGTTGCGGTATCTTTGGCTCCTACGGCATCTCCTGACCAACTTTTTTACATGATGTTTCCATGTAGGGGACTCAGGCTATCCCAACATGCCATGGCTGCTGACACCTCTCCGCAACCCAAGAACAGCTGCAGATCACCGGTACAACAATGCACACGGGCAGACCAGGCGAGTGATTGAGAGGACGTTTGGACTCCTGAAGAGCCGATTCCGGTGCCTGGACAAGACAGGCGGGTCCCTCCCTTATGCCCCAGAGAAGGTCTGCCAAATCTTCCTTGTGTGCTGCATGCTGCACAACATGGCAGTTGAGAAGGCAGTGCCACTCATTCTGGATCCGGATGAGCAGGAACATCCACCCGTGGAGGATCAAGGGCTTGCTCACGAGGCTAGTGATGAGGAGGAGGAGGAGGATGATATCCGGAGTCAGCTCATATGCAACTTCTTCTCATAATGGTGAGTCACTGGGTATGAGTGTGCACACTTGTAGCATTGAGTGGCATGTGTTGCAATGTGTGTGTCCAGCTGACTGAATGCAAAGTGACTTTGATGTATGTTCTGATGTGTCACTCGAGTGATTATGTAATGCCACACAGTTTTTGCGGAGAGACTTTCTTTGAAATTTACATGTGTCCAACATTGTTCATGTTTTGTAAATGTCCATGTGTGCTTCGAGAATTGTTTTAGGTGACTTCTTGTGTGTCTGTCATTCCCAAGTTTTTGTGCCTGTTATTTTCTCGTGTCATTGTTGTCCTCCTGCCATTCCTCATGAGGATTGCAACGTGTGCGGGATCTGTGTTACATGCATGGACATGTGGAAATGTCAGTTTGGGTAAGGATTGCAGCAAGGCTTTTTGGTGGTGGTACGGGTTGGGAATGTGTGGGCCTGCTTCTGTGCATGTTGTGGTACCATGCATACATGTCTTCTCAACATGGAGCATATAACATGTAGCATCACTCCCATGACATGATAGTCACCCTTCTTGACAGTCATCTGTAGTGGAGTGTGGCATCTGATGAAGGCATCAATGTGTGTAAACCTTGCCTCTGAAACATTGAGGATGCTACGGGTGGACATAGTGTGGGACATCACAACAACAGGCTCTATGGGGAATTGCAGTCTCTCCGTGTACAGCAGGATGTGTTTGGCTCATCCCCTTAACTTGTGTGCCAGTTCATTGGGATTGACATCATCCGTGTCGTGAAGGGGGGGTCCAGTGTATGTCCCACATGTTCTGTCAACTGACCTGTGAGTCTGTTCACATGGATGCATTTCCCTTTGTGTGTGTATGTGGAATAAAGGTGTTCAGCACAATCCAAAGTGCCTCATCTCTGTCACTGCAACTCTCTTGCCAGTTTGCATGCGTCATCTATGGCATACTTGTCAAATATTGTGCCTATGTGTATGTGTACTTCGGCAACATGCATGCAGTTCTTCATGGCTAATAATATCTATTGTGCATGAAGTCCCTGGTTGTGTATGTATTTGTGCAGGTTGCTCCCCACAACAGGACGTGAACACATGCTGATGGTGTGTCTCCTGTGCGCAGCTCCGCATTTTGTTGCCTTACCCTGTGACCGTCATTTTTGGTGATTGGTTATACATTTTCTCGTAGTGACCCATGAGTTACCTGACACTCCTTCCTTTACATACACCTGTTGCACTGTGCCTTTCTGACCTCCTTGTCTTTGTGTGCTACTTTTTGCCTAGTTTCTCACCCCTTCCGCCTGCTGCTGCCTCACCTGCGGCACCGCCCCGCCGAGTGCCCTAATTCTGCAACACACAAGCCTCCAAAATGCTCCTCCCATCCCCCCTCCACCCATTCTTCATGCAGCCAGCAGCTTGTCTGTGCCACTGTAGCGCCAACGCCGTGCCAAAGGCAGGACCATCTGCGCCTGCAACGTGCACAGTGCACGAGCCTCTGTTCTTTGCATGACCCACGTCACACAACAGGCTCATGCTGCAGCCAACCTCCAAGCAATGTCCTCCAGACAATCATCCGCCTGCTATCAGGCAACCCCTAAGCGCACACACGACCCCTTCGCATGCTGAGTGTGCAACTCCAACTGCCTACACAGCGCTGCCCAGCCTACCAGACCCTTTCAGAACAACCAGGTCATGTGCCTCCTACTCCACACCCGCTCCGTCCACCAGCACGCCATTGGACATCTCAGACGGATACAAGAACACCCTCAGGGACGGCACCAACTATCCCGGAGGATGAATTGCAATTTATTCACAAGTATACCCTCAGAGTCACAAATCCAGGTTTGCAGCAACTCCCTGGCAACCCTCAGAGTAACACTCATCTACAGATCTCCAGGCCTACATCCACAATTGCGCTAAGCCATCAATACGTACATCTGCACGCACGCCCTCAACTCCACATGCTACATGTGGCTGGGGGCCAGTAACTTCTGGCTGGAGGAGAACCACACCGCCATCCATCATTGGTCCATCAACATTTTAATCGACGTCTCCGACAAGCAACACACTGCCCCACACCCCGCTAACGATCCCCCAAAGATGCTTGATGTAAGTCACCACAGACAAGCTGTGTGGGACACTCAAAACTACACCAACGCAACACCCTGAAACCTCATGCACTGGATCAGCAACTGAGCCAACAATCTTGCCACATTGATGGACTTTCCTGTGAAGCACAACAACAGTTAAGGCACCTGGGACAAGGCAGACCTACTGGACTCCTACAGACCTAGCAGGACTCTTGTGCAAACCTTGCAACACAAAGAGCCATCATTTACCTTACAGGCCTGGAAAAGACCACACACAGACATCACCATATCATCAGCAAGGACAAGTGGAGATCCTTCAGATAGTGCAGAGACACCAAAACACATGACATCAAGGAGCTCATCAGCATTGTGAGTGAACTGACAGCAGATATCCATCCAAGACACCCCACCCTTGCAAGGCAGATCACATCTCTTGCAACTTTGTACCACTGCTAGCTCATGGCCATACACAACAGCCTTGGCACACAGAGGCAGACAGCACTATTATCTGCAGGACAAACCCCCCTCAGGTTCTGGACTCCCGTCACCAGCAAGTACACCACCTGGCTCATGTGCACCATCCACTCTGGCTCTCCATCAGGCCCCTTCCCACACAACATCTCAACCACATCATTCCCCATCCTTGAAGCCCATGTCCATCGCATCATGAATGTCTCCTTTGAGTTAGCCACATTCCATGGGTGCTGGAGGCATGCAGAGACCCAGGCCCTTCTTAAACAACGGACAGCAGTACCGCAGGATCTCCTGGTACATCACCCTGCTTCCCTACCCAGCAAATGTCATCCGGAAGACACTCAACAAGCAACTGACAAATTTCCTCCACGCAACCAGCTCCTGGCAACCAGCACCAGACCATATTCAACCGTAATCACACCACTGCAACCGTCATCATTGCCACCACCAACGACAACTTTGCCCTGCTCAACAATGGTGAGCCCACCCCCCTTGACCTCTCAACGGCATTGTACACCATGTGCTACCACACTGTCAGCTCACACATCTCCAACACTGGTATCCAGAGGAGGGCCCAGGATTAAATCAGAAAGTAGCTCACCAGCAAGGCCCAGGGAGTCGGCCTCCACCCTGCAGCATGTAGTACACTGGGGTCATGTGGCACATGCCCCAGGGCTCTTCTCTCAGCGTGACGATCTTTAATGTCTTCATGACCCCCCTCTCCACCATCACATGCGCACACAACCTCATCATCATCTCATATGCCATTGACACCCAGCTGCTCCTCAAACTCACCAAAGAGCCAGCCATTGCCAGATCCAACCTTCAAGAAGGCATGAGATCCGTTGACGAATGGCTGAACATCAGCCACCTGAGGCTGAACATGGACAGGACTGAGGTCATCATCTGAGGATTGTCCCCTTACGGCTGGGTCAACTCCTTGTGTCCCACTGGTCTGGGCACCGCACCAGCACCCAGTGGCCAAGCACGCAAGCTGGTGTTCATCATGGACTCATCGCTCACAATTACCATGCAACTCACCACCATCTGTACCTCATGCTGCAACACCCTCCGCATGCTGCAAATGATCCACAGATAGATCCACTACAAGGCAAGACAGACCGTCCCCCAGGTCCACGACACCAGCCGGCTCAACTACAGCACCGGCCTCTACGTAGAACAACGGCAAAACTGCAGGAGAACTTGTCCACATCCAGAGTGCATCTGCACACCTCGTCTTCAACATCCCCAGCCCCAGCCACATCACCGTCCACCTGAGATAGCTAGAATGGCTCACTGTCTGCTGCAGGATCACCTTCAGACTCCTCAACCACACTTAGGAGGCAGTCCACAACCCCAGACCCAAAACAAACCTTGGACGTCTGTCATCCAACATCCCGTTGGCCAAACTCCATGCAGCCCACCTAGCCCTGGCCACCATTCATCACATCCACATAAAAACTGCATGCAGGAGATAGTTCTCCCACCTCACCAAACAGACCTAGGACTCCCTCCCCGGGCACATCAACATGACCCATGACCTCTACACCTTCATGATATTCTTCCAAATGGGTCTGTCAGAGCAGTATTGCAAGCCCCCCTCAGCAGCTTGAGGCCATCACGGGTGAGTATTGGGCTCCATGTCTGTATTTGGTGATACATTGAGACACATGTGTGTCCTCGACTGGACTCATATCCAAGTGTATGGATGGCTGGAGTTAGTTCCACACTCAGGCATACTTTGACATATTCTCCCACGTATGTTGTGGACTCATGCTAAATGACTGCAACATAAACTTTCACATATTAATTATTTAATTATAGCTCTATGGCGTGATTTGTGCACTGAAAAAGGTGCAATGCAGGGACCATAGAATCCAAAGTTCACAGGGGGAGATGGGATCCTTGCCATTTGAAGTCATCAGAGTCCAGACCACAGTGTTTGGCATCATTAGTCAGACTGTGACCAGCAGGTCCATGTGGCAGATGATGTCAGTCAATGAGGTGATGCTGTCGCACATGAAGGCCAGGTCCCAGGCCAGGTGAACTGGGACATGTGGATGTGCCGCTCCCTCTCACGGTCTTTTCCGTGGACGGCCCACCTTCCTCGGGGGACCCTCAGATGCAGGCCTTGACGATGCTTGGGGCGCTCCATCGGACGAATCCTCCTCCCTCCCTGTGGCTGGTGGTGGTCTTCGCCTGGTGGCACAGGGAGGGTTGCCCATGTTGTCGGTGATCCGACGGAATCAATGGCTTATGTCCCTTTGCACCGCCAGGAGATCAGCCAGTCTTGCCTCTATCCGTCCTTGGTGTTCTTGTTGACTGGCGTGTTGCTCAGCCTGCTGGTTCTTGATCTCTGTGAGGGTCACCACTACCTGGCTGAACTCCCTGGTGTCATGCCGGTATGCATCCATGATGTTGTATATGTGTGACATACCAGTCCCTTCAGCTGGCTGGTCAGGTTCTTGCCTCCACCTGCCTCCACTCCCACCACCCCTGCCCACACGAGCCTGGCCTGCCGTTGTGGGTGCATCAGGTCTACGGGACCCCTGAGGGATGGCAGTGGCGGTGTTGTCTGCCTCCTCCTGGGTGCCCGGCGTTCCTTGTCCCTCCTGGTCAGACTGGCTCAGTTGTTCACTGCGGGCAGGGCTCCTCGGTGTCTCCTGGGATGTGGCAGGAATGGGGGTGGTGGTTGGCACAGATGGTCCTGAACCAGGTTCTGCAGGGGCTTGGACACCAGAGGGTCCAGGTCGGTCGGGGTCATCCGCGGAGTGTTGAGAGGCGTTGCTGCCGGTGGGATCAGGTTCCTCCCAGGCCAGGGACTGTGAATCTTCACCCCCATTGTTGGGGGTAGATTCATCACGTTGCCCTGTGTGTGGGAGACAGAAAATGTAATGCTGTTTCATGCAACATGCATGTATCATACACATTCAAGTTGGCACTGTTCCTCCAGGTAGTTGTATGTGCCTAGCGTTCTCCTCAATGTTCACTTATGGATGGGTCTGTTGCGGGGGACAGATTGATATGTTCTCCTGAGTCTTTGACATGTAGATTTTTGGCTTGGATGCTTCTTCGGCTATGTATTGGTGTTGTTGTGTTACATGTCCATTGTGACAGTGGGTAAATCCATTGCCTGTCCCGGGGGTGTCTGCTTGTGTAAGAGGTGTGTGTGACAGGGCCTGCTGGTGGGTGTAGTGTGATGTGGCACTGGGGTTCCCAGGTGATGTAGCTGTCCCCTCATGGAGCATACTGCCATGACAGTGAGTGTGAGTTCCTGTCCTAGATATCTGATCTTGTTGTCTTGGTGTTTGTGTTTGCACTGGTCACAGGAGGGCCTTGTGCTGCCTACACCCGGGCCGAGTGTGAGCTATCTTGTCAGTACTTTCCCAATATCTGTGCATTGCACATGGTGCATGGGTATGTACCTGGGCCATATGGTATGAGGGCAATTGTGTCTGAATTGGAGTTCAACAATGTGTTTTGTGCCACCCACCCTCCCAGCATACCGGACATCCATTCCTGGGTTGCTGCTTTGTGTAGCATGGGACATAGCATGGCCTTGCTTTCTCAATGAAGCATACACATGTTAGTGGCATTAGCGTTATTTTTGACTGTGGTTCTGTCCGGTGAGGGCTTGGGGGTAGTTGCGTGCATTTGGTGTAGTTGGGGTGTGGATGCCATTACCCCCATGTTACGTAAGTTGTTTGTGTACTCACCAGGCTCTGGAACTCCTTGCAGTCCATGTACTCCCACCGGCGGAAGCAGGTCCATCACCTTCTCCTCCCAGGGATGGAAATGTACTGGTCTGCGGGGCGCACCACCTCCAGTGATGTTGCTCTGGGCGTAGTCATCATTAATTTTGCGCTTGACCGCCCACCGCAGATCGTACCACCTGGCTTTGCATTCATTCCTGGTCCTTCTGATGGGTACAACAGCATTCACCCTATCGACGATCCTCTGCCACAGGCATGATTTTTCAGCTATGCTGGTCTGTCTGACCAATGTTCCAAACAGCTGTGGCTCGACTCTGATGACTTCATTGACAATGATCTCCAGCTCCTCCCTTGTGAACTTTGGATTCTTGTCTGTGGGCATGGTGTGGGGTGAGGGTGTGGATGGTTGTGGGTGTGTGGGTCTGAATGTGACGGTGTGGGTCTGAATGTGAAGAGGGGGTATGTGTGAAGGAGGTTGTGTGAAGGTGTATATGTTAAGGTGGATGGGTGCAGTTGTTGGTGTGTGCTCTCTAGCTGCAGTGAGTCTGTTGCAAAGGCTCATGGTTTGTGTGTGTGGGCCCTTTTTATTGGTCCATTTGTGGGTGGGTCTCAGTTTGAATTTTTGGTGGGTGTGTTATAAGGGGTGGTTGTGAGTTTGCCCCTCTGTTTGCCTGTTTGGATGTGCCCAGGTCAGTCATTTCCATTTTTTGTGCACTGTAGACATGTTTTTTGGTGTTGTGTGAGTCGAATAGACTCTCCTTGTGCTGTTTTACAGTGTCCATGGTTCAGTACAGTACAGGGGTATGAGTCGTACAGGCACACACCTCCATGCGTTGTGTATGTACAGTGCGTACACGGACATTGCTATGTACGGTGCGTACACCACCATTGCTATGTACGGTGCGTACACCGCCATTGCTATGTATGGTGCGTACACCGCCATTGCAATTGTACGGTGCGTACATGGCCATTGCTATGTACGGTGCGTACACCGCCATTGCTATGTACAGTGCGTACACCGCCATTGCTATGTACGGTGCGTACACCGCCAATGCGTATGTACGGTGCATACATCGACATTGCTATGTACGGTGCATACTACAACATTGGTGCGTACAACAACATTGCGTATGCACGGTGCGTACAACGCCATTGCGTATGTACGACGGTGCGTAATACAACATTGGTGCATACAACAACATTGCGTATCTACGGTGCGTACACTGACATTGCATATGAACAAGTCATTCCCCGTGTACGGGACGTTTTCTGTACGAATCGTAAATCGGAAAGCTGGTCCGGATCGTACTTGTACCCTCGGACTGTATTTTTACGATTCGTACGGAAAAGTTTCCTGGTCCGTCTCGTACAACTTTTCCCGCTACGATTCGTAAGGATCGGGCCGATCGGTATGTGCTTTTTCCCATACGAATCGTACTTTACGGGTCGAACGTGACTTTTACGATTCATACGGAAAAAAATACGGATACGAGTCGTACGGGGAAAAAAAATACAGGATCGGAATCGACCCCTTAATATATATTTTAACTAAATATAAAAATTAAACTACATTTAAAAAAATATAAACACTCAAACATAATAATTTGTACATATACATATATTTACTTCAAAATAATGTATTTACTATTATCTTTATTTAATTTTTAAGATTTAAAATTATATAAAAATGAAATATATACATATATCAATAATTTAAGATAAAAAAAAACATTCTCTAATTAATTAAATCATTAAACTATTAAGACAAAATTAAAACGTACATTTCGCAATACAATAGATACAACAGTAGGGAAAATGTTGGATCGTGAATTAATTAAATTTACTATTCCAACTAGAATGAGTGCAACAGTAGGGAAAGTGTTGGATAGCTGAGGGGTAAAACTTACTATTCCCACTCCAAAGAGTGTTACAGTATGGAAAGTGCTGAATAGCAAAGGGGTAAAATGTACTATTCCCACGTCATTGAGTGCAAAATTAGGGTAAATGTTGGATAGTAGAAGAATTAAATTTACTATTACAGCTCCAGTGAGTGCAACAGTAGGGAAAATGTTTGATAGCAGAGGGGTAAAAATTACTATTCCCACTCCAGTGAGTGCAGCAGTAGGGAAGGTGTTAGATAGCAGAGGGGTAAAAATAACTATTTCCACTACTGTGATTGCAATAGTAGGGAAAGTGCTGGATAGCGAAGGGGTACAAGTTACTATTCCCACTCCAGTGAGTGCAACAGCAGGGAAAGTGTTAGATAACAGAGGGGTAAAAGTGACTATTCCCACTACAAAGAGAGCAACAGTTGGGAAAGTATTGGATAGCGGAGTGTTAACAATTATTATTACCACTCCAGTGAGTGCAACAGTAGGGAAAGCATTGGATAGCAGAGGGTTAAAAATGACAATTCCCACTCCAGTGATTGCAACAGCACGGAAAGTGCTGGATAGGGAAGGGGTAAAAATTACTGTTCCCACGTCAAAGAGTGCAACAGTAGGGAAAGTGTTGGATAGCGGGGGGGTAAAAATTACTTTTCCCACAACAGTGAGTGCAACAGTAGGGAAAGTATTGGATAGCAGAGAAACAAAAAATACAAATAACATTTAAACAATTACAAAAAAAATCTTAAAAATAAATAAACAATATTTTAAATATATACAATTAAATATATTAAACATATACAAAAAATACATAATATAATGTTAATTACATAAAACAAAAAGGTACACATATTATTTAAAATAAATTAATAAATACATTTATAAACAATATTTATTTAAAAGTAGCAAAGTTTCACAAACAAACAAATTATTTAAAACATAAATGTAAGTATTTTGCTTCCTACCCTATAACACCACACCAATAAAAAATACATCAACATTTTTATTTAAATGTCTTTTCAAAATTAACATAATTAATAATGAATTTGTACTATATTATCAGTAAAAAAGGTAATAATCATCATTCATTGAATACACATTCTTTAACACTATAATATCCACAACCCACACCTAAAATTATTTACACAATTACCTTAATTATCTACTAATTAATTGATTTAAATTAATTCATAATTCATCAATAAAAAGAAATTACTTCCCACCCTTCCCACCATCTACATCTATAAACACCACAACACACACGTTAAATTATTTACACAATTACCATAATTATCTACTAATTAATTAGTTTAAATTAATTAACAACTAATTCATAATTCATCAATAAAAAGAAATTACTTGCCACCCTTCCCTCCATCTACATCTATAAACACCACAACACACACTTAAAATTAATTACACAGCTACCATCATTAATTACAAAACAATTAATTAACAACTAATTAATAATTCATCAATAAAAAATACATGCCTCCCTCCCTTCATACCATTTACACCTATAAACACCAAAACACACACCTAAAATTCATTAAACAATTACCATAATTAATGACTAATTAATTAATTTAAATTAATTAACAACTACTTATTAAACAATTAATAATAAATGAATTTACACATTTAACACTATAACATCACAATTAAAAAACCTTTATAAATAAAAATTATTCAATTCATTTAAAATAATTAAATTACTTCCTTACCAATTCCCCTATAAACCCACAACTCGCTACAGAACTAAAAACGCAAAATTCAAATAATTGTTTTTTTATAACTACTATAAACAATCAATACATTTTATATAATTAAATTACTACCCACCCTATAACCTTATAAACCCACAACCCACTACGGAACTGAAAACGCAAAATTAAATTAAAAAAAAAATAATAGCTACTAAAATTTTAACACATATAATAAAAATACAAACAATTTTTATACAAAAAACAAACATCACACACATACAAAATATATACTAAAATACATAACATTTATAAAAAATCAACATTTTTAACAACTATGGGGCCGATTCCGATCCTGGAAAAATATTCCCCGTACGAATCGTATCTGGATTTTTTTCCGTACGAATCGTACAAGTCCCGTACAAACTGGCAAGTACGATTCGCATCGGGTAAATTCCCAGACACGTCCTCGGGTCGGAAAAGGTGTCCGACGCGTCCCAGACAGTTTTACGTACGAATCGGAAAACTGAAGTCCGAGCGCGCAAGTACGATTCGTACCGTCCGTACGATTGTACAACCGTATGGTAAAAAGACTGTCCGGAGCGAACTCTTCTAGCAACCATGGAGACGTCCAAACAGGTGCCCGGTACGCGCCGAACACCCCCCCAGCCCCCCGTATGTATGCGCCGTCCTACCCCCAGCCCCGCATATGGACGCGCCGTACCCCCAGCCCCCCCATGGATGGATGCGCCATACCCCCAGCCCCCTGGCAGGTGGACGCGCCGTACCCCCCCCAGCCCCCGTGTGTATGGCGCGTACCCCCACCCCCGTAGGTATGGCGCGTACCCCCACCCGTGTATGTACGGCGCGTACCCCCACCCCCGTATGTACGGCGCGTACCCCCACCCGTGTATGTATGACACATACCCCCACCCCCGTATGTACGGCGCATACCCCCACCCCCGTATGTACGGCGCGTACCCCCACCCCCGTAGGTACGGCATGTACCCCCACCCCCGTATGTACGGTGCGTACCCCCATGCCCGTAGGTACGGCACGTACCCCCACCCTCGTATGTACGGCGCGTACCCCCACCCATGTATGTACGGTGCGTACCCCCACCCCCGTAGGTACGGTGCGGACCCCCAGCGCTCGCATGGAAATACACAAAGACCTGTGGCTTATTAGTCTGCTACTCTTGATCCCATAGCTGTATGACTGCCCAGATGCCTTAGAGCTGTAGCGGCATTGTATGTCAGCAAAGAATAATGTGACAATATTGTCATGAGACATCCTCCTACTGTGTTCGTTCCCCATTCTGTAGAGA
Organism: Triturus cristatus; assembly: GCF_964204655.1. Lineage (NCBI taxonomy): Eukaryota > Metazoa > Chordata > Amphibia > Caudata > Salamandridae > Triturus > Triturus cristatus. The sequence goes on from NC_140595.1 coordinate 444,540,561, forward strand.
TTTTATTGATGCATAAACACACTCAACACCTGACCAACAGTCGATTAAATATGAACAATTTATACTCGCTGTGGAGAACATTACTCAAAAGTGATGTGCTTCTTTGAAGCCTGCTACGTTGCTACTGTTGCCTGAAAATAAAACTGATAATTGGGAAGTAGAGCATGATTATCTTTATGTCGCTGAATGATGCACCAAGCCAAGATCAGATATACAAGAAGAGCTACTAGTAGAGTTTCATTTCATATTGTTGTTGATGAGTCCTGCCTGAGAGAGTATGGGCGAACCCTAAGAGCTGCATACGCAGTTTGTGCAGTAACAGGATTAGTGGAAGCCTCCTGGCTTCAAATGGTGTTTTCTGCACAGGTGGCTGAATAATTCGCTCTTTCCAGAACTTGCTGTGTTTCTGGACAGCTGAAAGTGAGGATTTTTGCTGAGAGTCAATATGGCTTTGGTGCTGTTCATGACTTTGGTCAGTTATGTTCACAGAAGGGATCCATGCAACATCCAGATGCCTAATACGCAATGGAGAGCATGTCATGAGATTGTTGGAGGCATTGCAATTGCCATGTTAAAATGTTCAGCCCTTAGAAGGGGAGATGACTATGTGACAGTTGGTAGCCAATATGCTGATATTGTGCTCATGGGGCTTGCACATTTAATTCTGAATATGTAAATTAATCTGAAGATCAGACAAATTACAACCTTTTTTTAACAATAGCTGATACTTTGGAAGAAGTGAAAAGGTTGCAGGAGGAAGTGCCAGAGGCAGAACAGCAGAGTTGGGTCAGAGAAGGTTGTGTTAAAAGATAGAATGACATTTATGTTTCAGCAGATGGAAGACCTGCATTGCCAGATAGATTGCTGTTCCCAATGGCTAGACATTTCCTTGGTCCCGCACATGTTGGGAGGGATGCAATGGTCAGATTGTTATAAAAGAACGGGTTTTAACCCTCAATTCAGATTGATGGCTGAAGTATTGTGTCACAAGTATGTTGAATGCCAGTATATGAATGTAGGAATAAGAACAACAGTGACACTAAGCCATATATGACTATCAGGAGGGCAATTCAACAGGATGCAGCTGGACTTCATCAAGATGCCTGTGTGGAACGGGCTGAGATATGTCCTGGTGATTGTTTGTGTCTTCTTGCATTGGGCTGAAGCATTACCAACCATTAGAAGCAATAGCCTTTCAGTAGCTAGTTTGTTGTTGTGGGAACTGATACCCAATTTCGGTTTCCCTACTTCGCTGGAGTCAGACCTAAGTACTCATTTGCATAATGAGGTCCTGCAACTTTTGTGTGTTGCATTACAAGTGGAGCAAAGACTACAATGTAGTTATCATCCAGAGGCTTCAGGCATAGTTGAGCAGGTGAATGGAATTTTGTAATTCAGTTTGGCTAAAGTGTGTGCATCAAAGTCTCTGAAGTGGCCTGAGGCTTAGCCTTTGTGTTAATGAGTCCTCGCTGCTTTCCTGATTGGAGGACAGGATTGTACCCACTTGAATTCATCATGGCTCAAGCAATGACACTGCCAGCAGTGTCTGCAAATGTGCTTGTGAGCATCACAGATGACATTATTCTTGACTACTGTAAGGGACTATCTGATGTTGTGCATTCTTTGTCTCACCAGGTTGGAGCTGCTACCACCCACCACATCAAGAGCAGTGCCATGGCCTCCGTCCTGATGAGTGGGACTTGGTGAAGAAGCACGTTCATAAAATGTATCTGGAAACTTGAATGCATAGACCATTCCAAGTCATCCTAATAACTAACACTGCTGTTAAGACTGGAGGTCTCCCCAACTCAATTCAGGCTGCCCACACTTGCAGAGTGAAGTGTTCCCTTGTTGATGTGACAGTACCTGTAGTAGTGCAGACAGCAACCGAAAGGCAGAGTGATGAGGCTGAGCAAGTTACAGAAAATCCACAAGAACCCAAAAAAGCACATCCTCAGCCTAAGAGGGGTCTTGATGAGTCGATACCTTTGGTTGAGATGGAGGAGTCTTGGCCTGTGGCGCTGACTGAGCCAGATTCAGACCCTAACAAAGGACCTATGGCTGTGGAAAGTCAAGTGGGAGCTGGAGTGAGTTGGCCAAGAAGGCAGGAGAGAGAGAGACTAAGCCTGACTGCTGAGCGGGTACCATGCACTATCTCAGAAGACACTGAGACTTATGGTCTGAAAGACTGAAGTGGAAAGATGTTCACTAAGGAAATCAAAAAGAGGTAGAGTACCGTGTTGGAGGTTCTCATCACCTGAATGGACATATTTCGCAGCTAATACCAATGAGAGGGTATCTTCTGATTTGGAAAATAACAATGAGGTTCCAATTGAAGCTCCATAAACTTAAGCCTGCGGCTGAACTGTGTTTCAAATTTGCTTTGCCTCTTAACCCCTTGCGTGCGGGTTTATTTCTCCCGCTGTGCGGGAGAAATAAACGGCGTTCGGGAACACGACATCTCCCGGCCGTCGTGCGCCCACGCCCACCGTAATGCACGGCGGCTGGGAGACGTCATGCGCACGCAAGGGGTTAATAGACTGACTTGATTTGTCACTATTATGATCTCCAAACTGAACTTTGATCTTTGCTTGTATTTGAGACAATTGAATGAAATTTGTTCAAAATAATAAAAAAGATTCCCTAGGCCCGAGGCTGCAGCAGGAGCATAAGGGTGTCATTTAGAAGAAGGTGAAGTAGGCTTAGAGAAGACTCATGAAGACTTTGTAAATATTTTCATCATATGATTTATGAACTTTGTTTTGCCAATTTGCACAAGTAGATATGCATGGAAGAAATCCCTTTGCTGCCATTTTTACACAATGGTCTGAATTTAGTGAAGTTATGGAAACTAGCAACATTGTTAGATGCAGGCTTATATTAGCAGGTGTATTGATAGCTGTAATTGTAGGATTAGTTGTTTTGATCTTAGCATTCCATTCACCCAAACTTCCTAATTTAGTTGAACTTAGTTCTAAGACTACCCCTAGAACCCTGATTCCTACTGACAGTAGTTTACATACATTTGATTTCAAGACATTACATATAGATTTGTCAAGAGTAAATTTTAACTCGAATGCCTATTTTAAGTTGCTTTATGTTTGCATTGACACTATAGATGCTAAGGACTGCTACATCTGTATGGAATTACCTGCATCAGTTGTAGAGGGGTTTACCTATCATCATATTCCTCTTATGTATGGTATTTCATGTAGCCTTTTTGTGAGCATTTTATATGGAAATGGTAATTTCAAGTATTTTTTTTCGAATTATGATTTGGTGCTCTCTGATGTCCCTTTGTTTAAACATTGGAATCACCATCCCAAGTCTAATAGAGATGGAAACAGCTTATAGTTTCTTTAAACCTGTTTTAAAATTAGATATAGCTTATTTACAAAGGCACAATTTGACTTGTTCCTTAACTGTTGAAAAGGAATGTCTAGACTTAGTAGAAGACAGGAGAAGAGCAAAAAGTGCTCGTTGGAAAACAGGGTGGAATCAAAGATACAGGAGCACGTGCGCTAAAGATGAATTAAGACACCAAGAGTCAGGATTTATGCCTGCGCTAACTTTAGATTGGAAACACACTGGGAAACTATGGACCACGTGTATCAACATTTGTAATAGCGATGACCTAATTGCGAATTTCAGCGAACCGCAATTAGGTAATCGCTATTACAAATGTATGAAACTCCAAGATTTTCATATAACGATTCGTAGGCAGTCGCAAGTTGACCTACCTCATTAGAATAATGAGGTAGATCACAATTTGCGACCCCCTAGGAGTCACTAAAATCTCGGGGATGGGGCCTGCTGGGGTCAGCAGACCACAATGTGCGTGATTGCTTTTAAATGAAGCAAATGTTTTTTAAAAATCCACCCCGTTTTTCTTAAAGGAAAATGGGTTGCGTTTAAAAATTAAAATGAATAGTTCACATTTCATTTTTCAAGAGCAGGCAGTGGTCCGTGGGAGCACTGCCTGCTCTTAAAGAAAAGTTTTGCATACATTCACAAAGGTAAAGGGGTCGCTCGGGGACCCCTTCCCATCAGCGAATGGATTACCACCAACTTGAAGTTGGTGGCAAACGCAAATGATTTGCAACCGCATTCACAGGCAGAAAACATTTATACATACCGCAGCAATTCGGTATTTGGAAGGGGTGCCCTAAATACGCCCCTTCCAAATACTGAACCACAAACCCATTTTGCGATTGGGTAACAGACTACCAAATCACAAAATATGGTTTGATACATGTGAAGAGTATTTTTTGCATTCGCAAACATGCCAATGCTGATAATTGGCCCATTTGCACATGCAAAAATGTTTATACATGTGACCCTATGTGTGCAGAGAATGAAATCCACAATTCACATTAAATGAATGTGAGTTCAACTGGCCATTATTCATGGTAGGTCAGGATCCTGTTATTCATGGAGTTTATTATGTTTGTGGGGAACATGCATTTGGAACCCCTGTTTCCTACCTAATCGTACAGATTTCCCAAAAACCGATTATGATGTCCGGAAACTGTTTGAGCAGACCGAATCAGTTCTGAAAGGCATCCAGACAGCCCAAGTCGTTCAGAGACGATTTGTACAGCTCCATGGACACGGTTTCCGGACGAGCGATTAGGTTCACCGATTTGGACAGCCGTTCCGATTTGGTTTGCCTGAGATGAAACGGCTGCCGAAATCTGTGTTTGGGGGACCGTTGTGGGCCCCCCTTCATACTGAGACTTAGAAATGTAGCTTGTGGGGGTACCCAAGGGACTCCGCTTCCCAAACATGTACAGTGTGGTAGGCACCATGGGATGCCTGCCACAGGGGGCAAGGGTTTCCCCAACCACCCATTTTTTCAATGGGTGGTTTCTCGTTTGGAACACAGGCTCCTATTGAGGTCAATGCAAGTCTGACCGAACGATGTTGAGAAGCATCATAATCAGTTCTCTGGACTCACAGGACCCTATTCGTTTGGAAATTATTCTGGAATCAATACGTTCAGGACAGTTTCCTAACGACATCGTAATCGGGCCCACAGTTGGAGACAGATTTGGTGCATTGATGCCTTCTGTAGGAGTAGTTTTGAATGAATTTAATACTGGAAAGCTGTCCACTATAGTTGATATGTTAGCTACTAGCACTGCAAGTTCATTGTTAGCTATGGACATTGAAAGAATGCCTATGGTAATGCAGAATCACATTGTGTTAGATATCCTTCTTGTGAAGGAGGCGGAGTCTGCAAGATGTTGAAGGTTCAGCAAAACTGCACCTATATACTTCACAAGGTTGAGGAGTTGAGGAAATACAGTAAGCATATTAAAGACTTATAGGAAGATTTAGAAGAGTTAGAAGCTACAGGTGCTTGGGAACCATTTGGAAATAGATTATCTGAAGTAGGCAAATGGTTTTGAAACCTTGGAAGTGGAATATTGGGTTCCATTTTGAGACCCTTTGTGATAATTCCTCGAAGCCCAATCTGCCTGTTTGAATTGTTTAAGAGGTACAAGTGCATAAAAAGTTCAAAGAAAGGAGCAGGAACGAGAGGTAATGAGAAGAAAGAGAAAGGATGTTGAACTAGAGGAGATTCAGTGTGAATCTTATGATAAAATGAAATACCTGGAAAATTTAATATGTAAAATGTGAAAAACATCAGGGTTTTGAGCTGATAACATTTATACATTGGTTGTGATTGCTAACGTCACCATCAGCGGTGGGACTGGAGCAGTGTAATTTAGGCTTCACCTTACACGTCACAGAAATGTAATTATATACTCGCATTTGATATTATATTCACTGTGTGCCTTAACTTCATTAACATGTGGGAAAAACTTAAATGCTTTAATAAAATGTATTCACTGTAGAGACTATAGAATTATACACATGTGCACTAATGTTCAGTTTAAACATGTATGTAGGAAATCTTTCTAATGTTTTTAAACTTTTAATTTAAGTGATGTTTCCATATGAAATCATGTACTCTTTTACTCACGTTTTAAATTTTTATTCACCTTTCCACGTGTGCATGTATAGTCATGTATTTATGTTTATATGAACTGCTAACTTAAATTAGCCTGACTACAGGCCTCAGTTGAAGTGCATTGTGCTTAGCCAGCATATTTCTTCTTTCTTTCAGCTGAATTATCATGATTCTCATTAGTTAAAAAAAGGCTTATTGTTCTTATTTGAAGCTGACAGAGAGGTCTGGAGGAACTTGGCAGTGAATGTGGAGAATTAATGGTCAAAAGAGGCCTTCTGTTTATCATGTGCCAGGATGGCAAGATGTTCACGATTAAGAACTACAGTTCAAGTATTGATATGATGGGAACCTGAAGGGTTGGTTCCTGGTGGTGTGAAAGGAGATATGGATGTTTATGAATCTCCTGTTACTTTTAAATTGGTGTTCTCACAGTTGGATGTAGCTGAGGTTCCTTACAGACTTCGAGAGGTAGGGACCTCTCTACTTGCCTTATTCTTACAAGTGTGAAGCGTTATGCTATACACTTAGTTCTCTTTCCCAAGACCTCTATTGAGGTTTGATCAAGCTGACATCCTCTATACTCCTAAACTGGAGATCTTGTGCTGTCCTATGTAATTATGTGCTTGGCCCCTTTAAGTTTAACCATTTTAGAGTTGATTGTCCTTGTCCTCATCAGGAAATTGTCTTATTTGGTTTTATAGAGCAACTCCTAATTTTGAATACATGTTTTCCGAACTCTGTTTACATTTATCAGGGTTTAATTGACATGAAGGCTACAGTGTCATGAAGACAACTGTGGTGGTGGGGTTAGTAAGACAATTTCCACTCCCACATAATATTGATTAATTACTTAGCTCAGACAAAGTTTGAACTTCATGTGTTCCGTTTGTGGCACTAAGGTTGCTCTGGGAGGGGCACCTCCATCCAGGATTGGGCCAATGTCAAGCTGTGGCATATGCCCTGCATGAAGGAAGCAAGGTATCCTGCTGGACTCCTACAGGAGTGAATGCATCTTGCCAGAATTCAGCCATCCTGAGTGGGGAAGACCACTCATATGGTAGAGAGTGGTCTATCATTTCATGTGATGACACTCATAATGAACTCACATGAAGAAACACATTGCTTGCTAACTATAGTATTCTAGAATATTGTGATGAGTGAAAGAAGTTGGTATCTACAGCAGTGTTAGTGCTTAGGGCCATAGAGCCAGCACACTCCCAGATATTAATATAGGGGTCAGTTTATTCCTCAAACTAAAATTCCATTAAGTTTAGGACCAGAATAAAAATGGTTGAGAGAAAATGGTAAGAAGGTTCAGATCAACTTATGTACAGAATTTATGACTTTAAATCCTAACTCATGCATTTTAAATATAATATTAACACCAGCATGTAATACAGAACAACAATCCTGAAATGTTTTTTAAAAGATATCAGAAAGGGAATAACTAAAGAGATCGGTCTGAACCAATTCAGTAACCTCTTACTGAATGCAGCTGAGTAATAAAAGGTAGAAACTGATCGGTCACAGCCACCTTTTCACAATGGAAATGAAGTGCTAGCCATGGCTTCCAGAGAATCCAAATAAAAAATTCAATGCCTGGGTGTATGTCACAAAATAACTGTGAAGTTGAGGAAGAGCCCTAAAGGAAAAAGAACCCTTGAGGAGGAGGACTCATCATGTTGACCAAACGTAATAAACAACCAACACTTATATGAAATTCAAAAGCAGTACAAGCAAATACTACAACATTTAAAAAAAGGAATCACAGAAAGTGTGGCGAGCATTACATGATGCAATAACATCTGAAAATTGCTGAAAATCCTGGGAAATAATAAGATGGGTTAGTGAGGGTCACCCAAAGAACCTAAAGTTGAATATAAGCCCACACATATGGTTTAATCAACTCTCTTTCAAAATTCAGGAGCAATACCTCCATTAACAACTAAGGTGCCGATTCCGATCCTGGAAAAATTTTCCCCGTACGACTCGTATCCGGTCTTTTTACCGTACGAATCGTACAAGTAGCGTACAAACTGCCAAGTACGATTCGTATGGGAAAAAGTCCATACGAATCGCATTGGGAAAATTTCCCCACATGTCCTCGGGTCGGAAAAAGTGTCCGACACATCCCCGTACGATTTTACGTACAAATGTGAAAAGGGAAGTCCGAGCGCGCAAGTACGATCCGTCCCGTGTGTCCGATGTTACAACCGTATGGAAAATGCACCGTACGGACCGAACTCCAATAGCAACCATGGAGACATGTGCCTGCATACATGCCGAACCCCCCCAGCCCCCGTGAGTACGCGCCGAACCCCCCCAGCCCCCGTGAGTACGCGCCGAACCCCCCCCAGCCCCTGTGAGTACGCGCCGAACCCCCACCCGTGTATGTACACCAGTGTACGTAGGCACCATACCCCCACCCGTGTATGTACACCAGTGTACGTATGCACCGTACCCCCACCCATGTATGTACGGCGCGAACCCCCAGCGCTACGTGCTGGGGGTTCGTGCCGTACTCACAGGGGCTGGGGGGGTTCGGCGCGTACTCACAGGGGCTGGGGGGGGTTCACCACGTACTTACGGGGGCTGGAGGGGTTCGGCGCGTACTCACAGGGGCTGGGGGGGGTTCGGTGCGTACTTACTGGAGCTGGGGGGGGTTCGGCACGTACTCACGGGGGCTGGGGGGGTTCGCCGCGTACTTACGGGGGCTGGGGGGGGGTTCGGCGCGTACTCACGGGGGCTGGGGAGGGGTTCGGCACATACTTATGGGGGCTGGGGGGGGTTCGGCGTGTACTCACGGGGGCTGGGGGGGTTCGGCGCATACTCACTGGGGCTGGGGGGGGTACGGCGCGTACCGGGCCCCCTAATCTGGTCGTTTCGCGGCGTACTTCGCTTTCCCGGCACTTTTTGGGTGCCGGAAAAATATTGCCGTCCGGACTGCTGTGGGTGCGATTCGTACTACCTGGTTCGTGAAACGCAGGCTGCATGCGTCCCGACGTCACGTCGGCGCTTTCCCGGATCACATTTGTATGGATATTTTCATTGGTCGGTGTTTTTTACGGTTCGTACGGAAATGGTGTTTCCGTGCGAATCGTACTTTCATGTTTGTAATGTTTTTTTCCCGGGTACGAGTCGGACGGAGAAAACACTCCGACCGACGGTTCGTACCCGTTTTTTCCAGGATCGGAATCGGCACCTAATAGTCCAGAAATACAAAATAAGGACCTTTCAGAAGTCAACAGTTCTCCGAATTTGTCAAAGCAATAAATCAAAGCTTCAAAAATATTGATTTAAAGGAAAAAATTATAGAAAATATGAGTCTGATTTGCACAATAGCACATCAGAATACAGACCATCTAAGTACTATGATCAATACAACAAATTACTCCATCCTCCCAGGTGATCCACCAGGGGCTCCTTTATGTCACCCAAACCTTGTGGTTATTTCATAAATTAGTGAAAAAGAAGTTGGTCAACCAATTGAGCACAAAATCTGCACAATGCAGCTGGCCTGATAAAATTCCAGCAGATGTTTTTCTGAATCACTTAAATTTATGGTCAACTGTATTATCTAGGTTTTTCAACAACATCTGGTGTGTGAAAAGATTCTATCCTCTTGTAAGAATTAAATAATTGTCACATTATACAAAAAGGGGCCTAGAGATCTGCTAGAGAACTATCATCGAATATCACTGCTCAATGGAGTAGGGAAGATCTTTGGGAAAATTATACTGTCTTGCCTAGACCAGTAGATGATTGAAAAATACCTTTTATCTCCATTCCAGGTGGATTTCAGGATGGGCCAGAGTAGAGTAGAATTAAATAGGTATGGATCACGCACTCCGTGATAATCCTTTATTTATTCAAGTTTTGGTAGCAGGTATTTGGGGGTTGGTTGACATGCAGCAAAGTATCGTTCTCTGATCCTGGATGTGTATCAACATGACAACAGTTGTGCTTTCCCTCTGGGAGGCATCTCTTTGGTGCACTGCCGAGACTTCACTTGAGCACATGATTTGTTCATCACAGTAATTAATACACAAGACCACCTTAATTTATTGTTTTTCTTGAATATACCCCCTGATGAAGGGCAGCGATATGCCCGAAATGCATTGGGGATATTTGTAATCTTCATTTGTTGTTCACCCATTGATGCATATGGTTTATGTTTACACATGAATAACGTGAACAATTACAACATGAGAAATATTCATTTTGATGATAAATAAAGAATTTCAAATGAAATCACCAGCTGACTTGGGATTAAATTGATTAAATACTTTCCATTTGTGACCCCGGCAGTGCACCAAAGAGACGCTTCCCAGAGGGAAAGCACAACTGTTGTTACCAGAGTACAGTGGGCCAAGTAATGAGACTAAACCTTATTTGCTGAAAATACCCTGTCCTTCAAAAGTCATAGTTATACTTGATTTTGATCTTTAAGCCACATTTGACAGTGTGTGTTGATTGCTCCATTCTATGGCAAATTCTAAAGCAACAGGGAGTCTCCTACAAGCTTTTAAACTTTCTAATTGCACGGCACTCTGGTACCACTATCCAGGGCAAACTTACTGCCGAGAAACCAATAGAACGGGGCATCAAGCAAGGCTGCGTATTAGCACCAACATTATTTAACTGTTATATAAATTACGTTGTAAAAAGACTAACGAACCTTGACCTAGATGTACCAAAAATAAACAATGTACTTGAACCAAATTATCAATGCACCGTCTCTTGGCAGGGTTCGAGTCATTTTGTGCTTCTAGAAGTCTCATCATTAATGTTGGAGAAACAAAGTATATGATTCTCAATCAAAAAAACAAGCTCAAAGAGACCTTTATGGTTTATAACAAGCTGTTGGATCTTGTGACTACCTTTGATTATCTGGGTATCTGTCTTGATAACAAATTGTTGTGGGCTTCCCAAATGTACGAAAGTAATACTGTTCATGCCCAACAAGCAGGTTCAGTCCAGAGATTTGCAAAATCATGTGGAAACTGCTTCATGAGCTCTTATACCCTGGCAAACAAAATGAAAGCCAGGGTTGCTTGAGCACATGGTTCAGCTATCTGGGGTAAAGAAAAATTCCATCAATTCAGATCACAAAGAAAAACTTCTTCAGCGACTACTGCATCTGGGTCATGGAACACCAATATATGCACTGCAAGCAGCTCTGGGGAGTAAAACAATTGAGGAATACATTGCATTAGCACCTATAAAATATTGGATTCAAATTTAAACCAAAGAAGGGCTTGGCTCTTATAAACACACTTTACTTTATATTATGAAAAAACTAAATTATCATTCTTTACCCCGGTTTTCCCATATATCAAATGTCCTCTATAACACTGGACTGAAAGATCTCTGGGCCAAAACTGAAAACATTACCAAAGGTGGTCTTGAACTGGTAACAGAACATTTCGGCTTTACGTAGATCAATTAAAAGCAAGTCGTGCAGGTCCCCTGCTAAACTCCTTTATGGAGTATACACAAGACCAACGCTTTAAGCCATACTGGGATTACATCTTTCCAGTGGAGATAAGATCATTATATTTGAAATTTAAACTGGGCCATTTGTCCATCACATCAACTGTTAGTAGATGATCATCAAAGCTAGTCCAGGAAGCAGAACGATGCCAATGTTCTTTTGAAGGTCAAGAAACAATCACCCACTTCTTGTTGTTATGCCGGCACAAATTAGGCATCCGTAAATTTTAAGTACTTCTGCTTTACCTTAAACATACAATTAGACTGTACAATGAAGCCCTAACCTTTTGTATGAGAACAGACTATAGGGAAAATGTATTGGCTACATCATCCTATATGTATGCGGCTTGGAAGAGCAGTAGCTGAGTTGAGAAATAATGTCTATGTTTTAAAATGGTATTTGAACGTTATTATCAGAGTCTATGTATGATTCTATAACACACTCAGTATGTAAAAGCCTTGATTTTAACAAACCTTCCGCTAGACCTATGTTGTAAAAGTTTATATTTGTGCTTGTAAAAGAATACTGCTATGGAGAAAACTTTCTTATCCCTCTTGACTTTAACTCCGCTCTTACAAGCTGTTAATTCACCTGCTTCAAAAAAGATGGCAACCCCTGTATCTTTTTTCGCCTTCTAACATATTAGCTGCACTTCAGTGGCTCTAAAATGCTACTGACTCAATCAAATTCTTTTTATTCTGCTTGACAACCTGTAACAATTCCAAGGTTGACTTTTGGTTTGATTTTGTTATTCATCAATTTGAGGATTTTGAATGTGCATTTGCATTTTTATCATTTGCAAGTTTGAAACGTACAGTGTATTTGAACGTAAAGGGTGCATTTTTATTATCAGGGGCTATCTTTGGCTGGACAAAATAACGTTTTGTATTTGTATGTCTATCTGCACAAGGCCACTGACTGAAAGAAGCAGTTGTCTCATTTCTTTATGAAGTATGTAAGATATTGCCAATAGAAAATTAAGTTCATATTTTTGTGTCTTTGGAATTGTAATTGAAAATCTTCATTTATGGTAAAGTCAGATTTTAAATTTTAAAAAATGCCACTTTTAGAAAATTGGCATTTTCCTGCCTGAGCCATTTAGTGTCTGTAGCCTGTCTCTGGTCACATGATTGCATGTAGTTGGCAGTTGGACCTATGTATTTCTTCTAGATGGCCACACAGAATAGAGAGCTTAGGTGTGCCTGGATGAGCCATACTGGCAGACTTAGGCACAGTCCCACTTACACCTGAATAGGCTGTGTTCTGCCTTTACACAAAGGATTGCATGCCTCCTGTATTAGTCTGGAGACAGGGAAGGGGAGATAGGAAACCTGTGCATTTCAAAGGGAAACCTCTAGAAGCTTAACCCACTTCAAAGGAAGCACCAGGTATAAATATTAGACCTCAGACACCAACTGTTCAGTACACTTCCGGACCTGTGGATGACTCTGCCAGGAAGAAGGACTGCTGTGCTGCTGAAAGGAACACCACTCTGCTGGACTACTTCTCTGGAGGACTGCTGCCTGCTGTGCTGACCTGCTGCCTGTGGTCGACTTGCCTCGTGTGAAGGACTTGACCTGAACCTGAACCCAGGATCTTCAGAGCGATTCCAAGGGCTAGTCTCTTGTAACCAGCACCTGGACTCTGCAGCTGTGAGTCCTATCCTGTCAAGTGATGCCACCCTAGAACTGTACCCTTGGACGTGGGCCTGAAGGTGCTCTGCCAGCCCATCTGTGGATCCAGCAGAACTGAGGCATTACCACTGCTGTGCGGTGCAAACCTGGCCAGAACTGGAGCATTGCTTCTGCTGCAAGGATTCTTACAGCGCAGGATTCTTGCAACCTCACCGTCCCATCAGACAGAGCAAGACCTTGCATAGTAAACCTTTCGTCAACAGCACCCTCGACGACGATTCAGAACTTCTCATCGCAAGCTGCTTCATTGTGGCCTCCTTGACTGTGATGCAGGACCCTAACATCGTGGCCTTGCAGCTACCTGGAGCCAACACATCATGTCAGCTGTGCAACACATCCTTGACGTGGGAGATTTGGAACACTGCAACCAGGATTTAAGGTACTCTTGTTCAGCGGTCTTAAGTGGGACCCTGTAGCCAGCCCATGCTCCATTGCTCACACTACCATCACTGATCCAAAGTAACCTTTTAAAAGTAATGGGAAAAAAAGAGTGTTCAATGTAGTCAATGTATATAGAAGGCTGTTTTAGACAAGACAAATGGCTTTGATGATCTCAATGGTCTACATATGTTTTTAAAAAAAGCCAACTCAGTTCCATGTTGAATAATCCTTTGTAAAATTATCAGGCGGAAACTGCTCAGTAACCTCTGTGCCTTTTTAAAATCTAAGGAAATGTTCTCCCTTTGCACTGCTATGTAAATGATAGAGTCAGCCCAACAAGGTAACACCTTTAACCATGATTTTAAAACACTGCTATCATTTAAAGATAGTTATCTGCTGATATGTGCAAATAAACTGTGTGCTCTAGCTTCAGTGTCACTTTAAACTAGATTATGGAACATGTTCTGAAAAAACAACATTAATATATGGATCTACATTTTGCAGAGTTCATCACCAAATTTCTTTGAAACGTATGGACATTAAACAGATTTAGGCACTTGCTCAATTTATTGGGAACCCCTTAAAAATGTTACTAAATAGTTTTAAGTGTTGGACTGGACTACTGCCTACTGTTAATAAATGAAAGTTACACTTTTCATTTTTTTCTAAACATTTTCCATTTTCCTTCAAGTAAAACTGGCTGCATTAATTTAAAAATTAAAGTTACATACGTTAGGAATAGCAATTTCCTAATTGTATTTTGGTGATCATCTCAATTTGAAAATCGCTGTTCCCAATGTTAGTCTGTCTTACCCTATGTCTCCTATAGATGTGCATCTGAGTTGAGGTTTTGGGTGGGTGTTTATAATAGACCATGATAAAGAGCTCAGGAGCCACGTCTGAAGGCATTGTAAATTTCTCAGGGTGGCGGTCTGTGGGTTATAAAGGTGTTTAGAATACATGCTTTTCCAGTCTTGCTGATTGTAAATGTGATTCTATGTGAAAACGTGTGAAAGAGGTACATGGCTGTTGGAATACTGACAGGACTTAAGTTAAGAAAAATGAATTTTTTGCGCGTAAAAGAGTGTGTGTACGGTAGAGGTGGCAGAGCCAACAAGTTAACAGAGAGAACCGAGCCAAGGGTCTGGCTTGGATCTTGGAGCCCGTGCACGAGCCGAGCCCTGGAAACCATACAACATACATCATGCAAAATATAATAATGTCTATTCTAAATTTAAAAAGTGTATTAATTTAACATATGGGAGATTTGACATTATTAGGGAACATTATAGCACAGCACTGAAAAAGTGATAGTTTTGTACATCTGATAGTCTGAGCTCACATATTTGAAAGTGTCTTCAGACACGATAAAGGAGTGCTCTAGAGTACACATGGAGACTTATACATTATTTATAGGCCCAGGCAGATTAAGTGATTTGTCCAGAATTACAGGGTGTTGAGCGGACACCAAGACTTAAACCTGTTTCCCCAGTTCCGTAGTCAGCAGCTATGACTGCAATGCTACATCCTGGGTAGAGGGAGGGAGAAAGGCAGGCAGGCACATGCTCAGCTCGTTTTGGGCTCGAGGTTCCAAGAGGATGATGGAGCGCAGAAACCTGGGTAACGGGGAATGGACAAGACCCGTACCAATATTCTCCCTTTGTCACCGACCAGACATCACACTAACACATACAGTCATTGGTGGGGCCCATAACACCAACATTCACACATTACTTCACACTGGTCTGCACTTACAGGAGAGATGAGTGGTTCAAGCGCTGACATGAAAGGAATACCTTATAAGCAATAGGAAGAAAAGTTATATTACATATCTATACATTAATATCCTTACACCTACAGATCTTCATCCTAAACATCAAGGCACTCCTCCCATGTGATCAATGGATCATTTAATTGGATTGGTTGATGGTGATTTAGAACCAGCTAAAACACATTTTTAGATTTTGACCTTCCTTCCCTCAATAAATCACAAATGCATTTGCTTGTTAATCAATATTTGTTTATCTATTTTATCGCAAAAGGTTAAGTTTACATCTAGAAAGTTTTATTCATTTTATGTTAATCACAGAACACCATATTTACCTAATCTGGCTATCGGGTGTCCTCTAAGTCATCAAATTAGCCATCAATCGGTCAGAATTCAGAAGTTCTTCATGCAGCACGCTACAGTCCCAAAGAATGGGCAAGGACCAGAGACGTGCGAGCATCTATCAGTGCCCATAGAATTTCTAAAGATCGCAGTTCATCAGGAAAATGGGCAGCATTCGGACTGTCAAAGATTCAGGAACGCAGCAGTCACCCTAGATAGTAGCGTCGCGTAGCGTCACCATCGTCTTTGTCAGCAAAAGGAAAAAGGAAAGTATGTGCATTTCTCTCTATTCTACCACCATTTTTATAATAAAAGTAAGATTAAGATGCAACAATCTACAAAATGTGGACATTTCTGATTGGTCGGTTGAGATTGTTCGGTGAGGTTTAGCACAGTTTGAGAGGTTATGTCATCGTTCAGTTTATTCCGGTTTCGTTGTAAATGTCCATTGTACTGTCACTTGGCTGTTTTCCCACCGTGGCCTTGTACGGAAACACTAAGGCAAGGGTCATGACGAGGCCACCGGAACAAACTGTTGCACAGGAGCACTTCACCCGAAACCTCATGGAATGGTGGCCATCACGTCTTGTCTTGTCAGCGGCCATTTTGATTTTAGGCCCAAAGGACAACTTAAGCGAAACAAACACAAAGGAGTAATTAATACATAGAAATAATTAATAAAATGTTAACCCCTTACTAATCCGTCTATGTGCTTGTAATTATCTAGCGTATAGCGGCATTTAAAGCGTTCATATTCACCCATTTGATGTCATCTTGGGCATCATTACGAAAACGTCACAAAAGCCACATATATCATGCAATATTCTATTTAGTACATATACTACGGTTAGTATGCGTATGGGTTTTAGTAGTAACGATTATTTAGCCATGCAAAATGCAAATCCCACGTATATTTCGTATATTAATAAGGTTGATTAATACACATGCAAACTCATTTAGTAATATTATAATTAATAGATTATTCGACTAGTATATTCATGCAGAATAGGGGGGTATAAAAACATTTTTTACTACCCGCTCCATCAATCCCCCCCTTTGGTGATTATATCACCACACCATTAAAATTTTGTATTAATTTTCTATGGAGTTGATATGAATTCTTGCTTTAATTTACATCTCTGTTTCCCCAATTCCTTCTCTTCTGGCTGTCTTATACAAATTTTCTTTCATCTCCTCTAATTCTACTTCTTCAAACTCTCTCTCTTGTCTCTTATCTTGTCTTCTTTTCAAATTTTCTCTGTTTAACTTTTTCTGGATTTTCTTTCTTTTATGGCATAGATATCCTAATCTTAATATTAATACTATAAAAATCACACATGTTAATGGAACTAAAATTTTACCTAAAAATGTACTACCTAAGTTTACTAAGAAATCTTTAATAGAAGATATTTTCCTTCCAATCTTTTCCCAAACACTTTCAACCTCCAGTGGTGCAATTTCCTCATGCAGATCAGTTATATTTTTAATGTAAATTTTCAAATCTTTACTTTCGTCTGGAATGTAAGTACAACAATGTGGAACTTTCAGTATTCCACAGACTCCACCCTCTTTTGCCAATTATATATCAAGGGCAAGTCGATTTTGCATTACCATGGCACGCATGGCAACCATTTCAGTATTTACCAATAAAAATCCTCCAGCGGTGCTTGTTGACAAGCGATCCACTATTATTAAGAGCCTTCTAATTTTGTTTGCATTCAGAGATATTCCCACTGCTGGTATCAATGTTCCAAAGATGTCACCTACAGTTTCTGACCAAGATTCTCTCTTTCTACGTGCTAAATAACTACATAACTTATGTAAACCATCTTCTCCTCTTCCCATGTGAAAAATCTTTGTGAAAACCAGACCTACATAACATGTTCCATACCAATGGTTTGGCAAACGATAATATGCCTTGTTCCCACAGATAAAATACAACTCAGGAAAAACTGGACCATTTCCTCCTTTAAATCCCCATCCGCCCATGATTTGGTATGTATCATGGCACTCACTGTTACCTACAAAGTAATTATCATATGCAATTTGATTCCTTCTAATACACAATGTTCCTTTCTGAAGCCAATCTAAAGCCATAGTTGGACTAGCTTCTCCCTTCAAGTGTTTTTCCATTTCAATATCCCAAACTGTCTTTTCAGTTTTTCCCTCAGATGCTTTCCTTTGCATTTTCAATCTCCTTTCTTCAAACATATCCAAAAACGTCTTTTCTTCTTTCTTTAAACTGCAAGTCAAATTATTTTTAAATATATATTCTAATGTTAGTTCGTCAGTCTCTAAGAAAAATTCACCTAATACCTTTGCAGGTTTTACCTTATTTAGCTTATTAATTGAAGGTACTTGTGAAAATATGTTATCTACATCTGAGAAATAATATTCTAACTTCCCTGTTTTGTATAACAGACTAGCTATTACACTACATGTTATTCCATAACTTACTGGAAGGTGGTGGTAAGTCACTCCCTCCGATACAGATGCAGGTAACTGCATACAAACGTAGCAGTCCCTTACGTCCATTGTCTTTACATATTCATACAGTAATTTCGAAAAAATACATTGTTAGAAAAATCAGTTATAGACCTGTCTTTATGCAAATAATTTCTATCTATTTTAGTCGGAACTACCTTTTGAATCTTTTCTATACTAGTTTTGTTTTCACTATGTATTTCTATTGTGTCTATGGTAACCTTAAATGAGATCATCAGAGCTAGTACACTCCACAGAAGCATTAGTAATCCTGTACAACAACAACACATTTTACACCATCGCTTCATGAATACACATCTATCTTTTCTACTATCTGTGTTTGCCATTTTTGTAAAAACGAACATTGTCTTTTGACTTAGCCTCTTCTACTTCACAACTAGTTTGTCTAACCCAAGGCTCTAAGCACCTACTTGGTTCTACCAGTTTTGTCTTTTCCCGTATTTTATTGTCTTTCCATTAGCAGCATTCTTGTCTTATTCAGTTTGGCATCTCATCGTCCTTCACTTTTCCTTTGTGATCTGAATACAGAATTTCCTGAACATCCGTTTCTTCTCCAATGTCGGACAAGATAACTCTCAGGACTTCCGATTCTTCGTCTACCTCAACCACTTTCAGTACAGTCACCTCTGGATTTTTCTTGGCTATTCGCCTCTTCTTTAATTTCTGGCAGGGCCACATACGTCCATTCTGGCGACTCATACTTCTGGTTAGGTTTTCTCGTTCTTTTGCTTTCCTCTATTACAATTATTTCTTCGTCTTTTGATTTCTCTTGACTAGTTACTTCATTCACCTGTTCAGCTCTTGGTGAATTTACTCGTGTCAGTCGATATCTCAGCCTCTTTATTTTGTTCGGACAAACTTCATCTCTTGCTGATCTTTTCAGTTTACTTCCTTTATCATTCTTTTCAGTTCTCCATGCTCTCTTTCTCAAGACTCGACCTTCTGGTAGTTCGTCTTCGCTTTCCTCCGATTCTGTTTCAACTTACTTTTTACTTTCAACAGCTTTTCTTTCCACCACTTCTTTTGTTTTCCCTACTTCTGTCCCTCCTCGGGTTTCTTGCGCACAATTATCCCTTCTTCTAACTGGATGTTGGATTTCCCTACACCTCCTCGGGGGTCTTCGGCAAGAATCTTTCCCTCTCTCTCTGTATCTGGCACCTGTCCATCTATTTTTGTTATCTCAGGTGGAATTTCTCTCAATTTTTCATCTGGAACTTCTTTATCAATAATTTCTTTAATTGTCTTTTCACTGTATTTTCCTTTTCTTGAACGTAGAGTTACTTGTTCAGTCTCTGAGTCTGAGCTGGTATCAGAAATCTGTAAACTTCTTCTTCGGGAAATACTTCTTGGGACAAAAGTCAGATCTGACTCTGTTTCCCCTATTTCAGGATTTTCTCTTGTTCTTATTTCTTCATCATCTGATTCAGAACTTGATTCTGATTCATCGAAATATTCTCTTTCTTTGTTATCCACTGGATTTGGAATCCTCAATGTGTGACTTGCATGAATCCAGTTCTTGATTCCAGCACACTTCACAGCTGTTGTTGTAGTCAAAATCACCTGTCGCGGTTTTCCCCACCTTGGGACCAAACAGTTTCTCCTTCTGTGTACTTTGATTCTCACCCAGTCCCCTGGGCTTAGATCATGAGCTTGCTTCTTTCAAGTGTGGTGGCATCCGCTCCAACCTGATGAAACACAGAATGAACTGCGTCAGCCAGGCCTTTACAGTAATCCAACACCATGTCATCAGTTATAGGCAACAGCTTGTTGACTGGTATGAACACATGACGCATTGCTCTGCCCATGATAATTTCATGGGGACTCAACCCTGTAGTTCTGTCTGGAATTGATCTGATAGTCATGAGTACTAGAGGCAAGACATCAGGCCATTTCATACCCGTGGCTAAACACATTTTCCCTATTCTGTTTTTGATAGTACCATTCATTTGTTCCACTACACAAGAAGCCTCTGGGCGATAGGCACAATGTAGTTTTTGCTGTACATTCAATGCTTCACAAATCAATTTTACGATCTCCTTATGAAAATGTTTTCCTCTGTTTGACTCAATTGTTACTAGAAACCCGAATCTGGGAATGAATTCCCTCAAAAGCAATTTTGCCACTGTGATTCCATCACTTCTTCTTTTTGGGTATTCTTCTACCCATCTAGAAAACAAACAGACCATGACTAGAACATTCCTCAACATGTTGCAGGGAGGCATCTCAATGAAATCAACTTGCATTCTGGTGAAAGGCCCTCCTTCTCGACCTATTGTTTCTAGACTCACCACTGTTTTTCTTCCAGGATTTTACTGATGACATTTAAGGCATCTTTGACAAAGACTTTCTGCTACAAGTCTAAACTTTGCATTGTACCAGGTCTGTTTAAATGACCTTATCATAGCGTCTCTCCCTATGTGGCACTGTCCATGATACATCCGTGCCATGGCAGACACCATGCTATCAGGCATAACTGGTCTTCCATCCTGATAGACCCAAACATGATCCTTCTCCCTTGGTGCACATCCTGCTTTAACCACTGCTTCATTTCCTCATCTCCTGCTTCTTCATGCAATTGTCTGACTTCCTCCCAGGTACCCACAATGTTAGTAAACATTAGGGTGCAAGAATTCATATCTCTTTCCTTCGCCTGATTCACAGAATTCTGATTACGTGCACAGTATTGGGCCATATCGTTGGCGTATTTGTTGCCGATGGCAGTATAGTCGCCAGATTGACTATGTGCAGCACACTTCACAACGGCCAATTGCTTAGGCAGCTGTATCACCTCAAGCAACTTCCCAACCACTTCAGCATTCTTGATGGGAGTTCCACTCGATGTCAAAAATCCTCTCTGTAGCCATATTTGGCCGAAATCATGCACAACACCGAAACCATACTGACTATCAGTTATCACAGTCACTCTCATGTTCTTTCCAATCTTGCATGCTCTAGTCAAAGCAACAAGCTCAGCTACTTGGGCTGATCTTACTCCTTTCAGGTAGGATGTTTCCATTACTGCTGCAACTGTGCATACTGCATATGCTGCATTCAACATTCCGTCATCTGTTCTCAAGCAAGACCCATCTACAAACATCACAAAATCACTTTCTGGCAATGGTACATCTTTTATATCAGGACGTGGTTTGGTACAAAAATCGAGTACATCCAGACAATCATGATCCGCTTCGTCTCTAACTTCCACATTCTCAGCATCAGGCAACAACGTTAAAGGATTCACATTCAAGCATCGCACAAGGCTCACATTTGTTGCGCCTAATGTGACTTTCTCATATTTAGTCAGCCGACTATGTGTCATGAACTGAGTGCGACTCCTTGTTAAAAGGATTGCCTCATCATGAGTTACAAACACTTTCACAGGATATCCCATCACAATTCCTTCACTCTGCTCCAAACTCCTACAGGTAGCAGCCACTGCTTTCATGCACCCAGGTAGAGCTACATCTACTGGGTCTAGCATAGATGAAAAGCATGCAATTGGTCTCCTCAGTTTTCCATGCTTCTGTATTAATACAGAGAGTGCACATCCATTCCTCTCACTGCAATACAACTCAAAATCTTTCTCATAATCAGGCATACCTAATGCTGGCGCTTCACACAAACCATCTCTCAATCGCTTAAAATCTGCCAATTCTTCTTTATTCAAATCAAAGGGATCTCTCACATCAATCCTCGTCAAGCGTACTAAAGGCTTTGCAATCAGGAAGAAATTGCTTATCCATTGTCGACAATACCCAACCATTCCAAGAAACATTCTCACCTCTCTTTGCGTCATGGGGGCTCTCATTCCTTTTATGATTCTGATTCTGTCTATTGTTATCTTTCTCAGTCCTTTTTCGATGTTATGGCCTAAATAGTGTACTTCTTTTTGGCAAAATTGTAACTTTGATGGTGACACTTTAAGTCCTCCATCGGCCAAATGATTCAGCAAGGCTATGGTGTCCATTACACGAGCTTCACGAGTCTTTGACGCCACAAGCAGGTCGCCGATATACTGTACTAACACTGAATTCTCAGGCATTTCTAGGTTCTCCAAGGACTTTGTCAATATCTGATTAAATATTGAGGGGCTTTCTGTATACCCCTGTGGGATTCGGCACCAAGCCAAAATACGTTCGCCAAAACGAAACACAAAAATTTGATGGCTGTCATGGTGCAATGGAATGTAAAAGAAAGCATGGCATAAGTCAATCACTGTATACCATTCTGCACCATGGGGAATCTGATACAAAATCACAGATGGATTTGGTACAATGGGACAACATGACACAACAATTTTGTTTATCTTTCTCAAATCTTGCACTATCCTGAACTTCCCATTAGGCTTTTTCAATCCCATAATTGGGGAATTACATGGACTACTCATTATTTCTCTCAAAATGCCTTGTTGTATCATTTTCTCAATTATGGGAGTAGTTCCTTCAATTATCTCAGGGGTCAGTTTATATTGAGGGACATTTGGATAGCTCATTCCTTCCTTCACTGTTATTTTTACTGGGTCTACTTTTCTCATCAATTCTTTAGGTCATTCATCAGGGTTAAATACAGGATAGGCTTCAGTAACCTAATTTTCCCTATTAGCCATAGTCATTTTGTAGAGTATGTCTTCATCAGGGGTCTCAAATTCTATACCATCAGGGGTACAGAAAATAGTGAAATTCATTTTGCACAACAAATCCCTACCTAACAAATTCACAGGACTTGTATCGCACACAACAAAGCGGTGCATTTCAGAAAATTTCCCTATGCTAACTTTCACTGGTTCTGTAAGATACATTTTAATCTGTCTGTTGGATACACCAACTACTTGGATTGCTTCAGCCGAGAGAGGAAGATTCTTAATATCAGCTGACCTAACAGTTGATCGCGTAGCACCAGTATCTACTAGGAAAGTAAAATTCACATTATATACCTTTCCGTCCACAAATGGGCCTGTCTGGTCTACTTCTAGAGTTGCGCCAAGTTCGCACTCTTCTTCCTCCCTTCAGCACCGTCAATACCCTTCCTCTGACTCACTCTCATCGCGTTGTAGCCAATACTGCGAAACAGCCTTAGCACGCGGCAGCTTAGTTACCTGTTCTTCGTTGTAGATTCCTGTCTCATTACTGTACTTCTGTGAATTTTTGCTTTGTGGAAAAGGCGGTTTTGGCACCTGATTCTGTTGGGTAACAACCTGCTGCTGTCGCTGAGGTTGACCACTCACCTCATTCTGCACCTGTGGATTCAATGATGCATTTTCATTATTAGTACTTGGGGGAAATTTACACTCGGATTTCCAATGCCCTATTCTTCCGAAATTATGACATGGCCATTTCTTTTTAGCTTCTTCTACATTAAAATTTCCCTTACCTTTCCCAGGAGTGAATTTTGGTCTGGGTCCTGTATTATTCACTTGTTCCATTAACTGAGCTGCCTGTCTTTCTGCCACCTTCACTTGTGCCCACATAGCTTTCTCTTTTAATTTACGCTGTTTGGCTTCAATCTCAGCACTAAAATATTTTGCATGTCTCAATACTTCATCTATTTTCTTGTTTTGCCAATCTACAGTATGTTGCTTGATCATTTCGCTAATTTCTGGACGTAGACCATATACAAATGCGGTACCCGAGCTTATTGATACCATCTATGAGTTTTCTAATACTCATGCTAGGACTCTGATTTTGGGAGACTTTAATTTAAGGCCAGATGGCTCCAAAGGAACTGCTTTTTCGGACCTGGTTCAGGCCTGCAGTAATATTCATCTGCAGCAGCTGGTGCTCTCGCAGACTCATATTAAGGGTCATGTTCTCGACCTGATTTTTGCAGATGCCAAGCAGGTTTTGATACGAGACATTCTTCCCCAGGGTTGGACGGACCATGCCCTAGTTTATTTTTCCATTGCACTCCCTATGGAGTCATCTAGGTGTGGAAACACTGGTAATCTGACTAAGATTGGCAGGCAGTGGTCGCGGCTACTAAAACAATCTCACTTGCCGTCTTTGTTGGGTGAGGGCATCCCTCTCGGAGACAGTGTGGATGAGAGCTATGAGTCTCTCAGTCGGAAAATCTTTGATTCTCTGGAGGTATTGGCCCCTATGCGGAAAATTAGGGACAGATCTAAAACAGCTATGCCGTGGTACACAGCTGAGCTATTGCAACTGAAAATTCATTGCAGGCATGCAGAGCGAACCTGGAGGAATCAATATCTTGAAGCAGATAAAGTCCTTTTTAAACAGGCACTGCTGGACTACAAGTCGCAGATTAAGGGTGCCAAAGCGAGATATCTCGAGGAGTCGCTATTACTAGCAACAAATAAATCACAGGCCTTATTCAAAATCTTTAGAGATCTTTCTCGTCCAGCCTGCGCTGCTAATAATATTCATGCCTCTCAAGATCTGTGTAATTCCCTGGTGCAGGCCTTCGAAGACAAGATTGCTCTGATTTTGAGCAAGCTTGTTCCATCGAGCCCGCCTGTTATTCAATCTGTGCCTGCTTCCGTACCAGTGACAGTCTTAGAAACGGTAGAGGCAAAGGGTAGTCAGGCACAGTTGGACCGTTTTCCGCCTCCGTCCTTTGAGGAGTTCTGTCTTCTGGCCAACAGTGTATCCTCGGGTTCCCATCAGGACCCATTGCCACACAAATACTGGAAATTATTTCAGGCGGAGCTCTTTCCCCCGCTACATGCCATCTGCTGCCAGTCCCTTGTCACGGCGCGAGTCCCGGAGAGTTGGAAACTCGCGGTAGTCTCCCCATCATTGAAGAAAGAAACTTTGGACCCCACCTGCCCAGCGAATTATAGACCTATATTGCTGCTCCTTTTCCCCATAAAGATTCTGGAGAAACTGGTCACTAAACATCTGTCCGGTTTTTTGGAGACTAATGCCTGTCTGGACGTGACTCAGTTCGGCTTTAGACCAGCTCATGGTACTGAGTCCGCCCTGGTGACCATTCTGGATGATCTTCGTTCGCGAGTCGACTTTGGACGAGCAGCCTTTTTAGTACTGCTCGACATGTCAGCCGCGTTCGACACGGTCAACCACGGCATCCTGGTCAGAAGACTTGAAGAAACTGGGGTGACAGATATGGCCCGTGATTGGCTGGTCTCCTATCTGGGAGACAGACGCCAGGTAGTAGCCTTGCCACCGTTTCAATCTGGCATTAAGATGGTTGGGCAGGGTGTCCCTCAAAGGTCTGCCATCAGCCCTATTTTGTTCAATTTATATCTCCGGCCTCTGGTAACCCTGATTAAGTCATTTGGCATTGCGGTCATCAACTATGCTGATGACAGGCAGCTTATTTTCTCTATCGAGGGTAAGGATGCAGTGCCTCTGGAGATTTTCCATCAGTGCATGGCAGCAACCGCAGATTGGCTGAGGCAAAACTCTTTGCAATTTAACAGCTCCAAAACAGAGGTACTGCATTGCTCGATGGACCGTGTCTTTCGGCCACTGCCACTTGATTTTTGGCCTACCTCATTCCAGGAGGCTCCTTCGGCAGCAACCTCCGTCCGGAATTTGGGGGTGATGTTCGGGCCCAATCTTCAATTAGAGGTTTTTGTAAATAAGACCGTGGCTACCTGCATGGCGTTGTTCCGTATGTTATGGAAGATCCTTCCGCTGCTACCGGCTCATGCTCGGCCTGAGGTGGTGCGTGGCATCATATTAAGTAGGTTGGATTATTGCAACGCACTGTTGCTAAGGGCACCTGCTAATTTGGTGGGCAAACTGCAACGAGTGCAGAACATGGCTGCTAAGTTAGCCTTTCTCGGCGCCGCTCAGAGTCTTCCATCACGGCGCTGGCAGACCTTCACTGGCTGCCTATCTCACAGCGGGTTGTTTTCAAAGCAATGTGTTTGGTGTTTAAAGGGCTTCATGGGCAAGGGCCCGTACCGTTGCAGGAAATGTTTGCGTGGTACGTGCCCACACGTTCCCTTCGATCAATGTCAGCACACTTGGTGTTGGTTCCAAGGATCTTGAGGGCACGGATGGGTGGACGGTCTTTCAGATTTGTGGCAGCCAAATGTTGGAATTCCCTACCTCTAGTGCTGAGAAGTAAGAGGGATCTGTCCTCTTTTAGGAAAGGACTAAAAACGTATCTTTTTCCTAGGTTAGATTAATTTCTGGGTCATTGTATTTTCGCGTACCATTGGTAGAATGTTAAAGCGCCAGGATACCCTTCGGGTGACAGTTTTGCGCTATACAAATACGCGATACATACATACATACATACGCGATACATACATACAAATCTGTATACAAAATGGC
Source organism: Triturus cristatus (assembly GCF_964204655.1). Lineage (NCBI taxonomy): Eukaryota > Metazoa > Chordata > Amphibia > Caudata > Salamandridae > Triturus > Triturus cristatus. The sequence goes on from NC_140595.1 coordinate 444,566,986, forward strand.
TCAAATCCTTTTCACTCAAATTTTCATCACCACTGAACTGCTTAAAGGCCAGGATTAATCTCTCGTAATACGCGTGTACTGACTCCTTACTTTCCTGATGAGTTCTGTCAATTTTTACCCAATCAGTTTATTTGGGAGGGACTTTATTTTTCAGAAAGGCAATAACCTGTTCATATTTCTTCATAACTTCTGGGTCAGGGGCTCCTGTCTTTGGATCCCTATGGTATTCTTGTGCAGGCCAATTTATCATGAGCTTGCACTCTGTCCATAAATCTGCTGGTACTAGTATGTCAAATAGACTGTTTAGATCAATCCATAATACTTTAGATAATTTCACAAATCTGTCCACTTGCCTATACCACTCGACAGGCTTTTCGCGTAGTCGAGGGAAATCATTGGTAAATGACAAAATATCTTGCCTAGTCCAGGGGACATGTACATAGACTCCACCTGGAATTTCTCCCATAGGGCATTCTGTCACTGCTTTTTCTTTTTCTCTTACAGGGAAAGCTGAAAACGTTTTATCTGGGGCATCATCTCGTTTTCGGTACCATCTACTCCTCCATTTATCCACATCTCCCCATTTTCTTAACAAAATAATTATATCCTTAATCTGACTTATTCGTCCTGTGGTGTTCACATTTTCAATATCTTTTTCAGTGAAATCTACTCAATATCGTTTTTGTAAGGCCTTCACCTTTTCAATATCTGTACCCATTTCATTTGCTACTTCTTCTAATCTTTCATGCAGATTTTTTGCTCTCCAAGTTATACTTTTGCACAAAAATAGTAATTCCTCATCCTGATAAGTTTTCAACTTCTCTGTGGGGATAGTTCCTACTATTAATTCTTCCAGAACTTTTCTCAGCTTGGCCACATCTTTTGATTGAGATTCTCTGTCTTTTCTCTGTAAGCTCCTCAACCATTCGCTTAATTCTTCTGAGGAAGGACCTACTGGTTTTTCTCCATTGTTTCCTTCAAGGTCTTTTTCGGAGTCTCTAATACTGATTCCTTAGTCATTGTATGTCTTTCTGCTATATATGGGCCTAATATCAGGTTTCTTGGACCATTTGGCTCAATTGTACTTACTGTTTGTCTCCATGGGTTTTCGTCTGAATTTAGCTTTGGACTTTCAATCTGTTTATTACTGTTATAACGGACCATCAGACAATGTTCACTACCTTTCTGTTCATCAAAGATAGGCATCACAGGACCTATAGTCACAGGAACAGTCACAGATTCTAAATTTTTTGTCAATTCCCTTATCTTTTCAGTTAATTCTAAAGTTGTTTTTGCTAATTCTGCTGAATTTTCACCACTCGCTTTTTCATCGGATTTTCTCTCTATCTCTCTGAAGGAATTATTTTTCTCTAATTCTTGGGGTACTTGTTCAATTTTAATGTTTCGTAAAGTCTCTCTCATTGGGGCACTTGGTGTCAACATGTTAGATTCTGGTTGATACGGGGGTGGATTTTTATAAAACATGTCATCAAGAACATCATCCTCCGATTCATGCACTCCATACCCTCCTGATTCTATATTATGTCTTTTTTCAGTACATTTTCTACCTCCGACTTCTTCAGCATTTCTTACAGGAAACAAACCATCAGTCATACTTGCATTTCGCCACCTCCTCATTCTGTCATCATGATTTTCATGTCCATATCTACCAAACATGTATCTATATCTTCCTCCACTCTTCTGTCTCTCTCTGTCATGCATCTCACCTTCCCATTCCGTTAATGCTTCAAACTGTGTTGGTCTAGGTCTTGGTTCCAGATTCATCATTTGCTCTCTTAAATTTCTCAAAACCGCTAGATTAAATGAACCGTGCTCTGGAAATGCCAAAACTCCATCATCCTTTGTGTATTTTACCCAATTGTCTAACCAAATACAAGTATGATATCCGTATTTCGCAACCATAAAGAATGCAGATGTTTTTGGTGGGGGAGGCAACTGTCCTTCCCTAGTCACAATCGGTTTATCCTTTTTAAACATTTTCTTGATTTTCCCAAACCAGGACTTTTTCTCCTTTTCAGGTGGATCGTAATACATCATTTTGTTTATTCTATGTATCGCTAGTTTTCTCCTACGACTATCCTGTTGTTTTAACCAATCGTAGCACGACTCACACTAACGCACCAATCCGGAACGTCAATGTCACTTCTGTAACTCCCCAATCCTAGCGCGGCGTACACTTATGCATCAACCAGGAGTGTCTAAATGTTCTTACTGTTAGCCAATCAAAGCACGGCTTTTCTGACGTCAGCCTTACACGCTGTCGCGACTCTCACTCCTGCTCCTGTTGACCCCTCCTTTACAAAATTTTTCTCGTAAGCATTTACGTTCTTCAACTTTACAAATCTGTTAGTAACTACATAAGAAACGCCACCATTGTCTGTTTCGCTAACCAAGAACAGTTTATGACCTTTCTCACAAGAATTCCGTCTTTCCCAAGAGCAGCGCTTACCTCTGCCCTACTACGGAATTGTTACTTCCGTTGATAAAGTAGCACATCCCTCTACCTTACCCTTCTAACAAGCATCAGTTTAACCAATTCTCCAGAATTAAGACACCTAGTTGGAGACGCAATGCTCCTGAGAAATAAAACCAAAGTTTCGCAATTATCCTGGCTGCCTTTTCATTTACGCACTTTCGCACGGAAAAATGTAGTACAGTCACATAGAATTCTGTCTTTCCCGGGAACAGCAAACAGTCTGTCCTACTACAGAATTATAACACTTGTTAACAAAGTAGCACTTCCCTCTACTTTATCCTTTGAGCAAGCTTAGAGAACACCTATTACCTTTGAAGTGATAAGCGTAATTAGGGTGCCTTTTGGACTCCTGGTACCTAAGACCAAAATTTCACAGGTGACCTTCGCTACCATACACTTCTCTCATACAGAAATGTCTTTAATAGCAACACACAACGATGTTACCAAATCGAACCCAGACAATGCGTCGTGCAACTCCAATCGTCACACATTTTCCCTGTGTACCTACAGGGCAACAACAATCCCGTCGTTCCCGAGAGCAGCGCTTACCTCTGCTCTACTACGGAACCGCTACAAACTTCCGACTTCCTACATCCCAGAAGCCGTGCAAACAACATAGAACTTGACGCGACTCAACATAGAGTGTTAATACATAAACCAATACCAATCAATAATCAATAATTGATAAGCAATGTACAAGCAATAATCACCAAACCAAAACAATAAAAACCATCATCTTGCTACCAGAAAAACTGATCGAGCGCAGAAACCTGAATAACGGGGAAAGGACAAGACCCGTACCAATATTCTCCCTTTGTCACAGACCAGACATCACACTATCACATACAGTCATTGGTGGGGCCCATAACACCAACATTCACACATTGCTTCACACTGGTCTGCACTTACAGAAGAGATGAGTGGTTCAAGCGCTGACATGAAAGGAATACCTTATAACCTATAGGATGAAAAATTATATTAAATATCTATACATTAATATCCTTACACCTACAGATCTTAATCCTAAACATCAAGGCACTCCTCCCATGTGATCAATGGATCATTTAGTTGGATGGGTTGATGGTGATTTAGAACCGGCTAAAACAAATTTTAAGATTTTGACCTTCCTTCCCTCAATAAATCACAAATGCATTTGCTTGTTAATCAATATTTGTTTATCTATTTTATCGCAAAAGGTTAAGTTTACATCTAGAAAGTTTTATTAATTTTATGTTAATCACAGAACACCATATTTACCTAATCTGGCTATCGGGCGTCCTCTAAGTCATCAAATTAGCCATCAATCGGTCAGAATTCAGAAGTTCTTCATGCAGCACGCTACAGTCCCAAAGAATGTGCAAGGACCAGAGACGTGCGAGCATCTATCAGTGCCCATAGAATTTATAAAGATCGCAGTTTATCAGGAAAATGGGCAGCATTCGGACTGTCAAAGATTCAGGAACGCAGCAGTCACCCTAGATAGTAGCATCGCGTAGCGTCACCGTCGTCTTCGTCAGCAAAAGGAAAAAGGAAATTATGCTCATTTCTCTCTATTCTACCACCATTTTTATAATAAAAGTAAGGTTAAGATGCAACAATTTACAAAATGTGGACATTTCTGATTGGTCGGTTGAGATCGTCCGGTGAGGTTTAGCACAGTTTGAGGGGTTATGTCATAGTTCAGTTTATTCCGGTTTCTTTGTAAACGTCCATTGTACTGTCACTTGGCTGTTTTCCCACCGTCGCCTTGTTCGGGAACATTAAGGCAAGGGTCATGACGAGGCCACAGGAACAAACTGTTGCACAGGTGCACTTCACTCGAAACCTCGTGGAATGGTGGCCATCACGTCGTGTCGCATCAACGGCCATTTTGATTTTAGGCCCAAAGGACAACTTAAGCGAAACAAACACAAAGGAGTAATTAATACATAGAAATAATGAATAAAATGTTAACCCCTTACTAATCCCTCTATGTGCTTGTAATTATCTAGCGTATAGCGACATTTAAAGCGTTCATATTCACCCATTTGATGTCATCTTGGGCTACATTACGAAAACGTCACAAAAGCCACATATATCATGCAATATTCTATTCAGTACATATACTACGGTTAGTATGCGTACGGATTTTAGTAGTAACGATTATTTAGCTATGCAAAATGCAAATCCCACGTATATTTCGTATATTAATAAGGTTGATTAATACACAAAAACTCATTTAGTAATATTATAATTAATAGATTATTCGACTAGTATATTCATGCAGAATAGGGGGGTATACAATTTTTTTTTACTACCCGCTCCATCAATGACATCGAGCTGTGCAAGAGCCAGGCTTCAGGCTCAAGCCTGGCTCGAGCGTTCAGTGACTCCCTCACATCTAGGTGCCGATTACGATCCGGTAAAAAAATTCCCCGTACGACTCGTATCCGGTCTTTTTACCGTACGAATCGTACAAGTGCCGTACAAACTGCCAAGTACGATTCGCATGGGAAAAAGTCCATACGAATCGCATTGGGAATAATTCCCCACACGTCCTCGGGTCGGAAAATGTGTCCGACACGTCCTCGGACGATTAACCGTACAAATGTGAAAAGTGAAGTCCGACCGCGGAATTACGATCCATCCCGTGCGTCCGATGTTACAACCGTACGGAAAAATCACCGACCGCACCGAACTCCCATAGCAACCATGGAGACATGTGCCCGCATACGCGCCGACCCCCCCCAGCCCCTGTACGTACGTGTCGTACCCCCGTGTATGTACACCCGTGTACGTGTCGTACCCCCCGTGTATGTACACCCGTGTACGTGTCGTACCCCCCGTGTATGTACACCCGTGTACGTGTTGTACCCCCGTGTATGTACACCCGTGTACGTGTCGTACCCCCCCGTGTATGTACACCCATGTACATTCGAGTCGTACCCCCACCCGTGTATGTACGGTGCGTACCCGGGTGTACATACACGGGGGGTACGACACGTACACGGGTGTACATACACTGGGGGTACGACACGTACACGGGTGTACATACACGGGGGTATGACACATACAAGGGTACGCGCTGGGGGTACGCACCGTACATACACAGGTGGGGGTACGACTCGAACGTACGGGGGCTGGGGGGGTACGACTCGAATGTACAGGGGCTGGGAGGGGTACGACTCAAACGTACGGGGGCTGGGGGGGTCGGCGCGTACATACGCGGGCTGGGGGGGGTCAGCGCGTACGTATGGGGGCGGGGGGTACGGCACGTACCGGGCCACCTACTCTGGTCGTTTCGCGCCGTACTTCGCTTTTCCGGCACTTTTTGGGTGCCGTGAAAATATCACCGTCCGGACTGCTGTCGGTCCGAATCGTACTTCCTGGGTCGTGAAACGCTGCCTGAAAGCGTCCCGACGTCACGTCGCAGCATTCCCGGATCACATTCGTACGTATATTTTCGTCGGTCGGTGTTTTTTACGATTCGTACGGAAATGGTGTTTCCGTGCGATTCGTAATTCCATGTTTGTAACGTTTTCCGACCAGGTACGAGTCGGACGGAGAAAACTCTCCGACCGACGGTTCGTACCCGGTTTTTACCGGATCGTAATCGGCACCCTAGTGTGAAGGATTTGAGAATTGGAGGTGATGCAAAAAAGTGCATCACCTCCAAAAAAGTGCAAAGAAGAGGCGCCTGGGAGGAACAAGATGAGATGTGATAAATGAAGATGAAGGATTTAAAAAGGATGTGTGAATAAAAAGGGCTTAGGTGCCCAACACAGTGAAAGGCTGCAGAGGACAGTGGTGTGAAGGGATGATCCAGAAGTGATTGGGACCTCCGGAGACTACCAACCCTTACACAGATCTTGGTAATATGTAATTCAGTCTCCTCTTTTCACAATTGAAACATTTTAACTTCCAATTGCTCACAACAAAATCAATATTACTTATTTAGCTCGTACTGCAAACAAGCCTTGGCAAAACCAAAGGTGTTGGGGTTTTTATTTGGGTGGATATTCGTTAATAAGTCTGCTTAAAACCAGCTGTCGACTGAGGCAAAATACAAAAACTGTCTCTTTTCTTGGACAGTTGGTGGCACAATGCCTCGTTCAGTCAATACACTAGAAGAAAACAAATTGTTATTCTGACATCCAAGCGTGGCCTCTGCCAACTGAAGGTGCGTCTCGATGAAGCGTCTTGTCTCTGGTCCAAAATCAACAAAATGAACCACAGTCTGTAGAGGATTTCAATCACAAATATGTGTCAACTCGATTACAGCAGATGGTAATAGAGATATTTTTTTTCAAATCCCACTCTGCTGAGCCAAAAACATGTTCAGGCTTTTGTGATGCCTGTAGAAAGAAATACATTGTGATTACGCGTGTCTGTGAAGCCGTTTCTAACAACTGACACCATTATTCAAATTCGAGACACCTAAAAGTCACAAAAGCAAGCATGTCTTTTTTTCTATTCTTGTGATTCGAATTGATGTCAGTGTTTTTGTTAAACCTTTCTTTGGCAACACGCGACGATAAAAGCACTCTTTCGTACCAAGCGTTCGGTTTAGTTTACAAAAAGTATTAATAAAACAGCGCGACAAAGCCAGCCTATTGAAGTGCGCGTCAAACGCTCGCGCCAGACAGCGCTCTTGAGGAGCCGCTCTCAGGTGTAATGGCGGCGAGCGGCAGGGCCTCTCTTCATCACGCGGAGATGCTTCTGTTTTCGATAGCTCTAAGCAGGATTGATCTTGAAAGATTGAACATTTCTACCGAGCGCGCATCCCTTCTGATAATCTCCAGTCTGCACGCTGGCAATGTTCTGTTCTCTAGCGGCGGCAGGTAATAACTGCAAGCGAGATTATATTGGCACAGATAAGGATATTCAAATTATTGCCGCCTTCGCCGTGGCAGGTTCATTTGTGTGATCGAGAGAGATGAAGGCCCTGGGTTACCAAACAGACAAAACACGTTGGAATTTTACACCTCTCTAGGTCCGGTTATTGCGACTGTTTGGCTCATTTTATTTATAAACATGACATTAAGATAGTTGTTTGTGTGTTTTTACGGGCTATATATCTATGGGAAAACGTCCAATTCTGAGTGAAGCTTGCCCGATGATGTAATCACGTCACTTGACAAGGCTTTGACATTTCTTTCCAGTGTATTATTTTCTGCTGTGATGCAGGCCTTATGTAGTTTTTGATTAATAATGTTTGAGACATTGTGCAAAAAATACTGTCTTTAAAACCTCTAGAGACTCACACCTCATCCTACCAATTCTTCTTCTTAGCATGTTGTCCCAAAGATAAGTGTGAGCCCACCCCAGGGGTACACGTTGATGAATTACAAGTGTAACATCCTGCTCTGTGTGGGCAGGCAGGTGTTTTGGAGGTTGGCCTGTGCAGCTCTCTCAGTGCACATTTTCCTGTACAGGTGATCTTTCCTATTCTAATCCTGGCGAGGCCTCTGTGAGCACATGGCATGCATAACGATTCTTTGGATGAAATTGAAAAGTGGCTTTCATCTGCAGGTTAGTTCTTTAGTGGGGCCGGATGAGCCCGTAAAGCATAATTGTATGACACTGAAGGTAAGGCTTCAACTCCTTTTAGCTGTCTTTTGGCTACAGACACCTTTAGCTATCTTTCACACACAGCCTTTTAACCAACAAGCCAGAACATACCTGGAGTGAGCTTTGGGCCTGCGCCTGCTCATCACTGGGTGGCTTTCTAGTTTATTTCAAATTCCTGCTCCTGATTCAATGGCTTTCCTTCCCATGGTTGTATTTGTTCTGCCCCTTGAGCAGCAAAGTGACACACAGCTTTTTGATTGCTTCGGTGTATCCTTCCTCTGCCAATAGGGATCTATTTTTCCTTGTTGTTTTGTTTTCAAATTGGGGTTTAGCACTTAATGGCAGTGCATGTCCTGCTCCCTCTTTCTTCCTCTCGTTTGTCACAAGCGTGCACCTCACAAACTCACGTTTGCCTAGCTCCTTCCTGTCACTCTCTCTCCCCACTGCCAGTCGTTATCTGCTCCCCACATGCCTTTCACTCCAGCATTCCTCTCTTTCACATCATTCCAACAAAAATATTGGTCTCTCTCTTTCTCTCTCACTCCCTTCTCCCACCCTTTCACCACTCCCCACTTGCTGCTGTTGACTTCTCCATTTGCAAAAATGCACTGGTTTTGCCAAAGCCATTATTGGTAGCTGGCCATCTTATAATGGTATTTTCAATAATTGCAAGATGGCTGTCACATTCTACACACAATAAGGTGGTTATCTTGAAAGTATAGAAAATACCGTTCCAAGATGACCAGCCACTGCTAATGGATTTGCCAATTCCGGCACAATTTGGCAAGCACTGGGAAAGTCAAAAGTGGCAAACAACTGGCAAGGCAAGACTGAGTCACTTTTTCCAAAATTGTTTTGTATAGTGAGGGGGCAGCAGTGGTGGAAGGAAACATTAGGGGACCCCCTGCAAAGTACATGGAGCAGACCCTCAGGTTCCATACCATTCAGCAGTTCTCAGGCCCGGGGCTTCACCCGTGCACAGTGCTGGAGGGGAACTCCCTCCCCTCCATTGCGGGGGCTGCGGGGGCTATTGTTACACCACAGTTGGTGTCAATGCAGAATAAGTGAAACATTAAATATATCATATTATGTGGCCCAATCAAATCAGAAAATATCAAATATTAAAAAAAGAGTTTCCTCTACTTGAGGAAGATAAGGGGGGCGAGAAGGAAGTAGGGGGTGAATGTAATATTTGAAGGAAGCTTGAAACCGGTGAGTGCTAAGCAGTTTCTGGAACTGAACTTCTGTAAGAAAGAATGATATATCAGCTAAGCAAGTAGCAGGAGCAGCGATATGAGTATTATTTCGGGAATTTCGAAAATGAAAGGAAAACGGAGAAGACTCCACTCGACTATCTAGGGCAAAGAATGGTGAAATCATCTGTGAGTTAGGATTTGTTGTTTGGGGGCTTTCTTTTTGTGTACAGTAAAGATAAATGAATTTGGGGGTGCCCAGATGAGTGGTCACAGGCACGAGGATTGATTGTTTATAATATATTCTGGATAGAATACTTCTGTTTTTGGCACACTGTAAAATGTAGCTCAGATTGTTTTGTAATTAAATGAGTGTTTTGATAATATTTGTAATTTATGTGTTGAGAAATGTCAATAAAACGTTTTTAATGAAATAAATGTTACAATGCCCTCGTTTCAGTGACTATACTTTGTGCTGAGTTTTGGAAGAATGAAAGACAATCCCTGTCCAGTGCATAATTTTGTGCTGTGGTGAGAAATCACACTCCTTTTTGGGTACTCGGACTTGTTTTTAATAATCTATTTTGCTTTAAGCAAGAAAGAGAAAGGCTGCTAATGAAGTAAGGAGGAAGAGAAAGGCAAATTGTGTCAATCAATGAATAAAGGAACACACTTGCAGAAGAGAGATAAATAGACAAAACAGCAAAGGGCAGTGGAAGAAAGCTGCATGATGTGAAATGAGGCAGCCTTGATATTTGGCAACCGTGTCTTTCGATGGTGCTCACTGAGGGCTACTAAAGAAACATTAATCCCCTGTCCCTTTAAAAAAAAAGAAATTAAGTACTCCGATTCCATAATGAAAGTGTGCTATTCCCAAGATAATGTTATTTGGAGAAGTATGGATTTATTTTGAAAAAACTTTCATGAGGCCGCTGCAAATGTTTATCATTTTTGGGGAATGGAGTTCTTAAAAAAAGAGGCGAGTAAATATAGGTGTCAGTAGATTTTAAGCAAGTTGTAACATCAGCACTCTATGAAAAGTTGGTGGGATATTGCTAGCTAGTGGTTGATGTTTGATTTCAGCTCAGGAGTTGTGTTGGGAAAGACATGTCAGCCTATACTCCGCAAAGGAAGTAGTTAGTAAAACCCAAATCAGATACCTCATTTAAAAAAAAAAAAAAAAAAAAAAGCGATTGGTGTCACTGATTTGAACATTTTCCACTCCAAATGCAGATACATAGGTTTTGCAGACTATTGCACAGAAGACAAACCTTTGTACATTGCATTGATATTTGGCAATGATAACTCACTGCGTATGATTATGAAGGATTCTAGAGTTGTGAACATGTGCACCATATTTTGTCTGAGGTGTTAATTTAGCAGAGACATTGGATAGCAAAAAGGCTATTATTCATCCATCATTCTGATTTTAGAAGACTATCTACGGTGGTGGGTGAAAATGCGTCATACCATGCAGAGCTCTAAGGGGCAGATTTACAAGAAAGTGACACATCTGTGAAGATGTGTCATTTTCCCTGCGCCACCCTGAGAAACCCTTGCACCACAATGGATGCGCCGTATTTACAGTACGGCGCACCATGGAGCAAGGATTGATAGATGCATCAGAAATTCTGACACATTTGTTGACGCAAAAGTCACGCATTGCTGGAGTCGTGTCACAAGCACAATGCAACTCCAGCAATGCAGGGGGAGGCCTATCCTCATTGTGCTATGTCACTCTTTACGCCTGCTTCATGCAGGCGTAAGAAATTTGACGCAGTGGCATCCTAGAAGTGGCGCAGTGAAATCTTGTAGATTTCACTGCGTCACTTCTACAAGGTTTTTTTGCATTGGTACGCGCACCCTGCATACATTATACCTGACACAGGTATAATGTGACGCAGGGCTTTACAACGCGACGCATCTCCCTAGATGCATCAGGTTGTAATTGGGCCGCATTTTTACGCTGCTGCTGCGTCACAAAAAGTGACGCAATAGTGGCGCAAAAATGACGCAAGGGGCTTGTTAATCTGCCCCTAAATATTTATCGGAATGGGCCATTGTGATTGTTTTATAATAGTCATCCATCTGTAGCTCTCAGTAACCTCCCCCCGGACCTGGTGATGTAATCTCATGAAGAACCTCTATCCACCCCTCTTTGCTGGCTGATTGAGATTTGCTAGTCATGTTTACACTGCCCAATATTTCGTCAGTTATAGGAAAATTGCAAGGACGTAAGAAATGGAAGTGACCAATGTTTTGGACTAAAGTCTTAACCCCTTGCATGCCCGCCCCTTTCCCCGCCCAGTGCCGCGCCTTCCATTAGCGGGCGGAGTTCATGACGAGCTGGACTCGTCATGGGCACAGCGCCACCGCAGCCCATGACGAGTCCAGCTCGTCATGGGCACTGAAGGGGTTAAATGTTTATTCAGATAAAAGTCTGCTACACAGCAAAGTGCGCTAAAACAGTGGGTCAAATAGACACACTCACGAATAAAAAGCGAGTAATGAATAGTTGAATCTTTACAGAAATTAGTAATGCTCCAACCAATTGCTACGCCCAACTATCACATATCTTCTTGAAGGCTCATTGATGCAGTATGTGACAGTGTTCCATATTTCATAAATAGAAGGCTTGGAATTTGTCAATGCAAAGCTATGAATTGACAACAGTGAGCCAGAATATGAAAGCACCTTCATTTGTGGTTTAGTCCACACCCGTATTTCCTTTCATTTATTCATATCCTGGACGCCATGTTTGAAACTGAGAGCAGAGGTTCAAACCGATTCTAAATATAAAAACCTCTGCTCGCATCCTTCGAGTTATATATTGAAAGGTTAAGCTGAGGATGATGGAGTGTGTCCTTTTCTCGATACGCCCAATCGTTTCTTTTAGAAATTTAGGCTGCTACAATTTTCAGCTCATGTTTTGACGGAAAGAGATCCCATTGCTGTGGCTCATCTAACCTAATATACAACTCATCAACTGAAAGCATTTCCTTTGATACTGCAGTAGTCCATCTTCTACCTCTACTTTGGAGAATGTCCCAAACCAAGTTGGAGGTTTTGTTTTTGCTTCATGGATGAGAATGAAATAATGCATCGTAAGAAACGCACACCCCAAACCTTGTCATTGAAGTTATTCTGAGTGCCATTCTAGCTGCCTCCATCTACATATTAGGACGAAGATTCAGTATGCATTTTCAGGAACGATTTTGGATTGAATCCCAGGAAACTGTTATCTCAGATGACTAATGTGGCTCCTTACAAAAACTGGGGTGGAACTTTTCTCTTAAAAGCAGTTAGATAGGGCAAAACTGAAACCTCCCCAAAATCAGATTTGAATTTTAAAATTCCTCGAGAGGATACTATGTCCCGTACTGCAGCTTGAATTAGGTGGGCTGTCCATTTCAGGAGATTGGAACTACGTATTGATATACTTCTACTTCCTTGACACTATTTTAACCAATTTAACAGGGGCGCTTTCTCTGCCTTTTGGCAATAACAGGAATCTTGGATATGTTAAATGAATCTCTCATCAGTATCATTATTCCACTTTTCTTTTTATTGTCTTGTCTTTGACATTTATTTTTTTAACTATGGCAGGAACAGCCTTTAAGTATTCGATTGTATCCTTCCTCCAGCTCTTCGCCTGATTGTCTCACTTGTTCTTGAGCCACTGCCTAAATGAGACCTTCAAATGTGTGACACTTTCTTTCTCTCTTTTTCTGTCACCAAATAGAATATCTAGAAATCTAACTTTCTAGTATTATAACTACCCTCTAGCAAAAACCGTATATTTTTGTTAGAATCTGTATACCCATGCCATTCAGAGATCCATGTACATGTTTGAATCTCAATGCCCATCATCATTACGAATGCAGGCATGCCATATGCAGGAATTTTCGGAACCTCTATATCAGGTACAACAGAAACCATAGGCTTTTTAAACACATTACTCATTATATTTGCATCCAATGAACTGAAAATCACCTAAAAATCACAAAAAATAAACTAGCAAACAACAACTAATCACAGCCAGCTCTGCCAAAGGTTCAACCTATCAAAGTACAGCTTTGTCAGCAACCAACCAATCAGAGCACATCTTTTTGATGATGGTAGAAATAGGGTTTCTGGTTGGCTAGGGTATGCACCTAAGCCAGGCAGGACTCACCACTCAAGTCAGGACATGGGAATTACACACAAAATATAATCCCAGATCACCCCCTTGGTAGCTTGGCAGAGCAGACAGGCTTATCCCAGAGGCAATGTCATGTGCCCAGTCTCGCCCGCTGCACGCCCCATGAAAAGAGCAAACCACGGAGCCTTTTGGATGAAGTCCGTGCTCCATCTCCGCGAGATGCGTGAGACATGGAGGACCTCCGCTGCGCACTACTCTTCCCAGCCTCCTTTGCAACGCGCAGGCTCAGGACGTGACGTAGCGAGGGTCCGCCCGGCTACGTAAGCCAGAGACGCCGAAGGAACGGGGCAGATTATTCCTGACTCACTGGTGAACGCGGAGGACACTTCAGCTTCGCACTCTGCAACAGACTGCCCTGGTGGGGTAAGGGTGTCGGTGACACCGCCTAGAGTAATTTCTTTTGCTATCTCGCAACACGGCGTTGTTGGCTCAGTTCGCTATGTTGATTCCTCAGTTACTTTAGACGCGGAAGTAGGTGACACCGCCAAGAGTTATTTTGGGCTATTTTGCAACATGGCGCTGTTGGCTCACCGCGCGGGGTTGATTCCTCAGTTACCTTGCATTTGGGTGTCGGGGGACACCGCCTAGAGTCATTCCATGGTTGTTTTACGTACAGCGTTGTTTTGATATCCAAGCTGTACCGAAACTTTAGATACATTGAACAAAGGGTGTTGGTGACACCGCCTAGAGTCATACTCTACCTAAGGAGCTAGAAAGAGCTACGCTTTCACACCAGTGCGGCCATAGAATCCACGGCACCTCCTGTGCTACAAAATAAGCGCTTTCTTGTGTTGTGGGACAGTGAACATTGTATATCCATATCAGGTGGTATATCACAATTGCGCGTTATCTTGAAGCATGACTAAATTACGTCAGTCCTCCACCATAAGTGTTTTATGTGTGTATTGTTTTGTCTTAGCAGGGGAGCTATGAGAGGTGCCGAGATAAATCGTAATCCCTTCTTCCCTTGTGAGGCCCACAGTCACACGTGTTATGGTGGGTAAGGTACACCTTGTAAGGTGTTGTGTAATAACGACACGGTAAATGGTTGTCACATGCAAATGTTTATTTGTTCACAGTTCTCTGCTGAGTATTACTTACATGTGGTACGAACAAACAGACACATACCCAGGTAGCCTTAGAGGGTCGGATGATGATACAATCGTCCTTCTAGTTGTAGCTGCCATCACCGAGTTCTTTTACTTTACAGGTAGATATTGCTGTGTCGCCGCAAGGAAGGCGTGAGATAAACTGTTGAGGTGCCGTTCCTATTGGTGCTAAAATAATCCTTTTTTTCTCCACAGGTCTCCCTCCCCGCTGTTCCCTTCCTTTCCTTCCCCCGATTGACCCCCTCTAATGTCCGTGCTTTTACAGCAACTCGGAGATTGAGGTTGTCAATAGGTGGACCCCAATTGAGCAACGAACCGATCCTGAGAGGCCTCCGAGGGACCGTGACAGGCAATGTGTAAAGCGTTTGCACAACACACACAGCAGTAACACACTAGGCACATCACAAAAAGAGACTCCACACAAGGTTATATAGAAATATCCTTTGTATTGTTCATAAAACACTTTAGACCATAATCACATTAATCACATTATCAACTAGGCAATTGTCATAATCATCACACAGATCATAAAACCATTTTGCCAACCAGATGATTGTCATAACTTTACAAGCTAGTGCAATCCAGTAAATACTTGTAGATTACGCACGTTATAAAACCACCATTACTTCACATCTAAGGCACATCTTGGAACAATGTGCGTTATTCTGACAAATGCAAGACAAAATAAAGTCATACATTGGAACACATCAGGGCCTAAAACTGAAGCAGGTTAGAGAGTACATAACATCAGAATTTCTCCCAGCATATCCACATTACCAAGCATAACAATAAAAAACACCCAAAGCGGCACCTGCACTCTCATTATAGGTTATAAGGTAATGTAAACCCCACGCTTAGTTACAGGGCACCTGCCCAACTCCTACCATGAAACTGGTGCTCTGAGGGAGTCACAGGTTCAATATGGAGACTGCAGGGACACCAGCCCTCCTATTAGGGACAATACCATAATCTGCCCGATGTTACTCCATGAGTGGGGGCCTCCATTGAGGTTTACCAGAGAGTGGCAGCATGGGGCCAAAGAGAGTGCTTCTAAAGGTAGGTGCCATGAAAAGGGGCCACCCACATGGCCTGCGTTGGGTGGGGAGCCCTCACAGAGTGCCCCACATATCACAGATTGAAAGGCAGCTGCCCACAACCGTATGGTGCAGCTGCTGCAACCAGGGCAGTGCCGGACTGCCCCCATCCCAAGCACAACTTTTCTGCACTTGTTCCTGAAAGTTCATTCACAATACATTCACTGCTGTTCGGTCTGTCACCGGCTTCAGCTGTTTGAAGTGGAGAGAGCTTGTTTGTTTTCCCTCACATCCCCACTTCCTTTGGGCCAAAATACTGTTGCCCTTTGGGCATGTCAGTGGTCTAGACTTTTTGAGCTCCAGTTAGGAACTTGCATATAAGCGGCTACTTGGCATGGATGCTCCATACAGCCAGGAGGTGAATAGCTAGATTAACGCTACCTTTAAAAACTTTTTTACAAATTATTTTTAGCTGCCGGGTGCTGGTTTTATCTACTCTTACCTCTATTTCCCCAATCCTCACGCTTCCTCTCCGGTCCGCCACCGGCTTTGGACGTTTGAAGCAGAGAGAGCATTCTCTCTTCCCTTACATTCCCACTTGCTTAGGGCCATTAGACCTCTGGCATTTTGGAGAGGTGGGTTGTCTGGACCCCTACACTCCCGATTCTTTTCTCTGTTTGTTGCTCAAATGGCTCATTATTACAACAGGGACCAATTGTGGAATCTTTGCCCCTCAGGTAAAAGTAATTTATGCCACCCTATGGATCCTGCGATAACCACCAATCTGGCAAAATGCACAGGATGTAAAGTTATATTTTTGAACACTAAAGTTAGGACTGAAACAGCGGCAAAGACTTTTAGAGCAGATTCACAGCTTAAACAGCAACTGCTACATGAGGCACTTATCAATGCCAGATAAATGATTAAAAATAAACTTGAATTCTGTGACTTCTTGGAGACTCAGAGCCTGGACATAGCATTTATTACCGAAACCCGGGCAGATGCTAGCACACTTTCAGATTAAGGGCCTGATTCTGATGCGGTTAGGAAGGCCTCCTAATGGCATTTGCTACTTCAGAATCGGATTAGGAACGTGTCTTTCTGACCGACTCGGAGATAATTTCTAACCGACCAAGTGTGATGCGAGTTAGGCATTAGGAATATCCCAATCTCAACCCGATAGCATTTGGAATGACTGAGCACTACGGAGCAGAATCGCATGTCTCTACGGGCCACGTTTCTGAATGACCAAGTACGATGCTGGATTTGGACAGCCTTTCTAAATTGTGCCATCTGAATCGAATCGGCAGTCGAAATCAGACTTTGGAGGCCCGTAGTGGGCCCCCCTGCACCTGGAGCCTTCCCAATTGGGCCTGTGGGGGTACCCAATTGCCCCCCCTTACCAGCCATGAACAGTGTGACAGGCACCAGGAGGTGCCCACCACAGGGCACTCGATTTTCCCCAGCCACCCTTTTCTTCAATAGGAGCCTATGCATTCGGTCGGAACAAAGGCTCCCATTGAAGTCAATGAGAGTCCAACCAAATCGTATCTGGAATCACCCAGATGCAGCATACTCCGTCAGTTGGACTCTCCCGATTCGGTTGGAAACCATTCTGTAACCCATTCAGTCGAGAAGCTTTCCAAACCACATCAGAACAGGGCCCTTAGGGCCCGATTCTGATCTCGGCCGGAAGAGCTCAGATTCGGATTTGGTTTTACCTACACCGATCCAGAGCCCTTGTTTCCGACTGACTCATTTCCAATTCTGAACTAACAAGTACGATGCCTGGAAACCCTTAGCGCTGACCAAATTGGTTCCGGAAGTCATACGGAGAGATAGAGCCCTCCGGAGCCGAATCGTACAGCTCTGTGGAGTAGGTTTTCCAAGTGAGCAAGTACGATGAACGATTCAGACAGCCTTTATGAATCGTTTTGCCAGTATCAAAAAGGCTGCCGTAATCGGTCTTTGGGGGCCCTGCCCCTTAGCAGGCCGCCCCTTCACCCAGGGCCCTCCGAATCATGCCCGTGGGGGTACCCATGGGTCCCCCCTTTCAGACCATGCACAGTGTGCCACAGGGTTCCTGATGATCCCCAACCACCCCTTTTGTCAATGGGAGCCTGTGTACATGTTCGGTACACAGGCTCCCATTGACCAACCAAATTGTATCTGGACGCATTCAAATGCATTATACTTGTTCGGTCGGACTCCCCTGACACGAGTCGTACGAAAAGCATTGCAGACACGAGTTGTTTGGTTTGCGTTCTGAACGAGATCAGAACTGAGCCTTTAGTGTTAGCCAGTGTTTCTATCTTTAGGCATGACAGAGCAGTTAAGAAGGGTGGGGGACTAGTGATTGTCTATCGCAACGATTTCTCTGGTTTGTTCACTCCTGTTCCCAATATGTTGAAATGCGGGGCACTATTTTTTAAACTTACTCTCAATGAAAACATCTCTTTTAACGGGCTCCTAATTTATCGTTCAGTGGGCCCTAAGGCTCTTTTTGTACAATGTATTAGCCAATGGCTGGATATTAAGGTTGATCATGCAGACTACACAATCTTAGGGGACTTTAATGTTCACTTAGAAAACAACCATGACAAAGATTCTAAATCCCTTATTGACCAGATGAGTAGACTCGGGTTTGAGCAGCTGGTCAGTACACCTACACACTTGGCTGGGCATACATCAGATGAGATATTTTCCGACAATAGCTCTAGGAGCTTTTACCGACTCATTGCCACTCACATTGTCGGATCATCATTTGGTGCTGTTTAAATTAAAAATTGCAGCATTCCCTATGAAGACTGTAGTCTCACTTAAATCAAGAAAAACTTGCCAGGGCATAAAATAGACGCCACAAATTTAGCAGAGATTCTTAAGGTCTCTATACCAATCCCGTCCACAAACCTTAAGGACGCTACCACCAATTATTACTGTTGGCTAGGTCAGACTATTAAACAGCTAGCCCCTGAAAACATTACAATGAACAGGAGAATCGCTTTGTTACAGCCTTGGTTTTTAGACAAACTGAGAGAATGTAAACATGCCTGTCGGAAGCAGGAGCGGAAACGGAGGATCAACTGTGATAGATCAGAAAAAAATGCTATAAACAGAAAATGAGTGAATACAAAGCCAATCATCTGTAAAGAAAAATCTACTTACTTTACTCATTGGATCTTTTGGCTCTATTTGATATGGTCAACCATGTCTTATTGATTGACCAGCTTCATCTTACAATCCTTTACCTCTGAGAGAAAACAGTTTGTGGCCTTGGATAATTTCTCCTCTATCAATTTCTTGCTACCATGTGGGGTCCCGCAGGGCTTATCGTTGAGCCCTACACTTTTTAATCTTTACGTTACCCCCACCTGGCAGAGATAATCAAAAAGTTAGGATTCTCATTAGTTAGGTATGCAGATGACACTGAGGTAGTCGTATCAGTGGCTAGCAACCCGTAAGATGCAGAAAGTGGATTGCAAAGCTGCATGCTGGAGATTAGTGATTGGATGTCCAATAATTGTCCAAAATTACACTCTGGCAAAACTGAGGTGCTTCTGCTAGGCAACAATACATCTTTCTGGTCTCCCACTTGGTGGCCACAGGAACTTGGAGCCCTGCCTACACTGGCACCAAAGCCAAAAACCTTGGTATCTTTTTCAATAACAAATTGTCATTTGACAAAAACATCAATGCTGTGATCTTTTTGTCTTTTTTTGTTCTCAAAATTTTGAGAAAGACTTTTCCATTTAGACCTCAAGACATGCAGAAACCGGTGGTTACCACACTCGAACTCTAGAAACTGGAATACTGCAATGCACTTTATGTTAATTTGCATCAAATACTTATGAACCCATTTCAAGTCCTGCAGAATGATGCGGCTCATATGCTTCTTAGGACCCCCAATGCACTTTATGTTAATTTGCAGCAAAAGCTCATGAACAAATTGCAAGACCTGCAGCACTCCTTGGCGCATCCCGAAGCATCATTCTTGGTCCCAAGCCATGGCTAAGCTCCACTGGCTTCCAATTCTCAAGCTCATTGATCTCAAAACACTTTGTATTGCGTTTAAAGCATTAAATAGCCTTTGCTCAGAAAATCTGAAGCAGAAATTCGTCTGGCACTGCCCGTCCAGATTCTTCAGGTCTTCGCCCGCCCACAATATCACCATATCATAATTCCCAAAGTGAAGGAAGCTCAAGGGGAGGCAGGAACTTTATTCACTGTGCACCTAAAGAAGGAACTCCCTTCCTCTTTCCCTGAAGACATGCACTAGTCTTCCTGCTTTCAGAAAATCCTTGAAAACATGACTTTTTAATCAATAGTTTTAATTCCTCTATATCCTCCTACAGCACAAAAATACGTTTCATTTCATACATGTTAAGTAAAGCAACCAATTACATCCCTGTGTACATTACTCCGTGATGATTGTGGGGAGAAAAAATTCACATTAGATAGAATTTAGCATTACTCATGTTTATCTATCAACCCTGCAATTATCACCATTTTGTGCCATCTGCCAAACTTACAGCTTCCCCTTAGTGGTCCTAATGTCACCATGATCATCAAGCAGCCCTCATTTGGCCACATCCTTTTTGTCTTTGCCACTTCCTTTGCCAGTGCTCTCCCCACACCTTACAAAGATTAATCTTAGTTCACATCAGTTATGGATTGGAGTCAAGCAACCCTAGCGTTTTCCCACAGGTTCAGTTATTCAAACATAGATAAAGAGTTTATCACAGGGAAGAGAGGGCAGGTCCTTCATCTTCAATTGTCCCACATCTAGTCCCAGATGTAACACCTACACCCAAGGGAATTTGTTAGAGGCCAGCAAGGAAACAGGTTTCAAACCTTAATAGAGCAATTTAAAGATCAGATGGCCAGACCACCTCAGAGCTCATGTGAACAAATCACTTCAAAAATGCAAAGTGAAACAAAATGGCCATGGATTAGGTTTGATGGCCCCAGGAAGGAGAGAAGCCACAATTATTTCTAAGAAAAATTTAAATCAGCTCCGTGTGAGAGTGCTGACGAACTCCTCTTGTGTGTTAGCCACATTGAGAATGAGCACAGACATCACATCGCTAGGCACATAGGAAAATAACAAAGCAAACTTACAGCCTCAATAAATAATTGCAAAAAAGGTGTTCATTTTCTAAAGTGTCTGATGCCCATATCCATGCAGACAAAGTAGAGATAGGAATTGCATGAAAGAAAGCCCTGTAGCAGAAGAACAGAGGCAGGATTAGAATAATCCTGCCATCATATGAAGCAAATTTCTTATTTGGAAAATGTACATGCCGGTATAGTGTAGAGAATCATGGGCCAAATGTACTAAGCGTGAATTTGGTAAAACTGATCGCAAATTGAGCACCGACTTTTATTGAATCCATTTTCTTTTTGCAAACTGATCTATATACTAATGGGTCCATTTGGAAAAATCTGATTGCTTTCAAATTAAGTAATTGTTTTCCAAATGCAACCAAAGACCCTTAAATGGAAATCCAAAGCTTTAGAAAAATATAAAAAATGCAAATGACATTTTACTATGCCTAAGAGTAGGCAGTGGTCCATGGGACCACTACCTATTCTTAAAAAATGTTTTTGTCAACATTCACAAAGGGGAAATTGCCCCTTTCCATTTGTGAATGCATTGCCAGTATGTTTAGCTGGTAAAAAATAATAATGTTTTTTGACCGGATTTTGGTTGCACAAGATTATTAATCCATCCAGCTCTAAATCGGTATTTGGAAGGGGCACCCTAAACACGCCCCTTCGAAATACCGGTGGGGTATTTAGTCACAAACCCACATGTATAACATGTTACCAATTTGGGTTTTAAACAAAAATCCTTTTTGCAGTCACAAATAGCTAGTTCTCAAAAAGGTTTGCACATTTGGCCCCATATCCAAAATCAGATGAGTCAAGATAAAAAAAAACTTGCTATAACAACAGTCATTCTCTGGCTAGGAATCCAGAGAACCTTTCAAGCCAACTTATTAGCGATGCTCCACTTCAAGGTTAGCCCATGAATAATCAGACCACATGATATCCCGGATGCTGGAAATGGCCCTTTTTAAGGTGCTTTCCCTGAACCTTTTGCTTTTATCCGTCCTGGTTTTCCACTGATCTACGTGCTAGCCTGAAGACTTTGAGTGTATTGACACTCCCACTCAGTGCCAAAGTGCTGTGCTTGTCATATACATACTGGTGATTGGTTTATACATGATTGGCTAATTTGAGTTAGCTTTAGTCCCTTGTACAGTGGTAAGACATATAGCTAGGGCATTTAACTCCGATGCTACTCCGTGGACCTGCAGCACTGGTTGTGCCATCCATGGAGGTAACTCTTCGATTGTACCACATGTTTGACATTGCGGAGACTGTGTTTGCAGGTTACTGTTACTCAGCTTGGCATTTAAAAGCTACTTGCCAAACTTCTACATGCCTCTTACTACGTCTGAGTACTCCCTGGGGGCAGGTTGTGGTGTAGTGAAGAAAAAGGGCATGTGCACTAAATGCCCTAGTAGTGAACAACGCCAGATTGTGTGTTCAGTACTGTGAGGTGTGCTTCTGGCATTGATTAACATGGGGGATCTGTGGAAATGCTATTGAGCTTTATTTTATTTCCTACATGCAGAAGAGTAGCAGTATGGTGTTTAGTATCAATGGATTAGTAATGGCAAATACTTTACCGTAATGAGAATGGATTTGATATTACTAATGTGTAAATGCCATTTTGGGAAAATGTGTATTTCTATGTTTGTGGCTTTCTGTGTGCCTGTCAGCCTGTCCCCAATCCACATATAGGTGCCTGGGGGACAGCTACATCTGTTATTCCCGATAGATGGCCATAAACTAGGGGCACTCAAGGAAAACTACAGACCTCTGACTCCTGCATTGCAAGGGGCAGGGTCCTGGCTCCACTAAAGATATTGATTAAGCCTCCCAGGTTAGGATGGCAGACCTGACTAAATTTAGAGAGAGCCCCTGCATTTCAAAGGTGTGCCTTTTGAACTGATCTCATCTTCAAAGGCCATTGTGGGTATAACTACTGGGGCTCTTTGAGATTGGATCCATACTACAATCATTCAACGCTGGGACATTAACAAGAGAAACCATTTTGGCAGGAGGGACTGCAACAGGATTATCCACAGACCTGTGGTGGCCTGAGGCTTATTTTGCTCCAGGAATATGACTAGCACTTTGGGGATTTTTGCCTGGATGGTGCTGGACTGCAGTCAATCATTTCTTGTTGTGTTC
The DNA here is from genome assembly GCF_964204655.1 of Triturus cristatus. Taxonomy (NCBI): domain Eukaryota; kingdom Metazoa; phylum Chordata; class Amphibia; order Caudata; family Salamandridae; genus Triturus; species Triturus cristatus. Next base: position 444,589,833 of record NC_140595.1, read on the forward strand.
CGGGGCTCTAAGTACTTTCCAAGGGCCAATTGGCTGGCCTCCTGTCCACAAGATCACATGGACAGAAAGGATATCAACATATCCACAAGATCGTAAGGACTGTGCAGGATGCAGCAGAAATGGGTGAAGGTTATCGTCGATTGGGACAAGGACCATCCAGATGTATGCTGTCATCACACTGTGCAGACGAGTGTGCTTGTAAAGATCAGTGGCCCACCTGTGGTGCCCTATCGTGAGGAGTTTGAGAAGTGCTGGATAAGTTTGACGAATTTGAGGGACCCAAGCTTGCAACTGGAAACCTGGGTCAGCTCGCACATTGTAGTGTGTGGTGTCCACGGGATGTTGGTGGATGTTTGCTGGGTCCACGGGACCTGAGCTGGACGTTTGGACTGTCTCCCACCTTTAGACTGAGAGGTTGACAGTGCTTGACATCTCAGCTTCAGTGTGAGGTCGCCGGGTCCTTCTCCCTGAACCCACGCCACTAGGGGCTCTGTTGTTGGTAACATCGTGACTGGACCAGTGGGTCTCGTTGTCTTGTGTGCACCCACGGCTAGCTGCGTGGAGCAACCATGGATCACACCTCCGCCTGGGGGAAACATTTCTCCATCTTGGAACTGCACAAGCTCTTCTGGTGTTACATTATTTTGCCTTTGGGTGGGATAGTGATCAAACACTCATGAAGGTGCCGCTGTGTGCCATGACGATCTAATCTGGATAAACAAAACCATGTAACTGTTTCCTTCAGTTTTAGCTGTTCCTCATGACCTAATCAAAGAATCTCCAGGGGCTGCAATAATTATTGTTGGCTGAGGTAGTTTGAGTGGCTGCGAGGCTGGTTCACAAGGAATAGTCAAAACCTGTAATTTCTTGACTATTACAAGCTGTACTTGGTATGCGATCTTTGGGAATGTTGTATTTGATGCTAATGTGATAGCGAGAGAGTGGAATACCTCTGAACAAGCCTGTATATATGTCTGCCGCTGTGTGCCATGATGATCTAATCTGGATAAACAAAACCATGTAACTGTTTCCTTCAGTTTTAGCTGGTCCTCATGACCTAATCAAAGAGTCTCCAGGGGCTGCAACGATTATTGTTTGCCGGGGTAGTTTGAGTGGCTGCGAGGCTGGGTCACAAAGAATAGTCAAAACCTGTGATTTCTTGACTATTACAAGCGGATGTATGACGTTACAACACACACTTTTACAACGCATGCACTTACAACGCATTTTTTACAACGCATAATCCATTACAACGCATGACATTACAACGCATGACACTACAACGCATTTTTAAAAAATACCTTTACAACGCATTGCCATTACAACGCATACTACCTTTACAACGCATACCATTACAACGCATTATATTAAATTACATTTAAGGTAAGTATTAGATAGTATAGGGGTAAAAATTACTATTATAACTCCAGGGGGTGCAACAGTAGGGTAAGTGTTGGATAGTATAGGGGTAAAAATTACTATTCTAACTCCAGGGGGTGCATCAGTAGGGTAAGTGTTGGATAGTATAGGGGTAAAAATTACTATTCTAACTCCAGGGGGTGCAACAGTAGGGTAAGTGTTGGATAGTGTAGGGGTAAAACTTACTATTCTAACTCCAGGGGGTGCAACAGTAGGGTAAGTGTTGGATAGTATAGGGGTAAAAATTACTATTCTAACTCCAGGGGGTGCATCAGTAGGGTAAGTGTTGGATAGTATAGGGGTAAAAATTACTATTCTAACTCCAGGGGGTGCATCAGTAGGGTAAGTGTTGGATAGTATAGGGGTAAAAATTACTATTCTAACTCCAGGGGGTGCATCAGTAGGGTAAGTGTTGGATAGTATAGGGGTAAAAATTACTATTCTAACTCCAGGGGGTGCATCAGTAGGGTAAGTGTTGGATAGTATAGGGGTAAAAATTACTATTCTAACTCCAGGGGGTGCATCAGTAGGGTAAGTGTTGGATAGTATAGGGGTAAAAATTACTATTCTAACTCCAGGGGGTGCATCAGTAGGGTAAGTGTTGGATAGTATAGGGGTAAAAATTACTATTCTAACTCCAGGGGGTGCATCAGTAGGGTAAGTGTTGGATAGTATAGGGGTAAAAATTACTATTCTAACTCCAGGGGGTGCATCAGTAGGGTAACTGTTGGATAGTATAGGGGTAAAAATTACTATTCTAACTCCAGGGGGTGCATCAGTAGGGTAACTGTTGGATAGTATAGGGGTAAAAATTACTATTCTAACTCCAGGGGGTGCATCAGTAGGGTAAGTGTTGGATAGTATAGGGGTAAAAATTACTATTCTAACTCCAGGGGGTGCAACAGTAGAGTAAGTGTTGGATAGTGTAGTGTAATATTATGCGTTGTAATGGTATGCGTTGTAATGGTAGTATGCGTTGTAATGGAATGCGTTGTAAAGGTAGTTTTTAAAAATGCGTTGTAATGGTATGCGTTGTAATGTCATGCGTTGTAATGGATTATGCGTTGTAAAAAATGCGTTGTAAAGGTAGTGCGTTGTAAAAGTTGCGTTGTAAAGGTTGTTCCCCATTACAAGCTGTACTTGGTATGCGATCTTTGGGAATGTTGTATTTGATGCTAATGTGATAGCGAGAGAGTGGAATACCTCTGAACAAGCCTGGATATGTATTCTCTCATTTTGATGTGGGAGATAGAGCTTAGATTGTGAGTACCCGGGAAAGTATGCACATGGGTTTATGTCCCTCACAAGGCAGAGTGGATAGCGGAGCAAGTGATTTCCTATGACGAGTACATATATGTTCATGCCATTCTGATACTAATGGGAGAGTTCAACAATTGCATATAATTGTTTCCATGAGGCACAGGGTCAGACTGATTTGCATATGGCCATGTCTGAACTGGGTTGGTGGAGTGAGCTAAAGAATGATGATGAATTAAACCCAGATCAATTGACTGGGGGTGAGTGTTTGATTTGCTCAAGCGCTCCGTCCATCATCCCCTTTGGTATCGCTTTGCACATAATTGTAAAGCATGTATCCAATCAGTATGTCCTTTTGATTTCAATGTGTGTGTAATAAAAAGCCTATATACCTACTGTGTGGAGTCTTTTTGGTAGTGTACTCAGGTTGTTGCAATGCTGGTGCTGTGCCAATACTTTACACTTTGAACCTGAGGATAAGCCTGACTGCTCTGCGCCAAGCTACCAAAGGGTGAGCAAAGGTTATCTGACAGTGTATCTTACTCATCCATCTAGGACCATGGATTCTGTCTGGCTTCAGTGCTTCCCAGCCAGCCAGAAACCGCTGGGTCTAACACAGAACATACTCATGAACAATATATGTCATATGTGCACTGGGATCTCACTTCACTGTGTGATTGCAAACTATGTGTAAAGCCATCAGAATGTAAAAATTATTTTGCGTACTTTCAATATAGAAGTGATATTGGCAGCTTTATTAAATAAATTGCAAAGCAATGTTTTAATTCCCCTCATCAGAATAACTGGCACAAAATCACCTTTGAAAGAAGTTAGTTTTTTGACACCCTGGGCAAGAGACCAACATTCACTCATAAAAAGCATCAATTTGGCAGCTGTTTGAATGTGCATTACGTTATCCGACATTAGCCCTTCATCCAAATACCCTTACCTTCTATTAATGTTTTATTACAAAACTGTTTTTGAGTTACATATTGTGAAGTAGAAAATTATTCTTCCCTCATTGTAGTCCTTAATGGAGTCAGAAATGCATAAGAATGATCACAAAAAAAGGAGAAGACAGCTCACATGAAATATATTTGTTTCTTGAGCCTAGAAAATTGTGATTTTATTTTAAATATTTGTCCTCACAATTCCACTTGTTAGACATTGGGTTTCTGGTTGACAAAGATATGCACCCTGTCCAATCAGGGTCCACAATCCTAGTCAGGGTAAATTAGATACACACCATAAATTAACATTTACTCACCCTCTTGTAGCTTGGCATGGAGCAGGCAGGCATAGCTTAAGAGGCACTTTTTAAAGTATTTGTGCAACTCTTTGTTGCAGGGATTCTGCACATACACATAACTATGCGCAGGATTATGGGACTTTGGTGTATAGGGGCTGTGCCTTCCTACCGCCTTAGTACCCACGAGCCTAGGACCAACTAGCTATAGTGTCTCACTCACTCTCCTACACAAACACAAAGAAGCAAAATGATTAGACAACCCAAAACACAACACTCCCGGATCTCTTGGGAATCATGGTAACAAGACACACCTTTTCGCTTACACTCTCGCTCCTGTCCACAAAAAGATCTGACTGACACATGAATATAGTTTAAAATGTTGATTTTACTAACGTGCTCTAACATGCAGTATACAAGCAACAACAAGCAGAAAAATGCATAACAGTAATACAGTTAGCATCGCAGCGATTCCGTATATTATGAAGGGAGATGTCATCATAAAAAGACAATGGAAAAAGCACTATAGTGCCTAACATCCCTCCCCTTGGTAGGAATGAGTATTATTATATAATAGAAGATCTCTGGGTTTTGTTAGCAGACCCCATACCTTAGAGCATTGATGGGATTTCTACATTGAAGCTGGGTGTTGCTTGTCTCCCTGAAAAGGTCCCTCTCCAAATGTGTGTTACCTAAACATGTATTCCCGTAAAATCAAAGTACGAGCTTCCAGCAGCAGCTGCGCTAGTGTGTTTTGTCTAGGTGCTAGTTAAGTTATGTAGTAACATGCGCAAAAGCAGCATCATGGTTGCACAAGCCATGCTAACGTTGTGATGTTGACAATCTCCCTATCTGCCACGTGAAATCTTCAAACATTAACACAGTGAAAACACAACGAAAAGACTCCACACTAGTTTAGAAAATATATTATGGTTTTATCACTAAAACAAGAGTAAAACAACAAAAACCCAATAAATAAGAAGTCAACATATACATTGTTCAAGAATAGAAGTGCTTAGGAGCACAAAGTACCTATTGGGGTTATCTGGTCGCGATGGACTGGGACAAAGTCAAGAGTTCAGGCTGACTGCAATGTATCATGGGCCAGATACAGGACCCATACAGGGCCCAACGAGCAAATGTACTTTAATCCTGGCCTCAAACTCGAGATGCAGGGTGCAGCCAAGTAATGCCTCAGTGTTGATCCTGCAGTCAAGGAGATGCATTGATTTTCTTCATTCAACGATGGCTCAAAAGATGAATCACCAGTTCTGAGATGCATTGGTTCCGAGTGTGGTGCTCCAGGTTTCTCCATACAGTCGAGGGGATGCATTGATTGCCTCATCTGCAGCGGCGGTGGTGTAGTGATTCTGATGCATCAGTTTCAATGGCGATGCTCCCATTTCAAGTGTGATGCACCGGTTCCTCTCCCGCAACAGAGGCGATGCATCGATTTTGCCTCAGCAACAAATGTGCCAGATCAACTGGAGCAAGCACCTAGATCCACTTCCAATGGCCCAGGCACAGAAGCAGGGTTAAAAAGGTTGGGGAGAGGATGTGACCTTACGGCTAGAGCAGTCAACCTCGACACTGGGGAACTGAATTTGAGTCTCGGCAGGGATGCTCAACATCCAGTGATTCTGAACAAATCATGTAATCTCTCCGTGCCTAACAAAAAATGAATGATTCCATCTGTAAGCAACTGGTGCTCATGTAAAGTGCTCTGAAACCTTTGGGTCAAGTTTGCACTCTATAAAACTCTGAAAGAAAAACAAAGACTTTGGTGCCCCTGAGTCTTTAAAGAACAGGAGGCTAGTCAGCTTGCCACTGGAGTCACTCCGGTTCAAATGATGAAGCTTCAGTCAGAGAGAGCATCAGGCCGCAGGGTGCAGAGCAAGGCAGCAGTCTTCCAGAGCAGTAGTCCAGCAGAGTAGCAGTCCTTAGCATAGCAGTTCTTCTTCTTGGGATGTTGATTTCAGAGGCAAAAGTGTACTGTTTTGTTAGGGTCAGAGGTCCAGTACTTACGCCCAGTTGCACGTTTGAAGTGAAGGTGACTTTAAAGAAGGGTCTTTGAAGTTCACAGAGGTCCTTTCTTCATGCCCTGGCTCCGGACTCACTACAAGCGGAGGTATGCATCCCTTTGTGTGTGGACAAAGCCCAGTCTATTCAGGTGTAAGTTTGAGGCTGTGCCCAACACCTCTCTCCCTTCCTCTCTAGAAGATGCATGAATTCACAACCAGCCTTCCTATGTGTTGTTCTGTCTAGAGGGAATTCACAAAGTGAACTGTCACCCCGTCTAGCCTGTAACTAGAGACGTGCAGCAGACACCATATGGTGAAGAGAAGGAAAATGTCTAATTTTCTAAAAGTGTCATCTTCAGAATGGTAACTACAAATCCAACTTCACCACTCCAGAGGTACTAAACATGATAACTCTATCTTCTCTCAATTAGGGATTACAATTTATGAAGTGTAATAAGAAATTCCCAATGTTAACCTATGAGGGGGTGGCCCTCTTAGTAGCAAAATATGAATTTTGAGGTTTTTCAGTACCAGGACATACAAAACTTAAAAGTGCATGTCTTTCCTTTTTGTTACATAGTACCCTGCCCTATGGACTAAGTAGGGCCTACCTTAGTAGGGACTTATATGTAATAAATGGGAATTTTAGGGCTTGGCAAGGGGTTTTAAATACAAATTTGACATGACAGCATAACCTATACACAGAGGGTTCGCAGTGGCAGACCTGAGACATGTTTAAGGCAAATTGAGTGGGTGGCACAAGGAGTGGTGCAGTCCCAATAGTAACATTTAATTTACAGGCCCTGGGTCCGTGATGTGCACTATACTAGGGACTTACAGGTAAATTTAATGTGCTAATTGTGGATAAGTGACTCCTGTCTTAACACTGTTCTGTTAAAGGTCTCTTCCATGACCAAATGTGAGCCTCATATTGGAGTTTGTTGTTATGAAGGGAAATAGGCATTATGCCAGATGTAGTAGTAGTGGTAAAATACTTTATTGTATTAATCAACTGATAACAATAAAAATGCAAACATTAAAAAGAAGAGTTATCCATAGTTTTACATTTCAATGATTAAAACTTACTATCATGGTCAGTGCAAACACTTCATAATATAAAAAATCTTTAAGTTCCCACAAAGGTTTCTGTTCATTATTCATCCATCAACCTCTATATCACAATAGTTTTTTTCTTCAATCTATTTATTTTTCCAAGTTAAGGTGCTGATGTGCTGATTAGACAAAAATATATTCATCTGATTTACCATTAAAGATTCTATATGTACGTTTACCTGGTATAAATGCCATGTATTTTTCCTGTGCTACAATAATTTACATATAATATTTAACCATTTGCCAATAGTATAATCATTTTTGGCACAATCTGTGATTTCATAGAAATAATAACGTGCTAATGTGCCAAATGTGCAAAATTCGTTCACCTTTCTGCCTCTGTATTATGTTTTTTTAGCTCACTTTATTACTTTCAACAATATATTAATGTGTTAAAGTGCCAGAAGTAGGAGATATATAATTTTCTTGAGATTATGCATTTTTAAATTAAATTCTCTGATGATAAAATCTGTGTTGCTTCCCACTATATGGGACGTTTATGTTGTTAGTGCTTTATATGCATGATCTAATAACTTTATCATTGTTGTTATTGCACTGTCTTCTTTGAGGCTAAAACAGAATCTAAAGGCCTCCGCAGTTGTTCTTCTTTTAGCATTTTTAAACAAGGAGCATAATATCTTCCGTATTAGCAACAGTTTGGGGCAAATATATAATAAATGTACAAGAGATTCAACAGTAGCTCCACAAAGCCGGCAAGTTGGTCTGCCTTCAAGTGCCCAGTTTCATTTACCTTCAAACTTCCAAATCGGTATATAAAATAGTCTGAATCTTTAAAATTTCTTTTTTATATAACCAGGTAGGTTTGAGCCTGAATATTCTTGACTCTGCACAGTGTAAGTATCGATAACTAAGTTCATATGATTGTATATTCCTGCTTGTAGAAGGTCTAGGTCCCACTGCTTAGTAGTAAGCGTATTATGTATTAAGTTTTTTCACACAGATCCGGTCATTTGCCCCATCTCCTGTATGTCAGGAAAATCATAAAATCTTAATCCCATCAATGTAGTATTCAATTCTGTATCTCTGTATTTGGATCTCCATAACTCTTCAAACATTAGATGTTTCAATGAAGTCAAGTCAGCCTTGGCACAATCAATAATATAATTAACACAGTTTCTGTTGTGCAATAGTGCCAACGATTTTAGACCGAGTTCCAATCTCATGATACAGTGTGGTGTTGCCTGTCGTAGATGTAATAAGGTACGTACATATTTCATAAAACATTTCTCAAAGTTGAAGATGACCTTCTTCTACTCATTACTGGGGATGCATATAATAAATATGGAACTGATTTCATATGCAATGCTTTAAGTGATGGGCTAATCGCTTTCCCTCCAAACATTTTCATGAACCTTGAGATCGATTTAGTAATGACAGTTGATTTTGAATTTCTACTAGCCCAGTGACTTGACCAGGATACAATATTATCAAAAATCACTCTAAGGTAATCATAGTGCTCCACTATTTCGAATGATTTTTCTCCTAGTGTCCACCTTTTAGGTTTAATAGGTTTTCCAAAAGTCACAATTTTTGTTTTGGACATATTTTCTATCAATCCATTTGCTGTATTGTAGGTGTATAATTGTTTCAGCTGATGCTGGAGTCCTTTCGGACTTAGAGACAGGATCACTAGGTCATCAGTATATGCTAGGTATGGTATTTTTATACCTCCTATTTTTGTTGCGATGCCCATATCAGATTCCAGTGCCATATTTATGTCAGCAAAGTAAAGAGAGAATAACAGTGGTGCGAGGACACAAACTTGTCTAAGGCCAATTTCAACACCAATTTTTGGTGATAGCGTATTGTCAAGTGTTAAATTTACCTATAGCTATGTTTCCAAATGTAGTCTGATAATAAAATTCAGAAGATTCAGATCGATTCCCCATCTTATAAGCTTACTCCATAGCCTTTATTGATTAACCTTATTGAACGCTGTGGAGTAAACCAGGAAACAGATATATATTGTTGTGTTCTGCAAGCGTGCTTTTTTCCCTAATAGATCCAGTGAAGTGATATTATCAATTGTTGAACACCCTGAACGAAATTGTGCTATTGGTATTAATAATTTTTCCACTCCCCAGAGCCTTAATTTATTTTGGAGGTGTTTTGCAATTAATTTCCCCTCAAAGTCTAATAACACTATTAATCTGTAGCTTGACTGATCAACTTTTGGACCTCATTTATATATCGGATGCACGATAGCTCCTTTCCAGGAGGATGGTATCTTTCCAAGCTTTGTTACCTGTGAAAACAGCCATTCTAAAAACGTTCTCCAGAAAGTTGTGTTTAACATGTCCAGATCTATAGGGATACCATTCAGTCCTGCTGTTTTTGGAGGAGCATGCGTTTTTTTATTAGTTCTGCCGTTTCTTCCTTTGTTACATCTGGAAATTCTCCATCAATGTTTGGTGGTATTTCATTACAAGTAGTAGATGACTTATACAGAACTTTAGAGTAAGTTTCCCACTTATCATTTGGGATAAACAGTTAGTCTGGCTGCCTATATGAGATTGTACCATTTCCCACCAGAGACCAATATGATCGTTCATTCCTAGTTAATATAGCATGATATAATTTTGCGTAGGCATTGTTCTCAGTATCCTGCTTTATTTGTAAATTTCTGTTCTTGAATTCTCTCCTTAAATTTTGTAGCCTCAGAGTGCGTTTATTAGACATTGGAAGTTTTAATATAAGTCACACCATCTTATGGTAAACTCTCTTTGTTTCAGTTATTTTCTGAGTTTGGGTGAAATTACAGTGTTTATATGTGATTTCTGTAATTGGGCCACAACTGTCGATAATATATTCTTTAGTATAGATTGGCAAGCAGCTATGCATTCGTCCCCAATTCCCAGCAGCACAATATCATTCCTAATACTCAATGTCATAATTCCTTCTAGATTAGATGCCTTCTCTTTTAGCACATTATTCTAAATAAGCTTTTTCTCATTTACAGCAGTCAATCTGCCACTATTGGCTGTTACATAGGTCTCCCAATCATCGTGCTTAACGTTGACAACTAACCTTTGAGGATCATGGTCACTCTCGGGTCTTTGTATACTAGCACACTTTTTACACAGATGGAAGTAGGAATAAAGCACAAATGTGTAGCCTATGGTGGAGGAGACCACGGGCCCTCGATAAGTTGATGAGGCCGGTTGATCTTCTGCTAGCCCTCCATTTAAGGCTCTAGATCCTGAGTCTGTCATTGAATCATATGTGAACTTGGTTTATGTACTAATTTATGTTGGGGTATTTTGTAAAGACATGCCAGATGTATAGTTGCTGCTAAGAAGCAATACTGTTAAACTGAGCACCTGACACAAGGAATGTTTTCTATCTGACTTTCCTCATTTGATGAAGTCCTTTCCTTGGTCAGTGCTCTCCTGTCTAGGATCATAATACCTTGGGCAGAAACACTGCTCTCTTCAAAAGAGGGGTCTGGGAAGGGGTCACCACTCCTTCAGGAATCTTTAATACCCATTGTACACATAAGATAATCATCTTGTCCACCTAGAATCAATACCAAGCCTCTCATGTCTAATATTGGTTGTTAGTGGAACAGTGTACCTTTTTTTTTTACAGAATTCTCTTTAATTGGTGCTTCTTGATTTTCCACTGTGCTCTAATAGTGATACTGTCATTTCTGAGGTGGCCACCACCCAATGATGTAGATTTATTCTTTCTTGCCTGTGTGTATCTTGTGGAGTCTTTCAGCTCACATGTTGCTCAACGGATGATTGCCACTGTGTCCAAGGAATCATCCTGATATTAACATGGAAGTAATGAAGAGACAATTGCTTGTTGATGTCCTTATATCTGCTAGAAATACTGTGTGCCCAGTATCTTGTAAATAGAGGCTAGAGTGCTGATTTTTGATAAATCAGGTGAAGGACCTTTCCGAAGGACCTGGGATTGAAGTATATCAGAGATATGTCTAATTTGGTTTCTAACTCCTGAATGACAAAGGTGTCATGATATATTCATTCAGATGGATACACCCTAGTTACAAGATTATTAGGAGGTGCACCAAAAGGAAAATGATGCCCTGCGTGTAAGTGACAGAAGACTGTATTATGTATTGATTGTTTGCTGCAGAATGAGATATTGCAAATAAATACCCCGTAAATGAGCAACCTATCAACTTTCCCATATGTTCATTAGGAAGTATTTGGTATTTATTTTCTCTATTAAAATGATAACTGGTATATTCAGACACCTCCATTTGCACTGAAATAGGGATTGGGTTAGCCTCTTATTTTACATACATTGAATAATAGCTATGAGGCTCTGGAGAAACCAGGGCTTCAGTTGAGGTATGTGATACATCTGTATTGTTGGAAAACTGTGAAAGGCCTCCAGAGGGCACAGGATTGCCTGCCAGCCTTTCACCTTTTCCATTGCCTTTCCCCGTACCTACCCTGAACTTTTCATCACTTTGAAATCATTAGAGAGAAGTTCATTCTCCTAGAGATTGCACATGTTATATCATGGTATCATCATCAGATATATAATCTGACATAAAATATATTCCCATTAGGAGTAGAGTTTCCGTCATTGAATGGTAGTTTAATAAATATTATTAAAGTCATGTCATTATGTTTGTGTCAGAAGATGTACCAACCATGAAATTCTGGTAATTCACCTTGTAGATAATAGTTGCAGCTATGCAAATTCTCAATTGTAGGTATGTCTATTTTATGAATGCCTCCCAAGATGATCTGAGACAAAGAGCTCTCCCTAACTTCACAGTGCCTTTAAATGATGTGCATATGTCATTAAACAAATCTCTGGCTGGAGTTCCTTTGGGGCGCGGCCACGATGGTCTCATAAGAAGCTCTTTAAGTGACCTCCATGATCGGCCTGCATTGCATCTTGCCAAATCAGTGGCATCCAACCTGCCGATGTGCCATTTCGCCTGTGCTGTCCTCCTTGGGTGTTCGCACATGCAGGATGACTGAAGGAGCAGCTGGGAGCCCACAGGAAGCGGCTGGAGGTGGGTAACTCGAAGAGCCCTGCAGCGATCCTTTGCCGTGTTAGCACCAAGGCAGCATTGCTGCTTTTCCTTGAGGGCAATATGGAGATTGTGGCAGAGACGGGGCCAGATGGCTGGAGCAAGTCATTGGACAGAGTCATTATCCCTAACACAGTTAGTCACTGTGTTGATTTCTACTGACAGTGGCTGTTGAAAGAAGTGAATATATTTCTGGGGGGAGTGCGGCTGAAGGAGAGTGACTCCCCCCAGGAGCGCATATTGGTCTGTGGACCTGAGGCAAGCAACTGACTGGCAGCGGCCCCGTAAGGGGTCCCCTCGTCAGCACCATCAACTGACTCTGGGGACACCGCGTGATGCTACATTGCGGTTCAACTGAATGGCACCGGCGAACCACCTGTGTGAGCCTGGACCTGGGGGCTAAAGATTGACTTGGGGTCTTTGGTGGGGTACGCATGGCTGAGAGAGCGAGTGGCCCCCTCCTGAGTGTACACTAGAGCCTGCAAACTTTGGGTTGATTGGAATTGGAGAGACCCCAGGTCTGAGGGCCAACATGGTCCGCTGTGCTGTACTCTTGCTGCTGGGCCCTGGGGGCAAGAAATGAGAAGGGGCCAATGGATCTTTAGGGCCCGATACCTGAACATTTACTCAATGTCAGGTGTGTGGGTTCACCTGGGCCCTATGGTGGTCTCCTCCCTTGTGGCTGGCCCATGTTGGGCTCTACTGGTTCCTTAGGGATCCTGGTCTGTCGGGGGCACCCTAAAGGGGAATACCAGTGTGTCCATTGTGGTAACATTCTGCTGACTGTGATCTGGACTTAGCCCTCAGCACTTTATCAGCAGTTCCTTGCTTGGCGGGAGCCCATTGCTGATGGAACACTGGGGCTGGGTTGCTGAACGGAGGGGACACCCCTGCAGATACAAGAACTGCACACTCCTGTGGTGTGGTGTCATCTTGTCTCACCATGAGTGCCCCCCAGATGGACCCTCTCTTCTCTCTCCACTGGCTACTTGGGGGGTCCAAAGGGACCACATTGGGACATGCTGACCTGGTGTGGTGTCTAGTTATCCTGAGCACATACCTGCCCTGATAAACTAACCGTAGAGTGCTCTGTTCTCCCTCCGGAGCCCACAGGGTGGGCCATGATTGTCACCTCCCCTCCCAACACACACTGACTAGACACACTGGCAGACCTAATCATTGCCCTACAGCCTCACACCATCATGATGGGGAAACTTAGAACTATCAGGACCCCGCCTCCTTCTCCGGCACCTCAGTACTACCCTCAGTGTCCACTGACTGTACCATGGGCACCTTGCAGCACCTGGAATCCACCCTTGACAAGCACTCAGAGCAATTCGAGAAGGTTCTCCATGCCATATTGGACACTAAAATGTCACTAGAAGTGAAAACAGATGCTGTCTCTCTTGACGTGAATTTATTGAGGGCAGATCGTCACAAACTAGCAGACCCTGTTGATGACGCAGAATCCACACTACCCTGTATGGGCCTCACAGTGTGTGAGCTACCGGCAAGGCTGGATACCATGAAGGAAGAGGTGTCCTCCTTTCACCACTTGGCAGAGGACACCGATGGGCACTCACAGCTCAACAACAAATGCTTAATGGGTTTTATGGAATAATCAGAACACCCCAGCGCCAAGCTCGTCTTCAAGAAATGGCGGTTGACCCACATCATCCAGGGCTCTGGGGGAGGGATTTCAACTGCATGCCGGATGTTGTTACCAACCGTTCTACCCCTCTCTTGTGAAATGCCACCTGCATTCGCAGACCAAAATAGGCTAGCCCACGAATGTTTACATGATACATGGTGATACGGACATACCCTGGAACGTGAGCACTCTTTTTATTCCCTGGTTCATTATGTGCACAAGGAGATGATGGATGGAGCGCTGAAACTTTTCAGACACTCATCCACAGTCGCAGATCTGGGTTGAATCCACCATCGTTCTTTAGCTCACTGTGCCACCTGAGTTCAGACCCAGCTATATGAAAATGAGTCTTGACCTTGTGCCTAATGGGAACAGTCCAGCCCGAACTGCCAAGCCAGGTCTTCCCTGAACCAGAAACAAGCATCCTGGGACAAGTTTCGGGGCAGCACCCCATATCAGCCAGGCTAGCTTGAAACCAGTGGCAAAGTGAGCAATTATAAACCTTTTTCACTGTATGGAACAACTGGGTGTGCTGATCACCCGGGTGGGGTACCTAGCACACACACTCTCTCAGATCATTGCCACTTGTTGGTCATCCTATGATGAGGGAGACAATGTCTTACTATACCCACCTGGAGGTTGCAAACAGTAGTTCTTTATAGCCCTCATTCTGAGAGGACCTGGCGCAGTGCATCAGACACTACTTTGATCTAAAATAGGGCTCCACTCAATCCCAGGCTCTGGAGTGGGATGCGCACAAAGTCGTCAGACGAGGTCATTGCATGGTGTCCTTATGGGGAATACGATGATGCCTGCAGGAAGAACTTGTAGCTTTCAAGCAAGAGCTGTGGTCATTAGAAATAAGGGTGGCGAATCACACCGTGACGGTTGAGCAACTCCAGCAGTTGTGCAAGCGGCAGACTGATGCGGGAGCGTGCCTGGGCAATCATGAATACAAGTGCTGCATAGCCATGCTGCCTGCCAAGGAGGATCACTCAGGGAGACTGCTGGCATTGCTAGGAAAAGGAAGATCAGTGACAAACTCCAATTGGGATAATTAAATTAGATGACGTCACAGTAATTTTATCACACGCTTCCATTAATTCTGCTTTCCGGGAGCACTACCAGGGACTGTACACAGTGACAAACTTCCTACAAGTGGTTCTCATGCAGGAGCTCTTACGTGACCTACTGCTAATCAAGCTGAACCTGTTGCATCAGGTTGCGCTGGATGAGCCTCTGCAGTTGGAGGAGACATGGGCAGCTGTTTCCCAAATTGCTCAGAATAAAACATGGGGCATGTGTGGGCTGCCGATTGAGTATTATGCTACTTTCTCTGCTCAAACTACTCAAAACCTGCTGGAGACGTTTAATGAGACCAAAACAACAAGCCATGTCCCAGACTCACACCTAGAAGCCCTGATCATAATCTTACTCAAACCTGGCAGAAACCCACTGGGCATGTGCTCCTATCACCCTCTCTCCCATCTAAACCTCGACTGTAAAGTTCTAGGCATAGTACTGGCAAACTTTCCCTATCATCAACACTGTTGTGCATGACGACCAGTCTGGATTCATACCGGGACGTAGTACTTTCACTAATACCTCCAACCTGTACACAGCACTTCACCCGAGGCCCTTAGCCAGGTGGAAGTGTCGATAGACATTGAAAAGGTGTTTTATACCCTGAGTTGGGAGTTTCTCCTCATGACCCTTGAGCTCATGGAGTACAGCCCTGGCTATCTGTGATGGATCCACACACATCTTACACTATCAGTCTTCTTTGTCTTTCTCTCCTTGTAACTCTAGCACTTATAATTTGCTAGATAATTAACTGTAGAGAACAAAACAAGTGCCAATACTGTATGTGTTTTCAACTAGGGTTTTACGTAGTGTACTGAATTAAACAAGAACACTAGCCACAACTTTGTTGTTGAATTTAATCAAAAAAGTGTTTGCTATTTTATAAACACTGCATTTTTTTGTTTTTTGTTAAAGTTAAATAAAGTGCGCTCATTACAATATATCACAACATAAATAACAATACTGACAATACGAATACATTAGTTACAATTTAGACACCTGTGCACAAAAAAGAGAAAGAAACAGTTTTTGCTACTTAACATACAAACAAACAACACATTCAAATCACATTATGTACAATTTATATACAGGCCATCAATATATCGCGATTGACATAGTCATGGGTTGATTCACTGTTTGCTTTAAACAAAGATTGGCCCGAAGCGGAGAGAGGTCTACGCGTTTCGAATCCCACTGAGTGCTGGGATTCTCATCAGGACCAACATGTGGCTGTGAACCAAAGAACAGAAAGAGTTTTAAATGAAAGTGACCCAACTCTAATGTGTCAACGCTGCATAAGTTTGTTAAAAAATCTTACCTAACAAAGAGGAAAGCCAACTTATTCTCAAAGGTGTTGATTCATCAAACAGAAACCTAAATGGAATCAGGACCAAAGCGAGTCAATATCTATGTCTATATTGCTACTACCAAACACAGCATGAACCGGACAAACAGAGAACACACCTTGTTTAAAATGTTGTAATGAGCCGAAGAACTGGGCCAGAATGATTCTTTGGTCTTTATAATTTGTGTATAATACGACAGCCGCTCCAACACGACAGGCGCGTTATCTGAAAAGCCGAAAATGCTGGGTGTAAATACGCACAGCATGGTCTTAAATGAAAACAATCATTAATTGAAGCTGATCTGCTTACCTCAGGGCAGAGCGCGAGCAGGCAAACAATTTCCTTAGTCTGACGGGGTGACGAATCAATCGCGGCGTCCGTTTAGCTCTATGGAGACAGACGAATAAAATGGTCGTTTAGCCTTCGGTCCGCTAGTAAATCCTGGGTTTTGCAGACAGTTGTGTTAGAAAAGTCTACGTCTTCTTTACCTGCGGGAGCGTCGGAGAACATGTTCTAATTTGGCGGTGGCTGGCTTCAGAGTTCCTGCAAGCTGGAAGTGGCCATTGCCTACATCCGTTTTTACGTATTTCCTTCTCACGTGAACAGGACTCTAAGTCACATGGGAGTTGTAGTTTGTTAGATACGGTCGGAATAGCAGTGGTTGTTTCTTTTTTATTATTAATACCACAACCTGGTGGATGGTTTGTTGGAGTGTTCACAGGATCATGGAAAGGTTTTTTGATTCCACGCGGCGGGTACAATGCAAATAAACTAACATGTGAAGATGTTTCCAACCTTTATAGCAGTTGAACCCAGTCAAACCGTCCTTTGTTATTGTATGGGAGAAGCCTTAGTTCATAATTTATAGATTTCCGAGAGTTCATTCAACCCATCAATAGACGTGTTGAATTTAATTATCAACATTGCTTCTCTCTTCAATAATTTGGCGTCCAAGTCGCCGCCTCGTAGGTCACGCTCCACTTTAGAAATCACTGTCCATTTTAGATCCTGTTCTGTGTGATTGTTCAAATGCCAATGGTGTACCAATGGCGCATTTTGTACTTTTTTGCGGATCCTTGATTTATGTTGTTGGATACGAATCCGCACTTCTTGATTGGTCTTGCCGATATAAAGTTTGTCACATGGACAGCGGATGCCATATACTACAAATTTTGATTTGCAGTTTGAAAAGGTCTCGTGTTTCCAGTGTTGGCCTTTATGGGAAAACAGATTGCTTTCCATAGTTGTGTCACAACAGACACATGTGCCACATTTACGATGTCCTTGTATTGGTGGAAGACATAGCATACTTCGTAAGTCAGATTCTTTAGTTCTTGGTAATGCTGCCCGTATTATCTGATTGGCAATGCTTTTGTCCTTTTTAAAGGCAAATAACGGAACTTCATTTAATGTTGTGTCCAGGTGTTTTACTAAATGCCAATTCTGTTTTATGGTCTTTTTGAACCAATTTGACGTTGGACAAAATGTGGAGACACATACTATTCTGTCGGACAACGGTTTCTTGCGTCTCTCAAGTAAAGTTTCACGGGGTGTCCACCATGCTCGTTTAATAGCTCTTTTCAAGAGTTTTTTTGGATATCCTCTCGCTAGGAGATTTTCTTTCAGTCTTTCTGCGTGGGAGAAATATTCATCTTTGAATGAGCAATTTCTTCGTATACGTAAAAATTGCCCATAGGGCAAATTTTCACGTAAACTCCGCGGGTGGTTGCTTGAGAAATGCAACGCTTTGTTTCGATCTGTCTCTTTTTTGTACAGAGTGGTCGTGAGACGTCCATTTGTTGGATATACTTCAACGTCCAGAAATGCCATTTTGGTTTTAGAGAAATTCATACTGAATTGTATGTCTGGTGTTCTATTGTTGAGCCAATTAAAAAAAGCCTCTAGATGTTTTTCATCTCCGGTCCAGATCATAAAAATATCATCAATGTACCGGAGCCAGCTATTGATGGAATCTGCAAATGGATTATTGTTGTATACAAATTGATCTTCATATTTGGACTAGAAAAGAACAGCTAGTTCCGGGGCGAATGGACAGCCGATAGCCACGCCTTTGACTTGGTAGAAGAAATCATTTTGGAAACAGAAGTAGTTGTTCTTAAGCGCGAAAGTGGCTAAATCCATAATGAATTTGGTAGGAATTTTCTCGGGTTTTGGTCTACTGTCCAGGAATTCTTGGACCACCGCTAGTCCCTCGTCTTGCGGAATCTCAGTGTAGAGCGATGTGACATCTAAAGTCACTAGAAGCTGTGTCCTTTCATCGAATCTCATTGTCTCAAGCTTGTTCAAAAAATCGGTGGTATCTTTTAGATACGATTTAACTTCACTCATAAAAGGTTTTAGGAAAAAATCAACGAATTTCGAAATGGGTTCTAGTAAGGATTCGCACCCGGAAACTATTGGTCTACCCGGTGGATTGTGTTGGTCCTTGTGGACTTTGGGTAGAACATAAAAGATGGGAATTCGAGGGTGTGTATTCTTTAAATATTCGTATTCCTTATTACCCAAGAATCCATAATCAAACCATGTTTGGAGCATATGAAATAATTTGCCTTGGAGGTCACCTGTAGGGTCCTTAGATATCTTCCTGTAACACAACTCATTAGAGAGTTGTCTGTTGACTTCTATGATATAGTTCTCTTTTGCCCAGATAACAATCGAACCGCCCTTATCGGCTTGCTTAATTATTACCGATGTGTCATTTTTTAGATTAAGGAGTGCCTCCCTTTGAAGTTTAGTCATATTTGGTCTTACGTATTTCTTTTTTTGTTTTTCAGCTTCAGTTATGGCTGATAGGATCACCTTTTCGAAAGTTAAGACCTCTTTGGGGACTTTAAAAGAAGGTGGGCAGAACCCTGATTTTTTCTTAAGTCCTGTTGTCTCCATGTTGTCTTTGGGTGGATTTTCTGAAAAAAATGTTTTCAACCGAATTTTGCGGCAGAACTCTATGAATTCTGTTTTAAGTTGAACAAAGTTAGTCTCCTTGGTGGGGACGAAGGATAATCCTTTCTCTAGAACACTAGACTCCGCTACCGATAAAACTTTCTCCGATAGATTGAAAATTGGTGATGTTTTTAGTTTTTGTAGTTGTGTTGTCTGGTGGTCATTTCCCACGGCTGATTTGTATACCTGGACCTCCCTCGAGGTTTCCGTTGGCCTCTTCCTAAAAAAGGCGATGACTGTTGGTAATTTTGTTGGTAGTTGCCTCTCCTATTGAAATCTGGACCGTTGGTGGATTTATCTGTATCACTTCCGTTTGATGAAGATGTCGATTCCGAGAAAGAAAAGGTGTGTTCTCTGTTTGTCCGGTTCATGCTGTGTTTGGTAGTAGCAATATAGACATAGATATTGACTCGCTTTGGTCCTGATTCCATTTAGGTTTCTGTTTGATGAATCAACACCTTTGAGAATAAGTTGGCTTTCCTCTTTGTTAGGTAAGATTTTTTAACAAACTTATGCAGCGTTGACACATTAGAGTTGGGTCACTTTCATTTAAAACTCTTTCTGTTCTTTGGTTCACAGCCACATGTTGGTCCTGATGAGAATCCCAGCACTCAGTGGGATTCGAAACGCGTAGACCTCTCTCCGCTTCGGGCCAATCTTTGTTTAAAGCAAACAGTGAATCAACCCATGACTATGTCAATCGCGATATATTGATGGCCTGTATATAAATTGTACATAATGTGATTTGAATGTGTTGTTTGTTTGTATGTTAAGTAGCAAAAACTGTTTCTTTCTCTTTTTTGTGCACAGGTGTCTAAATTGTAACTAATGTATTCGTATTGTCAGTATTGTTATTTATGTTGTGATATATTGTAATGAGCGCACTTTATTTAACTTTAACAAAAAACAAAAAAATGCAGTGTTTATAAAATAGCAAACACTTTTTTGATTAAATTCAACAACAAAGTTGTGGCTAGTGTTCTTGTTTAATTCAGTACACTACGTAAAACCCTAGTTGAAAACACATACAGTATTGGCACTTGTTTTGTTCTCTACATTAGCTTTGGTTTGGCCGTGCTGTTATTTGAGCCAGAACCCTCTTTGCTTTTTGAGATAATTAACTGTAGCTTTGTAAGCGGTCGCCTTAATGATAATCACAAGAAGCACTTGTCGAAATCTTCTAATAACTAGTAGCATGATGTTACACAACTTCTTAATCCTGATGGAATTTGAAAAGGAATGGGTGAAAGAAGTAGAAGAGGTAGAAAGGGGTGCGAGGTTTGGTGTTTTTAGGTGGAGGGTGCTGGGAGGAATAAAGGGATTGTCGGGCTCCCCTGGGCATGCTATATGCAGCGGCACCTTTTCCTGCACTCGAGTGCAGAGACGTGAGCCCCGCCCACTGTTTTCTGTCAGCGGGCGAGGGCAGCGCCTGATATGTATTTAAAGGAAGGGTCCGCGTTGGCAGCACGCTTTGTGTTCCAGCACGGATCCCGCCAGGCCTCCCACCATTTCCCTCCGCTTACCAGCATTCCTTTGACCTCAGTTTGTGCTCGTAGTGGTTTGCTGGTGTTTTGTTGGGTCTCTCCAGTGTTCTTTCTCCTTCCTGGTTCCTTTGGTGTTCTCTCTCGGAGCACGTTGTTACTCTGCTCCTTTCCGACCGGCAACAGAGTGCCCAGGGAACTTCAGCGCCTTAACCCTTGGATTCCCAGCAACTTGTCTCTGAAAGACAAAGTAAAGCAAGGGCTGTAAAGAATCCCAGCATCTTCATTTTTCGTCTATTCAGAGCAGATTTTTGAATTGTAGGAACAACACACTTATCTGATGGTCATGTGATTCGACAGGTGATTCTAGTGGTCATCTTTATTTGTGGCAAAAATCTTTTTAGCTGCAAAGGGAAAAGAGAAACTATATTACTAGAATCAGATAGCCAACTTTTTTTTGTTTTTTGTTTAATGTGACCCTGCCCTTTTTGCCCTATTTTTCTCGTGCTCCCACCTGTCCTGGGAAATGAGTGTTTTGGTTTTTCCCTAATTCAGGAGTAACTGATAATTATTTTTAAGAGGGTCCTATATACTCCTATGGTTCTTCTAACATAGGTTTGTATGGTTTGTAGATCACTGTTCATCTCTTGTTTAGATGTCAAACTTCCGCAGTCCTTCTACATACTGAACATTGTCCTTCCTTTTAGATACCGGGGGGCATATTCTCAAGGATTTGTCGCCGAGTTATCGGCACTTTATTGCAGCCAAAGTCACGATAAATTCATCGCCCCATTCACAAGCTGGTGGTAACAGCCCATATCACCAGTTTACCTGCGATAGCAGCCGCAAAAAACATCGCCACAGATGACCCCGGCAACTAACGCTAATGAGATGCAGAGTAGGCGTTCCTGTGCAAAAAAACACAACAACACCACTCCACAACTTTCTAAACGACCAGTCAGATCGGCAATCGTCAGATAGAGATAAAGAGTGAAAGCGAGGGTGGAGAGAGAGAGAGAGAGAGAGAGAGAGAGAGAGAGAGAGAGAGAGAGAGAGGGAGAGAGAAAGCGAGAAAGAGAGAGAGAGAGAGAGAGAGAGGGAGAGAGAAAGAGAGAAAGAAAGAGAGAGAGAGAGAGAGAGAGGGAGGGGGAGAGAGACAGAGAAAGAGACTGGAGAGAGAGAGGGAGAGAGGAAGAGAGAAAGAGAGAGAGAGAGATGGAGAGAGAAAGAGAGGGAGAGAGAGAGAGGGAGAGAGTGTGCCGACACTGCGGACCCAGGCCTCACTGCTCACCTGCTGCCACCGGTGTGTCTCCAACCATGTGCCGGTATAGACTGCAGTCCCCCAGGTCTCTTGTCTGAAACAGTTTCCAGAGACATGAATGGCAGAGTCCATACAGTTGCACACGCCATCATCGCTTGCCAGCCCCTGTGCACACAGGCAGCTGCACAAGCCCGGGGCCGGCGACCATGGCAGCCTCCACTTCATTCAGCCCGCACCGCGGGCCACCAGGTCACACACTTGATTCTGTGTCTTGATTTAACAATGGCAGAGATCATATCAGTGCACACAGCATCATCGTAGGCTGCACACCCGCTTAGCTCTTGGAGTGCCACTAACTCTGTGAACCACGAGGCAATGCCACGTGGCGGTAGGCCCGCACTGCCCGCTGGCTCAGGCCTACACTGCGGTCCTGCAGGGCTCACACAAATCCTTACCAGTCTGGACCGCCAGGATGGCGCATCATCGCAGGCTGCACACCCGCTCAGCACTTTAGGTGCCCCTACCTCAGTGCACCGAAAGTCACTGTCCCGTGGCGGTGTGCCCGTACCTGCTGCAGTGTATACGGTGCCACCAAGCCTGCGCACCGCAAGTCATGGACCCTTTATGATTGAGTCTCGTGGTGCGGACGCCATCATTTTATCCCCGGCACTGGGCAATGTGAGGTGGCAGGGCCCTAGGCCCTCATGCATAAATGATAACGGAAACACCCAGTTAGAGAGTGGAAATGGTGTCCAGCACGTGCGCCAGGCCCTTTTTATTGGCAGGGTCACATGTCCTGTGATGCCCGTGCTGGATGGGTGTGGGGTGGGTGTACACCATCCGTGAGGGAGTGGCTGTGGCATGCTGACAACTAGATCTGTGAGCAGCAGATCCCTACAGGGAAGACCTGGGACATGTAGTGTTGTCCCCCCCCCTGTGAGCATAAGTGGAGTGGGCAGGCTTGATGTATGTCAGTCCAGGGTAAGGGTGTGAACAATGACCCCGGGGCTCTGGGCGTGGTTCCGTCCTGGGCTGGACAAGGAAGTAACTAATGCGTGTGTCTTTGTTGTAGTGTCAGCGCCACCCAGACCGCAATCGGCAATGTGTCACTCTGTGACCCAAGTCTCACAATATGCGCAACATGGACATAAGGGGTAATCACTGACCCTACATTCATCCATACTTCCACACTTGAAAGATCATAGACATGACACATCTGTGTGAGTATGAAAATGTATTGCACATTAAGTGGAGTGTTGAAGCTGGAGCAGTACAGGGCCATGCAAACCCCACTTTACATTCTTGGCCCATGAGGGCCAGCCAGAGTCCCTCAGGGAATGACAAGTACATCAGAAGAGGAAGTGTTAATGTCCACAGTCTGATAGCTGTGTCATTGGTGACCAAACAGAATATGGCAGTCCATGTCGCGGTCCAAGGTGAGTGTCGCAGAGTGTATCGGGTGACAGTGGAAGGTGATGATGCAGAGGGCAGAACCAAGCAAGAACGGGTTTGAGACAATAATTGATTCATATGCCCTAGTGGATGTTTGGGGAGTGCATCATAGAGCATTATATACCTCTCTGTCACCTCGCATAGCTTGTATGGGGAGCCTTTCAGGTAGTACTGTTATCAGTCACAGTACAAGGCAAGGCTGCCAATTGCCTTTGCAGCTTTTGCTCACTGCGTAGGGCCTTATATCCAAGCTTTGAGACTCTCAGATTCCTTTACTTCACAACTTCTACAGAAGTTAGCAGTTAGAATTTCAACATACGTTAACAAAATTAATATTTTATCTTCACCTCCCTCCAGCTCTTTATTAGGTGTTGAACAGGTGACGGCCAAGGGAAGGTCAGAGCATCCACCCCCCAACCCCCCACCTGATTGACCCGGGAGCAGAAGCGAGGAAGATGAGCATTGTGCCGAGAAGAAAAGAGGTTGGGAAAAGGCAGACCAAACCTCTCACACACCTGACGAAAGGCCACTGGAGCCAGAGAAAACTTCTGGAATGCGGGAAAATAACGACTGAGGACATCCGTCACCGGCCATCTTGTTTTTCAATTGTCCCGCCTGCTCCCGATGCCTTATTTCCTGTTCCGCGTCGCGGATAGCATGTTCGCGATGCGCATGTCGTGTTCGGGAGCGCATTTTACTTGTTTGCGACGATTATTGCATGTTCGCGAGAAATATCGCGCGAGATTACCCACGCAGACGCGAATGGGCGTGGCCATCTTGTTTTTCACTCTATGCTATGGTTATGGCCTACTTTTCTATCCTCCCTTAATCTTTGTAATCCTTTGTATTTAAAACATTTTTTCTGACTTTTTTTAGTTATCATCTATCTCTCTCTTTCCCTAAGTTTATATTTTGCATTTTATTTCTACTTATACTGTGTATTTTGTACTTTTATTACTTCTTTCTTACTTCTTCCCCCTAACTTTTTTTTCCCCTTCTAACTTTTCTTTTCCGCCTCCCGCCCACCCCAGAACCATGGCCAAGGGCACATCTAGTGCAAAGGGCAAGGGACCTGCGGACAAGAGCCGCCTGCGTTGCGGCAGAATGCATCCTGCAGGGGTGCAGGCCCGGCAACTTTTTGGGGAGGCGGAGGTGGACGCCCTTGTGTTTTTCATTCAGCGCCACCTCCCCTTGACCTTGGCAGCAGGCGGCAGGCCCGGCTCTGGGTACGCTACCCAGGAGCGTCACCTTCAGTGGGCGAAGGTGCGCGGGGCAGTGTTCCGGTGCTCAGGGGTCCGGCGCACCCATAATCAGCTGGCCCACCGGTGGTCTGACATCCTGGACCAGGAGCAGGACCTGTTGGACCTGCTAGGTGTCGAGGTCGTTGGGCTTGGTAAGTAACTTATTGTGTATAAATTACATTTTTGACGAATAACAAGATTACTGCTGCGTGCTACGCGTTGCTGGTAAATTACGTTCCAAAAATCTAAATCTTCTGTGATTGTAGGACCCAGGTGCTCCATGCTACGCTTGCTGTTTGCAACTTTGCGCTAGCTTGTGCTGATTAATGTAAGAGTTTATTTTAGAGAACTGAAGTTAGGTAATGCGATTTGCTAGAGAGACTCTAGTCCTTCCATTGTCCTACTGTGAAATAATGGTGGATGGATATTGGATACTAGGTTTAGTTAGTATTAGTTAATAATTGTTTTACGCGGTCTGCGTGACGCCTCCTCTGTCACTGAGTGCTGCTTACCCCAGTCCTCCGTAGAACCTTTTGTACTTTGTTTAGTGAGTGGTAGGCTTAGCATGGTCAGTCAGTAGCAGGACTAGATCAGAATCATGCAACCAACCCACAATTTGTTGTATGTATGCACAGATTTATGCATGTGTACTCCATCTCATCTATGCATTTGATGGCTAAAATAATGGAAATGCAGACTTAGTGAACAATTGACCAGTCTGGAATAGGTGGTGTAGGTCAGGTGGTACTTACTAGGCTTTGTTAGTATTTGTAATCAGAATGATTATGGAACACTGGAGTGTTCATAAATAAGTAGATGATCCGTGAATCCAGCAAGCAGCCAGTAGTCGATCCATCTGATTAGATAGGTCAATTTTATTGCAATTGTTCTTTCCTAAAATGTTTTTTGACTTATTTTTCCAAATGATTTATTATTATTTGTTTCACAGCACTCCTTAATGTTTGTCTCTTTCTTTATTATATTTTACATGATCATCAGCACCACCCAGGGGCAAGAAGACGGGGTCCGAGTCGGCGGGAGAACCACAGGACCGCTCCTCTGCCGAGGCTCCTGCTGCTGGCCCCAGTAAGTCCTCCAGTGGTTATATTAACAGTTATATTTCCCTAACTTTTACTGCATCTTTTTTTTCCGAACTATAAATTATGGTTCCACTTTCTAATTCTATTTTATACAAAAGCTTCTTTGACCTTGACTATCTGTTTCCAAATTCTGTTTATCCCTGCCTCTAACTAAGTTCCTTCTAACTGCCTCTGCTCTGAGTCTCTGTACTACTACTACTACTATTATTCTGTCTGTAGCGAAGCTTGCACAGTTGCCCACTCTTTATTGAAGATTTTCTTTGGAACAATAAAACTCTGATTGATCAATAGCTCTAGCCACTGTGTCCTGTCCTTTGGGTTGTCCTCTTCTAGTCTTCACAATGTTGAGGCTTTAACAATTCCCACAAACAAAATGCCTAACCAGATATTTGACTAGTATTTTGGATCGGATAGTACATGATACTACTACTGTTATAGTGACTCTGCAGAGCCACATACAGAACTAAGCACAACAAAATAGGATGTTGGTGATGGGAGGTTGGACCTTACTGATCACACCTCAGTCCGAAGAAACCATGACCTCCTGACCGACTAGCTATAGTGTCTCACATTAGGGTCCCACTCCCGACCCCCCCCACGAATAAGATACACAATGATGATGACTGAGACAGACAACCCAGAACATAACACCATTTTGCTCACTCACTGTGTAAGTCCATCCCACCACACCAAATACCACAGAGTCTATGTGTAAGTTCAAAGGGTTTATTTGAAACAAGTAACAAGCTCTGTACGTCGTTATATGAAATTTAATTTTCTACAGCCATCTTCAAACAGCCAGCAAAAAGCATAAGATTAAAACAGTAAACATTTACAAGTGCATGACAACAAGAACAAGACAAAAGATCTGTTGAATTCTGGAAGACCCCTCACCATAGAACGTAGAAATACTGGTTACATCATGCATCATAAGCTCTGTAAATCTCTGGTTTGTAGAAGGGAATCTTCTGCCTATTATATGAGAAAAATGCTGTGCATTAGCCGTTAGATAGTATACTGCTGAATGCAAGCATTTCGCAGTCATGGCAAAAAGTGTAACATGTATGTGATGGCTAAGTAATATGGACTAACCAAACTCAATATCAAAGTGGCTTGTTTTTCGACCTCTTCACTTGTACGCAACCGTCATGTGGCCTCAAAGGCGTCTACTGCACATGTCAATAAGCTGCCAGGTATAATTAAATATGCGCAAAAAGAGTAGTAGTAGACATGATGAATCTAAAAGGGTTACACATGGCTCAGGCTAAATTTCAAAAGAGTAGAGTAGGACTAGATGACCCTAGGAACCATATCACTACTAGTGTCTGTCTACTGACTGTACTACTCTAGTGCTGATGTATGTTGTATTAACTTTTTTTTCAATGTTCCAAGTGAACACTAATAGAATAGGGGGAGGTTTCCAGGCATCTAAAAATGTGTAATGTTTTTTCTAGGCACACTACCAACCACCAGTGCCGGCGGGGCCAGCGGCGATGGCGATGCAGCCATCCCGGAGGGGGGGCGGGAGAACTAGCGGCACCTGCAGGAGCGACGGGGGGAGCAAAGATAGTATGCTCAGCATCATGACCGTGTGGTACGTGTTCTCCAACACCAACTCAGTCTGTAGTGACTGATTACGTTTATAATATATTCCATATTACAAAATTGCAACGGATATTGGTCGGCACCTGCAGTGGTAGGGGTATAATGTGGTTATTAAACAACAAGGAAACATTGAGTCACTTTTACTTTGTAGATAAACTAGTATAGTTCGACTTCATTCACATTCACTCGTAGTCAGCAAGCATCCAATGCAATGCATGCCATCATTCAAAATAATCACTCATTACCTGTCTTGCTGTTCTCTTTGGCTGTCAGATCAGATGCCTGCCTAGCCTTCTGACAGTCAGTGATGAGTTTCTTTCGGCTTGGAAACAAAACAGAATATAGCTGCAGTCATGTTTCACTTCTTATGGAGGGACTGTTAGAGGCAACATGTATTATACTATTCTCCATCTCCATCCAATGTCTGGCTTGCTTGAAATGTATTTAGGGAGAGTAAGGAAGATGGAGCAGGACTCTGAGGAGTGGAGTGGACAGTTATGCACAGACGTGCAACTCCAATAGGGAAATACAAAGAGGAGACTGTTGTGATTAGATTTGAACCAGAAAAACAGATACACACACAAATAAAGGAAGGAAGAACAATTTGAAAGCCTAGTTGTCAGGGAAGAGGAGCTCGTCCTCAAACTCTGGGGGTTCGGACAGAAGTACATCATGTAAGAACCCACTACTTATGTCATAGAAGTCGCTCTCCTCTTCTTGCTGTGATTCACGTATTTTGTAGTCCGGTGGTATAAAGTGCTGATTCATTTTGATCATGGTTAACCTCTCCACGCTTTTGGGCGAGAGACTGGTCCTTTTCACAGTAAGAAGGGCACCAGCAGCACTGAAAACACGCTCTGAAGAGACACTTGCAACAGGGCAAGCCACATACTTTATCGCCAGCCTGCTGAGCACTGGCCATTGGCTACTTTTCCCACACCAATACACAAATGGGCTTTGCTCCATGAAGACCTCTGTTGTGTCGTCGGAATAAGAGCCACGAACGAGGTATCTGACTGGGAGACAAAATTGAGAGTCACCAGTAATATCGTTGTTGCAACCAGAAAAGAGTGGTTAATTTGAGACACTGCGGAATTGATACAGCGCATTGAATGGGGATATAGATTGATTAAGAAACACTATATCCATAAAGAATTCCCCATAGAGACTGGAAAGAAAAATTAAGGAAAATGATCCTAATATTCTTGATGACCAGTGAGAGAAGTTACAATACCTAATTTCCGAGTGCAGGCTTGCACCGATCTGACATGTAACATTTTTAACTATATGAAATAAGGAGAATAAACTCAATGTCCTGAAGAAGGTGGTTCCAATAAGATATACCACCGAAACGCGTTGACGCATAATTAAATGTAGTTAAATTGGGCAAGAGCCAGTAGCAAATTATAGACAGGAAAAACCAAACTCGTGCTATATGCTGTTTACAAATCAAGCTTGATTAACACAGGAATGACATAGTGTATTGTCTTTATATTGTCTCCTTTTTATTTTTATATGTATGTTTTTATATTGTTTTTATATTTCATACAACCATTGTGTACTATAAATGTATTTGTGAAATTGTTTAAGGTCATTTGATTGAACAAACAGAAGAATAAATCTATATGCTTTTATTATCTATAAGTGCTTCACTTGTGTCCAACTTAAAGATTGTGTGTATGAATGATTAAATGAGAGTGTGAGAAATTGAATCTGCCCGTTATTCAAAGGAAAAATCTTTTTCTTAACTTTATTGTTCTGGGTGCTCCATTCCTTTGGATATAAGAGCCCCCTCTCCTTGTTATTCAAGGTGTCATCTAGATAGGCCTGAACCATCCGCTCAATGTTCAGGGGTGCTCCGATTTGCTTGGCCTCTTTTGCCTTCGCATCAGTAATGGACGTACAAAACCCTTTCCGTAGAAACCAATCACCTGCCTTTTTTTTAAATGTGGCTGATGATCCTGTTGGTGCTGTTGTTGATGTTTTTGCTGGCAGTGTTGTTGACTGCTGGGAGGCAAACGCACTGCTCTCGGCCTCTGAAGTAGAACTTGACTCTGGGTGCCCTGTAGTACTTTTTCTGCCCTGGGGTGGCGGGCCTCTAATTAAGATTCGTTCATTTTCAAATTCAGTGGCTTCCTCAGCTATCAAAGTTTTGTACTTGGCAACATCCAGTTCTGAAAAAGGAATTACTTCATTACTGCTCAGCAATAATTTGTAACATGGATCCAAAATTGAGGCAGTAATGTAATGTCAATGTGACACTATGTTATTTTGAATCCTTGTATTGTCAGATAAGCGAGCGGCTAAGGTGTCCGCCTAAAAATATGCGTCTACTTTGTCATCCACTTTGCGTACATTTCTGACACCTCCTTCAGCTCTTGCTCTAGCATGTACAACAATGGGATAGCTTGGCCCATAGTACAGTCCTCCCTGCTGACTTCACGTGTGAAGACCTCAAAAGGAAGTAGCATCTCTGTCAGGCATTTAACAAGGTCCCATTGGGCCATCTCAACGGTCATGCCTTTCACAGTAGGATCTCCTGACCTTTTCATGACAAAAGCATTGAGTGGTATGTACTGCTCAAACAGGCGCTCAAGCATGTAATAAGTTGAGTTCCAACGTGTTGGCACCTCCTGGATGAGTGCTTTGACTGGCATTTTATGCTCACGTTGAATGACCCTCAGCTGCTTCCGGGCTTTAAAAGAATGGTTGAAATGTGTGCATATTCTTCTGCAGGTGGTCAGTAAGTTGCTGACTTTGCTTTCATTTTTCAGAAAGTCTTGAACAACAATTTTAATGCAGTGTGCCAAACACAGGACCCTGAAATAGCCGCCATCTTTCATGGCCCTAACTACATTACTGCCATTGTACGTGGCAACAAAACCAATGTTATGCCCTCTTGGTCAAAGCCACTCAAACACCTTGCTGTTAAACTCATCCAAAATGTTTGCAGCAGTATGAGATTCCTCCATAGCAAACATGGCTACAGTTGCATGTTTGCGAGTGTCTTTAAAAATCTCAGCGGTGTCAACAACACCTTCAGATATCTTATCTTTAACACCCGAAAAAGAGACCCAGTGTGCAGTGATGCACATGTAATCAGTGGCTTGGCAACTGGTCCACATGTCTGTTGTCAGGTGGATACTCTGAACAGCACTCTGTTTTAAGGCTTTTCCAAGCAATTCCAGCACGTCGTGATGTAGTGCTGGAACAACAACTCTTGCGAAATAGTAGCGGCTGGGAACCTTCCATTTTGGGCAGATGGTGGTCACAAATTCAAGAAAACCCACCCCTTCAACAAATGAAAAAGGGAGAAGGTCCAGTGCTAACATTTTAGCCAGCTTCGCATTGTACAAACGTGCTATTGGATGGTTGCGTTTGTACTGCCCCTCTGGCCTAGTAAACATGCTAAGAATGGTAGGCTGCGTGGTATTCCTTCCTGTGCTCAATGTCACACTTTTTTTAAAAGCAGTACTCCTTGGTGTCTCAGGCTGACTCTTACTCTTGTGCCACTGAGATGTTGCTGAGGATGTGGGCGTTACCACTGCAGTGCTGGGGACAGGGCTACTTTGTGTACCACTACCACAGAGAATGTCTCCCTCTTCTTCTTCTTCCTGTTCCACCATGAGCGGACTTTCTACTTGTTTATCCCCAACAGCAATGGTTCCAGTTTTTATGCGATGAAGGTGCTCCTCCCACTGGTTTGAGTGGTGTTTTTTCAGATGGGTCATTTGGCCTCCGGTACCATAGTTTGTACCAAGCTTACCACGACTAACAGAGTTATGACAAACGGAGCATATAGCAATGGTCTCCTCCTTTCCGCTAACCGTAAAGAAGTCCCACACTGGGGAGCTTAACTTTTGTCTCCTGCTGGAGGTGCCACTTCCAATGCCGGATGAACTGGAGGGTGTGTGTTGAATTTGACTCTGTGCAGTACCACTACCTACTTCTGCAGAGGTGGTGCTTGTGCTGGATGTAGGACGCTGCCGGCCCCTTGCTAATGTAAATATGGAAGCTGGAGGTCGTGTTGGTGTTACCTGTGTTGGAGGTATGCGTGCTACATCCCTCTCAGCCATTTTGGATAGTGTAAAAATGTTGGTCTCCATCTCCTCAGGCCCGGGAGTGATGTTCGTGATGACTGGCTCATCATCACCATCATCATCATCATCCTGCTCTTCTACATCAACCTCCATAAGTGTAAGGCTTTCTGGAACCTTCCTTTTCCCATGCCTGCTCTTGTGACGTGTTTCCCTCTCAGACTCAGTTTGTGGCTTCCAAGTGGCATCTAGATCATCAGAAGGGGGGCTTGGCGAAGAACTTGATGTACTAACCCTCCTTTTCCTTGCTGGGGATTTGGAAGACAATGGAACTTCTGAAGGAGTGGCTTCCTCTTCTTCCTCTGCATGAGGCTCAATTTCCTGAACTGCCCCTACTTCGGGAGTAACTATAGCTACTATTGCGGGCGGTGGTTGTGGCTGTTGTTGTTGACCACTTATCTGCTGTGTTCCCTCCTGCGTTGATTGTGTACTACTTTGAGATAGCGATAAGTTTAGTTCAGGCTCAGCATCACTGCTTTCCACCATTAGGCTAGCTACCTCTTCCACACTCATCTGCTTGGGCCTGGGTTGCTGGGTTGGGCCCACTGATGCGGAGGTGCTGCCCCCAGCTTGGCCCCCGGACACCGCTGCTGCAGGCATAATTTTTGATGTCCCAAAAAAGGTTTTGGGAGGCACACCAGACGTAAGTGACACTTCCTTCTTCTTCTGTTCCTTCTTCTCCATGGCAGCTTTCTTGGTACCGGAGGACCTGCTACCTGCTTTCTTTGGGGGCATCTTCTTCAGATGTCAAAACAGCACTCAGTTGCACAAGTTGCAGAGATGGCTGGTCAGGTCACTCACTCGTCACGTCACGTCGTGTACAGCAGCAGGATGTCAGTCTGGCACCACAACGGTTGATGATGACACACCTCCTCTGTCTTTTGTGCACCTAAAAGCAAAAAAGCCAGAAGAACATCAGTCAAAAGATCAATAATATAATATACAACTTCTTAGCGTGTGGTGGGTGATCACAATTATTACATTTTATTAAGTCAGTGAACAACAACAGTATAGCCATTTATGAGACTGACAAGGCCAGGGCTCCTGGTGTACTTGTACTGTACTGTGTACACTCAGGAAGAATAAGAATAGCAAAGAACAAAAACATAAATGTAGTGTAGCCTGTTTACCCTAAATAAAAATGTGTGCACCTTATGGGATGGATGCAGCATAATTGAGCAACAACAACGAACATATACACATAAAAACTAAAGGCATTTATTTACAACACCCAAAAAGTGAAATATACCTCAGAAAAAAAGTAAAGCCCACACTTTACAATTCAATCCAAAACCATACATGATGTTGAAATTTAACGCACAACACAAAAACAGTTGTTTAACTTCCATGCACCCGTGATGATTGATGAGTAGTACCCCTGGGCCTACTGTCCAACTAGACCACAAGCTTGGAGGACTATGGAAAAGGCACAGTGGCTGGTCCCACAAAATGGCCGCCACCATATGGCCAGGCCACTCACAAAAACAAGAAAAAGTCAGGAATACAAGACAGACAATGCAGGCCTATTGCAAAAGCACAATGCCTGCCTCCACAAAATGGCCGCCACCCACATGCTCAGGCCACCCACCACAATAATAACAAAAAAGTGATTACAAAGGACAGGAACAGGAAGTTGTAGTCTCTGTGGAACTTACTTCCGCTCCTAAAAATATTTTAAAAAAAATAAAAGTGACTCCGTGCTCCAAAACTACAGCAGAATGACAACCTGAGGAGTTTTTTTAGCAAAATGCACAAAATCCGCGTTTTCGAGAAGGTTTTATGTTGTTCCCGAGATATTGTTTGCCAGATTGCAAATTCTGCGTGTTCGGCATCGCGAACTGTACAAAAAGTCGTTATCGCGTGCGCGATCACGCATATTGAGAATGCGAAAATGACAAAAACTGTAAGTCCGCATTGTCGCGCTGTGAAGAGTTACCAAAAGTAAGCGAGCTGAATCCCTAGGGTTACCTACTGGCTGAAAAGCCCTATTTATTTAACACACACCCAAAAACTGCAATTCCACCCCAAAAAAACACCTTTTGCAATTCAATCCAAAGCCATCCATGGTGTAAAAATTCAACAGACAACACAAACTGTTTTTATGTACCCATGATTTGAGGATGACTACCTCTGGGCCTACTGGCAGACTAGGCCACAAGCTTGGAACAGAATGGCAAAAGCAAGCACACTGCTTGGATGGCTCCACAAAATAGCCGCTACCCACCCACAACAACAAGAAATGGAAGACAGACAATGTAAGCCTATGGCAAAAGTACAATGCCTGCCTTCACAAAATGGCCGCCACACACATGGCCAGGACACAACAACAACAAGCATAAGCCAAGGGGAACAAAGAAAAGAAATGCAGGCCTTTATGGAAAAAGAAGCACACACTACTAAACTACCACCACACAATTGCCACAAGCCACATGTCCACTCACAGTCACAACAGGCCATGGAAAACAATGAACTGAAGCAGGCCTATATATGACCGGACAAAGGAAGCCTGCTAAACAACGCAGCTTAAATACAAAAATGAAAATCAACAGGCCTACGAAAGGATCGGAAAGAAATTACACATCAAGCACACACATCCAACAAAGGTATTTCACACACACACACACACACACACACACACACACACACACACACACACACACACACACAGTGAAATACACCACAGCCACATTTAGCATTTCAATCCTATGCCATCCATGCCCTACATGATGTTTAAATTCAACAGACACCACAGAAACATGGACCCATGGGTTCCCTACTGGCTGAAATTGCAAAAAAAAACAACTAGGTCCCTATTGAAAGTACAGGCCACCCACAACAATAATTTTTAAAAACAATGAAAATCCCAGAAAAATGTAGGTAAAACAAGCCCCAATGAAACAAACACACCAATTCTCCAACTTACTTGTAGCAAATTAAATCTCAAATTAAAAAGTCCTCAAATAAATCCAATCCAATGGTATGATGCAGCAGACAGACATAAAATGTGATCCTTCCAGCTCCAAATCCAAATGAAAGTGAACCGCTCATGGACAAAGCACTGGAAGGAGCCTGCTGGACAAGAACAGGAAGTTGGAGACTCAGGGGCACTTCCTTCCTCTTGAAAAAAAGAGTAAAAAAAATTAAAGGACTCCTTACACAAAAGACTACAGCAAAATCTCAATCTGAGGAGTTTTTCTGAGCAAAATGATCATTTTAGAGAAGGTATTATGAAGCTCGAGAATTATTCTTCGCCAGATTGTAGTTTTTGCATGTTCGGGATCGCATTCTTACCAAGACAGCCGCCGGAAGTCAGCTCGCGCGCCCGAATGACGTGTTCGCATTCGCACACTCTCACTGGCTCGGGCGGCCGTATTACAAATCTCGTGACGCACGCGAACGGACAGAAAAGCGAGTTGGCGAACGCAGAATCACGGTAAGACGTTACCGCGTGCGCGAGAATGAATATTGAGCGCGCGAGGAAGCAAAACTACTACCCTACGAGATAGATTGTGTAGCAATCAGCAACTTCGCGCTCTACACAAATCGTGAAGTTGCCTAAACTTCTCAAGCTCCGCGAGCGGAGCATAGTTCAATGCCCAGGTTTAAACAGAACCACCCAAAGAGGACGCAGATAAAACCGTGCGCACGGGATCCTTTTCAGGATATGTCGAAACAATTACCAGACTCCATTCCTATTGATTCATTTTCTGGCGAGTCCGGTGGGTCTTACATCTTTGGCTGAGTCACTGCAGCCCCACAAGGGAGTCTTTGTAATGTGTACCAACAGGGGAACAGTCACACTCCCTCCAGGAAGTAAAGGTGAAATCAACTTATAGAAGAAGCCCAGGTAGTAGAGTACTGCTGCAACCATTAGCAAAATGGGCAGTCCACTAGGAATAGGATCCTACGGTAACAGGCCGAAATCCATGAGGCTTCATCGAGAAAAACCAAACCGCTATGCGGTACTTACTTGAGGGCGGCCTTTCCATCTGCAAATCTGCCAGCCCAACGTCTCCGCCATGCCTGACTTCCTGCCACATCCCACGGAAGTCAGGCAACGCTGCCCCAGAAGCTCACCACCACCCGAGGGCCGTCGGGTCATGACTGCAGCGAAAATGGAAACTGCTGTGTCCCCTACGTACCCGGCAACCCAGGAGGTGTGGCGCAGTCTCCTCAACAGAAGATGACAACCCCCATCGTGAGGTGCCAGCATGACTCCCGCTAAGCCCGGCAAGGAGGGAGTCAAGGAAACCAGCAATGTCCCTGCCACCCAGCAGCAGAAACGGTAAGAATGCAGGAGCCTCCCAGGCTGCTGCTTGTCCAACACTGTCGGTAGACAGAAAAAAAGAACAGGAGGAATGCTGAGAATGGTACGGTTATGTACTCCCAGAGAGAGGGGGAGGGGTAGTGCCAGCATTCCTTCGTTCTTTTTTTCTGTTGGAGAGGTAGGATTATCTCACTTGTTAAAATGAAGGGTACGAGGACAGGAGGGACCTGGGGGCAATGAAAAAACATAGATAGTTGGAAACCTATCTCAAGCGCGACTGGATTTTCGCTTTTTTAAATTAGCAACACACCTCGGAGTTTAGATGGCTACAGGCATGGATGATATTATTAGCCTCAATAACTCCTTGTATTTAAAATCGATTGCAATATTTATGAAATAGGATAGATTTATATTGGGGGTAGTTTGGCAGATGTAACATAATCAAGATAATTATCCTGCTGCACTGTCTTTATCTGTTTAGGCCCATTCTCCTTTACCTTCCTAAAGCATTTTTCAAGAAGATGGAATTGAGCTGTCAAAATGTTATTTGGCACTTCAATAAACATCAATGAGCAATAGGCTTTTTGCAACTTTAAGTTTACATTTTGCTTCCTACTCACTGACTATATTACATGCTTCTTTTGTGTTCAGACTATCAGCAGTTATGGGAGCGCCTAATGATCTCTTTGGGGGCTTTTTCCTATTTTTAAAAGCTGTGAAAGAGCTGGTGAACACTGTCTACTTCAAACATATCAGATATAAAACACTGGTGGTATATCACAACATATGGCAGGCTATCAGGGCAATTTGTAATATTCCCAGCTTAAATCAATATACTTCCTGGGGCTATAATGCCACCGTTTTTGTAAATGAGAGCTAATGACAATGCTGGCAGGATTTGCACTTGAATACTTTAGGTAAATTAGTTAAGGACAGGGTTATATTTTAGTTTGAGGATTTCCAGAGAGAAAACACGACTCATAGACATGTGTTCTTTAGATATATGCAGATTAGGTTATTTTTAGAACACTAACGCAATTGATTTAATACATGACACATTTCAGTAACGTTTTATTAAGACACCCGAGCAGCAATTCATTATAGTTTCCATTGAATCCATAGTAGTGAAAGAAAATACAACTCCGACCACTTGGCTATTAAGGGACAGGGAATAGGGATGTTGAAGCTTCAGTGGATGACATTAGACTGAGAAATCAGTTGGCATAGACTATTCCTAATGCTGCTAGTCTCAAAGTCCACCACTTTCAAATACTAAGGGCCAGAGGTGCAGAATTTAGGGGTTGTGACTTCCTAATTGTGATTCTATGCGAACCGCAATTTGAAAATTGCAATTCCTACTGTACAAATACCTAGTTGGAAATAGCAATTCCTAAGGGGTTTCAATAGACCTACCTCATAAATAACAATGAGGTTGGTGGCAGTTTGCAACCCATTAGGAATTGCAGCTACCTCAGGGATGGTGGCCCGTTGGAATCAGCAGACCACTATGTCTGTGATTGCTTTTTAATAAAGCAATCTTTTTATTTTCTTTAAATGCAGACTGTTTTCCTTAACCCCTTCGCTGCGGCGCGAATTCCGCTGCAGCGCTGGGGGGGTTTGGGCCGAGCGCGGCGCCGCCATGCTCATGACGGAACCACGCCATCATGAGTCACGGGCGAGCTGTGCTCATGACGGCGTGGTTCCGTCATGACTCCACCCACTTGCACTGATCGCCCGCACAGGCGGGGAAACAGCGCCGTGTGGGAGGAGCGGCCGCCAACGGCCGCAGCATGACAGAACCACTCCGTCATGAGCACACGCCGCCCGTGGCTCATGACGGAGTGGTTCCGTCAGAAGCATGCAAGGGGTTGAAGCATAATGGGATGTGTTTACATTTCATTTTTTAGAAGTAGGCTATGGTCTATTGGACCAGTGCCCGCTCTTAAAAAATATAGGTTTCAACATTCACATAGGACCACTTCCTATTTGCAAATAGTTCCCAAAACCCTTGAGGTGTTGGTAAAATATTCATGTTTTGCAAACGTAATTCAGTCCCAAAACAGGCGTACATATGACTGCAATTCAGTATTTGGAAGAAATTCCCTAAACAAAACATCCTCCAACTACTGAATTGCTAAACACAAATTGCGATTCAGTACCATGTTACCAAATCGCAATATGGGTTTTGTACAGAGCAAATTGTGCCGGATCCGACTGCAAAAATGCTTTTGCACATATGCTCCTAAATGACTTATACTATAGTCCTTATAGATTGTACTTTGGAGACTTAAGAAACCACTACGTGCTTTCAGTACAATTCCATTGAACCAGATACTACCCATATTTTCACTTCTTGCCCTAGCATCACTCCATATTGGGCTCATGTATTTTACAAACTCGATCAATTATTGAAGACTAATATTTGTTGGTATAGTAAAATTATGCTATTGGGTTACTCAGCTCGTATTCCTTCCTCTAGAGAGGTATTTTCTTTTTTGCTATTAACCTCCGAACAATTGGAATTTCACTTGCCTTGCTTCAAAAGAATCTGCCGGATCACAAAGCATGGTGGAGTGAATTTGTGGTTTGAGATTTTTAGTCCTTCAAAATTGCCCAGGACTAAGCAAGCTCAAAAGAATCTGGGTCCCTATCATAGATTGGATGGACAGGCTCATTCGTCAGTGCATCCCCGAAATAATCTGATAATTTTTCTTTTTGACTTTTGTAAGCATTTTATCATGTGAAATTGTGGAATCTGTTCCTGAAAGTATGATCCATAATCGTTTTACTTATGACAAATGTTTATAATGAAATGTGCAAATCTGTAAGTCATGATATCTATTTTTGAACCTTCCTTAATAAAAAAAAAATGAGTATGTAAATCATCTGTCTTTTGCCCAGCTATGGCCTAGAATGATTCAAACTGTCGTGACGTAGTACCGTCCTTTTCCAGAATCAGCCCTCCCCATGAATGAATATTCAGTAGATTCTCTCTTTGGAAGGAACTTTTTAAAATGGACTTTTCCTCCTGGGTTACCAGAAATGTTGTAAACAAATGGGCTGTGGAGAAAGACATCTATTTTTTTATTTCATGATTACTCTTCAAGGGCCACTCAGTGCAATCATTTATAAGGCTGGAATATCTTTCATGTATACACAGGAGACATTTGTGCCCGATTTAAAGTCCTGGCTAACTGCTTTTTGGATGCTGTCTGCCTAGTAAATTGCTCGTTAATGGATTTTAAAGAAATGCCACCGTGAATCATCAAGGTTTCTATAATGAGCCTGGAATGGGATCTGGACACGTTTCAGCTACATCTAAGCCCCTGTGAATAAAACACTTTGAGCGATGAAGGGCTTTAAAAAAGTAAAATTGCATATTTTTCAAACGTATGTGTACTGTTTTTTTTGTGAATAAAAGAAAGATACCATAAGGTTCTCCATCTTTGCAGTCTAACTGATTTTGTGAGTAAACATGCTTTCCACTGCAGGAAAGTCTAAAAGGATAGCATACAAATGTCAACAACCCAAGCACGGGTGTTTTAGAAGATCTCTATGATTGGCCTCAGTTGTAGCTTTGATCTAAACATGGCAGGAATGCAGAATAAAGGGAGCATCATTTAAAAAAGCCATTGACGCATTTTTTGTGTAAAATTACAGATATTACACTTGCATAGATAAGGGAAACTTTTGTTTTTTTCCATTACGTAGGAAAAAGACAACAGCAATGCATTGCTTTAACCTTCATTGATACCAGACATACAGACCGAAACTGGTGATCGATACCGACCATGCCAATTTCTTCACACTGCACAAAAAAGCAATTGGTTTGTTTAATAGGTTTATGAGACATGATAACATGATTCAGCCCTCAAAATTCTTCAATTTTCTTTATAAAGCAGTAAAAAAACAAAGTTACGTAGGACACAAATGTCAATTTTGCATGTAAGCCCAACAAAAACAGAGAGTTGGACAGACTGACAATACACACACTGAGGTGGACGAAGAAGTAAAGGCGAAATCGCTACGTTTGCTTAGGATAGCGATAGTACAGCGCACACACGCATTGTCCATTCCCACAAAAGCCCCACAAGAAGGCCAGGAGGATGAGCATCAGCTCCCCACTGGTGGACCACTGAGACGGTATCAAGGTAAATAATATCGTTTGATGGAAATATCATGTCAATAATATAATTTATCAAAGTATCATGTCCCTTTACATATAATGATCAGAACAAAAATATCCGAAAAAAATATCGTTGACACTATTATTGTCTAAAAATGTACAGAAATATCAATGTTTTGATATAAATGGAGTTTAAAGTAGTAAATGTTAAATATATATATGTATATTAAACTTGTATTTTATTAAGCAGTTGCACAGTATATGATATAACAGGATAAAATACATGTTAACATCATAAAGACATAGCAATACAATTCAGTACAGCCATCAATGAAAAGGAAACAAATAAATCAGTGCTCCACCAATTGGGCCAAGGACCCACAATATCAGACAACTTCTAGGTAAATTCCCAACCATGCGTGTCGAATTTACATCACATGATTGTGAAAATGTGTTATATTGCAATTACATCCTGCCAAAGCTAAGTAAACAAGCATTGGTATAGCCAATAGGTCTCGCCTTTGGGACATTATAAGTGTTTAGCCATGCAACAGTTGATGTTGCACCAAGGATATTGTGCTACATATTTAAATACTTATAAGGTCTCAAAGGCGGGACTTATTGGCTATGCCAATGCTTGTTTAGGCCTGGCATTAGCCAAGACCTTTTTTGATTTTACTAAAATGATATGTTTATTATACTTTCTTACAGGGGTTTCAGTCAGCCCTCCTCATTCATTGGTCTGTTGTGTCATTCACGTTTTTCTTCAACCCACTAGAGAGCCAAATGTTTCTGATTCACGCTAGCTAAGCCAACCCAGTGGCATCCTTCTGGCTTTGTATGTTTATTTTGAGTTTTTTCTGTAAAACTGTTGGGGGCTCACCTATATTAAAATAAATAAAATATAAGCAAAAATATTTTTTTAACTAAAAAAAAAAAAGCACGCATCAATAGTAGTCCTTGCACTGAAGGGAACTACTTTGCATGTGCTCTCTGTGAAAGAGCTGAATGCCGCCACTCACATTGTAGTTAGCCAGTGGCAGAATTGGGCTGACCCTCTGCCCCATGTTGTATCACATAAATATATATTTTTTACTCGGTCATGCCACACCATTTAGTATGCTCCAACTGCAATAAAGGATGTCTGTGTGTGTGAACAAGACTGACCACGCTATTCTTTAGAATGCAGAAATCCTCTGAGCTTTTTTCCTTCCGTGATTGTGTTTATTATTCGGTCCAGATTCATCTAGTTAGTGCAGGGAAGAGGTTTGACTCGGTCGACTTCTCTGCTGTTTGTTCCAGTAAGAGTCATTGCAAAAGTCACATTGGGCTCACTTCCCGGCTGAAGTTGGTTTGAACACACCATCTTGTGGTGAAAATAACAGACTTCTGTTTGGGAACACTGGCAGATTTCTTTGTGATTTTTCATTTTGCATTTACATCTGTAAATTAGACACTGAGGGTTGGAGATGGTGGCTGCGTACTTACTGTACGAAAGAAGTAGCTCTTCCTTTTTAGTTTCTTAGTGGTGAAAACTTGGGGAAACATTTAGGAGATGATTTTGTGTCGTATGGGAAGCACTGCTTTTATAGTTTCACTCTTGCCAGAATTATCTGATTATGGTTAAGCAACTACCTACTGAAAAAAGCGCGTTCCTCGTGCTAAAAGGAGGCAGCAGGGGGAGGTGCAAGAGAAGGGGGCGAGTGAAAGTGTTTCACTTGCGGGAGCGTGCAGCGCCAGGAGCGATAATTGCTACCATATGGCGCGCGCGCTCCCGCAAGTGTATCTCTAGACGTGTACGCGTTGCCATTGAAGGCAATGGAACACGTGCATGTTTTTGGCTGAAAAGCCAAAGCGATTGGAAAAAGGTCTTTTTGCCTTTGCAGCGCCTGCGTAGGCGAGACCTAAAAACAGTTAATGCATTAACCAGGGAAAACTCAAATGACAAAAAGGAAAAAAAAGAAAACAACTAACAATAGTGGAAGTAGCTAACCAGCGTGTGATCGTCCTCCTCAGGACCTCCATCCTTGAGAGAGTGAGAAGGGGTGTTGAGCCAGGAAAAACGGGAGGGTGGGTTTTGAATCACCCCCCACGTAAGGGGGGAGGGGGCCAGGAAGGCAGAAAGTAGAGTGCCCAAGAATGTTCAGGGCCCGGCTCTACAGAAGCTGCCCTTCCCTCATTCTGTGGCAACAGTTGTAGATATCTCACACTCACACTAACCCGCCTAATATTTTAATATATAAAGTTAATATAATGTAAATTAACCCCTTCGCTGCCAGGCCTTTTCCTCCTCATGTGCCATGCCTTTTTTTGGCTATTTGGGGTAGTGCGCGCTGAGGCCCCTGTAACTTTTAGACCACATAAGGTATCCACGCCAAATTTGCGCCCTTTTCTTCCAACATCATGGGGATTGTAAAGGTACTCAGGGTTTGTGGATTCCCCTGGAGGGGTCACAGAAATTAGCCAAAATACAGCAAAAGTTTGTTTTTTTTGGGAAAAATTGGATAAACGGGCTGCAAATGAAAGTATCTGGGTTTTTCCCTGCAAATGTTATCAAAAAAGGGTTTGTGGCGCTGAAATCACCCTTTTCCCAGCTTTTAGGGTATACCAGACTTTTGTCAGAAACCTAACATTTTTTACACAGTTTTGGCATTTTTCTGGGACATAGCCTATTTTTGATATTTTTTGTGCTTTCGACCTCCTTCCAATTAATGGTAGAAATGGGTACAAAAGCAATAATGGATCCTGGAAGGCTATACATTTAAGAGAAGTAGACAAAATTCTGAATTCAACAAGGGGTCATTTATATAGATCCATCAAGGTTTCTTTATAGAAACTAACAGTTAAATATAGGATAAATTGAAAATTAGTTGAAAAAAACAGCCTTTTATGTCAACGTTTTCACCTGTAACTTCTTCTAATTATGACAGCTCTTTGAAAGCAATATACCGTTACATTTGCTGGACATTGCTGGTTGTGGGGATATATAGGACTTGTAGGTTCACCAAGAACCCGACGAACCCAGAGCCAAAAACTGAGCAGCAACTTGCAATGGTTTTTTATTATGTACCGGGTATATAGTAATTATTCTGTAAAAATGTGTACATGGAAAAATCGGTATGAAAGACATCTATGTATTTCTGAAATGGGAATAAAACATAGAGTTTAGAAACAGTAGATATTTGCACGTTTCCAAAATTGGGAATACTCATACTAGCATGAGAATTATCGGTCATTTTTTAAAATGACTTCTTTTTTACACAATGTCTTTCATTTGGAAGGCAGAAATGCATCGAAAGTCAATAGGTAATAACAGTTCCTTTACAAATCTGAATTACCCTAAGTCTCCCGATAAAAATGGTACCTCACTACCATAGGGTAGGCATAGTGCCAACTACAGGAAATGGCTCAAAACCCAACGCGAACACACCACATTTTCACAATGAAAAATTACCCTTTTTTAGCAAAGTGCCTAGTTGTAGTTTTTAACCCTAGCTCTGCCGGCTCCTAGGGAAACCTAGCAAACCTATACATTTTTGAAAACTAGACACTCAGGGTAATCCAGGATGGGGTGACTTGTCTGCCTCTCACCAGGTTCTATTACCCAGAATCCCTTGCAAACCTAAACTTTTGTAAAAAAAAAACACATTTTCCTCATATTTCTGTGGTGTAAAGTTCTGGAATTTGTGTGGATCCACAAATTTCCACCCACCCCGCGTTCCCCAAAGTTTTCCGAGAAATATGGTACCTCACTTGTGTCTGTCGGCCTAGTGCCCGCAACAGGAAACGGGTCAAAACGCAATGTGGACACACCTCAATTTCGCAGTGAAAAATGACCCTTTTTTGGCAAATTGACTAGCTTTAGTTTTTGAACCATAGCTCTGCCGGCACCTATGGAAACCTAGCAAACCTATACATTTTTGAAAACTAGACACCCAGGGGAATCCAGGATGGGGTGACTTGACTGCCTCCTACCAAGTTCTGTTACCCAGAATCCCTTGCAAACCTAAAAAATTGCCAAAAAAAACACATTTTCCCCACATTTCTGTGGTGGAAAGTTCTGGACTCTGCATGGATCCACAAATTTCCACCCACCCCGCGTTCCCCAAAGTCTTCCGAGAAAAATGGTACCTCACTTGTGTGGGTCGGTCTAGTGCCCGCGACAGGAAACGGCGCAAAACGTAACGTGGACACACCTCAATTTCGCAGTGAAAAATGACCCTTTTTTGGCAAAGTGCCTAGCTGTGGTTTTTTAACCATAGCTCTGCCGGCACCTAGGGAAACCTAGCAAACCTATACATTTTTGAAAACTAGACACCCAGGGGAATCCAGGAGGGGTGACTTGACTGCCTCCCACCAGGTTCTGTTACCCAGAATCCCTTGCAAACCTAAAAAATTGCCCAAAAAACACATTTTCCCCACATTTCTGTGGTGGAAAGTTCTGGAATCTGCATGGATCCACAAATTTCCACCCACGCCGTGTTCCCCAAAGTCTTCCAAGAAAAATGGTACCTCACTTGTGTGGGTCGGCCTAGTGCCCGCGACAGGAAACAGCACAAAACGCAAAGTGGACACACCTCAATTTCGCAGTGAAAATTGACCCTTTTTTGGCAAAGTGCCTAGTTGTAGTTTTTGAAC
This sequence comes from Triturus cristatus, assembly GCF_964204655.1. NCBI lineage: Eukaryota > Metazoa > Chordata > Amphibia > Caudata > Salamandridae > Triturus > Triturus cristatus. Next base: position 444,634,236 of record NC_140595.1, read on the forward strand.
CATAGCTCTGCCGGCACCTAGGGAAACCTAGCACACCTATACATTTTTGAAAACTAGACACCCAGGGAAATCCAGGATTGGGTGACTTGACTGCCTCCCACCAGGTTCTGTTACCCAGAATCCCTTGCAAACCTAAAACATTGCCAAAAAAAACACATTTTCCCCACATTTCTGTGGTGGAAAGTTCGGGAATCTGCCTGGATCCACAAATTTCCACCCACACCGTGTTCCCCAAAGTCTTCAGAGAAAAATGGTACCTCAATTGTGTGGGTCGGCCTAGTTTCCGCAACACAAAACGGCGCAAAACGCAACGTGGACACACCTCAATTTCGCTGTGAAAAATTACCCTTTTTTGGCAAAGTGCCTAGCTGTAGTTTTTGAACCATAGGGAAACCTAGCAAACCTATACATTTTTTAAATCTAGACACCCGGGGGATTCCAGGGAGGTATGGCTTGCAATGGATCCCTAATGTTTCCTTACCCACAACCCCCTGCAAACATCAAATTAAAACATTTTAGTGTGGGAAAGTTGTGGTATCACCGGGCTGACACAAATTTCCTACCACCCAGCATTGACCCAGGTCTCCCGATAAAAACGGTGCCTCACTCGTGTGGGAGGCCTAAATACCCGCGACAGGCAAGGGCCCAAAACATATTGAGGAGACATCAAAATTGCCTATCTGAAAACAACCTGGTCTTGCAAGGGCGGTCCCATGGGTTTTTGGCCTGTTGCTCAGTGGCCACCAAGGGAAACCTACCAAACCCACACATTTCTGAAAACTAGACACCCGGGGGATTCCAGGGAGGTATGACTTGCATGGATGCCTCAACGTTTCCTTACCCAGAATGCCCTGCAAACCTCAAATTTAGCTGAAAAAATCACTTTTTCCACACAATTTTGTGTGGGAAAGTTGTGGCATCACAGGGATGACACAAATTTCCTACCACCCAGCATTGACCCAGGTCTCTCGATAAAAACGGTGCCTCACTCATGTGGGAGGTCCAAGTACTCGCGACAGGCAAGGGCCCAAAACGTATTGAGGCGACATCAAAATTGCCTACCTCAAAACGACCTAGTTTTGCAAGGGGGTCACTTGGTTTTTTGGCCCGGTGCTCGGTGGCCACCTACGGAAACCTACCAAACCCAGACATTTCTGAAAACTAGACACCCGGGGGATTCCAGAGAGGTATGGCTTGCGTGGATGCCCCAACTCTTTCATACCCAGAATGCCCTGCAAACCTCAAAGTTAGCTGAAAAAATCACTTTTTTCACAAATTTTTTGTGTGGGAAAGTTGTGGCATCACCGGGCTGACACAAATTTCCTACCACCCAGCGTTCCCCCGGGTCTCTCGATAAAAACGGTGCCTCACTCGTCTGGGAGGCCCAAGTACCCGCAACAGGCAAGGGACCAAAACATATTGAGGTGACATCAAAATTGCCTACCTCAAAATGACCTTGTTTTGCAAGGGGGCTCACCTGGGTTTTTGGCCCGGTCCACGGCGGCCACCCAGGGAAAGCTATCAAAACCACACATTTCTGAAAACTAGACACACGGGGATTCCAGGGAGGTATGGCTTGCGTGGATCCCCCAACGTTTCCTTACCCAGAATGCCCTGCAAACCTCAAATTTAGCTGAAAAAATCACCTTTTTCACACATTTTTGTGTGGGAAAGTTGTGGCATCACCGGGCTGACACAAATTTCCTACCACCCAGCGTTCCCCCGGGTCTCTCGATAAAAACGGTGCCTCACTCGTCTGGGAGGCCCAAGTACCCGCAACAGGCAAGGGCCCAAAACATATTGAGGCGACATCAAAATTGCCTACCTCAAAACTACCTGGTTTTGCAAGGGGGTCACCTGGGTTTTTGGCCCGGGGCTCGACGGCCACCTAGGGAAACCTACCAAACCCATACATTTCTGAAAACTAGACACATGGGGGATTCCAGGGAGGTACGGCTTGCATGGATTCCCCAACGTTTCCTTACCCAGAATGCCCTGCAAACCTCATATTTAGCTGAAAAAATCACCTTTTTCACACATTTTTGTGTGAGAAAGTTGTGGCATCACCGGCCGGACACAAATTTCCTACCAACCAGCGTTCCCCCAGGTCTCCCGATAAAAACGGTGCCTCACTCGTGTGGGAGGCCCAAGGACCCGCCACAGGCAAGGGTCTCCTCAATAGGTTTTGGGCCCTTGCCTGACGTGGGCACTAGGACTACCCACACAAGTGAGGTACCATTTTTCTTGGAAGATTTTGGGGAACGCGGGGTGGGTGGAATTTTGTGGACCCACGCAGATACCTGAACTTTCCACCACAGAAATGTGAGGAAAATGTGTTATTTTGGACAAATTTTTAGGTTTGCAAGGGATTCTGGGTAACAGAACCTGGTGAGAGCCAGTCAAGTCACCCCATCCTGGATTCCTCTCGGTGTCTAGTTTTCAAAAATATACAGGTTTTCTAGGTTTCCCTACGTGCCAGCTGCGCTAGGGCCCAAAATCAACAGGTAAGCACATTTCTAAAAAAAAGTCAGAGCCCAGTGTGCTTTCTGCCGCCCTGGGGGGGAATCAAGTGAGGCGGTTTCATCCCGATATGCCCCTAAAGGGGCAGAAAGACTGTGGCTATTTTTTGTGGGGGTGGGGGCGTTTGTATGACCATTATGGGCAGCCCCGACCCACACGCATAAAAAAAGCCTGCGTACTCGCGCCTTGTGGGCTTTCTGCCCCCCTCAGGGGGCAGATCAAGGGCCACTGCCACCATCTGCCCTCCCGGGGGGGGGGGGAGTAGGACTGGAATTTCTCTGGGGGTGAGGTGGGGGTATTGTCATGCCCATTTTGGGGAGCCCCTACCCCTACACTAATAAAACAAAAAAGTTCATGGTTTCTAGTGGGCTTTCTGTACCCCCCAGGGGGGGCCAGAGTGGGGGCTACAGCTCTGAATTCAACAAGGGGTCATTTATATAGATCCATCAAGGTTTCTTTATAGAAACTAACAGTTAAATATAGGATAAATTGAAAATTAGTTGAAAAAAAAACAGCCTTTTGTGTCAATGTTTTCACCTGTAACTTCTTCTAATTATGACAGCTCTTTGAAAGCAATATACCGTTACATTTGCTGGACATTGCTGGTTGTGGGGATATATAGGACTTGTAGGTTCACCAAGAACCCGACGAACCCAGAGCCAAAAACTGAGCAGCAACTTGCAATGGTTTTTTATTATGTACCGGGTATATAGTAATTATTCTGTAAAAATGTGTACATGGAAAAATCAGTATGAAAGACATCTATGTATTTCTGAAATGGGAACAAAACATAGAGTTTAGAAACAGTAGATATTTGCACGTTTCCGAAATTGGGAATACTCATACTAGCATGAGAATTATCGGTCATTTTTTAAAATGACTTCTTTTTTACACAATGTCTTTCATTTGGAAGGCAGAAATGCATCGAAAGTCAATAGGTAATAACAGTTCCTTTACAAATCTGAATTACCCTAAGTCTCCCGATAAAAATGGTACCTCACTTGTGTGGGTAGGCATAGTGCCCACTACAGGAAATGGCTCAAAACCCAACGCGAACACACCACATTTTCACAATGAAAAATTACCCTTTTTTAGCAAAGTGCCTAGTTGTAGTTTTTAACCCTAGCTCTGCCGGCTCCTAGGGAAACCTAGCAAACCTATACATTTTTGAAAACTAGACACTCAGGGTAATCCAGGATGGGGTGACTTGTCTGCCTCTCACCAGGTTCTATTACCCAGAATCCCTTGCAAACCTAAACTTTTGTAAAAAAAAACACATTTTCCTCACATTTCTGTGGTGTAAAGTTCTGGAATTTGTGTGGATCCACAAATTTCCACCCACCCCGCGTTCCCCAAAGTTTTCAGAGAAATATGGTACCTCACTTGTGTCTGTCGGCCTAGTGCCCGCAACAGGCAACGGTGCAAAACGCAATGTGGACACACCTCAATTTCGCAGTGAAAAATGACCCTTTTTTGGCAAATTGACTAGCTGTAGTTTTTGAACCATAGCTCTGCCGGCACCTATTGAAACCTAGCAAACCTATACATTTGTGAAAACTAGACACCCAGGGAAATCGAGGATGGGGTGACTTGACTGCCTCCCACCAAGTTCTGTTACCCAGAATCCCTTGCAAACCTAAAAAATTGCCAAAAAAAACACATTTTCCCCACATTTCTGTGGTGGAAAGTTCTGTACTCTGCATGGATCCACAAATTTCCACCCACCCCGCGTTCCCCAAAGTCTTCTGAGAAAAATGGTACCTCACTTGTGTGGGTCAGTCTAGTGCCCGCAACAGGAAATGGCGCAAAACGTAACATGGAAACACCTCAATTTTGCAGTGAAAAATGACCCTTTTTTGGCAAAGTGCCTAGCTGTAGTTTTTGAACCATAGCTCTGCCAGCACCGAGGGAAACCTAGCAAACCTCTACATTTTTGAAAACTAGACACCCAGGGGAATCCAGGATTGGGTGACTTGACTGCCTCCCACCAGGTTCCGTTACCCAGAATCCCTTGCAAACCTACAAAATTGCTCAAAAAAACACATTTTCCCCACATTTCTGTGGTGGAAAGTTCTGTAATCTGCATGGATCCACAAATTTCCACCCACGCCGTGTTCCCCAAAGTCTTCCGAGAAAAATGGTACCTCACTTGTGTGGATCGGCCTAGTGCCCGCGACAGGAAACAGCACAAAACGCAACGTGGACACACCTCAACTTCGCTGTGAAAATTGACCCTTTTTTGGCAAAGTGCCTAGTTGTGGTTTTTGAACCATAGCTCTGCCGGCACCTAGGGAAACCTAGCACACCTATACATTTTTGAAAACTAGACACCCAGGAAAATCCAGGATTGGGTGACTTGACTGCCTCCCACCAGGTTCTGTTACCCAGAATCCCTTGCAAACCTAAAACATTACCAAAAAAAACACATTTTCCCCACATTTCTGTGGTGGAAAGTTCTGGAATCTGCGTGGATCCACAATTTCCACCCACCCCGCGTTCCTCAAAGTCTTCTGAGAAAAATGGTACCTCACTTATGTGGGTCGGCCTAGTGCCCGCGACATGAAACGGCAAAAAACATAACATGGACACACCTCAATTTCGCAGTGAAAAATGACCCTTTTTTGGCAAAGTGCCTAGCTGTAGTTTTTTAACCATAGCTCTGCCGGCACCTAGGGAAGCCTAGCAAGCCTATACATTTTTGAAAACTAGACACCCAGGGGAATCCAGGATTGGGTGACTTGACTGCCTCCCACCAGGTTCTGTTACCCAGAATCCCTTGCAAATCTAAAAAAGAGCCAAAAAAAAGAAATTTTGCCCACATTTCTGTGGTGGGAAGTTCTGGAATCTGCCTGGATCCACAAATTTCCACCCACACCGTGTTCCCCAAAGTCTTCCGAGAAAAATGGTACCTCAATTGTGTGGGTCGGCCTAGTTTCCGCAGCACGAAACGGCGCAAAACGCAACGTGGACACACCTCAATTTCGCTGTGAAAAATTACCCTTTTTTGGCAAAGTGCCTAGCTGTAGTTTTCGAACCATAGCTCTGCCGGCACCTAGGGAAACCTAGCAAACCTATACATTTTTTAAATCTAGACACCCGGGGGATTCCAGGGAGGTATGGCTTGCAATGGATCCTTAACGTGTCCTTACCCACAACCCCCTGCAAACATCAAATTAAGATGAAAAACATTTTAGTGTGGGAAAGTTGTGGTATCACCGGGCTGACACAAATTTCCTACCACCCAGCATTGACCCAGGTCTCCCGATAAAAATGGTGCCTCACTCGTGTGGGAGGCCCAAATACCCGCGACAGGCAACGGCCCAAAACATATTGAGGAGATATCAAAATTGCCTATCTGAAAACAACCTGGTCTTGCAAGGGCGGTCCCATGGGTTTTTGGCCTGTTGCTCAGTGGCCACCAAGGGAAACCTACCAAACCCACACATTTCAGAAAACTAGACACCCGGGGGATTCCAGGGAGGTATGGCTTACATGGATGCCCCAACGTTTCCTTACCCAGAATGCCCTGCAAACCTCAAAGTTAGCTGAAAAAATCACTTTTTTCACACATTTTTTGTGTGGGAAAGTTGTGGCATCACCGGGCTGACACAAATTTCCTACCACCCAGCGTTTCCCCGGGTCTCTCGATAAAAACGGTGCCTCACTCGTCTGGGAGGCCCAAGTACCCGCAACAGGCAAGGGCCCAAAACATATTGAGGCGACATCAAAATTGCCTACCTCAAAATGACCTTGTTTTGCAAGGGGGCTCACCTGGGTTTTTGGCCCGGTACACAGCGGCCACCCAGGGAAACCTATCAAAACCACACATTTCTGAAAACTAGACACACGGGGATTCCAGGGAGGTATGGCTTGCATGGATCCCCCAACGTTTCCTTACCCAGAATGCCCTGCAAACCTCAAATTTAGCTGAAAAAATCACCTTTTTCACACATTTTTGTGTGGGAAAGTTGTGGCATCACCGGGCTGACACAAATTTCCTACCACCCAGCGTTCCCCCGGGTCTCTCAATAAAAACGGTGCCTCACTCGTCTGGGAGGCCCAAGTACCCGCAACAGGCAAGGGCCCAAAACATATTGAGGCGACATCAAAATTGCCTACCTCAAAACGACCTGGTTTTGCAAGGGGGTCACCTGGGTTTTTGGCCCGGGGTTCGACGGCCACCTAGGGAAACCTACCAAACCCATACATTTCTGAAAACTAGACACACGGGGGATTCCAGGGAGCTATGGCTTGCATGGATTCCCCAACGTTTCCTTACCCAGAATGCCCTGCAAACCTCATATTTAGCTGAAAAAATCACATTTTTCACACATTTTTGTGTGAGAAAGTTGTGGCATCACCGGCCGGACACAAATTTCCTGCCAACCAGCGTTCCCCCAGGTCTCCCGATAAAAACGGTGCCTCACTCGTGTGGGAGGCCCAAGGACCCGCCACAGGCAAGGGTCTCCTCAATAGGTTTTGGGCCCTTGCCTGACGTGGGCACTAGGACTACCCACACAAGTGAGGTACAATTTTTCTTGGAAGATTTTGGGGAACGCGGGGTGGGTGGAATTTTGTGGACCCACGCAGATACCTGAACTTTCCACCACAGAAATGTGAGGAAAATGTGTTATTTTGGACACATTTTTAGGTTTGCAAGGGATTCTGGGTAACAGAACCTGGTGAGAGCCAGTCAAGTCACCCCATCCTGGATTCCTCTCGGTGTCTAGTTTTCAAAAATATACAGGTTTTCTAGGTTTCCCTACATGCCAGCTGCGCTAGGGCCCAAAATCAACAGGTAAGCACATTGCTAAAGCCCAGTGTGCTTTCTGCCGCCCTGGGGGGGAATCGAGGGAGGTGGTTTCATCCCGATATGCCCCTAAAGGGGCAGAAAGACTGTGGCTATTTTTTGTGGGGGTGGAGGTGGGGGCATTGACATGACCATTATGGGCAGCCCCGACCCACACGCATAAAAAAAGCCTGCGTACTCGCGCCTTGTGGGCTTTCTGCCCCCCCCAGGGGGCAGATCAAGGGCCACTGCCACCATCTGCCCTCCCGGGGGGGGGAGTAGGACTAGAATTTCTCTGGGGGTGAGGTGGGTGTATTGTCATGCCCATTTTGGGGAGCCCCTACCCATACACTAATAAAACAAAAAAGTTAATGGTTTCTAGTGGGCTTTCTGTACCCCCCAGGGGGGGCCAGAGTGGGGGCTACAGCTCCCATCTGCCTCCCGGGGGGCAGAAAGACTGTCATTTTTGTGGGGGGGAGGGTGGGGGCATTGGCGTGCCCGTTTCGGACAGCCCACACCTTAAAAACTATTGCGCAAAAAAATCCCTGGTGGATAGTGGGCTTCCTGCCCCTCTGGGGGGGGAAGAAAGGCTGTAATGGTGGCTTGGGGGTGAGGCATTGGGGTACCCGTTTTGGGCAGCAAACAAAAAACAAAAAAATGCAAAATAAATCCCTCGCATCAAGTGGGCTTTCTGTCCTCCCCCGGGAGCAGATTGGGGACTACTGTCCCCATCTGCCCTCCAGGGGGGCAGAAAGGCTGTAATGGTGGTGGGGGTGGGGGCATGGGCATGCCTGTTTTGGGCAGCCCCCACCCTTATTTTTAGTTTCTAAAAAAGTCCCTGGTGTCTAGTGGGCTTTCCGCCCCCCGAAGGGGCAGATTAGGGGCCAATCCCCCATCTGCCCCCCAGGAGGGGCAGAAAGACTGTAAGGATTGCGGGGGTGGGGGCATGGGCATGCCGGTATTGGGCAGCCCCCACCCTTATTTTTAGTTTCTAAAAAAGTCCCTGGTGTCTAGTGGGCTTTCCGCCCCCCGAAGGGGCAGATTAGGGGCCATTGCCCCATCGGCCACCCAGGGGGGGGCAGAAAGGCTGTAATGGTGGCGGGTGGGTGGGGGCATTGGCGTGCCCATTTCAGGCAGCCCCCCCCCCTAAAAAAAACTAAAAACAAATCCCAGGTGTTTAGTGGGCTTTCTGCTCCCCCGAAGGGGCAGATTAGGGGCCAAGACTGTAATAATTGGGGTGGGGGTGGGGTGGCTGATGGGCCTGCCCATTTTGGGCAGCCCCCACCCCTATTTTTACTTAAAAAAAATATCCCTGGTGTCTAGTGGGCTTTTTTCCCCCCGGGGGGGCAGATTGGGGGCTACTGCCCCATCTGCCCCCCAGGGGGTGCAAAAAGATTAAATGTGTCCAAAATTAACTGGGGGGAGCAAAGGCCCTTGCCCAAGGGGCCGCTCCTCCCTCCCTGGTGTCTAGTAGGTGGATCCCTGCTTGGGGATTGCCCTCCTGTGGCGATCCCCAAGCAGGGATCCACTAGGGAGGGGTACCATTGGAAAGGAGAGATTCTCCGGAGGCTATTTTGGTTTAAAAAGAATCCCTCTGGTGCCCGCACCAGAGGGATTTCCCAGGGGATGCCTCATGACGAGCTGGATTCGTAATGGGCACACGAGAACTGTGTGCCATGACGAGTCCAGCTCGTCATGGGCATTCAAGGGGGTAAGTGAATTCCACTAATATTTAATACTATATATACATATTTATTCATATAAACAAACACATATACGTGCGTTTGTGTGTGTGTATATATATATATATATATATATTTATTTATTTATTTATTTAATACAATTATTTATTTTACAGTACAATTTTTAAAAATATTTCAAATGTATTACAATGAAGATAAAACTTATATATGTGTGCATATATTTATTCTACAACAATGAAATGCACGCTCACTCTGGACTTCAGTATCATACTCGAGGAACCCTTCTGCTCCCCCGCACTTGTGATAGATTATGCACATATGATACTAGTTCAACATGGCAGCTGTTTATACTTTCACCCATTTGCTATCCTTGTGCATCCTCACACGTCTAACTTATCTGTTAACAGTTGATGTAACTGCTTTTATGTACCTGCTTGACTCTGCGGGGACATTGGCCTCAACAGTACTAGCCTTTTCAATAGACTGTTGTGGTTTGATTACAATGCCTGCATTCTAATATGGCTGGCACAGTGTAGCAAAACAATGGAATACTTGACGCTATGTGTCCTTTGTTGATGTTTATGTAACTTTCTTTAAGTATACTCTCACTTGTTTCTATTTTCTTATGTGATCAAGACCGAAAGTCGGTCGAAACGCATCATGAGTTTTGAACAGTAAAAATCGTATTCTTCATTGGATCATGTCCTGAGTGGTGAGCGTGTTTCGTTGGTGGATTTCTCCGATGGTGCGCTCTGCTGGCACTGCGCTCCACCCCTCATGGGTCCTGGACCAGGAGGAGATGCTTTAATTTAGTGACATGGGATGTCCTAGGAGGCTTATTTCCGGCCCAGGGAGGACCTAGCTTGGCAGTTCTGGCTGGATTGTCCCCTTGAGGCACAGGGTCAAGACTGATCTGCATATGGCCAGGTCTAAACTGGGGTTGAATGGTGAGCAAAAGAACAATGAATTTAACCCAGATCTCTTGACTGGGGGTGAATGTTTTGATTTGTTCTGCATTCTGTCTATCAATTCGGTGTCTTTTGCTTTCTCCCCTAAGTGTCACGGATATGCCCAGATGTGGGTCTCACTGTGCCACTGAATTAAAGCTATCCTTGATGATGAGAGGTGAAACGCCAAAACCAGTCCTAAGATGCTTGTTTCCGGTCCAGGGAGGACTTGGCTTGGCAGTTCGGGCTGGACTGTTCCCATGAGGCACAGGGTCGAGACTGATTTGCATATGGCCAGGTCTAAACCGTGGTGGCATGGTGCGCAAAAGAATGATGAATTAAACCCAGATCTCCTGTCTAAACATACCAAACATGGCAACGCTACTCCTTTCAAATCAGCAGTTACCATTTACAAATATGTAAGGGTATTCCCAGTGCTAGCCTAAGAGAGGAGTAGGCCTCGCAGCAGTGAGAAACAAAATAGGCTGTTTGTCACTACCAGGATATGCCACACAATAGAGGCACATGTTCTACATTTTACTTACACAGCACCCTGCCCATATGGCTACCTAGGGCCTACCTTAAGGGTGACCCATGTGTAATAAAAGGTGAGTTTAAGGCTTGGCAAGATACTTGGCAATAAAACAGGCACACAGGTCCTGCAGTGGCAGGACAGAGACGGGTTTGAAATGCACTTTAGCACTGATTAGCAGTAGTAAAGTGTCCAGAGCCCTAAAGCTAACAACAAGAGGGTCAGAAAAATAGGTGGAGAAAGGCAAAAATGATGGGGATTACAATGCAAAGAGGACCAGGTCCAACACCCTACCTATAACCACTTTAATAAAGTGGTAATTCATGGGATACTATGGCCCGAAATATAAATAAGGCCTAGCTTTATTAATGGATGGCAGTACCCTTGCGTCACTCATGTTGTTGCATGGGTAACGTAACTGGTGCTCATGCAAAATGCTCTGATACCTTCAAGTCGAGTTTACGCTATATAAAACTCCCCCCAAAAAAGAAAAAATATTTAGGTCGTATTTAAAAAGGACCACAATACCACTCATGCTCGATTGGTAAATCTGGAGAAATGCAAGGCAGCACAATTCGCTTTTCTGCGTTACTCTGCACACCATAATTTACATTGTTGCTAAATTTCATATACATCCATATGCCACTCTACTATAGCCACTCCACTATACGCTATTCCACTCTATGCCACTCCAATCCACACCTTTTCACTGTACGAGACTCCACTCTATACAACTCCACTGTATGCTTTTACACTGTACGCAATGCCACTTGACACCACTCAAGTTTGCATCACTCCACTGGACACCACTCAACTAGTCGCTACTCCACTATAAGCTATTCCACTCTAAACCATTCTACTGTACACCACTCCACGTTACTCTGTTCCACTCCACTCTTTAACCCTTCACTGTAAGCTACTCCACTCTATGCTGCTCCAGTGTATTGCACTCCACTCTACGCCACTTCATTCTACGCTATTCAATTGGACCCCACTCCAATGTACACCATTCAACTGTATGCTATTACACTGTACTCCACGCCAATGCACGCTACTCCTGTCTTTACCACACCATTTTATTCTACTTCTATATATGCTACTCTACAATACACTCTTACTCTCTATGCCACTCCACTGTACAACACTCCGCTCTATGCCACTCCACTCTACGCTATCACACTGTACACATATCCACTCTATGCCACTCCACTGTACGCTATTACACTGTATGCAATTTACACTCTATGACCCTTCAGTGTATGCCACTCCACTGTATGCCACTCTGCTTCCAGTTACTCCAGCATATGATATTCCACTCTAAAGCATTCCACTCTATGCTACTCCACTCAACACCACTCCAGTGTATGCCACTCCATTCTACCTCACTCCGTTCTACGCTATTCCATTGGAAGCTACTCCACTGTACACCACTCAATGGTGTGCTATTACACTCTACCCATTACAGTGTATGCCACTCCAGTCTAAGCCACTCCAGCCTAATCCACTTCACTGTATGCCACTGCACTGAATGGTACTCCACTGTATGCTTTTGCACTTTACGCCACTCCACTGCACGAGCGTACACTATACGCTATTACACTTTGTGCCACTCCACTGTATGCCACTCCAGTGTACTCTCCTCCACCCTATTTAATTCTACTCTACCAAACTCCACTCTAAAGACAATCTCCTCGACTGTACTCTATGACACTCCACTTAAGGATAGATCACCCTACTCCACTATAAAACACTCTACTTCCCTTTATGACAGTCAACGACACCCTACTCTACTGTTCGCTACTCCAGTCCACTGTGCAACTCGCTGTTCCAGCCTGATATACTTGACTCCACTATATGAGACACAATGCAACTACACTATATAACACTTTACTACACTGTATGATACGCTACTAGACTCCATTTTTAATATTATTATAGCCATTTGTTAAGTGCTCGGATACTTCATTGGGGTTTACTGGCACTGCAACCACAGAGTAGGTATCTTCCAGTTCTGCTCTGTTAGATCAGCAATGCACAACCGGGTGGACAAGGAATCTTCCAGTTCTGTTATAATTTAGAACAGCCAAGCTGTGCTCTACTCGATTTCAATCTGCAAAACTCCACACTATGACAATAGACTTTACAACACTCTTCTCCACTCTACTGTACGACACGAAACATAACAACTCTCCACTTTCAACACTGGACTCTGTGATTTGAAACACATTGTTATAAACAATGTAAGAAAGACATTGAAATTCAATGAAAAAAACAAAGGTTAAAGCTTAGTTATAGTTAGGAAAACGTATTTTCCCTATACTAACCAAGTTTAAACTACACAAACTTTAAGTTGTAGTTATAACTTTTATTTACCTTTTATATTTTCCACAGGATCTTTAGGCATTACCTGAATATGCAAGACCACATCAATGCAACAACTAGGGGAGCCAACCAATATCTCAACACACTTAAGAAAATCAAGCCGTTCTTGCCTCCTGTGGACTTGCGTATAGCAGTCCAGTTACTAGTTTCCAGTGTGGAATAAGGAATTGTGACTTTGGCTGGGTTGCCTAAAGCTAGAATGCCCCCCCCTTAGGGCCACTCTGAATTCTGCTGCCAGACTGATCACAGGCTCACGAAAACATGATCACGTTGCACCTGACCTAATCCAGCTCAACTGGCTATTGCTCGAAGATATGATTTGTTTCAAGATTGCCTGCCTGACACACAAAGCTCTTCATTATAACACCCCCACTTACCTGGCAAAAAAGCTCAAACTTTCTGGTATGAATCGGACCCTTAGAAGCTCAAGCACCCTTCTTCTGAAACCTCACAAATTCAAAAAGAAAAGAACCTACAACCGTGCTTTCTCGGGTCTGGTCCCAAGAATTTGGAATGCTCTTCCTCTTGTTGTCCATTCTAAACCTTTGACCTCTTCATTCAAAAGGGCTACTCCTGAAAAACCAGCTGCAACAGTCAATCTGAAGTCAACATAACTAACTTTCTCATTCATTGAGGCAATTTTTGATGCAATTTATGTTCTCGCTACATGTTCCACATGTTTGGTTTGCTCTCTCTGTAACTGTGCTGGTTAACTAAAATATTTTTATTGTATTTGTTTTTTTTTATGACCAATTGTATCCTCTTTCTGTTGTACAGCGCTCTGATATCCTTACGGGCCATGTTCGCGCTATATAAAACCTTTCAAATAAATAGAAACCACTTTCATAATTATTATAACTAGCAGATATCATTTCACACTCTTGGCAGCTCACTAACCAGACAACACTTACCATAACTCACCACTCTAACATTCGCTGTGTTTTCACAAATAATGATAATTCACTGTACAACACTACACTGCACGAGACTCTCTGCCACTGTACTGCAGGACACTACTCTCACCAACACTGAACTATATGACACTCTACTCCACTGAATTCCACTCTATACCGCTACACTCTACAACACTCTATGACACTACACAATGAAACTTCACTCCACCACACTCCATTTCATGACACCTCAGTCGATAACGCTCGACGGTACAACACTCAGCTCTACTGTTCAACATGCCACTACACTGTACAACACGCTGCCCCACTCCTAGATACTCCACTCCACAATATGACACACCATACCACTCCACTGTATAACACTTTACTCCAGTGTAGGCAATGTCACTCCACTCTACTTGTCTCCACTCTATTCCCCTGTACAATACTCAACACTACGACACTAGACTCTATGGCACTGTCCCTTACGGTAATGCACTACTCTGGAGTTTACAACACTCCAATCAATGACACTCCACACTGCAATTTGAAAAAACCTTTTATTAAAAAATCAAACCTGCACTGCTTATGACCTCACATATAGTATCACCCATGACATGGTCAGTGACATCACTGATGACATCCCTGATGGCATCTCAAATGACATCACTCATGGCATCACTGATGATATCTAGACCTGGGCTAAAATTTTGTTCCGTTCGCGGAAATTGCGATAATTTGACATTTTCGTGTTCCGCGACGAGCGCGAAAATGTCAAAATTTTTGCTTTCCGCAGCTTGGAGATAATTTGTTTCTTGCTCGCACTTTAAAATAATACATTCTCGCGCGCACGCAATCGACTTACCTGAATCCCTGCGTTCGCCGACAAGTTTTCTTGATCCGGTTGCGTTCTCCATGAGATGTTGTATTGTTTTTAGCCATTTGCGCTGTCTCGCGACAGTTCGCGCCCGCAGTGACGTCATGCGTCGCACGATCACGTCTTTCTTCTCGCGATCATGCACCGTGAGACAACTCAAAACAAGATGGCCGCGCCCGCGAGCAACCAGATGGGTAAGTTGGCGACCCGCAACCATGCAGAAAATCTCGCGAACATGCGGGAAAAAAACTTCCGCATCTTCACGATATTTCCGCTTGTTTGCGATAATTTTAAACATTTTTGCGATAATTTGCGAAAGTTGATTTCGCAAATTCCGCCCACCCTTAATGATATCATCCCCAGAGCTACTCACACACCTATTCACCCCATATAACCACTTGTGCACCCACTCACATACCTGCACAACCACTCACATACCCATTCACAGACCTATACCAGTACTCACACACCCACTCATACTTCCATAGAGCTACTCACACAACCACTCACTCACTCATACAATCTCTCACACAACCATTTACTCCCCCATACAGCAACCAAAACAACCAGTCACTCACCCGTACAGGCAGTCACATAACCACATTCTTGCCCATACTGCTTCTCAGATACCCAATTATTTACCTACAGTCACTCACACACCCACTCACTAACCCACCCAATCAACCTCTCAACACAGCCAGTCACTCACCCATACAAGCCCTCACACACTTACTCACACACCCACACAACCACTTACATGCCCATTAATATATCCATACAAGCACTCACACATCCACATATTCACCCATACAGCTATTCACACAGACACTCACTCTCCAATACAGCTACTTACACACCAACTCACTTAACCAAACACCCACTCAAACAGCTGCTCAATCACTCATACTGCCACTTACATACCCAGTCACTCACTCACTCATACAGCCAGTCAGGCACCCACTCATTTACCCATACAGTCACTATACACTCACTTACCCACCCATAGAGCTGCTGTCACTGCCACTCACCCACTCATACAGCCACTGACACACCCGCTCACCAATACAGCCACTCACACAGCATCTAATTCATCCACAAAGCTACTCACACACCCACTTATACACCCATATAGCTACTCACACACCCATATGCACACGGATACATAGTCACACAGACACTCACATAATATATATTAGAAGTAGAATCACTCATTAGCTGTAAAACTAGTATATTAATTTCCATTTTGTAGTAGGTTAGTATATATGTTTAACACCCATAAACTCTTAAAAACACATACACTCACTTGAGGATATCATCAATGATGTCATTTAGGATTTCTTAAGTGATAACATCCTTGTTATCACTGACCATGTCATGAGTGATGTAATATGTAAAGTCATTAGTAGTGCATTGCAGGAAGTAAAATATGGTTAGCTATGGTAACTATAACTGGCGGATTTCACTGGTTTTGTACAAGTGAAATCTGAGCCTAAGTATAACCTCCCTGTAACCTTTGTTCTTTTCAGTGAACTCACACACACACAAATGTATGTATACATATATACACAAGTCTCGGTTCCCAGCCCAAACACAACACTCCAGGCAGTTTTTCAAGTTGCAAAGGTGCGAGGACAAATCTACACGTTTCGGTTTGCCAGCTGCAACCTTGTTCATGATAGTAACCCATTTGTTTCTATGACATAAATATCTTAGACAAACCCATAATACATGTTATGGGTGTCAAAAGCAATCAGGATATGTTGTCAAGCAGGATTTCCTCTTTGCAAACATGAGCACTATGTTGTTGTAAGGTGCAAATAAACACATGCATATACATACATTATATTATCATGCATCAGGAATACAGCTTTACTCCAAATTGTTTCTTCAAAGTACATTTGATTCACTAATTGTACCTCTAAATGACAGACTAAATTGTGACTAATTTAGAACAATTCCAATAATCGAGGCACATGATTCATGAATCAATTGATCTCAAAGCCCCAAATAAAATACCCCTTACACATTGAAAATAACTGCATGTGTGCTATTGCATGCCCACATTATGCATTAACCAAGTCCTTGGCAACACTGTGATAAAGCCCAAGTGGCTAAAATCAAAATATAAAAAGGGCAGCGCACCAGGATAATTCATCCTATATCATTATAATCAGAGTGATAATGCCCAATTGGGCTTCAGAGTGAGAGGTAAAATAAAACAAGAGAAATAGGGACATTTATGAGAGAAACAACATACATATATAAAAGTATATATGAAAATAAACAATAAACAAAAATAGGCCTACAATATACTTGATACAACACATGCACTAAGTTCAGAATCCTTACACATGTACAGCATAGTTCATTTTTTGAAATATTAACACAACCTTAATGCAAAAGATGGACTATGAGTGTGATCTAGTACATAACAAAATGAATACATAAAACCCACCCTACTGTGTTCATATATTAAAAAAGAAATTAGTGTTTTATTTTAAAAACAAGAATCCTGGCACAGAATGCATGAAGAGAGAGCACAAGGAAGCAGGTTATCTCAGACATGTGTACAGCTCCTTATCTGTGTTCATGTCAGAGGGTTCTTTACTATCCATATCCAATATGAAACTAGTTTCCAGTTGTCTAAGCTTATTTTTCCAGTCTCCCCCTCTCTGACTGCTGGGGATCAAGGTGATACAGCTATATTTCATTGAAGATACATCCCTATTGTGTCATTTCTCCAACTATCTTGCAACTGGATAAGATCTATCCTTGTTGGTCATAGTCCTCATATGTTGTAGTGTGGACAATTCCAAGTGAAAAGGTTCTATTGACTCCCAAAAGGTATATGAACCAGTTATATAATACAATTCTGTTACCATCTCTCTTATTTTGTTAATAATCTATTTTTCATGGTACGTGTTTCAAGCCTATGCTGGCATCCCATAGGAAGCTTGTTTCCGGTCCAGGGAAGACATGGCTTGGTAGTTCAGGCTGGACTGTTCCCATGAGGCACAGGGTCAGACTAATTTGCATATGGCCATATCTGAACTGGGGTGGCAGAGTAGGCTAAAGAACTGTGATGGATTAAACCCAGATCAGTTGACTGGGGGTGAGTGCTTGCAATGTTCAACACTCCGTCCATCATTTCCTTTGGTTTTTGCTTTGTTCGCCATAAGTTGGCAGGGTATGCTCAAACGTGAGCCCCTTGCTCATTTTGCCACTGGATTCAAGCAAGCCTGGATGAAGACAGATGAAATGCCAGAAACCGGTCCTAGGAAGCTTGTTTCCGGTCCAGGGAAGACATGGCTGGTAGTTCGGGCTGGACTGTTCCCATGAGGCACAGGGTCAGACTGATTTGCATATGGCCATGTCTGAACTGGGGTGGCAGAGTGGGCTAAAGAACGGTGATGGATTAAACCCAGATCAGTTGACTGGGGGTGAGTGCTTGCAATGTTCAACACTCCGTCCATCATTTCCTTTGGTTTTTGCTTTCCCAGCCTTATTAACAGTAAGCAGCAAATTGTGTTTAAAGCCGAATCAAAGATTCCTGCTCCTCCCACAATCCCATATGCAAATTAGCATAGCTGGGGTGATGCAGATGTCCACAGCCGTTTTTCTCAATTGATGGTAAAATTCACTATTAAGGGGTCGATTCCGATCCGTGTCGGACAGCTCTCCGAGAGCATTTTGTAGCCTTACCTTGCGACCGACACGTTCCGGGAGCCGGTGCATCCGGGCAATAAAGTACGATGCGCATAACTGACACAATTCCGACCAACACATAGGCTGCGATTCAAGCTGCATTTCGCGTACGAGCCGTACCTCCGATCGCAAATTCGAGTCGGCGGAAAGCAGTTCCCACAGCAGTTTCCGGCCGGAAAAGTACGATGCGCAAATCATACGCGCCGGACAGGCCGCCACGTACAGCATGTCACAGCATCCGGGAAAGCAGCATATCAGGTACGATTTGCGCCAGAACACAATCCACGGCTACGAGACGGACCAGCTAGCAACAGGTACGAGACTGACCAACAAGCAGCGTGTACGAGATAAACACATCATGAATCCCATCGCGCAGGTCATACCGGTACTGTACATCTATGACCGGATCAGGAACAGATGCAGATGGCGCAGACGGTAAGTCAGACACCCACCACAGAAACAAATGACACATACCCGCCAAATGTCACACACACCCAGGGGATCCATATCCTGTCCATTAGCAACAGGCCACCATAGGGGGCGCATGGCCATCACCACTACCAGCCCCACTCATAGGGGACCTGTTGCCCATCACTACTGCCACCTCCACTCATAGGGGGTATGTTGCCTATCACTACTGCCACCCCCACTCATAGGGGACCTGTTGCCCATCACTACTGCCACCCCCACTCATAGGGGACCTGTTGCCCATGAATACTGCCACCTCCACCCATAGGGGACTTGTTGCCCATCGCTACTGCCACCCCCACTCATAGGGGATATGTTGCCTATCACTACTGACACCCTAACTCATAGGGGAACTGTTGCCCATCACTACTGCCACCTCCACTCATAGGGGACCTGTTACCTATGAATACTGCCACCTCCACCCATAGGGCGTATGTTGCCCATCACTACTGCCACACCCACTCATAGTGGGTATGTTGCCCATCACTATTGCCACCTAAACCCATAGGGGGTATGTTGCCCATTACTACTGCCACCTCCACTCATAGGGGGTATGTTGCCTAGCACTACTGCCACCCCCACTCATAGGGGACCTGTTGCCCATCACTACTGCCACCTCCACCCATATGGGATATGTTGCCCTTCACTACTGCCACCTCCACTCATAGGGGGTATGTTGCCTATCACTACTGCCACTCCCACTCATAGGGGACCTGTTGCCATCACTACTGCCACCTCCACCCATAGGGGATATGTTGCCCATCACTACTGCCACCTCCACTCATAGGGGGTATGTTGCCTATCACTACTGCCACCCCCACTCATAGGGGACCTGTGGCCCATCACTACTGCCACCCCCACTCATAGGGTGCTGTGTGACTATCAATATCAACACCCACACTCATAGGATGGGTGATGCGCCACACATCCATCATACACCAACATTTGGTATGTCAGCAAAATACATCCCCCTAACATCATGACAAGAGTGTATAGTCTGTGACAAATGCCCACAACAGTGAATATGACTTTGAACATACAATGTAACTCCCATCACATGTGTGACCAACAACTGAGTGTGGCCCACACAAGGCAAGCATCACAATAGCACTGTGTCAATTTGCACTAACCCCCCTCACTGCGTAGAACAAAAGTTAAGTGTGGGGTTCCAAACTGCAGCAAATGTTGAGCATTGTGGTAATGAGGTCTAAACCCACCATCATCAGAGTGACCAAAAGGTAATTGTCATCATGCTAAAAGCTGCAAATGCCAAACAGCATGTATGATCCTGGTCCCAACACATGAAACACTGTTGTGGCAAAGTAGTGGTTGTGTCCCATACCCACAGAATTGTGGTGTGGCAAACAGTGCTGTAAAAATCTAGCATACTCTCGGCCATGTGCAGACAAGCACCACCCAGGAGGGCTGACATTGCATACAGTGTACATTGACACAAAAGCAGAAGTGACCAACAAGCAGCGTGTACGAGATAAACACATCATGAATCCCATCGCGCAGGTCATACCGGTACTGTACATCTATGACCGGATCAGGAACAGATGCAGATGGCGCAGACGGTAAGTCAGACACCCACCACAGAAACAAATGACACATACCCGCCAAATGTCACACACACCCAGGGGATCCATATCCTGTCCATTAGCAACAGGCCACCATAGGGGGCGCATGGCCATCACCACTACCAGCCCCACTCATAGGGGACCTGTTGCCCATCACTACTGCCACCTCCACTCATAGGGGGTATGTTGCCTATCACTACTGCCACCCCCACTCATAGGGGACCTGTTGCCCATCACTACTGCCACCCCCACTCATAGGGGACCTGTTGCCCATGAATACTGCCACCTCCACCCATAGGGGACTTGTTGCCCATCGCTACTGCCACCCCCACTCATAGGGGATATGTTGCCTATCACTACTGCCACCCTAACTCATAGGGGAACTGTTGCCCATCACTACTGCCACCTCCACTCATAGAGGACCTGTTACCTATGAATACTGCCACCTCCACCCATAGGGGGTATGTTGGCCATCACTACTGCCACACCCACTCATAGTGGGTATGTTGCCCATCACTATTGCCACCTAAACCCATAGGGGGTATGTTGCCCATTACTACTGCCACCTCCACTCATAGGGGGTATGTTGCCTAGCACTACTGCCACCCCCACTCATAGGGGACCTGTTGCCCATCACTACTGCCACCTCCACCCATATGGGATATGTTGCCCTTCACTACTGCCACCTCCACTCATAGGGGGTATGTTGCCTATCACTACTGCCACCCCAACTCATAGGGGACCTGTTACCCATCACTACTGCCACCCCCACTCATAGGGGACCTGTTGCCCATGAATACTGCTACCTCCACCCATAGGGGACTTGTTGCCCATCACTACTGCCACCCCCACTCATAGGGGGTATGTTGCCTATCACTACTGCCACTCCCACTCATAGGGGACCTGTTGCCATCACTACTGCCACCTCCACCCATAGGGGATATGTTGCCCATCACTACTGCCACCTCCACTCATAGGGGGTATGTTGCCTATCACTACTGCCACCCCCACTCATAGGGGACCTGTGGCCCATCACTACTGCCACCCCCACTCATAGGGTGCTGTGTGACTATCAATATCAACACCCACACTCATAGGATGGGTGATGCGCCACACATCCATCATACACCAACATTTGGTATGTCAGCAAAATACATCCCCCTAACATCATGACAAGAGTGTATAGTCTGTGACAAATGCCCACAACAGTGAATATGACTTTGAACATACAATGTAACTCCCATCACATGTGTGACCAACAACTGAGTGTGGCCCACACAAGGCAAGCATCACAATAGCACTGTGTCAATTTGCACTAACCCCCCTCACTGCGTAGAACAAAAGTTAAGTGTGGGGTTCCAAACTGCAGCAAATGTTGAGCATTGTGGTAATGAGGTCTAAACCCACCATCATCAGAGTGACCAAAAGGTAATTGTCATCATGCTAAAAGCTGCAAATGCCAAACAGCATGTATGATCCTGGTCCCAACACATGAAACACTGTTGTGGCAAAGTAGTGGTTGTGTCCCATACCCACAGAATTGTGGTGTGGCAAACAGTGCTGTAAAAATCTAGCATACTCTCGGCCATGTGCAGACAAGCACCACCCAGGAGGGCTGACATTGCATACAGTGTACATTGACACAAAAGCAGAAGTGACCATCATAATGCGTACACACATCTCGAAAATCACACAAATCAATACATCCTGTGTAGACAGTAGGTGTCAGGTCACAAATTCCCAACCCTGGTGAATGACAGACATACTGCACAGTATGCGGTACATGGCCATGACGTCAAAGCTCCCGTAACCTTCAGAATCCCTGCCACAGTCCTAGGACAATGCAGAAGCCAAGAAGAACCACAAGGCACACATGCTGACACCTGCCAACATTGCACCTCTGAACCTGATGAGTGGGAGCAGTCACACACACATACACATGTCTTACTCACTGAAAGGTACCACCTAGGGACAACTACATGATATTGCGAACAAACAAGTGCCATGGGGACCCCTGACTGTGTCCCATCTGCGTCTGACCACATCATCGCCACTCAGAACTGACAAATCCCAATGATGAAACACCAATGAACAGTAGTGTGTTATGCACCCACATATCTGGTAGCCCAGGACAAAGATGTGGGATGAACACAGGACAACTCAGTAAGCATCAACAACAGGAACATATCAAGGGAACACAGCCTGTGTAGAAAAAGGGATGTGGACACACACAGAGATGCTCACACAACACACGCCATGGACCCAGGCAATGTGGCGGAACAACACACTTACTTGAGGGGACTCAACTTCTGTGGAAGCTCAGCTGTGCCAAACATAGTCCCAGCAGGTCTCAGTCATGTCAGCAGAACACTTTTTCAGTCAGCCATCAGTTACCACCCAATGAAGGCTCTGGTCATATCAGCCTGGGTACAGGAGTGTCCCTTAAGTTATCTGCACATACTCAATACATATGTCTAGCAAGTTTCACAGAGGACCCAGGTTCTCCTACACCAATGATGCCCACACCTGCATGTCCAGTGGAGATGTGCCAACAGTCAGGGAAATAGACAAATTGAACAATGGGAAGCACATCATATGTGCATGAGTGCAAGCCACAGATGTGACCATGCATATGAAATGTTTACAGAGATGTTCACAAATTGTTAATCATGACACACCCAGTTTGCTACAAAGGATGACATGGATACCGACCAGAATAGGATACATATCTCATGGACCACATGGAGTAGATCACATCAACAGCTCAGTATTCAACATTGAAAATTCAGCATTATAACAGCAAGGTCATGGTAAACATCATCAACATAATGTACAGCTAAATCAAATTCACTCGGATAACTACAAATGCTTTATTCTGCAAATTTGAAATGCAAATGCAAAGTGCTTTCAAAACAAAGGCCAATGGCCAGTCCATATCCAAAGTCAAGAGGGTGTATGTTGCTTGCCTGCACTGCTAAGGACAGGGGACATCCACTCAGAGGGGCATACATGGGGGCATGCCAGGCACCGCAGGGACAGAGTCAGGGCTCAGCAGAAGGAGGCAGTGAAGGGGTGGTGGGTGCAGGAGAGTCACTGGCAACTGCAGTGGAGGTGGCTGACATAGTGGGTGCAGTCACAACTGTTGGGCACAAGTCAGATGGGGTGGGTGCCGGCACAACTGCAGTGGGCAGATCAGATGGAGTGGACTGGTTCCCCACTGCAGTGCCCAAGTCAGATGGGGTGGTCGTGGACTCCACTGCAGTGCCCAACTCCATGGGAGCGGAATGGGGTTCAGGTGAGGTCGGCAGGACAGAGGGGGGGCAGAGTTCCCACACCAGTGGCACAAACAGTCTGACAGGGGGGTGGGGGTGGAAGAGCAAGTGGTAGGGGGGAGGGCCTGAGCATTTTGGGGATGGTGTATCTGCGGGTGGGGGAACCTGGGGCAGGGTGTGGCAGGGGAACCTCTGGAGTGGTGGCCTGGGGGATGGAGGACGGAGACTGTGTCGTGGAGCTGCTGGCGGTGGTGGGGTCTTGCTCTCCCGGGTCTGCGGTGACTTGCGGGTGGGGGTCTCAGTCTGACTGCGCCTGGAGGAGGGTGTCTGGGTGTGAGGGGCACTCCCCTCTGTGTGTGGGACTTCCTCTTCCCCTTGTACGCTGGATCTGCTGGATCAGTGGGGAAGAGGCCAAGGTCAAAGAGGAAGACCTTCTTGGGAGATGGGGTTGCAGGTGAGGCAAGGGAAGGGGTCTTGGAGGGAGAAGTATCTGAGAGCTACAGAGTGGTTGTGGATGCCTGTGTGTGTGTTTGCAAACCATCCCCTGTGAGTGTGGTATCAGTCCCCTGAGGTTGCTTGCGTGCACGTCTAGACCTTGGTTTGGGTGTTTGTGTGCTGCCCGTGTCTGTGGGTTTTGGTGAATGTGCTGGTGTGTGTGTGCTTGGGACAGGTAGGGTGCTAGGAATTGTGGATGGGGCAGGGGTAGAAGGGTTGAGGGACTGTTGGAGGAGGGACACTGCTGCCCTCAGGGAGGAGACCATGGACTGATTGGTCCTCTGTAGGGCAGACATGCCCGATGACATTCCCTCCATGAACGACACCAGTTGTGTCAACAGACTGGTGTGTGCATGGAGGACACTCAGCATTGATGTCTGCCCTACATGGATCTGTTGAAGCAAGTCCACAGACTCCACACTCAGGGCAGCAGGGGACACAGGGGCAGGGGGTGCGGTGCCTGGCACGAAGGAGACATACTCCCAAACACGGGAGCCTCTATGGGCCTCTGGATTGGGAGCCGATGGGAGGGTGGTGATGGTGGTGGTGGTGGCGGAGACAGCCTCACTAGCTGGGGTTTGTTGGCTGCTGACACCAACCTCCACAAGGGAGTCATCCTCCGAGCTGCTGTGGTTCTCAGCCGGGGTGGATGGTGCTGAGGACTCCTCGGGGTGGCTCTCTTGCCCTCCGTGCCACTGGGTCCCTCCAACTCCTTGCCTTCTGTCCCAGTCTGGCTCTGCAGCTCCTCCTGGTCCGTGGTGCTGTCCCCTCCTGTGGCCGTGGATGTATCTGGATACAACATCAGTCACCTGCACTGACCGCATACACCACAGTGAGTACAGCACATCACAGGGCAAGCCCTGGCATCATCATCTGAACACTGCTCAAAGTGCAAATACTGTATTGAATAAGCCAATTGTCAGTCTGACCATCAACCATGGCACTCATATCTCTCCCGGACTTGCACCCATATGTCTGTTGCATATTGGATGCTAATACCCCAATGTGCAGACATGCACCACCTACACAGTGGTTGGACATGCAAGTGAACATGTAGAAGTTTGTCACTAATCATACATCACATCTCTTGCCACTGACTCAGTACAGGAGTCAGGAAGAAGGGATGGCCAGAGTCTCATTTCACATCCTTGTGATGCATACCAGCAACACACACTATGATGTTCTCATGTCCTGATAGTCAATGCCACAATGGGGTGCATGGAGCACATTTGACTCCAATGCAGGATGCCTGGAAAGTCAGTCATTACTGTCTCCTGTCACAGGGGCAGGGAATCCAGACAACAACAGTATGCACTGTGTCACAATCATAGGTCATGGGTAAAGCAAACTCTGCAGCTGACAAGTGCACTTGTCCATCCCCTACAAACAACATATCCAAGACCCAGATGACCCCACATCATACAAAATCAGACATATGAGTGACAGTGAACACAACTCCCTGAACATGAGCACCTTACAGTCTGCTGTGCATGAAACACGCAAAAAGAACTATTGATGGACAGAATGCAGAACAATGTCATACATTCACTCCAGTACAGAGATCTGGGCCTAAATCCATCGTTTTTTTGCTCACCATGCCATTCCAGTTTGGACCCAGCCATATGCAAATCATTCTTGACCCTATGCCCAATGGGAACAGTCAAGCCCAAACTTCCAGGCCAGGTCCTCTCTGGACTGGAAACAAGCATCCTAGGACCGGTTTCAGGGTTTCACCCCTCTTCAGCTAGGATAGCTTGATTAGTGTGGCATGGAGAGCACGGGACTCACGTCTGAGCATACCCATCCCACTCGGGGTGACAAATGCAAAAAGAACTATTGATAGACAGAATGCAGAACAATGTCATACATTCACCCCAGTACAGAGATCTGGGCCTAAATCCATCGTATTTTTGCTCACCATGCCATTCCAATTTGGACACAGCCATATGCAAAACCGTCTTGACCCTGTGCCCAATGGGAACAGTCCAGCCGGAACTGCCAGGCCAGGTCCTCCCTGGACTGGAAACAAGCATCCTAGGACCGGTTTCAGGGTTTCACCCCTCTTCAGCCAGGATAGCTTGATTCCAGTGGCATGAGGAACACAGGACTCACGTCTGAGCATACCCGTCCCACTCGGGGTGACAAATGCAAAAAGAACTATTGATGGACAGAATGAGAACATTGTCATACATTCACCCCAGTACAGAGATCTAGGCCTAAATCCATCGTTTTTTTGCTCACCATCTCATTCCAGTTTGGACCCAGCCATATGCAAATCAGTCTTGACACTGTGCCCAATGGGAACAGTCCAGCCTGGACTGCCAGGCCAGGTCCTCCCTGGACTGTAAACAAGCATCCTAAGACCGGTTTCGGGGTTTAACCCCTCTTCAGCCAGGATAGCTTGATTCCAGTGGCATGGAGAGCACAGGACTCACGTCTGAGCATACCCGTCCCACTCGGGGTGACAAATGCAAAAAGAACTATTGATGGACAGAATGCAGAACAATGTCATACATTCACCCCAGTACAGAGAATGACAGACATTGTTCTGCATTCTGTCCATCAATGTTGTTTTTGCATTTGTCACCCCGAGTGGGAAGGGTATGCCCAGACGTGGGTCCCGTGCTCTCCATGCCACTGGAATCAAGCTATCCTGGCTGAAGAGGGGTGAAACCCTGAAACCGGCCCTAGGATGCTTGTTTCCAGTCCAGGGAGGACCTGGCTTGGCATTTCGGACTGGACTGTACCCATGAGGCACAGGGTCAAGTCTGATTTGCATATGGCTGGTTTCAAACTGGAAAGGCATGGTGAGCAAAAAAATGATGGATTTAGGCCCAGATCTCTGTACTGGGGTGTATGTATGACATTGTTCTTCATTCTGTCCATCAATGTTTTTTGTGCATGAAACACAGCTGCCTGAACTTCACAGTTGCATACACCATTGTGCACTGTCAAGTGATCACACACCTATATGTCACACAGGTCCCATCTCCTATAGTCACATCTCAGATGTCCTGCTGACCCTCAAACTCATGAACACCCCAGTTGTCCTGAAAAGGAAGCCACACCACAATGACACAGAGGCAGATACCTGAAGGCACATGTCACTCAGCACAATCTGTAAGTTGATACACAGGAGAGGGAGTACAAAGTGTTTCTAAATGCCCGGGAGTAGGCATGAATGCCCAGGTCTACGTGAAACAGTGTATAGCCCTGGACAGTAGGCAGGTGGCTAAGCAAGTCTGACACACTTGATATACATACTCCTGAGGCCCATAATTTGGAGTCACATGCTGCATGAGTGTGTTTGAAATACCCAGGCACATGTGGCGAGTCAGAACAGCAATTGGAACACATATCAAGGGCACACACAGATCACATGTCAGATCTCATGCACTGTGTAAACAATTGACCCACCCATGAAACACACAACAGAGTCACGGTAACAGATGCTGTCCGGAACCTTAAGCATAGCTGACTGTAGGGACACAGTGCCCTAGTGACACAAGCCACATACTGTAGGGGCCACACCTGTGGATCAGATGAGGAGGGTGCATTCCACAATTGAGGGACATGAGTCCTGGACTACAAGACCGACGTAATGTAGAAGTGTGACCAGGCCAAAAGACTGCAAACAGCATGTCAGACATAGCACACAGATTAGGCATGGATTTACCCCCTCCTTGCTGCTGTCTGGCCTTCAGCTGACCATCCAGATCCATGAAGACCACCGCCAGAATCCTGAGCATGTGGGGGTCAGGGTCCGGTATCTGCCCCTCCTGCGAGGAGGCGACAGCTTCAGCTGGACCCTTGCGATCCTCCGGGTCCAGCCCCGAAGGTCCTGCCACCTCTTCTGGCTGTTGCGGATCCGGTGCTTGTAGACCCCCACTGATCTAACTGCCCGGGCGATGGTCAGCCAGATCTCGTGCTTCTGGTGGGCATCAACCTGTGAGGATGACAAAGTGAAAAGGCCATTACCACACATGCCACATATTTGTGCTGCACACAGTTGGATATACATGTAGTCATCACAAAGGTAAATGAGGTACACAGGTAGTGCACCCATGGAAATGGACAATTGCCCAGCATGTCTGACATGTTAACATAGCCTGGGAAGTTAAAGCTTGCACAAATGCACTTTTGCTGCAGAACACCTGTTCATCACATGAACCTACACACTTTGAGGGTTGAAAGTACTTCGTGAGTACGCTTGCCACTGGTGTACACATTGCTAGTACTGCTAGTAAGACAACATGCACAATTAGGAAAGCAGTGGACTGCACACTCACCTGCTCCCCTGGTTTCCCATACAGCTTGCAGTACTGTGGAAGGAGCCCATCCAGCAGGGCCTGGTTCTCCTCCTCAGTGAAGGCCGGAAGAAGAACCATTAGAGAGCGGGAGGAAGGAGAGGGTAGGAGTGGTCTCAAGGGATGTGTCATTGCCAGTCTCTCTATCTGCCACCCCTGTGATGTAAGCAGGTTCAGCATGAGCAGGAAGCTTGAAAATACCTTAACTTACATTCACATGTGCTTCACAAGTGTGCAAAAACCAATGCACGAAGTGTGCAAAAAAACATTTCATTTTTTTTCATCTCACCAAAGTTAATAAAGCATATCCGTGTTAAAACCCCCTCACTATTTTCCCACAAGCTTCAATCTGCAGAAGGCCATTTTGTGTATATTACCACGGCCGATTTTGGACCCCAGTTCATCCCTGTACCTTAGACACAAGACCATGTAACCCTTACAACATCATACACTTTATTCGTGTACCACTGAAACTGATTGTAAATTTCTCTGCGGTGCACAGACGCCATCAACAAGCCGTGAAGGTCTATGCTCTATTTTTCACGCTAGATGGGCCTCTTTTACCTTCCTTTTATAAGTGACGGGAGAAGAACCGTTAGAGAGCGGAAGGAAGGATAGGGGAGGGCTCAAGGGACGTGTCATTGCAAGTCTCTTGATCTGCCACCCCTGGGATGTAAGCAGGTTCAGCACGAGCAGAAAGCTTGACAATACCTTAACTTGCAATCACGTGTGCTTCGCAAGTGTGCACAAACCAATGCACAAAGTGTGCAAACAACATTTCATTTTTTCCATCTCACCGAAGTGAATAAAGCATGTCAGTGTTAAAGCCCCCCACCCCAGTATTTTCCCACAAGCTTCAATCTGCAGAAGACCACTTCTTGTACATTTCCCTAGCCGATTTTGCACCCCAATTCATCCCTCTACCCTAGAAACAAGACCATGTAGCCCTTGCAACATCAGACACTGCACTCAAGTACCACTGATGCCGATTGCAACTTTCTCTGCGGTGCACAGATGCCACCAACAACCCAGACAAGGTCTAAGTGCTATTTTTCGGAGAACATTGGCCTCTCTTACATTTCTTTTACAAACATCGGGAAACAAACCGTTACAGAGCGGGAGTAAGGAGGGGGGTCAAGGGACGTATCATTCCCAAACTCTTGATCTGCTGGCCCTCTAATATATGCAGATTCAGCACAGGGAAAGACCCTGAAAATTCCCTCCATTTATATTCACATGTACTTCACCAGTGTGAACAAATTTGTACACAAAATATGCTTGGAACATTTCCATTTCTTTTTATATCTCACACATTCATAAAACATATCTCTTGTAAAGAAACGTCACCCCCATCTGTATTTTCCGACAAGGCACAATCTACAAACATCCCTATTTCTCTTACATTGACCGGGCCGATTTTCGATACAAATTCAACCCTGTACCTTACTCGCAACACCATGCAGACCTTTCAACATAAGAGACTGCATTCCTCATTTCACGAAAACACTTAAATATATATGGCGCACTTCAACAATACCTTCCCAAACACTCATACAAAGTACCATATTCACTAATCCCTTTACGACTATGTATTTCACCTCATCGGTCTTTTCATTCTTCACTACTCAGCAACTACTAACAGTGTTGACTCTATCCAAATGCAAAGCAGAAACCCTTTTCATATCACAGTTGAGTGTCACCATATCACTGAAAGCATGCGTACGTGGACCTGTATCTTTTCCTAGTAGCACATACCTAAAAGACACATAGAAATAGATATATAACTACTGTTATATACTTAACAAATCCTCCGATGCATGACACGTGTAAAAATACATATACAAAGGGACGTGCCATTCTTAGTCTCTCGATCTACCGGCCTTCTAATCTCTGCACATTTTACACAGCCAAGGACTGTGACAGTTGCCCACACTTATATACAACTATAGCTCACCAGTGTCAAAAGTCCGAGCACAACGTCTGCACGCAAAATTTACTTTTTTTGTTATTTCCCTCAAGTTAATAAAACATGCCTCTACTAAACCCCCTTCCCCCACTATTTTTCGACAAGTAACGTGCAAACGTGCCACATTTTCTTTATGTTGCCAGAATCTATTTTGGAACCCAAATTAACCCTGTACCTCACTTTCAAAATCATATACTCCTTTAAACATGACAAACTACCCTTCTTCTTCCTCGAAAACTCCTAAATATATATGGCGTACTTGTTCAGCAACTACTCACACTCAATGCACATTTCGCACATTTTGAAACAGCACACTTGGGCAACATTATATTATAAAAATAATATTTTCAAACTTTAAAATATCGCCTCAAAGACTTAACCACTACTACACAATATATAACACATGCTATTAATTTTTAACTCACCTATATAGTTGGTATGCATATTTTGAATTTCACAAATGCATGCAATATTTTCTTCCTCAGACAATAATTTTAATTCTAGACTCTCGGCAAGAATAGAACCAGTAATGGCAAAATGTCCCTCTCTTTCCGCACATAAATACATGTCCATAACAAATCAAAATTGTTCCTTCCTTATTTCAAATTGCAAAACACATTCCTATTGGTTACTCATAATAACCCTCTCTAACTCTCTTCTAAAAAGCCCGAAACTGATTCTCTTATTTTGTGGATTGGACACTCCCCCACTCTGCCACATCGCCATACAGCCCCGAACCCTTACAACAATTCAGAACCCTATATCTAATAATACTACTGCAAAGTTTAAAGAATACACTTCTTGTAGGCATACTACTCATTTTCAAAAATTAACTTTAATAGCTTACCAGTTCTTATTAGTTTTGCATTTCATATTTTCATACCACAGTAATTTCTTCTCCTCCCCAATCACCTTTTTGCCAATTTCCATACCAACAGTTTCTGCAACATTCAACAGAAAGCTGCAGGTCACAAGTTCACCAAATTTCATCCCAACAGTTTCTGCAACATTCAATGCCACGTGCAGGTCATAAGTTCACCATACTTCATAGTTACAGTTTCTGGAACATTCAACACCACGTGCAGGTCATAAATTCACCATACTTCATGCTTACAGTTTCTGGAACATTCAACAGCAGGTGCAGGTCACAAGTTCACAATTTTTTGAGTTTTGAACAGTACCTTCCAGATGCAAGTAGCAGGTGTGGTTGCGCTCCACACATCTGATGGTATCCTATGTAGTGTACATTTCAAAAATTTTTTAATAAAGAATCAGAAACATACTTTTTCACGAAAGTAACATGCACCTTAGTTTTCACTACACAGTGTTCTTCATCACCCAATCAGTTATTGTTTACTCAAAAAAAGCTTCTTCTCCACCTTTCAACATATCTCTCATTCTACCAATGGACTACATGAGCAACAAATATCTTTTCATTCCTTCCATCCATACCGTCAAAATGCGTGTATGGATCGTAGGACACAGCTATGTTTTCTGGTGCAAAAGGTATGCTGAACACAGACGTATTAAGAAAGACCTAGGTTTACAAAATGTGGACATTAAATGGTTTACACAGAGAGGATTAAAGTGGCACCAATTGTTGCCTTTCGTTAAAGCCTCTATGCATCTACAAACCCCTGACCTCATGATTGTGCACTGTGGTGGCAATGACCTAGGCACATTGACTGGGGTAGGTCTGGAAATGCTCATGAAGGATACCTTTGGACAATTGATGTTGCTTTTGCCTCAAACTGTCTTTGTATACTCCAATATATGCCAATGACAGAAGTGGAAATGGTCAAATCAATTCTGTCCTCAAACTGAGAAAGCTAGGAAGAATGTCAAAAAAGCTATGTCTGCATACCTCAGGGATCAGACTTCAATTCTACGCATACCTCCAAACACGTGCAGCTCCTCTGAGCAGAGAAGGACAGAAAACCTGTACACCCAAATCATTTTATTTGCTCCAAGGAAATGCCGGTCCCGTGACAGAAGTAAACCCCGCATCATAACTAAACATTGCTCCCGAGAACTGGCCCACCCAGGGGGTTAATTAAACGAAGGACTCGACACCGTGCTTCCTTTTTCGTTTTCCCGCTGTGATTTCCAGTCCCTGCGTGAATCCTGCCTAAAACATGTACACGTGTTGCTCATCAGAGCAGACAAGGAGGAAAAACGAGTATCCCCCACCCCATATCATTATATTTGCTCCAAGGAAGTGCTGGTCCCTATGACAGAAGTAAACCCCGCATCATAACTAAACATTGCTCCCGGGAGCCAGCCCACCCGGCAGCTCAACTAATCAAAGCAATTGACACCAAGCTTCGTTTTTCTTTTGCTGGACGTAATTTCCAGTCCCTACGTGAATCCCTTTGAAAACATATAAAAATGTTTCTTTACGCTCCGACTCTCTGTGACACCCCCTGAGCACCCTAGGAAGGTCACAGTGTCCCTACCCCCTTCTACTTTTCCCCCTTTTCCCCCTACTCATTTCCACCGACCCACAAAATGGCTGCCAACACTTCCTAGTTGGAAGTGTTGGCAGCCAATCCCAGGCAAGCGCGGAACGCCTCAGCCAATCAGATCTCGCAATTCTGAAATATCGAAATCTGTAAATCTTTAAATATCTCAAAAACTACTGTATGGATTTACACCATTTAAACAAAAGCGTGCTTTCTGGACCTAGCGCTATCTCTCTGCCAAATTTGGCATAATTCGGTTCAGCAGTTCGGGCTGTAGCCGTGTCTAAAGTTGGAGATAACGCGTTTTAAGATCCCCTTTTTCCTCTGCCCTTCTTCGCGAATCACCCCCACACTTTCAAGACAGGAGCTGACCTGAATGAACAATTCGTTTGGAAAATTTAGTGAAGATTCGTCAAACGGCGCCAAAGTTATTAGCAAAACAAAAAACGCTTTCCCTATAGAAACTAGGTTCTAACTATAACTACCTACTGGCGGCCACCAGTAGTGTTCTACATGTCCTGGCAAAAAGGAACTGTAACACTGAGGAAGGGTACCAGCGCGAAAGTATTAACATCATTGACCATTTTAAGGAGAGAGGTTATCCTAGCTGGGTACTCACGAAAGCGAGACAAAAGGCCGACAATGCGGACAGGGCACAGACCATCTCTGATGAACCCAATACTCCCACCGACACTGATGAGGACAATACCAGGGTGATCATGACATATAGCATGGACTCTAAGGACATCAAACAGATTCCATGCAAAAACTGGGCCATTCTTAAATCCGACAACATCATAGGGAGCACTACTCATGACAGGCCCAGCATAGCATACAGAAGAGGGACGAATGTCAGGAATATGCCAGTGAAGAGCGATATAACCAACTACCCCAGAAGACACAAACACGGCATCAAAGTTTTCTTTCCGTGTGGCCATTGCAAGGCTTGTAGGAACAGTAAGTTCCGCAAACAGGTCAACTACAATGTGGTCAGCACGGATATAAGGATATAACCCAATTTCTCACATGCAGCTCCTCTTTTGTTGTTTATAGCATTGAGTGCACGTGCAAGCTGTGGTACATCGGCAGCAAAACACTCATGGCTAGGAAACGTATCCTTGAACACGGCAGGGCCACTAATAATAACGATCTGAAATACCCAGTTGCGCGGCATTTTCAGAGAGAAGCATTTCTCCAATACATCTGACATGAGCTTCTTCATTCTGGAACAAATAGACCGCAGCCCCCGGGGGGCGACAGGGTGCTTACACTGAGACAGAGGGAGTCAAAATACATTATTGACTTTCAAGCCAAAAGTTCGGGTGGGCTTAATCAAGATGAGGAGCTAGCAGTGCACCTGAAAGAGAAATAGGGGTGTCCCTCATGTAGGCCTGGGCGGTAAATTTCGTTCCGCTTGCGGAATTTGCGATATTTTGACATTTTTGCGTTCCGCGGAGAGCGCAAAATTGTTAAAACTTTCGCAACCTGCCGCGAAACGGAAGTATTTTTCTTGTTCGCGCTTTAAAAATGCATTCTCGTGTGCGTGGTCACGACTTACCGGGTTCCTGCGTTCGCCCACGAGTTTTCCTATCCGTTTGCGTGTGCCACAAGATGTTGGATTGTTGGTAGCTGGTCGTGCTATCCCGCGAGAGTTTGCGGATCGCGAACTCGTCATTGCGATCGTGAACAGGAAAGAAGCATTGCGAGCAAGATGACCACGCCCATTAGCGACTGCATGGGCAAGTTGGAGATATATTTCCCCGCGAGCACGCAAAAACACATCGCGAACGGGCGGGAAAAACAATCTCCACATCTTCGTGAAAGTTTTGCATGCTCGCGGAGATTTTGCGCAATTTTGCGATAATTTGCAAAAGTCATTTTCACAAATTCCGCCCACCCTTACCCTCATGAAGTTCGTTTAATTCTGTCCCTAGCATTCGGGCATTCCTGCTATGATAGAACTTTGGGGGGAGCCACGACTGTCTTCTCTAGCTGCTCACTCACTCCTCTCCTCACAGAACAACTAGTTTACAACATGCTATACAATGATATGTTCAGTTTGTAGTTCAGTCTGTGGACTGACATGGTCATGTTTTTAATCCTTCTTGTTTTTCTGTTTTGTTTTACAGGAGGAAAGGAAGGGGCCCACTCACTTGTACTCACCTGCATGGGCCTCCTACCCTTTTCCCCGTGAGCACATTTTCTCTGTCATTCAACTGGCAAACTTTCAGTGACATGTGTATTTTGTGGAACATGCCCATGGAGGACACTTGTGACATGTGATTGCATCTATGGTGTAGACAGCACAACAGGTGACCATGGCACTGGCCGTGTTGAACTGTATATGATAGTGACATCACTATACTGACAGTCTTAGTCTTGCTCATCGGGCAATTGCTGTTGATCACATTGGGAAATTAGATTGGGAGGACGGGTATTCCCCCGGGCCTGCTGAGACACTTTCTATTCACAACGTGATGTCTGTCTGGCTCTGCCGTTATGTGGCTGCATTAGATAACTGTCCACTGGTATGCTTGTGTTACTGCGCTTACGTCTGTGTCTCTCCAGGGCACTTGCTCTGAATCAACACAGTGAGTGGTGCACACACAGGGTTTCCCTGCCCGTTGTCTCCGTGTGTGTGTCCGTGATTGGGATGACCAATAAAGCTGGCACGGTTTTGACAACGCACCCGCACACTATGTCTAAGGGGATATGGGCCGCAGTATTTTGGCGTTGTATGCACCAATGTACTACTTAGCAACCTATGACCATTTACACATACATTAATGACTGTGACCTTGTATATGTATAAATTTATGCAATGTTCTTCACACGCGACATGGGCCACTGTATTTGGGCTTTATATATATATATATATAGTGTTGCACTACTTAGCAGCCTGTGAACATTTGACTTTTGATATGTATATATTTTCGCATTATGTTCCACATGTATTATGATATCTACCATTCCAACATGTCTGCCGTTACTTTGATCAAGGCCTTTGTTTGTGTTCAGTATGATTATTTTAATCACTGTTTTTTGCCTTGCACGTTTTACGTGAACAAGGTTTCGTAAGAAATCAAAATGCGTTGTGGAATAAACACTTGGTGATAACTCATGAAAATGGATCCTTTTTGCCTGAGAGCGTGCTTATTCTTGGATGTTTGGGATATATAAATATATATATATATATATATATATATATATATATTTATTTTTTCACTGAAAAAACTATAGGTTTCATTGACGTTATAGTTAGTTGGACATTTCACTCGTACAAAACCAGAGAAATTCCGCTGTTATAGTTAGTTCAGCTAACTATAACTCGCGCCCCTGCAATGCACTGCTGATACATATTACATCATTCATGACATGCTCAGTGACATCACTGATGACATCACTGATGACATCTCAAATGACATCACTGATGACATCACTGATAACATCATCTAGTGACTGTGTGTTTCTATAAAGATTAAATATATTTTATATAAATGCCAAGGTGTATTGAAGAATGAGTGGGTGTATAAGTGTCTGGATGGATGATTTAGCAGGTGCGTGACTGACTGTATAAGTGAGTGATTAAATGTGTCTTACTGAGTGACGAAACTGTGTGAAAGTCTGTATCAGTCTGTCTGTTGTTGTGTAAGCTGCTGCATGGGTTGGTCAGCAGCTACATGAGTATCTATATGGGTTATTGATTGTTTGCCTGAGTATTTGTATGGGTGCCTGAGTGTGCGTGTAGGTGGGTGGGAGGTGTGGGACTCTGTGCATAGATGTGTGAGTGGTTGATTCCCTGGGTGTATAGATTCAAGAGTGCATGTGGAAACATCTATATGGGTGGGTGAGTGGGTGTATGGGTGTATTGGTGAGTGAATGGATGTCTCAGTGGTACATGTCCAAGTAATTACATATGTAAAAGGCAGTGTATGTAAGAGTTGGAGTATATAAATGACTATACGTTATAGTCAGTGATTGTGAGAGTAGCTGTATGGATGAGTGTGTACTTGTAACAGTGATTATATAAGAGAGTAAGTATGCATTAGTATCTGTATGAAAAAGTGAGGTGGTGTGTGTATAACTGTATAGGTGAGTAAATGGGAGTGTGATTGATTCTTTGCATGACTGACTAGGTGTGTGAGTAAGTCCATGGATGAGTGGCAGTGTGTGAGTGTCTGTATAGGTGTATGAGTGCATATGATAGCATTGTATTGATGAGTGACTGTACGTATGAGTGATTGTATGGGTGAATGAGTGAATGTGTGTGTAGACCTAGGAATCAATGAGTGCGTATGTAGTAACTGGTATTGGTATGTCGATGGTTTCGAAAATGATAGTCTGTATTTTACAGTGGTTTTATCAAAGGTTATATTTAGGGGTGGGCGGAATTAGCGTAATCGCGTTACGCAAATCTCCGCGAAACGGTAAAAAATCCCCGCGAACACGCAGAAATTCCGCGAACACGCGGAATTGCTTGTTCGCGATGCTTTTTTCCTGTCCACAATTGCTGTTTGCGTGCTCGGGGAGAAATATCTCGCGAACACGCATTTTTAGAACGCGAACAAGCAAAAAATTGCGCAAAGTTGCGGAACACAGAATTTTTGGTAATTTCGCGTTCTCCGCGGAACGCGAAATTACCCAAATTCCGCAAATTCCGCGAGCAGAACGTAATTTACCGCCCAGGCCTAGTTATATTAGAGTGTGAGGAGGTGCATCAGATTTTCACGTGGATGATGTCATCAGTGATGTCATCAGTGAAGTCACTGACCATGTCATGAATGATGTAATATGTGACGTCATCAGCAGTGCATTGCGGGGGCGCGAGTTATAGTTAGCTGAACTAACTATAACGGCAGAATTTTTCTGGTTGTGAATGAGTGAAATGTCCAACTAACTATAACATCAATGAAACCTAGGGTTTTTTCAGTGAATTTCCAAGGTTTTTTAAATGCTAATTTCTATCTGTAACGTACCTGAAACCTATGGTTTTTTCAGTGAATTTCAATGGTTTTTTAAACGAAAATTTCTAATTATAATATGCCTCAATCCTATGCTTTTTTCAGGGAATTTCTAAGGTTTTATAACTGCAAATTTTTAACTATAAAATCGGTATTAAATCCCCTTGAATCCTGAAGCTCCCTGGTGGCCGAGTAGCCCACCAGGTACCTCCAGTAAGTGCCACAGAGCTGCGTTGAAGAGACGTGTTCCTAGGCCATGCACCTTTTTACACCATGTAGCAAATGCAGCTTCTGGCGCACTGCTGCTCGGACACTGAAGTCCACTTGTGTCCTCAGGTTCTCAGGACACAAGAGGACCTCATCACCCCACCAGCAGTGCACCAGAAGCCGCGTTTGCAGAGTGGTGTAAAAAGGGGCATGGCCTCAGACCTCCTCACTGCAATGCAGCTCTGTGGCGCTTACTGGGCGTACCTGGTGGTCTAGTTGGCCCCCAGGGACCCTCAGGAATTAAGGGGACTTAATCCCCCAACTTAAAACGCGCCACAGGGTGCGTTTGCAAACTTGTCATATCAGGCCTCGCTCCTCCCTGCACCACTGTGCAAACTCACCCCCTGGTGTGTTGTAAATTGGGGGATTAAGTCCCCTTGAGTCCTAAGGGTCCCTGGAGGCCAACTAGCCCACCAGCTACCTCCAGTAAGCACCACAGAGCTGCGTTGCAGAGTGGTGTAAAAAGGGTGCGTGGCCTTGGACCACCTCTCTGCAAGACAGCTCCCTGGCGCTTACTGGAGGTACCTGGTGGGCTAGTTGGCCCCCAGGGACCCTGAAGTTTCAAGGGGAACTTAATCCCCCAACCTAAAATGTGCCAAAGGACACATTTGCACAGTGGTGAAGGCAGGGGGTGGGGTCTGATGTGACAAGTTAAATTGGGGGATTAAGTCCCCTTGAATCCTGAGGGTCCCTAGGGTCCAACTAGCCCACCAGGTACCTCCAGTAAGCGCCACAGAGCTGCATTGCAGAGAGGTTTAAAAAGGGGCGTGGCCTCGGACCACATCTTTGCAACGCAGCCCTGTGACGCTTACTGGAGGTACCTGGTGGGCTAGTTGGCCCCCGGTGACCCTCAGAATTCAATGGGACTTAATCCCCCAACTCAAAACACGCCACGGGGGTGTTTGTACATTTGTCACATCAGGCCTCGCCTCCTGCCTTCACCACTGTGCAAACGCGCCCCGTGTCCCTCGAGTTTTGCCCCAATAGCAAAAAGACAAGATGCGGCACTCCAGGAGACAGCACAATAGTTTATTGTGCACCAAATCAAGGACGACGCGTTTCAGCGTTTAGCCTTTGTCAAGTGATTTCCTGTACATCGATTTCTTTAGAAATAGACTCAAAAGTTCATAAACATAGAAAACTTTTTTTCAATACTGAACTGTGTCTGTTTGTGTTTACAATTCACAACATATTGCATCATATGTCAGTAACTGAAAATTCATCATTTAGCAATGTGTAGTATCCTCAATTAATTTACTTTACACATCAGTCACAATTATTTCATGTGAGCAGGGATTCTGCATGTTAATGGTTGTTCGATGTAATAACGTTTTTACATTCAAAACATATTGCAGCGATTGCAAGTGCTTCAATTTCATGGCAAGCATGGTTATAGTTACTCAGATCAGCCAACTGGTGGTGCATAGAATCACACTCCTTGTAGTCATATATAGTCGTATGTAGGCAGGATGTTACAGACTTCATGATTTTTGCCCTATATAATAATAAAGTTTTATGTTAAGACATGCGCCAGCAGTTTCATAATTATGGCGTTTGTTACTGATCACAATTATCACATGATCAGGCCTATTGATGAATTCTGGTAAGTGCCCCTTTCTATAATTTGGGTTTGAATAGTTTTAGGATGCCATGTGTCTCCACCGCAGTCGACAATAAGACTGCTCGCATTCCCTGTTATGTTTACAAAATCGTACCCATTAATTCTATAGAGTGTCTGTCTCACTTCCCTGCCTGTTACAACAATACATCCCATATGTGTAGGCTGAACTAAATATGACAACCGCCATGGTTACATGTGCTCGCACATCTCTATGTTTGCATTTCTGCTTCTAATGCGCTTTAGGCATTTGCAACGATATTGCTATCATAGTGTGAATGAGTCTGCCGTGGCCTGAATCCAGAGTGACATCTTTCACATATCTATGCTGATCGACATTTTAGCTTGCTTATCCTATCCTTTGTAGATGTGTCACATTGTAGAGGTCCTATGACTATCATACTGAGAACAGGAAAAGGCCTATTTAAGGTGCGACTGAGTGAACGGGACTGTAGTGAGTGAGTGTCCCCCAACAATAGTGAAAATTGAGTAGAATATAATGTGGGAATGTTATCTTGTCAATGGGATACCTATGGATATAAGATACCCGTGTAGTAAGTCCACAAATGTGGCTGTATCCTACACTTCGATGCCATAAAAGGGGTCAGAGAAATGACAAGCATCATCCCAACCAATATACTTATATTAAAATTGTGCAAAAGTGACACTATCTGAGGACATATGCAAAATTCAATACATGTAAAGATAAAATAAGCTGATGGTAATAGCATTTGGCTATTTTGCAAGTGTGATTTAACGGCCTATATGTGTGGCAAGTCCCTCGCCACCGTTTAATCCTTTGGGTGTTTTGGAATCTAGGTCAATGATATATCTTGACTCGAGAATCTTAAGATTTTTTCTCTCTGTTTCCCCCTCGTATATGTGGTGGAATTCTGTCGATTCCATAGAATTGAAGACAGCTGTTGTTGCTCTTGTGTTTATCGGCAAAATGCCGGGCCACCGGATAATTGTAATCGCGATTGGTTACAGCACGGAGATGCTGCAGAATTCTTAGTTTCAGTGGGAGTTTTGTGATGCCTACGTACCGGAGACCACAAGGGCACTCCAAAACGTAGACAGCAAAATCACTGTTACAGTTGATAGTTTGTGTAATCTTTTTCTTTGTGCCTGCTCCTGTTAGATAATCTTTGCAGTTTTTGCCATTACGACAGGCATATACATATATATTTATATCCGGGTCCCTCACCCAGGTCCGGTGAAAAAAGATCCAGGCACTCCGCTATAGCAATTCCTCAATATTGTTTTGTTGAGGCAAACGTAAAAGACACGTTTTGACCTTATAGGTCTTGATCACATGACCTCAGTCTAAGATTCATGCACATAAATACTGTACCAACCGTTTTTGGAGGAGTCTTAATTAATGTGGGGGAATTATTTTGACATACTATCTCATTGTTCAAGTGGTAACTTTAGCTATCTAATTCTAACCACTAAAAAGAAAAAGGTTCCAATGCAAGGTGGACCTCCTCCGTGCAGTTTAACTCCCTGGTCGTGGCTATTTAGTCTGCTCCATCGTGGTCTCAACCCTCTGAGTTCTGTAAGAGGAGTGTTTATACAACAATTAGTGGAGGGCAACCGAAAAACATACAGAACACTCACATAACTACGTGAAAAGGAAGAAAAAATGTCCCAAGTTTGCTTTCCCAATTCTGGGTATAACAATACCTGATGCATGCTAATACACAACGTAAACATGATTAGAATAACATATAAATCAATGCGTATACCCAAAAACACATAGGGGGTTATTACGATGGCATACGGAAAAGCACTCCGACCGCAAGGGTTGTTGAAAAAAACTGCCCGCATGTTCTGCGGCAAAACCACCTGTCACACTACAATGCAATGATTGAAAAATCCGACCATGGCAGTCGGATTCCACAAAACTCCACCCGCAATGTCCGGAAAACCAGATAATCCAACTGCAGCAGATGGAAATGCTGCGGAAAAGCACTAAAAACGCTGATCAACAAGCGGAATGACCGCAAGTGAAATTATGATAAGATGGCGGAGCAAGTGAAACGATCAGTCATTGCCAACTGCTGCAGTCGCGTGAAAAGATGAATGGCAGAGCTGGCGGAAGTATCATTGCGTTCAGACAGCTGTGGTCATGCTGAAAGAAGAATGGTGGTCAAATGTAACCACACAACAAGGCCGCCAAGTGTGACTGATACACCTCAATGACACATCCCCATGGCATAAGAAAATACAAATCAGAGTCAACCCAGAAAACACAGCCGACTTGAATACCCCATTTGGGTACACCCACATAACTGAGTATAAACCCAACCCTTACCATGACAACCACCCACATCAACCACACCAACACACACCTCACACATCTCCACCTCAACCTTCCCACCTGCACTTGTCACCCATTTGCACTTCACACACCATGGCACAGAAAAAAATGCCAAAATTCACAAACAATGAGTTGTCAGTGATGGTAGATGAGATGATCAATGTAGAACCACATTTGTTTGGAAGCATGGTCCAACAGACAATGTAGTAGGGACCACCCTGTGCACACTGCATGACATCAAGAGGAGGTGGCATTACCTCAAGACCAGTTTGAAATACCGTGCCAACAGGAACAATGAGGTGGCTCAGAGGACTGGTGGTGGCCCTCCAATTCCACTACTAACATTCACCGAATGGGAGGAGAAGGTGCTTGCCATACTGCATCCAGAGAGTCTCACAGGAATAGCCAGGGGAGTGGAGGCTGGTAAGTACCAACAAATGTCTCCCATCACACTGCCAAGTACTGTCTTGCAAAACTAGAAAGCTACACTAGACCTAAATGCACTTACCTACAACACACTCTTCCCGGCACATGTCTCATATATCTACCATTTCCTTCTTCTGAATCACCTCAAAGGTAGCTAGCAATATTTCCATGGGGGCATGTGTACAGGCAGCCAGCACTACAACTCCCACCAGGCAGCCTTATCCCACAGCTGAGCAAGATGGAATACTCCCCTCACCCAGAACCACGTGGCAGCCATTTCATTGCTCTCCTCAAACTTACAGGTAGGTAGCCTTCTCAAGCTCTTTTGTCTCACCCCTAAGCAGGATGGAACACTCCACCCACCCAAGAGCCATGTGGCAGCCATTTCCCTACACTGTGTTACCTAACAGGTAGGTAGTCAGCGCATGTACCCTGTCATCCTTCTCAAAATGCATGGAGCCATATGACCACAACATCCCTTACATGTCAGCCAACTTTGTATAGATCCAAATGTTACATCCAATGTGCAGACAGCTAAGTGCATGCAACTGCCAAGGAAATTAAACTTTGACTCACCAAGTCACATGTGAAGTAAATTTGGAGCCCAATCATGCACAGCACAGAATGCAATGTGTGAGTGCCATGGTGTCAGAGCATGAGGCCCGTATGAACCCAAAACATGCACGGTCAACCTCTCAAACAAACAAAAGTACATGATATGAAAGAACATTTAAATTATTAAATTGTCTAATTTTTTTAACAGATTCTATGAGGAGTAAACTAAAACCCAGCATAAACAAAAATTCATGTGCACCAAGTTGGTAGATGATATGTCCTTGTAAACACACTATCTGTACGTGTCCCATGGTTGTAATTTACATGTCACACTATTGACAAGTAATGTATGTACCTCAACATCATGTTGTGATGCTCATTATCTTTCAGCCATACCAAATGATTGCAATTTAAAATGTTTGGCGTATCAAATGTAACATCCAAAAGTCTGACACCAAGCTTGTGGAGTGCGCTTAACTGACAATCTAACCTCTGTTCAACAGGAGATCCCCAAGCAACAGCTGCTGATTCTCTACGTTTCTCGGATGAGGAGCAACAACCTGGCTCCTCAGGACTGCCACGGCGTACTCTGTCTCAGGGCCTCATTGTCCCCACCACCACCACCACCATCACCATCAACATACCAGCGACAGCCACATCTCCGACCCATGCTACAAAGACCTGTGCTGCAGGCACCTCCACCACTGCTGCCTGCAACACTGTCCCTGCCTCAGTGGTTAGCAACACCACCACACAAGCCGAGAATGCCAGATAGAGTGTGTGGGTGCTCCGACTTCAAACGCCACAGGTCCGTGTCAGCAGGGCAGGTGGGAGGGCAACTGGGGAACAATCACATGAGACAGAAGCCCTGGCCACCATTGCAAGAGTCCTTGGTGCATACCAGCAGAAGTAGGGCTGATGGGCCAGGTTGTTGAAGAACTGCGTGAGCTCCGCCTGCTGCTGAGGTCCATGGACGCACGAATGGTCCAACTTTTGGATCTCATGGGCCAGCTTGTGGGTATTCTGATGGACATACATGCTGCTCAAATGACGGCTCAACTCCCATCCAGTGCCCAGCCTGCTGAAACACACACCACCCCAGCTGCGGCCACAGAGATGGGTGAGTTGCAGGAAATGACTCCTCAGACACATTCTGAGCCTGCAGCAGAGGGCCCCCCCTGCCAAACACAAGAGGGGTTGTCCGAGAAACACCAGGGGAGGATCATGTGGCAAAGCACCAACCAAAGCCAATTTGCTGAGCCATCCATTATGGCACTTGTGTTGCCCTGGACATTGACTTTGTTGATTATCCAATACCACTTGCCATGTTGATAGCAGGAGTTTGTTGGACTGTGTGATTACATTAATAAATATGGTGACTACTCTATTGGTCTCCTTTACCATCACTGACAACTCAAACACTCACTAGGCACACATTTCCTTACATTCACTCTAGTTTTAACCCAATCTAATTGAAAATAAACACTATTTACACACCTATTCCTTTGTGTCAGTTCCATGTTTATCACAGTATGTACAATGTCAACTCTGATTCCAATGTACCACGAGCTCTGATTGTGACGAGACATTGATGGGGTGAGGGAACCTAGAAAGACACAAGAGGATG
The DNA here is from genome assembly GCF_964204655.1 of Triturus cristatus. Classification (NCBI taxonomy): domain Eukaryota; kingdom Metazoa; phylum Chordata; class Amphibia; order Caudata; family Salamandridae; genus Triturus; species Triturus cristatus. The sequence continues at coordinate 444,678,911 of NC_140595.1, forward strand.
ACATTTAGTTGTCAGGTGATGCCATTACAGCAAAAACACACCACTAGTCAACACCGTATAAGACCCATCACACATAACAATGACCAACAACATCAACATAGACGTGAGGTAAGCGGAAAACAATACACTGTGCCACACACATCAGCCATTAGCAGTGAGCCAACAACAGCCAGCAGCCAAACACCTCATCTATGCTTTGCCACTAACATCAAAGCCAACAGACAATGTCACTGTTGTACAATGTTACTTACACTCAAGGGAAGTAGTTGTCAATAAGCTGTTAACGCAGGTCAACACCATTCTCTTCTCCACCATCATCGTCACTGGGCATGTGTGAATTTGCAGCGGGGGGCATCTGCTGGTCATAATCATCCAGGATCACGGGGATCTCTTTGCGCAAGGCCAGGTTTTGGAGCATGCAGCATGCAACTATGATCTGACACACCTTTCGGGGAGAGTAGAGTAGTGCACCACCACTCTTGTCCAGACACCAAAATCTAGACTTCAGGAGCCCAAAAGCACGCTCCACTACACAACGTGTCCTTCCATGTGCACCATTGTAGCGGACTTCCCCTGGGGTCTATGGATTCCTCAGTGGGCTCAGCAACCAAGGCCGGTTGGGATACGCAGAATCACCTAGGTGTGAGATACACAGAACAATTTTGTGATACAGTTGACAAGAACAGCATGTCACACATACAGCATACTACTTGACTCAGCGTACTCACTGACAAGCCACGCACACTTCGGATGCAGATTTTCCATCAATTGTGGGATGATGCTGTTACGCAGTATGCAGGAGTCATGTGCAGAACCCGTAAATGTGGCATATACATGGGAGATAATAATATCGGATTGGCATACCCCTTACACATTAATGGAATGGTAATGCTTCCTGTTACGGTACATGTGCTCATGTGCCTGTGGTGGAACTAGGCCAACGTGTGTGCAGTCAATGGCTCGAATAACATTAGGTATGTGTCCAAGGTCATAACATTCACCCATCACATTCCCAATTCATGTCTCCTTGGGAAGTGGATGTAGCGGTCCTTGTAGGTCAACAATGCCGACAGGACATCACGCAGCACCATGCTGAACATAGCTTGAGACATCCCACCAGCGATGGCCTTGTACTGAAAAGAACCAGTGGCAAAGAAATGCAGTGCGGCCATCACCTTTACTGTTGGCGTCAAAGCTGGCGGATAGGTTCTGTGAGGCCTTAAATGGGGCTCCAACTGAGCACATAGCTCTTGAAGGGTAAAGCTATTCAGATGGAATTTCCTTATGATGTCCTCATCCTCCATGTTCCCCAGCACTGGGAAAGGCTGATGCACATTTGGTTGTCTCCTACGTGTTCTGATACAGGACACATGTAAATTTAATTCACAGATGAGATGTGGCAAACATCTTGCATAATGACTTACACAGCACCAACATTGACAGGACTGTAACAACAGCTTAATGCACAAGTCACATGCACAGACACCTTGATCTCATGTAGTCATTCATGTGGTCAGTATGTACATACTAACTGCTTCCAAATCAGAATCAGACTATGGAATGGTAAATGGTACACTCCTACATCTTGTGGCACCAGCCCTGGGTGTAGTTGACACAGCACATGTGGCAAACAGCAACACTGCTGAGTTGTACGTAGCTGCTGTCCCTGCACAACCTTCTTGCTTTAGTCTCACTAAGCACAACATTATTACACAATGAGCGCAGTGAGTGTAAGTTGGACAACTATCAAGATCAATACAGCACTGTACACAGTGATATAGGCACATGTGGTCAGTCCATCATGACTGTATGATGAGTTGCAATTTCACACATTGGCATGTTCACAAATATGAGACTCCATTACACCTTAAATCTGTATACATGCACACAAATATCATATTTGACATGTGAGTAAGCACATACCAATGCATGTACTCATGTGTACTGACATGACATGTGTGGGCATCATTGAGTTAAATGTCACACTCTCATTTCCCTTTACAACCAGGTGCAACAATATCGTGTAAATGTACAGAGATCAGTGATGAAAATTGCCAAGTGGCAATGCAATAGCACAATGTGTCCATAGGTGCGGTAGGCGTGCTCCGCCACAGAGGTCACGGTCATTGGCCACAATTGAAAGATGCCGGATTGCAGTAGAGACCCCCTGGCCCCCGCGGTGTGACACCACCTATGCCAATGCCATCGAAGCCAATGCGAACCGTTATCGCGGTAGTGCAATACAGCTTTGACACTCGCTGTTGGAGTGCTCCGCCACTGCAGGCATTGTCATTGGACACAATTGAAAGATACCGGATTGTGGTAGAGACCACCTGGCCCCCGCGGTGTGACACTGCATATGCCAATGCCATTGCAGCCAATGCGAACCCCCATCGCGGTAGTGCAATCCAGTTTTGAAACTCGCGATAGGCATGCTCCGCCACTGCGGTCACAGGCATTGGATACAATTGAAAGATGCGAACCAGGCAGATCGATTGCGTCAGCAGAGTATCACTGAAACAACCCTAGGGGCCTATAAATGTCTGTGAGAGACCCACACATGTCACTTGCATTCAGACACTGCTGCCTGCCATTCATCTCCACCAACTGCTGCTGTACCTCTACTCTGGACCCAGTCATGGCTCGAACAGAGAACATCAGGGACCGTCCCTTCACCACAGAGGAGCTGGAGGTCCTGGTGGATGAGGTCCTTGCCCAGTCTGGGAGGCCATATGGTGCTCCAGCATTACTGGTAAGTGTATGAGTAACATTTTGAGAGTGCTCAGAATGCTCACATGATGTTACTGTACAGTAGTATGTGCCTGTGAGTGCAAGCCAGTGTTCATGCATCAATATTTTGCCAACAGCATGGTCCATACATGACCTAGTACTTGTTGCACTTGAGTATGTGGGAAGGATGGCAACATAGACACTGGTGCAGCTCATTTTAAGCCAAAAACACACATTTTGTTCTGAGACTCGGCAATGTAAATGTGTGAGACACTGCCTAGCATGCTGACTTCATGTCAATGTTGTTTGTAGCCTTATTTCCACAGATCCCTGACTGCATTTAATGATGGAAATGACATACTGTGGTTTAACAGTTATACAGTTACACTGCTGGTTTGAGACACTCGAACTCTGTACACACATTCCCTTTGCCATGTAATGTCATAGTTCATTAAGTGTTCTTATGCTCATTTATGACATTTCAAATGTAGATTGGCCAGAGGGTACTGTATAATGTGTGTACTGCTTTCAAATTGACCCAATGGAGATTTGTCAATTCTGCACAGGAGTACAATGACTGAGTCTATCACTATTGGCGATAATTCACCTATGACAGATCTGCTAAATGTAAGGTGGACATGTCATCCCTCCATTGATTCCAAGATGTGTTGAGTCTTGCATGTGTATGCACTGTTTCTCAATTCTTATTGCACATGCATGTGATTTCTGTGATGGACCACGTTTATCCTCAGTGTAAGGACCTCTGGCCTGCACAGTAACTGCCCAATGTTGCAAGGACCCATCACTAATAGGACTCCGAAAAACATGTGTTGTCCACCGTCCTATTTCTTAATGAGATATCATAGGCCTGAGGAGTACACAAGACAGGACTACACCTTGTGAGAAGAGTGTGAGAATGTAAGATCAGGGACCTAAATGTGACCACCGTGACACATGTAGCTATGCAATGGTCAAGGAAATTAAGGGGTGTGTAGTATAGGACACAGTGAGTCCGACCACTACACATCATTTCCAGGGTATCGTATGTCATGCTCACTCACATAGTGCATCACAGATGAGGCCCATTTTTACATTGGTTTCTGTGCTGGCACTCTGCATGTGTATGAGACGGGCATGTAGTGTGTCCATCATCATAGATGTATACATTGCTAGGATATGGGTTGATCCAAGTGTACTATGTGACATGCTGTATGGGCTCTGCTCTCCATTGATGTATTAGTGTGCTATGTATTTTCATGCTCCGGTACTGTCACACAGTGATACACAACACAGTGTTACAAAAACTTTCTCCTCTTGTCTCCCATGCCTGCAGCTCAAGGTCCATCAGCGTAAGGCCATATGGAGGGCCATTGCCCACAAGGTGCAGTCTCTGGGTGTCTCAAACCGATGGCATACACACTGCCACAGGAGGTGGGATGACATCTGCCGCCTCAGCAAAAAATTTGCTGAGATGACATTGGGGTTGGTCCCTCGAAGTGGCAGGTTGGCGTGCAGGTGCATGACACCACTAATGGCTTGCATCCTGGTGGTGACACAGTCGATGCTGGATGGACGCTTGAGGGCCCATCAGCAGCAAGTTGGGGGTGAGTACTGTGCAAAGTGTGACTTTGCGTATGAGTAACTGCATGAATCCCATCCCTGAGCGAGTGCGGACCTCTGTGATGTCTCTAGTGTGGTGCAATGGCTTCTAAGTGGCCTCAGTGTTGAGTGCAGAGGTTCTGCATTCGTACAACATTTTGTTTTTCATGTGGAAAATCCAAGAATGAAGTCATAGCAAATTATCTTGCCATGTTTTATTCTCACATTTTGTGAATGTTGTCTGAACTGAGACCTTCCTACACGGTAAAATTAATTGTGTGAAGTGTGTAGCCCAGAACACTTGTCACGCTTGTGTGTGCTGTGTGTCTACCACAATAGTGTGGTCATTTGATGATGTGTAAGTGGCTAGGGACATGCACAGATGTGGACTCAGGGAGAAGTGATTTGGTAGAGGTCACACCTGTCCCATGGGTCCTTTTTTCACAATAATAGAGATGACAGTACCATTGCAAAACATATGAGCCTAATATCAGCAACATGGCATAACATGATGTAATTTCCCGCCACAGTGACAGCAAGTGCACAAAGGTGCTGATGGGGTAGATGGTGATGATTGCAGTGATGCATTGGCTAATTTGGATTTTCCATTTGTGCACATGGCAACATGACTGGGATGGTTAGATTCTGTGATTTAGATGCAATGTAGCGGAACCTGGCTATTGTGAAATTGTTTTGGCACTATGGCTTAACATGGTTGGATGTGATGAGTGGGTATGGCAAATTGTGATGTGACTGAGGGGTTGTACAGTAATTTGAAAGATAATTGGGAGCAAATGTTACACAGAGTGTCAGTCCTCGGTATGTGTGCATTGTGGAGGGATATCCATGTGCATCAGTGCATGGCGAAGTTGTGACTAAGGCTTTTAATCAGTGAATGAATGTATGGCACATTGATGTGTCATCAATGCCATCAGTCAGTACAATGGAGGGATGTCATATACCAGGCCCTAGGTATTCTCACACATTAGCTATCCAAATGGAGGCCACTGACTTCCTCATCTCCAGAAGACACTGTCATGCCTTGGATCAATGAGGGCCTGGCAGGCACTTGTGGAGATGTTGGTATGTGACATGTCACAACCTATGAAGGCCTTGCATTAAATTAACATTCTCATGCTATTGTGCATTGTCTATGTGACTACATTGTTACATGGGGCTTATTTGCACTTCATCAACAAATAAGATGTGTCCTTGTAACATATGCTGAAGTGTGAGTGTCAGAGACATCAACTGGCAGTGAACAGCAGTGAGCAGCATGTTAGTGTGCATTTATAGATGTGTGTTGTGCACATCAAATACATTGAAACATCTACACAGCTGACACCAATGTACAACTGTAGTTGTGCTTCAAAGCCCAACATGGAGGATTTCAGGAGGTGATCTTCCTTGCAATAGCATGTATTTGATTTTGTATCTGTGGTGTTCCATGAAATATACTTCATATGTGACTGAGACAACATGTTTGGATGTATAGCTATCTTACCTACAGGCACGCAGGTGTGCCTACAGACAATTGATTGTGTGGTTACAGGTAGGCACAGGCCCAGCTATTTGGCTGTGTTAACGCAACATGGAGCATGACTATCAACTAAGCATGCTTCCATGCATTAGCTGATGATTGCATAAATGTGGCATATGCTGAAAGTACATGGAGTAGTTCTACATGTGAGTTTCATTTGAAGGATTGGAGTTTGTGTTGCATATGATGTTTGAGAGTAAGCACTATACTGAACCAAAGTCTCTGTCTCTTGCATCATCTACCGAGGGCAGGGAAGGACAGGGGCCCAACAGCGTTGGGAAAGCTACTGGTACGACTGCTACACAGGAGATCAGTGACACTGAGGGGACCAGCACCTCGGAGGGGACAGGAGTGCCCTGGAGGATTCCCACCCAGAAACACCGACCTCCACATCTTCACAGTCCAGTGGTGACTCCTTGATGTTGGCAGGCATCGGAAGTTCAAGATCTGCATCTTCTTCCACCACACCTTGTCAGGTGCCCTCCCTCGCAAATGCCCCTCCAAGTGCTATCCGTCCCTGCAGCCCTAAGAAGGGTAAAGTCTCCTTCCCCCCAGGCACCACTGCCCCTGCCCTGTTTCCCCTGCTGCCCTCAGTGTGGAGGCCATAGAGATTTTGCGGCAGCTGTGTGTGGGTGGGAATGCTCTCCTGAATGCCCTCCGGGATCATGGCAACAAGTTGTTACAGGTTGTTGCATTGATGGAGGGCATTCATTCGGACGTGGATGGCCTACACCGAATTGTCCAGTCTTTGTCCTCCACAGTGATGGCAGCCATTCAGCAGTCCCAAGCTCCCAGTCCAGCACCTGTCCCTTCGGCAACCATCCTGCCAGTGCCCCCACCTGACCAGAGTACACACACCAAAGCCCGCAGGCACCCAGTCATCCACACGCAACACACAACATCAGCACTCTAAGCGTACGAGATACCATACACCATCACCACAGCACAAAAAGAGCACACGTGACCGCAAGACAAATAGCCATCACAGGACCAAAAAGCATGCATCCACATTACATTCCTCCAAATCATCACCATCTAAGGGAACTCCCATCCCCACACCTGATCCCAAAGACACACAAACACTTTCCCTGTCTCCAGTAAACCTGGTGCCTGCCACAACTAAGCCGAAACACATTTCGAAGGCAGTTTCACCCAAAACTTCGACTCCCACCCACACCCCTGTAAAGTATGGATAAGAGAGCAAAGTGGGGACTGTACCTCAACAACAGGGGATGCAGGGGAAAAGGCAAGCCCACCCCCAGTGTACAACCAGGTCTAGCACATCCCTATGGGGATGGCCACCAGCACCTGCTACACCTTTGGGGAAGAGTGAGGCTGTTGTGCCCACCTCACTTCTCACTCCAGCCAAGACACTTGTGGGATATCGGATCCCCAAACAATTGAGACCCAGCCCTCAACATTCACCCTCAGCCACTGAGCCTCCACACAGCATGTCTCCACCTCCCCGTGCCACCAGTCTACCCAGTCCAACCAGCCCTCAGGTTCCCACATCCATGGATCCCTCTACCTCAGCCAGTTCTCTCCCTCCCAGGTCCAGTCCTCCAACTGGCCCCGACAATCAGCCCCCTCCCAATTCAACTTCAACCCAAAGTTGAAGCCAAGTCCCCCTTCCCACACCATTTCTCCCTGAGCGGTGCCTGGACTGCCCATTCGAAGCCCCTGACCTGTGGTGATTCCCACGGCAGTGGACTGTGTTACCTATTTGATGTGCAAGTTTTCACGCTCACATGTGCAGACTTTAACTTTGGACTGGCCAATGGCCCTGATCTTTTGCACTTTTGATGTCTATATATATAGTTTATGTAATAAAGACTGCTACTCATGTTGTGAGCTTTGTAGCTGCCCTTGCTAATAAAGCAGTGCAATGTATGTGTATATGTTGACGTGACACATGCTCTTGTATGCCACATTCACATTAGCATATACTTGATTTTCTTTTGCAGAGGTTGCCAGAAGTTACAGACACTTTTGTGCTTCTTGACTCAGAGGCTTGAGGGTGCAATGATGGTTGTCTAGTGATGATTTACTCTTATTTTAATCATATTTGGATGCTGTACCACAACAGAAGAGAATTCTATTTACAGGATAACTTGCGGGTTGGACAGGGTCCATCATATCTGTGGGATCTATCTTGATGTGTGAAGAGCAGTGTAGATGTGTAGTCATCTTGTGTAGACCTGGCTTCATAGTCACATGGGTACCTTTGAATGTGTGCACTTGAGTAGTCATACAGTGTGATTGGCCTGTCATTGGCTGAAGTGTTGATGTGTATGTGCCCCTGAACATGACACCTACACACATGTATGATCCAAGTAATGACTGCCTGTTTGTGTACATTATCAGACACCGGCTTTAGATTGTGGACACATGTAGGAGTTGTTGGTTGAGCACTGTGCAGTGTGTCGGTATGACCTTGCAGTCCTGGGGTACACCTACTTGTTGTCGCTGTCATTTGTGAGTATGCAGAGCATGTCACTGCAATGTCTGTGTTGTGGTTAGATGATCAGCCATGGCTCTTGCTTACGTTTGTGCTCACTGTGCTGACCTGCTCAGGCAAACTGACATTATAAGTAACTCTGGGCGTAGTGCTATGCTACGCGCGCGGAGCATGCTTAGTTTGTGCTACTACACACTACGCAAATTGCACATAACACAGTGCAAAAACGTGTAGCATTGCATAGCGGGCATTTTTTGATTGCTCGCGGTCCTCAACGTCAAGTTGGCGACCGCGAGCCGAGCAAAATCAACATCCCGGCGAGATTTTTTCCTCGTTCGCGATCAGCAACATCAAGTTGCCAATCGCGAGCGTGAAAAATAAACCTCCCGTTGAGATTCTCAACGCGGGGAGGTCAGGTTTCTCATTGCGAGTGATCGCGTATGCTCGCGACCGCTCGCGATGAGAAACTACCAGTCCGCGTTGAGAAAGCTGCCGCTCCAGTACAAATCTACTCGATCAGCAGAAAACGACTGCTTGCATTGTGCAAGATGCCGTTTGCAATGATTGCACAGTGCGTACAAGCATCCGGCACTGTGCAATCAGTGCAAACAGCATTTCCCTACCGCACTACGCAGTTCGCGTAGCTACGCGTAGCGTTCATTGTGCGAAGTGCACTTTGCGTAGCTACACGTAGCCCCACTACACAAACTACGCCCAGGGTTAATTATAAGTGACTTTTCTCATACATTCTGTACACTCCTCACCTGTCCAATACTAATGTACACACTACTTCAGTCTAATATTTTCCACCCCATGCCTTGCCAGTGAGTGACCCTCCCCACCACTTCATATTGTGCCATTATACTGTGGGAGGATGATCTGTGTCCAGGACCAATGTTCCACTCAGGACTTATTCACTATTTGCTATTTGTTAGTTTCTTCTACTTGATTGCAGTCATGCTTGCTCATGTACAGTGCAGATGTTTTTCCAGCACAGTCCTCTAGTCATGTTCCATGCATCTGTGTTTACAGAGTTGTGCAGCAGTAGGTGATAGCTAAAGTGTATGTCTGTTTGCTAAGGTAATGCTACCCATCCTGAGTGTGATGTGATATGTGCTCTGTGATCATTTGTGATGTTGAAGTTCATGGTAGAGCACTCAGATATGTGTGACACTAGTTTTGTTGGTGTTCACACACTGCTTACTATGCATGCACTGCTGTCAGTGTATGTTGCCTTGTCATTGCCTGGTGTGAGTCCCCCAGATGTCCAGCTGAGTTTGCTATGTAATTATTTTGTATGTGCATATGTTGTATATTTGTGGTTGAGGGACGCAAGTCTTTGGCCTGTGTTGGCTCATTCTACTGACAGATCCATGTGTGTAATGTCATTTTTGCATCATTGTGTGTGGAGTTTGTGTATTGGAATACATGTAGTTGTGTGTTGAATTTGTAGTGTGCATTTCTTGTGTGAATGTCACATGCAGCAATGTAGAGTCTTGTTCATTAGCTTGTTTTGAGTGCACAATTGTGCTATGGCCTCCTATATTTGAACAGTCACTTGTCAGGAGTGTGCATGTGCATGCTTGTGCTACACATCGACACCATGCTCACTTTGTAACTGGTGTAGTGTCTATGTCTGTGTTAGCAGATGTGTCTTATTGCACACAGTTAGTGTTCATGGTTGGCATTTGATCATGTATTTTTTGATTGGTTTTGATGGTGTCTGTGCAGTTGGCCAGGGTAAAAATGTTATCGATTCTGGTGCTGTCTAGGATCACATTGCCTATCCACTGTTTGCCTGCACATTGTTGAGCTTGTTGGACTTCTTTTGATGTTGTTTGTAATACATGTGTTTGGCAATTGGTTAGTGAGCACCATTGTTTCAGACATCCCTGAGTGGGATTCTGACATTTGTAGATACACACGGGGTGTGGCATTGCTTGTCAGGAAAGTCACAGGATCTTATTTTCACCTTTGTCTGTGCCTCTCACAGATGTGGAGTTGTGAAGGTGTGAGATGGGTAGATGAGGGGTATGTGTGAAGGTCATACTTGGGTTTGTCAGTCAGGGAGGGTCACAATGAGCCATGAGTGTTGTGCTAGTGACATACACATCTCAAGGTAGTTGACACAGATGAGGGGCTGGTCACTGCATGGCTTATGACAGTTCCTTTCATTCCTGGGCCAATGCATTGCTTGCATTGCTGTATCACAGGGATATTGCACAGATGTTACTTTAGTTAAACTTCAATCACTGTGCCACCTATGTATGATTTGATTGCCTAGGTGTAGTGTGATATGTGGCACCTCTTGCATGTCATGTACAAATGGTATCTGAAATATCTATATGTTTTTCCTGCTCTGTGCACTCCACTTTAGGCTAGTTTAGTTATTGTCATACATTGCTACTGCCTTATGGTTAACCCTGGGCGTAGTTGGTGTAGTAGCGCTACGCGTAGCTACGCGAAGTGTACTTCGCACTACGCGAGATACGCGTAGCACTATGCGAACTGCGTTGTGCGCTGTTCGCGATGATTGCACAGTGCTGGATGCTTGTCCGCACTGTGCAATCATTGAAAACTGCATCTTGCACACTGCAATCTGTCGTTTTCAGCAGTTCGAGTAGATTTTTACTCGAGCTGCAGCTTTCTCAACGCGGACTGGTAGTTTCTCATCACCAGTGGTCGCGAGCATACGCAACCACTCGCAATGAGAAACCTGACCTCCCCGCATTGAGAATCTCGCTGGGAGGTTTATTTTCCACGCTCGCGATCGGCAACTTGATGCTGCTGATTGTGAATGAGGAAAAAGTCTGGCCGGGATGTCATTTTGCTCGCTTGCGGTCGCCAAGTTGATGTTGAGGACCGCGAGCGAGCAAAAACATGCCAACTACGCTACGTTACGTAATTTTGCACTGTGCTACGTCCAATTCGTGGAGCGCGAAGTAGCACAAACTATGCAAACTTCGCAAGCGTAGTGTAGTTGTCCGCCCAGGGTTACTTATGGTATGTGTATGGGGCTAGGTTTAAGTGTGTGAGCTGTCTGAAGCACTTGACATGCAGTGTGAACAGTTCCAAGGTTGTTAATCTGCACAGTGACTCTTCATTTCTCCAATTACTCATTTTAATTTACATGAGTGAAAGGCAGGTGTGAGGAGGAGGAGGGTTGTCATGAGTCTCAGGTCAGAGTTTCCTGCTGTCACAATGGACTCTTCCTGACACTTTGGCATTCATTCACTACTTTGTAGTTGGTGCTCCCTTTGTTGAGGTGGAGTAATGGAGTTTAGGTGTTCTATGAGTTAGCAGTGTAGTCAGTGTTGTTGATGTACTGGACATACTCACATGGTGTCATTTATTGCAGCAGTACACTTGTGAGTCAAATGCATAGTAGTGCTTACTTTGAGTTTGCTGTTTGAGTCAGGAATTTCTTACTGTGTTGCATGATATGGGCTGTCATTGTGTGATATGGTCTGCTATTGTATGTGATGGGCCTAGCAGTATCTGCTTGGGGCTGTGGCGATCTGTGTTTGTGTGGCAATGGTGTCTAATATGATGTGTCATCTACCTGGGCTCACTGACACATTCCAACACCTTGTTAGACCACTGTGAAATACACATACACACCCTGCTTGGTCTGCCCTCCTCTGTTACACATTGTATTTGGACTGACTCTTATTTGTGTGCAATGATGACTATTGTCATTTTGGAGGGACTCTTGCCTCCCTCCACACTCATGTGACTATACATTGTTGATGATCCTAATGAGATGTCACTATAGACAGTGTCCCTGCACAAGACTTCTTGCTGCAGATATTTTGTGTTGAGTGGTGCTTCTTTTATGATACATGTGGTGTGGATGTTGTGATGTTGGTCTTGCTTGCTGGGACAATGTCCTGGACTCCTACTGCATTGTGGGCAGGTTTTCTCACAGCTTCACCGCTGCGGTGACATGACGGGCACGACTGGGCTAGTTGAAATCATTTCTATGGGGATGGGTGACCCCGATACAGAGGTGTCAATTTGTGATGTGCAGGACATGTGTACTTAGACCTGAGTGTATGTTCCTGTCTCCACCAGGGTGTCTGATGTAGAAAGGACAAGTATTTCAGCGTGACAGTTGTGTGTTATTGTTGTTGTGCAGGGGTTGTATGCAGGGATGTGTTATTGACTTACCTGTGGTGTTGACTGCAACGGCTTCTTATCTGCTGGTAGTGGATGAGGTACAGCAGCGGAAGGGCTTGTAGAGCAGGATCCATGGCGGCCAGGAACGTGTGGAGGTGTCTCGGACTCAAGTTTCTATCCCCGCAGTTGTGTTTCTGCCATCTCCGAGTGGCTGGTTTCTCCACTGCGTTCTGATGGGCTTGTTGAGGCATTATGATTTGTCTAGAGGTCGGAACTTCATTCTGCATGGTGGTCTTTCTTTATTGTCTCCCCCACCACCGTTGCGGAACCAACTATCTGGCGGATCCGGAAACTCCACGACAGACGGGAAACGGGCTACCTTTGCCCATTTTAATATGGCGGTCGCAGGAGTAACTAAATGGACGTTTTCCACCACCGCTAGCACTGCAGAGGTGCCTACGACCACCATCGTAATCAGCCCCGTTGTTTGAGAGCACTGTGTCAGGGTAGAGACCCCAGCAGTACTCCCCTACAAGTGTGAATGCAACTCTTTGTCAATATTCCTCCTGTGTGGCATGATCCAACTGGCTTGCAGGATAAACCTGGATTTTTATCTGCACAATGCAGCTAATTTGTTTCCTCCTCTCGGGTGTTTAGGTACTGTGTCTGTGCCCAAGGATTTGACCACTGTCCAGTCTCCCTGGTGAGCTTCCTGAAAGTGTTTCACTGCGCTTTAACTTTGGTCATTGTTTGTTAAAGCTCTCCAGTATTCAGGTATGCATTTTTGGACTGGGAAAGTTGTCGAGCCAATGTACCACTTACCACAGGGGCAGGTGATAGACGATGAAGTCTGTTTTGCAAGCTATGAATCTAGGGATCCAACAAGTTTGTTTAGTCTCCCTAGATGTCTTCCTAGGGTCACCTCCTGAATGTTACAGCTGTGTATACAGGTTTTACAATAGCCAGAGTGTTTGAAGCCTTTCCCTTGTCCCAGACAGTTACAAGACTTGGGTTGTAGATGGTTGTTTACCAGTAAGCCTTTAAAGGCCAGATTTCTTTGGTATGTGATGCTCGGGACACACCCTACCCTGTCCTTCAGTATATTATCTTGTGACAAGATCCCCCATCTATTCTTCAAGATGTTTTTCAATCTCACTGCCTGACTGGTAAATATAGTTATAAACTGAACGGTTGACGTCCTGGTTCAACATTTGATGGGGGTGCGCTAAATAATACTTGTTCTCTTTTAGTTGAATCAGCCTTCTGACTGGTCTGTTCAAGTGCCTTTCCGTGGATAGTCTCTGGCTATCAGTCTCCTGGTCATTTCTTCTTTGGTTTCTTGGTAGCTCTGTTCAGAGCTACAGTTTCTTTTGGCTCTAAGGTATTCGCTATATGAAATGCTCCCAAGGAAATTGGGGGGTGGTAACTTGTTGTGTGCAGAAATAGAATTCCCTGCTGTTTTCTTTCTAAACAATTCAGTATGCAAACTCACATTCATGATTTTCAATCAATGATAGAGCAGCTGGATTGCATGGTAAACTTCAAATTGACCGGATTCCCAATTAACTTTGAGGCAAAGATGTTCATATATTTCTCATTGCCCTCCCAGACAAACAAAATGTCATCTATTTATCGAAGCCAAAAACTGTTCTTCTCAGTCCATTCTCAAGGTTACTGCCCCAGAGCACCTGCTCCTCCCACCACCCCATTACTAAGTTGGCATAGCTGTGGGCAAAGCAGGTGCCCATGGCAGAACTCTGAATTAGTTTATAGAGAACTTTCTCAACCATGAATATATTTTCCTGCAAGCATATTTCATTCATTTTCAGTATCAATTGTGTATGTTCCCAAACATTGATGTCCCTGACATGCAATAAATACTTACATGCATTCAAATCGGCAAGATGTCTCATGCTTGTGTAAAGACTTTCCACATCCAAGCATACACCAGCATTCATTCTCCCAATATAATTTCTAGATTTTGTGTAGGAAATCTTTTGTATCCCCCATATCGGAATTCATATCACATACATAGGGAAAAAGAAAATGCTCAACAAAAATGGATGCATTTTCAAACTGTTTTTAGATGAAACAGTTGGGCGACCTGGTGGGTTAGTCAGGCTTGTATTTTCGGGAGTAGATATTGTGTGGGAATGGTAGTTTTTTTATTCTTGAGAAACTGTAATTTACCCCAGCTCAACAGTTAGTTATCTTACCAACCCTGTAGTAGATCAATATACATCACCTGTAAATTCGTAAAGTAGGTCTTATCTATCTTAATGAAGAAAGCTGTGTTATTCAGTTGTCTGTGAGCTTCCTGCGCATAGTTTTTCCCATCCATAAGGACGATATTACCTCCTTTATTGGAGAGTTTTATTACAGGGTCAGGGTCCTTCTGTAATGCCATCACTGCCTCATATTGGTTTGTGTGCATGTTTTGTCTCCTCAAGGTTTCCCTGCTCAGTGTTAGTATGTCATTGGCGGCAACCTCACAGAACACATCAATGTTGTCCCTAGGTATCTGGGTTTATGAGTTGCGGAGATGCACTCAACGCAGGATAAGAGCCAGGAGGCCCAAAACACGTCAAGCGATTGAAACTATTCAAGTGCACGATACCAGGTTTGCTTTGCAAAATAAAAGAACTCTGACGAGTTGTCCTATGTTGAGTGCGTCTCTGTCTGGGGAAACTCAGTTTGGAAGATGTATAACGGCTGGTCCGGCCATGCAGAATGTACAACCCGGTAAAATAAAAGGGGACTTGCAAGGCATAGAACTTTTCGCAGCCTCGTAGTAGGAACAAAGGATTAGAATTAACCTGATATTCAGTGCTTGGAGGCCCACTAGAGGGCATGGTTGATGGAGTGATTTAGAAAACGGAGCACATCCACTGGAGGAGATGAATGTTTCCGTGGCACTACGTTTCCCAGCATGCACACAGTGAACTGGACTCACCTGAGAGATTCCACCGGAGGAAAATAAAACTACTGAGAAGGTGCCATGGAATGATAGTGTGAAGTTTTCTTCCTACCTGAGAACGAGGGCTAGGAGGCCCGAAACGTGTCAGGCGATTGAAACTATTCAAGCGCAAGATACCAGGTTTGCTTTGCAAAATAAAAAAGCTCTGACGAGTTGTCCTGTGTTGAGTGCGTCTTTGTATGGGAAACTCAGTTTGGAAGATATATATAAATATATATATATATTCACTGAAAAATACATAGGTTTTACAGACGTTATAGTTAGGAATTAGCATTTTAAAAACCTTAGAAATTCACTGAAAAAAACATAGGTTTCAGGGAAGTTATAGTTAGTTGGATATTTGACTCATATAAAACCAGAGAAATTTGCCCATTATAGTTAGTTGAGATAACTATAACTCGCGCGCCCGCAATGCATTGGTGATGATGTCACATATTACATCACTCATGACATGGTCAGTGACATCACTGATCACATCACTGATGACATCTCAAATGACATCACTGATGACATTACTGATGACATCATCCAGTGATTGTGTGTTTCTGTAAAGTTTAAATATTTTTCATATATATCTATGCCAAGGTATATTGAAGAAAGAGTGAATTTACAAGTCCCTGAATGGATTATTTAGTAGGTGTGTGACTGACTGTATAAGTGAGTGATTGAACATGTGTTACTGAATGTATGGGTTAGTGACTAAACTGTGTGAAAGTCTGTATTAGTGTCTCAGTTGGTGTATAAGTGGCTGAATGGGTTGGTGAGTAGCTACCTGAGTGTCTATATGGGTTATTGATTTGTTGTCTGAGTATCTGTATGAGTGCCTGAGTGTCTGTGTCGGTGGGTGGGGGGGTGTGTGACTCTGTGCATACATGTCTGAGTGGGTGATTCACTGGTTGTATGGATTCAAAACTACATCTGGGAAGGGCTGTATGGGTGAGTTAGTGTGTGTATGGGTGTGTTGGTGAGTGAATGAATGTCTCACTGGTATATGTGTGAGTAACTACATATGTTTTAAGGCAGTATATGTGACTGTTGGAGTATACAAATGACTATACGTGAGAGTAAGTTATTTGAAGGAGTGGGTGTATAAAAGAGTGTCTGCTTGTATCAGTGATTGTATAAGACAGTAAGTATGTGTTAGTATCTGCATAAATAAGTGATGTGGTGTGTGTATAAATAACTCAGTTGGTGTGTATAACTGTATACATGAGTAAATGGGTATGTGACTGATTCTTTGCATGACTGACTAGGTGTGTGAGTAACTCTATGGATGAGTGGCAGACTGTGACTGTTTGTATTGGTGTATGAGTGCATATTATTGTACTGTATTGATGAGTAACAGCATGTATAACTGAGTGGATTTGAGTGTAGACCTAGGAAATAGTGGGTGGTATGTAGTAGCTGGCATAGTTGTGTGTATGGTTTCAAAAATAGTAGTCTGTATTTTAGAGTGCGTGTATCAAAGTTTATATTAGGCCATCAGTATGTGCATCAGATTATCAGGTGGATGATGTCATCAGTGATGTCATTTGAGATGTCATCAGTAGTGTCATCAGTGATGTCACTAACCATGTCATGAGTGATGTAATATGTGACATCATCACCAGATCATTGCGCGCGCGTGAGTTATAGTTAGCGCAACTAACTATAACGGGCGAATTTCTCTGGTTTTAAATGAGTCAAATGTCCAACTAACTATAACGTCCCTGAAACCTATGGTTTTTTCAGTGAATTTCTAAGGTTTTTAAATGCTAATTCCTAACTATAACGTCTGTAAAACCTATGTTTTTTTCAGTGAATTGCAAAGGTTTTTTAAATGTTAATTTCATATTTTAATATTTATAAAACCAATATTTTTTCTATTTTTTTTGTAATATTTTGGAACTCTATTATCCTTTATTTTTATTTGAAAAATATGTAATGTTTTAGATCTTCAAAAAAAGTATGTATATCAAGTCCCGTACCTGTAGTGTACCAAGCTCCATCAGCACACGAATCCTATCCGCCATATTGCTAAACTCGTGAAGGACGCGCATTTCGTATCCGACGGGTTTGTGGCACCGCGCCCCGCGTAACATCATATACGTATGTGGACGCGGCAGCTGCTTCTTTGGTATCCGACGGGTACACAGTACCAAGCCACGCCTTTCATCATGTACGTATGGGGTCACGCAGGCTGCGCGTTGCATATGCGACGAGTGCACGCTGCCAGGCCCTGTGTTACGTCATAGACATATGGTGTCAAGCTGGGAACGCCATTCCCTCATTTTTTTTTCCGTCTCAAAACTATATCTAGAGAAGTTTAAAGTGTATATGAGAACAAGCGATAATCTAAAATATTTTAAACATTTATATATTTCTAACTGTAATAAACTTATATTATGGTAATATTTTCTCAAAATCGCATTGGGTGTGGCCTCCGTACGCGCTCGGTGCGCGATTGCCATGTGACCTTAAAGAAAAGCATGTGATTGGTTCATAACAGTTCCCATTATAACAGTTGGAGGACCCCACCCATTTTAGCCATTCTCTCTACAGCGTTTGATGAGAGACTCCTCTTCTGCTTACAGAGCTTTTTTGAAAACCTTTTGCTATATGCACATATCTGACACTACACACAACCATCATCTTCATCAATATTCATGCTCTGTAAAGCAGCCTTCCACCTGTGATAGCCATGCATCTAAAAGCTACATAATAGAACTTTTCCCCACTGCCAGAGGTAACATGGTTGCATACGCTGTCCACAGCACAATGTAATGTGGTAGGGCCCAGGGGCAGTATCATGCATAGATAATGAACACACGGACACAGATAGATAGTGGAAGTAGGTACGGGCACGTGCGCTCGACTCCTTTTTATTACCAGGGTCACATATCCAGTGAAGTCTGTGCTGGATGCGTGTGGGGTGAGTGTAAACCAGCCCTCAAGGAATGGTTGCTGCTACATCAACTACAACAGTAATCATTGGATCACACACAGAGATTCAATAATAAAAGGGTCAATAGTTTGTGCTGCAGTAAGGTAGGGACACTAGATGTGAAATAATACAGAAAAGATTCTATCGTAAAAGAACCATAACTTGTGGTATACTAAGATACAGGCAGTACATCTGAAATAATACACAAAAAGATTGTATCATAAAGGGTCCATCAGGTCTAGTGCACTCAGATAGCCACATCAAAAGCATTCAGCATGTGCACAGCCAGCGATGATGTGTGTTGCGGGCGGGTCGTACTAGGAACAATGTCTGTTGCCTACAGGACTGCCTCATCTGCAATAGCGACTCGATCTGAATTGTAAACACTGCTGTCTGCAGTGTAGGCCAGAGAGCAGTCAGCAAGGGCCCACAGCCACGTGGCGTTGACTTGAGCTGTCCTGTTTGCCGTTACCGATGCAACAAAAACCGTGTGCGGATCCTGTGATGATGCGTATACGTGGGGCGGACACAGCGCACTAGAGCAATGTCTGTTGCCTACAACACTACATCATCTGCAATAGCTACTCGCTCAGAATTGTAAACACTGCTGTCTGCAGTGAAGGCCAGAGAGCGGTCAGCAAGGGCCCACAGCCACGTGGCGTTGACTTTAGCTGCCCAGTTTCCTGTACGCGAAGCAAAAAAAATCATTACCACTACCAAGAAGAATTTGGTCATTGTACTAGACCTATAAGTCATCTTAAAAAACTTCTTCAAGCAAGTATACTAAAAGGCTATTGTGTATATTTAAATAGACGTTGTAGTTAGTGGCCTACTCGATTCTGTAATTAAACAATCACCACTCGATCTGAATTGTGAGCCCTGCCGACCGCAGTGTAGGCCAGAGGAAGTGGTCATTAACGCCTCACAGCCACGTGCCGTTGGATTCGGAAGCACGCAGTTGATTGCACCTGATCGGAGAGAGTACACACAAATCATCACAAACTTTAACTTCTGACATCCTCAATCACAGAATCAAGACCCCGTTTCACAGTTCTGACCTGCTGTACCGCGGTGTACTCCACCGACTGCAGTCACCCAACCCCAATAATCATGTGCAGCACTTAGCTGCGGAAGCAGTGAGTCTGATGCACCTCAACGGAGGGAGTTCTGTGAAAACCAAGCAGCACGTAATATCGTACATCGTTCATTTTGGGATCAAGACACCGTTCCACTGTTGGAACTTAGAGTTGGTTGCACCTGTTCGAAGGGAGTACCTTCATCTCCACTCTCAGATGCAGTTCAAACATCGTACATTGTGGGATCAAGACCCCGTTTCACTCTTCGGACCTGCTGTACCACGGTGTAATCCAGAGACTGCAGTCAGCCAAGCCCAATGATCATGTGCAGCACTTAGCTATGGAAGCACAGAGTCTGATGCACGTCAACGGAGAGACTTCTGTGAAAACACACAAGCAACAGGTAATAACGGACATCGTCCATTCTGGGATCAAGACACCGTTCCACTGTTGGGACCTAGAGTTGGTTACACCTGGTCGAAGGGAGGACCTTCATCTGCACTCTCAGATGCAGTTCTAACATCGTCCATTCTGGGATCAAGACCCCGTTCCACTGTTCGGACCTGCTGTACCGCGGTGTACTCCACTGACTGCAGTCAGCCAAGACCAATGATCATGTGCAGCACTTAGCTAAGGAAGCACAGAGTCTGATGCAACCTCAAAGGAGGGAGTTCTAAGAAAACCAAGCAGCAGGTAATATAGAACATCGTCCATTCTGGGATCAAGACACCGTTCCACTGTTGAGACCTAGAGTTGCTTGCACATGGTCGAAGGGAGTACCTTCATCTCCACTCTCAGATATAGTTCTAACATCGTCCATTGTGGGATCAAGACACCGTTCCACTGTTGGGACCTGTTGGACTACTGTGTTAGTAGTATACAGAGCACTCCACGGTGCTGGGCCTCAGGCTGGGTACTGTCTGTCTGTGTCACGGTAGCCAGCGTTGATCTCAGGAGCCTACCCAATTCACAGACCTCGGCCCAGGACCTTCCACTGGCACGTGATGGGCCCTCTTTCACATATGACGGTGTCGAAAGGTGAACTGTGGGGCATATGTGTGTCGCAGCGGCCATGGCAGTTTCTGGGTAGCAGCAGGCTGAGAGCATTATTCATGCATCCACCTTCGCTCACAGCGTCAGCCTTGTGGCGGTGTAAGCTGCGCAGACCTGACAGACATGTTCACCATTCCAGAAGAGAACCACACCCAGAGAAACGTGCCTTTTATTTATACCCCTACGCTAGCCTTGCGTACGCCAAGCCAGCCCACTACGCTAACGATTTGGGGGGGAGGGGGCACGTACGTGCCTTGTTTTCGTAATCTTCCCTACTGACTGTACTATCATGGTTGCGTCCACTGTTGACTTCACTCAATAGACCATCAGTGTATGTTGACATGTACATGTCTGTGCTCTGCATAAGCACATCCCCTCAACACTTTGCATTGTATACTTTTATAATCGAGAATCACTTGCCACCTTCGCACATACTTTGCTCCCATCTCTCCCCACATTCTGCATTGTGTGGCAGAGGTGCCATGCCATGTTTGGTTTGTGTACATGGCTAGCCACGGTTCCCACAGTACGTAGTGTCATTGCGTCTGCTAGGTGTACATGTTGTTTGTCATGTTGTATGTGATTATATAAGATAGCGCGTTTATTCACGAGCATTGGTTTCTCCTATTTACATATCGCTGTCTTAAAGAGGATACCGAAGTTTTTCTCACAGGTGAAAAGTGGGACCACAATGGCAATAAATCTTTACTATGCAAGAATATCCAACTGCACGATGCTTCTAAGCTTACAGCCCCCAATCTTGCGTGCTTTCTTAAAAGCACGCCAACTCGCAAAATCAGACCAACATTCACACAGCTTTCTAACAGCAGTTATCTGGTTCTTAATAACATGGACTGCTACGCAATGTGAGCGGGCATACCGTATGTCCTTACTGTTTCAAAATGGATAAGTTCCTCTGGCAATCTATATTCCCACCCACACAAAGTAACTCCCAAAGTTCAACTTGGCCTTCAATACCTACTTTGAATACAGATTTTATTAAACGGAGCAAACTGAAAGCGCTTTGTTTCAAACAGAAGTGTCCTTCACTTCTCCAAAAGTAATTTATCGACTGCAGATAGCACGAACTTCAAGTAAAATACACTCCCTTTTAAATACGAACCTTCCATTACACTTTGTGAATTGTTACACAATTTTCAACACATCTGACATTTAAGGTCTGGCACACTTTTTTAACATTGTCTCCTCCAGGCTTCTCACCGGATTTCAAACTGTTTTTAGTCTAATACCAGACTTTATTCATTCGATCATCTCTGGAATACCAGCAACAGTGCCCATAATTCTCGCTCTGTTTGCGGCCATCCTACTACTATTTTAGCTTGTTAAAAATGGCTACGCTCCCTGTGGTAACAAGCATGTCCGACAGAATATGCCTCTATGCGCAGCTACATCAATACCGTGAAAAAATGGAACAACTTTTCGGCTGCCTGCCTCTATCTATTATCGGAGCCAGCTACAACATGACATTTATTTACACATATACAATCTGCGTGCAACCATCTTTTTATTGCAAAACTTGCCCAATCGACTTGCGAATGTATCTATGCCTTGCCAACATCCCAGCAAACGCTCCCGATATACAGCAGGTAATGGAGTATCTTGAAAACCATGAACTTGATTGTTCAGGCAGTGGAGCAATGGCGGATGCAACGCAAAAAGGTATCCTGGCGGAATGGGATTTCTGTGCAGCAGCGAAAGATCTCCTGCAACGTACAACCTTTGACAACATCGCAGATTGCCTGCCAATTCAAATTGCCGCTCCAACATTCGAAGAACATTACTGTCCCTTCGAGGATATGAATTGGATCCCTTCGCTTTTCTCACACAATGGCAACAATCGCCTCTTGGAACATTACGCATCTCAAGCCACTGAAGAACTTCCGGACTGCAATCTCCAAGACTTGTAAGAAATTCACTTTATTCTTGGATTAATTTTTTCCAACTTTTTTGACTTTTTCCTATTAAATTTTTTAATACACTTGAATTGAACTATTTTCATATAATAACTTTCTAAGTATGCTTAGGCATTTGAACTCTGTTTTCATTATTGGCCCTTACGTCTCCACACTAACCAGGGATGGATGATGTATGGCCTATGCAAAAACGCTATTTACTTGCTAAATTAGCCTAAACCCAACATCCATTTTGAAACCATATCTATTCTTTGTACACACGTCTCTCTGCCTGCCTCTTATCCACGAAGCCCTTTCACACAAATTAGCTCATCCTCAGCCTCTGCTCACGAACTAGCGATCAAGATAAAAAAACATGGCATTGTTTAGGAACTGGTTGGCACAGTGTGGTAATCGTATCCTACCTTAATTTTCATTCTACGATTTACAGTCATTCATGTCTAATAGGTATTGTTTATGTCACATGGAACTGTAACATGTAATGTGGAATTGACAGATGCAGAAGCTTAGCTTTTAATACAGCAGAAGCGGTTGGAGTTTGCCTCAGATGGATGCCTTAGCTCTTGCACCAGTGGGTCCATTTATGGCACTTAAATAAAGACACTTTTTATATAACTTGCAGACTCCATCGCTTTATCCCACATAGCCACTTTCTTAAACACACCTGATTTCACCATTTGTCTTCTGTGGCATCGCAACATTCTGCATTATATTCTTCACAATTATTTCTTCATTCCTGATTGCTAAAACACTCCATTCGAGTCTTCAGACCGGTAGGGGTGAGTAGTTTACTTCCCACTCCCGCTGTAGTATAAACCCATACTAACACCACTTGCACAACTGTGCTACAGCAGCCAGTATGCTACAGCACCCAGAGCACATCAGTTTACAGCAATCAGCTCATGGTTTCATCCCCGAGTGTACTGGCACCTCACCTCAGCACCATCTCACTCTGGTCAAAACAGCACTTTCACACCACTAGGGGTGAATACTTCACTTCACACTCCCTGTATAGCACACCCTAACCACCCCACAGAGCTCACACCGTTATACTCTAAACCCATACTAACACCACTTGCACAGCTATGCTACAGCGGCCAGTATCCTACAGCGCCCAGAGCACATCAGTTTACAGCAATCAGCTCACAGTTTCATCTCCGAGTGTACCAGCACCTCACCTCAGCACCATCTCACTCTGGGCAAAACAGCACTTTCACACCGGTAGGGGTGAATACATCGCTTCACACTCCCTGCGTAGCACACTCTAACCACCCCACAGACCTCACAGCGCTCCTACCCTCCTCTTTCCTACTCTTTTCACCCTTTTTTCCCCTTACTCGCTTCAACGGAATCACAAAATGGCTGCCAACACTTCCTAGTTGCAACCGATCGCAGCCAATAAGTAGCAAGCTCGTGCTCGTAACACCTCAGCCAATCAGAAGGCAGAATTCCCAAATATCGATATCTGTACATTTCAATATTTCTCCAAAACTACTAAATGGATTTACACCAAATAAACAAAAGCGTGCTTTCTAGACCAAGACCCTTCCACCTGCCAAATTTGGGGTAATTCCGTTCACCCTTTCGACCTGTAGCCTTATCTAAAGTTTCCTATGGAAATTAACATGGAGAAAACACGTTTTGAGACCCCCCTTTTTTCTCGGCCCCCCCCTTGAAGAATCACCCCCAAACTTTCAACATAGGAGCTGATATGAACAAAGAATTAGTTTGGAGAATTTCATGAACATTCATCGAACTATGCCAAAGTTATAAGCAAAACAAAAAATGCTCTTCCTATGGAAACTTGGTCCTAAATATAACTACCTACTGGCGACCGCCAGTAGGTAATATATATATATATATATATATATATATATATATATATATATATATATATATAGAGAGAGAGAGAGAGAGAGAGAGAGAGAGAGAGAGAGAGAGAGAGCGAGAGAGAGAGAGAGATTGATAGATAGATAGGTAGATAGATAGATAGATAGATAGATAGATAGATAGATAGATAGATAGATAGATAGATAGATAGATAGATAGATAGATAGATACACATATTTATATATATATTTTATATTTATTATATATGTGTGTGTATATATTTATACAGATATATGAAAAATTAAAAGTTAACTAAGTTAACAGACCATGACATTTAATTAAATTAATTAAATATGTATTACAAATACAATTTCTAGCTAGGGTGTTTTTATTTTATGATACTCAAAAAATATTCTTGATAATTTAATGATAATTAAATTAATTATTTAGTAAACCTTTATTTTGAACCGTAATGTGTGCTAACAATTTATTTGATTCGTTCCAGGCTAAAAATAAATATCCTAATTCATTTTTACACTTATGATTTCAAAATATATAGAAATTAATAATACATTTTCGTTTTTTTCCCTCTTCTTTGCCATAGAAGATCTCCACCATGATGGAGGAGATCTACACACCACAGTGGTGTCGATCTCTGCTTATGTGTGGAAAGGTAAGAAGTTTGTGCTCATTTATTTGGGTCCACCTATAGTTTCAGGGGGTAGAGACATGTAAGTCCACACTACAGATGTAAGACTACATCTAGACACAAAAATTGTGTTTAGGCAAAAGTAGTGAAGTGTAAGAGTAACTTTATAAATGTATATTTACTCATTTGCAAATTTACCTTTGCAAATAGGCCCCTACCTCTTTACGAGACCGTACTGCAAAGTCTATTTGAATCCACAGGTGCCGCATTTATAGAGAACAGCTTTTCCATGCAGTCATCAATCTGTGGGATTTTGTGGGCCTACGGAACGAGTAATACCGCCTGTGCACATTGTGCACTATCTCTTTAACAAAGTGTACTGTAATGGATATCTTAAACCGCAAAATTCACAGATAGATGCCAGTTATCGCTTACAGGCATCAATCTGTTGCATTATGAGAACATGCGGAGGGTGTAGCATTGCACCAATGGCAGGACAGAGCATCATTATTTATGCATGTACCCAGATTGTAATGTATCATATCATGCACTGTTTTCTAGTCTCTGGGTGCACGCATCCGTGCTGATGAAGCACTCTGGCATCGAATAGGGACATGCTCTACTAATCTATAGAGAATAAATATAGAGGGCAATTTGCGAGGAAAAGGGCTTCCAAGGACATCTCGTCTGTGAGGACAATTCACTGCTGAGGGTCTGATTAGGAAAGCATCTAGATTAGTCCCTACCTCAGTTGACCCCAAGAGAGACACGTCCATGGATTTTCTCTTACACTCGTTCTCTCTTGCGCATCTTTGTCTGCAGTTTTCACTCCAAAGTGGTTACCATGGTGAAAGCTTACAGGTGTTTAACAATCGCTCGTCTAAAGCTGCCTTTGAAAATAAATGGCAAGAGTTGCTGATGATAAGATCCCAAAATTACAGGTCTATAAAAAAGGTGCCTTTTCCGTAATCTGTCAGTGACAAAGGGTACGCTAGATGTATGTTGGCAAATACATTGCCGAGCTTTTAACCAGTTTAACCACTTACTGATCCGAGACTTTATTATTTGTTGAGCACTGCACTAGCACAAGGAAGATTAAGGGCCATTCATCAGGGCCTTTCTCTGTTTTTGGCCTGCTGGCGATGGATTAATATTCAATGGAACAGAAGGGGATCCTGCGGAGACATTGTCGACTGCAATAAGACCCAATGCCAGTAAAACAAACCCTGAGAACATCTTGTAAAACATTTGTTTTGCTTTTCCCTCTGTGAAATAACGGAAGTTCTTTTCATCATTAACCTTCTTATTATTATTTCTAAAGGGATGGCTCTGGGCAATCTGACAAAATCATCAATACCAGAAGAAATTGCCCTGAAAGGCCAACATCACAACAGCAAACTTCCCGAGGCGTCTTTCACTGATGAAGAGCTGGAGAGGCCTCAACCAACAGAAAAATGGTCCATCCCAAAGCAATGTTTTCTCATATGATAGTTCCCCTTTGCTTTAATCAAGAAATGTTTTTCACTTTCTACAGTACATATTCGTTCTTATTCAGCTGCCCATCCATCCTTTATTGTCTCCAAAAAGACAGATTAGTATTCACATTCAAGACCCTGGGTAGTCTCTGAAATATTCCTTTATTAAAGGGTTTTTTCAGGGATGCAGAGCTGAAGTCTTTGCCCACCTATACAATGTGAGAACAGTGACATCTAACAAAGTCTTCACAGGTGCTTGATTGTGTTCCTATGCCATCAATAGAGATGCATGCTTGTGCAGTACATGAAATGCAATCCAACATAATATACTAATGTAACGCAATGCAGCAGGATACATTGGCGTGACCCAAGATGCATTGGCAAAATCCTGTTGCATACAGTATTCAGTCAACATATTCTGATCTATAACCTAGATGCTAAACTAAAACATCCAGCAGTTACATTATGGTGCCGATCACGATCCGGTAAAAAATGTCCCCGTACGACTCGTATCGGGTCTTTTTACCGTACGAATCGTACAAGTGCCGTACGAACTGGCAATCACGATTCGCATGGTAAAAAGTCCATACGAACCGCACTGGGAATCATTCCCCACACGTCCTCGGGTCGGAAAATGTGTCCGACACGTCCTCGGACGATTTACCTTACAAACGTGAAAAGCCAAGTCCGACCGAGGAATCACGATCCATCCCGTGCGTCCGAGCGTACAACCGTATGGAAAAAACACCGTCCGCACCGAACTCCTATAGCAACCATGGAGACATGTGCCCGCACACGCGCCCAACACTCCCCCCAGCCCCCGTACGTCCGACACGTACCCCCGTGTATGTATACCCCCACCCGTCTAGGTACACCCCAGTACGTTCAAGTCGTACCCCCACCCCAGTACGTGTCGTACCACCGTGAACCTACACCCCAGTACAATCGAGCCCCACCCCCACCCCAGTACGTGTCATACCCCCCGTGTACCTACACCCCAGTACGTTCCAGTCGTACCCCCACCCCAGTACGTGTCGTACCACCGTGAACCTACACCCCAGTACGTTCCAGTCGTACCCCCACCCCAGTACGTGTCGTACCACCGTCTATGTACACCCCAGTACGTTCCAGTCGTACCCCCACCCCAGTACGTGTCGTACCACCGTGAACCTACACCCCAGTACGTTCGAGCCCCACCCCCACCCCAGTACGTGTCATACCCCCCGTGTACCTACACCCCAGTACGTTCGAGCCCCACCCCCACCCCAGTACGTGTCATACCCCCGTGTACCTACACCCCAGTACGTTCCAGTCGTACCCCCACCCCAGTACGTGTCGTACCACCGTGAACCTACACCCCAGTACGTTCCAGTCGTACCCCCACCCCAGTACGTGTCGTACCACCGTGAACCTACACCCCAGTACGTTCGAGCCCCACCCCCACCCCAGTACGTGTCATACCCCCCGTGTACCTACACCCCAGTACGTTCGAGCCCCACCCCCACCCCAGTACATGTCATACCCCCGTGTACCTACACCCCAGTACGTTCCAGTCGTACCCCCACCCCAGTACGTGTCGTACCACCGTGAACCTACACCCCAGTACGTTCCAGTCGTACCCCCACCCCAGTACGTGTCGTACCACCGTGAACCTACACCCCAGTATGTTCCAGTCGTACCCCCACCCCAGTACGTGTCGTACCACCCTCTATGTACACCCCAGTACGTTCAAGCCCCACCCCCACCCCAGTACGTGTCATACCCCCGTGTACCTACATCCCAGTACGTTCCAGTCGTACCCCCACCCCTGTACGTGTCGTACCACCGTGTACCCAGTACGTTCGAGTCCTACCCCCACCCCTGTACGTGTCGAACCACCGTGTATGTACATCCCAGTACGTTCGAGTCCTACCCCCAACACAACCTCCTAACTACGGAGCGCACCCCAGGCCCCAACATCACAACCGCATGTACGAGTCGTACCAAGCCACACACAAGGACAGCACCGTACAACCAAATGGCCCATGTACACACCATACACACGCTCAAAACGCACGGACACAACCAGGACAAAACAAAACAACACAACAATACACCATTCGAATGGCACAAAGCCACTACACATGGCCAAAAAACACCAAAACAACACCTTCACTGACCTGCAACTGCCAAAAACAAACAGAGGCCCAATACACCACCACTCCTTATAACCAACCCACCCACAATTCAAACACAGCCACACCCACCAATGGACCAATAAAAAGGGCCCACACACACAAACCATGAGCCTTTGCAACAGACCCACTGCTGCCAGACCCCACAGACAACCCACAGCACCAGACCTCAACCTTTACTACACCTTACACTTGCACACCTTCACACAACCACCTTCACAAACACACCCTCATCACATTCACACACACACGCACCTGCACAACCACACCCACACACCCACAACCATCCACACACCACCCCCACCATCCACACCCCCCCCACCATCCACACCCCTCATCATGCCCACTACCAAGAATCCAAAGTTCAGTAACCGAGAGTTGGAGGTTCTTGTTGATCAAATCCTCAGAGTCGAGCCACAGATCTTTGGAACATTGGTCAGAAACACCAGCCCGGCAGCAAAAACAGCCATGTGGCAGACCATCGTCGATGCTGTGAATGCTGTTGCGGACACCAGACGGACCAGGCAGGAATGCCAGAACAGGTGGTACGATCTGCGGAGGAGGGTCCGAGCCAAGAGGCAGGATGAACACGACCAGGCCAACGCCACCGGAGGAGGGCCCTCCCGCAGACCCATACACTACCATCCCTGGGAGGAGAGGGTGATGGCCATACTGCCGGTGGAGGCAGTCGAAGGATTAGAAGGACTCCGAGACCCGGGTGAGTACACAAACAACGCACCTCACATGGGGGGAACGGCATCCACAACCAACATCACTAACAGGCACGCAACCACCACAAGCCATCGCATGACTCAACCACACTCCATGAGCACGCACATGCCACTGCTGCCACCATGCCCCATGCACCCAGCTGGACAATGTCAAGTCACAGGCCACAGAAGACAACAACACATGACACGGTAACCCGGATGGCGGGAGGCTGGGCCCAAAAAAGCACATAGTGCAACTCAGAAGCAGACAACAATTCACTCTACCCATATGGCCTAGGTCACAGCCAGACAAACAGTGTGTCCCAACACAGGAATGACTTGCCAGCAAATGGCGGACGCCTTGCATCAACACATGGGGGTGAAGGCACTGTTTTGCACATGACAGCAGCTAATGAACAGCCAACATTGTGAAAGAGTGGCAGCACACACCACCACAGCAGCAGCGCACAGACACACATCACACCCAATGGGTGCCTGGAGATCAGAAACAAACTCACATCAACAAGCCAAGGGCCACTCAAAGATCTGCTAACAGTGTGTGCCCAGGAAGCTGGGCCGAGGTGACAGAGGGTGACACACGGAGGGAGGGAGAGGGGGACAGAGAGGGAGGGAGAGGGGGACAGAGAGGGAGGTAGAGGGGGACAGAGATGGAGGGAGAGGGGGACAGAGAGGGAGGGAGAGGGGGACAGAGAGGGAGGGAGAGGGGGACAGAGAGGGAGGGAGACGGACAGAGGGAGGAGGCTGACACAATGAGGGAGGGAGAGGGGGACACAGAGGGAGCAAGACACAGGGAGAGCTAATCAGCCGTGTTGCGTGTGTGAATGTCTGCTCGTCAGCAGGTAGACTGCGTGCATGTAGACAAGGGTGGCCAGTGCCAGAACCCCCCCTCTTCACCATGGCAAAACACAGGGCCATGTCACAACCTGTACACGGGAACAAGGACAGCTACCTGGATCATATAAGTGTGTGGATCCCCTCCATGTGCGCATGTACAGTGCTACACGGAAGGCGCCAATGCATGGCTCGCCACACCTGCCCACTCCCCTGCTGACTGCAGTCACACTTGACGCAGCAAGTAAGACTGTGCCACACATAGTTAAAGGGGCCAAAGTGGTGCCCAAGGGACACACCCATGCACAAGTGCACTGTGAGTGGAATGCAAGACAGATCCTAATTCCAAGAGGAAATGTGCCAACTTTGAAACGGATGAAACATGGATGTTGCATGGACCAAAATTAACATTGTCTCTCTCACACACAGGTCAACGTCGTGGTGCACCCCCCAACACTGGGGGGGAACACTCACAGGACCCGGATCTGCAGGAGCCCGATCCCACCGGCAGCGACCACTCTCACCACTCTGCGGACGACCCCGACCGACCTGGCCCCTCTGGTGTCCAACCACCTGCAGCACCTGCGTCAGGTACAACTGTGCCAACCACCACCCCCACTCCTGCCACATCCCAGGAGACACCCAGGATCCCTGCCCCAACACCACAATGCAGCCAGGCTCGCCAGGAGGGACACGGTGTCCCGGGCACCCAGGAGGAGCCAGCCGACAACGCCAATGCCACCCCTCAGGGGTCCCGGAGACCCCATGTGCCCACAAGTGCAGGCCAGGCGCAAGTGGGCAGCGGTGGTGGGAGTGGAGGACGGCGGAGGCACGAGCCTGACCAGTTGGCTGGGGATCCGGTATTTTCACATGTCCGTAACATCCTGGACTCATACCGGCAGGACACCACGGGCATGGCCCAGGTTGTGTCCGTCCTCGAGGGGATCAAGGCCCAGCAGGCCCAGCAACATGCAGAGCTAATTGCCTGTCTACTGGTACACCAACGGAGGATGGAGGACAGACAGGCTGAGCAAGTGACGGCATTCCAGTGGATTCACGCTACACTCCGTCGGATGGCCGACACCATGGCCGACCCTTCCTGTGCCAGAAGGCGGAGAACATCACCACCCACAAGGAGGGATCAGGAGGAGGAGGAGGAAACATCCGACGGAGCATCCCAGACGTCGTCACGGCCTGCTGGTGAGGTTCCCCGCAGGAGGCGGGGTCTTCTACGGAAAGGACCGTGAGGGTGGCTGCTACATCACCATCTCCCAGGACACCTGGCCTGGCACCTGGCCCACTGGAGCAACAGCATCACAGCATCAAGAGACATTCTCTGCCACATGGCCCTGCTGGTCACTGTCTGACCAATGTTGACAAAGACTGTGGCATGGACTCTGAGGATTTCCAATGGCAAGGACACCAACTCCCCTACTGAACTTTGGATTCCCTAATCCCGGAAAGCCCCTCACTTTGTCCCCCCCCCAATAATAAATCACACTATGAAGAGTAGATGCCTGCTGGTAGCATTATTACCTAACATGTGTCTTGTAAAGTCTAAACATGCCTGAGTCATCTTTTCTCTTCAACCATCCACACCCTGGGGCCTGAGTCTGGCACAGGACACATGGGTCACAGTTTATTAGGCAAGACAGACATGGAGCATGTTGGACAGGCCTCACAGACGGCTTGCTCCCTCCCCGCTCGACAGGGCCCGAACCCCGGCCCACCTGGCATATCCCCGCAACAAGCACCTGTACTCCGTCTCCCGACGGACCCTCTGCCCTCGGACCCCTACTCATCACGGGGTCCAGCCCCACCGGCTTTCCCGGCCGGGTCCAGCCGCCATCTTGGGCCCTGCACCACGCGGCCGCATGGCCTCCCCTCGACCCTAACCCCGGGCCTGGCCGGCCCCGACATCCCGGCACCACCATCCACCCAGGAGGTGAGCGGACCACTTGGCAGGTCAATGGGAGAACGAAGTGTCAAGGGCTCTCCCCCGCCAGGTGCCGATCGCCCCCAGCTCCCCCAGGCACTGGCTCCACCCCCTGCTGGGTGTCTGGACACCTTCATCCCGGACCCTCCGACCTCCAAGTGCGAGGGTCCGGACATCAAAGGGCACCAGCCCTATAACTGAGGCAGCTCCGGAGCAGGAAGGCAGTTGTATCCTGGAGTCGAGAGACACCGAGTGAACTCAACCCTGACGGTCTACTGGCGCTGCCGTAGCCCGCTCTTGTGAACCATCGTCCTGCCTGCTGGCGCTGCCGCGGCCTTCTGCAACCTTCATCTTCCTGGGACCTGCTGGCGCTGCCGCGGCCCGTTGTAACGACCATCCTCACCGGGACCTGCTGGCGCTGCCGCGGCCTTCTGCAACAGTCATCTTCCTGGGACCTGCTGGCGCTGCCGCGGCCCGTTGTAACGACCATCCTCACCGGGACCTGCTGGCGCTGCCGCGGACCGTATATCTTCCGGGGACCTGCTGGCGCTGCCGCGGCCCGTTGTATCGACCATCCACACCGGGACCTGCTGGCGCTGCCGCGGCCCATACCACCTAACCACCAAGCTCGAGGATTGTGAGCTCATCATCATCTCATCCGAACTACCTGATTGGTAAATAGACTGTCCCGCTACCCCCTTCCCTACCTTGCGAGACTCTAATCGAGGGGACCCCGGAGTCCAGACCTCCTTGTACCATTTAACCGTACCTTAAATAAGTGCTTATAAAGAACACTGAACCTTATCCGTGTGTGATATCTGTCTGTGGGGGGGAAGTTACTTGTCTGTACGATCGCTGGAGACGGCTCTCCCCGGAGACCTCTCCTCCTGACCCCGGCCGACCCTCCCGGTCCATCTACCTTTTCTAACATTGGTGGCCAGCGGCGCGATCCGAATCAACGCGTAATCGTACAGAGAGTAGCTCACCCCACGACAAAGCACGATGTCGACCAAAGATAGCAGCTCCACCGAGAAGTTCCAAATGGAGAAATTAGAAGAATACAACCACCGCGAACTGAGACAATTTTGCATAGAACTTGGCATTGCTACCACCGGCCTGAGTACCAAGGATGATCTAAAGCGCGCTCTTGAGTCATGGACAGAAACTGGGGTCACAGGACCCTCCGACCAAAGCAGCGTCACACCAGACCAAAACAGCATCACACCAGAGGGGAACGCCACGGCTCCCGAGGAGCGGGGAACGGGCCTCTCACAGGAGGAGATACGAGAAAGAGACAGAGTCAGATTACACGAATTAGAGATGGCACGACTCAAGATGGATGGGGAACTTAAGTTAGCTGAACAGAAAATCAACCTCGAGCATATGCGGCTTCGAGAGGAACGAGAAGAAAAGCAGAGACAAAGAGAGCTGGAAGAGAAAAAAATAACGCTCGAGCACGAGCGCCGACTGGCGGAAATAGAACTGCGCAAACAGAATAAGGAACTGGGGGTGCCTGAGCGACCACACACCCCGGGGCCTATTGAGAAAAATGTTCACATCCCCAAGGATGTGGTCCGCGAGTATGTCCGAGAAGACGACATACAACAGTGGTTTAAAGCCTATGAGATCGCAATGACCTCCCACCGGATCGACCGGAGTGATTGGGGAGCCGGACTTTGGGGGAGATTCATCAACGAGGGTCGCGATGCCCTGCTGCAGCTCCCCGATCACCAAATGTCGTCCTACGACCACAAGAAGGCTGCCCTCCTCACCCGCTACGGCCTCACGCCCGAGATGTACCGCCAGAGGTTCAGAGATTGCACCCGGATCCCAGGTACAACTTGGGTGGAATACGTGAACTATTTCAGCCGGGCCTTCGAGGGTTGGATCAAGGGAAATCAGGTCACCACCTACGAACAACTCTTCAACCTTATGGTATGGGAGCACCTGTCAAACAACTGTTTCGTCGAGCTCAGGCAGCACCTACTCGACAGTAAGCTGACTGACCCCCGGCAGCTCGCCGCCGAAGCTGACCGGTGGGAAAGCACCCGAGTGGGCCGGAAAGGGCCACACGACCAGAACAGAAGCAACCAAGGCCAGCACCGTCCTCGGGGAGGAGGAGGGGGCCAGGGGCGAGGGAGAGACGTCTTACCAGCAACACCCGTGACCAGCACCCCACCTCCGGCCGGCCGGGGCAACCCCCCGTTGCGGCCTGGGTACCGAGCCAACGTCACGTGCCACCGGTGCCAGCGACTAGGCCACTACGCCAACGATCCGAACTGCCCGCTAAACCAACCACCCAAGCCCCGCCAGGTAGCTGCCGCTGCCCTGGGGGAAGAGCAATCATCGGAGGGACCCGAGGAGTATGAGCCGGACCAGCAAGGGTGGGAACCGGCCGCCATGGTCCTGGCATGCTTAGGGGGAAGGGACATGGTTCCGCGGGCTCCCCTACCCGCCAACACCAGAAAATACGGTCAGTGGGTGACCATTAATGGACAGAGAGCCGAGGCCTTGCGTGACACCGGCGCCAGCGTGACGGCCGTCCGCTGTCACCTGGTGAAGCCCGAGCAGATCCTGCCGAACATTCTCTGCCCCGTCCGCTCGGCAGATAACTCTGAGAGCATGTGTAAGATGGCCTGCGTCCCGTTTGAATGGGGAGGGGTCTCCGGCCTACTGAAGGTGACGGTCCGGGACGATGCCCCCGTGGACTGCCTCCTGGGGAATGACCTCGAGAGTTCCCCGTGGGCCACCGTCGAGAGAAGAGAGCACTTGGGGATGCTGGGCCTCCCGGACTGGGCCTGCATAACCACCCGATCCATGGCCGCCCGTGCCGCCCCCCGATCAGAAGAAACCGAATGGCCAGCACCTCCGCCCCCGGTTGCCCCCGTAGAGGACAACGGCGAGTCCGACCTCCCGGACCCGACTACCGAAGAAGACGCGCAACACCAGGACCTTCCGGATCTGGCTCAGTGGCGGCAAGAAGGGGGGCCCACCCAGGAACAGTTCCGCCAGGAACAAAAGACCTGTCCCTCCCTCGAGGGACTCCGCCAACAAGCCAGCACCCAAACCGCCGGGGACACCACAGGAACCCACTGGGTCTACTGGGATAACGACCTGCTCTACAGCGAGCAAAGAATCGCCGAGCTGGGGGCCGGTCGAGTTCTGGTGGTACCGCTCCGCTTCCGAGACTTTCTGCTCAACCTAGCCCACGATGTCCCCCTGGCTGGACACCTGGGCCAGGACAAAACGTACAGTCGCCTGGTGACCCACTTTTTTTGGCCGAAAATGAGGAATGACGTCCTGAACCACTGCCGATCGTGCCCCACATGCCAAGCCAGCGGGAAGAGTGGCCGGAAGCTGAAGGCCCCTCTACAACCCTTCCCGGTGGTCACCACCCCGTTCGAGAGGGTGGGGATAGACATTGTGGGACCTCTGGACCCCCGCACGGCACAAGGACACAGGTTCATCTTGGTACTAGTGGACCATGCCACCCGCTACCCCGAGGCGGTGCCTCTACGGACAGTGACCGCTCCAGTGGTTGGCCGGGCCCTGATGGGGATCTTCTCCCGGGTAGGCTTCCCCCGAGAAGTCGTCAGCGACCGAGGCACGAATTTCATATCAAAATACATGAAGTCCCTCTGGCAACAATGCGGGGTCACCTACAGATTCACGACCCCCTATCACCCCCAAGGGAACGGACTAGTGGAGCGTTTTAACCGCACTCTCAAAGGGATGATTGGGGGATTGGAAGAACCTCTCCGTCGCCAGTGGGATGTACTGCTCCCGTGCCTCCTCTTCGCCTACCGGGAAGTGCCCCAGAAGTCCCTCGGTTTTAGCCCCTTTGAACTCCTATACGGACACCCTGTGCGAGGGCCCCTCAGCCTAGTCAAGGAAGGTTGGGAGATGGCCCCCCTAACGACCCCTCCAGACGTCTTCAAATACATCCTGGCCTTACGAAACCAGACCCGGCGCTTCAGGGAGATGGCCAAGGCGAACCTCGAGGCCAGCCAGGAGGACATGAAGAGGTGGTATGATCACAATGCCTCCTCCGTTGAATTCGAGCCTGGGCAGCAAGTATGGGTGATGTCCCCCACCGAACCATGTGCCCTGCAAGATAAGTGGACGGGGCCCTTCAAAGTAGTCGAGCGCAAAAGCCCCGTCACTTACCTCATCGACATGGTTTCCTCCCGGAACCCCCTTCGGGTCCTCCACACCAACCGGCTCAAACCGCACTTTGTGCGCTCCGAACTAAGCCTCTTGATGGCTACAGACAGTGGCACAGAAGAAGACTCCGAGCCCCTCCCGGATCTCCTGAAGACTCAGGAGAAGGACGGCTCCGTGGACGGGGTCCGGCTCTCTGACGCCCTCACTTCAGAGCAACGCCAGGACTGCCGGAACCTCCTGCTGCAGTTCGCTGCCCTGTTCTCCCTCACCCCCGGGGTCACCCCCTGGTGTTTGCACGACGTAGACACCGGGGACAGTCCCCCTGTCCGGCACCGGGCCTACCGCGTACCAGATCGGGTACGGGCCTGCATACAGGAGGAAGTGGCCAAGATGCTCACGATCGGGGTCATCGAGCCCTCGGACAGTCCCTGGGCCAGTCCGGTCGTATTAGTTCCCAAGGCCGCTGCCCCCGGCTCCGCCCCTGAACTGAGATTCTGCGTCGACTACCGGGGCTTGAACGCTGTCACCCGGACCGACGCTCATCCCATCCCCCGAGCAGACGAGCTGATCGACCGGCTGGGGGCCGCCCGCTACCTTAGTATCTTCGACCTAACGGCGGGCTACTGGCAGATCGGCCTCACACCCAGGGCTCAGGAACGGTCAGCCTTCTCTACCCCCGATGGCCACTATCAATTTAAGGTCATGCCCTTTGGCATGAAGAATGCCCCCGCCACGTTCCAACGCCTTGTGAACCAGGTCTTGGCAGGGCTTGAAGAATTCAGCGCTGCCTACCTGGACGATATCGCTGTATACAGCCGCCACTGGTCCGACCACCTCCGTCACCTCCAAGAGGTCCTGCAAGCCCTCCAGCGGGCCGGCCTCACCATTAAGGCCGGCAAGTGCCAGATTGGCCAAGGGTCTGTGACCTACCTTGGGCACCAAGTGGGGAGCGGGCTGGTGGCCCCACTACAACTTAAGATTGCTGCCATCCAGTCCTGGCAGCCCCCCGTCACCCAGACCGAGGTCTGAGCCTTCTTGGGGCTCACCGGCTACTACCGGCGGTTCGTGAAGGACTACGGCAGCATCGTGGGGCCCCTCACGGGTCTCACATCCAAGAACCAGCCGAAGCCGGTCAACTGGACTCCTGATTGTCAAGCGGCCTTCGAGGAGCTGAAGGCCGCCCTGTGCACCGCCCCGGTGCTCCAGGCCCCCGATTACAGTCGGGAATTTGTGGTGCAGACCGACGCCTCCGACCACGGCATCGGGGCCGTCCTCTCTCAGTTGAACCCCGAAGGTCATGACCAGCCGGTGGCCTTCATCAGCCGACGTCTCCTGGCCCGAGAACAGCGTTGGAGCACCATCGAGAGGGAGGCATTTGCAGTAGTGTGGGCCCTCAAAAAGCTCCGACCCTATCTCTTCGGTACCCACTTCCGGGTACAAACCGACCATCGACCCCTGCAATGGCTGATGCAGATGCGGGGGGAGAACCCAAAACTCTTGCGCTGGTCCATTTCCCTGCAGGGAATGGACTTCACCGTGGAGCACCGACCAGGCCAAGACCACGCCAACGCAGATGGCCTGTCCCGCTTTTTCCGCCTCGACGAAGAGAGTCCCCAAGGAGATGGGTGACTCTCCCCGCCTTCAGCTGGGGGGGACGCATGTTGGACAGGCCTCACAGACGGCTTGCTCCCTCCCCGCTCGACAGGGCCCGAACCCCGGCCCACCTGGCATATCCCCGCAACAAGCACCTGTACTCCGTCTCCCGACGGACCCTCTGCCCTCGGACCCCTACTCATCACGGGGTCCAGCCCCACCGGCTTTCCCGGCCGGGTCCAGCCGCCATCTTGGGCCCTGCACCACGCGGCCGCATGGCCTCCCCTCGACCCTAACCCCGGGCCTGGCCGGCCCCGACATCCCGGCACCACCATCCACCCAGGAGGTGAGCGGACCACTTGGCAGGTCAATGGGAGAACGAAGTGTCAAGGGCTCTCCCCCGCCAGGTGCCGATCGCCCCCAGCTCCCCCAGGCACTGGCTCCACCCCCTGCTGGGTGTCTGGACACCTTCATCCCGGACCCTCTGACCTCCAAGTGCGAGGGTCCGGACATCAAAGGGCACCAGCCCTATAACTGAGGCAGCTCCGGAGCAGGAAGGCAGTTGTATCCTGGAGTCGAGAGACACCGAGTGAACTCAACCCTGACGGTCTACTGGCGCTGCCGTAGCCCGCTCTTGTGAACCATCGTCCTGCCTGCTGGCGCTGCCGCGGCCTTCTGCAACCTTCATCTTCCTGGGACCTGCTGGCGCTGCCGCGGCCCGTTGTAACGACCATCCTCACCGGGACCTGCTGGCGCTGCCGCGGCCTTCTGCAACAGTCATCTTCCTGGGACCTGCTGGCGCTGCCGCGGCCCGTTGTAACGACCATCCTCACCGGGACCTGCTGGCGCTGCCGCGGACCGTATATCTTCCGGGGACCTGCTGGCGCTGCCGCGGCCCGTTGTATCGACCATCCACACCGGGACCTGCTGGCGCTGCCGCGGCCCATACCACCTAACCACCAAGCTCGAGGATTGTGAGCTCATCATCATCTCATCCGAACTACCTGATTGGTAAATAGACTGTCCCGCTACCTCCTTCCCTACCTTGCGAGACTCTAATCGAGGGGACCCCGGAGTCCAGACCTCCTTGTACCATTTAACCGTACCTTAAATAAGTGCTTATAAAGAACACTGAACCTTATCCGTGTGTGATATCTGTCTGTGGGGGGGAAGTTACTTGTCTGTACGATCGCTGGAGACGGCTCTCCCCGGAGACCTCTCCTCCTGACCCCGGCCGACCCTCCCGGTCCATCTACCTTTTCTAACAGAGCACCATACACACCCGTGATGGGCACAACCAGCTGAGGGGGTGGCCGAACAACCGTGCTGACACACACATTGAGTACACCAACAGTCATGCGCAGAGGTCAGGGATCCAGTCCAGTGTCCTGGTTGGCACCCAGGTATGTGTAGACAGGTGGCAGAACCATGTCCTGCAAGCT
The DNA here is from genome assembly GCF_964204655.1 of Triturus cristatus. Lineage (NCBI taxonomy): Eukaryota > Metazoa > Chordata > Amphibia > Caudata > Salamandridae > Triturus > Triturus cristatus. Next base: position 444,718,145 of record NC_140595.1, read on the forward strand.
TGAGTCCGGTGGATGCAGAGAATGGGGGCCTGGCCAACGTTGGATGCATGGGGATGGCACATGTCACAATACCCACGCAGTCATGGACATCATGCCCAATACACAGTGTCAGCCCACACACACAGCTTGCATATTGCCACTCGACACATTGACACATAGCCACAATCAGGGAATACCATGCCAGACATGCAGGATGCACCGTGCCAACACACCAGCATTGACTGAGAAGAGGCACCTTGGAGGCATAGGGACACCTTTATTAGTCATGTATTCGGGTTTGCAGAGGCAACTCGAAGTACACATGAACACATCATGTGGAGTGACATGTGGGTCCAACACTGGCACCCCCCTTCTGCAGCACAAATGCGTGATAGCCATGGTACTGGCACACAAGCGTCGGCTAACAGCTAAATACCCACAGCTGCACACGGAGAGCCTGCCATACACCATAGATCCGGTGATGTGGAAGTCCCACACCATGTCAAGCCAATGCTAACCGTATGTGTCCGAGGGCAGTGTCACACACATTGATGCCATCATCACAATCCACTATCCCATCACTGATGACTGTCAACCAGGCAGCCCATCTATTCAGGTGTACACAGCTGCATGTCGTGTCCCATGGGGATGCAACATGGCTGCAGAGGAACCAAACCCCGACAGGGGCAGTGTGCACACATCGTGAACAACTGCCACACCCAATACACCCCAGATGCATCCCTTACCCCATGGAGACTTCCAAACGTGTCCGTGCCTGTAACGCTGACTCAGCCCACGATGTCATGTCCATGAGGAATAGCAGTGCCACAACAATGCAACCAGCAAACGGCATGCGTAGGTACCTGGGGAAGAGAGACACACAAGAAGTCAGCCACAAAAAGCACAGCCACTTGCATGTGCATTTACTCGACACATGTATGGATGACAACATGCTAGGTCACAATTATGACTGGGGAAATACGACCATCACTGCCACCATCACTCCAGTGACACACCCACACACACCTCTGACCCACGTGCCATATATGCAGGTGGAGACACACATCACAACGCATGCCACACGGGGACCAATGCGTGCACACTCAGACACTGGTACTCACCACTAAGCAAAGAAGTCGCGCATGAGCCGAGTCCGGATGTCCTCTTGCGGCTCCACATCCTCCACATCACTAGCCCCATTGCCAAGCCCTTCGTCCTCCACGGGTGGATGGTCCTCGTCATGTTGATTCAGGATGAGTGGCACAGCTCTTTCAACTGCCATGTTGTGCAGCATGCAGCAGACCATGAAGATCTTGCAGACCTTTGCCGGGGCATAAGGGAGTGCACCGCCGGTCTTGTGGAGGCACCGGAATCGGCTCTTCAGCATGCCAAACGTCCTCTCTATCACTCGCCTTGTCCGGCCATGGGCGGTGTTATAGCGGAGCTGGGCCGGCGTGATGGGGTTGCGGAGAGGTGTCAGCAGCCAAGGCATGTTGGGATAGCCAGCGTCCCCTACATGGGAAGCACATGGACATCGTTAGAACTGGTGAAGCGGTCGTGCTGGTCGGCTATACAGAATACAGGACAGACAGACTGTACCCACCAACAACACATGCCCGTTCGTTGCGCAGCTGCATCATCATATCAGGCATCCCGCTACGCCTCATGATGTAGGCATCGTGTGCTGATCCTCGGAAACGAGCACAGACATGTGAAATCACCATATTGGACAGACACACCACAAGGGCATTGATGGAGTGGTAGTGCTTCCGATTGCGGTACGCCACCTCCCATGCGTGTGGTGGTACCAAAGCTACATGTGTCCCATCTATGGACCCAATGACATGGGGCATCCCTCCCAGGGCATAGAATCCACGCTTGACCTCAGTCATCTGTTATGGGGTTGGGAACTTGATGAAGTCATCCAGGTGAATCAACATGGCCTCCAAGAAATCATGCAGCACACCGCTGAACATGCTATGGGACATGCCACCAACATGAGCTATGGTATATTGGAAGGTACCCGTGGCAAGAAAATGTAGGGCAGCCATTACCTTCAGCTGGGGTGTCAGTGCCGTAGGATACCTGTGCTGCGGTTGCAGGTGTGGTGCCAGTCTCGCCGTCAGCTCCAGGATCAACGGTTGGGTGAAGCGGTAGAGCCGGATGCTGTCATTCTCCTGCATGGCAGCCAAGTCTGGAATTCTTCGGGCAAGAGGCGGCGCTCTGCAGTAATTTGGAAGTGACAAGGAAGAGTGAGTGCACTACGACAACAACTCATGTCTACTGAGCACATGTAAATCTGGCAATACACACATGCTACATAGGGAGTGAGGTATGTGCTACATGCCCAGGACACGTATGGATGCAAGGTGACACTCCTTCCAAGACCCAGCTACACACGGAGATTGAGAACCTCCCCATGCCACGCCATGGGAATAGCTGTGTCCCAGTGCAAGTGAACAGCCCGACGGAAGACAGGAGTGACATACACCCACACATCAGCAGAAGTGGGATGCCGATTGCAGAGACTGGTTGCGGAACACCGGAGCCACAGGTCACATGACATTACACTAGGCCTGCCCACACACCTTGCCATGAAGGTGCACATGTCATGACTCACCACACATTCCTTGTGAGGATGCTGACATGGCCTTGTCACGCTACTCCGTGTCCCATGCATACATGTGCACCTCACATCCGATAACACATGTGGCATGGTGTGCGGGACAGTGTGCAATGACAATCTACACACAGACACATGTTGGTTGCTGCAACGGCTGCAGCTTTTGAGGGTGCTACAACATCAACCTGATGGAAATCCCGGACACATAAATGACATAGTCACATTGTGCACTGTGGGTAGTGACAAGTCATGTGTCATGACCCCTGTACCGGGCATCATGGGACACTTCCGTGTGTTGGTGTCCGTGCCATGCCAGTGACGCTCACCCCAAGTGCGCAGTACGACATGCACACATGTCAAAGGAGTCAAGGGCATGCCTGGCACACATTGCACCGTCACACAGTACACCTATACACATCTCATCATACATCTGGTGCCTTCTCCACTCAGGAGGCATGTTCCACATCACAGCCTGTCACACCTGTGCCCCACACATGTAGTAATGCACAGACGATGCCTTGATGTCCATTCCTGGACAAGTATGTCCATCCATGGACAAGTATGTCCATCCATGGACAAGTATGTCCATCCATGGACAAGTATGTCCGCCCTATTCCTACCTGTGTGTCGCCTATCACCACTGTGATGTGTAAAAACCGCCGTACTGCTGCTAAGAGGGCCTGTGTATGTTCCCAAATCACTGTGGGAGTGCTGCCGTATGTGTACCCATCGTGATGGCGAGCGTACAGGCATTTGTACGGTCCGTACCACTACGAGTACGCATACGCGTGCAGACCCATAGTGATAGTGAGCGTAGATGCGTGTGTACGGTCCGTACCACTACGGGTACGCATACGCGTGCAGACCCATAGTGGTACGGACCGTACACACGCATCTACGCTCACTATCACTATGGGTCTGCACGCGTATGCGTACTCGTAGTGGTACGGACCGTACACACGCATCTACGCTCACTATCACTATGGGTCTGCACGCGTATGCGTACTCGGAGTGGTACGGACCATACACACGCATCTACGCTCACTATCACTATGGGTCTGCACGCGTATGCGTACCCGTAGTGGTACGGACCGTACACACGCATCTACGCTCACTATCACTATGGGTCTGCACGCGTATGCGTACCCGTAGTGGTACGGACCGTACACACGCATCTACGCTCACTATCACTATGGGTCTGCATGCGTATGCGTACCCGTAGTGGTACGGACCGTACACACGCATCTACGCTCACTATCACTATGGGTCTGCACGCGTATGCGTACTCGTAGTGATAGTGAGCGTACATGCGAGTGTACGGCCCGTACCACTACTTGTACGCATACGCGTGCAGACCCATAGTGATAGTGTACGGGCCGTTGCCATGCATTTGGGGTGCCCTAGGGCCCCGAAACGCACCGTACCTGTGTGTGATGCTCCAAATTACATAGGGGACAAGTATTAAGGCCTACATGCATGTTGTCATGGAGACCAAGTTCAAATTTCGAAATTGTTCTGGAAGGTGCACAGCAGAAGTCAGTTGGAATTATTCTACTTTGTTGCAATGTGTTTGTGGGGCTGACATCATGCAGGAGAATGAAACCGATAGAGAACCCACAGACTGCTAGGTTTGAAGGGATTGGTGGAAACATAGGATGCAAATGTGAGTGACCAATCACTCTGTACTCCTGTGCATGAGACTGGGCAGAAGGGCACATATAAGGCAGCCAGGTCCCATGAGGGAGTACTTGCCTGCACATCTTTGCATTCGTCGACCCAGCTGCTGCTACTGATTCCCTGGAACCATGTCAAGGGCTGTGGAGAGGACACAGCCATTCACCCTGGAGGAGAACATGGCTCTGCTGGATGTGATCCTCCCACAGTACTCCATGCTGTATGGGCGACCAGGGTATCAGGTGAGTGCATAGGCCACTGCCACAGACTGTCCCTATGTTGTGACTGTGACTTCAGGCATTGTGTCCTGGTGTGACACACATGCCATGTACTGTCGGGGGGGTCCCAGGGGGGGGGTGCCTGATGTCTCCCAGCAGTGCCCTGAGACAGGAGGGGTGGGGGCCTATCACTCCCAGCAGTGCCCTGAGACAGGAGGGGTGGGGGCCTATCACTCACAGCAGTGCCCTGAGACAGGAGGGGTGGGGGCCTATCACTCACAGCAGTGCCCTGAGACAGGAGGGGTGGGGGCCTATCACTCACAGCAGTGCCCTGAGACAGGAGGGGTGGGGGCCTATCACTCACAGCAGTGCCCTGAGACAGGAGGGGTGGGGGCCTATCACTCACAGCAGTGCCCTGAGACAGGAGGGGTGGGGGCCTATCACTAACAGCAGTGCCCTGAGACAGGAGGGGTGGGGGCCTATCACTCACAACAGTGCCCTGAGACAGGAGGGGTGGGGGCCTATCACTCACAGCAGTGCCCTGAGACAGGAGGGGTGGGGGCCTATCACTCACAGCAGTGCCCTGAGACAGGAGGGGTGGGGGCCTATCACTAACAGCAGTGCCCTGAGACAGCAGGGGTGGGGGCCTATCACTAACAGCAGTGCCCTGAGACAGGAGGGGTGGGGGCCTATCACTAACAGCAGTGCCCTGAGACAGGAGGGGTGGGTGTGATGCACAGTGTGAGCCTTGATCATTGATTGTGACATTGCCATCATTCCACCTGTGTACCCACTGTGGCACGTACTGCTTTTTCCCTCACCAGGGGATGATGTCCCTATGACAAAGGTGCAATGCGTTGACTGCATGACATGCCTTGTTGTAACCAGCTAATTTGTACCCATATGTCTCTCTGTGACATGTGGCTGGTGTATTGATGTGGTGTCACTTGTTCCTCCTCACAGGTAGGCGCCACTGCCAAGGAGCAGATCTGGCTGACCGCCGTCAGTGCCGTGAGGGGTGTGGATGGTCGGAGGCGGAGCCTGCCCCAGGTGAGGAAACGCTGGCAGGACATCCGGTGCTGGACGCGGAGGATTGCACGGCTCCTGCTGGGGGACTCACCTGAGAGCCACAAGAACCGCGGCCGCCGCCGTCTGAGCCACCTCCACAGGCGTGTGCTGCCGGTGGTCTTTCCAGACCTGGAGAGGCGCTTACAGGCGATGCAGCAGCCGGAAGGGGGTAGGTACATGTGTGTTTGTTGTGTGTCACCGGCATTTGTAAGGGCACAGTAGCATGAATTCACTGGCAGGGTTTAAAGGTGCTGTGCAGATCCTGTTTGCCCCAGTATAGCGCTGCGCCCCTGCCACCCTTCCCCTCCTTGCAATGTGTTCCCTGGTCTGTGTGTAGTCACTCCTTCACAAGGTAATGTAGGCTGGCGCTTTGTCCACGAGAACAATGACTGTAGCATCATGTGTGGGGGTGGTGTGTAACAGGTTGTGGGACCTTGCCTGTGCACTGTCAAGTTCACTGCATGTGGGTTCCATGTCAGTTGGCACTGATGCTGACTCCAGACATGGGAGTTGGTCTCTCATGTGTCATGCCTTACAGCGCGCATGTCCTATGTAGTGGCCTGTGACATGATGTACATGAGTGTGCGATACACATAGTGCAGGGATGGTGACGTGTGTTGCAGTCATTACCATTCAGTAGCATGTAGTTGCGTGCCCACTACTGTCCCCTGGGGCACCTTTTCCTCAGTGGTGTATGTGTCATCATAAACGTGGACAATCTCAGTGTCTACAGCGTAGGTTGTGCTCTGTGCCATTGTCCCCTGTCACCATGTATATAGACGTGCTATTTTGTACAGGTGTCCACTGTGCAGCCTGACCTGATTGTCCTTCTTCATACTCACAGTTGCCAGTGCCTGTGTGTCTTGTTATACTCATCTGAGGATGGGCACTGGTACCTCATTATTTGTACAGGTGCACCTTGGCTGTTTGGCGTCCAATCTTGCATTTTGCCTGCCCCTGTGTTTATCACCCAGACTATGAGATGTTGGTGCCACCTGTGTCTCAACAATTTGCCTCGTGTAGGGGTTGGTTGGGGCGGGCAATGCCTATATGTAAATTCCTGATTTCTACTTGCTGGGTCTGGGCAGTGTGTGATGTTTGTCTGGACACACACGCAAGGTGCAGTGACCGAGTCATGTTGGGCATGTTTCCAGCATTACCTATGCAGCATGTGTCTCAAGTTTGTGCATATGGTCCCTGGTCATCGGTATTTTCACCGACGCTGTGTGGTGCAGATGCAGTGCTGGATTGTCCCCAGGGCCTGGGTGCTATGTCAGACTACGTTTCCTGTCTTGAGCTATTGTCTCATGCTCTCCATGGTGTTGCAGTGGCATGGTGGCTCAACCAACTGTGTGTTTCATGCCCTACATCGGTACCTTGTTTAGTAGATGTCAGGGATCTTCCTTTTCAGGCTATGCAATGTTACCTATGTAGATTGGACTCATGTGACTGATGTGTACAGCTGTCTGATTAATTTCTGTCTCTCCACCCTGCCCACAGCATCGTCGGGGGACACAGAGGGAGACATGGACACAGGCAAGGCGGAGGGACCGAGCACCAGTGCCAGCCGTGACATCGGGGCTGGCACATCGAGTGGGACAGAGGTGGAGGATAGTGCGGCCGAGGACCTGTCGACTGGCACGTCAGAATACGAAGCTGACAGGTCCGAGGAGGATGTCTCTGAGTGGGCGGTGGCTGCACCAGCAGCTGACAGCGGAACAACACCTCGCACCGCCCCCTCAGTTCCCATCAGCCGCCTCCCACTTGCTCGTGTCCCTTCCCAGCGTGCCCGGTCACAGCATGTCTCCTTCCCACCAGGCACCGCACCCCCTGCCCCTGTCTCCACTGCTGCCGCCAATGCAGAGTCTGTGGACATCCAGCGGCAATTGCAGGTTGGTCAGGCTGCGATCCTTAATGTCCTCCATGCCCACGGCAAAACCCTCACCAACATCGAGGCATTCTTGGAGGGCATTCATTCATCGCAGGCTGACCAACGCAACTTGCTGAGGTCCATAGACTCCACACTGACTGCAGCAGTGGGTCTCCTGCAGCGCAACCTCCCCCCACCTACCCCTGCCCCATCCACACTTCCCACTCCCATGCCTGTCCCACGTACACCCAGACGTCGGCATGCACCCACATCAACGGACACGGGCACCACACCAGCAGGGAAGGTCCACCGCACTCCTCCTGACACGCACACACAGGGTGAGGTAGGCACACCCACTGGGTCGGGGGGCAAACGTGTGACACGCAGCCATAGTGGGAGTCCGCATTCCACCCAGTCCACTCCCTCCAAATCCCCTCCCCTCAGCTCTCCTGGCCACATCTCCCCCAAGGACTCCTTCATGGCCGCTCTGTCCCTGAGCCCCACAGTTACACCACCACGCAAGCGGTCAAGGAGGTCCCCGGTCAGGGTGGTTGAGTCTCCCCCCCTGTCTCCACCCTCCCCCGGTGGCGCTGCGACCCATCCCTCTGACCCCCCCCCCCCTCCTTGGGGCCTGAGGTCCCTTCGGGTGCAGGGGACTCCCTGGAGGACCTTGCAAAGGTGTGTAGTGCCATCCTGGCCTCCGCCTTTGGCACTGACCCACCCCCTGTGGTGTAGTCCTCCATCCCTGCACCCACAACGCCGCCCCTTTGCCCTGATGTCCCTGCGGTGCCTGTTGCTTCCCCCCCCCCCCTGATGCCCTCACCAGTGTGGAAGACGATGCCATTTGACTGTGCAGGCAAGGTAGGGGACACGCATCCCACTGTGTCCCCATCCAGCTGAGAATCATTGACTGCCCTATGGGCTTTGTGAATATTGAACTGCCTGCGATCCACGGACATTGTGCTCATGCTGAATAAAGCTTAATTTTGTTTTCATTATCACACTACTGCTATGCTGGTATTGGTGTTGGTGGGGCTGCTACATGGTTTTGGGTGGTGTTTAAGGGTTTGGGTGTGTGGGATATGTAGTAGTGTGCTGCTCATTGGTGGGACCCTGGGATCTGTGTGCCATCACAAGGTGTTGGCTAACTTTCTTTGTTCATGTAAGCAGTTACTGCATGGTGCACTTGTCCCAGGGTGTATTCCTTCCTCTGTGTACCCAGCTTTCTTCCCTGCAGGGTGTTCCCAATGTTTAGCGCAGAGCTGTGTCTACATGAGCTGTGTGTGTGACGGAGCCCTTCTACTTTGGCCATGCATGCAGGGCCATGTCTCCACCTGCAACAATCGTGGCATCCTTGGTGATCACTGTACTTGTATGTGGAGTCTGTTGACATGAGTTCATGGGGACATGTTCCCTTGTAGGCAGTATGCATGTGGATAATTCTGGCCTCACACACATGTGTTACACCCCTCCTGTCTCAGGGCACTGCTGGGAGTGATAGGCACCCACCCCTCCTGTCTCAGGGCACTGCTGGGAGTGATAGGCACCCACCCCTCCTGTCTCTGGGCACTGCTGGGAGGACTCTGCACACACCCCTCCTGGCTCAGGGCACTGCTGAGAGGACTCCACACCCACCCCTCCTGTCTCAGGGCACTGCTGGGGGGACTCCACACCCACCCCTCCTGTCTCAGGGCACTGCTGGGAGTGATAGGCACCCACCCCTCCTGTCTCAGGGCACTGCTGTTAGTGATAGGCACCCACCCCTCCTGTCTCAGGGCACTGCTGGGAGGACTCCACACCCACCCCTCCTGTCTCAGGGCACTGCTGGGAGGACTCCACACCCACCCCTCCTGGCTCAGGGCACTGCTGGGAGGACTCCACACCCACCCCTCCTGGCTCAGGGCACTGCTGGGAGTGATAGGCACCCACCCCTCCTGTCTCAGGGCACCGCTGGGTGGACTCTGCACCCACCCCTCCTGTCTCAGGGCACTGCTGGGTGGACTCTGCACCCACCCCTCCTGTCCCAGGGCACTGCTGTTAGTGATAGGCACCCACCCCTCCTGTCTCAGGGCACTGCTGGGAGGACTCCAAACCCACCCCTCCTGTCTCTGGGCACTGCTGGGAGGACTCTGCACACACCCCTCCTGTCTCTGGGCACTGCTGTTAGTGATAGGCACCCAACCCTCCTGTCTCAGGGCACTGCTGGGAGGACTCCACACCCACCCCTCCTGGCTCAGGGCACTGCTGGGAGTGATAGGCACCCACCCCTCCTGTCTCAGGGCACCGCTGGATGGACTCTGCACCCACCCCTCCTGTCTCAGGGCACTGCTGGGAGTGATAGGCACACACCCCTCCTGTCTCAGGGCACTTTTGGGAGGACTCCACACCCACCCCTCCTGTCTCAGGGCACTGCTGGGAGGACTCCACACCCACCCCTCCTGTCTCAGGGCACTGCTGGGAGTGATAGGCACCCACCCCTCCTGTCTCTGGGCACTGCTGGGAGGACTCTGCACACACACCTCCTGTCTCAGGGCACTGCTGGGAGTGATAGGCACCCACCCCTCCTGTCTCAGGGCACTGCTGGGAGTGATAGGCACCCACCCCTCCTGTCTCAGGGCACTGCTGTTAGTGAAAGGCACCCACCCCTCCTGTCTCAGGGCACTGCTGGGAGGACTCCACACCCACCCCTCCTGTCTCTGGGCAGTGCTGGGAGGACTCCACACCCACCCCTCCTGTCTCAGGGCACTGCTGGGTGGACTCTGTACACACCCCTCCTGGCTCAGGGCACTGCTGGGAGGACTCCACACCCACCCCTCCTGTCTCAGGGCACTGCTGGGAGGACTCCACACCCACCCCTCCTGGCTCAGGGCACTGCTGGGAGGACTCCACACCCACCCCTCCTGTCTCAGGGCACTGCTGTTAGTGATAGGTACCCACCCCTCCTGTCTCAGGGCACTGCTGGGAGGACTCCACACCCACCCCTCCTGTCTCAGGGCACTGCTGGGAGTGATAGGCACCCACCCCTCCTGTCTCAGGGCACTGCTGTTGGTGATAGGCACCCACCCCTCCTGTCTCAGGGCACTGCTGGGAGGACTCCACACCCACCCCTCCTGTCTCAGGGCACTGCTGGGAGGACTCCACACCCACCCCTCCTGTCTCAGGGCACTGCTGTTAGTGATAGGCACCCACCCCTCCTGTCTCAGGGCACTGCTGGGAGGACTCCACACCCACCCCTCCTGTCTCAGGGCACTGCTGGGAGGACTCCACACCCACCCCTCCTGTCTCAGGGCACTGCTGGGAGGACTCCACACCCACCCCTCCTGTCTCAGGGCACTGCTGGGAGTGATAGGCACCCACCCCTCCTGTCTCAGGGCACTGCTGTTAGTGATAGGCACCCACCCCTCCTGTCTCAGGGCACTGCTGGGAGGACTCCACAACCACCCCTCCTGTCTCAGGGCACTGCTGGGAGGACTCCACACCCACCCCTCCTGTCTCAGGGCACTGCTGGGAGTGATAGGCACCCACCCCTCCTGTCTCAGGGCACTGCTGTTAGTGATAGGCACCCACCCCTCCTGTCTCAGGGCACTGCTGGGAGGACTCCACACCCACCCCTCCTGTCTCAGGGCACTGCTGGGTGGACTATGCACACACACCTCCGATTTCAGGATATGTACGCTTGGAACATACACGGTGGGGGTACGCTCAATGCATTCGAGGTGAGGGTACGAGTCTACTTACACTGGTGTGGTGGGGGTACGCTCCATGCATACGCGGGTGGGGGTACGGGTCGTACTTACACTGTTGGCATGGGGGTACGCTCCATGCATACGCGGGTGGGGGTACGGGTCGTACTTACACTGTTGGGCTGGGGGTACGCTCCATGCATACGCGTGTGGGGGTACGGGTCGTACTTACACTGTTGGGCTGGGGGGTACGCTCCATGCATACGCGTGTGGGGGTACGGGTCGTACTTATACTGTTGGGGTGGGGGGTACGCTCCTTGCATACGCGGGTGAGGGTACGGGTCGTACTTACACTGTTGGGCTGGGGGGTATGCTCCATGCATACGCGGGTGGGGGTACGGGTCGTACTTACACTGTTGGGGTGGGGGTACGGTCTGTGAGTCCGCGGGTGGGGGTAGGAGTCGTACTTACACTGGTGGGGGTGGGGGTAAGGTCCGTACGTCCGCGGGTGAGGGTTCGAGTCGTACTTACACTGTTGGCATGGGGGGTACGCTCCATGCATACGCGGGTGGGGGTATGGGTCGTACTTACACTGTTGGCATGGGGGGTACGCTCCATGCATACGCGGGTGGGGGTACGGGTCGTACTTACACTGTTGGGGTGGGGGTACGGTCCGTGAGTCCGCGGGTGGGGGTAGGAGTCGTACTTACACTGGTGGGGGTGGGGGTACGGTCCGTACGTCCGCGGGTGAGGGTTCGAGTCGTACTTACACTGTTGGCATGGGGGGTACGCTCCATGCATACGCGGGTGGGGGTACGGGTCGTACTTACACTGTTGGCATGGGGGGTACGCTCCATGCATACGCGGGTGGGGGTACGGGTCGTACTTACACTGTTGGCATGGGGGTACGCTCCATGCATACGCGGGTGGGGGTACGGGTCGTACTTACACTGTTGGGCTGGGGGGTACGCTCCATGCATACGCGGGTGGGGGTACGGGTCGTACTTACACTGTTGGGGTGGGGGGTACGCTCCTTGCATACGCGGGTGAGGGTACGGGTCGTACTTACACTGTTGGGGTGGGGGGTACGCTCCATGCATACGCGGGTGAGGGTACGGGTCGTACTTACACTGTTGGGGTGGGGGTACGCTCCATGCATACGCGGGTGGGGGTACGGGTCGTACTTTCACTGTTGGGATGGGGGGTGCGCTCCTTGCATACGGGGTGGGGGTAGGGTCCGTACATATACGTCCCCACGCTATGTGATGCTTGTGCGGCCCGTACCCAGGCCTTTGCCACGTGGGTGCGATCCGTCCCGCCATTGTTGGGGTGACGTGTGTGGGCGTGGTACGACTCGTACCCACGCTCTTCAGGCGTGGGTACGGGACGTACCTGTCTGGTTGTGTTGCCGGTTCGCGTGGTGACGGACTTCCGTTGTGGCGGTCGCTGGCTTATCAGGACACGCCCCCACCCCCTCGTGGTGACCAGGGCATGGGAGTCAGGTATGTCCAGGCCATGTGTGGTGTGTGACTTATGTGGTTGTTTTGTGGCCTGCCCTGGTCCTGCCACCCCCACCCCACCCCACTTTCCCCCCTCCCTTAGTTATTCTGACCTTCTGCGGCGTCTGCGTCGTAACCTGTAGAGGAGGTGGACTGCTATGAGGGCAGGGATGACTCGTAGGTTCGGGTCCATGTCTGTCCGTCGCGTACTGGTACTCCTTGATCGCGTCGTCCTGTCGCGTACGGGTCCTCCTTGATCGCGTCGTCCTGTCGCGTACGGGTCCTCCTTGGTCGCGTGGTCCTGTGTGTCCGTCGCGTACTGGTCCTCCTTGTTCGCGTCGTCGTCTGTCCGTCGCGTACTGGTGGTCCTTGTTCGCGTCGTCCTGATTTCCCGGCAGTTTTTGGCTGCCGCAAAATATTCACCGTGCGGGGTGACGTCGGTGCGAATCATGATTCCTGGGTCGTGAATGGCTGGCTGCGAGCGTCCCGACGTCAGGTCGGCGCTTTTCCGGATCGCATTGGTAGGTTTTTTTTGGTCGGTCGGGCTTTTTTACGATTCGTACGGTACTGGTGTACCCGTGCGAATCGTAATTCCTTGTTTGTAAAAATTGACGAGTGGGTACGCGTCGGACGGAGATTATGCTCCGTCCGACGGTTCGTACCCGGTTTTTGCCGGATCGTGATCGGCACCTAAGTAGGCTCTATATAGTCTGAGCAAAAGCTGTGTCCAGCCAGTGTTAGACCTACTGTTTGAGCCTCCTGACCTTGTGACCATGTTACTGCTGTTGCTGAATGGTGTTTTACAGTTTCTTATTCAATCTGTAAGAAGGCATCTTAGTTCATCACTCAGGGGCATTTTTATGCCATTTGTGGTGCAGGGCAGTGAAGCAAGTCACCTTTCTGCACTGCCCTGCGTCACAGAGAAAGGACAGAATGCGCCGTATTTATCCAAAATGGTGCCTTCCTGTCCTTTTCCCTTGTGCTGGCACCATTTTAGCAACCTAGTGCCAATGCAGACACCATTGCACCATGGTGGAAAGGTGCCTGTGTTGCATGCAGGATTACTTTTGTGCAGAAAGGGCCACTTTCCTGCACAAAAACAATCCTGAGAGGCTTTTTTCTCTTTCTATGTGTGCTGCAGAATAAAGATATTTATCCTCGTTACGCCTCTCCATGGAGGTGTATTTTTTTGGCACATTCCCAATTTTACAAATTCTTATAAATCTGGGAATGCATCAAAATCCATGAATGTTGCATCGGAGCACGCACGCAACACCCATAAAAATGGCTCCCTGGCGCAGAGTAATGCAACGCAACGATTTGCGCTGCGCTACATTAATCAAGATTTATGAAGCCATGTGGGGCCATGCAAGATGGGCTTGAGTGGCTTCATAAATCTCATTTTATATTTGCGTTGCTCTTCTACCACACGTTGCGTTGTGAAAAAACAAAGCAAAGGGGTGAATAAATGTGCCCATAAGTTTTTAAAACAATGTCATTGTCAGTGCAAAATCTCTGAAGTTGTATATCCTTGCTTTATTGTTTTTAGAACACTGGAATTAAAAATTAGTTTTAACTTCTAAATGATCTGTATTGTACTGCACACAGTCTGTCTTCCTCCAGTTTCTATTGCTCTTTGTATCTGCTTGTCTGTGATTATGGTCCACGGTTTGACAACCTGTATTTGTTTAAAGTTTTTTTAAATGGTTATTATTTACAGCTGTAATACACAAGGTTATACGCCATGCCCAGTCACTCATAAGACTTTATACTGTGTTGCATCATCATTTGATTTTTATTGCTTATATAGGGGTGTAGGCTGTCCTTATGGCCCTAATTCATGGATTTTCGCTAATATGAGATTGAAATGTTGTAATGATGTTCTATTGTCTCCTCTGAGGGGTAGCTGCTTAGCTCTGCATCCCTTATTGGGGTATTTGTTGGGCACTTTAAGCATCAGTTAAGAGAACAATAGATGCCTGGTTTCCAGTTTGCTCGTATAAATTGCCTGAATTTTCCTCAATCCCCCGGATTGGCTTTATAAGACAGACAGGCATGAATGATAGTTACAGATGGGTTACAAAGTGCCCAGTTCCTTGGACAGGTTAAAGGTCTTATAACACCACTATATACATTTGGTAACCAGTAAGCTCCATATACATGTCATGGCATCTGTGTAGGTTGCACGCGATTGAATCACTGCTTTAATGTTTTAAGTGAAAGAGTGTAATTGGCCAATATATTCACAAAGCCACAAAGGGCAATATCTGTTTCCCTCTTACACTTCAAAATATATGTAAACACGATCTGATCCAAGAGTTGACACTAGAGGGCACATTTAGTAAATGTTCAAGCAACCGAGCACAGTAACAAAAGTTGCAGTGCTGCGATAGGTCAAAGGGACAGAGCAGCCCATATCTACTAAGATATGTCACTCATTCTCTCACTGCACTAGTTCACTTTTAGCTGGCTAGCACCGATGCACACATCCTTGCACCACGTAGGTGTTGTACTTTCCAGCCCAAATCACGCAGTAGCGGTCCGTGGAGGGAGTTCCGTGGGGCGGTGAGGCGGGGCGGGGGAATGTAAACACCGGAATATGGACGAACGGAGTTAAGTACACATTTAAATAAATTAAACGAATTCCTTTGCGCGTGCTGCATCACAAAATTTATTTATTTAAATGTGTACTTACCTCCATTCATCCATATTCCGGTTTTTACATTTCTCCACCCTGCCCCTCCCCCGTCCCGCCTCACCGTCCCACGGAACTCCCTCCACGGACCGCTACTGCAAATCAGGAATCCAAAATAACACTTCTTTAATGGTTTGCATCACTTTCGTGGAGCAAACATTAAGCTAAGTCTTAGTAAATCTGATTATTCTTGTCGTACTTAAGGAAATGTACTCTCAGACCAACAGTAGTGTCAAAATGTGATACGAAGTGGTTTAATCACAAGCTGGTGTGGTACTAAAACTAATTTATAAGCCCCTTGCTCCGCCGGTATGTCACTTTTTCCCACACTAAAAGTGACGCACTGGCGGCACAATGGGTTTGTAAATAAACCCCTAATTAATTACCTTCAAAAGAAAGCGGCAGATTTACAATGAAAGTGACTCAGTGCATTCTGCAAGCCATTTGGCTGCGCCGCACTGAGTCACTTTCACAGCACAGGGATGCAATATATTTATAACAATATGTTGCATCTCTGTGCACAGGCACCCTTGCACCATGGTGCAAGAATGCCTGCGTGGTGGGGATATTGTTTTTGTGCAGGAAGGGGCACCTTCCTGCACAAAAACAATCACTGCAGGCATTTTCCTCTTTCAATGTGTGCTGTAGAATGCAGCATGCATTGAAAGAGGAAAAAACGAGGTGAAATGAAAACATTTCTCCTCATTGCACCTTCCTACGCCTCCCCTGGGGAGGCATAGCTTTCAGATGCATTTCCAGATTTACGATTCCTCGTAAATCTGGACATGTGCCTGGTTCCATGGGTGTTGCATGGGAACACGCACAGCACCACCCATGGAACGCCCCCTTCCACGCACAGTGCTGTGTGTAAATGGGCCATACTTACAAGGTCAGGAAAAGTCACACAGGGTGGCTTTTCCTGTCCTTGTAAATATGGAGCAGTAAAATGCGCCACCAGTACGACACTAAGGGGCAGATTTACAAGCCCCTTGCGCCACTTTTGTGTCACTTTTCCCATGTTAAAAATGACGAAAAAGTGGCGCAAGGGGCTTGTAAATAAGCCCCTAAAAGTGACGTACTGCTGGCGCAGGGGGCTTTTAAATCAGCCCCAAAATGTATAATAGGCACTTTCACAAAGGTGCCCACTCTTGTTCACAAAGACATTAATTTAACTCAGTCAGTCAGTCAAAGTTACTTTATTCGGTTCATAGTAAAAACCATAAAAGTACAACAAACATAAAACAATACAACCATTATAAAAACATTTGACATAAAATTATCGCCAGAGAAGGGACGAAATTGCTCAATCCCGAGGCGGCAGCAGACTACAGGCTCCAGGAGGCTTAGGGGCATAGTGACCAGCAGCGGCCCCTCCCTCCCTTCGCACCGGACTTCAAAAGAACCTCGCGCTTCCCGCTTCGCGGGAAGCGCAGAGCCAGAGAAGGGACGAAATTGCTCAATCCCGAGGCGGCAGCAGACTACAGGCTCCAGGAGGCTTAGGGGCATAGTGACCAGCAGCGGCCCCTCCCTCCCTTCGCACCGGACTTCAAAAGAACCTCGCGATCCCCGCGTCGCGGGACCGCGCGCGGGACGCGCCGGGCGAAGCCCGGGCAAAGGGCGGGCCCGTCTAAGCCCGTCAAAGACCGGAGGAGACTGGACTGGGCCTCCCTCTATCGACTTTAATTACAGTAAGGTTGCAAGACTTTATTCAGTTTAACGTCATTTTAACTGTTACTTCGTAAATACTACCGACGCCCACATTCATATAGATACTTATCGTGTGGTCTTGGTCACCTGAGATATGCTTAGCAAACATGGTACAGAAAAATATCCCGCATACCGGTGGTGTTGGAACTGGGCTAATCGGTACTATAGATGCCTTTTTTACTAAGGCTGTGACTGTTCTGGAGAAGGAGATAGCTTTAACGGAACAAAGACTATCTCTTGAACCTGTGTTTATGAGAAAGTCGTCTTTGGGGAAAATTGCCAATGTACTGTCTCCCGACCCAATAGCGACCCAAAATGCACATTTATCATGCCAACAACACAATCTTTCCACAGTATTGGACATAACTGGCGTTGACACAAGCTTGGAATCCTTTATGGCCTATCCAATTATGGAACCTTGTCGACGTAAAAGCCTTCTACCAATTAATAATAAGCCCCCATCTGAATGCACTAACCGCGAACTAGTAGAGGGAAATGTCTCTAGTTTAAAACGTAAACGAGGTGGAAAGCAGCATAAGGGTGGGCGCAATAAAAAGAGCAAGAGTATACTACCTATGCACAACGAAAAGGGGGTAACATATAGGGATAAAAACCCCATACAAGTTGTAAATACTGCCCTTAACAACACAAACTCGACTGTTGATATAACGGACAGTCCACCTGTAATTGACAGAAACACAGTATGCTCACTGGACAACATCGAGCATTTAGTTAGGTCTTTGATTCTCCCATTGTTAGAACGTACCAGACGTTTAGGTACACAGTTAGAAGTCCTGGAAAAAATCACGAGGGAGAATTCAGCCTTGTTGGAAAAATTAGGGGACGCTAAACTTATGACAAATAATTCCACCGTATTACCCAAAAACACACAATCATCATTACCAAGTATTACACTTGGACAAGGTAACATAAACTCGGCTCTACAGGAAGGCGATATGACGATGATGGATACCAATAACACCACACAAAATGAAAAGGCTAGAAAAGTAACCAATACAGACAGCCTTAATTCATGTACAAATGAAGTTCCTGATAATATGGCATCCGGATTAGAAAAAATAAGGGAAAACAAAGGAAAAGAACATAAAAAGAGAATTGATCTTCCACCGGACTCCTATCCCTACGTAATTGTACTTGCAGGGGTTCCAGAGTGGAGCAACATTAGGGATGAAACCACGTCTGAATTAAAAAACAAGGTTATGTTTTGGTTAGGGAAAAACAGACCTCTCAGACCTGATTTATGTGGGGAAATCATTAATGTTCGCCGAGTGAACTGGCTCGGGCCTACAGCTAAAGATATTATTGGGGATTGTTTCATCGTAAATTTTAGAGACCCAAGAGTTACCGAATTTATTCGTGGCTTTCCAAATTATGGAAACCCTGGAGGAATTTTGTCTTTGGAATTAAGTTATTTCTATCCACCAGCTCCCCCTGTTGCTGTTACTGGTCAGAGACTGAAAACAATACGCTATGAAGGAAGGCCCCCCTACGTCAGAAATCATCGAAATGATAATAGGGTGCCTATGACGCATGGTGGATTCAGATTGTACAACCCTGAACATCATCAACAGATAGGGAATTTATTCAATGTCCCAACGCACAATAGATTTGACACTTTATCAGGCTTGGGGGGGGTGGATTGACCAACACGGGAACAGATTATCGATACCTGTGTGGAAAACTCCACCCCGTTCAAGTAGAGGATAGTCAGGGAAAGGGGCTTCCCTATGACCGAGCAGCACAGGATTTGGTTAGTATTAAACTTAAACTTACTGAAATGGTGGACATGACACAATTGGGAATCCAAGAAGAGAGAAAGGGCATTACAGATAAGAATATGGCCAATACTACCAACCCCAGACATGCCACATAGGATAGGACTGGAAAAAACTGGTCTATTATTTACTGGAATATTGCTGGCCTTAGGGCAAAATTGGATAACCCGATATGGCATAAACTAATTGAAGACAACGATGTTATATGTCTGCAGGAAACGTGGGCGAAGGACGTATATCATTTGAATGGTTTTAGAACTATTTTTACTCCGGCAATTGGCTCAATACATGGCAGAGCTAAGGGTGGGCTCTGCACATATGTCTCTAACCGTTTTACTTGTCATACTATCGAGGTCTTTTATAATACCACTTATTATCACATTGTTGGCCTACACATGAAGAAAAACTTCTGTATTCTGGTTACTAATTTTTACAATAATGTCCCCCCGGCAGACTCAGCTTTAGTATTTATAAAACTTAGCTCGGAAATCAACTCCATACTTTGTAATAAAGGAAAGGAGTGTGTCGCCATATGGGGGGGGATTTTAACTGCACTATTTGTAATAGAGCCAGGAATGGGATTTGTGGCCTAACTTTGGATAAAGAGTCCGCACCAACACACTTTGAACATAATGGTAAGGGCGACACCCTAAATGAGATTCTTTTCGTGAATGACTTAGGGTTTGCAAATACACTATGTCAACCAGAAGTTCTGCTTACTGCCACCTTTTGTGGTAGGGGACTCTCCTCTGTAATTGATTTTGTTTTGATTTCTTCGTGTTTTAGGAGCAGTGTCAGAAATTACGACGTCTTAGAATTATCTCTCAGTGATCATTTTCCCATTAAGGTGGAACTTAGTAACCCTCGTGCTATCCTTGATAGCATTCCTAGGCCACAATCTAGAGACATTGTTATCTCTAGACAAAACGGATACGCCATAAAATGGTCTAATATCGTACCCGCTGACTTTCTTTCTAACTTAATTAAGACATGTAACACATGTTTTAATACTTGTTTGGACATTGCGTCCAAAGACCTAGAAGTAGTACATGATTTTAAATCTATTGTAACATGCATTAAGGAAAGTTTGTGGGTTAGTTTGAAAAAACATAATAACAGTAATAGGAAAAAGGAGGGATGGTTTGACCAAGAGTGTACGAAGGCACACTCTAAACTTAAATTGGCACTAAATGGGCAAGTAGGGGATAAAATTCAGATCAGGGAGCTTCGTAAGTCTTATAAACTGGCAATTAAGAATAGGAGGGCAAGTTTAAAGAAGGAAGCGTGGGAGGAATTACTAAGTGCTTCAAAACGGAGAGATATGACTGCCTTTTGGAGGGCAGTAAATGCACCATATTTTAAGGACGGCACTAAGGCGAGGATTGAGATTGCCATCGGTGAGAATGAATGGGTGAGTTATTTTGAGTCCCTTTATAGCCCCGTTGACCCTTTGAGTGAATCGATAAAGCAAGATTTACCTAATATACCCACAAAATTTAAGAGCTTGAACCTCACATTCACATTGAGTGAGGTGTTGAAGGGTATTAGTTTGAGCCAGGGGGGTAAGGCACCAGGCCCTGATGGGGTACCGGTAGATGTTTTTAAAGATAATCTCACACTATGGGCTCCCCTATTAACCAGATTTTTGAACGCTGCTTGCAAGCTTGGTCTTCCTAACACCTAGTATGAATCAATAATAGTACCAATCTTTAAAAAGGGCGATAGGGAAAGTTGTAAATGCTATCGCCCTATATCCCTACTCGATTCTACCATTAAAATTGTGGGCAGGGTTATCCTTGATAGGTTGCAGGTGTGGGCAGATGAGCATAAGATTATCAGCGACTTGCAATATGGGTTTAGGGAAGGGGTAGGGACTGTTGATCAAGGACTCAACTTATTCATTCTTTTGGAAAAATATACCAAGGCTAAGGGCGGGAAAATGTTTTTAACTTTTGTAGATTTAACTTCCGCCTTTGACTGTGTTACACACAGTAAACTATGGTTAATTTTAATACAATTGGGAGTTGAGGATAATATTATTTGTTTCCTAAGGGAGTTGTATAATGGGGCCAGGGCTACAGTTAGATTCGGTCTAAAGGGAGAATATACCAGAATGTTTAATATTGCGAGGGTAGTTAGACAAGGATGCGTCCTTGCTCCGTTTATATTTACAATCTATATCAACGGGCTTGAGGATGTCTTGCTGAGGGACTGCATAGATATGCCTTCGGCATTAAAACGCCATATTCCGGCTCTAATTTACGCCGATGATGCCGTTGTGATGGCAAGAACCCCTATTGCAATGAAAACAATGATTACTTCCTTTTCCACTTTTATGACTAGTTTGGACCTGAGGGTGAACTGCACAAAAACTTATTCCATGATTTGTGGCACTAAAACTAAACAGAGGAAAAAAGTTATGTTCATAGATTCTAAGCCACTAGAACATATTTCTACTTTCCCCTATTTAGGAATTATGTTTGAATGCTCAGGTCAGTGGAATGCTGCAGTTAAGGGGAGAAACATGCAATTCACTAAGTCCATAATGGCCCTTAAACTTTTTAGTAAAAAGATGGGTAAGAAACCATTGAAAGAGTTATTGCGTATTTATAAATCCAGTTGTGTGGCCGTGGCAACTTATGGCGCAGGAATTTGGGGCTACTCAAATGTAACTAGTATTCAGCTAACAGAGAATAGCTTTTTGAAATTTCTTTTAACTACCCCAGAAAGCACATCCACTTATAACGTCCATGCTGAGCTTGGAATGTCATATATTGAGGACCTTATTAGAATTCAGCCTGTCCTCCTGTGGTATATGGTTTGGACTACAGATGAGTGCCATTTGAATCGCCTCATATTGAGGGATGCCCTAAATCTAGAGAATGTGCACCAAATGAAATGGCTGAAGTACATTAAAAGCTTCTGCGGCCATATTAACCATCTGGAATTTTATGATGATCCTGAGTCTATGGTAACGATCTCTAGGAAGGAACTGAAAAGGTTATGTATTATGTACCTAGAGGAGTTAAGAGAACGAACGGAACTGCTAAAAAAAACAGTGATGTCCCATCAATTGATTTTAATATCGCAGGATATTCAACCATATTTAACCCTGCGGTTGACGGAACATGAAAAGTTCCTGTTGATACGTTTTAGACTTGGGTTTCTTTTTAGGTCTGTGAGTTTTCCTGTAAAAAATGATTGGTCAGCTGGAATTATTAAATGCCTCTGTAATAACATATCCTCCCAATCGGATATTCATATTTTATTCTTTTGTAAATATTATGTTATTCCTAGGGAAAGGTGGATTAAGCCAATCATAAAATATATGAATCTTAGACAATGCCGACCTGCCTTTTTGATTATACGAAAACTTGAGGATATATTTACGGTAGCCTCGGTCTCTGTATTTCTTAGAAATGTCTTTCATTTAAGAAAATCAATACTGTTTTAAATGTTTTTTAGAGCCCATGTGCCTTTTAACACTTATTTTATTTTATCACTATTAACTTGAAATCATTTGAAATGTGAAATGTTTAAACCTGAAATTTGAAATGTGGATTATGAAATGTGATATAATATGTTTTTATATACTTTTATGGTTATCATTATTTTATAACCGAATAAAGTCTTAATGATAACAAATACATTTTTAGTCAAAATTCAGAAGTGATATACACTATAATCATGTGATCTTTTTCCTCAATCTCATTGAGATTACTAAAAAAGTGGCTATGTTAAATATCTCCCAAGGAGAACCCAACATCTGAAGATACATGAGTGCTGGTTTTACCTGTCTGAAACCTTTATTTTTTATTAGAGGAATAATGTATTTTTTACGGATTAAAGACAGGTGGCCACAAAAGAAGATAAAGTGCGTGGTATCTTTAATGGAAAATCTGTCGCATGAACAGATCCCCAAATCCTTCTCCTTTGTCCAACCAGGGGAATCAGTAAGTAAAAGATGGAATTTGTTCATTCTGAACCTGATTAATAAAAAACTATAGTTCATCATATTAGCAATACCCAGGTAAGGCTCTAGACTGTTAGATGTAATAATCAACTGATGAGCCTTTACAGTGGGTTTGAGTAATTCCTTTTCTTCCCTTATTAGCATTGCCCTCTGTTTATGGGGGACTTTAACCCATTTTAAATCCCCCTTTACTATAATGCTTGGATTTTCAAATAACTCAGGTCGACCCAGGTACCTGGCTAGATACTTAATATAATTCAACCACGGGATAGTTTTGCCATACTCTAAAGATAGGCAATCTTTTAAAATCGCGTGATTCAGTTCTAGTTCAGGATTTAGCCAAATTGAAATCCATTTCAGGAGTGCGGCAATAGCTATGCGATCCGTTAAGTAGTCAATCCCACACTCTTGGTGGACAATATAGCCCGATGTTGAGCGGGGGAGGGATAATAAAGATTTTAAGAATCTATCTTCTACAACCTGCAGATCAGAGATATTTTTAAATCCCCACAAATCAGCACCATACAATGCAATGGAGGTGCATTTGGCTACGTAAATATTCAACATAGCTTGCATGGGCTTCACCCCCAGTTTGCGTCCAAACTCCAAGACAGCAAGTGTGGCCCTAGCAAAAGCATTACGTTTGGCAGCTAATTGTGGGGCCCAGGTGGACTTGTCATCAAAAATGACCCCCAAATAAGGGAATCTCGTAATCCGTGATAAAACATGACCTTCACAAAACATAGTCTTTACTCTCTTTGATTTGGTACCCCCAATCATCACATGGGATTTGGAGAAATTCACTCCAAGGTCAAGTGCAATCATGAATTTTGCAAAAGAATCTAAAAGATTTTGGAGCCCTACAGCCGTGCGTGCTAAGAGCACGGCATCATCAGCATACAATAATTCTGGAATGGCGAATTTGCCTGCCCTTGGAATGTCCTTGCATGACTTAATTAGTGTAGAACCCAAATCATTAATATAAAGTGTAAAAAGCAGGGGGGCTAAAATGCATCCTTGCCTAACGCCGTTACTGATTCCTATCTTATCCGTGGAATTGCCAAGACGGTCGTATCTGACCGTGGCAGTGAGGTCTCTATGCAAATCCGCTAGGAAATAAACAATATTAGCATCTATTCCACATTTAAGTAGTAACCCCCACAGTTTTGAACGATTTACTCCACCAAACGCCGAGGACAAGTCCATAAAGGCCAGATACAAGGCCCCTTTTTTAGCAATGGTATACTTTCCTATTAAAAGTTGAAGGTTCAGGCTCTGGTCTATGGTCCCGCGGCCCTTGCGAAACCCATATTGTAGACACGAAAGAGTAGCTGTGTCTTCTAACCAATCAGTTAGTCTGCCCAGGACCACACACCCCAGAACCTTCACAGCTGAATCAATAAGGGAGATAGGCCGATAGCAGCTGGGGTCCCCCCTGTTACCTTTCTTAAAAATGGGTATGATCACTGATTCGGACCAAGTGTCCGGAATCCCAGCGACACATACCCGGTTAAAAACATTGGTTAGAACTATGGACCAAGTCTCAGGATCAGATTTGAAGAGGTCCGCTGGGACGCCATCGGGGCCGGGAGCCTTATTACTTGTCATTTTACCGATGGCCTCAACCACCTCTGTCTTAGAGACTAATAAAGTATATGGGTTCACAATAGTGGAAGAAATACTCGATTCACCACAAGTGCCCATTTCATAGACTGATTTAAAATGAGAGTGCCACGATTGTTTCCCAATGCCGCAATCTAGTTGATCATTACCTGTATCACAAAAGAAGGGTTTATTAACCACTGACCAAAACTTTGCACTATTTCTTATAACATCCACACAGGAAAGTTCTTCCCATGCTTCCTCCCTGATCGTCTTTTTCCTGGCATCCAAAGTTTTCTTGTATTCTTTTCTCAACCCCGAAACCAAGATCCTGTTTACTGGCTTAGATTTCAAGGCGGCCTTCAGCTTTCTGTTTGCGGTTGAACAGCTTTTATCAAACCAGCCTAGCTCAGCCTTATCCTTATGTTTTCCAGGACAGCTCAAATCTGCTAAGATCTGACTACAAATAGCAGAATATGCCACTAGAACCTCATCATCCCCTGCCTCGAGGTCCAGGCACGTATTTAACTCAGATCCTACCTTACTTTTTAAGTTGTT
Organism: Triturus cristatus; assembly: GCF_964204655.1. Lineage (NCBI taxonomy): Eukaryota > Metazoa > Chordata > Amphibia > Caudata > Salamandridae > Triturus > Triturus cristatus. The sequence goes on from NC_140595.1 coordinate 444,743,090, forward strand.
GTAAAAGTCGCCTGGAATTACTTTGCTCCATCTAATTCTACGATCCTGATCTGATGGGCGAATATCGGATTTATCCACGGTTGCTTGGGGTTTAACAGGTTTTTTGAGAAGGTGCCAAAGACTAAGGGTCACGGGATTATGGTCACTAAAATGGGTCCAGGTCGTCATATAACTTTTAATATTAACCCCAAGAGCACAGCTAACAAAAATATAATCAATGACTGAGTCTTTCCCAGTTCCTTTAAAAGTGGGGATAGTTTCGCCCGCCGTAGACAGGAGAAACAAACCATGGTCTGCCAACATAGATTCGAGAAGATCTCCCGCCACTGAATGTTCAAAATGTGCAACCCCTGATTCAATCGGTCCCAAAGGATCCGAGGGGAAGCATTGAAGTGGACAGCCATGGATGTTAAAATCACCCATCACTATGGTGAGGCAATTCTTACTGTTAAGTTTGTTAGTCTCCTTGTGATCAGCTAAAAAACTGTTTAACACGGCCAGGTGATCGGTCGTGGCAACTCTATCATATGAATTGTAAAAATTAACTACCAAAAAATCAGATCCCTCATTCATCAGGATAAAAATGGCCAAACAATTTGACGAGCCAGTTTCTAGTTGAGAAAATGAACCGGGTATGGTTGCTGAGATTAGAGTAACCAGCCCACCCTTCGCCCTCCCAGACCTGGTTGGGGTGGCAGATACGAAAAAACTCTCATACCCGTCAATATACAACGTATCCTCTGTGTCCCATGTCTCTTGCAAACCGATAATATCACCCGAGCTGATTAGATCTCTCCAAGCAGGATCATCTAATTTACTTTTTAGACCTGCTATATTCCAGGAGATCAATTTAGATAAAAGACCCAGTGATTCCTGATTTGGTCCTACTGAGATGGAAACATGATTTAGTGGTTTCACGGCTAGAGGGACAGGAACTCGTGTGTCAGGGGTAATAATTTGATCACGAGTCCTTAGTCACTCGATTTCTTCCAGATTGGAAAAGACATCAAATCTATTAGAGACTGGGACAGCAAAGTTATTAATAGGACCGAGTCTATTAGGTTGGACAGAAAACGTTGATCTAATGTGGGATGGAGGATAAAAGAAACCCAAGGGGAGAATATTCAGGTAGTCTTTATGAATTCTCACAGACCCTGCCTGTCTTAGAATATCATTCACCAATCCTGGGGATCTAAAGCTTACAACAATACAGTCTCCCTCTAGATGTTTAGCAGTCTTTCCTACCCATGGTACCCTTCTGATCATCATGAAATGCTTGTTGAGGTGATGACCCAGAACCGTTTTATTAGACAAGTGGTGAAGAGATTTGTTTTTCAGAGAGGTCCAGTGTTCCTTTTTGTCACACTCCAATTTGGGCACATTGGCTAGAATTATAGTGTAGGGGCATGCCTCAGCCGGTAAATGTAAGGAAAAATCCCCTCCTTGCTGAGGTGCGGGAAAATATGGGACCCCCTCCTTAGTCTGCATTTGCCTTTCCTTTCCTAGGGTCTTACCTAAGTTATCTTTGGCTGATTGGAAAATATTAGATCCTAAGCAGTTGGGCACTACAGGAGGGACTGGTTGTTGTGAAGGGGTGATCATGGAACTCAACAAGTTATCTACAGAAGCCGTAATTGTGCTTAATGTATCCCCTACTGCAGTGTTTGAGCCTGTTTTAAGCACTTTACTACTGAAGTGAGATTCCATAATACTAATACGGTCCTCAATACGCTTCAGAGTAGCTATTAGGGGCTGAATAAGTAACGTGAGATGTGCTTCCATAGTTGTAACAATACTAGACATAAGTGTCTCCCTACTCTGGTCCGCACCTAAATTGGGACTAACACGCCTGCTCTCACTAGGATCCACACTGTCTAAGTGAAGAGAGCTAGGATTAACTCGCTCCGACCCAGAAACAGTGGTAATAGTCCTTGGTTGCTTTGCCTGCTTTCGATTTCCCACTGGGTTTTTATTAGCTTTTCTTTTACCCGTGACAAATTTCCCCCCATTGATCATAATATCATTTTTAATCCTGGACTGTCTAGTATGAATGGCCACAGGTGAAGGGGCTATACTGTCTGTGCTTAAAAGTGTAATAGCGGTAGGATTACAGTCTTCCACAATCGACTCACTAGGAATCACACGGGGATACAATACAGCCGGTGTGGCATTAGGGGAGGTAATGTCGTCTGAGGGTAACGGGGTACTTAAATGTCCAGTGGACTCAAGAGATAGTCGGCGTTCAACCAGGGCGATTTCATTCACTACGGCAGTTTCAGCCTGTTTTAGATAATTGTCCAATGTCCCCATGCCTGCAGCCCTCGTGCTTGATTTAGAATGCCCCCTTGTCATGACTCACACAGGTGATGGATAATATCGCAAGGAGTGCTTTGTAGAACTCACCCCAGAACGGATGACGATGACGGGTCTGGCTAGATGTACGGGGGTAGTCACAACCCGACCTCCTTCGTCCTCTGACGGCCTCAGACGGCCCGCCCTTTGCCCGGGCTTAGCCAGGCGCCCGCCCGCGCGCGTCCCCCGACGCGGAGGAAGCAGCGATCTTTTATGCGCCTCCGGGCGCTTAGATGTCGTCAGAGAGCGCCGGGGCACCTGGGAGTTGTGGTTTTCCCCGCTCCGGGCAGCGCGATGAGATGGCAGCCTACACCCAGCGAGGGAGCACCAACAGAGTCAGCGGCGAGAGAAGGAGGGCAAGGACGGCAGCCCTGTCAAGAAGCAGGTCAGTCTGGTAAGTTTTTCAAAATTCGTGCTTTCCCGCCCCACCAAGGAAGCAACGATCTTTTCTGCGCCTCCGGGCGCTTAGATGTCGTCAGAGAGCGCCGGGGCACCTGGGAGTTGTGGTTTTCCCCGCTCCGGGCAGCGCGATGAGATGGCAGCCTACACCCAGCGAGGGAGCACCAAAAGAGTCAGCGGCGAGAGAAGGAGGGCAAGGACGGCAGCCCGTCAAGAAGCAGGTCAGTCTGGTAAGTTTTTCAAAATTCGTGCTTTCCCCATTGGGGATGTCATCAGACTCAGGAGAAAAATCTTCATTTACGTCGTTGTTGGGCACTTATGTCACCTCCACAAAAAGGCCTACAGGCCTGCACACCATAAAAAGGCGATGCTATGTTTGGAGTCTGCAAATAAACGTAGTAAAAAACAAACTAGTAGCTGTCTGAAAAATCCCTCGAGGAAAAACATTTATTTTACACTAAAATCACACAAAGTAAAGGCTTCTACTGATGATTTGGCCAGTTTAGATATGCGACGTTTTATAACATCTTGCTTGGTACACACACCAAACTACTGGATTTTCCATCATTCAGCCTTTGTAGTTAAAGGCTTAATTTCACATAAAACTATGGGGCATATCAACAACCGGCGATAATTATCGCTGAGCGCACTTAGCGCTCGGATAATTATCGCCGGCTAGCGCCGATTTTTATCGCTTATCTCATCGGCGATAAAAAGCCTAGCGCTAACTGGCTAACGTGAGATTATCGCTGGAAACCCAGCGATAATCTCTCGTTAGCTAGTTGATAGGGACTCACAAACTTAGCCATGATATCCACCTTCCATAGGATATCATGGCTAAGTCGGTCCTGAAGCAGGTGTTAGGAAAGTAGCGATAACAGGTGTTATCGCTACTTTTCCTGACGCTATGCTTCATAGCGTGGGGCTTGATGATAGGAGAAATGTCGCTTAGCGACATTTCTCCTATCATGTCAGGTCAGGAACGCCCACTTTGCATCTCATTAGAGCTGCAAAGCTGGGCGTTAGAAATCCCCACGCTAAAGCAAGGTTTCACGCGTTAGCGTGACATTGCTAATATAGCGATAAAATTAGCGCCGCTTTTCGGCCGAAAACGGCCGCTAAAGCGGCGATAATTTTTTATCGCCTCGTTGTAAATATGCCCCTTAATGTGAGTCACTTAGAGCTTGCAGACCTTTTATAACAGTGGTCTTCAAACTTTTTGATGTCGAGACTCCCTTGTGAAAGCTTTTTAGGCGTAAGGAGAAATTTTCTAGAAACTGCTTCTCCTCATCATCAACATCCATCGACAACCATAAATGCCCCTGTTAGATCTGACATCTTTTGGCATGTTTCCCCTGTTTCTTCCTTTCTGACCTCCTAGTTTTGACTCTGTTTTTGCTGGTTCAGTGTCTATGTGCACCTTGTCACTGCTGTTCAGTGTTAAAGTGAAAGTATTGTAAATTGTGGATCACTGACATAATATCGATTACCAAAAAAAATCGACTACTTAAAATATCGTTGCTAAATTATCGACTACAATATTATCGACTCACCATACTTATTAAAGAAAATACTAAAATATCGAGTACACAATATCGTCTTTAAAAAATATCGTATATCATTATATCGAACTTATAAATATCGTTAACAAAATTATGGTCTACTCTTAAATGACTATGTAAATTACAAAATTATCGAAACCAGAAATATAGACAACCAAAATATAGAATATTTCACAATATCGACTATCTAAAAAACTATGAAGAAAATATACTTTAAGCACAACACATACATTAACATTGTAATACATAATAAAACACTTAAATAACATTAACATTTTCGTTCAAATATATACATTTAAAAATAAACATTCCGTAAACAATATGAATACATTTCACTACATAAATAATTTTCTAATTATTATACATGCATTAAACCACATTTAAAATTTTCTTTAAAGCATTTAATACTACAAATAAACAATAACTTACTACTAATAAGTTGCTAATTAGCGTTTCCCTTACATGGAAACAAACAGCCAGAAAATAAAAAAAAAATCAAGGTTGACCAATGACATGCTCACATTTCAAATTAAACCAATGAAATGAAGCAACTAATTAATTGCACACTATAAAAACACTACATTTCAACATCTCTTTCACACGACAAACTGAAAAGAAGAAATAAGATGAAACTCTACTCAACTGTTTCCTGAAAGAAGATTTACAATCCAAAAGAAAATTTAACAACTACAGAAAGTAAGTTAAACTCTATTGATAAAGCAACAAATCTAGAATGCTACAGCTGAAACTATTTCTATAAATGAATTTACTACACTTGATTTAATTACATTCATATCTCCTCTATAGATACCTTCTAAACAGACAGAAATATTTTGGACATCCCCACAACTCTAATATTAATCAATGTAAGTATATTTTAAATTTTTCCTACCCACCTACAAGTATTAATTAAAAAACATAATTCTAAAACATATTTATTCCTTATTTCTCTCCTCTACAGAAAACCACTGAACCATCCAAAACTACCTTCTACGCAATCACCTACTGGACCAAAGAAATAAGTAAGTATATAAACCTCAATCATTAAACAGCCTAAAATACGCAGCCAGAATGTGACTTTCCCCTTAAAACAGTATCACATTCAAAAACATGTATCCAACTATTAACTAATGTTTTTCTCTTATCAACAGAAAGTCTATCTCCAAGATTAAACTGAAAGCTTGAAATCAGCTAATTAACATCTTTCAACACATCAAATTAAACATTGTAAGTATATTCACTAAAATGTAAATATATTTAAAATATCTATAACATTGTTTATATTTACAAAATATTTTTTCATCTCTCCTAGCATAATACAGAACAACATGACTGAAGGTGCAGAATTTATAACATCTCAAAAAAATAAAATGTTGTTATGTTATATGGGTTATGTATATACACAAGAAAAGCAAAGTGGTCTGAAAATGTTTTGGAAATGTAGCAAATACTACTCAAACAAATGCTATGGTAGAGCTATTACAAAAGAAACCACTGTTCTTTCTGTAAAAGAACATAATCACCCCCCCAATATAACAGAGATAGAAGTTAGAAATGCTCTTGAAAACATTAAAGAAGCAAGTACTAGCACTGATAAACCCACCACCCAAATACTCAAAGAACAATTATTAAAAATACCACACCATGCATCGGCACAATTACCCCCAATTGATTGTTTAAAAAGAACTATTGCTAGACAAAAAAAACTAACTACCAAAACACTACCTACCCCTAAAACATTTGAGACAGTAATCATTCCCCCAGAATTAAGCATAACTCACACTAATGAACCATTTATTTTGTTTGATAACAAATCTTCTGATAAAAGAATAATTATGTTTGCTACTGAAAACAATTTAGTGAAATTACAACAATGTGACACTTGGATGATGGATGGAACTTTTAAAGTTTGTCCAAAACCATTCTACCAACTGTACACAGTGCATGGATTGTACCAACATTCTAACATTCCATTCATCTATGCCCTCTTACCAAATAAACAGCAAACAACATACATAGAAATGTTAACCAAAATTAAAGAAGAAACCAATAATTATTTCCCACAAAAAATAATTATTGATTTCGAATTAGCCATGATCAATTCAATACTAAAACATTATCCACACACAGCAATCCAAGGTTGCTATTATCATTTTAACCAGAGTCTATGGAGACATCTGCAAAAGTCCACCCTAAGTGTACAATACGCTACAGATAGTACTTTTGCCTACCAGGTTAAAAAACTAATAGCACTAGCATACGTTCCTGTAACAGATGTAGCAGAACACTATAATATTCTAATAGAAAGTCCCTATTACAAAAAGAACGAAGACAAATTAAGCCAACTCCTAGACTACTTTGAGGACACCTGGGTGGGAAGATTACATCGATCAGGACATAGAAGACAACCAAAGTTCCACATTCCTTGGTGGAATGTATACCTGAGTACCTTAACCCCTTCCATGCTCATGACGGAACGGTTCCGTCATGAGCCACGGTTGAGCTGTGCTCATGACGGAACCGTTCCGTCATGAGCCCGCCCGCGCTCGAACCCTTCAGCACCGCGGCGGAATTCGCCCAGCGCTGAAGGGGTTAAATAAAGAATCCAAAACAAACAATAGTGTTGAAGGATGGCATAATGCCTTCCAAGCAACTACAAGCAGAGGGAAACCTACCCTACAAAAACTCCTGGAATCTCTACAAAAAGAACAAAGCTACCAAGAATTACGGATGCAACAATCTGTTACTCAAATAGGTCCTAAATTAACTAAACAAACCAAACAAATGTTTGATCTACTACAAAGTCAAGTAAACCTATACCCATCAACAAGTGGCCTAGACTACCTATCACTAATAGCCAAAAGCATTTTATAATTAACATACACACAGCTAATAAAAGAAATTGGTCAATACAATAAACAATTGCAATAATATATTAATACTATATTTTCCTAAATAATATATAATTGTCAGATACATTTCATTTTCATATAGAAAATATATATGTACAATTAAATATTATTTATGTAAATATAATATATATAACAATAAACTATAATAACATTTCCCACCCAAATTATAACAAAATATAACTTACCATTGATGTAGCCATACAAGATGAATTCCACCAAGCAAAACTCCTTCCATTTGTATGTCAATCCATAGTAATAATAAAAAATTTGCCCCACCAAAAATGAACAAATGAACACATCCAATGTAAATCCATCCTCGACAAATCCAAAAACGTGAAACCCTCAAAACCCGAAAAATAGGTCAAAATAGTACCAAACGCTCCTGGAAATCCAGGTGAAAAAAAAGTGTGATAACTTTATTAGTTTCATTAACTAAAACACACTTTCTAAAAAAAAAATATAACATCTCTCTTTCCATCATAATATCCAAACCCTAAAAAACCCGAAAAGAAGTAAAAAATAAAAAAAAAACGCTCCATGAAATCCCGTAAAAAGTTAAAAAGTGTGTTAACAATATTACTTAAATAAAGTAACACACACTTTAAAAAAAAAACGCGTCTTGGTCTTCGAAAAAACATCAATCAACATTTACCTGAAAAAAGAACAAAACATACCCACCCAGACAATCACACCCAAATACATGTAATAAATACAATTACATAATTTCAAACAACACATATTTAATCACAATATTTACTTCTAAAACTACGTCACAACCAGTAAACAACCACACGTAACTAAATCGTTACTGACACCTCAAAAACACCCAAAACATTTAACATTATCAATCAATACACTATAAACATCCTAACTATCCTAAACATAAGTATTTAATAACACTTAATACTTAAAACACCCCTTACCTTGCTCAACGCGACGCAGCTTCCGACCGCGAGCTTCCTCAGTCCAAAATGACCCAAAATAACATGAAGCGGTTACAAAATAATCCCATTCAAATGAAAATCCCTACTTAAATCAGTATAAATACATTAAAACAATAAAAAACTTCATTATAATCATATATAAAAACAACATAAATTTATCTAAATTCTTAAAAATTATTTTCTAATAAACAATACCTTTAAAAATTATATTCATAATAATTAAAAATACATTATTATTATGATTATAATACAGTAATATTTTTTTCACAACTGTGCAAACTATAATAAAATGTATGTTATTATTTAAATTTTTATTTCAAAACGTACATGTACAAAATTTTTTTTTTCATATAATGATAAAATATAAAAATTAATATTATTAACATTTCCTACAATAATATTATTAATCATCATTAAAAATACATAGCATAAAAATATACTATTTGTCATGAACTAATTATGTACAACAACAAAATAAAAATGACACAATATTCTTCAGAAATTACATATGCAATGATTTTTTTTATGTATATAGCCAACAAACACATTATTATATGAATACTGTAAGAATATGTTTATTTACAAACAATGTAAAAAAGTAATAAATGTTATGTATTTATTTTTGTAATTATCAATACTTCTGTTATAAAATGTGATGATATCTAGAATTTTTTTTCCTTAAAACATTGCAAAAATACTCAAATGTATGCATATTTGCTGTATCTCTACTAATGTATACTTCATTCTGTAAATAAAAAAATCAATAATCTCTCTACTTTCTTCAACAAAAATAAAGCTTATATAAAAATATAAAATGTGTCATTGGATTTCATAATTTATTACTATCACATATATAATTTAGCTAATTTAATGGTTTAAAAATGTAAATAATCACATTTTTTCCAACATTAAATCCAAAAACATACTTCATTAACACAATACATATACATTCTGCACACTAACCCTATACAAATTACTATTCCCATTTCACCTATATTAAAGTCAGGAAAAGTGGTGGACACTATGGTGCCGATTACGATACGGTAAAAACCGGGTACGAACCGTCGGTCGGAGCGTTTTCCCCGTCCGACTCGTACCCGGTCGTAAAACTTTACAAACATGGAATTACGATTCGCACGGAAACACCATTTCCGTACGAATCGTAAAAAACACCGACCGACGAAAATATACATACGAATGTGATCCGGGAATGCTGCGACGTGACGTCGGGACGCTTTCAGGCAGCGGTTCACGACCCAGGAATTACGATTCGAACCGACAGCAGTCCGGACGGCAATATTTTCACGGCACCCAAAAAGTGCCGCAAAAGCGAAGTACGGCGCGAATCGACCAGAGTAGGTGGCCCGGTACGCACCGTACCCCCCCCCAGCCCCCGTAGGTACGCGCCGACCCCCCCCCCCAGCCCCCGTAGGTACGCGCTGACCCCCCCCAGCCCCCGTAGGTACGCGCCGCCCCCCCCCCCAGCCCCCGTAGGTACGCGCTGAACCCCCCCCAGCCCCCGTAGGTACGCGCCGACCCCCCCCAGCCCCCGTAGGTACGCGCTGAACCCCCCTGTATGTACACCCGTGTATGTGTCGAACCCCCCCGTGTACGTTCGAGTCGAACCCCCCCGTGTACGTTCGAGTCGTACCCCTACCCGTGTATGTACGGCTGGGGGGGTCGGCGCGTACCTACGGGGGCTGGAGGGGGGGTCGGTGCGTACCTACGGGGGCTGGGGGCGCGTATGCGGGCACGTCTCCATGGTTGCTATGGGAGTTCGGTGCGGACGGTGATTTTTCCATCCGATTGTAACCTCGGACGCACGGGATGGATCGTGATTCCTCGGTCGGACTTCACCTTTCACGTTTGTACGGTAAATCGTCCGAGGACGTGTCAGACACATTTTCCGACCCGAGGACGTGTGGGGAATGATTCCCAATGCGGTTCGTATGGACTTTTTACCATGCGAATCGTGATTGCCAGTTCGTACGGCACTTGTACGATTCGTACGGTAAAAAGACCGGATACGAGTCGCACGGGGATATTTTTTACCGGATCGTGATCGGCACCTAACCCTATATAATTTACTATTCCCACTCCAGTTAACATAAAGTCAGGAAAGGTGCTGGACAGTAACCCTATATAATTTACTATTCCCACTCCAGTTAACAAAAAGTCAGGAAAGGTGCAGGACACTAACCCTATATAATTTACTATTCCCACTCCAGTTAACATAAAGTCAGTGAAAGTTCTGGACAGTAACCCTAAATAATTTACTATTCCCACTCCAGTTAACTTAAAGTCAGGAAAGGTGCTGGACAGTAACCCTATATAATTTACTATTCCCACTCCAGTTAACATAAAGTCAGGAAAGGTGCAGGACACTAACCATATATAATTTACTATCCCCACTCCAGTTAACATAAAGTCAGTGAAAGTTCTGGGCAGTAACCCTAAATAATTTACTATTCCCACTCCAGTTAACATAAACTCAGGGAAAATGCTGGACAGTAACCCTATTTAATTTACTATTCCCACTCCAGTTAACATAAAGTCAAGGAAGGTGCTGGCCAGTAACCCTATCTAATTTACTATTCCCACTCAAGTTAACATAAAGTCAGAGAAGATGCTGGACACTAACCCTATATAATTTACTATTCCCACTCCAGTTAAGATAAAGTCAGGGAAAGTGCTGGACAGTAAACCTATATAATTAACTATTCCCACTTCAGTTAACATCAATTCAGAGAAGGTGCTGGACAGTAACCCTATATAATTTACTATTCCCACTCCAGTTAACATAAACTCAAGAAAGGTGCTGGCCAGTAACCCTATATAATTTACTATTCCCACTCCAGTTAACATAAAGTCAAGGAAGGTGCTGGACAGTAACCCTATATAATTTACTATTCCCACTCCAGTTAACATAAAGTCAGGGAAGATGCTGGACACTAACCGTATATAATTTACTATTCCCACTCCAGTTAACATAAAGTCATAGAAGGTGGTGGACAGTAACCCTATATAATTTACTATTCCCACTCCACTTAACATAAATTCAGAGAAGGTGCTGGACAGTAACCCTATATAATTTACTATCCCCACTCCAGTTAAAATAAAGTCAATGAAGGTGCTGGACAGTAACCCTATATAATTTACTATTCCCACTCCAGTTAACATAAACTCAGGGAAGGTGCTGGACACTAACCCAATAAAATGTAATATTCCCGCTCCAGAAACATAAAACTGAGAGAAGGTGCTGCTTATAACATCACTTAAAATATAAAAAATCTACATTTATTAACTATGAGATATCATTTAAAAACTATTACATTTTACAATACTATAGTTACAACAATACCCACCCCTATCCCATATTAACCCTAATTCCATAAAAAAAAAATGTACAATATATTTTCCATAAAATTTGCAAATATACAATTATTTTATTATAATTTTCTTTTTGAATTTTAAATTTCACAATATTTACTAATAAATTCAATTGTTTTATAATCTATTTTACACTATTATTTTTTACAATTACTCCCCAACCTTCTCCCCTAATATACCCACATCCCACCCATAAATACAACATCAATATTGAAATTATAATTTCCAAATAAAATTATATAATTTGAAATTTTAATTAAATTTTCACAAATTTAAATTATTGCCAATTATATATTTCCTTATTAATCTATAAATTTGTAATAATTATTAAAATACAATCCACACACTTACATCCTATAAACTCAACTTCCCAACCATGAAACCAATAATTAATTTCGAAATTAATTTGATTTTTTTTTTACAATTTTCACAATTAAATTAAAAATTTTAAATTTCTAATTCTTAAAAATTAATATTTATAACTTATTATCAAATCTTACAGTAATATTTTTAATACACTCCCCACCCTTATACACTAATAACTCTACATCCCACTCATAAAACAAAATTAAAATTTCATTATAATTTTAAAATATATAATTTCGAATTTACATTCAAATTTTGAAATTTCGAATTCTAAAATATTTAATATTTTTACATTATTATCTGATTTTCCAATAACATTTTTAAAACACTCCCCACCCTTCTCCCCTAATAACCCAACATCCCGCTCCTAAAAAATATATATAATTTCTTTATTATTTTCTAAATTATAAATATTTAATTTACAAATTTCATTACAATTTACTATTCATAATTATTTATTATTTATTATTTTTAAATTATCTGATTTTACACTAATATTTTTAAAACTCTCCCCACCCTTATCCCCTAATAACCCAACATCCCGCTCCTAAAACATATCATTCAATAAATTTCTTAACACTATTAATTATATTTTAAAAATTAAGAAAGTATTTATACATATAATTAAACAATTTACTCATTCAATATACACTAAATAGACATTTTAAACAATATATATATTATATTTCGATATTTCTAACAAAACTAATCAATCGATATTATCTACAAACGATATTACTACATCGATATTTCATACTTCGATATTTTACTAAACACAAAAATAACGATATTACTTACCTCGATATTCTACACTTCGATATTAATGTTATCTCGATATTTTAACTTCGATATTCTTGTTGTTCGATATTATTTTTTCGATATTATGTCTATTTACCGTAAATTGTATTATGGATTGGTGTTTCCATGGCTGGCATATTTGACTTACTAGTAAGTCCCTAGTAAAGTGCATTGAGGGTGCCAGGGTCTGTAAATCAAATGCTGATGGTGGGCCTGCAGTACTGATTGTGCCACTTACCCATGCAGCCCCTTCTGTAGTGTTTTCACTGTATTACTGTTGGTTATGTGCAAATCCTTTCCATAGTGCCTCTAAAATAAGCCTGACTGCTCGTGCCAAGCTACCGAGGGGATGAGCAGTAAATTACTTGTCAGCTTTTCTCCACTGTACTGCTCTGTTAGAATGTTGCATGACATCATAGAATGCCTGGGTGCCTCTCTGGTTGAGATTGTCAGTTGGTCTACTCAGGCTGAGCTGTAAGGAGCTTGCTCCTGGTGGGGCTATCTTTCTACCATCTAACTTCTCCTGTTATCCTGATCACCTATGTTGGAACCAAGCTACTAATAAAGAAGTAACCTACATGAACAGATGGACTCTGTAGCTTCCTTTACAACAGTATCCCTCTTACCTTGACTAGAAGGAAGGGTCCCTACTTGGACAAAGGTGCAAAACATTGCCAACTAGAGACCCCCATTTCTGACTGTGAGAAGTTGGCCTGGTATATGCTGTCCACTAGTTATAGTGGGCACCCTGTACCAGTCCAAACAACCCCTTATTGATGATAGGCTAAAGACAACCTTTATTGAAAGCTATTCTAGTGGTAGCTATGGAGAGAAGCCTTCAGGCTAAGTCTTGAAGGAATGTAAAGCAGCTTGTTTTACCAGTCTATAATCTCTTGAATGGGTAAATGAAAGACAACCACACCAGGTATATAAATGAAATATATGTATTTATTTCTGAACACACCCTCCTAGTCTCTTTCTGGCTAATCACCCGTCATCAGCCAGGCTAGCTTGCATCCAGTGGCAAAGTGAGCAAGGAACCAACCAAGGTAGTGACACAGGGTACCCACGTGGGCCGTGTGCAGTGTGAGAACACAGCCGCGAGCTCCCATTAGCTTCAATGGAAAAAGTCGCGGTTAGAGATTCAAAGTTTAAGGACACTTAGGGAACAACTAGGAACAAACCCTTTTGGACTTAGAGGTGTGTAGGGCCAACACCCACGGGAGCACCGGAGTACTCGAGTTACTGCACCCAGGGGAGCCGGGTGCATAGGTGTCAAATGGTGTCGCGTCGCGTCTTCGTTTTCAGTGGGAGCTGGCAAAGAAGTGCTGCTGCCGGGAAAATGCGAAGTGTCCAAAGAAATCCAAGCCTGGATCGAAGATGAGAAGAACCTGAAAGCAGAGGGGACAGAATCTGGGTCACTTGCCAGTGACCAGGGGTACAATAGAAATATGCCCATGGATGTCAGGTGCTTCAGGTGAGTTGACTGGAAGCTTGTCTCTTCAGCCACGAGGACCAGGAGGCGTCGACGAGGACCAGGGAGCTGGATTCGAGCTGTGCCATGAAGAATGTCGAGTGCTGCAGTGTTGGTGCCCCGATTGGACACAGCGAGCCTTGGCAAAAGCACCCCATGCAGGAAGAGAACAATGGGTTCTGTGTGGACCACCAAGGTCCGAGGAACTCTCCCAGCGAGGAGGAGTGAGGGCATTTTTGGAGCAACCAGGAAAGCCCAAAGAAAATCAGAGTTGCCTTCTCAGGGACCTACAAGTTGACAGACAAGGGGTCGCGAAGGTATCTCGAGCTGAATCACAAGATGGCGGCCCACGGGTCACTCGGAGTGGGTAGGCCAGCAGTCTTCAGTGGATTCTCTGCTCGGGGTCTGGGCTACAAGTAACCCAACGCACAACTTTGAGAGTCGTCAGGAAGGTGATGCACTTGCAAATGTGCACGGTGTCCAGGGGTTCCGGTTCCACATCACCCATGACAGCTACGTGTCTCAGCTTTGCTGGAGACTCGGGCCAGCCTCGAGGAAGTCTGGGATTCCACCTCTGGTGTTGCAAAGTCTTCGGTGTCCGGCGGGAGCTTCAAAGATGCAGACTGGACAGATGCTTTGTTGGTCCCTGCCAAGCAGGGGAGTCCCTCCTTGACTCCAAGGGAGATTCTTCAGTCTTCTAGTCTGTAGTAGAAAGTCGAAGGTTCAGGATTCAGTTGCAGAGCTTCGTCCAGGGATATATCCAAAGTCCTGTTGCCAGGGGTTCCTTACTTATACCTAAGGAAGGGGTTGGACTAGCTCTAGGGACCCACCTATGGGAGGGTTTGGAAAGAGGGGTGGCTACACCCATTTCCTTTGTCCAGTTTTCGCCAGAGCAGGGGCTGGAAGCCCCTGAACCGGTTTGAGCTGGACTATGCACAGGGACACCAAATGTGCCCCCAGTGCAGGACTTCAAAGCACTCTGAGAGTGCTCCCACCCAGCCCCAATACACATCAGTCTGTGTGGGAGGTAGTTACACCTCCCTGTGACAGGAAACCTATTGTCCAGGCCTCCCCTGCCGGAGATTCGGTCAGCAGCAGGAGGCCAAACTTGTGTCTGTGGCGGCAGCATCCATTTTGTGATGTCAGGGCTCAGTTAAGCTGGTACCGGGTATACCAGTGCTGTCATGTCTCTCCCTCTAGAAGGGTGGGATCCTACTCCCACACCAGTTACTGGAGTGGGGTTAGAATTCCAAGGTGCTTGACACCAAACACGACATGTTTCTGTGCAGCCAACCCAAAGTTAACATTTACCGTGAGGTTATAATGCACTTAAGAGTATATGGTCAGGCTGCACCACAGACAGCATCAGAGGATAGACTCTGAATGCTGCAGAGGGGCTCTGCTCATGCAGGGGCACCCTTCCACATGAAAACCATGCACTCTGTCTACAGGATTGATAAGGCCTGCCATAGGAGTGACTTATAGGTTTATATGTGTGTGTATATGAAGTGATACAGGTAACCTATATCACAGTAAGGGGTGCATGCACCAACTTACTCAGGCTGCAGTAGCATACCTGTGGTGTCATTTTGGAGGGCTTCCCAGGGGTGGCATAATGCATGCTTCAGCCTCTGGTAGTCCTCTGGGTTACCTATGCCCTGGGTACATAGTATACCATATACTAGGGACTTATAAGGGCACTCCAGAATCCAATCTGTGATGTACCTAATGTACATGGAATCCATTTTAGAGAGGAAGCAGCTAGGCTGGGGTCCTTAATAGCAGTGCCCCAGCCAGACTAAAGTCGAAAAACAGTGAAACATCAGCAAAAAGTGTTGGTAAGCATAAAAAGCAGATCTTACTCTCCTACACTGACAGCCCCCAATTACCACAGCAAATAAGTTTTACGGTGGGGAAATGATATTAAACAGTGTTAAGCAAACCAAAGGTCATTGAGCGTAGGGGTGTAGCCAAAGGTATATCCAACAAAGGGCCTCATTTCTGAGGACTTGGCATAGGGCAGCGCTGCAAGTCTTCTTGCGGTGCTGCCCTATGCTAATGTTGAAGGGCAGGAATGCAACGTATTTATGAAATACGGTGCATTCCAGTGCTTTTCCCTTCACAAATTGCTGCCTAGCACCAGTGTAGGCAGGATTGTTTTTGTACGGGACGAGGCACCTTCCTTCACCAAAACAATCCTGAGGGGCGTTTTCCTATTTCTATGTGAGCTGCATTATCCTCCTATGTCTTACTCCATATCAATGAGCCAACGCAGAGCCATGCAGGGTGACTTTGCTCTGCCTCATAGGTATGGTTGAGATGCTTGCGCCACCGGAGCATCAAAAAGTGATGCTCTGGCGATGCAAGCCTCTCATAAATAAGCCCAAAATATTCTATATGTTTTTTAGGTCTTTCACCTTCAGGTATCAACATATAAAATAATGGGTAGCGTAAATGAAAAATAAATAAAAAAAGTTATTTCTCAGTTGGAAGTTCACTGTAGTACATTATGGAACCTATATTAGTTAATGCACTGCAGAGGTCTGTGTGTAACCAGAGAACCACATTATTAAGTCTTGATTGGTGCAGTGAAGAATAGTGATGTGTATTTTTAGTGCTACGAAGTCACAGCCTGTGACGTAAAGCACTGTGATTATGTAAGTCAATTTGTTATACTTGCATTACACACAGGTTAAGATAAAATGCTGCAAAACCTGCGAATAGTTTTACAATAAAATGGTGCTTTCAAAATGTAGGTTTTAGTAATACCAGAGCGTAGTTTTACATAACTGTCCCATCAACACCTCTTTAGGGGCACTAAGGGCTGTTTAAATGCAGTTAACATTAAAAGCAAGAACTTCCCAGCCCAGTTGTTAACTCTGTGCATTTTCAATAAAAAAAACACATATTTGTCTTCACAATGAGCCAGGACTCCTAAGCATCTTTTACACAGATTAACAGATAAGGCACATTTGCCTTTCATTCTGGCAAGCAGCTGATAGCGATCTCAATTAGCTGTCCCAGGACGGCTGTCTGTTTGCAGTGACAAGTGAAGCTGGGGAATCAGCGACCCCCTTCCTAGGACTCCACGACCCCCTTGGGGGTCGCGCCCCACAGTTTGAAGAACTCTGTTTTATAACCTGTTCTGATAGTTATAATTTGTCACAAAGGCTGCCAGGCTGAATGTCACGATTTCTATTGGAACTGCCCAAAAAATAACCGGAAAAATGTTTGCCATATCTGTTTTCCAGTCTTTTATCTTTTTATTTCTAACCACTGAAGAATAATCCATTCAGTTCAAAAGGTTTTTTCTTATGAGTGTTTTGTTTCATTTCAGAACGTTTTGCTTCATATTTCATTTTCTTTCTATTGTTTACCTGACATCTTCAGAGTTTATGCTAGTAATGTTCTCTTTAAACTTTATTCTCATATTGTCTCACTTTTTGCCTTTCTGAGTTTCTCATACTGTAATCGTATTTATACAGCGCTTACTACCCTTGAAGAGGCGCTGATACTCTGGAATCTAAAGCTGGAGTAGTGGCGGATTAGTAGAGGGAAATAGCAGTGGTAGACATGTGAGTCTGTTAGTTAGACGAATATGATAAAGGATGGATAGAGGATAGAAGAGTTTAGAAAGGATTATTTAGGAGTTCATAGTTGTAAAATAGGTTTAGGATGAGTCAGAGAAGGGAAGTAGGAGTTATTTTGGAAGAGGAATAGGATGAATCATACAGTGGTAATTTGGTGAGGGTTTATGAAGATAAGTTAACTTTTTTGTTTTCACTGCAGTGAGAGGAAAATATCTAAATAAGTAGATACATGACCACACATAAGAGGTACACATAAATAGATATTCTAACAGGATACACATATGAAAAATAATCAGGAGATATAAAGTTGCACTATGTAAAACCCCATACTTACAGGCGTAGATAGATATTTCCAAAATCAGGCTTTCAATTTTTGCTGTAAATTAACCATTTTCTATATTTTTTTGTTTATGTTTTTATGATAATGTTTCTATAATTTTGTTTTTGAATTTATATTTGATCCCCAATATTTCAATAGTGAAGCCCTTATAGATGCAATTGATACAGACATATTTATACATGGTGAGAGATATGTGTTATTATAGGAAAATAAAACCTTTAGCATAGAATCATCTCCTTATATGTTATTGATGCATTGATTTACGTATACATGGATATAATGATAAAGTTATACATTTATGTATGCATGTATATTTTTGAATTTATTTATGTTTTATTTTGCATATATTTTTCTTTTACCTCTCTATCTAGAAAATAGATAGAGAGGTACACACTCAAATATATATATATATATATATTTTTCATTTATTTATTCAAAGGTTTTGTTTTTATCATTTAATTATTTTGATTTATATATTTCGAATTTTTCATGCAATAAGTGTATCGAATAGTTATTATTTACACATACTTTTTGTATAAGCATCTTTATATGTTGTGAAATGAGTGATCATCATAATTAGAGACCCATAATCATGTAGTACGATACTTACATGGTATTTATGTAATTAACTATATACATTTTATGCATAAATATAAGGAGTGTATATATTTTACCCTTAAGTAATATATACTTCTGTACATTTGTTAAGCATAAATATAAGAAAGTATATATATTTGTATTCATAAGTAATAGGTGCATTTGTATAAAGAAATGCACCTATCTGAATTTCTACATATAATCAAAGTATACATGTTTACAAACTTAGGTAAATGCACAATTGGTGTATTGTGCATTTGTATTTGAATCTGGTTGTCATGTAGGGAAGTGCCAGCTCTTGAGTATTTTTCTGAAGATAAGATGCTTATCTGTTGATCTTATGTTTCGGGGTTTGAATCCCATAGTTTGGCTGCTTGAACAGAGAAAGATGTTCCAAACCTGTTTTTTTTCTTGTATGCTAGGTTGTTGAGAAGGGGCACCAATCTAGAGCCGAGGTTTCTTTTTTGTATGTATTTTAGGATTTTCTTCCAGATAAAAAGTTATTTTCCATGTCAGCTATGTGGGTGATACAAAGCAGCTTGAAGGTGGATCTTCTTGCAACTGGTAACCAATGTAGGGACCTTAAGGAAGGGGAGATTTGGACTTTTGGCTTCTTATGCAAGACTAGTCTGGCATCAGAGTTTTAAATTCATTGTTGTCTTTTCGTAGTAATTAGAGATGATACATGGCATTGGTGCAATCAAGTTTAGACAGTACAAGAGAGATAGTAGCTGGGACCTTCTTTGGAAATACTAGGTGGGAGAATATGAGTTGTAGAGTTTTCATAGTAATGGAGCTAGGTCTTCCTAACTTATTCACTTGGGCATTCATTGGTAGCTGCCTGCCTGTTTCCCTGCCTGATTGCTGCATCAGAGGAGCCGAGCACGGAGAGGTAAAGAATGCTGCATTGCTGGGGGACTTCAATCCCCATCCACCCCCATGCCTGACGTGCACTTGATGCGCACATAAGTGCGATTCCGCCTCATGATCAGGGTAGCTGCCTGCCTGTTTCCATGCCTGATTGCCCCGAAGGAGGAGCTGAGCCTGGAAAGGGAAAGACTGCTGCATTGCTGGGGGACTTCACTCCCCATCCACCCCCATGCATGATGTGCACTTGATGCACACATAAGCGCGACGCCGACCCGTGATTGGGGTAGCTGCCTGCCTGTTTCCCTGCCTGATTGCCGCATCAGAAGAGTTGAGCCTTGAAAGGGAAAGACTGCTGCATTGCTGGGGTACTTCACTCCCCATCCACCCCCATGCCTGACGTGCACTTAACACGCACATAAGCACGACGCCACCCCCTGATTGGGGTACTGCCTGCCTGGTCTCCCTGACTGAGTGTCGCATCAGAGGAGACGAGCCCAGAGAGTTGAGAATGCTGCATTGCTGGGGGACTTTAATCCTCATCCACCCCCATGCCTGACGTGCACTTGATGCACAAATAAGCGCAATGCCGCCCCACCAATGGTGGCCTGTCCATGTCCGTCAAAGCCCAGAAGAGGCTGTGCTGGGCCCCTCTCAAACTTAGCTGCTTCGGCTGACCAGTTATAGCGGAGCCTCTCTTAACTATGGGGAAACAAAAGATCAATTCTGCGGAGCACGGAGGTAAGCCTATTAACACTCTGGATTTTTTCTTCCAAAGGGCATCAGACGCTTTGGAAAAAGAGATCAAAATGACCAAGACTAGGCTCTCTATGGGGGAGCCTGGACCCCTAACTGTAACATCAAATATTGAGATTCAATCTGTGACTTTTACTGATCCCCTAATTGACAAATCAACTACCACCTGGTCCAAACGTTTGATCCAATCAATTTCACCATTGGGTAGAGCCACCCATTCTCCAACAGAACTACCCACTAAGAAGAAAAAAGGAGGAGGGAGAGTGATCCAATCAACACCTGTACACACAGGTCCCACTCTGGCCACTTCTTCTGACCATGAGGCAATACTCCATAGAGTCGAACTGACAATCACCAATTTGCTGCAACCGCTCCTGGAGAGATTAACTAGAATAGAGGCTCACTTAGCTTCACTTACTATGCTAGGGGGAAGGTCTTCAGTGAAATAATCTATTGCACAGGTTCCCACCCCAATTTCTCACAACGAGCCGAAAATGCCGTACAAGTGTGCTCCAAACAAGCCTTATGAATCTCAGACACTAAAGAAAGATGGAGATGGGGGTTTGTTAAATAGTAAAGGCCCCCATAAGAATTTAAACTTACACCCAATGACAAGGAATTCTTTAAAAGGCTAACTCCATTGTTACATCAGACTAATAACTGTCCGTCTTTCCCTTATGTCACCACCCTACCTGAGGCTCTTCTGACAAATAGAACATCACAGGCAGACCGCCCAAGGGACTGCGATTTCTTTAACCCAGCTCTGAGGTCAGAGGACGGTCGCAATATCGAAAGGCCGGGAAGACCCACAAGGGTGCATTTCCTATACAAGATTAGGCCTTCCACCAGCAGCCTGCCCTAACGTGATTATCCTGGCCAACACCCGGAGCTAAAAAGTACTTAAAAGGAATCAACTGATCAACTAATCCTTAAAGCACAACATTTGATTAATAGGCACACGGAGGATTGGTCGGAAACTTTTACTAGCATCATAATGGCGGGAAGGGTGGGCTGGGGGGCAAATCCTGACAAAACAATCAAGGGGGGATTGCAGTTTAGTACATTTTAAGTCGCACTTTATGGCACAGAAACGTTTAATTTACTACCCAGGGGTCGAACAATGGACACACAGATGTTCGCATTGCCGTTAGTTTTTTTTTATAAACCAGTAATCCAAAACCTTGGAGACAGTAGCCTAGGGATCTATTTAGTTTTCCTCAGCCTGTGACCCAACAGTCCTACCTGAGGCAAGTAACTAACCCCCTAGTAACTCATTCACTGTGCAGGCAGATTTCTAAGCATGCGATTGACAGAGAATCAATGGGACGACTCCCAACCCATCTCCCGGTGTGCCATGGAAGGGCCAGAGTACCCCCTGCAAGCCACTGAGGCCAATGATCACGTAAAATGAATTGTGTGGAACAATGCAGGCTAGCCCCAAAATTGACCGACCAAGAATGGATTAAGCACATAACTTCGTACGATCTGATATATTTACAAGAGACATGGGAAATAGGCCCTACCCTTTTAGATGGTTACCATTCATTCCACACACCCGCCCTTTCATCAAAATCAGGCCGTGCGAGGTGGTGCATCGTGATATTGGTGAAAACACCTGTATACTTGAAGTCTTGCACCTCCACAATGATTCCCCTTATTACAATTTACTACATCTAAAAGGTCCAGAAGGCACTACTGTGCTTCTAATTAATTATTATAATAATAATTTTGTGGGTGAAATGTCAAAGGTCATTGACTTACTCGAGGGAAAAATTAAGGTAGCACTCAATGATCTTAAGAAGACACCTAGTATTTTATGGATGGGTGATTTTCATCCGCATAGTTGTCGCTTTTTAACCAAATCGATATGTGGACAAACCAATGAGGAAGGAGAGGCTATCCCCCACTTCATCCATAACCTTCATGACAATGCACTCAATAGACTCCTTATTATAAAAAATCTAGAAATAAAGAATCCTATTGTCACAAGCACAGGCATGTTACACAAAACCTTTGTTAATAACCTTCAGGGTTCAACCATTGATTACCTGATAGCATCAGCACTCCTTAAAGGTTCCATTATTGACATCAAAATCGTTTTTTTTAAATTTTAGTGACCATGCGGCTATATCCTGTCAATTGGCCTGGAGAGGGATACAGGTTCAGCAGATAAGGCACTTAAAACCCCACATAGCAAGAAAAAATGGGATTGTCCTTATGTGGGGTAAGATTAATAAGGAGCAAATAGGTCCTCTGGTTGTCGCAAATAGACACAATGAAATTATGACCTGTCTTGACATGAACATCGACCTGATCAGGAAGGTGACTGCCTTTGAGATAGTTCTGGCCAAAGTAAAGAACAACCTAACAAAAAATGACCCAGGCTGTAACTCATCAGCTCCTAGATGGTTCGATCAAGCCTGTACCAGATCCTATTCAAATTTACATAAAGCCCTTAGGACTAATCCGAGAGATACGGACCAAGTCAAACTCTCTCGCCAACTGTACAAAGATGCTAGGAAGGCTAGATAAAAAATAATGAAGGAGGAGGCCTGGGAACAACTCCATCAGGCCTCTATCACAAATAAATCTGGGGATTTTTGGATGGTAATTAATGCCCCTTTTTTTAAAGCTTCCTCAGACCCTAACCTACACGCCAAGACACCCGTGGGTATTTGTGCGCTTTTATAAATCTCATTAACATTAACATAACTCATGTTGATGAAGAAACTTGGGTGGCTCATTTTTCTAAAATATTTGGCTTTATAATCAAGGGAAGACATCTCTCCCTGAAAGATACTATGTTAAATACAAAGCTCATACTTATTTTTAATTATCTTGAGGTTAGGGATGCTCTCCCACAGTGCACTAGTAATAAGGCCCCCGGCCCGGACGGTACTCCGATTTTTCTCTGAGCAACCGGACCTCTGGGGCCCAGTTCTAACTAATATCTTTAATGTAGTTGCCAGTGCGGGTCTGCTAGACTCATGGCCAAAATCTATTATAATCCCAATTCATAAAAAGGGTGACAAATTGGAGGCAAGAAATTGTCGGACCATTTCAATTTTGGACAGCACTACCAAACTTATGGGTCGAGTCTCATTGAATAGACTAGAGGAATGGGCCACTCCAAACAATGTCCTGATCCTGGTCCAATGTGGTTTTAAAAGGGGGAAAGGAACACTGGATCAGTGCCTTAAACTGAGCTTGCTTATTGCCAAGTACACACAAGCCAAACAAGGCAAGCTTTACCTGACTTTTATGGATTTATCCACAGCTTTTGATTGTGTTGCCCACCATCATTTATGGAGAATTATGAAGGAGAAGGGCATTGATGAGGCCAGTATCCTGTTCATCAGACAGCTATATTCATGGGCCTCTTCTTGCGTCCGTTATGGGAAACAAGGAGAGTGCACCTGGTGGTTGCCTATTAATGGGGGTTTCAACAGTGGTGCGTTATTGCTCCACTTCTCTTCTCAGTCTATACTAATGGTGTGGAGGCCCTCGTTAGAATCAACTCTGGATGTTCCAAAGATGAATCAGGTTCGCATTCTCATACTCCTCCATGCAGATAATGCAGTGCTAATTGCACGCACCGGCATAGTGCTTCAGCAACTCTTAGAGGCATTAGTGAATTGTGCGCAAAAATTAGCTCTACAAACTAACGAGGTGAAATCTTTTATCGTAGTGACTGATCATAAGGTGAAGAAAGCTCCATCTTTTTACAAAACAGCATGAAAAGCGGCACAGACGGAAATGTTTTCTTACCTAGAGGTTATATTTTATAGAATGACAACATGAACCCATATGGTAACTACCAGGGATTTTCTTTACACTCCTTTATTAAAAAGCTAGGTTTGAAACCATTAGATGTTGTTAAAAAAGTGTATATGGCTAAATCCACCTCAGTAGCTACCTATGTGGCTGGTGTATGGGGACATACTAACCCTGCAACTCTCCAAACTGTAGAAGACACTTTCTGGAAAAAAAATGGTAGGCCTCCCTAAAAGTTGTTCAAATTTTAACAGTCGCCCTGAACTGAATGTCTCCTATATTTCTGATCTGATTCATTTAGCTCCAATTTTCTTATGGCACTTTATTTGGTGAAGGGAATCTGTCAATCTTACCCAACAGTTCATTGAAGATTGTCTTACCCTGGAACTTGTACATAGGATCCTTTGGATTTTGTATGTCAAAAGCAGCCTAATTTCCTTAGATTTAGAGTCTATCTTTGAAGTGCCAAATAACTGCTCAAGTCTTTTAAAAAATTTAATCAGAAGCCGATTTCTAAATATAATGGCAAAAGAAAGATATAAAATCAACAGCACTAAATATATAGTGTGATCTACCTAGAGGGGCCGGTCTCTAATGAGGGGTCAGCCTCATACTTACTGACTCTGACAAACCAACGCCACAGATTTATACTATCTATGCTTTGTTTAAACCTTATCCCCTGTATGTTGTGCTATCCTGCGGGAATTTTCTCTCTACAAGCCCTACCGTCTTGTACATGTAATGGTGTTTCCTCACAATCAAGCCTTCACATTTTTTTCTTTTGCAAATTTTCCTCAGAGCATCATAAAAGGTTTATATTTCCAATTATGCGTAAATACAAATTTAGACAATTTCGCCCAAGAATGTTTTACTTACAAATGTTGTCTGACCATTTTGTTTGTTAATGTGTTGTGTCCTTTTTATTCCTATCTATAAGGACACTGGGCCCGATTTACAAAAGTAATCTTAGACAAAATCCTAACTTTGCGACTTTCAGTATTCACAACAGGCATTTAGGAGTAGTAAAGTTAGGATTTTGTCTTAAGTTTGTCTTAAGTTTTGGTCTTAAGACAAAATGCTAGCTTAAGTTTAACTTAATAAAATTACAATTTTGCAAAAATAAGTGTATAATGTTTGTTCTGCTTTTTGAAATATTCTCGTGTCATTTTTAGTAAGTAATGTTAAAAAAACAAATTAAAAGAAAATAATGTAATATTTGAATGAAGAATGTTTTATATGTAAATTTGTATTTACAATTATTCTTAACATTTTCTAAATACTATGTATTTTTATATATATTTTAATATTTTATATGTATTATATTTTACAAATGAAAATAATTTTTTATTGTTAATGAAAAATGTCATATTTACATTTACGTATAAAAAAGGGAAATTTTTTACATTATTTTTGATGTTTAATTTTCTGGTGCCGATCACGATCCGGCAAAAAATTCCCCCGTGCGACTCGTATCGGGTCTTTTTACCGTACGAATCGTACAAGTGCCGTACGAACTGGCAATCACGATTCGCATGGTAAAAAGTCCATACGAACCGCACTGGGAATCATTCCCCACACGTCCTCGGGTCGGAAAATGTGTCCGACACGTCCTCGGACGATTTACCTTACAAACGTGAAAATCCAAGTCCGACCGAGGAATCACGATCCATCCCGTGCGTCCGAGCGTACAACCGTATGGAAAAAACACCGTCCGCACCGAACACCTATAGCAACCATGGAGACATGTGCCCGCATACGCGCCCAACACTCCCCCCAGCCCCCGTACGTCCGACACGTACCCCCCGTATATGTATACCCCCACCCGTCTAGGTACACCCCAGTACGTTCCAGTCGTACCCCCACCCCAGTACGTGTCGTACCACCGTCAATGTACACCCCCCCACCCCTGTACGTGTCGTACCACCGTCTATGTACACCCCAGTACGTTCCAGTCGCACCCCCACCCCAGTACGTGTCGTACCCCCCGTGTACCTACACCCCAGTATGTTCGAGCCACACCCCCACCCCAGTACGTGTCATAGCCCCGTCTACCCACACCCCAGTACGTTCCAGTCGTACCCCCACCCCAGTACGTGTCATACCCCCCGTGTACCTACACCCCAGTACGTTCCAGTCGTACCCCCACCCCAGTACGTGTCATACCCCCCGTGTACCTACACCCCAGTACGTTCGAGTCCCACCCCCACCCCTGTACGTGTCGTACCACCGTCAATGTACACCCCCCCACCCCTGTACGTGTCGTACCACCGTGAACCTACACCCCAGTACGTTTGAGCCCCACCCCCACCCCAGTACGTGTCATACCCCCCGTGTACCTACACCCCAGTACGTTCCAGTCATACCCCCACCCCAGTACGTGTCGTACCACCGTGAACCTACACCCCAGTACGTTCGAGCCCCACCCCCACTCCTGTACGTGTCATACCCCCGTGTACCTACACCCCAGTACGTTCCAGTCGTACCCCCACCCCAGTACGTGTCGTACCACCGTCAATGTACACCCCCCCACCCCTGTACGTGTCGTACCACCGTCAATGTACACCCCCCCACCCCTGTACGTGTCGTACCACCGTCTATGTACACCCCAGTACGTTCCAGTCGTACCCCCACCCCAGTACGTGTCGTACCACCGTGAACCTACACCCCAGTACGTTCGAGCCCCACCCCCACCCCAGTACGTGTCATACCCCCGTGTACCTACACCCCAGTACGTTCCAGTCATACCCCCACCCCAGTACGTGTCGTACCACCGTCAATGTACACCCCCCCACCCCTGTACGTGTCGTACCACCATCAATGTACACCCCCCCACCCCTGTACGTGTCGTACCACCGTCTATGTACACCCCAGTACGTTCCAGTCGTACCCCCACCCCAGTACGTGTCGTACCACCGTGAACCTACACCCCAGTACGTTCGAGCCCCACCCCCACCCCAGTACGTGTCATACCCCCGTGTACCTACACCCCAGTACGTTCCAGTCGTACCCCCACCCCAGTACGTGTCGTACCACCGTCAATGTACACCCCCCCACCCCTGTACGTGTCGTACCACCGTCAATGTACACCCCCCCACCCCTGTACGTGTCGTACCACCGTCTATGTACACCCCAGTACGTTCCAGTCGTACCCCCACCCCAGAACGTGTCGTACCACCGTGAACCTACACCCCAGTACGTTCGAGCCCCACCCCCACCCCAGTACGTGTCATACCCCCGTGTACCTACACCCCAGTACGTTCCAGTCGTACCCCCACCCCAGTACGTGTCGTACCACCGTCAATGTACACCCCCCCACCCCTGTACGTGTCGTACCACCGTCAATGTACACCCCCCCACCCCTGTACGTGTCGTACCACCGTCTATGTACACCCCAGTACGTTCCAGTCGTACCCCCACCCCAGTACGTGTCGTACCACCGTGAACCTACACCCCAGTACGTTCGAGCCCCACCCCCACCCCAGTACGTGTCATACCCCCGTGTACCTACACCCCAGTACGTTCCAGTCGTACCCCCACCCCAGTACGTGTCGTACCACCGTCAATGTACACCCCCCCACCCCTGTACGTGTCGTACCACCGTCAATGTACACCCCCCCACCCCTGTACGTGTCGTACCACCGTCTATGTACACCCCAGTACGTTCCAGTCGTACCCCCACCCCAGTACGTGTCGTACCACCGTGAACCTACACCCCAGTACGTTCGAGCCCCACCCCCACCCCAGTACGTGTCATACCCCCGTGTACCTACACCCCAGTACATTCCAGTCGTACCCCCACCCCAGTACGTGTCGTACCACCGTCAATGTACACCCCCCCACCCCTGTACGTGTCGTACCACTGTCAATGTACAACCCCCCACCCCTGTACGTGTCGTACCACCGTCTATGTACACCCCAGTACGTTCCAGTCGTACCCCCACCCCAGTACGTGTCGTACCACCGTGAACCTACACCCCAGTACGTTCGAGCCCCACCCCCAAACCAGTACGTGTCATACCCCCGTGTACCTACACCCCAGTACGTTCCAGTCGTACCCCCACCCCAGTACGTGTCGTACCAACGTCAATGTACACCCCCCCACCCCTGTACGTGTCGTACCACCGTCCATGTACACCCCAGTAGTTCCTGGCGCACCCCCAACACAACCTCCTAAGTACGGAGCGCACCCCATGCCCCAACATCACAACCGCATGTACGAGTCGTACAAAGCCACACACAAGGACATAATCGTACAACCAAATGGCCCATGTACACACCGTACACACGCTCAAAACGCACGTACACAACCAGGACAAAACAAAACAACACAAGAATACACCATTCGAAAGGCACACAGCCACTAAACATGGCCAACAACCACTAAAATAACACAATCACTGACCTGCAACTGTCAAAAACAAACAGAGGCCCAATACACCACCACTCCTTATAACACACCCACCCAAAATTCAAACACTGCCACACCCACCCATGGACCAATAAAAAGGGCCCACACACACAAACCATGAGCCTTTGCAACAGACTCACTGCTGCCAGACACCACAGAACCAGACTACAAGCTACACCACACCTTACACTTGCACACCTTCACACGACCACCCTCACAAACACCCTCTCATCACATTCACACACACACACAACCATCCACACCCCCCCCCAACATCCACACACCCCCCACACCCACACCATCCCCACCCACACCCCTCACCATGCCCACTACCAAGAATCCAAAGTTCAGTCACCGAGAGTTAGAGGTCCTTGTTGATCAAATCCTCAGTCGAGCCACAGATCTTTGGAACATTGGTCAGAAGCACCAGCCAGGCAGCCAAAACAGCCATGTGGCAGACCATCGTCGATGCTGTGAATGCCGTTGCGGACACCAGGAGGACCAAGCAGGATTGCCAGAACAGGTGGTACGATCTGCGGAGGAGGGTCAGAGCCAAGAGGCAGGAGGAACACGACCAGGCCAACGCCACCGGAGGAGGGCCCTCCCGCAGAGCCGTACAGTACCATCCCTGGGAGGAGAGGGTGATGGCCATACTGCCGGTGGAGGCAGTTGAAGGAGTAGAAGGACTCCGAGACCCGGGTGAGTACACAAACAACGCACCTCACATGGGGGGAACTGCAACCACAACCAAAATTACTAACAGGCACGCAACCACCACAAGCCATCGCATGACTCAACCACACTCCATGAGCAGGCACATGCCACTGCTGCCACCATGCCCCATGCACCCAGCTGGACAATGTCAAGTCACAGGCCACAGAAGACAACAACACATGACACGGTAACCCGGATGGCGGGAGGCTGGGCACCAAAAATCACATAGTGCGACTCCAAAGCAGACAACAATGCCCTCTGCCCATATGGCCTAGGTCACAGCCAGACAAACACTGTGTCCCAACACAGGAATGACTTGCCAGCAAATGGCGGACGCCTTGCATCAACACATGGGGGTGAAGGCACTGTTTTGCACATGACAGCAGCTAATGAACAGCCAACATTGTGAAAGAGTGGCAGCACACACCACCACAGCAGCAGCGCACAGACACACAGCAGACAAAATGGGTGCCTGGAGATCAGAAACAAACTCACATCAACAGGCCAAGGGCCACTCAAAGATCTGCTAACAGTGTGTGCCCAGGAAGCTGGGCCAAGGTGACAGAGGGTGACACACGGAGGGAGGGAGAGGGGGACACAGATGGAGGGAGAGGGGGACTGAGAGGGAGGGAGACACAGGAAGACGGACAGAGGGAGGAGGCTGACACACAGAGGGAGGGAGAGGGGGACAGAGAGGGAGGGAGAGGGGGACAGAGAGGGAGGGAGACACAGGAAGACGGACAGAGGGAGGAGGCTGACACACAGAGGGAGGGAGAGGGGGACAGAGAGGGAGGGAGAGGGGGACAGAGAGGGAGGGAGACACAGGAAGACGGACAGAGGGAGGAGGCTGACACACAGAGGGAGGGAGAGGGGGACAGAGAGGGAGGGAGAGGGGGACAGAGAGGGAGGGAGACACAGGAAGACGGACAGAGGGAGGAGGCTGACACACAGAGGGAGGGAGAGGGGGACAGAGAGGGAGGGAGGGGGGGACAGAGAGGGAGGGAGAGGGGGACAGAGAGGGAGGGAGAGGGGGACAGAGAAGGAGGGAGACACAGGGAGAGCAAATCAGTCCTTTGGTGTGTGGGAATGTCTGCTCGTCAGCAGGTGGACTGCGTGCATGTAGACAAGGGTGGCCAGTGCCAGAACCCCCCCTCTTCATCATGGCAAAACGCAGGGCCATGTCACAACCTGTACACGAGCACAAGGACAGCCACCTGCATCATATAAGTGTGTGGATCCACTCCATGTGCACATGTACAGTGCTACAAGGAAGGCGCAAATGCATGGCTCGCCACACCTGCACACTCCACTGCTGACTGCAGTCACACTTGACGCAGCAAGTAAGACTGTGCCACACATAGTTAAAGGGGCCAAATTGGTGCCCAAGGGACACACCCATGCACAAGTGCACTGTGAGTGGAATGCAAGACAGATCCTAATTCCAAGAGGAAATGTGCCAACTTTGAAACGGATGAAACATGGATGTTGCATGGACCAAAATTAACATTTTCTCTCTCACACACAGGTCAACGTCGTGCTGCACCCCCCAACACTGGGGGGGAACACTCACAGGACCCGGATCTGCAGGAGACCGATCCCACCGGCAGCGACCACTCTCACCACTCTGCGGACGACCCCGACCGACCTGGCCCCTCTGGTGTCCAACCACCTGCAGCACCTGCGTCAGGTACAACCGTGCCAACCACCACCCCCACTCCTGCCACATCCCAGGAGACACCCAGGATCCCTGCCCCAACACCACAATGCAGCCAGGCTCGCCAGGAGGGACACGGTGTCCCGGGCACCCAGGAGGAGGCAGGCGACAACGCCAATGACACCCCTCAGGGGTCCCGGAGACCCGATGTGCCCACAAGTGCAGGCCAGACGCAAGTGGGCAGGGGTGGTGGGAGTGGAGGACGGCGGAGGCGCGAGCCTGACCAGTTGGCTGGGGATCCGGTATTTTCCCATGTCCGTAACATCCTGGACTCATACCGGCAGGACACCACGGGCATGGCCCAGGTTGTGTCCGTCCTCGAGGGGATCAAGGTCCAGCAGGCCCAGCAACATGCGGAGCTAATAGCCTGTCTACAGGTACACCAACGGAGGATGGAGGACAGACAGGCTGAGCAAGTGACGGCGTTCCAGGGGATTCATGCTACACTCCGTCGGATGGCCGACACCATGGCCGACCCTCCCTGTGCCAGAAGGCGGAGAACATCACCACCCACAGGGAGGGATCAGGAGGAGGAGGAGGAAACATCCGACGGAGCATCCCAGACGTCGTCACGGCCTGCTGCTGAGGTTCCCCGCAGGAAGCCGGGTCGTCCACGGAAAGGACCGTGAGGGTGGCTGCTACATCACCATCTCCCAGGACACCTGGCCTGGCACCTGGCCCACTGGAGCAACAGCATCACAGCATCAAGAGACATTCTCTGCCACATGGCCCTGCTGGTCACTGGCTGACCAATGTTGACAAAGACTGTGGCATGGACTCTGAGGATTTCCAATGGCAAGGACACCAACTCCCCTACTGAACTTTGGATTCCCTAATCCCGGAAAGCCCCTCACTTTGTCCCCCCCCCCCCCCAATAATAAATCACACTATTAAGAGTAGATGCCTGCTGGTAGCATTATTACCTAACATGTGTCTTGTACAGTCTAAACATGCCTGAGTCATCTGTTCACTTCAACCATCCACACCCTGGGGCCTGAGTCTGGCACAGGACACATGGGTCACAGTTTATTAGGCAAGACAGACATGGAGCACCATACACACCCGTGATGGGCAGAACCAGCTGAGGGGGTGGCCGAACAACCGTGCTGACAGACACATTGAGTACAGCAACAGCCATGCGCAGAGGTCAGGGATCCTGGCCAGTGTCCTGGGGGGCACCCAGGTATGTGTAGACAGGTGGCAGAACCATGTCCTGCAAGCTTGAGTCCGGTGGATGCAGAGAATGGGGTCATGGACAACGTTGGATGCATGGGGATGGCACATGTCACAATACCCACACAGTCATGGACATCATGCCCAATACACAGTCTCAGCACACACACACAGCTTGCATCTTGCCACTCGACACATTGACACATAGCCACAATCAGGGAATACCATGCCAGACATGCAGGATGCACCGTGCCAACACACCAGCATTGACTGAGAAGAGGCACCTTGGAGGCATAGGGACACCTTTATTAGTCATGTTTTTGGGATTGCAGAGGCAACTTGAAGTACACATGAACACATCATGTGGAGTAACATGTGGGTCCAACACTGGCACCCCCCTTCTGCAGCACAAATGCGTGATAGCCATGGAACTTGCACACAAGTGTCGGCTAACAGCTAAATACCCACAGCTGCACACGGAGAGCCTGACATACACCATAGATCCGCTGATGTGGAAGTCCCACGCCATGTCAAGACAATGTTAACCGTATGTGTCCGAGGGCAGTGTCACACACATTGATGCCATCATCACAATCCACTATCCCATCACTGATGACTGACAACCAGGCAGCCCATCTATTCAGGTGTACCCAGCTGCATGTCGTGTCCCATGGGGATGCCACATGTCTGCAGAGGAACCAAACCCCGACCGGGGCAGTGTGCACACATCGTGAACAACTGCCACACCCAATACACCCCAGATGCATCCCTTACCCCATGGAGACTTCCAAACGTGTCCGTGCCTGTAACGCTGAGTCAGCCCACGATGTCATGTCCATGAGGAATAGCAGTGCCACAACAATGCAACCAGCAAACGGCATGCGCAGGTACCTGGGGAAGAGAGACACACAAGAAGTCAGCCACAAAAAGCACAGCCACTTGCATGTGCATTTACTCGACACATGTATGGATGACAACATGCTAGGTCACAATTATGACTGGGGAAATACTACCATCACTGCCACCATCACTCCAGTGACACACCCACACACACCTCTGACCCACGTGCCATACATGCAGGTGGAGACACACATCACAACGCATGCCACACGGGGACCAATGCGTGCACACTCAGACCCTGGTACTCACCACTAAGCAAAGAAGTCGCGTATGAGCCGAGTCCGGATGTCCTCTTGCGGCTCCACATCCTCCACATCACTAGCCCCATTGCCAAGCCCTTCGTCCTCCACGGGTGGATGGTCCTCGTCATGTTGATTCAGGATGAGTGGCACAGCTCTTTCAACTGCCATGTTGTGCAGCATGCAGCAGACCATGAAGATCTTGCAGACCTTCGCCGGGGCATAAGGGAGTGCACCGCCGGTCTTGTGGAGGCACCGGAATTGGCTCTTCAGCATGCCAAACGTCCTCTCTATCACTCGCCTTGTCCGGCCATAGGCGGTGTTATAGCGGAGCTGGGCCGGCGTGATGGGGTTGCGGAGAGGTGTCAGCAGCCAAGGCATGTTGGGATAGCCAGCGTCCCCTACATGGGAAGCACATGGACATCGTTAGAACTGGTGAAGCGGTCGTGCTGGTCGGCTATACAGAATACAGGACAGACAGACTGTACCCACCAACAACACATGCCCGTTCGTTGCGCAGCTGCATCATCATATCAGGCATCCCGCTACGCCTCATGATGTAGGCATCGTGTGCTGATCCTGGGAAACGAGCACAGACATGTGAAATCACCATATTGGACAGACACACCACAAGGGCATTGATGGAGTGGTAGTGCTTCCGATTGCGGTACGCCACCTCCCGTGGGTGTGGTGGTACCAAACCTACATGTGTCCCATCTATGGACCCAATGACATGGGGCATCCCTCCCAGGGCATAGAATCCACGCTTGACCTCAGTCATCTGTTCAGGGGTTGGGAACTTGATGAAGTCATCCAGGTGAATCAACATGGCCTCCAAGAAATCATGCAGCACACCGCTGAACATGCTCTGGGACATGCCACCAACATGAGCTATGGTATTTTGGAAGGTACCCGTGGCAAGAAAATGTAGGGCAGCCATTACCTTCAGCTGGGGTGTCAGTGCCGTAGGATACCTGTGCTGCGGTTGCAGGTGTGGTGCCAGTCTCGCCGTCAGCTCCAGAATCAACGGTTGGGTGAAGCGGTAGAGCCGGATCCTGTCATTCTCCTGCATGGTAGCCAAGTCTGGAATTCTTCGGGCAAGAGGCGGCGCTCTGCAGTAATTTGGAAGTGACAAGGAAGAGTGAGTGCACTACGAGAACAACTCATGTCTACTGAGCACATGTAAATCTGGCAATACACACATGCTACATAGGGAGTCAGGTATGTGCTACATGCCCAGGACACGTATGGATGCAAGGTGACACTCCTTCCAAGACCCAGCTACACACGGTGATTGAGAACCTCCCCATGCCACGCCATGGAAATAGCTGTGTCCCAGTGCAAGTGCACAGCCCGACGCAAGACAGGAGTGACATACACCCACACATCAGCAGAAGTGGGATGCCGATTGCAGAGACTGGTAGCGGAACACTGGAGCCACAGGTCACATGACATTACACTAGTCCAGCCCACACACCTTGCCATGAAGGTGCACATGTCATGACTCACCACACATTCCTTGTGAGGATGCTGACATGGCCTTGTCACGCTACTCCGTGTCCCATGCATACATGTGCACCTCACATCCGATAACACATGTGGCATGGTGTGCGGAACAGTGTGCAATGACAATCTACACACAGCCACATGTTGGTTGCTGCAACGGCTGCAGCTTTTGAGGGTGCTACAACATCAACCTGATGTAAATCCCGGACACATATATGACATAGTCACATTGTGCACTGTGGGTAGTGACAAGTCATGTGTCATGACCTCTGTACCGGGCATCATGGGACACTTCCGTGTGTTGGTGTCCGTGCCATGCCAGTGACGCTCACCCCAAGTGCGCAGTCCCACATGCACACATGTCAAAGGAGTCAAGGGCATGCCTGGCACACATTGCACCCTCACACAGTACACCTGTACACATCTCATCATACATCTGGTGCCTTCTCCACTCAGGAGGCATGTTCCACATCACAGCCTGTGACACCTGTGCCCCACACATGTAGTAATGCACAGACGATGCCTTGATGTCCATTCCTGGACAAGTATGTCCATCCATGGACAAGTATGTCCGCCCTATTCCTACCTGTGTGTCGCCTATCACCTCAGTGATGTGTAAAAACCGCCGGACTGCTGCTGAGAGGGCCTGTGCATGTTCCCAAATCACTGTGGGAGTGCTGCCGTATGTGTACCCATCGTGATGGCGAGCGTACAGGCATTTGTACGGTCCGTAGCACTACGAGTACGCATACGCGTGCAGACCCATAGTGATAGGGCCGTACACACGCATGTACGCTCACTATCACTATGGGTCTGCACGCGTATGCGTACCCGTAGTGGTACGGACCGTACACTCGCATGTACGCTCACTATCACTACGAGTACGCATACGCGTGCAGACCCATAGTGATAGTGAGCGTACATGCGTGTGTACGGTCCGTAACACTACGGGTACGCATACGCGTGCAGACCCATAGTGATAGTGAGCGTAGATGCGTGTGTACGGTCCGTACCACTACGAGTACGCATACGCGTGCAGACCCATCGTGATAGTGAGCGTAGATGCGTGTGTACGGTCCGTACCACTACGGGTACGCATACGCGTGCAGACCCATAGTGATAGTGAGCGTACATGCGAGTGTACGGTCCGTAACACTACGGGTACGCATACGCGTGCAGACCCATCGTGATAGTGAGCGTAGATGCGTGTGTACGGTCCGTACCACTACGGGTACGCATACGCGTGCAGACCCATAGTGATAGTGAGCGTACATGCGAGTGTACGGTCCGTAACACTACGGGTACGCATACGCGTGCAGACCCATAGTGATAGTGAGCGTACATGCGAGTGTACGGTCCGTAACACTACGGGTACGCATACGCGTGCAGACCCATAGTGATAGTGAACGTAGGCATGCATGTACGGGCCGTTGCCATGCATTTGGGGTGCCCTAGGGCCCCGAAACGCACCGTACCTGTGTGTGATGCTCCAAATTACATAGGGGACAAGTATTAAGGCCTACATGCATGCTGGTTGTCATGGAGACCAAGTTCAAATTTCGAAATTGTTCTGGAAGGTGCACAGCAGAAGTCAGTTGGAATTCTTCTACTTTGTTGCAATGTGTTTGTGGGGCTGACATCATGCAGGAGAATGAAACCGATAGAGAACCCACAGACTGCTAGGTTTGAAGAGATTGGTGGAAACATAGGATGCAAATGTGAGTGACCAATCACTCTGTACTCCTGTGCATGAGACTGGGCAGAAGGGCACATATAAGGCAGCCAGGTCCCATGAGGGAGCACTTGCCTGCACATCTTTGCATTCGTCGACCCAGCTGCTGCTACTGATTCCCTGGAACCATGTCAAGGGCTGTGGAGAGGACACAGCCATTCACCCTGGAGGAGAGCATGGCTCTGCTGGATGTGATCCTCCCACAGTACTCCATGCTGTATGGGCGACCAGGGTATCAGGTGAGTGCATAGGCCACTGCCACAGACTGTCCCTATGTTGTGACTGTGACTTCTGCCATTGCGTCCAGGTGTAACACACATGCCATGTACTGTCGGGGGGGTCCCAGGGGGGGGGTGCCAGATGTCTCCCAGCAGTGCCCTGAGACAGGAGGGGTGGGGGACTATCACTCACAGCAGTGCCCTGAGACAGGAGGGGTGGGGGCCTATCACTCACAGCAGTGCCCTGAGCCAGGAGGGGTGTGTGCAGAGTCCTCCCAGCAGTGCCCTGAGACAGGAGGGGTGGGGGACTATCACTCACAGCAGTGCCCTGAGACAGGAGGGGTGGGGGCCTATCACTCACAGCAGTGCCCTGAGACAGGAGGGGTGGGGGCCTATCACTCACAGCAGTGCCCTGAGACAGGAGGGGTGGGTGTGATGCACAGTGTGAGCCTTGATCATTGATTGTGACATTGCCATCATTCCACCTGTGTACCCACTGTGGCACGTACTGCTTTTTCCCTCACCAGGGGATGATGTCCCTATGACAAAGGTGCAATGCGTTGGCTGCATGACATGCCTTGTTGTAACCAGCTAATTTGTACCCATATGTCTCTCTGTGACATGTGGCTGGTGTATTGATGTGGTGTCACTTGTTCCTCCTCACAGGTAGGCGCCACTGCCAAGGAGCAGATCTGGCTGACCGCCGTCAGTGCCGTGAGGGGTGTGGATGGTCGGAGGCGGAGCCTGCCCCAGGTGAGGAAACGCTGGCAGGATATCCGGTGCTGGACGCGGAGGATTGCACGGCTCCTGCTGGGGGACTCACCTGAGAGCCACAAGAACCGCGGCCGCCGCCGTCTGAGCCACCTCCACAGGCGTGTGCTGCCGGTGGTCTTTCCAGACCTGGAGAGGCGCTTACAGGCGATGCAGCAGCCGGAAGGGGGTAGGTACATGTGTGTTTGTTGTGTGTCACCGGCATTTGTAAGGGCACAGTAGCATGAATTCACTGGCAGGGTTTAAAGGTGCTGTGCAGATCCTGTTTGCCCCAGTATAGCGCTGTGCCCCTGCCACCCTTCCCCTCCTTGCAATGTGTTCCCTGGTCTGTGTGTAGTCACTCCTTCACAAGGTAATGTAGGCTGGCGCTTTGTCCACGAGAACAATGACTGTAGCATCATGTGTGGGGGTGGTGTGTAACAGGTTGTGGGACCTTGCCTGTGCACTGTCAAGTTCACTGCATGTGGGTTCCATGTCAGTTGGCACTGATGCTGACTCCAGACATGGGAGTTGGTCTCTCATGTGTCATGCCTTACAGCGCGCATGTCCTATGTAGTGGCCTGTGACATGATGTGCATGAGTGTGCGATACACATAGTGCAGGGATGGTGACGTGTGTTGCAGTCATTACCATTCAGTAGCATGTAGTTGCGTGCCCACTACTGTCCCCTGGGGCACCTTTTCCTCAGTGGTGTATGTGTCATCATAAACGTGGCCAATCTCAGTGTCTACAGCGTAGGTTGTGCTCTGTGCCATTGTCCCCTGTCACCATGTATATAGACGTGCTATTTTGTACAGGTGTCCACTGTGCAGCCTGACCTGATTGTCCTTCTTCATACTCACAGTTGCCAGTGCCTGTGTGTCTTGTTATACTCATCTGAGGATGGGCACTGGTACCTCATTATTTGTACAGGCGCACCTTGGCTGTTTGGCGTACACTCTTGCTTTTTGCCTGCCCCTGTGTGTATCACCCAGACTATGAGATGTTGGTGCCACCTGTGTCTCAACAATTTGCCTCGTGTAGGGTCTTGTTGGGGCGGGCAATGGCTATGTGTCAAATCCTGATTTCTACTTGCTGGGTCTGGGCAGTGTGTGATGTGTCTGGACACACACGCAATGTGCAGTGACCGAGTCATGTTGGGCATGTTTTCAGCATTACCTATGCAGCATGTGTCTCAAGTTCATGGATATGGTCCCTGGTCATCGGTATTTTCGCCAACGCTGTGTGGTGCAGATGCAGTGCTGGATTGTCCCCAGGGCCTGGGTGCTATGTCAGACTCCGTTTCCTGTGTTTAGCTATTGTCTCATGCTCTCCATGGTATTTCAGTGGCATGGTGGCTCAACCAACTGTGTGTTTCATGCCCTACATCGGTACCTTGTTCAGTAGATGTTAGGGATCTTCCTTTTCAGGCTATGCAATGTTACCTATGTAGATTGGACTCATGTGACAGATGTGTACAGGTGTCTGATTAATTTCTGTCTCTCCACCCTGCCCACAGCATCGTCGGGGGACACAGAGGGAGACATGGACACAGACCAGGCGGAGGGACCGAGCACCAGTGCCAGCCGTGACATCGGGTCTGGCACATCGAGTGGGACAGAGGCGGAGGAGAGTGTGGCCGAGGACCTGTCGACTGGCACATCAGACTACGAAGCTGACAGGTCCGAGGAGGATGTCTCCGAGTGGGCGGAGGCTGCACCAG
This sequence comes from Triturus cristatus, assembly GCF_964204655.1. Lineage (NCBI taxonomy): Eukaryota > Metazoa > Chordata > Amphibia > Caudata > Salamandridae > Triturus > Triturus cristatus. The sequence continues at coordinate 444,782,288 of NC_140595.1, forward strand.
CAGCTGACAGCGGAACAACACCTCGCACCGCCCCCTCAGTTTCCATCAGCCGCCTCCCACTTGCTCGTGTCCCTTCCCAGCGTGCCCGGTCACAGCATGTCTCCTTCCTGCCAGGCACCGCACCCCCTGCCCCTGTCTCCACTGCTGCCGCCAATGCAGAGTCTGTGGACATCCAGCGGCAACTGCAGGTTGGTCAGGCTGCGATCCTTAATGTCCTCCATGCCCACGGCAAAACCCTCACCAACATCGAGGCTTTCTTGGAGGGCATTCATTCATCGCAGGCTGACCAACGCAACTTGCTGAGGTCCATAGACTCCACACTGACTGCAGCAGTGGGTCTCCTGCAGCGCGACCTCCCCCCACCTACCCCTGCCCCATCCACACTTCCCACTCCCATGCCTGTCCCACGTACACCCAGACGTCGGCATGCACCCACATCAACGGACACGGGCACCACACCAGCAGGGAAGGTCCACCGCACTCCTCCTGACACGCACACACAGGGTGAGGTAGGCACACCCACTGGGTCGGGGGGCAAACGTGTGACACGCAGCCATAGTGGGAGTCCGCATTCCACCCAGTCCACTCCCTCCAAATCCCCTTCCCTCAGCTCTCCTGGCCACATCTCCCCCAAGGACTCCTTCATGGCCGCTCTGTCCCTGAGCCCCACAGTTACACCACCACGCAAGCGGTCAAGGAGGTCCCCGGTCAGGGTGGTTGAGTCTCCCCCCCTGTCTCCACCCTCCCCCGGTGGCGCTGCGACCCATCCCTCTGACCCCCCCCCCTCCTTGGGGCCTGAGGTCCCTTCGGGTGCAGGGGACTCCCTGGAGGACCTTGCAAAGGTGTGTAGTGCCATCCTGGCCTCCGCCTTTGGCACTGACCCACCCCCTGTGGTGGAGTCCTCCATCCCTGCACCCACAACGCCGCCCCTTTGCCCTGATGTCCCTGCGGTGCCTGTTGCTTCCCCCCCCCCTGATGCCCTCACCAGTGTGGAAGACGATGCCATTTGACTGTGCAGGCAAGGTAGGGGACACGCATCCCACTGTGTCCCCCATCCAGCTGAGAATCATTGACTGCCCTATGGGCTTTGGGAAGATTGAACTGCCTGCGATCCACGGACATTGTGCTCATGCTGAATAAAGCTTAATTTTGTTTTCATTATCACACTACTGCTATGCTGGTATTGGTGTTGGTGGGGCTGCTACATGGTTTTTGGTGGTGTGTAAGGGTTTGGGTGTGTGGGATATGTAGTAGTGTACTGCTCATTGGTGGGACCCTGGGATCTGTGTGCCATCACAAGGTGTTGGCTAACTTTCTTTGTTCATGTAAGCAGTTACTGCATGGTGCACTTGTCCCAGGGTGTATTCCTTCCTCTGTGTACCCAGCTTTCTTCCCTGCAGGGTGTTCCCAATGTTTAGCGCAGAGCTGTGTCTACATGAGCTGTGTGTGTGACGGAGCCCTTCTACTTTGGCCATGCATGCAGGGCCATGTCTCCACCTGCAACAATCGTGGCATCCTTGGTGATCACTGTACTTGTGTGTGGAGTCTGTTGACATGAGTTCATGGGGACATGTTCCCTTGTAGCCAGTATGCATGTGGATAATTCTGGCCTCACACACATGTGTTACACCCCTCCTGTCTCAGGGCACTGCTGGGAGGACTCCACACTCCACACCCACCCCTCCTGTCTCAGGGCACTGCTGGGAGGACTCCACACCCACCCCTCCTGTCTCAGGGCACTGCTGGGAGGACTCTGCACACACCCCTCCTGTCTCAGGGCACTGCTGGGAGTGATAGGCACCCACCCCTCCAGTCTCAGGGCACTGCTGGGAGGACTCTGCACACACCCCTCCTGTCTCAGGGCACAGCTGGGAGGACTCCACACCCACCCCTCCTGTCTCAGGGCACTGCTGGGAGGACTCTGCACACACCCCTCCTGTCTCAGGGCACTGCTGGGAGTGATAGGCACCCACCCCTCCTGTCTCAGGGCACTGCTGGGAGGACTCTGCACACACCCCTCCTGTCTCAGGGCACTGCTGGGAGGACTCCACACCCACCCCTCCTGTCTCAGGGCACTGCTAGGAGGACTCCACACCCACCCCTCCTGTCTCAGGGCACTGCTGGGAGGACTCCACACCCACCCCTCCTGTCTCAGGGCACTGCTGGGAGGACTCTGCACACACCCCTCCTGTCTCAGGGCACTGCTGGGAGTGATAGGCACCCACCCCTCCTGTCTCAGGGCACTGCTGGGAGGACTCTGCACACACCCCTCCTGTCTCAGGGCACTGCTGGGAGGACTCCACACCCACCCCTCCTGTCTCAGGGCACTGCTGGGAGGACTCCACACCCACCCCTCCTGTCTCAGGGCACTGCTGGGAGGACTCCACACCCACCCCTCCTGTCTCAGGGCACTGGTGGGAGGACTCCACACCCACCCCTCCTGTCTCAGGGCACTGCTGGGAGGACTCCACACCCACCCCTCCTGTCTCAGGGCACTGCTGGGAGTGATAGGCACCCACCCCTCCTGTCTCAGGGCACTGCTGGGAGGACTCTGCACACACCCCTCCTGTCTCAGGGCACTGCTGGGAGTGATAGGCACCCACCCCTCCTGTCTCAGGGCACTGCTGGGAGGACTCTGCACACACCCCTTCTGTCTCAGGGCACAGCTGGGAGGACTCCACACCCACCCCTCCTGTCTCAGGGCACTGCTGGGAGGACTCTGCACCCACCCCTCCTGTCTCAGGGCACTGCTGGGTGGACTCTGCACACACACCTCCGATTTCAGGATATGTACGCTTGGCACATACACGGTGGGGGTACGCTCAATGCATTCGAGGTGAGGGTACGAGTCTACTTACACTGGTGTGGTGGGGGTACGCTCCATGCATACGCGGGTGAGGGTACGGGTCGAACTTACACTGTTGGGGTGGGGGTACGCTCCGTACGTCCGCGGGTGGGGGTGGGGGTACGGGTCGTACTTACACTGTTGGGCTGGGGGGTACGCTCCTTGCATTCGCGGGTGGGGGTACGGGTCGTACTTACACTGTTGGGGTGGGGTACGGTTTGTGAGTCCGCGGGTGGGGGTAGGAGTCGTACTTACACTGGTGGGGGTGGGGGTACGCTCCGTACGTCCGCGGGTGGGGGTACGGGTCGTACTTACACTGTTGGGCTGGGGGGTACGCTCCATGCATACGCGGGTGGGGGTACGGATCGTACTTACACTGTTGGCATGGGGGGTACGCTCCATGCATACGCGGGTGGGGGTACGGGTCGTACTTACACTGTTGGCATGGGGGTACGCTCCATGCATACGCATGTGGGGGTACGGGTCGTACTTACACTGTTGGGCTGGGGGGTACGCTCCATGCATACGCGGGTGGGGGTACGGGTCGTACTTACACTGTTGGGCTGGGGGGTACGCTCCTTGCATACGCGGGTGAGGGTTCGAGTCGTACTTACACTGTTGGCATGGGGGGTACGCTCCATGCATACGCGGGTGGGGGTACGGGTCGTACTTACACTGTTGGGCTGGGGGGTACGCTCCATGCATACGCGGGTGGGGGTACGGGTCGTACTTACACTGTTGGGCTGGGGGGTACGCTCCATGCATACGCGGGTGGGGGTACGGGTCGTACTTACACTGTTGGGCTGGGGGGTACGCTCCTTGCATACGCGGGTGAGGGTTCGAGTCGTACTTACACTGTTGGCATGGGGGGTACGCTCCATGCATACGCGGGTGGGGGTGCGGGTCGTACTTACACTGCTGGGCTGGGGGGTACGCTCCATGCATACGCGGGTGGGGGTACGGGTCGTACTTACACTGTTGGGCTGGGGGGTACGCTCCTTGCATACGGGGTGGGGGTAGGGTCCGTACATATCCGTCCCCACGCTATGTGATGTTTGTGCGGCCCGTACCCAGGCCTTTGCCACGTGGGTGCTATCCGTCCCGCCATTGTTGGGGTGACGTGTGTGGGCGTGGTCCGACTCGTACCCACGCTCTTCAGGCGTGGGTACGGGACGTACCTGTCTGGTTGTGTTGCCGGTTCGCGTGGTGACGGACTTCCGTTGTGGCGGTCGCTGGCTTATCAGGACACGCCCCCACCCCCTCGTGGTGACCAGGGCATGGGAGTCAGGTATGTCCAGGCCATGTGTGGTGTGTGACTTATGTGGTTGTTTTGTGGCCTGCCCTGGTCCTGCCACCCCCACCCCACCCCACTTTCCCCCCTCCCTTAGTTATTCTGACCTTCTGCGGCGTCTGCGTCGTAACCTGTAGAGGAGGTGGACTGCTATGAGGGCAGGGATGGCTCGTTGGTTCGGGTCCATGTCTGTCCGTCGCGTACTGGTACTCCTTGCTCGCGTCGTCCTGTCGCGTACGGGTCCTCCTTGATCGCGTCGTCCTGTCGCGTACGGGTCCTCCTTGGTGGCGTCGTCCTGTGTGTCCGTCACGTACTGGTCCTCCTTGTTCGCGTCGTCGTCTGTCCGTCGCGTACTGGTGGTCCTTGTTCGCGTCGTCCTGATTTCCCGGCAGTTTTTGGCTGCCGCAAAATATTCACCGTGCGGGGTGACGTCGGTGCGAATCGTGATTCCTGGGTCGTGAATGGCTGGCTGCGAGCGTCCCGACGTCAGGTCGGCGCTTTCCCGGATCGCCTATTATACACTGCTGGACTTTAACATCTAATGGATATGTGGCTAATGTCATTGAGTGCTTGACTCTATGTACCAATATATCACCACCATTACAAATTAAGTATTGACAAAACTGGTTATCTTAATACATTTCACATATGTGATTTTTTCCTTTTCAGAGTATGTCCTTTAATATTCACATTGTTGCATTGATGTTTGCCTTGTCACTGTTTAATACTCTACTTTTGCAGTTTGTATTCATTTGACACAAACTGTTAATTGTTCATGTATTTGGCTCTCCAAAAATATCCCTTGAGCACTCTTTCTTTTATACTTACAAGGTCATACTCAGTCCCCTGGGGGATTATTGGGCTGCCCTTCACCCTGTGTCTATTTCCTTTACTTAATAGGTTTAATGTTACTTATAGGTTGTTTTCATGAAGGATACATTTTCACAGATATTAAAAAGATACCAACCACACAGAGACTTCAACCCATAATTTTAAAAATGAAGTCAAATACCTATCCCCATTAGTCCATAGAATCAATGTCCTACCTGTATTATTACTTCATCTTCGGATTCCTCCTCCTACACAGAGGCTTTGCGCTACACTGGTTGCTGGTGAGACTGCTCAAGAGCAGGAAGACAAGATGATAAAGAGGCTGCTCAATAGGAGAAACTTCATCCTCTGTATAGAAATGCTTAGTGGGCTGCCCATCCTTCTCATGCGTTTTTGTCTTGCCCAATGTTTAACTTTTGCTGTGGCAAAAATAATCATTCTTACATACAGACAGTGCTTAATTTTAGCCAGTGAATGCCGGTTGGGGGCACTGCCACTTATTTTTGGGGACCAGCACTTATTTTTCTCAACAGATATTTTCTGAGCGCAAGAGAGAGAAAATCAAAAAGATCGGAAAGATGGAGAACGAGAAAGACGACAAAACCACGACAAAAGGTCGAAGCCGGGACCGATAAATGTTAGTTGAAGGGATAGGGAGTGTCTGGTAGTGGATTAAAGAGACATGAGCTCAATTCAGGATTTCCAGCCTTGATATTCAGTGCACCAACATTTAATTGAAGCAGCCACAGGCTTCTGAGGTGTGTTTTGGACAAGGACACTTTTTCTTTTACAAATTAGGCACTGTATGCAATGTTTAAAAAAACGAAATAAAACATTGCTTATAACATGGAATCTGCCTGAACTGTGAGTATTGTTACTTTTATCCCGCTGTCTTTATCTCCAAGTGTATTTTTCATTGTTAGTCCTTGTTTGCTTCCCTGTTGGGTCAAGGTATTGCTTTGGAAATGTTGCATTTTCACACTGTACAAAATGGTAGGCAAGAGGTCTACCAATTATAGCAATTTTAATTTACTTTGCTTACCTATTTATACCTCATCTGCAATAAGAAGTCACTACCAGAGTACAAGTAGAGGTGAAGTGATTGGTATGGAAGCGAGCGATCAGGCTGGGGAGCTATACCTAGAGAATATTGGAGAGGTGGGATGGGAGAAAGAGAGAAGGAGGGAATGGGGGTAGAGACATAGAGAGAGGGGAGGGAGCAGAAGATTCCCTGAAATTGAGTGCTGAATCACAAATACCACCGAAACCTGGGAAAACAAAAAAAGACTGAGATTCTTCTGGTGGCATTGACACATGAATCTGGAGGAAAGCCGTCAAATAAAGAGCAAAGACCTGAAACAGACACAGAGCCATCCATCACAAGCAGACACAAATCTCGATCTAGGAATATGTTAGAGTATTGTTTACAATGCTGTGTGTAGAAAGACTACAATGAGGTCTGTTGGGTTTTACACCAGTACAGCCTGTTCCTAGCTAGCAGGAACAGGCTGTAGAAATAAATATGTAGCACATCTTAAAACATCAAACCTAGGGGTACATTTTACAAGAAACCGCACTCCGCTGTTTCAATGCAAAAATGTTACCGTTGCCCTGCGACGATTCCTTACGCCATGTTAGCTTTGTATTTGCAATACGGCACAGCATGACTTTAGGATGGATTAGTGGCAGAAAAATATGAAGATAACACAAGCGTGATGTTGATTACAAAAATTACCCTACAGAACAAAAGGTGATGTTAGGCCAATTAGCAGCTAGAAAATACATGCTAGCCAACCTAACATCACTTTTCTATGCCTATCAGGAAAAAAACAGCACAAAAACGCTGCTAAGAAGAAAACAATAAGTTACACTTACTTGAAAGCAGTATAGAGCAGTCAGGAATGAGCAGAGCACAGGACAACAAGCCCCCAACCCCTACCAGTCAGGATGGCTAGACAGAGTCCAAGGAGAAGAGGAAGCGGAAGTGCAAGTTCAGTCAGGAGGAGAATGAAGATTTGATCTCAGAGGTGACAGAGCACCGACACAAGCTCTTCGTCATCTCCAAAGTGTCACTGGGGACGAAAAAGACCATATGGAAATCTATAGTGAACAAGGTGAATGGCTTAGCTGAAGTCAAGAAGAATGTAACGGACCGTAAGAAGTGCTGGCACAATGCTAAGCGCAAAATTAAGGAGAAACTGGCAACCAATCTCCAATCAGCATTTCAGACCAGAGGTGGTAGCCCAGCGCCCCAGGTGACAGTCTGCCACACTGTCTGCAGGTCAAACGGTAGGCACCTGGGTCAGCTATGTTCAGCTATGTCATTAATTGAAGGCTCATGGACATTTTGATCACATGTTGACATGGGGAAGCGTCGCAAACCTGATAGCTGAGCTATCCTAACTCAAATTGAAAGAGCAGCAATGTGCTGTTTCTATAAGATACAGTGCCTTCCTGTATTAATTGCATGTGCTGGGGCACCTACAGCAGGTGTACACAAAGCAGGCACCCTTGCACTATGGCTCAAAGGTATCTGTGTTGGTTCTAGCCAGGTGAATGTGCACCAGCAGAAAGCAAAGCAAAGGGATGCGTAGTACTGTCCCAAACACAGCACAACCCTGCACTTTCCTATTCACACAACTGGGTGCAGCAAGATGGTTTCTTGTGCTGTGCTGTATCACATGTCTATGAAAGATGCCCTTCTGTCACACCTGGGTCTATGTACAGTTACCTAGGCTACAAGTTGCTACCATACATTTGGTATCCCACAGGATGAACAACACACCTGAGGAATGGTGGATCTATGAACCACGGCTACTACCTACACATAGGGACAATGATATTGTCACTTCCATGCTCACCTAGATCAAACTAGATGGCACGCAACTGTCCTGGCATGCAGGCTCAGACCACACATGTGTCAGCTGCCATGATAGGGACCACCTGAACCCCTCTCATCTAGATATATATGACTGTCTGTGGGAGTGAATTTGACTTCTGTACAGCAGCGGAACATGGACTATATTTAAAGTGAAAAGATGCAGGGCGTTGATACAAACATATCTGCATGGTCAACATGTCTAATTTCACAAATGAATGGCCAGGCCTTATTTACTGCATTATGTCCCTAACCTGTTCACAACCCTGTGGTGCTGCAAAACGAACAGCTGTGCACCAGCGCAGGCACTCTTGTACAATGGCACTAGCTTATCTGTGTTGGAGCTTGACTGTCATTATCGGTGCCAGAGCAAGGGAAAACACATGGTGTGCGGCCGATCTATTTGAATACAGTGTCCTCCTGTGTATGTAGAATGACCCTGGGTTGTGCAGGAAAAGTGATTGCAACGCCTTGTTGTGCTATTACAATCTGAACATACTCCTCTGTAGGTACATGTCACCGCTCCTAGCAACACTACTATCTGGCGTGCTGCCTGACACATGTCACTCTATAACAGCCTGCCATGTCAGCACATTAGAGATGGCCACGCATGATGTAGGTGGCATAGGCACAGGAGAGTCATCGTATGAACAGGTTCTCATCACTGTGTGGCAGGAAGTCAGCTGCCAGGACCTAATTTGAAACAGCCAGAGGGGGCATGGACACATACAAATGCATGGATTGGGTTAAAGAAAGTCTGACACCTTGCATATAACCAACTCTGGGCATGATCAAATGGTGTGAATGTCAGTGATTAGAATCTGACTACTATCTACTCTGAGTAGGCACACCGTGGTACTGATGACAATGCTGAGGTCCTGTCATCTGAAATGGAAATACAGTGATCTCTGCCATCCACACCCTAGCGTAACAGCTGTCCAACGCTTCAAAGAGGAACTGAGAGTGTCAAGTCATGCACTTTGTTTGTAAATTGCTTTAAATCATGTTAACATTTAGAAGACATCACCAATAGCTTTCCCCATCTCATTGCAGAGGATGAACCCTCACCTCCTAGCCAGCACCCTATCCCAGACACAGTGATGACGTTGAGGATTACAACCTTCCAGCCATTGACCATGACACCCTCCAAGAGCTCCTGGACTCCACTGGGACTCCATCTCTGGACCCGAGTAGGGTCAGCAGCATGGTGGCGTCTCTACATACCCCACCTAGCAACCAACAGGCACCACCTCCCACCACACCCATGCCCCTGGACTCCGAGGACCCAACCATTACCTTCCAAAGGACTGTGGTAGGAATCCAGCAGGAGTTTGCTCATCAAGTGCGGGTGGGGATGGAGACCCTGGTGGCCATCCTAGAGGGGTTCCGTGAGTGCCTCAGTCCCAAAAGGGACAACCCTGCTGCCATCAGAGGCACCTATTCTCTGCTCCGTGGCCTCCAGCAGTCCCAGGCTGACATTGCTGGCATCATGACGCAGAGGCATCAACAACTGCCCTCCTAAAGTGAAACCAGTGACCGGGCCAAATAGCTGGGGGCTATCCAAATCATCTTGGACAGCATGGACCGGCAGTAGGACTCCCACATGGTTGACATGGGTGCCTACCCCAGCAGCATTGCTGCTGTGTTGCAAAACTAGCAGATCCACCTTGCTGCTGTGCTGCCTTATGTAGTGGCACAGATGAATGCTGTTGCAGGCACAGGATTCACTTCTTATGCCCCTGATGTGTGTGTGCCTCCCTCGGCTGCAGCACCAACAACACCACCCTCATAGGAGCCACCATACACATCCCCGTAGGAAGATGTGGATGATACCTCTTTCCAATGTAGAAGTGTCCGGTAGCATTCATCCAAATACCCAGTTTCTCCTTAGCCTTGTGCTGACTAACTTGCCAGAGAACAATGAGAAAAATTCAAGCAGGGTATTCAACAGTAAGGAAGTAATGGCGTACAGCAGGTGAACGTAGGTAATATGAGCTCAGATGTATATTATGGTGCAAACAGGGAGGGGAAACCCCACCAACCCCTCAAATCATGTAGGGAAAACCTACAATCAAACAATAGGAACAATCCTGTGCACACATACAATTATCAAATCAAAGTTGCAATGGGTAAGTACAGAAATGACCAACGAAGCCTCCACATGTACACTGATAATTCTGTTTAATAGGCGTAACCAGCCGACACGTGTTTCGGCATGGAAAGAGTGGACCACGACTCTTCAGGGCTGGGAAAGATACAAGACATTTCATATTCACATATATGCCACAAAAACAGTAGTTGCAAGAGTATGAGAAAGACAAAATCGTAAATTGACTCGCCTATCCAAGAACCAAAGAAAAAAAGGAAAGGGGGGAACACCACTACTGCAAGAGGGTGCTGAGAAACGTGCTATTAAGAACAACAATGTTGAGAACCCTCACCACCACTCGGTGAAAAGAAACCGAAGAAAAGGGAAGGAAGGAAGCAAAAAGAACACAATTATTTCCAATAGACAGCCATAATGCACCAAACACGTGGTCAAGGAAAAAGTCTAAAAACTGGTGCAAAGGCGATTCAGGGAAAGTGTCAAAGATGAAAGTACAGACCCCAAGAATGCATCCATACCTGTAGCTTTAGCCAAAATGACGGTGGATGCTGGAAAAAATGTATGGCGGAAAATACTTTAGACAAAAATATTACGTGTTCAAAAAAGGCATAACCAGTAAGCCCAACTTAATGTCCGTAAACAAGGTTAGCAAAAGGATCTTACCCCTCAACCAGTGATAATTCCAACCCGGCTGGGTAAAGCACTAGGTGAGAATGGTAGGTCAATCAGGCCAGACAAATCGGAATGATCTCTGTAAGAATGTAAGAACACTACCTAGTGTAAGTGGCCAGAAAGTACATGTATGATGCGTCAGCCAAAATTCACGGCGCAGAAAAACACAACATACCTTAAAATAGAAGTAAAGGAAGTCATCAAGATGCCAGGCCACCAGTAACGTAAGATTAAGTCAAAACTGCAGCGTATTCAACATATAATGGCCCAAGCCCGTGAGTACAGGGCAGAGTTACAGCACGAGAAAGTCTATGCGACCAAAACTTCTGAAATAAAAACAAGAACCAGAGCCCAAGTCAGGCAACAACAACATTTACAAGAACGCTCGTGCTCCAAAGCAAAGAAACTTTGTCAGTATCGGTACCTGTCAAAGGAGACAATTCAAATGGGACTTACGTCGTAAGAAGTGTATCGAGACGTCCTGGCGGCATCCATACGGTGTACGAGTGATTACGAGACCATTCAACCCGGAAGTGCTTAAGTAATCCAAAAGAGCCCAAACACTAGAACGTTGCTAAACGTATCATGAGTGTGACCGGAAGAAGGAAGATCCCAACATACTACACATCATTACTACGGGGAACCAAGAGAAAGTAAATATCATACCAAATCGTAACCGTTTGTAAATATAAGTAGATTGAAACCAAAAAATGTCAACACTACCAATGTAGTGTTGTCTGCTTCAGCCACCGCCATCTGTCATCAGGTAGAGAGAGAGAAATAAATACAGACGAGCCGCCGCAGGCACGCGTGGTGCATGGCAGTCCCGAGATAGGGACAGAAAACCCCAAAAATTGTATTTATGTATAATAATTTAGGCCATGGTCACAAACTACAAAAACTTTAGAACACATGCTGGAATCCCCTAGAGTAAAGGGATAGAGTATAGGAAGGTCAAAATGAGAGGCAGAAAGGAGTAAGCAGGAGACAGAACGGTGTAAGCCAGAGACAACCACATACAGAAGTGGTGAAGCAGCAATCATTCAAAAAGGGAGCCGCTGGTAGTAAACAGATGAAAATAACACAACAGTAAAATTGAACATACGTAGTGAGCAACATGCAGCGTATTAGCAAATCTCAGGCAACTGATGAAACCAGTAATTGGAACGAACATAAGTACACAAAGAGACTTGTACATAGTGTTGAGCAATAAGGGACAAAACAAATATGCTGAACAGTGGGCACTATGCATGGGTAGAAAACACAGAAGGGTTTGTAAAAAAGGCACCAAGCGCTACATATATCACAGCAAAAGTTACAGATGGCGCATGAGCAACATACAGGCAGGCATATAGGCAAATATAACTTAGTGGGGACATGACATAAGTGAAGTTTACAGCAAAGGTCACGAAACCAAATAGCAGACATTGAATTGCTACAAGGCATTATTCCAACCCACATGTGTATTGCAAACCAAGACCCAGCAACTATTTACATTACACAATCCAAAGTCATAGAAGGTAAAGGAGCAGCCCACAGTAGTGCAAAGTGACAAATGTAACTAAATAACGACATAACATCAGTGTCCAATATAGTAGAGATCACAGTACCAATTTGTACACATGGAAAGACTACATAGCTATATCAGCTGTAATATGAGCATATCAATCTTAACCCAAAAAGTATTGCATTTCAGAATCGTAATTGAGACCATGCTCCACCGTCTGAAGGCGCATTATCCACATAGCCTCGCACTGTTTTAAGCGAAGTTCTCTATTGCCGCCTCGAACCCCTACATCTACAGTTTCAATCCCGAAGAATAGAAAAACTTTTCGGCTGTTCTGTGAAGAACAGCTGGCAGTATGTAGAGCTACTGGGTATCTAGCATCGCCCTGATGAATAGCCCTTGTGTGTTCTCCAATTCTTTCTTTAAGCGCCCTGATGGTGCTACCCACATATTGTTTTCCACAAGTGCATTCTATAATATAGACCACATATTTGGTGGTGCAGTTAATGTTAGATCTGATGATATATTTGTTGCCATTGTGTCCAGCAAAAGATAAAGTCTTGTGTTTAGCCCATCTGCACACACCTCAGCAGCCGCATTTGTGAAAGCCTAATGTCAGAGGTGTAAACCAAGATTGATTCTTTCGATCTCTTGGTACAGTAGGACTGAGTCTACTACGTAGATTGTTACCTCGTCTGTACGTGATCTGTGGATGACTGGTAAGGAACTTTCTAAGAGAGGTGTCCGTTTGAAGAATACCTTTCTGCCTCTCATTTTGACCTTCCTATACTCTATCCCTTTACTCTAGGGGATTCCAGCATGTGTTCTAAAGTTTTTGTAGTTTGTGACAATGGCCTAAATTATTATACATAAATACAATTTTTGGGGTTTTCTGTCCCTATCTCGGGACTGCCATGCACAACGCGTGCCTGCGGCGGCTCGTCTGTATTTATTTCTCTCTCTCTACCTGATGACAGATGGCGGTGGCTGAAGCAGGCAACACTACATTGGTAGTGTTGAAATTTTTTGGTTTCAATCTACTTATATTTACAAACGGTTACGATTTGGTATGATATTTACTTTCTCTTGGTTCCCCGTAGTAATGATGTGTAGTATGTTGGGATCTTCCTTCTTCCGGTCACACTCATGATACGTTTAGCAACGTTCTAGTGTTTGGGCTCTTTTAGATTACTTAAGCACTTCCGGGTTGAATGGTCTCGTAATCACTCGTACACCGTATGGATGCCGCCAGGACGTCTCGATACACTTCTTACGACGTAAGTCCCATTTGAATTGTCTCCTTTGACAGGTACCGATACTGACAAAGTTTCTTTGCTTTGGAGCACGAGCGTTCTTGTAAATGTTGTCGTTGCCTGACTTGGGCTCTGGTTCTTATTTTTATTTCAGACGTTTTGGTCGCATAGACTTTCTCGTGCTGTAACTCTGCCCTGTACTCACGGGCTTGGGCCATTATATGTTGAATACGCTGCAGTTTTGACTTAATCTTACGTTACTGGCGGCCTGGCATCTTGATGACTTCCTTTACTTCTATTTTAAGGTATGTTGTGTTTTTCTGCGCCGTGAATTTTGGCTGACGCACACATGCACTTTCTGGCCACTTACACTAGGTAGTGTTCTTACATTCTTACAGAGATCATTCCGATTTGGCTGGCCTGATTGACCTACCATTCTCACCTAGTGCTTTACCCAGCCGGGTTGGAATTATCACTGGTTGAGGGGTAAGATCCTTTTGCTAACCTTGTTTACGGACATTAAGTTGGGCTTACTGGTTATGCCTTTTTTGAACACGTAATATTTTTGTCTAAAGTATTTTCCGCCATACATTTTTTCCAGCATTCACCGTCATTTTGGCTAAAGCTACAGGTATGGATGCATTCTTGGGGTCTGTACTTTCATCTTTGACACTTTCCCTGAATCGCCTTTGCACCAGTTTTTAGACTTTTTCCTTGACCACGTGTTTGGTGCATTATGGCTGTCCATTGGAAATAATTGTGTTCTTTTTGCTTCCTTCCTTCCCTTTTCTTCGGTTTCTTTTCACCGAGTGGTGGTGAGGGTTCTCAACATTGTTGTTCTTAATAGCACGTTTCTCAGCACCCTCTTGCAGTAGTGGTGTTCCCCCCTTTCCTTTTTTTCTTTGGTTCTTAGATAGGCGAGTCAATTTACGATTTTGTCTTTCTCATACTCTTGCAACTACTGTTTTTGTGGCATATATGTGAATATGAAATGTCTTGTATCTTTCCCAGCCCTGAAGAGTCGTGGTTCACTCTTTCCATGACGAAACACGTGTCGGCTGGTTACGCCTATTAAACAGAATTATCAGTGTACATGCGGAGGCTTCGTTGGTCATTTCTGTACTTACCCATTGCAACTTTGATTTGATAATTGTATGTGTGCACAGGATTGTTCCTATAACTTGCCAGGGAACATCTGCTGTCACTGTTCTGATTTTGACTTTGCCGTGTTCACCTTGAACATTTGTGGACAGACAATGTGGCCGATCCTCCCTAATGACACTGTGGTCATCCTCCTGACTGAAGCACTCCCCACATCAGCATGTCCCATGGCATGCTCCCCACATGGACTCTTTCTGAACATCCACTGATGCTAAACATTCTTTGGGGTTGATGTCCAATCAACGTAAGCTGTGATCTCCTAAAATATTAGCACTTGTAAATAAATGCACCAATAAGTACTATAAGTGTTGTGTGCCTCTACGAGTCAAGACAAGGCTCACCATTGGCCATGTGTTACACCACACTCAGTGTTGACTGTAGTGTTACACCAAACTTTGGTGCAACACTACAGTCAACACTGAGTGGAGAGCAAATTATGGACTGCATGTACCATGTTGCAAAGGAGCAAACTTTTCTGGGATGTGTAGGAATTGTCTGGTCCACACCCTACTCCCTACCCAAACTGATTTCCATGACGTCCTCTACCATTTATCTCACGTTCCTAATGTTCCTTTTTGTAAAAATTGATTACACTTCATCTGGCCTGAGAGTATGGCCCGAGCCGGAGAGTACGGCTTGAGCCAGAGAGTATGGCTTGAGCCGGAGATTCCAGCCTGACTACGGACGTAAAGATACGACTCGTAAATGACCTCTGTGAATAAAAAAAGTCATAAAGTTAGACTTTTGTCTCAGATTGCCTTTGTGAATCGGGCCCATGTTTTAAGTAATGAGTTCAACTGGTGTCCTGCAGTCAATGTGAATGGTGAGTTCAGTCACTGCTCAAGTGTTGGGTCCATCTATGGTCCTAGCAAGCATACAACATTGGGTTGATAAATAAATGCTGCAAGTGTTAGAGGTTACGGGGCCAAACATTGTGTATGAGTCCAAATACCTACTAAATGTTCAAAAGTCATAGAGCACAAAAAACTCCATGGCATGGTGATTTGGCAAAACACACATTTATCTTTTATGTCAACACAAGATGAGCACTTTGTCATTATTCATCCATGAATGCCAGTCCCACTGCTCAACAATCTTTGATCGTAAGATCATGTAAATCATGGACAGCCTGACAGATCCATATCCATAGATAAGAAACCAGCTGACACATGTTGCCAGACACTACAAGCAAAGACAAATGCAAGTACAAAACTTCACCTGAGCACACAAGCTCACTCCCATACAGTAAATCAGGACGTTCACCTGTATGTAGCAAACTATTAGATTTAATGGAATCATAAAAGTTTAAATAGGAATAACTATCTACCCTATGCTAAATACCTATTGTGACCTATCCTACACTAACTTATCCACTCTTTAAAACTACCTTAACTTAACTTAGCTTACTCTACATAATTAGCATGACATGTTAAACATTAACCCGCCACCCCGCTGAAGTCATATCTTTACAGAGGACAACAGAAACTACACCTAAACATCAACTATCTACACATAGAACCCTAAACAATCATATATTTTTTAATTGTTTTACAAATATTTTTTTTAAAAATGTATACATATAAAACACATTACTTCCTCACCTCTTAACTAACCCAAAGTAGCCCTACCCACTAACAAACTAACCCACCCCTACAAAATCCCCTAAAACCACTATAACTACATTAGCACTAAAACCTACACTAACCTAAACCGACCTATAAATTCATATACAAAAAATGTCTGCATGTCAAGCAAGGGGAACAGCAGAATGGGTTCCTGTGGCAGTTATCTTTTGGCCTGCCCAACTAATCTGCTTTATGTCCTGCTGCAGGCATTAGGCCTGGTTCACCTTGTTTTCAAGCACTGCCACTCTAAGTTTGAGGTCACACATGTCCTCTCTCATGTCCATCTCAAATTGTGAGGGCCCTCCTGTGGGCTGAGGTGTGAGTGACAGTAGTTGAAGAGCAACACCATTGCCAGATCTAATTATGAGCATTTCTGTACAGAGAATGCTCGGAAACATACATTTTAGTTACCCATGGAATGGTACACATTTTAACCTTCACTGTGCATTAGTGTTCCTTGGGCATCCTGCAATGACCTTTATGGCATAGGCATTTAACACATTCAGAAGTGTCATGTCTTGACAGCACATGTCTTGCTTCACAAGGTCTAGTAATTGATAAGGCAAGGAGCGATGTCAGGACACCTTGCTACCTATACAGATAACTTGGTAGGCATGACATGTAGCTATGGATGCAGGAAAAGTACCCACATCATACAGAGGCATATAAACCTTCTCCTATTTGACCTGTAGTAGCCCGAAGGTGGACCATGCCACTGCTCAATGCATGTTCCCAATTACATGGCATGTGAAACTTACCTGCATTCTGTAGCATTCACAGTCACATCAATTGGGTAATGTCCATCCACTACCATATTCAATAGCATTGTCCGACACTAGAATCATGGCTCCCCTCTCAATCAACTTTCATGTTCCCCATCCCAGATAGTCAAAGTGTTCTCCTCGACAGTAGTCAAAGGCTGATAGCCATGCAACATTCCGTGGCCTATTTCTCCCCTTCCAAAAGTTCAATTGTGATGAGGATGCAATTACAACATCTTCTGACATCACCCTCACTTCTTGCAGTACGTAAATAGCACAGATGAAGGAACTCATCTGTGAAGTTGGGGTTCTTTCAGTATACCATCTCAGGTTCCGTGTATGAGGGGGGGTCAGCTTCAAGACATAACAAGTAAAGCACATCATTGCACTTTCTACACATGTTTGATATGCAACAACCGAAAAGTACATATGAAAGGCTATTGGCTATGTAGCTCTTCAGTTTGTAAGCGTTGAGAGGACACACTTGAC
The DNA here is from genome assembly GCF_964204655.1 of Triturus cristatus. Classification (NCBI taxonomy): domain Eukaryota; kingdom Metazoa; phylum Chordata; class Amphibia; order Caudata; family Salamandridae; genus Triturus; species Triturus cristatus. The sequence goes on from NC_140595.1 coordinate 444,799,708, forward strand.
ATGCCTGGATAAAACACATTTTTAAGGGTTGCACATGCACCTGTTGCCCATTTTGCATAACCATGTGCTGGCGTGCAAAACTGCCTAACTACACAATGGTAGCTGACTTGGATGATGCTGTGCACTGAGAGAATTCACATTGCATACTCAGTGCGGTAATGATATCCAAAGGCTCTTTTTAAAGCAGACATCAGTAAATAAGTAAATAAGTAAGTGTTAGACCTGTCAGCCCTTTGGGTGGTCCCTCCTCATCATTATTTATTTTGTCCCACTTTTGCCTCAAACCCTGTTTGAATTTTTCCTTTTTGGGAACCACCAGACTTTTTCGTGTTGCTACAGATTCAGGGAGCCATTTTAGCTACCCCTGAAACTTCTGTCTGAGGGCCTGGAGCACAAAATGGTGGCCTCCCATGACATCACCAGCATCCACTGGAACCTACCAGCACCTTCCAGAACATTCCAGGAGATTCCAGAACCCTGTGACAGTTGGAAACCGTTTAGAATGTTGGAAGGATAAGAGAGGCAGTTGGCAGTTGGAGCTGGCAGTTGGCACCTGACTGGTGAAGAGAGAGGAGCACAACAGTGAAGGAGGAAGGAGTGAAGCAGCAGGGGTGGAAACTTGTGCCTGGAGTGGGGTCCATAAACCCACCCTTGATACTTGTCCCTACTGATGGATCCCAGCCTATAGCCCTGTGTGGGAAGAAGACAGAAAAACTCATCCTAAGGACCTGAACAGCAGGAACAGGCCTTAGAAGCAGAAAGCAGCAAGATCCTGACCTGAGAACTGGTTTCCCTGGAGTCCGGCGTCGAGTAGCCTGAAGACCTGGAGCCCGAGGTGGAGAAGCGGCGCTGACTGAAGTAGCAGACGTCGTACCCGGAGCCGCCTGAGGTCGTGAGAGGGCGCCGACGGAGGTCGTGAGGAATACCAGAGGTCGAGGAGGAAGTGAACCGAGGTCGAGCGAGCGGCGTCATCGGAGGAGTGAAGTCCGCCCTCCGGAGTCGTCGGAGACCGAGGTAGAGGAGCACCGGAGGTCGGGAGTGAGGATCGCACTCCGGAGTCGCCCGGAGCCTGTGAGGAGGAGCACCGGAGGTCGGGGGTGAGGATCGCACCCCGGAGTCGCCGGAAGTCGACATCGAGGCCAGGCCGGCCGACGTCATCGGAGCTGAGAGCGCCATCGGACCGGAGCCGCCCGAAGTCGACATCGTGAAGAGACTGCCCGACGCCGTCGAATCGGAGGTCGAGATCGAACCGAGGCCACCGACTTCGGACCGGAACCGCCTGCCGGCGTCGTCAAAGAACTGACATTGTGCCGAGGCCGCCGAGACCGAACCGGAACCGCCTCACGGCGTCGACACGACTCCAGCGGCGTCGGAACATCAGAAAAAGGGCAGTAAGTGGAGTAGAGGGCGCCTAAGGCCCTGTGGAGACCTGAGAGACTGCTCTAAGGGGCTAGGGAGGTGCTGAAACCAACCTGACTGTGCCTGGGGTGAACTGGGACTAACCTAGAGAGGTTGTGTGGAGAGAGAAAGCCAGGGCACTGGTATTCCCCCCTTTGATCTACCTCAGCTTAGGCCTCAGCCTTGTCCCAGCCAGGGAGTAGCCCCCCCCTCAAGCCTTCCACAACCCTACAAGCTGTGCCTGGGCCAAATCAGCCCTTAAGAATTGAAGTGTCATCTGATTACATGAGTGTTGCTGTATACTTTTAATTATTTATTGGGGGTACTGTATTTATTGAATTTTTACCTATTTATTGCTGCACTATATTTATAGGTCCACAGGACTTGTTGGTGTACAATATTTATTGGTACAGTATTTATTGCCTCAAAGTATTTAATTGTCTGTATATATTGCACTTGTATTTATGCCCTGTTATTTATGATCACCCCTATTTATTCCATCAAACAGCCAATATTTATTTGACCTGCACTAATTGAAACTTGTATATTGTGATTGACCTATTTATTTTTCCAATCAGCAACTAAGAGAAAAAGATAAAGAAAGAATATTTTCATAATTTTTACGGTGTAGAGTCGTTTTTGGAACGGATGCACGCATGGTTATTGTATGGGTATATTGTATGCTTAGCACTGCGCCTGTTTCCTGACCACTCGAGCCAAGCTACCACAGTGTGTTCGGGGAGTCCACCACCACCCTGCGGAGTGGGAGTGGGCTGTTTCCAACATAAATTGGTGTTCAGCGGTGGGATAGAGCTGTGCCTACATATACTCAACAATAACTGTGGGTAGTCCATAGGCCTACACCGGGAGTTTTCTCACAGCGGCCTTCCTAATTGTGGGTTTTTGTTTTTTCCAAATTTACTCTGGTGGTGGGAGGAGGTATTACTAAAGGTACCCCCCTGCATTGTTACTGCACAAAACCTGTCTTCTAACCTGAGTGGGCAAGATGGAGTTTGTTCTTGAAAATCTAGACACGTACACTGTGGCCCAACTCAGGGAGTTTTGCCAGCGAGAGGGGGTGTACTGTCCCCCAGGAGCAAAGAAGGGTGCACTTCAAACCAGCTTAAGGGCTTGGGGGGAGGCACGCAGGGAAAGCAAGGCTGAGGAAGAAGACAGGGATGGAGAGCCTGACCCCGAGGGGGCTGAGATGTACCAACCTGAGGTGGGGAACCTGTCCGCAGGGCCCAGGACACTTTCTAGGGGGGGCAGCCGTGCCTCTAGCGGGGGCTTGTCTGAAGTGGAGTTAGCAGACCGGAGGGAGAAAAGACAGCTCACATGGGACTTAGCAAAGCTGGAGAAGGAAAAGGAGGAGCAGAGGATGGCCCATGAATTGCGCCTGAAAGAAATAGATCTTCAGATTTTGCGAATCGGGGCACAACCTGTTCCCAATGGTGGCAGCCAAAACCAAGAGTCCACCAGGGAATCCAAACCTTACCTGCCAAAGGACATTGTAGCGAGCTATGGGGCAGGTGACGACATCGCCAAGTGGCTAGCAGCCTATGAGGTCTCATTGAGGGCCCATGGGGTTCCAGCGAAGTATTGGGGAGGGGGACTGTATAAATACATGCCTCCAGCTGGTAGGGATGCTTTATTGGCCCTCGAAGAGGATGAGCAAACCCACTACCCCACCATGAAACTGGCGCTCATCAGGAAGTTTGGACTTACTCCGGAAAAGTACAGACAGAAGTTCAGGGGTAGTCACAAACTGGGCACACAGAATTGGGTGGACTTCCTGGACTATGCAAAGAAGGCACTGGAAGGTTGGATTCAGGGCAGTGAAGTAAGGAACTACGAGGAGCTGTTTGACCTAGTGTTGAAGGAACACCTACTCGAGAAATGTTTCCCTGAACTGCGGCAACACCTGGTGGATAGCAAGCTGACCAGTCCCCGGAAGCTTGCTGAGGAGGCGGACATTTGGGCTAGTACCCGGGTGTCCACAAGGGGGACTGGAGGGGATACTCAAAAGGCCGGACAGGGCGCCCCCCAGAAGAAAGAAGGAGGGGAAAAGAAAAAGGAGTTCTCCAAAGGCCCCCAAAATAACTTCCAAGGGAAGGGAACCGGATTCACCTCTAAGGCTAACCCACCCAGAAACCCTAATCCTGGCCAGAGTCAGCAGCCAAGGGTTGTCCATTGCTACGAGTGCGGTGGCGTTGGACACTATAAAGGAGATCCGAAGTGTCAGAAACGCTCACCCCCTCCCACTGGAGGAAAGCCCTCCGGAGTAGCTAGTGTAGTGCTCGGGGAGGAGATGCCCTTAACTAAGGGAAGGGAGTGGGCGGGTGTCACTTTAGTGTCCCTGGGAGAACGGGAGATGGTTCCTAAGATCCAGGTGCCCGCAAATACCGCAAAGTATGGGCAGTGGATCACCATCAACGGCCAAAGAGGGGAGGCTCTGAGAGACACAGGAGCCAGTATGACTATGGTACGTAGCCAACTGGTGTCTCCAGAGCAAGTCATTCCCGATGTACTCCACCCAGCCGCGATGGCTGACGGCAGAACCGGCCACTATCCCGTGGCTGAGGTTCCCTTTGAATGGGGGGGGGTTGCAGGTTCACTTCGAGTTGCCGTAAGCCCTGCCGTGCCAGTCGATTGTCTGCTGGGCAATGACATGGAGCACAACGCTTGGAAGGAGGTGGAATACCGGACTCACACCGAGATGCTGGGTACACCTGACTGGGCCTGTGTTAGCACAAGGTCCGTGACTACCCGAAGAGGGAGTTCATTCCGGCTGGAGCCTGGAACAAAGGCCCAGCCAGCTGCCAGTCAAGGGAAGAACCGAGGACAGGAGGAGCCTGCCTCGGCGTCTCCACCCCGTAGGACGGATAGGCCACCGGAGGTGGTGGACCAGGAGTCTGCGGAGGGGGACGTTACCAACCTGGAGGACCTACCCATCCCGGCCGAGTGGCACGTGGAGGGAGGCCCGTCCAGGGAGGAATTCTGCCAGGGCCAGAGGGAGTGCCCTACCCTTGAGGGGCTGAGGCGACAGGCCGAAGCCCAGGCAGCAGGGAACGTTGAAGGGAACTACAGTGTTTACTGGGAGGATGGCCTCCTCTACAGTGAACCCAAGGCACCCCTACATGGATCGTCACGAGCCTTGGTAGTCCCTCAACGTTATCGAGCCTTCCTTTTAGAGTTGGCTCACGAGATACCATTGGCAGGACACCTGGGGCAAGACAAGACCTTCGCCCGTCTTGTCCCACACTTTTATTGGCCTCAGATGAAAGTGTCGTCCGATACCTACTGCCGGACATGTGTGTCTTGCCAAGCCAGTGGGAAAACAGGGGTGAAGCTGAAAGCTCCCCTGGAACCACTTCCTGTCGTTAGCACCCCCTTTGAAAGGGTGGGCATCGACATTGTGGGTCCGTTAGATCCGCCAACATCAGCTGGTCACAGGTTTATCCTGGTTCTGGTGGATCATGCCACACGGTACCCAGAGGCAATACCTCTGAGGACCATAACAGCACCTGTTGTGGCTAGGGCCCTGATGGGAATCTTTACCCGAGTGGGTTTTCCCAAGGAAGTTGTGTCCGACAGGGGGACCAACTTCATGTCAGCATATATGCGGGCAATGTGGAAGGAGTGTGGAGTGACCTACCGGTTCACAACTCCTTACCACCCCCAGACCAATGGTCTGGTGGAGAGGTTTAACAAAACCTTGAAGGGCATGATCAGAAGTCTGCCTGAAAGCCTGCGGAGGAAATGGGACGTCCTCCTACCCTGTTTACTTTTTTCTTACAGGGAAGTGCCACAGAAGGGAGTGGGCTTCAGCCCCTTCGAGCTTCTGTATGGGCACCCTGTACGTGGACCTCTTAACCTGGTGAGAGACGGATGGGAAAGAACTCCCAGAAAGCTCCCCCAGGATGTGGTGAGCTACATGCTGGCCTTCCGGAGCCAAATGGCTAAGTTGTGGAAGCAAGCTTCTGACAACCTGGAAGCCAGCCAAGCAGTGATGAAGGCGTGGTATGACCACAACGCTCACCCGGTGGAGTTGGAGCCTGGCCAGAAGGTGTGGGTGATCGAACCGGGAGAGCTTAGTGCCCTCCAGGATCGCTGGTCAGGACCCTTTGAGGTGTTGGAGAAGAAGGGTAAGGCTACCTACTTGGTGGACCTGAAGACCCCTCGTCAGCCCCTGCGGGTGCTGCATGCCAACCGCCTCAAACCCCACCACGAGAGGCCCGAAGTCATCTTGATGATGGTGACTGACGGAGGAGAGGACGTGGAAAGCGAGCCTCTCCCTGATCTGTTTGCGTCTCAAGAAAAGGATGGGTCGGTGGAGGGAGTGATTCTCTCCCCATCTCTAACTCCTGAACAGCAGGAGGACTGTCGCCAGGTCCTGGGGCAGTACTCCTCGTTGTTCTCCCTTGTCCCGGGTAGGACTCACCTGTGCGTCCATGATGTGGACACAGGAGACAGCCCACCTGTGAAGTCCAAGATCTACCGGATGTCAGACAAGGTGAAGGCCAGCATTCATAGTGAAGTCACTAAGATGCTGGAGCTAGGAGTGATTGAACCTTCTAGCAGCCCCTGGTCTAGTCCGGTGGTGTTAGTACCGAAAGCTGCACCACCGGGTGCCCAACCAGAACTGAGGTTCTGTGTGGACTACCGGGGACTGAATTCAGTGACAAAGACCGATGCACATCCGATCCCAAGGGCGGATGAGTTGATTGACCGGCTGGGAGCTGCCCAATATCTAAGTACCTTTGACCTTACTTCAGGGTACTGGCAGATCTCGTTGACTGATGGAGCAAGGGAAAGGTCAGCCTTCTCCACGCCCAATGGCCACTACCAGTTCTGTGTGATGCCCTTTGGGCTCAAGAACGCACCTGCCACGTTTCAGCGCCTGGTAAACCAGATCCTCACCGGAATGGAGAGTTTCTCTGCTGCTTATCTGGATGACATAGCCGTCTTCAGTAACAGCTGGAAGGATCACTTGCATCACCTGCAAGCTGTTCTCCAGGCCCTGAGACAAGCTGGATTGACGATCAAGGCCAGCAAGTGCCAGATCGGGCAGGGGTCGGTAGTGTACCTTGGACACTTGGTGGGTAGGGGAACGGTGCAACCCCTCCAGGCGAAGATCGAGGCCATCATGGCCTGGGAACCCCCCAAGACACAGACTGAGGTCCGAGCATTTTTGGGCCTCACGGGATACTATCGCCGCTTCGTGAAGGGGTACGGTACCATCGTAGCCCCTCTTACGGAGCTCACGTCCAAGAAACAACCTCGACGGGTAGTCTGGACGGAGGCTTGTCAGCAAGCCTTTGAGAGATTGAAGAAAGCCATGTGCGAGGCCCCGGTCTTAAGGGCCCCAGACTTTTCCAAGAAGTTCATTGTCCAGACAGATGCATCAGAACATGGCATTGGGGCAGTGTTATCGCAACTCAACGAAGAGGGTCTGGATCAACCCGTGGTCTTCCTATCCAGGAGACTACTTCCCAGGGAACAGAAGTGGAGTGCAATAGAGCGTGAAGCCTTTGCAGTGGTATGGGCTCTGAAGAAGTTGCGGCCATACCTGTTTGGCTCGCACTTCCTAGTTCAGACCGACCACAGACCCCTTCGTTGGCTGATGCAAATGAAGGGGGAGAATCCCAAGTTGTTGAGGTGGTCTATTTCCCTACAGGGGATGGACTTTCAGGTGGAACATCGGCCTGGAGTGGACCACGCCAATGCAGACGGTCTCTCAAGGTATTTCCGCCTTAGTGATGAGAACTCCCAAGGGGTTGGGTAGCTCTCCCCACTTTCAGCTGGGGGGGACGCGTGTTAGACCTGTCAGCCCTTTGGGTGGTCCCTCCTCATCATTATTTATTTTGTCCCACTTTTGCCTCAAACCCTGTTTGAATTTTTCCTTTTTGGGAACCACCAGACTTTTTCGTGTTGCTACAGATTCAGGGAGCCATTTTAGCTACCCCTGAAACTTCTGTCTGAGGGCCTGGAGCACAAAATGGTGGCCTCCCATGACATCACCAGCATCCACTGGAACCTACCAGCACCTTCCAGAACATTCCAGGAGATTCCAGAACCCTGTGACAGTTGGAAACCGTTTAGAATGTTGGAAGGATAAGAGAGGCAGTTGGCAGTTGGAGCTGGCAGTTGGCACCTGACTGGTGAAGAGAGAGGAGCACAACAGTGAAGGAGGAAGGAGTGAAGCAGCAGGGGTGGAAACTTGTGCCTGGAGTGGGGTCCATAAACCCACCCTTGATACTTGTCCCTACTGATGGATCCCAGCCTATAGCCCTGTGTGGGAAGAAGACAGAAAAACTCATCCTAAGGACCTGAACAGCAGGAACAGGCCTTAGAAGCAGAAAGCAGCAAGATCCTGACCTGAGAACTGGTTTCCCTGGAGTCCGGCGTCGAGTAGCCTGAAGACCTGGAGCCCGAGGTGGAGAAGCGGCGCTGACTGAAGTAGCAGACGTCGTACCCGGAGCCGCCTGAGGTCGTGAGAGGGCGCCGACGGAGGTCGTGAGGAATACCAGAGGTCGAGGAGGAAGTGAACCGAGGTCGAGCGAGCGGCGTCATCGGAGGAGTGAAGTCCGCCCTCCGGAGTCGTCGGAGACCGAGGTAGAGGAGCACCGGAGGTCGGGAGTGAGGATCGCACTCCGGAGTCGCCCGGAGCCTGTGAGGAGGAGCACCGGAGGTCGGGGGTGAGGATCGCACCCCGGAGTCGCCGGAAGTCGACATCGAGGCCAGGCCGGCCGACGTCATCGGAGCTGAGAGCGCCATCGGACCGGAGCCGCCCGAAGTCGACATCGTGAAGAGACTGCCCGACGCCGTCGAATCGGAGGTCGAGATCGAACCGAGGCCACCGACATCGGACCGGAACCGCCTGCCGGCGTCGTCAAAGAACTGACATTGTGCCGAGGCCGCCGAGACCGAACCGGAACCGCCTCACGGCGTCGACACGACTCCAGCGGCGTCGGAACATCAGAAAAAGGGCAGTAAGTGGAGTAGAGGGCGCCTAAGGCCCTGTGGAGACCTGAGAGACTGCTCTAAGGGGCTAGGGAGGTGCTGAAACCAACCTGACTGTGCCTGGGGTGAACTGGGACTAACCTAGAGAGGTTGTGTGGAGAGAGAAAGCCAGGGCACTGGTATTCCCCCCTTTGATCTACCTCAGCTTAGGCCTCAGCCTTGTCCCAGCCAGGGAGTAGCCCCCCCCTCAAGCCTTCCACAACCCTACAAGCTGTGCCTGGGCCAAATCAGCCCTTAAGAATTGAAGTGTCATCTGATTACATGAGTGTTGCTGTATACTTTTAATTATTTATTGGGGGTACTGTATTTATTGAATTTTTACCTATTTATTGCTGCACTATATTTATAGGTCCACAGGACTTGTTGGTGTACAATATTTATTGGTACAGTATTTATTGCCTCAAAGTATTTAATTGTCTGTATATATTGCACTTGTATTTATGCCCTGTTATTTATGATCACCCCTATTTATTCCATCAAACAGCCAATATTTATTTGACCTGCACTAATTGAAACTTGTATATTGTGATTGACCTATTTATTTTTCCAATCAGCAACTAAGAGAAAAAGATAAAGAAAGAATATTTTCATAATTTTTACGGTGTAGAGTCGTTTTTGGAACGGATGCACGCATGGTTATTGTATGGGTATATTGTATGCTTAGCACTGCGCCTGTTTCCTGACCACTCGAGCCAAGCTACCACAGTGTGTTCGGGGAGTCCACCACCACCCTGCGGAGTGGGAGTGGGCTGTTTCCAACAGTAAGCTACATACATCTTTATTCATGCGTACTGGTCCCCTAAGTAATGAGAGTACTATACCTGTAAATGCTGCTGAGTGCATGAGATTATACACTTATGTTCCATGCATCCCTAAGCAGATTATTACATATTGGCTCAGTGACACATATGGTATCCTCAGAGATGTGTCTCGTTCAGGCAAGCATACCCTTGGATACTCTATCATGTAAGTGGACTCCCATCTGACACACATTTGGGCTCTCATATTGGAGTAATGTACCATGTGCATTATGTTTGTTGAGACAGCGCCAGTGGGTCTGGACTCAATGAACCCTACATGAGGCCATACAAATGCAGCAAGTGGGATTTGCTATGCAGTCAGAGGTATGTAGTCGGGCAAGCCAATGCAAAGCACAGCTTAGTCATAGTGGGATCAAGGTATCATACCCAACACAAATAGGAAATCGCGTTGAAGACCAGTGTAATGTGTACTGTCACATTCAGAGGTGAGCTAAGCAGTGTACGCCATGGCAGGCCTCATTGACGACAGTCAACTCAGGGGAGGTATGGCAAGGAATAACATTGGCACATCACTATGGGGCTTCTGTACAAGGCTGCAGTGCAGTCGCTGCATGTATTTTGATGTTGTTAGAAGTAAAATGCCAGCAGTGCAATGACTTTGTAAAAAAGCCACGTTATGTATCACGTATGATTTGTGATGCACCATCACTACTGTACATTACAAATGCCTGCTGAGACATAAGGAGCTCTGGAGCACATCTGTATTACTTGCCCTGTCATCACATGAGTTGTCTGGATGGGCTAAGACAATGCACATCAACTCCATGCTTCCCTGGGACTCATCTCTGTCGCCTAAGTCAACAATTAAGATAGTGTGGGCCACACAGTGTCACAAATGGCACTGGTGCAAATATTCTGCCAAAAGTATATGCATGGCATTTTCCTATTTGTCATGGAGGGCATGACCAATTAGAGCAAAACATTCTTGAGAGCCATAATTAATGGTTCCACAAATCATCAATGGTACATGAGAAACATAAGAGAGCAGACACATTATATATACTCATATAATGGTCCACCAACTTTGATGCCCACTTACTGTAAGAGGTCAGACTCACTGCCAACCACATTTGCCAAGGGATGTTTTAATTGCGGGGTGTCAGTGCGCTCCATGGATGTGCTGCATCTGTTGGCGTATGCTCTCCCATCTTTGCTTCTTTATTTTTACTGGGTAGCCCTGGATCACACGGCCCCCACAGGCTATCATGTTCAGTAGATAATGGCAGACCAGCCACAGGAATGCCCCTCACTCCTGCCAGGGCCGGTCTGGGAACCAAAACCGGCCCTGGCAAAGTGCTCGGCCGGCCCACCGGGGCTTGGGGGTGCCGCCGAGCTCTTTGCCAGGGCCGGTTTTTGGCCTATTTTGTTACAGGGCCGATTTTGCAGCTATGCTGCAAAACTGGCCCTGTAACAAGAACGGCCCCCAGGGGCCAAAAACTGGCCCCCACCCGTGCGGCGCACCGGGGGATTGCCCGGTGCCCGCTACGGCCAGTCCGGCCCTGACTCCTGCGCATTCATGGGTTAACATGATTCTATCCACAATAAACAATCCTACCACCTAAGAAAAACACCCTAAAACCCCAATAGCAAATATACCCCAAGAGACAAACACCTGACAACACACAGCACAATAAATGACAATATACCACAAAAACACACAAAAAGGACTTATGGGACCCCCACAAGCACAGACAGTTAAACTGTGAGTTATTGTGAAAGTGAAAGTGAATTCACAGGTCCTGGTTTGCAGCCTGCAGTCACTTCCCTTTATCCATTACTTAACTTTCTGGGCGAATGTGGCATGTTTTTAGCCTACGCGTCAACTTTTGGACCCTACCGCTCAATCAGGGATATTCTCTGGTGGTATGTCAGCTTCCTTCTCCTGTGCTGCCTCTGAGGTGGAGATTTTGACTCCTTGGGTCTCCTAGCTACAAAAGCAGTAGATCCATAGCATAGTTGAGCTTGCCAAATGACTTTGGGTTTGTTCTGCAATTCTACCAGTGTGCTGCTGTCATGTTTGAGACCAGCTGTTCCCTAGCGATAAAAAACTGTTGCTAATGGAACTTAGCGGCAGTTTTTGAAAAGTAGCAGCATTTCCGAAAATCCTTGTACATATGGCATCATCACTTTTGCAAGTGTTTTTCCTAGGGAATTCCTACATTGCATATCATTTGCGGGAAATGCCGTTTACAGAACTGGCATTGTAAAAAATAGGTGCTAGCAGTGGAAAAGTGATGCCGAAGAGCTCCAGCATCACATTGAAAAAATGGTGCTAAAAAAACAAACGCTGCAGCGTCAAAAAAGTGACACTGCGGCAGCGTTAACTCCTTATAAATATGCCCCCTAATGCCATCTGTATCTTTCCTCATTTCCAGTATTTTTTTCTCCATATTATCATCTTATCTTTGCAGGAGATCAGAGTAGGGGAATTCGGTGCCTAAGTGTTAATCTTAAAAATGATACTTTTGTAATGTTCATTGTACAAGCAATGAAAATATAAACATGATGGGGCAGATTTATGAGCCCCTTGCGCCACTTTTGCGTCACTTTTCCCATGTTAAAAGTGACGCAAAAGTGACGCAAGGGGCTCATAAATCTGCCCCGATGTTTTTACTAACAAAACAATAGAAACGTTATTTGATTTTCATATTTTCTATTATGCTCTAAGAATTCTTCAGTTTACGAAAAATATAACTATGATATGAATATGTTACAAGGCGTGCACAGTGGGTTGGCGATGCTAGTAGTTTGTCCAAATCATTTAAAATGAAGATAACTACTTCAGACAGGTGTAGGTATTTTCCAACTGGAAAGGGTCAGAGCATTTGTGTCTCCAAAATGGTTACTCACCTGAGAAAATATTGTGGGGCAGATCTATATTGGAGATGCGCCACTTTTACGCCGCCGTTGCGTCACTTTTGTGACGCAGCGGCGGTGTAAACCCTGCGCCACGTTGCGCCATATTTACATCGTAACGCATCTATGGAGATGCGTCACGATGTAAAGCCCTGCACCACGTAAAACCTGCGTTAGGTTTCACGTGGGCGTGTCGACAGAGGGGGGGGGCGTTCCGTCGCAGGAACGCCCCTGAAAAGTGACTCAGTCAAATCTATAAGATTTGACTGAGTCACTTTCCCAACTCTGATGCGCCAAAACCCTGCGCCTGCTTGAAGCAGGCGTAAGGCTTGACGCACCATGTTGGGGATAGGGTAGGTTGGAACAGTGCTGGAGTTGCGTCGCGCTTGCGACGCAACTGAAGCACTGCGCCAACCTTACGCCATCGGATGCGTCACGCATCTGTTTATTCCTGCGCCATGATGCGCCGCATTGTAAATGCGGCGCATCATGTGTGGCGCAAGGGTAAACTTGCGTGACGCATCATTCCTGGCGCATCCTTGCTGATTTGCAGGAATGCGCCAGGAAACATAAATCTGCCCCTGTGAATTTACATTTTGAGCGCAATTATTTTCTGGCTGGATACAGTGTCTACGCTACAAACTGTAGCATGAAAAGGAGTCATTGCTCTGGCCTCAAGCGGATTTAAATATGTTACAATGAAATGACACTAATTATCAAAGTGAAAAAAAAGACAAAGACTTAAGTGTTTCAGAGCAGTTTCCCTTTGATTGACTTTGATGGGGTTTTGTTCCTGTAATTAAACTGTGTTTAATCATTTTGCTTGCTGTGCGTGCAAGTGATAGGAGTGTCAAATAACCCCATTTTTTGCCTTCTAAATTGGTTTAAGATTGTTATGAAAAGAGTGCTTACAACTTGCCTCCAGAAAACTGCAAAGTTATAGAGGAAAGAGACGTCTTCCAGCTCCGCTATCGGATTCGAGTCCATTTCGTCCCATCTCTGATCATTATCCTCTTTCCATGACATCGACATCCTGGCTCCAGACCAGAATTAGAGTTTTATGGAAAAGGTCTCCATTTATTCAGAGCTCTGTAAATTTTGGAAAGCTCCGTTAAACTTAAGAAGCCGACACAAAGCATTCTAAATCTTTGTGAGACTTGGAAAAGCATCACAAATTTTCACAAGGGTTGAAAAAGGAGAACTTGTTAAAGTGCCAGAATGAAAAACAAAAGGTTTTATCCCGGATTTTATAGGTGAAAAAGAGAAAGAAAAGGAAACAAGGGAGGCAAAAACCAGCTGACTAATGGAGATTCTGTGATAAAGGTTAGGGTAATGTTTAAAAAGTGTTTAGTGATGACTGAAAATCACTTTGCTCGAGGCATACCATTGTAATAAAAAATTGCGCAAGCAATATTTGAATTATAAATAAATTAAACAAAAATGTGTAATGGAAAAACAATTACATAAATAGTTACAAGCATCTTCAAAGGCCGACACTTTGCTTTTAACAGCAACTTGTGAAATGATCTGCCTGCAATCCCAATGCCAGAGCCAAAACTTGCAGCACATAATGAAATCTGTGGATCATAATGAAGAACCAGTCACACCTCTGATGTGTCTTGCCTCTGGACCCATGATCTCTATTAATAAAGTTTTAACAATTTAAAATTAACTTTAGATTGTGTGTCAGTGCCTTTTTTCATTTCCATTTTTACACATTTGAGTTTGAATTTGGCACCGCAATCTACTTGTTGCACAAGGCTACTTCCTTTGTAATCTGGTGCACTTGGTTGCTCCCTTAGAGAAAAAAACTAATTTTATTGGTTGAACGAAAAAATGAGTCAAGAGTGTCATAGAAAGTAAAAAAATAGAGTCGTACAGGACAGTTTATAACAGAAAACAGATTTTAGAACAAACAAACCCTAACAACTTTGTTCTAAGTGCACGGCTTTCATGTTAAGAGAGGTGGTAGTACCCTGAAGCACAGACTCATCGGACTACAGCATCTCAAACTATTGCTCTTGTTGATTGGATAGAAACTGCGAGGGAAAGGGAGATACTCTAATGCAGGTCAGAACATGGAATTCAAACTGGGAAAAGCTGAGGAACACACCAGACAGGGTTCCAATAAGACAAGGTTAGAACATATCTCTACGTCATATATGTATATACCTCGAAAACACAACTCATGACAACAGTGCTTGAAGAACTTCAAAATTTCTTCTGATTCAGGAATGAATCCATCACCAGATCTCAAATAATGCTGCTGCTAGTGTGAGGTGTTAAAAAGTCCTATCTGTGAAACCGATCAGGGCCCATATTACAACAACCGTGCCCTTTCCCATAAAACAGGTGTGCCGGGCACAAACAGGGAAAGTGTGCCCTATTATGTTGAATGCGCTGCCCTCAGGGCTGCCAAAAACCCCTGCTGGCCTTGAGGGTAGTGCATTCAAGTGAAATATGGAGTGGTGGCTTCAAAGCCGCTCTGTGTTTCACAGTGCAGGCAGCACTAGCCTGAGCTTTCAAGAGGGATTAGAGATCGTCTTGCATGCAAGTGAAGTGAGTGACTGCACCCGCCTGCAAGGGGATATCTGGAGGGTCCAGGGGATCCCGTTTCTCCACTTCTGAGGGCTGCCGTTAGGAGGTGCACTAAAAGTGTGCTCACCTTCAGTGGTGTGCCTCCTAAAGACATGTTTGGCACTGCGCACATATCCATATTACGGCACAGGCGCAGAGGCAAAGTGATTCCCTCATTTGCATGGAGCCATGTGCACATGCAATTGAGGGAACACCCTCTTGAAATTGCACTTGTACTACATATGCACCAGCACTATCAGTATTGACCCACAAGCATCTGTGGCCACATCTGTAATACCAAAGTGTCACTAGTGAGTCAGTCTCGACTTGGATGTTTTCACTCATGAATGTGCACCTCAGTGCTCGAGGTAGACATATGAAAAGTAATAGTGAATGCAGTAACACTAATGGTCTTAAAAGAATGTTAAGCTTCCAGTAGTCCCCCTGATCATGTTGAGGTTATAAACATGTTGATTCCTGCAACTGCAAGAAAAAAAGAAAAAAAAGAAGACTGTCTACTTTGCCAAACTGAAACTGAAAAAATATATATATCTTTTTTTAAACGCTTTGTTTCATAGAGGGTCACTACTGTCAAAACATATGTGAGAACTGCTGCTGTACAGGTTGCATGCCTATGGGAGGACCTGAATGCCATTTCAGACAACAGTAAACCATTGCAGAGTTCCTGTTTTCAGGGCATGCCTAATTCTCTGTCACATTATTCAAAATGTCTAGTTGCTGAATATTCTTCCATGAACGCTTACGGTAACCACTTCCAAGTGGCTATGCATCCAGGGCCGAGAATACAGATTGCCCCTGTCTTTGTTGTGGCCGCCATTCCAGAGCACTATGGAATATTTAGACTTTTATAGACATCTCTGTGAACTTACACCTATTTTAGTTCTGAACACATCACCATTTGTCATCAATGTCATCTACTTCACTGCTAGTGCTATGATGCTTTTTGGTAAATGACAAGACAGTGTTGTCACTGAAAACATCACAAATTCTGGCACAATGAATACACTTCTGGTGGTATCCAGTACCACTGCAGCATACAGGAAAGAACTTCTTAGGCGAACACTAGAGGTGTTTTTTCTTGCTCAATTCAATGTGGACTAATTTTGTAAAACTTGACAGTACTTTCATAACTACAGATGTTGAAGTCATCTAACAAAGACAATAATGTAGTAATAGAATACCCCATCAACATGCTAAATAGAAGATTCTCACAACACTCAAGTGCCAGATAGCTAAAACCTGAGAATCCTGACTCTCATATGACAGATTCACTTCATTTGTTTCTGTCAGTAGCAGATAAATTACAGGGTATACAGAAGCTGTAGCGTCTCAAGAACACTATAACATTGTATTGCTTAGGTTTAATATAGCCCCTTTTGCCACCATCTGACTTATTTCAATAAATACAATATCTCTCAACTATTGCTCAAATTACAACTCCCTTGGCTCTTTCCCCTGTTATGGATTTGCTTTTAATTCTATTACATATCCTTTCACTGCTGCAATCACCCAAGGATCTTGTGTCATCTATCTCTATTCCGTTTGATATTACTACAACATGCCTCCCACCTTTCCAAGAATAGCACCAGAAGTAATCCTCATTCCCACCTTGCCCTTAAGAGGAATTTTGATTTCATTCTCTCAAAGCTCTATACCTTCCACCCTGCCTCTCTAGAGAGCAAACCCCATAGTTCTTTGATTAGCCTAAAAGCTCCTCTTCCTTCCAAATAGTGGGACTTAAAATACCCTAGGCATAAATTTTGCTTTTTCCTTAAGGCCCTACCATATAAAATGTTTCCTCCAAAAACTTTATGCATAGAATTCCGAGGCATATCTTAGGCAGTAAATGCAGGCACATGTTTTGAAAGAGACCTTAATATCCCTTTAACAGCTAGACCCTTGGCCTTATCTGTGGACACCTTTCTGGCTAAATCTCCTAATATGAGGCTAATGCACATTAAGAGTGCCTTTCTTCTCTCAGCTTTAACACTAGCATTTTCGTTACCAAGAGAGAATATTTCCTTCTGGCTCAAGTATCTTGGAAGATTATTATCAGTTTATTTTCCACGGAGGTAAGTTTCATCAACCAGATCAAAACATCTGGATAAAGGACCTAAAATATCAAATAACCATCCTCTCACTATTTCAAAGGATGCTCTAACCCTTTTCTAGGTCCCCTTATGAGCTTAAATTGATACAGCTGAGGATTCAGGTTTGGCGTCATGGTCTCTTTCTCACCAACTATTGACAGAGACACTCTGCTCTCATCACATTCATTGCCTCCCTTTCCAATATTTTCACTAGTCGTTGTTTAATATATTCTGCAACATGCCTCAACTGCCACCAGTATGAACTCCTTGGATATTTAACATCCTTTGGGTCGCATATTTTAGTCCCACTGGATTTTGCCTTATTATCCTCATTCTCTCTTAACTAATTCACAGAATGGTCATTCTTCAAATCAAATATGCATTCATATAATTCTCCATTTGTATCATTCTCATAGGTATTTCCTAATAATCTATAATTTGCATGATAATCCTTCTTATTGTGATGCTTTGGACACCCAACTCTTCTGAGACACTTAGTACTCTAACTCTTTTTTAACCCGATATTGCCTCATCATATATATGTTTCTTCTTTTTAAGGCACTTACCACCTAGGCCTCTATTAGAAAAACCTTTATCCTCAGATATAGACCATTATTCCTCCTCATCATTAATATAGCCTTTCTTATTATCTCTGAAATGGGATTTTACAGTTTCTTGCATTGTATTTCTTTGACTCCTTTATCTCTTTCTGCTGTTCATTCAACTCATTTCTATGAATCTCATCTGCTTTATTACAATTTAATACCATTTGAATGCAAGTAACTCTAAATTCTATCTAATGTTCCTTAAATGGATTCCTAGTCAATTCCACATTCCATCAATCTTATCAACCCTAAAACCTAAAAACACTCTAGTTTAAACAAATATACAACTTTTTGGCAAAATCTAGTCAGCATGCATCCACGTCTTCGGAAATGTGAGATCCAATTCTAAAAAATGCTCCCATGCCCCTAGAAAACTGCATATGTAAAACAAACCAAATTGTCTTTAAACATCAGTGTGCGTCAATACATGAATGCCCTATAGGCTTTAAAAGTAGGTATAAATGTTGCACCTGCCCAAAAGAAAGGTGGTCACCTGATTGAAGCTTAAAATGAAGCCAAAAAAGGGTACTTCCTGCGCTCACAGGGTTCTGAACACTGCATTGTGATCTTAAACCAGAGTTGTGTGTGATGTTGGAAATTCTTTCAAGGTGCAGTTTTAAATGCAAACAATTCTGTCTAAAGTTTGCTGCAAATCCCAAAGTTTCTTACTCTGAATACTTTCTAACTAATTTACTAGCTCAATATGTAAGCACATTCCTACCATATATACTATTTCAGATTATAGACACATCTATAGACCTAGAAATATTAAAAAATGTACGTTCCTACTCCATTATCCCAATCCATAAATTGGATTTTGTTCAATATCTCCCTCTCATCATATTAAAATATTCATTTGAAATAACAAAAAGAAGAGAATGCTTCTAAGAAACTGGATTATTGTTTTAGAGGGTGGAAGACCCACGCAGTTAACCACCACAAATCTTGTCAGGGCAAATCTCAAAAGGTTACTAAATTAACCTGTGCTTAAGCATCTGGTAGCGTAGTACAAGGCTGTCAAGCTTAACTTAGAGCCAATGAATGAAGTATTTATGCAGCACACACACATAATGAAGTGAAAACACAGAACAAGAAAAATCCCAAACCAATTTAGAAAAATAGAGCATATATTTATATATAATATAATACCAGAGTGACAAATATCCAATCAGTAGAACCAGAGATATTACATTTTAAAGGTTTTAGGGAAAATAGCACCGAAAAAGCACAAAGCGACAATTGTGGGCATTTTATCGCACTAGACCAGGGAAAAGTCAGATGTTCAGGCCGACCATGATGGAGCATGGATCAGATACAAGAGCCCAGTTTAGTACAGCTGCAAAGTTACCTTCTCAAACTTGGCGTGAAGAGGTCCATTCGAGCTGGGGGAGGCTGTGTGCAGGAGGCTAAGAGTTGTGTATGCTCAATGCTGTAGCGTGGAGAGTCATTGGGTGTTGCATACAGTAGTGACTGTAGCACAAAGAGATGGTCAAGTCTCACCATTGCTGTAGCTTTGCGGTGGTCTCGGCCTCTTATTGCTGTAGCACAAAGTGCTAATTTCACAATGCCAGACATCACAGACAATCATTATCAGCACGTAGAATAGGTTTCACTTGACCTTCACATTGGGAGTCATTGCGGGTGATGCAGTTTCAGTGTGAAGGGGCTTGTTCATGGTTGCAAGGAACCACAACTTCAGCATTTTCACCTTTGCACATGGGAGGAGCTCTCACTGATGCCAGCCAAGGGTACCTGGCCTTGGGGGGTGCGTCTTGGGATCGGGACTCACTCAAGCAGTGGCTAGACTCAGGCAGGTTGAGTTGCAACAGGTTAGCTGGGCAGTTGCAGGGGGCCTCTGAAGCTTGTTGTGTCGTGTAGCTCACATATGAGGTAAACCAGCTGACACTTGGAGTCAATCTGGGTTGCCTAGGTTGAAGGCAAGCAGGTCCAGTCTTCCTTCTCAGGCAGCAGAGCAGTTCTCTAGCAACAGGGCAGTCCTTCTTCTGTAACTTCCACAGAGCCAGGAGTGTTTTGATGAATGGATTTTGAGGTCTAATATTTATACCTGGTGCCAGGCTTTGTGTGTGTGGACTCCCAGTCCAACTCCACATCTGGTTCTGGAAAGTTCTTCCCCATCATCTGTCAAGGCTCCAAACTGTTTGGGGTTGACAAGAAATGCAGGTGAGGCCTAGTGTGTAGTTTTTTCATGTGTGCAGGAGGTATAGCACTTTGAAGAGTAAGTGGGAATAGTTACAGTACTTCCCCAGTCATCCTGCCAGGATGGCCCATTCTGTCTGCACCTACGCCCTCTTTGTGTTAGTGTGTAGAAGCAATATACAACAGCAACTACAGAGCAATTCACAGTCATGTGACCCAGGACACCAGAAGACGGCACTTCAGAATTCTAACTTAATATCCAACTTTACCATTGAAGAGGATTTTAATTTACAATTCATGTGAGCATAAAGAGTATGGGGTAGATTTACAAGGAACTGACACATCTGCTTAGATATGTCAGTTTCCTTGTGCCAGCGCCAAATGTCCCTGCGCCACCATGGATTTGCTGTATTTACAATACAGTGCTCTATGGCGCAGGTATAAACAGATGCGTCAGAATTTCTGACGCATCTGTTGACTCAAAAGTGACGCATTGCTGGAGTTGCTCATGAAAGTGACACAACTCCAGCAATGCGCCACAACAGGGAGGTGAGTCCTATTCAAAACACCCTGCGTCATTCCTTATGCCTGGTCTGAGCAGACATAGGGATTTTGACGCTGTGAAGGCGTAGAGTGACACAGTGAAATGTAAATTTCACTGCGTCAGTTCTACATGGCTTTTTGCGTGGGAACACTCACCCTGCATACATTATACCTGACGCAAGTATAATGTGACGCAGGGCTTTATGTCTCCCTAGATGCATCAAGTTGTAAATTTGCTGGATTGTTTGTGCCGCTGTTGCATCAAAAAAAGTGATGCAATTGCGGCACAAGAAGGCGCAAGGGGCTTGTTAATCTGCCCCTGTATCCCTATCTGCTCACAAACAAAAATGAGCTCTTATTAAATGTAATATGATTACCCAGTGAAATTCAATGGGAGAGATAGGCCTTTTAACAGTAACAAATGACTGTAGGAGATTTTTACTGTTGATAATGCAAGATTTTAAAAAACATAATACACTACACATTTACTGATTGAAGACATGAAAAGCTGAAAGTGCACTTTGCATGTTAGACAAAGTGACACATAAAACTGAGACAAGTGTAGTAGAAGCACTGGAAAAGCATTCTTTGAAAAACAAGATGAAAAAAACATACATGCAAAGCAATTTAAATACATATAAATGAGTTGCACTAATCCAAATTTCTTATGAACATTTATTGATGAAATTGTGCTGTTAATAAAGTGGCCTAGTGTTTCTAAGGCTTCTGTTATAATGCACAATTTAGAAAAGTCAGTGCAAACATTTGTAGAAACTAGGTACTATCTTGAAATTTCACATAATAGCAAAGATTCTATAGTTTATGAAAAGTGAAAAACACATTTTGTAGTATGAACTTAGAAACATTGCTGTAGTTGGGTATTTCTAATGTTGGCTATTTCCATATAATAATCTCTGTAGAAAGTGTCACATATTCACTATTTGAATTGATATTATTACACTATATTTGCTATTGGTTTCAAGCGTATTTCATTTAAAATGTGTGATGCTAACTTAAAGGCTCCTTCGAAAATACATTTTCTCTAATGCTGACCTTTCCCTTGACCTAATACAATGGTCCATTTACAACTAGTGAAATGTTGCTTTATTTATTCTGTACATGTATAGTTTTTTACATTCCCAAAGGTTTTTTTAACATTAACAGAGAAATATTCCTGTGGGAACTGAGTTTTAACTGTTGCTGTAGATGGATACCTTCTATTTCTTTTTCATACGATGTAAGGCCTATGTGGACTATCAAAAATTTCATTTCATTTCTCATGACTAGCATGGGAAAGCACATCACTGTTGCGAGTGTCCTAGGTGACATAAGGTGAATCTGAGCACATGACAGTCTCTTGATTGTAGTGTGATGCTACATCACTGGAACTTTGTTAGAGTCTTTATAAAAAACAAACCACAAAGGAGGGTTTACCCTTCCGAGAGGATGCTATTCTGATCCATTTTTGATGATTAGCAAGAACTTTCCTCTTACTTTTGGACTGCTTTGCTGATTCTATAGTCATTAGCTGATGGACTGAACCTTCTTTGCCGAACCATTTCATTTTCATGTTCATTTATTTCTTTTGTTCTTTGATAATGGGCTCTCCCATAATAGAGTATAAATCTGAACCCTTTCTCACAGGATTGGAGCTGTTAGATAAACAAACTATCCTTCTGCCTTTTATGGTAGTGGGCCTCTGTATTCTGTTTTTATGATAACTATCCAATAAAGCCTTGCCTAAATATTTGGCGCTTTAATTCAAGCTTTGATATTCTTAACAGAAATCCGCAGCTGATTTAAATGTGCTGTAGGAAGAATCAGCGAGCTCTGTCAGAACAACCAATATTACTTTATTTGTTCTGTTTTACTCAGTATAATTCTAGTCTGATCTAACTTCTTTCAGAGGTGAGGTCTTCCTGTTGCTATTCTTTATTTCTACAGCATGGTTTTAAGAGTGGTGTACCAAAATCTGATCTTAAATTTGTGAGTTGCCTGTCAATTAGTGGTCCTCGTTGGACAGCTAACGGGGTATTTTGGCCACCCTAATTTCCACCCATTCTATCATCAGAGAAAGATTCATAAGAGGATCATTGCCTCTGTGGTAAATGGTAATGCTGCACTCTCTAATCGTAAAGAGCCTAGTACGGTTGGAGTAGTAAGGAGAGTAAGTGTACCATGCTTGCACTTCAACAAAACATTGATGGTTCTGCCTAGTGAAGTTAGATTTTAGGGTCCTATAATTAGTCTTTTGCCCATGTCCAAAGAGTCCACAATTTTTGGTATAGCGAAAAGAAGGATTAAGGAGTTCCGTTGGAGTTTTGTTCTGGATAGAGTCAATGTGTAGCAGCAAAGGAGTGTGAGTATTAATAGGGATGTGCAATGCTTTTGCTTAAGATTGAGGTTTTTCAAATGGCTGTGTGTTATTGAGTGGAGGGAAGTGGTTAAAGTTCACATGGTTAAAGTACATGTATGAATGTCATGCTTTGTGCAAAGTTGAAGTTGTGAATGGGTCTGTCATGGCCTAAGATCTTGAAATATTTACCTACGGGTTGTCTCAGTGTAGAAGACCCTGAGTAAGTTGTCTGCTGTTTTGTGGTGTTGGTCGGGAGTCGTCATTGGCAAAACTTTGGTAAGGGTTCTCTTTGTGTGTTAGTGGTAAATGGTTGATATAGTTGATCTCAGGTTGACAGGGAATAACAACATCATTTAAGGGTGAAATTTGGCTAGTCGACATTTCATTTAAAGCAAAAGAGCATAGAAAAGTTTGATTACTTTGTGAGAGCGAATATCCTTTAGTGGAAAAAACAGTCTTATTTGTTGCTTGCATTGCATTGTCATTTTGCTCAGAGAAACCACACAAGAGAAGATTGTGAAAGAGGGTGAGCTGCTACGAGGATCAATATTGATGTCACAGTGTGTCGCACTTTGATTGGTTGGTTGGTTGGTTGGTGTAAAGCCACGCTGGAACTGGTTGACTAAGTCATAAGAGTTATGCTGTCATTGGTCGAGGTTGCTGAACAGGTGTGTTATGGGAGAATAACATTTCCGGGATTTACACAAATCATTTGTGAATACAAAATTGAATAAAAATGACACTTTTCAAGTCATTGCTGAAATTAGTAAAGAAAGATGAGATAATTCCTGTCAAAGCAAAGGTAGAAGCACCACCTGAGGGAACGCCAGGATATATTGTCATGATGGATAAAGGATTTCATCCATGTCTGTGGCTCGAGTTTTGGCGTGAATGTACTGAGAAAGATTAGACATTATAGTCTCCTCAGTGTGGAACATTTAGTTTGAAGATTTTAGAAAATGTAAGGAAAATAATATACGAATTGAAAGATCCTTCCAGAACTTCTGTTATTGTTGCTCTAAATACCTGGGACCATATTGCTCTTTAGAAAGACAATGAGAAATATCAAGGAAGATACAGGTGAACTATGGATCATTATGCAGGAGCAAGAGGGGATGGTCAACAAAAAATGTGAAGAGCAGATGTAATACACAGAACACGATTACAATGAGACACATATTAACGGCTTGACACATACTAGCACAGCTGAAAAACCTATTGCTCCTATATAGCCTGAAGGGCCTAAGGATCTATGATTATTTCACCTGTGAGTGGGAGAACGGAGATATCAACTCCTATGAACCTAATCGATTCATGTACTCCATACGCTTTGACTCTTTCCATTACTATTGGACCTGTTGTGCCCCTTTACAGGTCTGGGTTACAGGTAAATTCTGTGCACAATTAGACTGTACCTACTGGAGTAAATACAGTATGTGGAGGTTTTGCAGGCCTGACAGCAAGATAACTGCTTCATACCCTCATGTTTTCAATTTGAACTAATAATGCTTCAGCTATAAATGTTGTTCCTAATCAAACACAATTTGATCCAACACAAATGATGGTGCAGAGGTTTCCACCCTTTTACTGTCCCAAACCGAGTGGACATCCTGAAACTAATCATCATGCTTCTGACATGACTGTGCCAATTGGGTTTTTCAGTTCCAGATACATCCGTACTGAATATGCAAAATGGAACGAGTGCAAAGTTGAATAATGGAAGCTTAAATTTAAATAATACAAGAGAGTAATCAGGGTTTACTCCTCAAGAATTTGAAGAATGTATAAAGGATATGGTGCCTGAATAATCAGAATTTAGCAATAGTTCCAGCTTTAGTTCCAGTTTCAGTTTTGAGTTCAGTTCCACTGAAAACTTCAGCTTCTAGTTCAGTTCCACACCAACTTCAGATGTGGTTGCAGGTTCAAGTTTGGTACAAAATTCAGTTGAGGAAAACAGAGCACCCACAGATGTGAGCCGATAAAAGTTGAATCAGAAGAAATGATTCAGGGAACACTTAGCCCTTCAAGATTAGATATCTTCAAAGAGGAGGGACTATTGTTTCTCTGTAAAGACATTACATGATGAGAAGAATTGAGATTGGTAGAATTAGCTTAGAAATATGGTATAGATATTTGAAATTCAAAGATCTTACAAAAATCACACAGGTTAGATTTTACTAACAAAGTTTGTGGGCCAAATGTAAGATTACTGTGGAATGGCCTGAGTCAGAACCAAAAAGAGATCCTAGAACAGGAGCACCATCTCCAGTAGTAATGAGGAAATACCAGCATGTAATAAGTAACCCAAAGACTAAACTTTCCCTTAAAGAGATTGATATGGTACAGATTGACAGGACAACCAAGGAGCTAATGCAATCAGTACATGTCTTTTAGGAGAGATTAGCACAGGCTTTTATATAGTATAGTTGGTTGGACAATATCACAGATAAAGATGTGGGACATTTTGTTTACAGTTTTGTGTTCTGTTTGAGACCTGAGATTTCTAACATAATCCTGCAGCAATTACTTAGCTGCCAGAGCAACCCACTAGATGAGATTTTGCATTATGCTAAATATTGTGGTGACGAGATTGAGAGGAAATACAAGAAGATCAAGGAGAAAATAATAATTGCCTAGATAAAACCAATGCAGAAAGGTAAAAATCAGATGGGTTTTGAATACAAAGTACAACCACAGTCGTGTTATTATCAAGCTCCGATGATGCAGGGTAGAGTTTGTGGTTATCTGGTAGATCCTGGAACTTTTGTTGATGTGTTGCTTTTGAAGAAAACACATCCATGTCATGCTTGTGGAACAATTGGACATTGGAGATGTAAGTGTAAGTCTGTTATGAATAATGCAGGAAATTAGATGCAAAATGTGGAATATGCACAGTCTCAAGGGAATAACATGGGACAGACTCAATAGATGCACGGACAGGGTATACATAATTCTATTGTATCACAGCAAAGGCAAATGCCCTAAGTTCCAATGCCACAACAGAATGTTCAGGTACAAAGATACAATACAAATCAAAATCAGGAAATGAGTAGAAATTCTTTCCAGAATCAGAATGCCACACAACAGTATTTGATCCAATTGGATAGGAGTGACCAGGACCCATTAGCATACAATGCCTGAGGGGCAGAAAGATGTGTGCTTGGTGCATGCAGCCTTAAAGGAAGATCAGAGTGGTCCCTATGTGGATAGGAATCCTGTCTCATTCCTTGTTGACACTGCTGCTATCTGCTCCACTGTAAGAACAGCAGAGGTTCCTAATCTACCCCTCTCGGGAGAAAGTACCCAAGTGTTAGGAGCTACAAATAAAATGTTGTCTACCCCAATTTCAGAACCAGTTACACTTAAAATAGGATCCTTCGAGGATTGGCATTGATTTGTGGTGTGTGACACACGTCCAGTGAATTTGTATGGATGTGAGCTACTGTGTAAATTTAATTGTTCAATTTATTGCACACCCAGTGGAATTGAATTTCATACAAATGATGAGGATGTTGCTTTCAAACTAGTCCAACAGGAATTGGATGTGGCAAGGTGTCCTCTGCTGACAAGTGAGGATGTATATATTGAATTGAGAGACACAGTGCTACCTGAAGTCTGAGACTTTACAGGTAAAGATATCAGTCTAATTAAAGATGTAAACACCATCGAAATTGTAGTTAAACCAAATGCAGAGTTCGAAAGAATCCCCCAATACAATTTGTCGCATGATAGTATTGCCGAAATTACTACGGTGATCAACTCAATTAATGAGCAAGGGATCCTAAAGGAAATAATATGAAGTTCATGTAAGTCTACCATTATTGGTTTGCAGAAGCTGAATGGTAACTATCGTACTGTGCAGGATTTGCAAAGGGTTAATTCTATTGTTGTTTCTTGTTGTCCTGTGATACCGAATCCAGCTGTGATTTTATTTCAGATCCCATGCGAAGCTGAACAGTTTTCAGTTGTCGACCTGTGCCAGGCTTCCTTTTCTATCCTATTGCACAAAGATAGTACGTTTGTATTGACTTTCCATTTTTGGGGTTGTGTTTCGGCATGGTGCCGAGTACCAAAAGGGTATACAGAGAGCAAGAATTTTGAGTCTCTGATAATGTCCAGTTATTCAGTGTTAGTGCAGTATACTGGTGAGCTATTTTTTTTGTCAACTATGAAGGAATCTTACAAAATTGAACTATTGCCTTGGTAAACCATCTCACAGAAAATGGACATAAAGTATCTCCAACCAAGTTACATATTTGCAAAACTGAAGTCCTCTGCTTAGGACATCACATTGAGAAAGGAGCTATGAAAGTGTTACAATAAAGAATCCCAGCAATTCTTAACATGAATCCTCCAGCTACCCAAAGGGAAGTCCCCTTGCTCTTAGGAATGGTGAGCTATTGCAGACAGTAAATTCCAGGTTTCTTGTTAACATCAAAACCTCTCCAGAGGTTGACACATAAAGACGTGTCTGATCCGGTACCCTGGGATGACAGTTGCATGACTGCCTTCACAGAGCTGCAAGAATGCCTTTGCAGGACCCTGCTTTGGAAATACCTGATCAAAACAAGCGCTTTGTGTTATTTTGCAGTGAAAGAAAAGACTGCACTCATTTAGTATTGACACAAATGCATGGAAGTTATCAAAGCTCCATCGCCTATTTTTTAGCGATACTTGACCCTGTTGCAGCAGCTTTGCCTGGATGTTTGAAATCGGTTGCATCTACATGTGTGAGTCTTGAGCAGTGTGAAAGTATTATCTTGGGTCTTCCACTAACAATATTTGTGCCCCATTCAGTGGATATACTGTATTTTTTACTTTGACTCCTGTGTTTTTTCAGTGTGTTGGACTTTGTTTTCTGGTCTAGATACTTTGGGGACTTTGCCACGGCTGTTCAGTGCCAAAGTGCAAGTGCTCACTTTAAAAATGTTGATATAAATTGGTCTTCCCATGATTGGCCTATTTGTTTAAGTGTTAAGTCCCTAGTACAGAGCACTGTGTGTGCCCAGAGCCTGTAAACCAAATTCTGCTAGTACGCTTGCAGCACTGATTGTGCCACCTACACCAGCAGCCTTGGAACAAGGTCTCAGGCCCGCAATTGTGGTGCCTGTATGCCATCTAGTACTGCCATGTCGACCTAGCAAGTGCACCTAGACTTTCCTTTTCTTACTTGCAAGTCATCCCTAAGGTAGGCCCAAGGTACCCCTGTGGGCAGGGTGCAGTGTATGTGAAAGGTAGGACATGCCCTGATGTGTGTAGCATGTCCTGACAGTAAAATATTGCCAATTTAGTTTTTCACTATTGTAAGGCTATCTGTCCCCATGGGATAGAATAGGGAATTTGCTTATAACATTTTATGAGCATTACTGCCCATGGGAATAAGATAGGAAAATAAAGATTAGTATACCTGAACTCAGAATGTTAAAATGCATTTTTTAGTGAGGGTGATTTTTACATTCTGTGTTTGAAAATACCACTTTTAAAAGGAATTATTTTCTTGCTTAGCCATCCGGTGTGCCTCTGCTAGGATGTGTAATGACTGGCTTTGGAATGACAGGGGCTGAGGATGTGCCGTGGCTCTGAAGAGTCTGGATGAGTCAGGGCTGGGCTGAATAGACCTGGGCAGCATTTAGAGTAGGGGGAGGAGATTTCCTTTCACCTGAATGGGCCTGGTCTGCCTTCCACAATGCTGTATCCACCTCCTCCCAGGAAGCTGCACCAGAGAGGACAGAACTGGTTTTGACTGAGCACAGGGCTTCTCTGCCACCAGAGAACAAAGGGGTTTGCTGTATAAATATTGGGGCCCAGACCTAAGAACTTTAGATCACTTCTGGTAAACAAGAGGAACCTTTGCCAAGGAGAAGAGCTGGAGAAACTGAGGATGAATACTGTCCCTGTGCTGTTTGCTGTCTGGGGTTGGCCTGAAGTCGCTACATTTTGCCAAGGAAAGGGAAAATGACTTAGCTGTTTGCTGGATACCCTGTTTGAGCAAGTTCTCCAATGGCTTGAAACTGAGTTTGCCTCCTGTTCTGAGGTCTCTTAGACACAAAGACCCCACCACCAGCTCCCCTGAACTTCCTTGCTGCAAGTTCTGACCAGCTATGAGAGGCCTGCTGTTGTTTTGGACCTCTGGAGGCTGTTTTCCGCTGGGAGCTGGAAAAATAACGCATCTTCAAGTAGCGTAAGGTATCTGCAACTGTTTCCAATGCATCGCAGAAGAAATCATCACAGCGCCTGCCCGCGGTTCGAGAAATCACTGCACGCCGCATCGAGTGCACCGATCTCTGAAGTCCAAGATCACCGATCCCGATGCAAGCCCTGCTGTGCGGCTGCAAGATCCCACACATCATTGCATCGCATCGAGGCGCCAAGTCTGTTGCATCGTTGGGCGATGCAGTAAGAAACCAATGCATTACCTCCCCACGCAGTGAGAAACTGACGCACCACCTCCTCTCCGGTAAGGAACCGACACATCACCTCCCCTGCGTAGTAGTAATGAACCAACGCATCACATCCCCTGGAGCAAGGAACTGACGCTTCACCTTCCCTGAGTGTAAGGAACCAATGCATCACCTTCCCTGCGACCCTTTTTGTTTGTGTGCGTGATGCATCCAAGGTATTTTGTGTGAAAAGTATCGCATCTGCAATTTGCTTTGAACTGAACTATTTCTACCTTTGGAAAATAATATTTTTATGACTGTATTGTGGATCTTTGTCATTTCAGCCTTGTTTGGTTTAGATGAAGATTACTTATTTTTCTAAACTGGTGTGGTGCCCATTTGTAGTATTTTTACTGTATTACTGTATGTGGTCACAAATGCTTTACACACTGCCTCTGAGAAAAGCTTGTCTGCTCCTGCCAACCTACTAAGGGGGTGAGCAGGGGTTACTTTAGAGGTGTATTCCCCTTACCCTGACTAGAAGCAAGGGTCCCTATTTGGACAAAGGTACCTACCTCTTCCAACTGGAGACCCCCATTTATAACATCGAGCATGATTGCTTGGATGTGACTAAGTTGTGTACAAAGCCACGTCTTGATAGGTCTGATGTGTCCTTGCCTGAATCTGATCATGTGTTGTTGGTTGATGGTTCGTGTTTGAGAGACAATGATAGAAATTTGAAAGATGCTGTAGGTACAG
Source organism: Triturus cristatus (assembly GCF_964204655.1). Taxonomy (NCBI): domain Eukaryota; kingdom Metazoa; phylum Chordata; class Amphibia; order Caudata; family Salamandridae; genus Triturus; species Triturus cristatus. The sequence continues at coordinate 444,829,294 of NC_140595.1, forward strand.
TTGGAGATGTTGTGGAAGCTTCATGGTTGCAGGGAGTGTTGTCTGCACAGGTTGCAGAGCTCATAGCTCCGACACAAGCATGTACCATTTCAGAACAGCTCTGAGATACGATTTGCAGTTGTACATACCTTTTGGCTATTGTGGTCACAGCGTGGGTTCATGATGTCCCCTGTTTTTCCCATTAGAAATGTAGAGTGCGTAAGGAGCCTTTTGCAGTCCCTACAAATGCCTACCCAAATTGGTTTTGTGAAATGTGTCACTCATCGGCAAGGTTGAGGAGAGGAGTTGGCCTAACAGGCAGTCAACCTTCAGATCTGGGGGACTGGGTTCGAGTCTTGGCAATGACTTTGATCATCCTGTGATTTTGGGCAAATCACTTAACCTCCCCGTGCCCAACAAAAATGAATGTGTCCTCATGTGACGCAACTGGTGCTATGTAAAGCGCTCCGATATCCGATACCTTCAGGTCAAGTTTGCGCTATATAAAACTCTGTAAAAAAATTAAATAAACAAAAAAGGCACTGACAATGTAACAGTCGGCAACCGTTATGCTTACGAAATGCCACGGTATTGTGCCTTGAATGCACAAACAGTTAATGAAGAAATACTGAAAGACACATACGACGTCACAGATTGTAATTTGTTGTTGTCTGCTTCAGATACCTGGGGGCAAGTGATGAAATTGCAGGATGAGGTGACAGAAGCAGAACAGCAGGGTTGGGTGCAAGCAGGTTGCATTACAAGGGAAGATGACATGTCGGTGTACATTGATGGCAGACCAGTATTGCCTGACAGCCAACTGTCACCAGTGGCAAGACACTACCATGGTCCTGCATATGTTGGCAGAGATGGAATGATGTGCCTTTTCATACAGGTGTGGTTCAATCCCAGATTCAGAGTAGTCACAGATCCCCAGCACACGTGAATATGAATTTTAACATTTAAGTCTGTTTAGTGACAAACACAATAGGCCAAAAAATTCGAAGAGTCATGGGTCAAACCTTCTTCTTTTCTTTTATTCAAGAAGCCTTCATAAGAAACTTCACAGCCAACACGTGTTTCGTCGTATACGGAATTATGGTCCTATGACTTCCTCAAGGCTGTACAAGTAAAAAACATTCATAAAGACCAGTACATGGAATCAAAGTTTCCAAAATAGGGGTTTTACATCATTAACATATAAGACATACAATATGGCGAGAAATTCTAAAATTGAACGCATTTCATTCACAGAACCTCACAAAACAGTAATCTGAAATCGAAATGTGAAACTCGAAATGTAGAGACTATGATCCCAAAAGGATGGAGAGAGAAAGAATATCAAAAGTGAAAAGAGTTTGGAAAAAAGAAAACTCTCGTGTTTCATATGCAAAATGAGTTAAAAACGAGTGAAAAAACGACCCTTGCACCATAGTGTAGTGAACTCCAAATTATCCATGCAGAACCGTGATGACTCCCAAAGTCATACTTCCACCACAGCTAAACACATTTACCTAGTCCCTCGTTTGATCTTTTATCTAAAAGTACAAGGAATGTGGAAAAAAAGGGGGGGGAAAAATACAACCATATCAGAAATGGTCCAGGAAGAGTCCGATTATGTCCAAAACATACCCGTAAGCAAGACCGTCACCTACTTGAAATGTGGTACAAATTCCAGACCACACAGGATTCTATTCTTGGACGGTAATAACTCGAATAAATCTTGTTTCCATTTTCACACAATACGTCGACTCCAAATTAAGATGGAAAATCAAAGATGAAAAACCCGTGTTTACTCGTATGGAGTTCAGGTCCCCTTTATAGTAAAACATATCAACACTCTCTTATTCATTCTTAAGGGCTAATGTTCCCTATCGTTTCAGTGGTTACGCCAAATCTAACCCAATTACCCCTCAAAGAGTCATTATTCAGAATATCCAATGACAAATTGCCGCTGATAATATCCAATCCTCTAAGTACGCTTTCCTGCCCCCAGATTCATTCAAAATTTTACCTTTCGGTGCGGATCTCCAATATCGGTATACCGTCCTCCCAAATGATAAAAACGTGGTTAAGCCGAGTGCAGCTGTCCGTGTTTCGAGTGTCTCCGTCTACACCTTATGAATGCCCACCATGCGCGAGAACACTTCCTATTAACGCTAACGTGTCGCGTCAGAGTCAAGAACATAGAAAAAAGACTCCATGAAGTCTTCTAAATGTGTAAAGAAACCCGTTATTCGCGAATACATAAGTTAATAAAGGTTAATATAAAAAGCCTCTAATATATACAGAAATCATCGTGAATTCCAAATCTTAATTTAGATGTGAAAAAACAGTGAGAATGCGTTGCGTCGTAAAAACTAATAACTTAAACTCGCCGCTTCATGAATGTGCTGCGTGTGTTCCAGGTATCATGCCCTTAAATCTCTCCATCAATTGCGGTCATTACAATATTGTCCTTAAATCTATTTCCTATGATTAGTCAATCATGTTACAATCGTCATATGCCACATTTCAGATATCAAATGAAAGGCCAAAATTTATGCAAACAGTTCAAAGATAGACATTAGACATTTTATTTGCAATCCTCCAATTAGTTCTCTTCCATTAAATCAGGATGCAGACGTGGCTAGCTAGCCCACCTCAAATACAGTGACTAAGCATACCACCAGGGCTGACCCTGATTCTCTTTTATTACGCCAGGATGAAGGCGTGGCTAATTAGCCCACCTTCGAAAACGTGACTCGTGTTCCATCACAGTCTACCCCTGATCAGATGTCAAGAGAGAGACCGAATAGGGATAAGGAGGCAGAAGACCTCTTTAGTAACATTGCTAATAACGCACCTTTAAACACACTTATAAAAGGTGGATCAACTTCTAGAAAAGAGGGTTTAAGGGAGAAATTCGTGAGGTTGAAAAATTGAAGAAAAATGAGCTATCACGGTGGTGGGACGCTGCCCCTTTGAAACAGTATATTAAGCTCAAGAGGATTCCGAGAGGTTTGAGGTCACAGATTATTCCTACTTATGAGGATCTTGAAGCCGACCTATTAATAGAGTGGGAAAAAGAATTGAATAACAACTCAAATAAACTCATGGATATTCTGATAGAAAACTGTGAGAGAAAGGTTATGCAGTTACAGAAGGACATAGACGTATTAGAATCAGAAATCAAAGACCTTGACATACCGGAGGGCACGACCAAGAATTATGCCATCTTAAATGACATAATTGAATGCCACGTGTCGGACATTAAAATACGTAAGCCACGAAAGTTAAGAAGGGATGAACGTGATTATTGCGACGGTCGCATTTTCACGTTCGCAAGGAAGTATGATCACCTAATGCCTAAAGAAAAACAACAGACTAACACTGAGAGCTGCTCTGTAGGCTCTAGCTCCACCTCTCTAAACACGACACATACTAGTGGTAGCGAATTAGAGGAGAATAGCAATGCCCCTAACACTGGTAATAGTTTTTTATTGGAGGTGACAAGGATCAAGAAGGGCAACAAGGAGTACAGGCGACCACCACAAGGAGAAAAACCAGGAGGGGTAAGAGAGGGGGTGCGAGCAGAAGAACAGCCATGGGACAGGACCAGGTCTTGGAACCGGAAGAAATAGACAACGTGAGCATAGTTAACATGACTGACATGCAACTCACAGAAGATGCCTTTTCTGTGTTAACCAAGGGAATGAGTTTTTGCCCGAACACTATTGGAAATGTATGTGATGTCAAGATTGACCTGTTTAAATTTATCAGGCGTATAAAATTGAAAAAACATTTTGATGCTATGAATGTTGGTAATAAAAGCAAGAACAAGCATTTGGGTATGTCATTGTTGGGTGAAAATTCGATACAAGACATTTTGGACACCAGGCTGCTTTTATCAATAACAGATTGTGAGGATGAAGTGATGACTGCGGATGCAATTATGAGAGACTTAGATATCACTACTGATTATGGTATTTCCAGCAATTTAAAAGAGAAGTCCACATGGACTCCGACTTTGGCTGCTGGCAATAATATTGATATATTCCACAAAATGGTATTAGCAGATCTAGATAAACATGATGACAGGAATACCATATCCAGAACTAAATCAGACAACCTCTCTTTGTGCTGCCTTAAAAGAACTAAGCACTAACAATGACATCATTATACGCGAGGCAGACAAGGGAGGTAACATGGTGATTATGCGCAGCACAGACTACAACAATGAAATTCTCACCCAACTTGCGAATCAAGAATGTTATGAGTTATTACACACTAACCCGATTTGGGTCCTCACGGCTCATATCAACACACATCTTAAACGTTGGCACGGACAGGGCTTAATTGACGACAATGAACTCACTGTTTTGAAAGTGGACAGGTCGAGATATCCATGCTTCTACACTTTACCTAAGATTCACAAGGCCTTTCCTTTTCCCCCAGGAAGACCCATCATATCAGGCATTGGTGGTCCTACTGAGAGAATATCTGAGTACGTAGACACATTTCTCAAACTTATGGTGATAAACCTTCCATCATATATCAGGGACACCAAACATATTCTTAGTACATTGGCTGATTTCAACTGGGATGACAATATGATTATGGTGACCCTTGATGTTACAGCATTATATACCAGCATCAGAAGAGAAGTGGGAATGATGGCTATCAGAAGAATGTTGAATAACAGATCGGCTAATGCTTGGGATCACACAGAAATGTTAATGGAGATGGTGGCATTGATACTGGATAACAATGTATTTCTATTCCAAGAGAGATGGTACAGACAGAAACAAGGTGTTGCAATGGGTTCCAGATTTTCTCCCTCGTATGCTAATCTCTTCATGGGATGGTTCGAGGCGATGAGAATCTGGGGCCCATTGGGCACTGAGTGGAATGACTCCATACTTTACTGGGGAAGGTACATAGATGATTGTTTCATGATATGGACTGGGTCACAGACCAGATTGACTGACTTCATTGGATATCTTAATTCAAATGAATACAATATTAATTTTACTTCGGAACAGAGTAGGGACAAAATTTCATTTCTGGATGTAGAATTTTATGTGAAGGATAAGTGCATACAGAGTAGACTTTTCAGGAAAGAAACGGCATGCAACTCTTTACTTCACGCCTCTAGCTCACACCCACAGCACCAGATACACTCCATCCCCTATGGGGAATTAGTGAGGGTAAGACGCAACTGTAGTTTGGACACTGACTTTGAGATACACAAAAAGGGAACCCTTGAGAGATTCAAGAACAGAGGGTACAACCAAGAAACCTTGAGGAAGGCTGAACACAGAATTGATTTAGTTGAAAGGACTTTGAAGGAATGAGTAGTGGTGGAAAAAGACGAGAACAAGATAAGAATGGTGACGGGTTTTAATAACTGGTCAGGGATACTCAGACGGAGCTTGAACAAACACTGGCACCTACTTAAGGCTGATAGATCCTTGAGAGAGGCCATCACAGACAAACCAAATATCACCTATAGACGAGGCCTTTCACTGAAGAACATTTTGAGCCCTAGTTATCCCATACCCAAGATTAGTGATAATTGGTTGACCCAACACTCATGTGGTTTCTTTGGTTGTGGACGTTGCATGGCATGCAAATGGGCACACTCGAAGATTACTGAATTTCAAGGACCTGGTGGGAAGACGTATAAGATCAGGACGAACATTACTTGTCTTACCAAGTTTGTAGTCTATGTCATAGATTGCAAGTGTAGTAAGAGATATGTTGGCAGCACTATCAGATGACTACGGGACAGAATCGGAGAGCACATACGGGCTGTGAAAAAAGGGGACATGAGATACCCTTTAGCAGCACACATGTCTATCTGTACAGAACAAACTACTAATAGAAGTTTTGAATTCTACGGAATAGATCACATACCCAGACACCCAAGGGGTGGGAATAGGGAATTGACTTTAAGAAGGAAGGAAGCTCTATGGATTCTGAAATTGAGGAGTACAGAGTGTGGTTTAAGTATTGATCAGGAGCTACACTACTTCTTGGGCAGATAAATTGTCTGAAGTCAGTTTTTCTTTCAGACGTGCATGGACTTCAGTAAGAGGTTCTGACATCTGATCAGGGGTAGACTGTGATGGAACACGAGTCACGTTATTGAAGGTGGGCTAATTAGCCACGCCTTCATCCTGACGTAATAAAAGAGAATCAGGGTCAGCCCTGGTGGTATGCTTAGTAACTGTATTTGAGGTGGGCTAGCTAGCCACGTCTGCATCCTGATTTAATGGAAGAGAACTAATTGGAGGATTGCAAATAAAATGTCTAATGTCAATGTTTGAACTGTTTGCATAACTTTTGTCTTTTCATTTGATATCTGAAATGTGGCATATGACGATTGTAACATGATTGGCTTATCATAGGAAATAGATTTAAGGACAATATTGTAATGACCGCAATTGATGGAGAGATTTAAGGGCATGATACCTGGAACACACGCAGCACATTCATGAAGCGGCGAGTTTAAGTTATTCGATTTTACTACGCATCGCGTTCTCACGGTTTTTTCACATCTAAATTAAGATTTGGAATTCACGATAATTTCTGTATATATTAGAGGCTTTTTATATTAACCTTTATTAACTTATGTATTCGCGAATAACGGGTTTCTTTACACATTTAGAAGAATTCATGGAGTCTTTTTTCTATGTTCTTGACTCTGACTCGACACGTTAGCGTTACTAGGAAGTGTTCTCGCGCATGGTGGGCATTCATAAGGTGTAGACGGAGACACTCGAAACACAGACAGCTGCACTCGGCTTAACCACGTTTTTATCATTTGGGAGGACGGTATACCGATATTGGAGATCCGCACCGAAAGGTAAAATTTTGAATGAATCTGGGGACAAGAAAGCGTACTTAGAGGATTGGATATTATCAGCGGCTATTTGTCATTTGATAAATGAGTAAACACGGGTTTTTCATCTTTGATTTTCCAGCTTAATTTGGAGGCGACGTATTGTGTGAAAATGGAAACGAGATTTATTCGAGTTATTACCGTCCGAGTATAGAATCCTGTGTGGTCTGGAATTTGTACCACATTTCAAGTAGGTGACGGTCTTGCTTACGGGTATGTTTTGGACATAATCGGAGTCTTCCTGGACCATTTCTGATATGGTTGTGTTTTTTCCCCCCCTTTTTTTCCACATTCCTTGTACTTTTAGATAAAAGATCAAACGAGGAACTAGGTAAATGTGTTTAGCTTTGGTGGAAGTATGACTTTGGGAGTCATCACGGTTCTGCATGGATAATTTGGAGTTCACTACACTATGGCGCAAGGGTCGTTTTTTCCCTCCTTTTTCACTCATTTTGCATATGAAACACAAGAGTTTTCTTTTTTCCAAACTCTTTTCACTTTTGATATTCTTTCTCTCTCCATCCTTTTGGGATCATAGTCTCTACATTTCGAGTTTCACATTTCGATTTCAGATTACTGTTTTCTGAGGTTCTGTGAATGAAATGCGTTCAATTTTAGAAATTCTCGCCATATTGTATGTCTTATATGTTAATGATGTAAAACCCTTATTTTGGAAACTTTGATTCCATGTTCTGGTCTTTATGAATGTTTTTTACTTGTACAGCCTTGAGGAAGTCGTAGGACCATAATTCCGTATACGACGAAACACGTGTTGGCTGTGAAGTTTCTTATGAAGGTTTCTTGAATAAAAGAAAAGAAGAAGATTTGACGCATGACTCTTCGAATTGTTTGGCCTATTGTGTTTGTCACTAAACAGACTTAAACGTTAAAATTCATATTCACGTGTGCTGGGGATCTGTGACAATTTATGCTAGCTTTGCTTCCCCCTGTAGAGTTTGTGGTTCTCTACACCCTTCAGCACCGTCATAGAAGTAGAGGACAGAAAACTAGTGTTAATCTTTTAGCGGCGCCAACACACCTGTGATTAATACCACGTAGCTATTTGAAAACCAGATTCAGAGTAACTGCAGAAACACTATGTCATCATTGTGTGGTGTGTCAGCATCAAAACCCAGGAAGAAAAGCACAGGTTGTCATGAGTCACATTCGTAAATCTGCAGGTCCTTTCAAACTGCAGCAAATTGACTTCATAGAGATGCCCCTTTGCAATAGACTGAGATATGTTTTAGTCACTGGGGGTTGGTTTTATCCAAGCAAGTTGAAGCCTATCCTACTCGTAGGAATGATAGTTTGACTGTGGCAATATTACTTTCGAGGGATTGGATTCCAAGGTTCAGATTTCAGGCTTCTCAGACCGCAGAACTCATTTTAATAGGACCTGAAAATATTATGTGCAGCGCTACAGGTTGAGCAGAAGCACCATTGCAGTTACTGACCTGAGGCTTCTGGGGTGGTGGAGCAGATCAATGGCACATTGAATTCCAGAATGGTGAAAGTATGCACTTCTACATCTCTGAAGTGGCCAGATGCATTGACTCTTTCGTTGGTGAATTTGAGAAATATTCCAGATAGGAGGACAGGATTGTCGTTGCACATGGTTATCATGGGAAGTGTGATGAGCGTGGCCACGGAAGCCACTAAGATGACCGTGTTCTTTTAGAGCTCCGGCAGTGGTGGCAAGAGTCTCTGCCATCCTTCACATTTCCCATCCTCCCTACCTGAAAATGCAGCTGATATTAGGGGGATACTTATTGCTGGGTTTTCAGTGGCTGAGGCTGCCTCCTGACTGACATTTCAGCATCGAGCAGCCCGGCGTTGCTTTGGAAGACCTGCGTCAACAGGGGCTGCAGGTGAACCTGAGGCAGAGACCACCGGAACCTGCTGGTGCTGCGAATCAGTCTCCTACCACTGCAGAACTCCACCAAAACACACCAATGCTGTGGGGTGAACCAGACGCTACACAGACCATGCTACCATGCTACCATCATCCTGCGATTGGCGGGTGAGCTTCGGATGGGGCCTTGTAAGCCTTGGGACTACCCAATGAGCACAGACCTCTGTGGAAGCGGTGGGGAACTCCCGACAGTGCACGTGCTGGAACGGGTAAAATAAAAACTATTTGGTATACCTAATCCATTTATATATGTTTATATTAAAAGGACTAAACGATAAATCTTAATGATTAAACTGTGTGCTGTGATAAACTAATCAACCTTATTAATCAAGAGAACATACGTGGGAACGCATTTGCATGGCTAAATTAATAGGTGAACTAAGATTATACGCATATTAAAATTATATGTTTAGTTTAAGCAATGTTTATGTGATTTGCGCTTAAATAAACCCGCATTAACGGCTTTAGTTGTCGCATATGGCTAGATAAATGCATACACATAAGGGTATTAGCAAGGGAATAACATTGTTTTATTCATTTCCATGTTTTAATTACGTTTTGTGTTTCTTTACCTTAAGTTGACTATTTCGGCCTGCTAAAAGATGGCCGGCAACTGAATCCACACTAAAGTACATGACTTCATGCAATTGACAGCAGAGGAAGGCGTCTGCACTGACTACGCAGCAACCTCTCCTTGAACCCCTGTACCAGGTCCATGAAGACTACTCTGGGCGAGAAGCCAATGTCCCTGAACACGGATGAAAATGTTACTAGTTTGGAACCAAAGCCACCTTTTCCACAATAGGCTGATACATTTCTGACCTGGGAACGATTTTCCCATACGCCTGGTTGAATACATCATCCGAATGTGAACATTGAAGATGTTACTTAAATTCTTGGGACGGGGCTGAATTCAGCCAATGAAATGACTAGAAATTATGAAATGTTTCTTTTATATGCAAAATTTCAGTATAAATATTAGTAGACCAGAGAGGGAAATATTCGCCGGTTACCACCCTATGATCTTGAGACGCACCCTGATCGATGCTACTCACGACGCTGACAGCAGAGGACGAGACGCTAGACTCTTTGACGATTTTCTGAGGACCCGATTCTGACTTAGAGAACGACAATTAGCCAGAATAGGTAATTGTGACTCAAGATTCTATTGCTCTTGTTAGGACTCTGATTTACAAATTTAATTAGATAAAGAATTGATTGTTTGAAGAACTGTGTCGGGTGGTTATTTCTTGAAATGTATATTTTATTAGCATAAGTATTGAAGTGTTTATCATCACCTCCCTAGCCAACTAAATGATCCAATTGGCCTTCGGATGGAGGAAATGTCAGGATAAAATTAAATAGATGTGGTCTCCTCCATCCAAGGGAAATAAAGCTGTAGTTCGGAAGGGAAATTTGAAGACCCCTCTCTCCCCTGTAGGCACGGATAGATTGATGAGAATGAATGTTGGTGTTATGGGCCCCCACCAGCCTGTGATGTGTGTATATGCGTGTGACTGTGGAATCATTCTGTCCGTGGAAGCAGGAGGAGATTTTGTGTTCTGAACTGCACCAGTAAGATGATGGTTTTTATTGTCTAGGATTGATGAGTTGTATATATATATATATATATAGTTACCAGTATCCTGGGTAGCTAGAGAGAAATTTGTTGTTCTGATTCATGATTTTGGCATGTATATACAGATTATTGATTATTAAGTGATGTTGATACATGTATTAACACTATATGTTGAAGTCGTATTGAGTTCTATGTAGTCTGTACGGCTTCTGGGATGTAAGAAGTCGGTGACAATTCCGTAGTAGGACAGAGGTAAGCGCTGTTCTCGGGAAAGACGGGATTGTGGTTGCCCGTAGGTACACGGGGAAAACGCGTAAAAATTGAAGTTGCGCATCGCATTGTCTGGGTTCGATTCGGTGACATCGCTGTGTGTCGACATTAGAGACAATTTCTGTGTGAGAGAAGTGTATATGATAGCAAAGAGTTATTTGTGAAATTTCATTCTAAAGTACCAGGAAACCAGTAGGTATGCCGATAACGTTTTTTACTGAAAAGGTAGCAGGTGTTCTCTGAGCTTGTTAGAAGGACAGAGTAGAGGTAAGCGCTGCTTTGTTAATGAATGTTATAATTCTGTAGTAGGACAGACTGTACGCTGTTCTCGGGAAAGCAGGATTCTGTGTGAATGAACAGTACTTCTTTGTGTGAAAGTGCGTGAATGAAATAGCATTTGAATTAATTGCGGAACTCTGGTGTTACTTCTCAGGAGCATTACGTTTCCAACTATGTGTTTTAATTCCGGAGAGAACAGTTAATTAATGCGTGATAGAAGGGTGAAGTAGAGGGATGTGCTACTTTGCCAATGGTCGTAATAATTCTGTAGTAGGGCAGAGGTAAGCGCTGCTCTCGGGAAAACAGGATTCTCGTGGGAAAGGTCTTTTGCTATTCTGTGGTTAGCGGAGCAGACAATGGAGATGTTTGTACGTTGTAACTAACCAGTATTGTAAATTTGAAACAAAGTCTACTGAGTAGTTTTGTAAAGGAGGGGTAGACTGAGAACAGGAGTCAGGAGTAGAAGCCGCCGCAGCGACTGTAGACGCCAGAAGGACCGCGCTGGGATTGGACAGCTAGTCAGTGACGTAGACGCTCCAGGATTGGTGCGTTAGTGTGAGTCGCGCAGGGATTGGAAGTTGTGACAACGACGTAGACGCTCCAGGATTGGTGCGTTAGTGTGAGTCGCGCAGGGATTGGAGGTTGTGACAGTGACGTAGACGTGTCAGGATTGGTGCGTGAGTAAGAGTCGCGCTACTATTGGATTAATAATCATACCGAGGTATAGAAGACTAAAAGAGTTTACGGAAGGCGGGAAGATGTATTACCATTTACCCGAGAGAAAGAAAAAGTCTGTGTTTAGTAAATTGAAAAATATATTTGTAAAGGACAAGAAAATTGTGACGAGGGAAGGACAGTTACTTCCTCCGGCAAAGACTCCCGCATCCTTTATGGTTGCGAAATATGGGTATCATACCTGTATTTGGTTAGACAATTGGGCAAAATATACAAAGGAAGACGGAGTTCTAGCGTTTCCTGAGGATGGGTCTTTTAATTTGGCCATATTAAGGAATGTACGAGAACGGATGATGGGTTTAGATCCACAACCTAGGCCTACACAGTTTGAGGCATTGACTGAGTGGGAAGATGAGATGCATGAGCGAGAAAAGCAGAGGAATGGATCCCGGTACAGGTACATGTTCGGGCGGCCGAACGATCGAGAAACTCATAGCGATAGAATGAGGAGGTGGCGAGATGCCAGTATGACAGAAGGATTATTTCCTCTTAGAACGGAAGGAGAAAGTGGAGGAAGAAAATGTCTAGAAAAAAGAAATCATGTAGAAACCCGGAGGTATGGGGCTAGTGATACAGATGACGATGTTTTAGATGATATGTTTTACAAGAGCCCGCCACCATACAGACAGGAACCAGAAACAGCCACTACAGGAACACCAGTAAGGGAGACCTTGAGAATCATTAAAACAGAAGTTATGACCCCAGAAGTAAAACGGAGAAATTCACTAAAAGAAAAGGAAACTAAGGCTGAGAATGAAAATTCTAGAGAACTAGCGGAAACCACCTTAGAATTGACTGAGAAAATAAGGGAACTAACGAAAAATCTAGAACCATAGGTCCGGTTATGCCTATTTTTGAGAAGCAGAAAAACAGTGAGCAGGGACTAACAGTTCCGTATGTGAACCAAAGACAGGCAGAACAGCCCCTGATGAAAACGAAAGAAAGTTCCTGGGGACATGCTATGAGTAAAGGTGAACTTCCTGTGTCAAAGAATCCATTTTATTGTTCCGATACTGCTGAAAGAGGCCGAAGGGTAGAGGGATCAATATTAGAACCACAGAGACTGACAGAACCAGGGAATACAGAGAAGTCAGTGAGCATAACTACTGAAGATTTGAATGACTGGCTAAAAGGTTTGCAGGATAAAGAAAAGGAATCACATACCATTGATGTTGCAAAGCTGAGAATGGTGTTAGAAGAACTAATAGTAGGGACAATTCCAACAGAAAAGCTGAAAAACTACCAAGATGAGGAACTACTATTCCTCTGCAAAAGCATCACCTGAAGAGCGAAGAATTTACATGACAGACTAGCAGAAATAGCGAGTGAAATGGGAATCGACATGGACAAGGTAAAGGCATTACAAAAGCCCTACCGGGTGGATTTTACAGAAAAAGACATTGATAATCTGAACGCTGCAGGACGAATAGGGCAGATTAGGGACATAATCACAGTATTAAGGAAATGGGGAGATGTGGATAAGTGGAAGAGCAGGTGGTATAGAAAGCGAGATGACATCTCAGACAGAACATTCCCAGCATTTCCTGTGAGAGAAAAGGAAAAAGTGGTAATGGAGTTACCTATGAGAGAGATTCCAGGAGGAGGATATGTGCATGTCCCATTGACCAGACAGGACATTTTGTCATTTACCAATGATTTCCCTCGATTACGGGAAAAGCCGGTCGAGTGGTACAGACAGGTAGACAGATTTGTGAAATTGTCAAAAGTGTTGTGGATTGATCTAAATAGCCTGTTTGATATAATAGTGCCAGCAGACTTGTGGACAGAATGTAAGATAGTCATAGACTGGCCCACTAAAGAATACCCGAGAGATCCCAAAACAGGAGCTCCAGACCCGGAGGTCATGAAGAAGTATGAACAGGTCATGGCTTTCTTGAAGAATAAAGTGCCCCCAAAAGAAACAGATTGGGTTAAAATAGATCGAACACATCAAGAAGCGAAAGAGTCAGTCCACGCATATTATGAGAGGCTAATTCTGGCGTTCAAACAGTTTAGTGGGGATGACAGCCTGGGAGAAAAGGACCTGAGTCATTTTGTGTACCGATTTGTGTATGGTCTGCGTCCTGAGATTGGGGACATGATCAGGCAGCACACAGTGGACTGGCAGAGTAAGAAAATAGATGAGATCCTGAGACATGCTAAATACTTTAGTGATGAAATTGAGGCAAAACAGCAGAAATTAAAAGAGAAGGCAATGTGGGCTCAAGTAAAAGTTGCAGAGAGACAGGAAGCTCAGCTAATAGAAAGGCCAACAATCCAGGTATAAAATCAAAGTTTGGTCCAGGAAAGGGAAAGGGTAACATTGAAGAAGCAAAGAAGAAGTTTCCCTGTCACAACTGTGGCAGGCTAGGGCATTGGAAATCCGAGTGTAAAAATCCACCTCTTGCTAATGATGAAAATCCGTCATTAAATCCACAGGTGCAGTGTGAGGGGAGTGGTCCAGCGCCGCAACAGCAGAAGGCTGTCGGTCAACAGAATCAAGTGTCAAAACCGCCCTTACCACAGAGCCAAAGTATACAAAGGTATAGCAAGGAAACGGGATTCTACAATGAAGAACAGGTAAACAAACCGCAACGCGCGAGCGCTGTGTCACAGTATTGGATGCACAATGATGAAAGTGAGCCAGAAGAAATCTATTGACGGTGCCGAAAAGAGGAAGCAGAGTGCGTACTTGGCGCATCTCTAGAAATAGATCACACAGGACCATTTGTAGATGGGAAAGTTAATGATGAAAACATTACTTTCTTAGTAGACACTGGAGCTACATGATCCACTGTCAGATCAGCAGATGTGAAAAATCTTCCTTTTTCGGATGAAACAATCCAAGTAGTTGGTGTGTCGAACACCCAGATAAAAACGTACCTTACTGATCCCGTAAAGTTCAGAATAGGGAAATTCTCAGACATCCATAGATTTGTGGTGTGTGACACCAGTCCTGTGAATCTATTAGGGAGGGATTTGTTGTGCAAAATGAATTGCACCATATTCTGTACACCAGACGGAATAGCCTTTGAAACACCAGATGAGGATGTCCTGTATAAAATTACCATAGCCAATCGAGAGTGCGAGGTTGCTGGAACCTATGCTGTATTCAATCCAGATGAATTGCCCCCAGAATTGAAACAGACAGTAAAAGCAGCAGTCTGGGACTTCATTGGGGAAGATGTGGGCCTAATGAGAAATGTTGACCCAGTGAGAATTGCTGTAAAAGAGGGAGCTGTTTACCCCAACATTCCACAGTATAGACTGACCCCAGAAATAATAGCAGGGGTAAACCCTTTAATTGAGAAAATGATCCAGCAAGGAGTGCTGAGGGAAATAATGAGCAGTCCATGTAATTCGCCTATCATGGGACTGAAAAAGCCAAGTGGGAAATTTAGGATTGTACAACATTTGAGAAAGGTTAAAAAAATTGTCGTCTCCTGTTGTCCAATTGTTCCAAATCCTTCAGTAATTTTGTATCAGATCCCACATGATGCAGAATGGTATACAGTAATTGATTTGTGTCATGCTTTCTTTTCCATACCTTTGCATCATGACAGCCAGCCACTTTTTGCATTCAGGTTTGAAAACCATATTTTGGCATGGTGCCGAATCCCACAGGGGTACACAGAAAGCCCTTCCATTTTCAATCAGCTGTTAAAGAAATCTTTGGAAAGCCTTACCATGCCTGAAAATTCAGTTTTGGTCCAGAATATTGACGACCTATTGGTGGCGTCAAAGACACGAGAAGCTTGTGAAGCAGACACCATAGGAGGACTTAAGGTATCTCCAGCAAAACTGCAGTACTGTAAGAAGGAAGTGACATTCTTGGGTCATAATATTGAGAAAGGCCTGAGGAAAGTGACCATAGACAGAATCCGAATCATTAGAGGAATGAGAGCTCCAATGACTCAAAGAGAAGTAAGAATGTTTCTAGGAATGGTTGGGTACTGTCGTCAGTGGATAAGTAACTTCTCCCTGATTGCCAAACCATTGGTGAAATTGACAAAAAGTGAGGTGAAAGACCCCCTTGAACTGAATAAAGAAGAATTGGCAGCATTCAAACAGCTGAAAAACAGTCTTTGTGAAGCACCTGCACTAGGTATGCCAGACTATGAAAAGGAGTTTGAACTATACTGTAGTGAGCGAAATGGGTGTGCACTTTCAGTGTTGATACAGAAACATGGAAGACAAAGAAGGCCAATAGCCTATTTCTCATCAATGCTAGATCCAGTGGCAATAGGTCTGCCAGGATGTCTGAAAGCGGTAGCGGCCACATGCCGAAGCCTAGAGCAGAGTGAGGGAATTGTGATGGGGTATCCAGTAAAAGTGTTTGTACCCCATAGTGTGGCGATCCTTTTGACAAGGAGTCGAACACAGTTCATGTCACATAGTCGGTTGACTAAGTATGAAAAGTCATTCTAGGTGCAAACAATGTGAGTCTGGAAAGATGTGTGAATGTGAATCCAGCTACACTTTTGCTTGATGCAGAGAGAGTGGAGATAAGAGAAGAAGCTGATCATGATTGTCTGGATGTGCTTGATTATTGCACGAAACCTCGTCCTGATATAAAAGACTTACCACTGCCAGAAAGTGATCATGTGTTTTTTGTGGATGGATCCTGTCTGAGAACGGAAGAGGGAGTGTTGAGTGCAGCCTATGCAGTCTGTACAGTTGCAGCAGTTGTAGAGGCATCACCCTTGAAAGGAGTTAGATCCGCTCAAGTAGCAGAAATAGTGGCATTAACCAAAGCATGCAAGATTGGGAGAAATGCAACAGTGACTGTGATGACTGACAGCCAGTATGGCTTCGGAGTTGTCCACGATTTTGGCCAACTATGGCTGCAAAGAGGTTTCCTGACCTCAAGTGGAACTCCCATAAGGAATGCAGAAGTAGTGGGAAAATTGCTTGAGGCGATACAGATGCCCAAAGAATTGGCTGTGGTGAAATGTGCTGCTCATGGACATGGTAGTGATTATATCACTACCGGAAACCGGTTTGCAAATGACATGGCTCAGTATTGTCCCGAAACAAGTATTCGATCAATCGGTCAAAGGAAAAGGAAATGTCTTCTTGCTCCATAATGTTTACTAACGTTGTGGGAACATGGGAAGAAGTGAGGCAATTGCAGGATGAAGCAGGGGATGAGGAAATGAGACAGTGGGTTAAAGCAGGATGTGCCCCCAGAGAAAAGGATCATGTGTGGGTATATCGAGATGGAAGACCAGTAATGCCTGATAGCATGATGTCAACCATGGCACGGATGTATCATGGCCAAGGACATCTGGGAAGGGATGCCATGATAAGGGCCTTTAAACAGACCTGGTATAATCCAAAATTCAGGCTGATTGCAGAAAGTCTCTGTCAGAGATGTTTGACATGTCAACAGTACAATCCAGGGAGAAAAACAGTGGTGAGTCTGGGGACCTTTCACTAGAATGCAAGTAGATTTTATTGAAATGCCCTCTTACAACAAACTGAGGTATGTTTTGGTGGTAGTTTGTCTGTTCTCTAGGTGGGTGGAGGCATACCCGACCAGAAGAAATGGTGGAATCACAGTGGCCAAGCTGTTGTTGAGGGAATTCATCCCAAGGTACGGGTTCCCAATAACCATTGAATCAGACAGAAGAGGACATTTCTACAATGAGATCATGAAACTGATTTGTGAAGCATTGGGTGAACAACAGAAACTGCATTGTGCCTACCGACCAGAGGCTTCTGGTGTGGTCGAGCAAATGAATGGTACCATCAAAAATAGAATTGGAAAAAATGTGTTTGGCCACAGGTTTGAAATGGCCTGATGTCTTGCCTCTGGTCTTGATGACCATTAGGTCTACTCCAGATAGAACCACAGGTTTGAGTCCACATGAGATCATCATGGGATGTGCCATGAGACATGTGTTTGTGCCAGTCAACAAGCTGATGACTATAACTGATGACATGATTTTGGATTACTGTAAAGGCCTGGCTGACGCAGTTCATTCTGTGTTTCACCAGGTTGGAGCGGATGCCACCACTCTTGAAAGAAAACCAGCCCATGATTTGAGCCCAGGGGACTAGGTAAGGATAAAAGTACACAGAAGAAGAAACTGCCTGGTTCCAAGGTGGGGCAGGACAAGACAGGTCATTCTGACTACAACAACTGCTGTGAATTGTGCAGGACTGAAGAACTGAATACATGCTAGTCACACTCTGAGAGTTCCAAATCCAGCAGACGGCATTGGAAAAGAATACTTTGACGAATCAGAATCAAGTGATGAGTCAAGCAGTGAAAACACAAAAACAAAAGAAAACCCTGAAAGGGGGGAAAATGAGCCAAGGCTAGTTCAGACCCCCAGAGAGGAAATTCTGAGGAAAAGATTGCAGATTTCAGACACTTCAGATTCTGGAGACGAGCAGAACGCAAATGGTGAACACAGAAAGAAGAAAAGGAAAGAAAAGAACATTCAGTCAGAAGTAACATTTACACCAAATGAGAGAGTAGAAGAAATTCCACCTGAGAAAATACTGGAAGAAGAGGAGGAAGGGACAGTTGTAGAAAGAGAGGGACAGATTGCGGAAGATCCCCGAGGAGGTGTAGGGAACTACAACATCCAGACAGGTGAAGGGACAATAAGTCAGCAAGAAGATTGCGTGCCAGAGACCCGAGGAGGGACAGAAGTAGGGCCAACCAAAGAGGTGGAAAAAGAGACTTCTGAAAAGGAAAAATCAAATGAAACAGAATCGGAGGACAGTGAAACAGAGTTACCAGAAGGTCGGGTTCTGAGAAAGAGAACTTGGATCGAGGAGAGAAACGGCAAAGACGGCAAAACAAGAAGGAACGCCAAAGGAGATATTTGGCCAAATAAAATTAAGAAATTAAGATACAGATTGACACGAGCTAAACAAGAGGCTGAACAAGTGAATGAAGTAACTAGTCAGCATCCAGAGAAAGAGGGAGAAGCAGAAGTGTCAGAAGCAAATAAACGAGCAAGGAAGCCAAATCAGAAATATAAGTCACCTGAATGGACGTACGTGGCACTGCCTGAACAAGGAGAAGAGGCAGATAGTCAAGGAAATCCAGAGGAGACTTGGCTGAAACTGATTAAAGAAGAAGAGACTGTGGAAATCCTGAGAGTTATCTTATCCGACATCGGAGAAGAAGCGGAAGATCAGGAAATCCTGCATGTGGATGACGAGACAGAAGTGAAAAACGACGAAAGACCAAGCTGAGTAATTTAGGCGATCCTTGTAGGAATACAGAGGATTGAATAAGAAAATTGCAATATTTGAACAAATCTGTAAAGTTTAGCTTCAATAGCTAAAGGAGGCGGAGTAAAAGAGGCTAAAGACACGGTTAGATCTAACAAGATGGCTAACATAGATGATAACAAGAGTAGATGTACCTTCATGAGAAGATGGTGCAAGACATGTTGCTGTTGTACAGGACTATTAATGCTTCTTTGGAGCGTACTCGCTCTTTTGATCTCTTTCAAAGTAACTTTAGATACATTAGCAGGACATACTGAGAACATGACTAATATAGTGAAAAACTCACAAAAAGTAATACCGGTTAGAACAAGCACGGAGCATGTGCATCAAGATAGATCAATCAATGATTTCTCTAGCAATGTGTTTTCGAAACTATTGTATGAATATGTTAAAACAATGGAAGTAAGGGATTGCTACGTCTGCATGCAATTACCTGCATCTGTTTCAGAAGGGGTGACTTATCATCACTTCCCAGCAACTTATGGAATAACATGTAGCGTTTTAACTAGTATATTTTATCAAGTAGGAAAATTAGAGTACAATTTGTCTAACATAGATAATATTCTTGGACGATTGCCCATGAATAAAGAATTAAATCCAGCTAGACATGCTAATACATTAGGAGAAATTTTCATAGAAACTAAAGGACTAACCTTAGAATATATTTTTAAGAACAATTTAACTTGCAGTTTGAAACCAGAAGAGAAAACATTCTTGGATATGGTTGAGGAGAGAAGATTGAAAATACACAAGAATGCAGAAGGACATAAAGAAGGGGAAAACATTTGGGCAATAGATGGGAACAAGGAAACACAAGGTGATGTTAGACCAAACATAGCTATAGATTCACCACAGAAAGGCAAATTATGCATCATGAGAGAAAGATCCCAGTATGATTACATATACATAGGGACAAGTGAGTGTCATTATACATACTTCATTGCATCTGGATGGGGATTTAGAGGTGGAGAAGACCCAGTTTTCCCTGGATTGTATTATATTTGTGGGAACAAGGCTTATTACAGGTTACCTGACCATTGGTATGGCACATGTTATGTAGGCCTGGTCTTTCCAAAGATCTTTCACATGGATAGAGTAGAGAATAGTGGACCAAATAACCTACTAATGCGTAGCAGAAGAGAAACCTGGTTAGAAATTGTAGGTGATATTTTTGGTGCCTTGATACCAGCAGTGGGAATATCTTTGAATGCAAATAATATTCGAAAACTGTCCACTATTGTGGATCGATTGTCAGCAAGCACAGCTGGAGGATTTCTATTGGTAAACACTGAAATGGTTGCCATGCGTGCTATGATTATGCAAAATCGACTTGCCCTTGATATTCTATTGGCAAAAGAGGGTGGAGTCTGTGGAATGCTGAAAGTTCAACATTGTTGCACTTACATTCCTGACGAAAGCAGAGATCTAAAAGTCTATATCAAAAATATTACAGAATTGCATGACGAAATAAAACCACTGGAGGTTGTAAGTATCTTGACTAGAATTAGTAATAATATGGCTGCTTTAAAAACTTTCTTAGGTAAATTAGGTAGTACTATAATAGGGAAAATATTATTCCCATTAACCTGTGTGATTCTTGTATTATTACTACTTAGATTAGGATGTATGTGTTGTAGATATAGGAGAAATAAAAAGAAGGTTAAAAGAGAAATTTACAAAAAGAGAGAAAAGAAACCAGAAAAAGGTCTCAATGAAATAGAAATGGAAGAATGGAAGGAGAGCATGTATGATAGAACCCAAAGAGAAGATGAAAGAGAAACTGAATTTTAATTAAGCAAAAAGACATTTCAAATTTCTGCAAAAGGGAAAACCAAATTGAAATTTGTGGGTTGTTTGGTGGTGATAAAATCACCAAAGGGGGGATTGCTGGAGCGGGTAAAATAAAAATTATTTGGTATACTTAATCCATTTATATATGTTTATATTAAAAGGACTAAACGATAAATCTTAATGATTAAACTGTGTGCTGTGATAAACTAATCAACCTTATTAATCAAGAGAACATATGTGGGAATGCATTTGCATGGCTAAATTAATAGGTGAACTATGATTATACGCATATTAAAATGATGTGTTTAGTTTAAGCAATGTTTATGTGATTTGCGCTTAAATAAACCCGCATTAACGGCTTTAGTTGTCGTATATGGCTAGGTAAATGCATACACATAAGGGTATTAGCAAGGGAATAACATTGTTTTATTAATTTCCATGTATTATTACGTTTTGTGTTTCTTTACCTTAAGTTGACTATTTCGGCCTGCTAAAAGATGGCCGCCAACTGAATCCACACTAAAGTACATGACTTCATGCAATTGACAGCAGAGGAAGGCGTCTGCACTGAACCTCTCCTTGAACCCCTGTACCAGGTCCATGAAGACTAGTCTGGGCGAGAAGCCAATGTTCCTGAACACGGATGAAAATTTTACTAGTTTGGAACCAAAGCCACCTTTTCCACAATAGGCTGATACATTCCTGACCTGGGAACGATTTTCCCATACGCCTGGTTGAATACATCATCCGAATGTGAACATTGAAGATGTTACTTAAATTCTTGGGACGGGGCTGAATTCAGCCAATGAAATGACTAGAAATTATGAAATGTTTCTTTTATATGCAAAATTTCAGTATAAATATTAGTAGACCAGAGAGGGAAATATTCGCCGGTTACCACCCTATGATCTTGAGACGCACCCTGATCGATGCTACTCATGACGCTGACAGCAGAGGACGGGACGCTAGACTCTTTGACGATTTTCTGAGGACCCGATTCTGACTTTGAGAACGACAATTAGCCAGAATAGGTAATTATGACTCACGATTCTATTGCTCTTGTTAGGACTCTGATTTACAAATTTAATTAGAGAAAGAATTGATTGTTTGAAGAACTGTGTCGGGTGGTTATTTCTTGAAATGTATATTTTATTAGCATAAGTATTGAAGTGTTTATCATCACCTCCCTAGCCAACTAAATGATCCAATTGGCCTCCAGATGGAGGAAATGTCAGGATAAAATTAAATAGATGTGGTCTCCTCCATCCAAGGGAAATAAAGCTGTAGTTCGGAAGGGAAATTTGAAGACCCCTCTCTCCCCTGTAGGCACGGATAGATTGATGAGAATGAATGTTGGTGTTATGGGCCCCACCAGCATGTGATGTGTGTATATGTGTGTGACTGTGGAATCATTCCGTCCGCGGAAGCAGGAGGAGATTTTGTGTTCTGAACTGCACCACATGCACCCATGCTGCCTACACCTACCATGCACAGAGCACCCTCTGGTAACATGTGGTGCTTCTCTGTACAGTGGTGGACCCCCTGATCTGGGCCACTCGCTACGCCTCACATCACCCTCCAACATTGTGCACCTCATCTGTTGGAATGGCCCTTGGGTCTGCTGGAGACTAGATGTATCATGTGCCTCTCGCCCATCTCTCCCTCCCAACATAACGCTATCCCTCTATCCGTGTTGGGCATCACAGGCCCTTACTCTCCTGCTTGACTCCTCCTCATTGCTCTTACTGGTGCCCTTGGAGCCCTTGAGCCCTGCATCATTTGCCCCGCTGCTGCCCGCTGAAGTCCCATACAGTACTGATACAGTTTCTTGTGTGCTACCTTGCTCCCCCCATCGGTGGATACTGATCCTCCACACTTGGCAACTGCTCCCCAGCCATCTTGCCACAGTAGCTTCCTCAATCCATAGCATGGAGCCTTGACCTTTGCAACGGTGACCGTACCGCCCCAACCATCACTTCTGATGCGTCCCCACCAAGACAAGCACAGGGGGATAAACCCTGGGACAGACTGCTGTGATGGAGAGATCTACTGCTGCCACTGGTGTGAGGCAACCATCACTCTCAAGTGTGCTGCCCTTTTGTCTACATTTTCATTCTTTTATGCCTTGTTTGCGATAGCCCACTCTGTTCCAAAATAAAGCAAACTGCTCTATAGGCAGCGCAAACCACCTAGAAGCCAAGGCTCGCACTCTGACATCTATGAGCTGCTGGATAGAGAGGCCGGAGCCGCCATGGACAGTGGCATGGTTGTCATCCTGCCGGAGCTCTGTGCGGGACTCCACTCAATAGATGCCCGTTTCGACACACTTACGAATGGCATTGATCATCTGGGGTAGTGCCTAGATCTACAAATCACAAGGATTGATGCTTCAGAGGAGCGCACTTCGGTACTGGAAGTTAGCACTATGACTGCATTGGAATGTCTTGAAAAATTGCAATGTATCCTAAAGACTGTAGCAATAAAAAATGAGGACTTAGAAGCCGGATTCCAGCGAAATAATATTCGGATCTGTGGTCTCACAGAAACTACAAACATGGGGGGACCAGCCTCATTTGTTGGGCAGCTCACCACCCTCTTCGAACGCACCAACTTTTCTTCTACTTGCCCACCGATCCCTCAAGCCTCCCCGATAATGGCCCCCTCTTAGATCATTAGAGCATGCTTCCTCAATTACAGGGATAGAGACACTGCACTCAGACTGGCCCATGAAATCACCCCCCTCCAGTATCCCCCCTTCCCTGACTTCACCATCGCTTTCCAGGAGGCTCACTGAAAATTCAACAATGGCCAAAATGTTTTTAGTAAATTGGGCCTCAAATATGCCATGCTTTATCCGGCCCGCATGTGTGTCGATGTCAGTGGTAAATTTTGCATTTCCATTACCCCAGCAGACCTCCTCGAGTTTTGCAAGCGCTATTTTTCAAGATCCCTGTCCCCCAGATGGAGCACCCCCAACTACACTAACTTAGCAACCCCAGCCACGCAATCTTCTATTGGCTGATACGGACTACACTACGTATCTACTCTTTTTGATTTTAGGTCCCTTTTGCATGTACTTACTTGATTCAGATATTAAATTACCCATTGGTTGTTGATATCTAATGCTCTTAAGAGGGTATCACTGCTGCAGTTATGTGGTTGATTCTTTTTTCACTTTTTTCAGGTCTCTTTTATCATATGAACCACATGTAGTTATTATGTTGCCACCCCGCTGTGGTGTGCACCGACTTACTTTTTTGGGGTTTTTATAAGTTTGTGTTTTGTCTTTAGGAATGTATTAGATGCCTTGCTGTCTGGTGTGGATGGGGGAAATGTTTGGGGTTTTAGTTGTTTGTATTGTGCTAGTTGCGCTTTCCACCTCAGGTACTATTCACTCTTTCTTGATATGGCACCTTCTCCTTCATATACACATTTTACATGGCATCCCCTAGTCACCCAAGGAGGGTGGTGGACATCCCCTTTCTAATATGAAACATCGATGGAATTAACAACCCATGTATGGGCAAACTAGTCCTCTCTTACTTATCTCGCCATGGAGTGAAGATCGCCTTTCTTCAAGAAACTCATCTACCACCCAGAGCCTCCCAGACATTTGCAGCCATCTGGGGCACACACTGCTACTTCTCCTGTTATAAGTCCTATTCCAGGGGAGTTTGTATTCCTATACACAAAAGCTTCCCCTTCTCGCTACATACCAACCTCGTGAACCCTGACAGCCTCTATTTGCTACTTACTGGCATTCTTGTGGACCAAGACATGCACCTATTTAATGTGTATGGCCCTAACATAGATGCCCCCAAATTTGTTCAAATCCTCCAGGCCCATTTGGGTTGATCAGATGCTGGTTTAATAATTCTGGATGGTGACTTTAATACAGTACTACACCCTCAAGTTGACTCTCACCAGCACCATACCCAAGAAGTAAAACACATGCTTCAGGAGTCCTTCGCCATTTCATCGACACATACACCCTACATGACATCTGACACAACTGACATTCATCTGCTACCAGTCACACTTACTATTACACCCCTCACGATATTTGGACAAGATTTGACTACTGGCTACTTACTGCCTACGTCTCACTCTGGATTACCAAGATAAAAAAAACTTTGACTTTCATCCTATCAGTCCACAATCCAGTTCTTCTCTCCCTTCAAGGTGTACATTCGTGGGGTATGCATATCTAAACATGTGGGCATTCTGCGCAATCTCTGCTCCCAATTACAGCAACTTGAAGCTTACTTGCACAGCATTGACCAAGCCGCCTCTCAGCCAGGTAGCACCCCAACTCCATCGTTGTGCGGCTTTACTGACTGAGTTTCATGACTTGGCTGGTAGGGCGGTCTCATGATTGGGAAGGCACACCATGACCAGATACTACGTGGAGGGGGAACTCTTGGGACAAACTTACGTGCGCTACTGCAACCCTTACCACTCCAGGAGCTATATTAATCAGTTCCAGGCAACACTTTTGCTGATAATCAGGGCATCTTGGCTAAATTCCAATGATAATATGCATACCTATACATGTCACGTATATCAGATATTGAACCTGAGATCCCACCCTACCTGGCGGCGATTGCCATGGTATGGTTTATAAATGGTTAGTGCTGCTTCCTCAGCAAAAACATCTCAGGTGAAGTAATTATCCTGGCAATCAATGTATTTCACTGATCCAAGGCCCCTGGCCTTGATGGCCAAATGGGTGCCTTTTATAAAGCTTTCAAGCAACAGCTAGCTCCACATCTACTGGCCATGCATATTGAATCCCTGGACACAGGCTCCCTCCTGCCCACTCTGCGAGAAGCTGTTTTAACTCTCCTCCTGAACCTGGCAAAGACCCCCATTTATGTGTTTCCTACTGCCCATTGTTCCTTCTTAACCCAGACAACAAGATCCTAGCTGAAGTCCTTGCTACCAGACTGTCTCTATTGATGGAGCACATCCTCTCTCCAGTGCAATCTGGTTTCATCCCTTACTGGTCCACCTCCCTAAACCTACAAACCATCTTTGTGATCCTAAACAGGATCTCGCCCTCGATTCCTGCAGTGGTTGCCCTTTTGGAAGCCGAGAAAGCATTCAACTTTCTTGAGTGGCCCTTTTAAAAGGCAACTCTAATGAAGCTTGTCCTTCCTGGGAGTTTCTTCTTACAAGTCATGCTCCTCTACTCCAACCCGGTAGCACATTTAAGTGTTAACGGCTCCCTAACAGGTACATTCCCTGTCGCAAGGGGTACCAGAAAGAGCTTCCATATTTCCCCACTCTTATTCATTACCGCAATGGATTCTCTTCTCTGACATCTTAAGGAGCGCCATCTCCACCTCAGCCTCCAGCTCACTCATGGCCCCCTTTGAATTTTGCCATACGTAGACGACATTTTATTGTTTCTACTTCACCCCTCTGACAACCCCACACCCTAATTTTGGAACTACTACGATTTGGCAAACTGTCACGGCTCCATATTAACTGGGCCAAATCTAAGCTCTATCCGCTTACATACAACTTGCACCCTGTCTCTATCAAATACCCCTTGACTTCGACTGTTGACAGGACTACATACTGGGGTATACACCTCTACAGGGATAAAGAGTAGGTCCTTCGGCTCAACGATGGCCCTACCGTGGATAGACTTGCGACTCAGGTGAAGAGTTGTATCAAACTTCCTCTTTTGATGTTGGGTAGTGTGTCATTATTCAAAATGGTGGTCCTGCTGCAATGCTATCTTTTTTTAATTTTAAATATCCGTTTGCCTCTACCACAGAATTTTTGTAATAACCTCCGTAGTCTACTAACACTTGTCTGGGCAGGTTGCACACCCAGTATATTCTGGAACACTCTCACACTCCCCTAAAAATGTGTCAGTTTTGGGGTTCCGGAACTCCACCTTTACTATTTCACAGCTCAATGTCACTATTCATACCGCTGGTTTCACCCAGATGCTTGTGTCCCCTATCTCAAATCGAAGATAGGCCAACTGGGAGACCTCCTACATTCCTCTATACCCCTCAAGGGCATCCCTTTAGCCTCTTCAGACATCCAAACCCTTTCCACAACATGCTGGGTGTGGCAGATGCTTCGCCAGTTATTGGGATATGATATCCTCTACTCCCCTGCATTCCCTCTGGTTAATAAACCCTGACTCTCTCTTCCAAGTGAAAGAATAGTTTAACGTACCCTTCAACGGCATGACCTTCATACAATGGGAGATGTTTTTCCAGATAGACATGTCCTTGCATATGCCTACGATATCAGTTTTCATGATGTCTCTTACATGGACCACTTTGTGCTCCAACAACTTCATAATACGATGCAATCATGCATACCTTCCTACCCCATGGCCCGATGACTTTCTCCCAATTTCGCTTGTGCTATCAGATTCGGGTGGTGATAGACTGGTCTCCAAACAGTTCCCTTCCTGTTTGTACCTGAGGACTGACACTACGGCCTGGGTCAGGGAAGCCTGGGGTGCTGACCTCAGTTTTCCACTTTCTGATAAGGTGTGGTCCTCTGTTGTTCGTAAACTCCCCGTTTTTTGGTCAACCACAGGCACAAACTGTTACATTTTAGATTTCTGCATCAAGCTTATTTCACCCCTGCTGCTATTGCAAAGTTTGATCCCACACACCCAGCTCACTATCCCAAATTCTCTGCTCCTGACGCAGATTTTGCACACTTAGCTTGGACGTGCCCTCAGATCAACTCCTATTGGACCTCTGTCTTTTCTCTCCTCTCCACCATGATTGACCTGGAGGTAACACTGGACCCTCTGATTCATGTCTAGGATATACTCGAGATGTTCCTTGATCAGTCTGTAGATCTGTGCCACTGACGCTCCTACTGGCCAAGCGTGAGATTGCAATTCTCTGGGGCGACAACCGCTCCCCCTCCACCTCAAGCTAGTTGAGAAACAAGACGTACTTTGACAGAGTTAGTGGAGACTGCACCCAATTACAAAACCCTATCTCTAGTGCTAGAGACTTTTGGCAGCCCTTTAGGTATTACCTGCTCACCCTGAAAACTGAAACTCTGGACTCAATACAGTATCTTCTCTACACATTTGATTTCCTCTTCTGTTCTTATGCCATGTATCCCGCCGATTACATTTGCCAGTTCCACCACTGGTCCTATCTGCGCAATGCCTCTGATGATTGTGCCATTTGTTTGTAACAGTCTAGTATATTCAATGTCCATGATGCTGTGCCAAATACCTTTATTAGTGCTCAGGTGCCTGTCTGTGATTGTGCTCCATTTGTTGTTGTATTGTTGTTTTGCATGACATGTGACGTGTTCAAAAAAGCCTAATAAACAGATGTAAACAACAGAAATCTTAGGACGTGATGAGGCTGCCAGCTGTTCCTGCAAATGCTCTAGTAATCATAACAGATAATATGATTTTGGACTTCTGCAAGGGCCATGCTGATGTGGTACATTCTGTTTCACACCTGGTTGTTGAAGCTGCCCATGTGATCCAACAGTCCGGGTGACAGGGTAATGGTGAAAAAATACCTAGGCAAAATGTGTTTGTAACCTTGTTGGAGGGGCCGTTCAAGTGACCCTAGTCACCAATACCACTATAAAGCACGGAGGTCTACCGAACTGGGTCTATGCCAGCCATAGTCGCAGAGTGCCAAGTCCCCTTGATGATACAACAGCACCTGTTCATTATGTTAGTGGTAACAGTGGGTCAGAGGGATCAGGCTATTCAAGCTGCGGGGTACCAGCAAGCTGCTGGGATAGCACTTATTTGGCCTGAAGGGAATCCATGAGAGTCAACTGTAGGTCCTGAAGGGTCACAGCCAAAGAAGTTGACTATGAGAGGTATGGATCCTAACAAAGGGCCTAGTGCTGTCAGAAAGTGAGTTTTGTCCGGAGACCAATGCACGAGAACAGGTGTGATTTTGAGAAGCTGCTAGACCGCAGGATGAGTACCACCAACTATTCCTGAAACCTCTGAACAATCAGATCAAAGTGAAATAGATGATAAGCAAACAACTGTGAGTAGATTAAAAACAGCAAAAGTACCACGTCAAAGGTACATCTCCTGAATTGACTTATTTAGCTGCCAATGAGTGGGAACAAGAATTCTATAAGTATTGCTCTAACAAAAAGCGTCCACCTGAACCTCCTTGAACTGAACTTTCTTGTTGATTTGAATTTTAATCTGGAAGTACTAATCGAAGGACTGACACAGTTTTTCCTGAATATACTCATTAACAAAGCTGTTATGAGAGTTTTTATGTATCTGAGAAGATTTCAAGTTTTGCCATAATTTTGGGTGCCAAGACTTTATTGAAATTGCTCAAACCACTGCTGCTAAATGAGATTTTTCTTTAGTTAAACGGTCTGAATTTTGAGAAACTATGCGATCCGGCACTGGAATCTCTTTCAAATGCTAATGTGTATATACTGTGATTCTTTCTATTATTTTCTTGATAGTGATTACAATGCTTCTTTTCTGAAACCTGCCACATTATGTTTCTGTGAAAGAATCTAAGCTTACTATCCCTTCCTGAACTACTAAAAGAAAATATTCTAATTTGCTCTGGGAATAGATTTCTTTATAGTAATCTGCTTAGCGAATATGTAAATACTATGGATGCTGGTGATTTCTACGTTTGTATGCAAATACCTTCATCAGTTGTTGAGGGCGTAACATACCATGGCTTACCTTTAACAAATGAAATTTCATGCAGGATGTTAGCTAGCTTATTTTATGGTACTGATCAATTGCAATATTATTACTCTAATCAAGATCAGATTTTTTCTAAACTTCCTGTGATTAAACATTTAAATCTGCATTCTGAAGATCCTACAGCTGAAACTATAGGTTACATATTTAGACCAACTCAATCTTTGGACATCGCTAATGCACTTAGAAACAACCTAACATGTAAATAAATGAGAGCTGAAAAGAATTTGATGAATTTAGTGAAAAGTAGATGAGAATATGTAACAAATAATATTCGTGCATTGCCTAAATTAATTTCTTGGAGCTTATTGCAAAAAGAAAAGAAAATCATGGAGAGAATGGTTTCAGTAGTTTTAAACTGGCAACACAAAGTTAAACTTTGTATATACAGAAAGACATTGACTACTAATACTATTTTGTAGTACTTAGTTGAAGGTGTAGATCCTATTTTCCCTTGGGTGTACTATATTTGTGGGAAGAGTGCTTATTACAAATTGCCGAAAGAATGGTATGGAAGTTGTAATATGGGAATCATTTTCCCCAGAATGTGTAATGTTAATCGAGTTAAAGAAGAATTAATAGATACAAATGTGAGATAGAAAAGAAGTGAAAATAGTAGGTAATATATTTAGAGTTCTAATACCTTCAGTAGGAGTAGCATTAAACTCTCAGAAAATTAGAAAGCTGTCTACTATTCTTGATAATTTGCCCCCAGTACAACTGGTGGTTTTTCTGTTATAGATGAGGAAAATATATCGAGAAGTTCAATGGTGATCCAAAATTGACTTGACCTTGATATCCTTCTGGTGAAGGAGGGCGGAGTTTGCCAATTTTTTAAACTCCAACATTTTTGCACTTACATACCAGACAGGAGAAAAGACTTAGAAGGTTACATTAAAAAGATTTCTGACTGAAATGAGGACTTAAAAGGCTTAAAAGCAGATGGTGTCTGGTAAACCATAGCTAAGGGATTGTCAATTGTTAGCAACTGCTAGGGAAACTTAGGGAATGGATTAGTGATTTCCATCTTGAGAACTTTAATGGCGATCTCTTAGTGCATAATACTCTAGATATTGTCAATCAAATTTTGCAGATACAGCAATAAAGAATAAAAAAGTGTGGAGTGAAAAGATCAAGAACTGATCTTAAAATGAAAGATCAAAAATTGTAATATTATAATGAATTAAAACTTTAAAAGAGAGTAGAAGAAAAATGTGAAAGACAACACACCCATAATCTGTGAAGAGATCTGTTGTGGTAGATAAGATGATGGCTTGATTTGCCATCAGAGGAGGGCCTGATGACGCAAGATTTTAAAAATAATAATATAATTATATAGAAAACATTTACTGATTAATGACATGAAAAGCTGAAAGTACACTTTGCACACATTAGACACAAAGACACATAAAACTGAGACAAGTTTAGTAGAAGCACTGTAAAAGCGTGCTTAAAATGGAAGATGAAGAAAACATACATACAAATCAATAACAATACATACAAGCATTTGCAATGCAATCGGTCTCGCCTTTGGTCCTTATATGTATTTAGCTATGCAGCACTTTAGCCTGGGTGCTGAAACATCTACTGTTCTTTAACATGGAGGGAAAGCAAGCACCAAACTCCATGACATGCTAGGTATGGGAACACATGGAGAGAAATATTGCCTTGCAGCAGTATATGGTCCAAAGCTCTGTCTTTAATATAAAATCAGGGCCTTCGGTGGTCATATCACTGAAAATACAAGATTTGAAAAAGATATTATTGTCTACGGGTGCTCGTGGAAGACAATGTCTATGGACTGGAATCTAGAGAATGCTAAAGTGATTCTAGTATTTTACTGACCACTGCTGGTCATTTTCTATCAAGAAAGTTAAATAGAGTCAGGTGCCAGAATTTTTTTTAAAAGAAAGTCCCTCAGCAGGAAGCAATGCTGGTATTTTACTTACCTCTACTGATTGTTTTCTATCAAGACAGTTAAATAGAGGCAGTTGAACAGAAAAAGAAAAAAAAGTCCCTAAGTGGAAGCAGACAAGTCCTAGGGCTGATCTCCAGAGCCTACAAAGTACCTACGCATATAAGTATATACTAAAGTATATAAGTATATACCAAAGGATGTACAAGAAGTCACGAATGCTCAACCTAATAAACGAGGTGAACTAATGAGAATATCTTATGAGCATGTTGCTTATTAACGTTTACTGATGAAATTATACATTGTTAATGAAGTGGTCAAGTGTTTCTAATGCCTTATGTTAGAATGCACCATTTAGTAAAGTTGGTGCCAAAAAGTGCAGAAGCTAGGTACGATCTTGAAATGTTGCATAATAATACTAGAGATTCTAAAGTTTGTATAATGAACTTAGAAAATTATATATTTATATGAATGTTGAGAAAAATAGTGTGAAGTATGGTATTTCTAACGTTAGCTATTTCCATGTAATACTCTTGGGTGGAGGTTCTACATATTCCCTATTTGAATTGATTTTATTACGCTATATTTGATTATGATTTAGAGTTTACTTCATTTAAAATGTGTGATGCTAATTTAAAGGAAAATGCATTTTCTCTAATGCTGACCTTTTCCTTGACCTAATTCAATGGTCCATTTACAACTAGTGGAATGTTGCTTTATTTGATCTGTACAAGTATAATTTTTGACATATTCCTGTGGGAACAGGATTTCAGCTGTTGCTATAGATGGATACTTTGTATTTCTTTTTGATCTGAAGTTAGGCCTATGTGAACTTTAAAATCTTTTGTTTCTTATGACTAGTACGGGGAAGCATCTCACTGTTGGGAGTATCCTATGTGAATCTGAGCAAACAACAGTCTTTCAATGATGGTGTGATGATACATCACTGGAAATTTGATATAGACTTTCTAAAAGAAGGTGCATTGTCATACTTTTTCTTTTCCCCTTGTCCGAGGATAATATGTTGAATGCTTTTTGATGATTAACAAGAACTATCTCTAACTTTTGGAATGCTTTGCTGATGCTACTGTCGATAGCTGATGGACTGAACCTTCTTTGCTGAACCATTTCATTTTAATTTTCCTTTTTTTCTTTTGTTCTATGCCAATGGACTCACCCTTAATGGACTATAAATCTGAGCCCTTTCCCCTTTTTTGTAAGATTTAAGCTGCTAGACAAACAAACTATCCCTTTGACTTTAAGGGTAGTGGGACTTTGTGACTCTGTAAACGGATTTTTGTATAATAGGCATCTCATAAAGCCTTGCCTATATGTTTGATACTTTAGTGCAAGCTGTGATATTCGTAACTGAAATTCTCAAAAGATTGCTTATTGCTAAAACATTTGAATCTTTAACACAATAACCAAATTAATCTGATACATGCTTGCGTCTAATATTGAGTCTTTTTTGGTACTTCCATTTAAACTGTGTTATTTTACAAACAATTTAAATGCCTTGTAGAGAGAATCAGCATGCTCAGTCAGAACATCAAGTAGTACTTCTTTTATTCTGTGTTGCTGTTGCAGAGATTTTGGTCTGCATAATTCTAGTGCAGCTTAACTTTGTCAGGAGGTTGGGTCTTCCCGTCTCAATTCTTTATTTTTACAGCATGGTTTTAAAAGTGATGCACCAAAATCTGATCTAAAATTTGTGAGTTGGCTGTCAATTATTTGTCCTCATTGGACAGCTAATGTGGTGTTTTGGCCACCCTAATTTCCACCCCTGCTATCAGCAGAGAAAGATTCATCAGTGGGTCATTGCCTGTGAGGTAAATGGAAATGCTGCAGACTGTCTAATCGTAAGGGTCCCAGTATGATTGAAGTAGTAAGGAGAGTAAACGTATAATCAAATTTTACCACACTTGCGATGCAACACTGACATTATATGTAAAACTTTACCAAATGTGTCCTACGTTTTAAATACAATGCACCCTGCCCTATGAGACTATAGGACTTACTCTATGAGTGTCTTATAAGCAATAGACAGGAAGGATTAGGCCTGGAAAATAGTTTATTTTGCGAGGTCAAATTAACAGTTTAAAACTGCACTACAGGCTACAGTGGCAGACCTGAAACATATTTTAGAAGGGTAATTTGGTGGGTGGCACAGTGAGTGATGCTGCCCACTAGTAGCATTTAATTTATAGGCCCTGGGTATATGTAGTACCAATTACTAGAGATGTATATTTAAATTAAAGGCGCCAATTTTCATACAACAATTGTACTGGGTTTGAAGGAGAGTGCAAAAGCACTTTAGAACTGTTTAGCAATGGTAAAGTGCACAGAGACCTAAAGCCAAGAAAAATGAATTCAGCAAGGGTTGAAGGCAAAAAGGTTGGGATACAATCACTCCGAGGATGTCAGGACTAACAGTACGTATCTGCACAGAAGCAGCAAACAAAAGAGGGAGAAAATGGAGTATAGCAACCTTTTATGGACTAAGTGTTTCAGTTTTACTTAATGTGTTCATGCAGTGCCCTATATCTGAACAAATGAAGTATTTGCTGCTTGAAAGCGGAGAATAAAAGTGAATGCAAAATGCTAACCTGCTCTCTTTCCATACAATTAAAGGACATATAGAAAGTTCAGTTGCTCAAGAGCATTGTAACTGAAATATATTGTGATAGGAAAATTGCATTTGAAATACCATTTATGAAAATGTATGCTGAATAGGATGATAGACTAAGAAAGAGACAGTCTGGTTAAAGGAATATTTTAATTCAGTGCTTTTCAAAGTTTTTTAAACCACAACCCATTTTTTAGCACAAGCATCACCAAGTAAAACAGTCTTGATTTGTTTTGATTCTATTAAAATCTTTGCTTCCACCACACTTCAGAATTACAAATAAATGTTCTTAATTTCTGCTTTCCAAACTTCTGAATGTGTACAGTTCATTTGCAGGTATGTATATTTTGTGTTTTGTTACAAAAAATGAAATTCTACAACTTTTCCTTTCACACACTATGTACCCCAGCAGGATTGTCACATAATTCACTTTAAAATATTTCTCTGACTACAGCGTGAGAGGAGTAGGTAAATACCAAGCTCCATATTAAGAAACATAAGTAGCAAGTTGTCAGAAGACCTAGGGCCTGATTTGGATCTTGGTGGTCTTACCACCGTCCCTCTGCGTCAGCTGTCCCAAGTACTCCACCAAGTTGATGGTCTTTCCCCCGACATATGTAGATGCATGCAGGCTGTCTCGCCATCCACGTCATCGGACTCCAAT
This sequence comes from Triturus cristatus, assembly GCF_964204655.1. Classification (NCBI taxonomy): domain Eukaryota; kingdom Metazoa; phylum Chordata; class Amphibia; order Caudata; family Salamandridae; genus Triturus; species Triturus cristatus. The sequence continues at coordinate 444,863,900 of NC_140595.1, forward strand.
GATGGCGAATAATACTCAGTTGCTGTCAGGGCAATGGGTTCCCGACGAGCAGATTTATATTTCAAAGTTGTACTGGCAGTCTCCTAGCGGTGGCTCCCTTATGGAGGGAATCTGTGGTGGTACGCACTCAACAATACACCATCACTGTGGCCATTGAATATATACTAGAATAACACACCTGATGTCCATTGGCCAAATGGCAATACCTGCATAACACACAATACAACACATTCCATTTCAGACCATGATCCTTTGCCATTCCACTGCACCACAACATTTTCAAGCTGAGCTTTTGCTAGTTAAGTGAGGTTATTTTGTTGGTTTTCCCTGTTTTTTACCCTTTATCTTCTTTCATTTATTGCCTTGTGGTTAATTAATTGGATTTCATCATGTTTCTTTGCACAATGCCATGGCCCAAAAATCCCTGTTTTACTGAGGGAAAAGTGTCAGTCATGGTGAATAAAATCATAAGCGTAGAGCCACAATTGTTTGGAACCCAAGTCCAAAATACACCCATATCTCAGAAAAGGCAAATGTGTGCCAGAATAGTTGACAGAGTAAATGCTGTATCAAACAACCTGCGCAAAGGAGGAAATTAGGAAGAGGTGGATTGACCTGCGGTGGCGGGTGTGTGTGTTCCCTGGCCTCCAAGCATCACCTGGAGGTTGTTCTCCCAGGCCTCCCTTACAACTCAGGCCCTAGGAGGAGAAGGTATTGCACATGCTACATCCTGAAGGCTTGACAGGAATAGTTGGTGGAGTGGAGTCTGGTAAGTTACACTATACAATATCTCACTCAACCTCAATGTCCTGTTTATTCTCAACACAACTGTTTCCAATGTGCTCTGCACATATTTTCCTAACATAGAAACCTCAAAGTTACAGTATTAGATAATTTGGATTGTTTGTGTGAATGTATTGTGTTGCAGCTAAGATTACAGGAGTCAATCTCCATTACATGTCACATGAAGGTTTGGTGTGTGTAAGTGTTGGCACACCAAATATCCCACATGTGTGTCAAATTGTAAGTTTCAGTCCCATTTCAACCTCATATTTTCCAAATGTATGTCCACTAACCATTTTGCAAGTGTTGGGAAGTTGTCTTTGAAAGGACTACAACTACCAGATGACATGTTTCTGTTTTGTCAAAAGGCTATTGCTATGTCATATTGCTCATTCTTTTTGTCTGTTATATTTTCATGTATGGTAAGGTGTCATGTAGTGATCAATCCCTTTTCAATGCTCTCTTATGAAAATAGTTGTTTTGTTTTGTGAATGTTGTCCTGTTCTTCTCAAACAATTGAACGGATGTCATGAGTTTCACAAATCATACTGTGTTGACCCCAAAATTGTAAGGTATGAAAATGACTATGCTGAATATAAGTAGTAATAGCAAAAATTGACTCTGCATTGTTCACAGGATGGCTAATGCCAAACATCCATCTAAATTATGCAAATGTCAGTTTTGAAGTCAGCTATGCCTTGAATTGTCAATTACACAATTTACCTGTCCACTCTGTTCAGTTGAAAGATTGGGAGCTGTTATCGATAATTCCTAAATACTTCAGAAACAATTCAGGACATCCTATTACCTGTTTATTTGAAGTTGTGCTGTTTGAAATTGCAAAACGTTAGGGTAAAATGTTTAATACTGCTGAAGGCTAAAATAGTAATATCCTCTACCTTTTTTCTTTTATATATCTACATTATTTTTCTCAAAAGGTTTGGATGTATAATACACACTTTTACAAAAACAGTTTTCAATTTCTAAATAGGTCCAGCTGCCAGAGCACGTGGCCAGGAATCTGCCATTGAAGAGGCCTCCACTTCAGCTCAGGATCAAGCCTTCACTGAAGACGATACTCCTGGTAATCTGGATGATTGCGAGGATTCTGGTACATCTGCTCAGCCTGGATAGACGACTCTAATGAGTCCCACTGGGCCCACAAAGAGATCTCCCACCACAGTTGTAACACCTCCGCTAACCAAAGCATCCACTTCCTGTGTTCTTACCATTGTATTACCAATCATGTCCCCCCTAGACCTGGGTCATGTTTAGACCACAGCACCATCAGCTCCAACTCACACAGGACCTAGTTGGATGGGGCACACTAGGCCAATGGCACAGGGTAGCAGAGTAGGGGTTATGGGATCGATTCTGTGAGCCAGAATAGTGAGGCAACTGGGGCCACTCTAACCCAGACCACCATTGACCAAGTCTTGGGAGCCTATCATCAGTCCAAAAACATGATGGGCCAGGTACTCACTGAGCTCCGGGAGATGAAGCAGCTGCAGAGGGAGCTCAATTATCAGATGGAGGTTCACAACTCGAATATGGTCTTCCTGACTGGGGTGCTGCAGGACATTTACACCCATATGTGCAGGGCTTTCCCAGCACCATCTACCCCTTCCTGTAGTCCTACAATATCTGGCCCATCTAGATCTACCACAGCCACAGGAAGGGAGGCCCTGCCACAGGAAGAACCAAGTACAGCCACTCCAGGCCTTGCAATTGTGGATCCACCCTCCCTCGCAGGAAGGGACGTCCAATCAGATTCAGGAGGTGATGAGGGGCAAGACCTGCACAACCACCAGTAAGAAACTCCAACCTTAATTTCCTCCAGTATATGCCTACCATTCACTCTGTTGACTATATCTGGAGACATTTACCTTTATGATGCTAGTCATATTTTGGACATTGGATTTCAACCCATTTTGGCTCTCCTGCTATGGTTTCATTCACCATAACTGATTTATTCACTTTTTAGTTTGCTTTGCATTTTCTCCTTGTTTAATTTCTTCATGTTTAGTTGAATAAATTCACAATACAAAAACTCATAGAAAGGGGGTATATCTCAACTTTATCAATGCGTTGTTCCCTTCCATCATAACTTTATAGTGACAAAAATCAAATGATTGTGTAAAACATAGATAATTTACAAGTAAACAATGTTCCCAGCCATGACTGCCCAAAACGTATGTCATTCAAGCATCTACTACTATTTTTATTTCATTTGATCAATAATTCTCTGTCAACATTTTCACTAACATGGCAATCTTTACCATAACACTAATACTCAATGACAGTTTTGACATTTCCAATTCCAGACCTTCTCAACATGGAAGAAGGAGATTTATCCAAAGCAATCAGATTGAACAGGCAATTTATCATTGACTCATGTCATAAGCTGGACTCAGATCTTCTAGCTCACATAAGGAATCCCACATCAATAAAACCAATAGCCAAAAGTATGGCAGTACTACATTTTGCAGGCACAGGATCATTCAAATGCACTGTTCCAGTATCTGGTGGAGTGTCACAACCCAGTTTTTTGTGGTGCACCACAAAAAGCATGTTCTACAATGATTTGACACTATAACAGTTACATACATTTTAAAAATGATGAGGACTTTGCCAGTGTGAAGGGAGATTAGCATGATTTGGCTCCACATATGGTTTGAGCTAATGATGGCACACATATTGCTTTAGTTCCAAAAGATGACATAGAACAAGTCCAGTGTAATCTTCAAATCTTCAATTCAATCACAGTGGAATTTGCCATGGTACAAGATGTGTACATCCAAAGTCTGTGTCTGTCTTTCCCAGGATCCCTTTGTACTTCGAATCAACACCATATACCCACAAATGTCACAACTCTGAAATGTCCAAATGAAGATGACATGGTGAAGGAACCTAAAAAGGATCAAAACAAAAAGATTACCTATCAAACATAACATAATAGACATATTACAAAGTGAACTTTCTGAGGACAAAAGACATTCATGGATAAACAATGTAACTGAACACAATAGTCAATGTGTCAAACCTTTAATCAACAAACACCTTTGGTCTTAATTTCTCAGAGCTTGCCCTTCCTAACAAATTACCACCACATACTTCTCTCTTCATTACATCAAATGTTGGTGTAATAGTAAAAGTGATAACATTTAAAGATATACGTACACTCATGAGAATACGTTGTCAATGACATCTTGACAGAAGTCCACTCTTCATCACTATTATCTTCATTTGGCATTTCAGGATTCTTATCAGGAGGCTCTTCATGGTTTCCCTCCTCTGAAATGGAAGGGATGTTCCATCGCAGGAAGATGTTATTGAGCATGCAGCAGGCCACAGTGGTTTTGCACACCTTTTTATCAGGTGAGTAGAGGAGGGCTCCCCAGTTATGTCCAGGCAACAAACTCTTGCCTTTAGGAACCCAAAGGCCCACCCCACTGGCTGCTATGTTCTTCCGTGGGCCTCATTGAAGTGGTGATACCCTGGCGTTGTTGGCTTACTCAGCAGTGGCAACAACTATATAAGCTGAATATCCTAGATAGAAGACAAAAAAGTACTCAGAAATGTAGCACAATTTCAGATAATTCATAGAAATTCAAGAAACAATATCATGAAAGATTGTACTGACCAACAAGCCAGGCCCTCTCAGGTCTAAGTTGTGACATTTGCAGGGGTATGGAGCTGTTCAATGGTACAAAGAAGTCAGGGACAGAGCTGGGAAATTGCCCTCAGTTGCTTGTGATGTATAAATACAGTAAACAGACAACTTGCACATATCCCTTTCTTCCATGGTAGCAAAGTCAGGAAATTGGTGGTACACCTGACGCTGTTGCTGGATCACTCTCCCAGGGTTCAGATGTCTGCATTGGTGAAACATTTGAACATTATGAAAACATATTTGATATTTAATAATAAAGTCATCTATTTGTTTTTTTATTTATTTATTTATTTTATTTTAATAGCAGTTTGAACACATCAGTATAAAAGACATCGGCACAAATACGTATCAAGCCTGCACAAAATACAATACATAAAATACAAAAAGAGACTTATTACAGCAGATCTAAAGTTTATAGGCCTAACTCGGCTGGCTGCTTGTCATCTCCCTCCAAATTGAGATCGGGGCCCAAAATTTTCTACCAAAGTCACGCACTTTTTTGCCCTTCTGCTCATACAAACAGATCTCTATGTTATGAATGCTTAGCAGCCTTGAATGCCACATTTGAAATGAGGGGGCCAGAGTATCTTTCCAACCTGAGGAAATTAAAATCCTTAATACCGCAACAGACATAAAAACCAACGCTTCTTCTGTTTGAACCAATTTCTGCTTATTATCGCAGCACCAGCAGCATTAGGGTAGGAGATAGATCGATCTTATGACCTAGCAGCCCCTCCCAGAACTTGCACATTTCCCTCTGTACTGAGGAAAGTGAGCTGCAATAAAAAAACATATGCAAGAGATCAGCTTGCACAGCATTGCATCTAGGACATCTATCATCCCCTCTGACTCCCCAGGCATATAATTTAGCTGGAGTATGATACAGATTAAATACCGTTTTATAATGCTGAGCCCTCAGGTTGGTAGATCTGAAAACTTTTTCATTCAAGGTAATGGGCAAGTCTAAATCAACGTCAGGGTCTTCTAATTTACGAGCCAGAGTAACTTCAGTTTTTTCCATATCATCTGGTATTTCCAAGATTAGCTGTTTATATACCACTTTAATCTTTTTACGCCCGCCCATTAACAGTTCAATTACGGAAATAACCTCCATTAACAGTGGTTTGGTCTCACTGCTTTTAATGACCGGACGACTTGACCATACAGGAACCAATGCTTGGCCGGGATGCCAAATCTTTGTCGGATGGTGTCAAAACCTAACGGTTCATGGTCTCCCCATATGTCACCGAGGGACCTAATACCAGAGTTTCTCCAGACCTGCAGGTTTCTATTGGCCCCAACATAAGGGAGTAAGCTCAAGTTGCAAAGCTGGAGATAACGATTCACTTTTGGGATTTTGCATAGCTTCGAGATAGACCTCCAAACCTCCCACACCCCTTCCAGGATCTTCAGGCGGGGCCTCTTGCAATACCTACGGTCCACCTCACGCCACAACAACCCGGAGGCCTGTTCCCCAATTAATAGCTCAAAGATGGAAGGTAAATCCTGTGCTGACGAATTAATACCGCCAAAGTAAACCTCCTTTTGAAACAAGATGGACATTTGTGTCAACAGGCATGACCAATGGTATAATCTCAGATTAGGTAAAGCCAGACCACCCCTTTCCCTGGGGAGAGACATAAAGTTTGTAGATCGCCTGATCCTGCCATACTGCCAAATGAATTTAATAAAAATAGACTCCAACCTTTTAATATTTTTTTCTTCCAAAAATAATGGTATTGATCTAAACAGATAAAGAACTCTGGGGAAGATAGACATTTTTAGAACATTCACCCGCCCAATCAAGGAAAGATGTAGCACGTCTATCCTCTTTAGCTCTTTTTCGATGGAATTCATGAGTGGGGGATAGTTCTCAGCAATAATTTCCCCAACAGTGGCGTTGATCTTAATCCCTAGATAGGTTGCTGATTCCACATACCTTGAATCGCTTTTGACTATATTTAGAGAGCAAATTATTTGAGTTTTGATCTCATTAAGAAGATAACCCGACCGCTTACCAAATTCCTCTGCTATTTCAACTAGGGCCGTGAGCGCCTGCTGGGGGTTCACTGTGATTATTGCCAGATCATCGGCATAGGCCATAATTTTGCTGGTGTGGCCATTACATACCACTGGGCTAATCCTGGAGGACCCCAAGATTTTCTGAATGAGAGGGTCTATATATAGAGCGAAGAGGATCGGGGAGCAGGGGCAGCCTTGACGGGTGCCCCTCTTAATACCTATTGTCCCAGAGCTCTCACCCATGACTACCACCCTAGCAACCGGATCTACATACATTGCTTTGAGAGCTCTGATGACTTTTTCACCGAATCCTCTCCCCACCAATACACCCCATAGAAAATCCCAGACGACCCTATCAAACGCTTTTTCTGCGTTGAGCAGGATCATAGCCATCTCCCCTCCCCTTGCCAGCTGGACATCGAACAACGCTATTGCTCTTCTGACATGGTCCGTTGTACTGCGGCCCGGAATAAATCCATGTTGCCAAGGGGAGACGAGACTGCCAATGATCCTGCCCAACCTCTTAGCCCATACCTTAGAGTATAACTTGATGTCCGCATTTATAAGGGAAATCGGGCGGTAGGAGCCTAGTTTCTCTGGAGGTTTCCCCTTCTTATGGAAGACCACAATGTTGGTCTCACGCCAGGAGGCTGGAACCACTCCCGTGCACATCATTCCATTAAACAAATCCACTAGTAATGGAATGACTACTGACTCTAACCTTTTATAGACTTCCAAGGGGATCCCATCCGGGCCGGCGGCCTTACCAGAGACCAATTCATGCAGTGCTTCTAAGATCTCTCCCCCACTAATCTCCTTATCAAGTTCGTCCTTCTCCGAGGTGTTAAGACGGGGGCCATTATCAACCACATCGATGTCTTGGTTATCATCCTGGATGTCATCGTCATACAGGCGCTGATAGAAGTCTTTAAACGCCTGTAAGATCTCGTTTGACTGTGTGAATACCTCACCATTTTCCTCGATCAGGGAAATAATATTCCTAGCTCTCCCCTGTCTTATTTGTAAGGCTAGAACTCTTCCCGCCTGTTCCCCCGTTTCATATCGCTTAGCCCTGGATGCTTGATACTCTCCTGAGGCTTTCTGTGTCATCAATTTATGGAGTTCAGCCCTGCTTTTTAACAATTCACTCTGACTCTTCCTACTGTCCCTACCCCTAATTATATCCCTCATATGCTGTTCTTCAGCTATAGACAGAACTACTACTAATCTCTCGCCTTCCCTCTTATCCTCCTTTCTTAACCTAGCCCCGAGACTTATAAATTCCCCCATTAAAGCTGCTTTAAAAGAGTCCCAAACGGTATTCCTAGAGGCACTATATCTGTTGACAGCAAAAAACTCATCTACCCAATTCAGAATATGTCCAGTAAATCTAACATCTGCCAAAAGTTGCCTCTCAAAAGTCCACCTGGTCCTGGCCCTAACGGAGCCGGATATTTCATAAGATAGTATAAGCGGATTATGGTCAGACAATATCTTCGGGGGTTTTAGTTATTTCAACCTTATTTAGTTCATTGGTGGAAATAAAAAAATAATCCAGTTTTGTGAATTTCTGATAAGGATTAGAAAAATAAGTATGACCTAGTTTTGATGGTTATTTTGCATCCCACACATCCGTAAGCCCATGTGAGTTAATAAGGGCCTTTATTGCCCTAAACACTCTTGGTTTTCTGCCCTGGTACTTCGCGGAGTCCCTCCAATCAGCGGAGATATTAAAATAGCCGCACATGATTATGGGGGTTGGCCAGGATGCGAGTTCTAATTCCAATAAATCAAATAGCTCCGGATCATCTTCATTCGAACCATACACCACACAAAGTGTTAGACCGCTTTCAAGTTCAACCAAAACCCATCTACCATTACTATCCGACTTAGTCCGTCTCGCCCCACCCAGAGTTTTTTTTACTAAAATCTCAACCCCTCTAATTGTAGACGATTGGGTGGAACAGGCCACCAGCTCAAAGCCGCTAAGGGACAGCAATTTCCTTTTAGACCAGGGGAGGTGGGTCTCCTGAAGACAGAAAATATCGATTCTGTTACTCTTAGCAAAATAACCCAACTTTAAGCGTTTCCTCCCGTCATTCAACCCACCAATATTTAAAGAACAGACCCTAATGCGAGCCATCTAGACATGAAAAAAGAACAACACAATAAACCTGCTTTTCAATCTGTTTCTGTATCACTGACGCCATTATCTGACCAAAAAAAAAAGATAAACACTATGAGACAAACTGCAATTTTTACCCTTTTACCCCCCTTGACCCCGACACCTCCAACTCCCTCCCACCCACCCTGACCTTCCTCCCTACCAATGTGAACCCCACCCCTGTCGCTAACCCTCGCCAGAACCCCCCTAAGTGAAGCGCTCAGACTAAGTCTGTGCATGTGATGGTAGTACAGTGAACAAGTGAGGACAAAGCCAATAAGACCAAATAGCTAGAAACCCTTATAAGCCCCTTAACTTGACAAAATCTGCTTTTTAGCTGTTTTATCGCGTTGGAACCAGCATCGGACCATTCTAAGCATACTGGGCACCCAGGGTCCGGTCTGCCTGTTAATCAATCTATTTGTCCAAAGAGACCAGGTACTCCCTTGCTTTAATTTCTGATGCGAAGAAGAGGGTTCTCCCCTCGTTGACCACTTTTAACTGAGCCGGATTGACAAGAAAGGCTTGAATTTTCTTCTCCTGGAATAGTTTAATCATTTCCCTCAGACGCCATCTCCTTTCCACAGTCGTGTGGCAGTAATCCGGGCGAACGAAAAAGGAGAACCGGTCCCCATTCCTCCTAGCGTCAGGTCGAGCTTTTTCAGCAATAGACTGTCTCAGAATGAAATTTCCGAAGAATATTAATACTGCTCGAGGTCTATCGCCTTCCTTAGCATTGGGTCGGATCTTAAAAGGGGTACTATGAACTCGTTGGATCTCATTAGCCCAATTCCAGCATGAAAGTTCAGGAAATGCTTGTTCAAAGAGCTTGATTATGAATGCCTTTATGTCTGGCCCTTCCATCCCCTCCGGGACCCCCAAGACCCTCAGGTTATTTCTCCGGAGCCTGTTCTCCATCTCCTCCATTTTCCACTGTAAGTCCAAAACCTGAGAGTATTGGGCGTTAACTTTACTAGTGGCCCCGGCTGCTTCAGCCTCCGTGGATACCACCCTTTCCTCGAGATTCGAGACTCTATCGGCCGTGTTGTTACAGGTTTTCGATAACTTCCTTACCACTCCCTGCATCTTCCTCATGGCAGCGTGGACTTTGCGATTATCCTGGCGCGTTTCTTCTCTATGGGCCAGAATCTCCTGATGTATAGTTTCCAAGAGGGAGCGGTTAGAACCATCCACCGTGGATCCTCCCTGCAGTGCTAGGTCAGAAGTGTGATCCCATCTCAATTCTCGGGAAGAATGACCTTTTCTCAAAGATTGACTCTTGACCGCCGGAGGTCGCACAATAGTAGATGGGAGACCATCCTCGGATTCAGAATCTGAGCCTAGAAAGGAGCTACGTTCTTCTTCTTCGGACCACTCCGATACCGAAAAATAATATTCGCTTGGCACTTTTTCCTTATCGATGGTTGTGCCAATTGGCAGCAGATCAGTTTTCTGTCTTTCGATATTTACTTCTGCTCCTAACTCTGGCTGGTTTTCCGATATACCCCTGCGTTCTTTCCCCCTTTCTTGGAGAGCTCCAGTCATATCCACAAGGGCAGACTCATCAGGGGCGGCGTCGATATCTGCCGACGTGGACGCCCGACTTGAGCCATTTGCTAAGGGTATACCGGTAGGGATAGTAGGGATAGTAGGGGCGTTACATTCCTCCGAAATCAAGCAAGAAGAAGTAGTCTCCACCGGAAGGCTTGCGCCTACCCCCACTATCTTAGAGCCCTTCTCCTTTTCCTTTTCCTTTTCCCTCCCAGCCTTGGGAAAGATATCGGCAATTGATGCTGCCGCCAACCGGGTCCTACCTGCCACCTGTTGTTGTTTTTTTTTAGCTTGTACTGGTAACATGTGGGTCCTCAGCTCCTTCCGGCTCCAGCTCATCCCTTTGAGATTTTTTCCTTGCGAGCGCCGATTTGGCCCCAGCTACCACCTTGGGAGCCATGATAGTTCTCTGTGCTCTCAGCGCTCTCAGTCCCTGTAGATGGCCTCCTCGACTGCCACCGGTGGGCCCCTCAGACCGTGGACTGCAGGTCGATCTCTCTGCTGCCTCGGGACCTGACTCCACCTTCTTTCACTTCCGCGAGGCTCCCGGATTCCGTGAGCGGCAGAGAGAGCAGCGGTGAACGCTGCAAAGGCGAAACGCAGAGCCTGTCTCGACACCCGACACCCGGTAAGTACCGTCGGCATAACTAGCCTCGATATGCGTCCCGATGGAACCGTAGCTGCCGGTAGCAATCCTTAGGGGCTTAGATCATTGCCCTCACTGCTCTGCTGCACAGGTCTCCGTTACGGGACCGCCATCTTGCTCCTTGTGCAAAATATATATGGTTTTACTACATATTTTAATCAAGCATTTGCTTGATGTTCTTTTATTCTTCACAAATTAAATGTATAATAAAAAAGAGTAAATAATGCATTTCAAATGTATTCTTTGAACTTTTTTTTTTTTAAATGAATTTTCTTCAAAAATACTGTCAACGGAGGTGTAAACAACACTGCACTGATAACGCATTTCAACACAGTAACACACTACTTATCAATGTTTATTTTGAAAAGAAGGAGTGTCCATGGGAGTTTGAATATGTAAACAAACTGGCCCCCATTTCGAGTGGCTGTGATGCACTTAACAGTTACAAACACACTATTTTTAACTTCTAAAATGGCAGGTGTCTGACCTCGCCAATTGGACATTTGGAATCAGATGGGAGTGGAAGAAGTTGACCTCCATGGTAAACTCCATGGTGACACAGCCACAGGCTAATGTTGGGGAAAGTAACGTACAAAGCAAATGTCTTTGTCTGTGTACTCTGACAATCGTGAACGTCACTTACATGTATGCTGCAGTTGGAAAAAGAGCTCACTTGCCTTCTAACACAGCTGCCATCAGGACCTCCTCCACTTTTGCTGATGTTTGTCACCTCTGGTCAAGCAGGTGAGAGGGCCCCTGCCTTCATGCCAGAGTAGCTGGAGTTGCTGGCAAAGGGTATAATTTCCCTGTATGGTCTGCTCTATGGCTCACCAGAGGAACAGGTACATGTTTGAAATGCATAAGTGAATCTGTCTAACAGTTTTTTTCCTTTAACACAGGCTACAATGTCCCTCTGAGTTCCTGAGTGAGGTGTAGTGATTGATGTTAAGTGTCATATATTTTAGTCCTTACATAAGACAATGCTGTTTGTAATTTGTAAGCACTTTTCAATGTTAAAAAACAACATTAATGAGTGTAGTGTGTTTAAAGCCCTATATTCTATTTGGTGTCTATGTAGAGAGATATGTATGTTTATGTTTGATTCACATATTATATGTTGAAAACTCACATTTTGAAAAAAATAAAACACATTATATGCTCTTTACAACTGTACATAAATATGCATTCTGTACAAACCGAATGAAAATGATGTTAGCTATGTGTATTGTCCCACAAATCACTCAGGCTAGATCAGGGCTCTCCAAACAGTTGTTTGGGAGCGACCAGTGGCTCCCAGACCACTTCAGAGTAGCACACAGCGTTGAGGTCACTTACTAGATGGGCGCAAAGTAATATTTTCATATAAATGTTAGGGAACAGCTGTGACATCATGATCATCAGGCTGCAGATAGCAGACATGACAATGAGCTCTGGTCAGTCAGAATCATGGGCCAGGCTGGGGCTGAGTTGCAGGGGCAAGCAACTGAAGCACTGAGTTATATCTGTCATAAACATATATTCTTACCAGGTCAAAAATTGAGGTTGGCTTCAAAATATGCTCCTGAATTTTTTTTTTAAATGGACAATTGAAAGAGAGAGTTATTTAACTTCTTGAGTTAACACTTCATTTAATTTTACTCCTATTTCAAAGTGTTTCATGGCCAAACTGCATGCTCCTTACTCCCAGTGGCCAGTATTCACGAGTCCATACGTAGCTAGGTTTAGCCTTCAGTAGTTCACAATGTTTTGCACTGATCAGAAGTAGGTCACATCACAGAATATGTAGGAGCACCCTCAGCTAGATGATGTCACTGGCCTGAATTAGTGAGTTTAGGCCATGACATGGAATGAGTGTAGTCAGACTACAAAATTGTGCATTAAGATATTTGTTTTGGTCAGCATGTGAAAATACACATGTTTTAATGAACCTTATGTGTCATGCTTGTGATAGATGTAGAAAAATTGTGTTACATCAATACAGACAAACAAAAAGTCACAAAACCATTGTTTGTTCTTTCATTTCTTGTATTCATACAGGTCAACGCCCATCAGAAGAGGGACATTTGGAAAGCCATTGCCAGGAAGGTGCAGACCCTGGGGATGTACAAATGACTCAGTGTCCATTGCCACAAGAGGTGGAAGGATCTATGCCGCTGGACCAGAAAGCCAGCCGAAGTCTAGCTCTGGCAGTCCTCTCAACACAGGAACCAGATGCACCATACCTTGTACCCTCTAATGCCCTACATTCTTGTGGTGCCCTATCTGGAGCTTAATGGGCAGTTGAGGCCCAACCGCAGCAACAAGGGGATAAGTTCTTATCATAGTGTCACATGTTACATGAATAATTTTATGTTATAGCCAGGATTTGTCCCATCAACATGTGAGTGACCCATGTCCAATGCACAAGAAGGGTTCTTGAAGGTTTAAGGTTTGCACAACATGTATTATGATGTGCTTTGTCTATTAGTCAGTTGGAAAGGATTCCATCTGATGTTTGTTCACAAACAAAGGATTATTCTGAGCAGACACATGGCTGCCAGGACTTCACCATATACATCGGGTTTTCCGATGTCATGAGGAACAGTTGTACCGATCAGAGCAACAGTTTTATTTGTATCAGGTGTGATGCTCCTTCTCTATTGTGGATGATGTAATGGTAGGTTAATTACATGTGACATTGCATACTATGCAGTTATGATACAGTGGATCTTCCCAACCTCCTATTGTACTAATTTGAGATATTTTGGAGTCAAATGTAAATTTGTAAATACGTAGTTGCTCTGTACTAAAGTGGATTAGACATGTATCAAGCCCTATGTACTTACTTATGCTATTGGAATCATTTGGCAATCCACAATGACAATATGTCTACATGTATTCAACAGCATAGGTAACACCTTTTATGATTAATTGATAAGCTACTTCAATACTAAAAGCATATAATATGTTGTACATTTCTTCAATAGTTAAGGTCATTGTTACCATTGTGAAATGACCAAAAGAGACAGGCTTTCTGTTTCTACAACTATTGTTACAGCATTGCAGTATTTGTTGACACACATTGATACATATTTTACTTTTAGTGTATGTCATTAATGGAGCTTTTTTGACCTTGTACACACAGTGTTCAAAGATACCTTTGGTGTGTATCCTGATTGGTGGCATAAGTATTCTATGTCTGAAGATGTTCCCTACATGCATGATGATGTAAAGAAACAAAGTTTGTGAGCCTTGTAGCATTTGCAACATGGAAGCTAGGAAAATATTTTTTAGTCAAAGTTGTCGATCAGTTCTATTCACAAAGCTACAGTAAAACTATTATGTCTTTTCAGCATCATCCAGAGCAGGCGAAGGAGACGTTGGCCACAAAGCCGGGGTAGCAGCTGGACACTGTATCTCAGTTGGTGAGACCACCTACACCAAGGGACTCAGTGCCTTGGACAGTGAGGGGACTGGTATGGAGGACTCCAGCTCAACATCTTCTTTGAGGGTCTCCCCAAGTGACCAGGCCCTAGTGTTGGAAGACCGTACTGCTCCTGTTGCACCAACATCCTTGTCCGCCACCCAGAGTACCATCTCCACTCTTCCTTTTGATCCCCACCAGCTGGCCAACCCCGCCCCCCTAAAAGGCGTGGCATCTCCTTCTCTCCAGGCACCTCATCACCTGACCCTGTCCCCCAGGCTGTGATGAATGAGGATGCTATTGAACTCTTCTGCAGCATTGCTGTAGGCCAGACTATACCTCTGAATTCCATCCAGGAGCTTAGCTGCCCTATGCAACACATGCTAGCTTACCTGGAAGGCATTCATAGTACCATGTCTGGTCTACAGAGGTCTTTTCAAGATATGGCACTCCTCACGCAGCCTTTCAACCATCCCAACGTTGTGCCCTACCTTCTGCCCCTTCCCCATCCAAATTCCCTAGTCTCAGCCCTATCCCAAGCTTCCTTTTCACCTTTCCATACACCCAATCCAACACAGACACACAGCACATACATACAAAAACATAGAGACCACAAATAACACAGGTGCACAACCAAACATACAGATATTGCAGCCACCACTGCACCCACATGCACTACACCACCACCAGCACATCCACAGATACTGTAGCTACCAGCACACCCACATGCACCACCCCCACCACTAGCACATTCACAGACACTGCATCTATCATCACACCCAGATGCACCACACCCACCACCAGCATACCTACAGACACAGCAGCCACCACTACACATACATGCACCACTGCCCCGCCACAAGCACCTCCACAGACACTACAGCCACCACCACACCAACCCATCTACACACACATGCATACATTAGGATTCACAACCACAAAACTCAAACGCTCACACTCATCCAAAAAGCAGACACCTATGAAGCAGGACACACTCAAATGGACATAACATATTCCAGAGCCATAGGCACCAGCACCCTCAACAGGCACTTGTACATTAGACAATGCCACTGTCTCTACCTCCAAACCCTAACTACCTGCCAAACACACTACCCATTTTTGCATAGATGCCCTTTTTACCCTTGCCCTAACCCCCTCCAACCCCAACCCACCCCTAGTAAATGCTGGTCTACCCCTTCAAACCCACCCCTTCCACACCCCAACCCATCACTTCGACATTCCAACCCACCCCTATCAAATGCAAGAGCACCCCTTCCACACCCCAACCCACGCCTTCCACATCCCAACCAACCCCTCCCAAATGCAAGAGCACCACTGCCAAAATCACCCCCCTTCCAAACCCAGGGGCACCCCTCCTAAACCCAAGGATACCCTTCCCAAACTTAGAAGTCAAGCTTTGTGCCACTGCACAACAGTGCACAATTGTGGACTTTATGGACTGCCATTTGATTTGAATATTATTTTGAGAGGCTTATCTCATTTTGTGGATAAATCCAAATGATTGATTTCACCAAGTTAGTCTCGGTATTAGTTTATCTTTGCAATTGATTGATTCCTAGAAATATTTCTGAGTAAAATGTAAAGTACTTATTTTCCTTTACCATGATGGTGGTAATGTCTACCTTGTTAAGTGCATACACTGGTTAACATAGTACGTGATGGTCATTTGACTTTAGGTGCAGACATTCATCATAGTGATGGCCACTTGCAGTAACTAACTGATGTTACAAATTTTATATGAATGTGTTACCACAGGTGAGTTTGTTTCACCTTGATTACCTATCAGTATGAACATTTTTGTGACTATTGAAATTAGATACAATACAGGACTAGCGTTAGACAAGGCGAAATGTTGCATGGATGTCTATGTTGAATACTTCTAATTTGTGACTGACATTTATTTTACTATTCATTTCTTTAGTAAAGGTTAAACCTTGTCTAGTGCTATCTAAACATCATTTTCAAGGCAGCTTACACCAAATGCAATGTGATCATACAGGTGTGTCTTTCTAAATTTCTTTAACGTCAACATTACAGACAATGCATTGAAAATGTATATGCTTTTGCTTGTAAGAGAGATTTATAAATGCAAGAGTCTTGTGCTGATCTTAAAAGACAACTCAATAGGTAACAGGTAAAAGGGGAGCTTACCGTCAATTGCATTCACAACAGTGTTGGTTTTGCTCATCATCAAGCAGCAGCAGCGGCAGGACATGGAAGATCAGATCCATGGCAGAAACAGAAGTGTGAAAGTGAAAATGTGAGTTTCTACCTTATATCCCTTCCATTCCGCCAACTCAGGTGTGGAGGTTTTACCGCCACAGTCACGTCAGCAGGAAGGCACGTCGTGATTTGGGCGGCAAGGAAAGTGGCGGTCTTCGCTCCAACAGCCGCTTTTAGCAATCCCGCCATCGCTGCAGTCTTTACCAGCAGTCTTTCGTCTATGGACCCACTAACATCTACTCAGGGTGGGGGACCACCAATCTGACAGGAGGGAAGAACACAAAAAAAGCCATGGGGGTCTTGATCCCTCAAAATCTAAATCAGGCCCATAGTTTGATATTTGGCGTCAGACATTGAAAAACCTCAAATGTGCCACGATAAATATAGAATTTAAAGATATCTCTATTTATTGCTTGGAATTTCACAAAATCAGCTAATGAGCAACCAGTGGGTCACCACTTACAGTTTGGAAACAATTTTCTACTTCATCCTCAACATGCAACTTGCTATCCATACTCACCATATATGAGACTAGAAACACATCAAGCAGAATGCCCTCACAGTCAAAATGGCCCTCTACATTCATTAGAGGTGGTATTTGCACAGGGCCTAGTGTTCAAAAGAACAGTTGTCGGGTCCTAAATATTTCTCAGAACACCACTGGTGCTTCTGCCTTTCTCACTATTTTCCACCTTTCTCCTCCTCCCATTCTCATCACTGCCTTTCTCTTTCTTGCTCTATTTCAAAGTATAAGTAAAAATAAGTAAAGTCTCCAAATAAGAGTGCCGATAGGCCCCAACTGCATCCCCAAGCTCAAATTAAGCAGAGAGGTTTCGTCCACACAAACATATCATGTAAATGGCTGGTTCTTCTGCATAAGTGTCAGTTGTCAGAAGCGACCACAACAACATTTTCACAGTGATAATTCTGAAATGCTGTTCTCCCACAGAGACTGTAACCCAAGAATCTTATATGGCAAATCAAAGCTCTTTGCATTTATGTTCAACTTAAGTAAGGATTGAGTAGGTTGGGAATCTTATAGCCATATTCATTGAAAGAAACATGGACATACATGTGGAAAACTGCTTCCTTACCTGATTGCATTTTTAGCTTTATTCCCATGATTTTGGAGTATGAGTAGAGGGGCAATCACCTGCAGGGTATTCTGACTCTGATGAGGTGTACTTACCTTGTCCCAAGGTCTTGGGGTGTTGTTACTTGAAAAGTCAAGTCTTCAGCTTCTTGTGGAACTCAAGCATAGAGGGGGAGCTCTAATGTGTAATGGGAGGTCATTTTCTGCTTTAAGAGGCTATGAGAAGGCTCAATCTTTCACTCTATATCTGTGTATGTCCTGGACTTGTGTGAGTAGGAAGGTTGAAGGTGTCTCTTGCTCTCACGTTCTGGCTGGTCTGCAGACATTTAGTGAGTTGCCTTGTTATATCGAAGTAGGTAGTGTTACATAGTCCAGCATTCAAGTGATGAGGGTGTTGGTGTTTTAGTGTTGTTTTGGGGCCAATTGAAGATTTTCGTCAGCATCCTGAGAATGTGGAAGTAGGAAGCTGTGAAGACTTTGACTTGTGTGGGAATGTCCAGCTTGTTAATAATTAAGATCCCACGGTTCCTGACCTGGGCACAGTGAGTGAGTGTGGGCCCTAGGTTAGCTAGCCACCACATGGAGTGCCAGGGTGGGACGTTTTTTCAAGGATCAATACTAATGTCTTGTCGGCTTTGAGCTTGAGACAGTTGAACTTCATCCATGTTGTAACCTCAATCATGCAGGCAATAAACTTGTTCCTTGTGTCAGGAATGTTGTCCCTGTAGGATAGCATTAGTAGTGTGATTTGGCATGTGAGAAGAAGTTGATACTGTGAGAAAATAGGACATTGGTTAGCGGAGTCATATATGTGTTGAAGTGGGTGAGACTAAGAGGTGAACCTTAAGGAGCAGGGCAGATAGGTTTCTGAACTTCAATGTGTATAGTGCTAGGATGACCCTTTCCGTTCTTTCCATAAAAAAGAGAACATAAAGCTAAAGACAGGATCATGTGGATGTTGACTGCTGTGAGAATAAATGTTGTTTCCATGCTGTAGTTGGCAGGTGAGGAAACTGTTGATTTGTTTCTTTAAAACCTTTACCAAGTATGGTGTGAAGGAGATCGGTCAATTAGGTAGTGAGCTTATTTGAGTGTGCTGAGAGTTTCCTGAGCAGGCTGATGACTGCAGTATGTTTCAAGAACTCTCGGAATGTATCTAGGTCAATGGAGGTGTTGAGGATTGAGGCAAAGTATTCACAGATGGGGGATGAGCCCCTTGTTGAAGACATGGTGGGGGCAGAGGTCTGACATTGCACCAGAGTGGATGGATTCCATGATGAACGTGGTTTTGTCTATGGTGATGGTGGGCCACAAGGTCAGGGTCCGTCCTTTGTATGAGATGGGGAGACGAGATCAAAGGGTTCCTGTTGCGAGGCGACATTGCTGTGTATGCATTTGACCAGAAGAAGTGCAATAGATTTTTGCAGAGGTCTTGAGGAGCAATATTGTTGGAGGGGGCTACATACATGGTGAACTCTTTGACAATGGTGAATAATATCTTGCTGTTGCTGTTGCTAGCGTGGATGCAGTCTTCAAGGTCTGTACATTTGGTCTTCTGGATTTATTGGTGATAACATCTTAGGGAAGATTTAAACAATTCTTTGTCCATGGTATCTCAGCTAATTTTCCAATTGAACTTCAGCTGCTTGCCGTACCATTTCCTTATCCTGGTTTCTTTTGTGAACCTAAACTCTCACAAAAGAAGGGAAAGCTCCCATAATGTGCCTCTTATATTTAATAAGGTCTGGGGGTTGGAAACGCTGGGGGTTTGTTAATACTGCCCTCACCCACTAGTTGGTGGCATGCTTCATCATAGGGCCGCTACTACACCCTGCTGCAGACCAACATACAGGGTTGAGCGCAAAATTATTTTGGGGGAAATGCACTAGGGATCCAGTTTGCAGCGGCAGTAATAGGGGAATACTATCTATGAGGGTATCCTCTCTGATCTTTATTCATGGACCCTACCTGACAAGGTTAGAAATTCTATCAATGGGTCTAAAAAAGGGAAGTAACGTCCCTGTCACTCTCTCCGCTTTCATCGACATGTTT
Organism: Triturus cristatus; assembly: GCF_964204655.1. Classification (NCBI taxonomy): domain Eukaryota; kingdom Metazoa; phylum Chordata; class Amphibia; order Caudata; family Salamandridae; genus Triturus; species Triturus cristatus. The sequence continues at coordinate 444,883,531 of NC_140595.1, forward strand.
CAGCCAATTCTATCTGTCCTCTAGGGGTCATTGTCATTCTTCAGGATATATATATAACTTCACTCACCCTGAATCTCCAGATCAATGCTGTATCCTCCAGATGCTTCAACACCCTCCGCATACTTCGCAAGACTTTCAAGTGGATCCATCTGACTACAGGCAAACCATCACCCACGCCCTCATCATCAGCAGACTGCACTACGGAAATGCTCTCTATGCCAGAATCAACAGAACGCCACCGCCAGGCTTATCCTCGACATCCCACGACATGACCACGTCACCCAATACCTCCGCAACCACCACTCACTCCCTGTTGAAAGAAGAAGAACCTTCAAACTGCTCACACACACCTACAAAGCCCTCCACAACACCGGACCCTAATACCTCAAAGAGCAAATTTCCTTACATACCCCCAAGAGAAACATCCGCTCAGCCGACCTCACCCTCGCCACCGTCCCTCATTTCTACAGATCGGAACAGGGGGTATGTCCTTCTCCTACCTTACAGCCAAGACCTGGAACAAACTCCCCCTTAACCTCCGATGAAGCCCAACACTACACCAGTTCAAAAAGGACCTCAAGACCCGGCTCTTCAATTGACCCCAACAGAGCTGCTTCACACCCTCTCCCTCAGTTTCTTGAGACCCTCATGGGTGAGTAGTGTGCTTTACCAACCTTGATTGATTGTGAACCATCTGGCTTGATTTTGTGTTTTTATGGTTTGCCCATGCTTAAGGGTGGCCAGCGAGTCGGTGCACACAATGATCCAGTCATTGAAACCTTTGATGTCTTCTGTCCCGTTGCTGCTGGGTACATGTCAGTGTCTGGAGAGGGTGGAAGTCAAGTCTATATCTGGTATCTTGTTCCAGCAAAGGTGAGGAGGTCCAAGGATTATGTCTTTCCTGTGGCTGTGGATGGAAATGTTTAAGCTATGATCTGTCCAGGTGACAGGTGATGGTTTGTCAACTGTGATGTTGCTGGAGCAGTAAATTGAGTACAGGAGGTGTTCATGTTCAAGCATGCTGGGATGAATCCAGGTTATTGTTCCCTGCTTCCCAGCAGGCAGAGATGATGTGCTTTTCAGCAAGGAATGTTTTTAGGTGAATTCAATATGGCCAAAGGGCTACATTGAGCTTTGCAGCCATAAAAGTGTGGGTAGGATCACCATGAAGCACAGAGGATTTGGGGGCATATTATCAAAGAACAGCGTTAAATAGCGCTGAGCGGGCTTAGGGAGGATTTGCCTAACGCTGGCTATCACCGGATCAGATCGCCGAGATATCGCGTAATTTACAACGCTAATCTCCATGGTGATGTGAAATCCGGCAATGGGCGCGAAATGGCGGATTATCGCTGGGAATCCAGTGATAATCCTGCAGCGATAGAGGAATACTTGATAATAGGGAGATGTGGATTTAGCCACTCAATCCACCTCCCATCTAAAATATATGTTAGTCAGGAAAAAAGCAGGCGTACAATAACGGCGATAACCGTTGTTAGCGCTTCTTTAAATATCGCTATGGGTGTCCTGGGCCTTATTGTAAATACGGCGAAGGACAGTTAGCGATAATTTCCCATCTGTTTTTCTAGGGAAGGCCTACTTTGCATCTCATTAGAGATGCAAAGCGAGACCTTCACAAAACAGGAGCAGAATCAAAGAAACATGCGCTTGCATGTCCTTGTAAATAATGCGATAATATTATCACCGCTTTTCGTCCGAAAACGGATGCTAAAGCGGCGATAATATCATCGCCGCACCTTGATAATATGCCCCTTGGTTTTTGAAATGTTTTTTTGTATTAAAACATCAGCAATTGCAAAGAAATAGCTCCAAGCTGACGTTTTCCCAGCAACATCTGGTCATGTGTTTTCCAGTATAGTTATGGTGCCTCATGTAAATGAGGAAAGGCTCCGTTAAGATTGCACCAGTACATTCTGTACAGAAGGGGTCACTCAAAAATCCGCAGTTCATTTTGTAATAACAAAGTGCCCCAGGGTGTGCAGAAAGTGCCATCTGGGCATTTTTTTTAATACAGCCCCAGGACTGGAGCAGAGATGGAAGGCTTGGAGCAGATCTGGTAGGCCTGGAGCAGAACTGAAGCTAGATAATTATTGGAGCATAGCTGGAGTAAGACCAGGACTATAGCTGAGATGGAGCAGACATGCCTGAAGAAGAGCAGAAGCTGGAGCAGCCAGGGCTGGAATCAACAGGATCTGGGGCAGACAAGGCTGGAGCATATCAGGAACTGGAACAGAGCAGAAGAAGGAATTAGAACAGAGCAGGAACTGAGGTTGAAGTTAGAGAAAAAGAATACAAGAGCAGGAGTAAGCAGGAGGAGCTGGTACGCATTGGTACTCTTATCAGAAGCTCTTCGTATACTCTTTGGACAGGAATCGCCTTATGGGATGGAAAGAAACAAACTGGAATTGTGTTGGCACTTGACAGGTATCTTGGTGATGAATCTGTGTTTGGTGGCCATCTTGGTGGCCATCTTGAAATAGAGGCTCACACAAGGAAAGTTGGAATCTAGATTCCCATGAGCAGCCATCATCTTTGCTTGTCTTGAACAATAACAATGGAGTTATTTCTATTAAGGTAGTAGAAGGTGTTGAGTCACTAGATAACTCTACGGGAGATGATTACCTCAACTAGGAGGATTTTAAAAGATTGAAAGTCTTGTGCTGCAATTGAGCAAGGATGTTAATTTTATGGATGATGGCCAGTTCCCATTGACGTTTTGTAGGTCTTTAATGATGCTGAAGCAGCTGTGGCATACTTGTATATCTATAAAGTAGTCTCTTTCAATACAAGTAAAACCAACTTGGTGTCTGAGAGACACAATCACTACACTGTTCAGACAACAGTCAGTGAATTCACAAAGCTTCCTTTGTGTACATTTTATAACCCTTAAAATAATAATAATAACATAAACATAAGCAAACTATTTAAACAGACCCAGGAGGCCTCAGATTCTTTCACAATGGCAGCGCTCTACGTCATGGCGAGGAGGATGAGGCAGCAGCTCAGTGAAGAAGGAGAATACAGGAGTGTATTTTCAGAGTGCGCATCACATTGTTTGGACAAACAGATGAGGAAATCTACGACAAGTATAGGCTAAATGGTGCCATTATCCTTGATCTAATTGCAGAATTGGATCCCCTACTGCGGCGCCAGACTGGTAGGACCAATGCCATTCCCACTCATGTGGAGGTCCTATGTTGCCTGCACCTACTTGCGTCAGGCAGTTTTCAAGGACCCACGCCCACATCCACATTAGCTTCCCCTCAACCCCACAAGAATTGTTCAAGACTAAACTGAACTTGTATCAGGTAGCCCGGTTTCCCCATGTAATAGGTAGCATAGATTGAACGCATGTTGACATTTGTCCACCAGCAGTGAATGAATACAATTTTAGGAACTGTAAATACTATCATTCACTTAATATCCAAGTAGTCTGCAATGCTAACAATATCATAACAGACATTGTGGCTCAATAGAATGGAAGCACACATGACTCCTATATATTTAGACACAGTGGCATACACACTCGACTGCTCAGGGGTGATTTTAGAGAAGGACATCTGCTTGGTAAACATATGTTATGATTTCTCTCACACAATGGCCAAATAGCAATGCATAACTGTCACTAACCATTTGCTTACAACCCTGTAGGTGACAGCGCATACGCCGTGTTCAACTACATATTGACACCATACCTCAACCCAACCAACCCAAATTAGCAGAGGTATAATGCAGCGCACATCGCCACACAAAATCCCATTGAGTGCACCTTTGGGCTGATGAAAGGTCACTTTCACTGCCTCCACATGACTGGCAGAGCGATGCAGTACCGGCCTGAGACCTGCTGCAGAATGTGGCTGCATGTGCCATTTTGCACAATATCGCTACCCAGAGAGGCATACCCCTGGAACTGTCAGACAGCGAGCCTGAAGTGGACAACCATCCAGTGCCACAACTACGACCAGCAGCTGGGGCAAGCTTAGCAGAAGGGAGAAGGAGACGTGCAGAAATTACACAACATAATTTTTGGGGTGGATAATGATGAGACACGACACAGCATGTTTGAACTGTACTGCATGTATTTGCATTGAACTATTTGGTTGTGTTAATCCCTTGAATGCCCATGACGAGCTGGACTCGTCATGGCACACAGTTCTCGTGTGCCCATGACGAGTCCAGCTCGTCATGAGGCATCCCCTGGGAAATTCCTCTGGTGCGGGCACCAGAGGGATTTCCTTTTATCCAAAATAGCCTCTGGAGCTGGGGAAGAGCTTCTCCAGCTCCCGAGGCCCCACCTGGTTTCCCTGAAATGACGATCGACGCGCACGTCGCGCTGACGTAATTTAAGTGAAACCGAAACTGAAATGAGCCAAGCGGCTCATTTCAGTTTCCTTTTCTACGTGCTCAGGAGTAGGGGTGGGCGGAATTTGCGTAATCGCGTTACGCAACTCTCCGCGAAACGGTAAAAAATCTCCGCGAACATGCAGAAATTCCGCGAACACGCGGAATTGCTTGTTTGAGATGCTTTTTTCCTGTTCACAGTTGCTGGTTGCGTGTTCAGGGAGAAATATCTCGCGAACACGCATTTTGAGAACGCGAACAAGAAAACATTTGGCGAAGTCGCGGAAAGCAGAATTTTGGGCAATTTCGCGTTCTCCGCGGAACGCGAAATTACCCAAATTCCGCAAATTCCGCGAGCGGAACGGAATTTACCGCCCAGGCCTACTCAGGAGGCTATCTCAGCCCCCTGAGCACGTAGAAAAACGGGAGAGGTATCATTGGAAAGGGGAGAATCTCCCCTTTCCAATGGTATCCCTCACCAGTGGATCCCTGCTTGGGGATCACCACAGAAGGGCGATCCCCAAGCAGGGATCCACCCACTAGACACCAGGGAGGGGGGAGCGGCCCCTTGGGCAAGGGCATTTGCTCCCCCCAGTTTATTTTGGCAACATTTAGTCTTTTCGCCCCCCTGGGGGGCAGATGGGGGCAGAAGCCCCCAATCTGCCCCCCGGGGGGGGGGCAAAAAGCCCACTAGACACCAGGGATTTTTTTAAAAAGTAAAAGTAAAAAATGATTGCAGTCTTTCTGCCCCTCTGGGGGGCAGATGGGCCATTGGCCCCTCCTAATCTGTCCCTCCGGGGGGGCAGAAAGCCCACTAAACACCAGGGATTTGTTTAGAAAGTAAAAATAAGGGTGGGGGCTGCCCAAAAGGGGCATACCCATGCCCCCACCCCCCCGCAATCATTACAGTCTTTCTGCCCCCTCTGGGGGGCAGATGGGGCATTGGCCCCAAATCTGCCCCTTCGGCGGGGCAGAAAGCCTACTAAACACCAGTGATTTATTTTTAGAAGGTTTTTGTTAGGGTGGAGGCTGCCCAAAACGGGCACGCCAATGTCCCCACCCACCCGCCATCATTACAGCCTTTCTACCCCCCCTGGAGGGCAAATGGGGCAGTAGCCCCCAATCTGCCCCCCGAGGGCAGAAAACCCACTAAATGCCAGGGATTTTATTTTGCACAATTTGTTCTAGGGTGGGGGCTGCCCAAAATGGGCAAGCCAATGCCGCCAACCCCCCGCCACCATTAGAGCCTTTCTGCCCCCCAGTAGCACCCACTCTGCTCCCGGGGGAGGGCAGAAAGCCCACTTGACATGAGGTATTTTGTTTGCACATTTTTTTTAAGGTGGGGGCTGCCCAAAAAAGGGGCACCCAAATGCCCCCACCCCCCTGCCACCATTACAGCCCTTCTGCCCCCCCAGGGGGCAGATGGGGGCAGTAGCCCCCAATCTGCCCCCCCTCAGAGGAGCAGAAAGCCCACTATCCACCAGGGATTTTTTTTGCGCAATTGTTTTTAGGGTGTGGGCTGCCCGAAACGGGAACGCCAATGTCCCCACCCTCCCCCCCACAAAAATGACAGTCTTTCTGCCCCCAGGAGGCAGATGGGAGCTGTAGCCCCCAATCTGGCCCCCCCTAGGAGGCGCAGAAAGCCCACTAGAAACCATGGATTTTTTTGTTTTATTAGTGCAGGGGTAGGGGCTCCCAAAATGGGCATGACAATACCCCCACCCCACCCCCAGAGAAATTCCAGTCTCTCTGCCCCCCCGGGAGGGCAGATGGTGGCAGTGGCCCCTGATCTGCCCCCTGGGGGGAAGAAAGCCCACTAGGCACCACAGAATACGCAGGCTTTTTTATGTGTGGGGGTTGGGGCTGCCCAAAATGGTCATACCAATGCCCCCACCCCCACAAAAAATAACCACAGTCTTTCTGCCCCTTTAGGGGCATATCGGAATGAAACCCCCTTCCCCGATTCCCCTCCAGGGCGGCAGAACACTGGGCTCCGACTTTTTTTAGCAATGTGCCCACCTGTGGATTTTGGGCCCTAGCGCAGTTGGCACGTAGGGAAACCTAGCAAACCTGTACATTTTTGAAAACTAGACACCAAGGGGAATCCAGGATGGGGTGACTTTACTGGATCTCACCAGGTTCTGTTACCCACAATCCATTGCAAACCTAAAAATGTGTCCAAAATAACACATTTTCCTCAACTTTCTGTGGTGGAAAGTTCTGGAATCTGCGTAGGTCCACAAAATTCCACCCACCCTGCGTTCCCCAAAGTCTTCCGAGAAAAATGGTACCTGCGTGGGTAGGCCTAGTGCCCGCGTCAGGCAAGGGCCCAAAACCTATTGAGGAGACATCAAAATTACCTATCACAAAACAACCTGGTTTTGCACAGGGGGTCCCATGAGTTTTTGGCCCCGGGCTTGGCGGCCATCTAGGGAAACCTACCAAAGCCACACATTTCTGAAAACTAGACACCCGGGGGAGTCCAGGGAGGTATGGCTTGCATGGATCCCCCAATGTTTCCTTACCCAGAATGCCCTGCAAACCTCAAATTTAGCTGAAAATATCACTTTTTTTCACACGTTTTTTTGTGGGAAAGTTGTGGCATCACCGGGCTGACACAAATTTCCTACCACCCAGAGTTCCCCTGGGTCTCCCGATACAAATGGTGACTCACTCATGTGGGAGGCCCAAATCCCCACGATAGGCAAGGGCCCAAAACGTGTTGAGGCGACATCAAAATGATCAATCTCAAAACGACCTGGTTTTGCAAGGGGGGTCCCCTGGGTTTTTGGCCCGGTGCGTGGCGGCCACCTAGGGAAACTTACCAAACCCACACATTTCTGAAAACAAAACACCCGGGGGATTCCAGGGAGGTATGGCTTGCGTGGATCCCCCAATGTTTCCTTACCCAGAAAGCCCTGCAAACCTCAAATTTAGCTGAAAAATCACTTTTTCACATATTTTTGTGTGGGAAAGTTGTGGCATCACCGGGCTGACACAAGTTTCCTACCATTTAGCGTTCCCCCGGGTCTCCCGATAAAAACAGTGCCTCACTCGTGTGGGAGACCCAAGTACCCGCAACAGGCAAGGGCCCAAAACGTATTGAGGCGACATCAAAATTGCCTATCTCAAAACAACCTGGTTTTGCAAGATGGGTCATCTGGGTTTTTGGTCCGATGCTCGGCAGCCACCAAGGGAAACCTACCAAACCCACACATTTCTGAAAACTAGACACCCGGGGGTTCCAGGGAGGTATGACTTGCATGGATCCCCCAACGTTTCCTTACCCAGAATGCCCTGCAAACCTCATATTTAGCTCAAAAAATCACTTCTTTCACACATTTTTGTGTGGGAAAGTTGTGGCATCACCGGGCTGACACAAATTTCCTATCAACCAGAATTCCCCCGGGTCTCCCGATAAAAACGGTGCCTCACTCGTGTGGGAGACCCAAGTACCCGCAACAGGCAAGGGCCCAAAACGTATTGAGGCGACATCAAAATTGCCTATCTCAAAACGACCTGGTTTTGAAAGGGGGGTCATCTGGGTTTTTGGTCCGGTGCTCGGCAGCCACCAAGGGAAACCTACCAAACCCAAACATTTCTGAAAACTAGACACCCGGGGGGTTCCAGCGAGGTATGACTTGCGTGGATCCCCCAACGTTTCCTTACCCAGAATGCCCTGCAAACCTCATATTTGGCTCAAAAAATCACTTCTTTCACACATTTTTGTGTGGGAAAGTTGTGGCATCACCGGGCTGACACAAATTTCCTACCACCCAGAATTTCCCCGGGTCTCCCGATAAAAACGGTGCCTCACTCGTGTGGGAGACCCAAGTACCCGCAACAGGCAAGGGCCCAAAACGTATTGAGGCGACATCAAAATTGCCTATCTCAAAACGACCTGGTATTGCAAAGGGGGTCCTCTGGGTTTTTGGCCTGGTGCTCGGCGGCCACCTAGGGAAATCTACCAAACCCACACATTTCTGAAAACTAGACACGCAGGGGATTCCAGGGAGGTATGGCTTGCCTGGATCCCCCAAGGTCTCCTTACCCAGAATGCACTGCAAACCTCAAATTTAGCTGAAAAAATCACTTTTTTCACACATTTTTGTGTGGGAAAGTTGTGGCATCACCAGGCTGACACAAATTTCCTACCATCCAGTGTTCCCCCGGGTCTCCCGATAAAACGGTGCCTCACTCTTGTGGGAGACCCAAGTACCCCCGACCGGCAAGGGTCCAAAACGTAGTACGCCTCAACAGGCAAGCGTCCTAAATGTAGTGTGCCTCACTACGTTTTGGACCCTTGCCTGTGGCGGGTCCTTAGGCCTCCCACACGAGTGAGGCACCGTTTTTATCGGGAGACCCGGCAAATGCTGGGTGGTAGGAAATTTGTGTCAGCCCGGTGATGCCACAACTTTCCCACACAAAAATGTGTGAAAAAGGTGATTTATTCAGCTAAATTTGAGGTTTGCAGGGCATTCTGGGTAAGGAAACGTTGCGGGATCCACGCAAGCCATACCTCCCAGGAATCCCCCGGGTGTCTAGTTTTCAGAAATGTGTGGGTTTGGTAGGTTTCCCTAGGTGGCCGCCGAGCACCGGGCCAAAAACCCAGGTGACCCCCCTAGCAAAACCAGGTCGTTTTGAGGTAGGCAATTTTGAAGTCGCCTCAATACATTTTGGGCCCTTGCCTGTCGAGGGTACTTGGGCCTCCCACACGAGTGAGGCACCATTTTTATTGGGAGACCCGGGGGAACGCTGGGTCATAGGAAATTTGTGTCAGTCCAGTGATGCCACAACTTTCCCACACAAAAATGTGTGAACAAAAGTGATTTTTTTCAGCTAACTTTGAGGTTTGCAGGGCCTTCTGGGTAAGGAAATGTTAGGGGATCCACGCAAGCCATACCTCCCTGGAATCCCCCGGGTGTCTAGTTTTCAGAAATGTGTGGGTTTGGTAGGTTTCCCTAGGTGGCCGCCGAGCACCGGGCCAAAAAACCAAGTGACCCCCCTTGCAAAACCAGGTCGTTTTGAGATAGGCAATTTTGATGTCGCCTAAATACGTTGTGGGCCCTTGCCTGTCGCGGGTACTTGGGCCTCCCACACGAGTGAGGCACCATTTTTATCGGGAGTCCCGGGGGAACGCTGGGTGGTAGGTAATTTGTGTCAGCCCGGTGATACCACAATTTTCCCACACAAAAATGTGTGAAAAAGGTGATTTTTTCAGCTAACTTTGAGGTTTGCAGGGCATTCTGGGTAAGGAAACGTTGGGGGATCCTCACAAGCCATACCTCCCTGGAGTCCCCTGGGTGTCTAGTTTTCAGAAATGTGCTGGTTTGGTAGGTTTCCCTAGGTTCCGGCAGAACTAGGGTTCAAAAACTAAAGCTAGGCACTGCCAAAAAAGGTGCATTTTTCACTGCGAAATTGAGGTGAATCCATGTTGCGTTTTGCGCCATTTCCTTTCGCGGTCACTAGGCCGACCCACACAAGCGAGGTACCATTTTTCTGGGAAGACTTTGGGGAACACGGGGTGGGTGGAAATTTGGGGATCCACGCAGATTCCACAACTTTCCACCACAGAAACTTTGGGGAAAATGTGTTTTTTGGCAATTTTCTGGTTTGCAATGGGTTCTGGGTAACAGAAACAGAACCTGGTGGAAGGCAGTCAAGTCACCCCATCCTGGATTCCCCTGGGTGTCTAGTTTTAAAAAATGTATAGGTTTGCTAGGTTTCCCTAGGTGCCGGCAGAGCTATGGTTAAAAAACTACAGCTAGGGACTTTGCCAAAAAAGGGTCATTTTTCACTGCGAAATTGAGGTGTGTCCATGGTACGTTTTGCGCCATTTCCTGTCGCGGGCACTAGGCCGACCCACATAAGTGAGGTACCATTTTTCTTGGAAGACTTTGGGGAACGCGGGGTGGGTGGAAATTTGTGGATCCACGCAGATTCCAGATATTTCCACCACAGAAATGTGGGGAAAACGTGTTTTTTTTGCTATTTTTTAGGTTTGCAAGGGATTCTGGGTAACACAACCTGGTGGGAGTCAGTCAAGTCACCCAATCCTGGATTCCCCTGGGCGTCTAGTTTTCAAAAATGTATAGGTTTGCTAGGTTTCCCTAGGTGCCGGCAGAGCTATGGTTTAAAAACTACAGCTAGGCACTTTGCCAAAAAAGGGTCATTTTTCACAGCGAAATTGAGGTGTGTCCACGTTTCATTTTGTGCCGTTTCTTGTCACGGGCACCAGGCTGACCCACACAAGTGAGGTACCATTTTTCTCAGAAGACTTTGGGGAACACGGGGTGGGTGGACATTTGTGGATCCACACAGATTCCAGAACTTTCCACCAGAGAAATGTGGGGACAATGTGTTTTTTGGGCAATTTTCTGGTTTGCAAGGGATTCTGGGTAACAGAACCTGGTGGGAGGCAGTCAAGTCACCCTATCCTGTATTCCCCTGGGTGTCTAGTTTTCAAAAATGTATAGGTTTGCTAGGTTTCCCTAGGTTCCGGCAGAGCTAGGGTTAAAAAACTACAGCTAGGCACTTTGCTAAAAAAGTGTTATTTTTCATTGTGAAAATGTGGTGTGTTCACGTTGGGTTTTGAGCCATTTCCTGTCGTGGCCACTATGTCTACCCATACAAGTGAGATACCATTTTTATCGGGAGACTTAGGGTAATTCAGATTTGTAAAGGAACTGTTATTACCTATTGACTTTCGATGCATTTTTGCCTTCCAAATGAAAGACATTGTGTAAAAAAGAAGTCATTTTAAAAAATGACTGATAAATAATTCTCATGCTAGTATGAGTATTCCCAATTTCGGAAATGTGCAAATATCTATTGTTTCTAAACTCTATATTTTGTTCCCATTTCAGAAATACATAGGTGTCTTTCATACCGATTTTTCCGTGTACACTATTTTACAGAATAATTAGTATATACCCGGTACATATTAAAAAAACATTGCAAGTCGCTGCTCAGTTTTTGGCTCTGGGTTCGTCGGGTTCTTGGTAAACCTACAAGTCCTATATATCCCCACAGCCAGTAATGTCCAGTGGATATAACGGTATATTGCTTTCACAGAGCTGTCATAATTAGAAGAAGTTACAGGTGAAAACATTCACACAAAAAAGGCTGTTTTTTTCTACCGTTAACTGGAAGGAGGTCGAAAGCACAAAAAATAGCAAAAATAGGCTAAGTCCCAGAAAAATGCCAAAACTGTGTAAAAAATGTTGGGTTTCTGACAAAAGTCTGGTATCCCCTAAAAGCTGGGAAAATGGTGATTTCAGCCCCACAAACCCTTTGTTGATAACATTTGCAGGGAAAACCCAGATGCTTTAATTTACAGCCCGTTTTTCCCATTTTTCCGAAAAAAAACGAAATTTTGCTGTATTTTGGCTAACTTATGTGACCCCTCCAGGGGAATCCACAAACCCTGAGTACCTTTAGAATCCCCATGATGTTGGAAGAAAAGGACGCAAATTGGCGTGGATACCTTATGTGGTCAAAAAGTTACAGGGGCCTCAGCGCGCACTACCCCAAATAGCCAAAAAAAGGCGTGGCACAGGAGGGGGAAAAGGCCTGTCAGCGAAGGGGTTAAAGCCCACATACCAGGTGCTAATTAGCACAGTGATTGTAAACAACATAAACAATACCACATCATCAGGCTTGTATGACAGTCACCACTATGGCATTGTAATGGCTACATCACCATCTGTGAGTTAGTCTGGCAAGGCCCCACTTTTTTTTCCACCACGCACTCCCAACCGCTTTCGCTGGCCTCATTCTCATCCCTCATGGAGGCTTCTGAAGGGGTTGTGCTCCTAGTTGTGCGCCTCCTGCAGTAGTGACTGGCACCAACAGACTACTGAGGCTGGATGCCTCCTCACTCCCCTCTCCCCCGTTACATTGCTGCCCTCAGCAGTAGCAGTCTGTAATTGTTCTACGGCATTGGTAACCTGGACCAGTGCCCTGGCCACATCCCCAAAACAATGCCTCATTTTGAGTTGCATGGCCAGAGATCGACAGGACAGCAGTGCTGTATTGTTGCTCAGGTGGTTGTTTGATTGTGTTTAGCCATCTAGGAGCAATAATAATTGGTGATGCCTTCTTCTTTGTGACACCTGGTCCTCCTACATCACCCTGCTTAGCTCCTGCATGGCCTCATTGGACTGACTATTGCCTTCCACCACTGCTGTTGTCAGCTCTTTCAAACAGTCGCTCATTACTGCGATGTTTTTTGCCATTTTGCTGAGTTGTGCCTGCATCCGTCTCATGAGTTTTGCCTGCAGGCGCTGCACCCTCAGCATCTGGTTCTCCAGCCCACGCGAGATATTTGGACTTTCATCCTCCTGTGATGACATCAGTGCCCTTGACTGCACCTCCGGCTCTGGTTTGTGCCGGCCGAACCTGTGACTGTGTTGTTAATGTGGCTGTACCTCGAGGCTGGCTTGTCTGTGGAGCTGGTTCACTCTCCTCCTCAAGTTCCATGGGCTGCAGTGGTGGGACTGGGGACCTGTGTCTAGTGGATGTAGGGTCTGTGCTTTGTGTGGCCACAGGTGCCTCAGCCAGAGTCTGCTGTGTGCCTCCGCCTTCACCTTCCTCCATTTCATCTGCTGCTGCATCTGTGATGTTAAACAGTGCAATATTTAGTAATTCTAAAGGGAATGCTGTGTCAGATTCATCTTTTTTTTGTCTCATTAAATTACTGTCTGACACACAGTGTTCACGTTTTTTACTCCCTTGTATTTGCCTTCCAACTTGCCTTCCCTGCCTCCTACTCCCATAATGCATTTGGGTGTTGCAAGGAAAATGTGGACTAGAGTTTGATTCTGAACACTAGAGCTGAACTGGGGTGATGTTTCAAGATTAATAAACATCTTTAAATGGACATTTGAATGCAGCTTACCTTGTGAAGTCCTGAGGTATCCAACTGCGTCACTCCCACTACAGCTTTAAGCTGGAGTGTGGACTAAAGTAGGTCCTCCAGGGGTGTATTCCCAGGCAGTGTTGCTGGTCCCCCTCCAGTCTTCTTAGCCTCCTTGAGCCTGTCCGCAATCCTCTCCTTAGCACGGCTGCGCAGGTCTTACCACCTTTTTTTCAGGTCGTCAATTTTGGCGGTTTGTGACCCCCTCTGCGTTTACTTTTGTTTGGGCCCTGAGCCAGATTTTCCTCTTCTCTCACTCCGGTACCTGCAGAGAAAGCTTCCCGAAAACCTTATTGTGGCTCCTCACAACCTCCTCAATGAGGATTTCTATTTCCTTCTCACTGAATTTTATTTTATGATTTCTTGTGGCTGCACTCTTCCCTGGTGCTGCTGTTCCATGTTTTTGGCACAGGACAGTTTAGCAAGCCTAAAATTGCTTTCTCCTGCGGTGCTCCTGCACTCAGACTCCCCCTCTGTCTCTCTTAGTGCACTGAAAGAAGCATGGGATGGATAACTTCCTGGTTGTGATGTCATCACCATGCATCCAAAGCGACGCACAATTTGCGATTTTGCAATTTGCGACTTTGCAATTTGCAATATCGCTAATAACGAAGTAGCAAATAGGTATTTCTTTATTAACGAATCGGTAATACGCAATTGCTATTTGAGATAGTGATTTTTACCAATTCGCGAATTATTTGCGATTTTCTTCATGCATTGCATATGCATTGCATAAATTCCTTCATAGCGATTCTTTAAAATTCGCTATTAAGGAATCGCTAATTCTGAGTTTGATGCATGTGCCCCTTTATTTCTAATTAAGTTCCACCATGTAGGCACAGCCAGAAGACAATGTAGCAGTTTTAACTGTGGTTATTGTTTTTGGTGACAAAAGAAAGGTAAGGTTTGGTATAAAGGAAATGACTTTAAGGTGATATATCTACAAACTGATTCTTTAGATAGTTCTATGGCTTCTCTGTTTGGTTCATTAAAATAGAAGAAAGCATTTTTGGTCCATTTAATGTCTATCTTACATAAAGATTCTGGACAATCAAACAGACCAAGGTGGCCACTGGAATTAAAGGATGTCTTGACATATTTAATCGAGGGGATATATGAAGCCCTGTCTAGAGTTAAACAGTTCCTCACTATTACCCAATTTAGACCAACATCCTGTTTACTCCATACCAAGATCCATATAATCAATTAGGGAAGGGCAAGAACATCAGAGAGATAATTCATCCCCAACTCTTGATGGATTATTTATGAAGGAATACAATTCAGTAAGTTCAGCAAGCAACTGGTATATAGAATGTCTATTGATTAAAGGATAGAGAGATCCTTATACCTCCAGATGTCACTACCAACTAATGTAGCAGATACACACTTGTTCTAAAATATCTGCAGCATAGCTTTGAATGGGATTATTACCTAGAAAATAAGTAGATTCATTCACAGGCACAATAGACCTCAGCAAGAGGCTTTTTTTTGCTCATAATAAAGAAGACCATGTTGCTGCACTATCAAAACAGACATCAAGATAAGGAAAGGAAACAACCCTAGATACGGTTCTACCTTGCAAACAGAATGATATTTCCTTTGTGGATATATGGCCAGCCACTATAAGAAATGATTCTGTAGAATTAGTTGACAACTCAAACATAAAGGTTACAGGGTTATCCAGCTGACATTACAGACCATATGTGGTTCTTGAAAGGAGAACCACATCATCCACATACAATAATGCAGGTATAAAATGACTGCCAACATGAGGGAGGTCTACCCTATCGGACAAAATGACAGTTTCTACATTTTTACATAAAATGTAAATAAAAGTTGTCAAACTATGCATTCTTGTCTGACTCCTTGTTTAACAGGAAAGGCCCCAGAGCATGAACCATCATTGTTATATCTTACTACACCCAACATATTGGTGTGGAGGTCTCATAAAAAATTAACAATATCTAGAATGACTCCTATGGACAATAAGATTCTTCAAAGTTTGTGCTGGCTCACACAGTCATAGGGAGGGGTAAGATCCATAAACCCATATGAATGGACCCGGATTGTTCTTCGGTATACTTATTGATGAGTCAACATAAGTTAAGGAAGAGGTCATTAGCGCCCAGGCTTAAATCCATATGTTAGGTCTGGAAGGATTTGTTTTACATCAGCCCATATCATTAGCCTACTCAAGATGACCTTCCCATTGACCTTAACTACTGAGAAATTAAGAGAGAAGGGTCTGTAAAAGGTATACCCTTATGCCCTTTTTTAAAAACGGGTATAATAGATTGAAACCAAGAGAACAGGGTTGCTACTTTAACTGAGGCATTTAAAACTTGTGTAAGCAAAGGCGCCAGACTGGGGATCGGAAACATATATATCAGGGAATTTTTGTTTTTAGACAACCACAAAATCGCATGATGAACTTCATCTAATGGGAAACAGATGTTAGACACCCCTTCTAACGTAATCAAAGTGTCAAGAGAAATGCTGCACCCAGGAATCAGGAAAAATATGGGAAGAAAAATATCCCTCTATAATTGAGTGAGAAAAGGTTTATTACTGACCTCGCCACATATTGAGTTATTAGATAGACAACTAGCTAGGAGGAGCTGGTCCCTTGCTACGTATTTTAAGGTGTTTTATAGCATTTCACCTCTGCTTTAAATCTAGATCGTTAAAGGATACCCATTCTCTGTCCATGGGTGATGCCTCATGAGGCTTTTGCAGGTCTTTATGGGCCCTAGAACACTCACCATTGAACCACCAACAGTTGGATTAGAGGTTGAGGTGCCCGATACTCTCAGGAGTTCTTCGACCTATTCAGAGATCAATATAAAGGCACTAAGTATCTCCATGCCAAGAGAGTCCTCTCAAAGGCAACTTTTAAAATCAATTGTTCTAGAAGAAAAAGGTTTACCCGTAAACAGATCCATTGCAACCTTGGTCCATTTCATACACAGACCCCCAGTAGTTGTTTGCAAACAATGACACTTTCACTGAGGGATGCTCCGAATTGCTCTTGACCAACCAAGAACAAGATGGATAGGATTATAATCACTAAAACCCATACACTGGATTTGTGTACTCCTTATAAGGCTAGCAAGAGAGGCCAAAGCAAAGATAACATCTTTTACTGAGGGCCAACCTTGACCAATATAAGTTGGGAGTATACGGTACTCAGAGTAAGAGGCGATCTTTTCAAAAGAAAAAGGAAGGTTAAAAACATGAATCAAAGTATATAAAGCACCCCTTACTCAGAATGCTGCACATGTATTGGACCATCAGCTAAGCAACTAACAGGATTATTTAACCCTTGAATAACACCTGTTGAACCTGTCAGCCTTAGGGTGATCCTCCCCCAAAATTTCTGTCTTCACCCCTCTTCTTTTTAGCTGATTGTGCTCTTGCTGGCCCTAGGACTCTGCACACTTAACGCAACTAACCAGAGCTAAAGTGCATGTGCTAAATCCTTAAAACAGGGCAATCCTGACTTCTCCCCATTTGGCATATTTAATTTATTTATAAGTCCCTAGCAAAGTGGAACCCAGGGAGTGTAAATTAACTGCTACTGGTGGGCCTGCAGCACTTACTCGTTCCACCCACTTAAGTAGCCCTTCAAACATGTCTCAGGCTTGCTATTGCAGTCTGTGTGCGCAGTTTTAAACTGTCATGTCAACCTGGCAAGTAAGTCTTTTCCCAGATATATATTTATAAATAAAAAAAGATTGATGGACGGTAGTCTGACCAATATCAAACATCCGTCCCCAGTACAGAGATCTGGTCCTAAATCTATTGCTTTTCTGCTCACCATTCCAGTTTGGAGCCACACTTATGCAAATCAGTCTTGATCCTGCTCTCTATGGGAACAGTCCAACCTCAACTGCCAGGCCAGCTACACCCTGGACTGGGAACAAGCATCCCGGGACAAGTTTCAGGGCATCACCCGTCATCAGCCAGGCTAGTTTAACTTCGTTGGCATGGAGAGCAGGGGACCCATGTCTGGGCAAACTCTTCCCACTTAGAGAGACAAATGTAAAAAGAACAATTAATGGATGGAATGCTGATCAATGTGAAAAATTCACCCCCAGTACAGAAGTCTGGGCCTAATTCCATAGTTTCTTTGCTCACCATGCCATTCCAGTTTGGATCCAGCCATATGCAAATCAGTCTTGTCCCTGCTCTCCATTGGAACAGTCCAGACCAAACTACCAGGCCAGGTCCTCCCTGGACTGGAAACAAGCATCCCGGAACCAGTTTTGAGGTATCACTCTTTATCAGCCAGGCTAGCTTGACTCCAGTGGCATCGAGAGCATAGGACCCTCGTCTGGGCATACTCATTCCACTTAGGGCAACAAATGCAAAAAGAACAATTGATGTACCGAATGCTGGACAATGTCAAACTTCATCCTCAGTACAGAGATCTGGGCTAAATCAATAGTTTTGTTGCTCATCATGCAATTCTTGTTTAGAAAGTTTAGAAAGTTGGAATTTTCCTGTCCTAGCCATTTAGTGCCTGTAGCCTGTCCCTAGATCAAATGACTTGGTGTAGTCGACAGTTGGGCTTTGTGTATTCATTCTAGACAGCCACACACAATAGAGCTCTTACGTGTGCCTGAATGGGCCATCACAGACAGGATGGGAGGGTGGAGCCGGACAACAGCCCTATTTATACTTGAATAGGCTGTGTCCTGCCTCCACACAAAGGGATGCATACCCACTGTAGTTAGTCTGGACCCAGGGCAGGGAAGGCAGGGAGCCTGTGTGCTTCAAAGGGAAACATATACAAGCTTCTCCCACTTCAAAGGAAGGCCCAGGTATAAATACTGGACCTCAGAAATCTACTCTTCAGTAAATGGTTGGACCTGTAAATAATCTTCCAGGAAGAAGGATTGCTGTGCTTCTGAAATGACTGCCACTCTGGTTGACTGCTGCTCTGAAGGACTGTTGCCCTATTGTGCTGACCTTCTGCCCTTTTGTCTGGTTGAGAAGGAGTGGACCCTATTGAACCCAGGACCCCAGAGTGATACCAAGGGCTAGTTGGCTGGCCTCCTGGCTAAAACCTCAGAGATAGTGGGCTCCAATAACATTGAACCCAGCATGTGGACTCTGCCCTATGTGAGTTCTACCCTGTCAAATGTTGCCATCCCAGTCCTGGACCCTTGTAGGTGAGCCTGAAGGTGCTCTTACAGCCCATCTGTAGATCAAGCAGAATCTGCACATCTCATCTGCAATCCCAAGCAGAACTGAAACATCACCTCTGCTGTGAAAAATCTCTCAGCGCAAGTACTCCACATTGACCTTGCAGCCAGCATCGGCACTGCCACTATACGAAGCTTCTGCAAAACTGTCCCTCGTTTCACAAATCTCTGGTCTATGCCTGCATCGACGATGATGCAGGTTCTCATCTCGCAGTCTCACAGCTCCTCAGAACTTGCACATCGCCTCAACTCTACAATTCCTTCTAAACACTGAACTCCAACACCTCATTAATGGGATCCTCGATGATGAAGCAGGATCATGCATCACAGCGTTGCAGCTCCTCAAAACTGACGCATTGCCTCTGCTTCGCAATGTATCCTCGACACCTTGCGCTGCTCCGTATCCAGGATTTTAAATACTCCTATTCAACTGGCATACCTGGGTCCCTGTAGCTGCCCCATAATCCATTGCAGTGTGCCCAAACTTGTGATTTTGTCCCAGTTTTGCCTGACTAGATATCCACGGTCAGCACTTTGTGTTTTTTGGTACTATTTTCCCTGAAATCTTTAAAATTGCAAATCTCCGGTTCTACTGATTGGTTTGTTGTCATTTTAGTCTTTTTTTTATTCAATAAAGAATATGCTATTAATATCAATCTGGTGTGGGATTACTTTTATGTTTTTTTTTCATTTTATTACGGTTGAAGTGTTACCCGAAAACTTTACACATTGAATCTCCGTTAAGCCTGTGCCAAGCTACCAGGGGGTTGGACAACGCCCGCAACCAGCAAACCAATTACAAACAATACTCCAACTTAAATGGTTATTCAAATCACCCATTAGGACACAAGAACTGAATATGGAGGTATGATCTTTAAACTGCTTCATGAAAGTATGCAAGGTCTGTTCCTCAATATGGAATTAGCATTATAAACATTTATAATCAAAGTATTCATATACTTAGTGGATTAAAAGCTATTAGGGATCTCCTGCCATTTCCTTTTGATTGAGAGAGACATCAGGATCAGCAAGCCTCCTTTGGATCTACCATAAGTTTAGGCAGTGTCTGGAATATTAAATGAACTGTACTCATCCAGGGAAAAACAATTAGTAACAGCACAGGTTTCATGGAAACATAGTCCAAACCTAGAAAAAAATGAAGCCAAATATTATCAGATAGCTTACTAGACAAACCTGCATTATTCCAACTTAAAACGTCTAGGCAGTTAGGATCCAAGCAATGATTACCAGTAGAAATACAAAGATTGTTATAAGAAAAAATAATAGGAAGAATCCTCATTAAAAAATTGTCCAAGGTGCTGAAGACCTGAAATCCATTGCATGAAGCCAAATTAAAGGTTACAGAGGAGGCATTCCTCTAATTATAAAATGGATCAATAGGAGAATGCTCTGCAGTTGAACCATGAGGATTAAAAAAAAACAGAGGCAATGCCTGAATAGAGTTAAAAGGGACATCTACATTAGACAGCTGATTTAACAAACACCCTGTGATCCCCCTGGCTGATCAAATTTTATTATAACAACATATAACAACCAAGAAAGTTACTGTGCAGGGAGCGTGGCCTATAACATCGCCCAGTAAGATATGTCTTCTTTTAGCTCTCGGCCAGAGTTTCAATCCAAATCGAATCCTGCCAGCCCTCAAGCACACCAGGCTGTTCCCATTCATGAGCATCTTTGGGGAGTCCCATATCTGCCACTGATCCCTCCACTGAAGTGTGGTTCAGTGTGGAAAGGTAGACGGCCGCTCCGATCACTGACTTGCAAGATGGCAGAATCACAGACCTGACCACCACCAACAGAAGACTGGTGTTGACCTGAGGCAAGTAACAAGTGTCTGCCAGCAGCTGAAGGGGGTCCCCCCCCACTGGTTAGCAGACTAGGGGTGGGCGGAATTTGCGAAATCGCGGTACGCAAATCTCCGCGAAACGGTAAAAAATCTCCGCGAACACGCAGAAATTCCGCGAACACGCGGAATTGCTTGTTCGCGATACTTTTTTCCTGTTCGCGATCGCTGTTTGCGTGCTCGGGGTGAAATATCTCGCGAACACGCATATTGAGAACGCGAACAAGCAAAAAATTTCGCGAAGTGGCGGAACGCAGATTTTTGGGCAATTTTGCGTTCTCCGCGGAACGCGAAATTACCCAAATTCCGCAAATTCCGCGAACGGAACGGAATTTACCGCCCAGGCCTATAGCAGACCCTGTGAAACCGGTGGCAGTCCCGGTTGCCTCTCTCCCGCCTTTCATGCACCGTTCAGGCAAGAGGAGCTGTTTGGCTCCGGCCCTTTGTGGTGGCCGGTGGGAGATACAGGTGATTGGACATCCAGATGATAAACCGTCCCCGAAAGATTCCGTGTGGTATCTCCTAGAAAGTGGAGAGGGCCTGTGATATACACCTGGGCCGATTGCTGCTGGGACTGCGTGGAGCCGCGGACTATGCTGCGAGGCGGGTCCACAGCAGAGACCTCTTGCTGGCTGGCACGGACATCTGTGTCCAGAGACCAAGTGCCCCGAACCAGTGCCTGGCTAGGGCTGCCACCCCTGAAGACAAATATAGTGCAGGAAACAATAGTCCCTGAAATCAAAAGCGATTAGTAATACAATGAAAATAGCCAAGGTTGGTACTATATTGCAGCCAGTGTCCAGCCGGACAAGGCACCTTTAATAAGTTGAAATGGTTAACAATAATCCAAAGAATGTAAGTAGAATCTTAGTGGGATACAAGCCTGTATCCTTAGACTTACATATCGTGAGGACAACATGTGAAACACATTCAGGCAATTTTAGTGATGTTTCTGTCTGAAAAATATAAAGAGTAGCGAAACATCTAGTACATATACTGTCACCTTCACAATACGTTATATGCAAAGAATCGAATGTGTAAGGTAGACAACTGTGTCGACGGCGTTTCGATCCATATCAGGGGGATATCGGATCATCATCAGGACTAATCAATTAAATTGCCCATATTCAAATGCCTGAATTTACAAGAAATAATAAGGCAACAAAAAAACCATAAGAAAGTTTGGGAGAAAATGCAAGGAGAAAGGGGGAAGAAAATAACAACATAGTAGTTATTTTAACGTTTTCAAAGGTAAAACACAAAACGTAAAATGAGAAATCGCGTCAGAGCAAGCAACTATCTACATTCAAATAAAACATTCAGGACTCGTGGATAACTGGTGGATTACATTGTAATGGTGGCATGGTGGACACGAGGTGTCCAGATGAGTAATTAGGAGGTCACGAGAGAAGAGGTGAAGTTAGAAAGTGAACACATGAAAAGCGAGTAAAAACAACTATAAGCTTAGAAAAGCAGTGGGTATACAGTGGGCTATGAGTGAGTGTTTGGTGAATATAACCACAAACAGTTAAGCTTGTAATCAAGGAATGATCAACTGTGCGTGTAAAAGTTTAGGCAGTAAAAAGAAGAAGAAGAAATGTCTTGTGGTCGATAAACCGTGATACGAAGACATGCCGTAATCGTGCCCAACATTGTCACGGAGGCCTAGCTTTAGCTAGTGAGAGATAAGCCGTGGTGAAAAGACATGCCGTGATGGAGCCGCGGAAGAAGGGAGGGATTTAGCTCAATGTACCGATATGTAAACAAGGGGGGGCGTCTAGGACGGGTGGCGAAACCACAATATTCCTGAAGGACGCGTTTTCGAGGTTCAATGCCTGTGAAGTACAAGGGTGAAGTGAGGAGGGTAAGGTTGAAGGGGCGAGTGGAAGACGGTAGAGCGGGTTTAGATGCTTACCTACGGCTATGGGGTTCCGGGAATAAAGGTCACGGTACCAATTCCATGTTCGTCTGGGAGGACAAATGAAGACAAGGAGTGGGATGAGGAAACGTGTGGTGATAACGTGGGGGGAGAACAAGGGTGAAGCGATAATGAACCTTACCTCAAAATGGTGAGAGAAATGAATTCCGTGGCCACGCCAAAAACATCTCGCTCGGACAATGCCGGATCGGAAGTGAAGCGGATGTGTAACTCCCGTCATGCTATAGGTATAAGGAGTCATGTGGGCGGTCATGTGATCCGGAAATAGGGCATGTGACCGAAAAGAGAGTGATGTGCGATTGCAGGCGCCATATTGATAAGGTAAAAGGACAGAAATGCTAGTTGAGGGCCCAGGAGGCAAGAGAATTAAAATGGGGTAAGGAATTCAGCAGATTGCAACAGAAAGATATCGTGCCTCAACAATATACATTAGAGAGTAATGGTAGGACATGTGCAATCATGCAGAGTAGTTTGTTATGCACAGTATTGTAATACAGGGCACTGTCACAAAAAAACAGAGCAGTGGTGAAGTGCACGAGTGGAGGCAACGGTATTGTAGTCATAGTGAATGTTCAAGAAGGTGGAGTGGAACAGTCCAGGGAGTCATAACGAAGAAGTCCAGTCCTCAAGGCGGTTCAACCCTTTGTGAATGCTGCCAGTTTTCAGAATCCACTTCAATTCCTCTTTGTTCAGCAATTGCGAGAGATCTGCGCCTCTCGGGGGGATTTTTACAACGGAAACCACTGTCCAGCGTATGTCATCCTCAGTATGGTCTAGAGCCTCAAAATGTTCGACCAATTTGAGTTTTCCGACCCCGTCCCTGGGGCGAGTGCCATGCCTGTCTCTAAATACCTTGCGAGTGAAAGGGATCGCCTGGTGGTGGCTGAGATGGGAATGGAGACCATTGGAGTGGTGTGTGGAGCGGGGGTAGAGAGGAGAGGGGGTCTGAGCTGTGCCTCTGGACCCCGGGAGGCAATCCAGGACTCGAGCCAAACTGGCTTGTGTGGGGGCAAGAGTAATGGCAGTAGGGACTAAAGCCAAAGGGCCTACCGCTTGGACTCCACTCGCTGATGTGGTCCTACATGGCACAGACCCAGCATTGAGGGGCTGCATAGGTGAGAAGAGCCCGGGAGCTGGGGATATCAATTCGCTGGTGTCAGTGCTGGGGCAAGTTGTGGCTCCCTCAGCCCTAATCAGGAGGGCGGTGCTCTGAGTGCTGACCCCCTGCCTGTATACCTGCTGTGGGTCTTTCCCCCAACAAGAAGAACTGTGCTGTGAACTTTGAGGGCACCACTACAAGGTCCGTTATCCTTGATATTCGCCCAGTGGGACTGGAGCAGGAGCCGTGCCTGGTCTTGGAGCTGGGGCTCCAGTAGTATAAAAGGAGCCAGACATACGGGCTATTGGGGTTTTCGTTGCCGCATTGGATTAAGTGGCAGCTCTATGAAGTCCTACTGGAGGGATGAGGTGCTTGAGCACTGTCCGTCTGCATCTGTGGTGTGCCCAACTGGCGTTACCTCTCTCTACTGCCTGAGAGCGACCTAGACGCTCTACTGTACACAAGCTCTTTGCACGTAGTGGCTCCTGCTCATCTACAATGATGACCAAAGAGAAGGACCCTAAGCCCCGAAGGCAACGGAAAATAGACGGATATACTAAAATGGTGACCCAACAGAAAGCTACACAGCCACCAACCGAAATTGCTACCCTGCTCCGTACTATACAGTCTTCCAGAGAAGCACTGGAAAATTAGATTGAAGTAGTACCGTCTGAGGTCAAACTCCTTAGCCAGGATCTCTGCAACTTTTCGAGTGAGTGAAGGAGACAGAGAATCGAGTTTCAGAAGTCGAAGATGTAGTCAAGGACCTCAAAAGTAGGTAACGGAGCTCAGCAGTTCTAAAGGTGAACTGCAATGGCATATTGACAATGCTGAAAACAGGTGGCACAGGAATAACTTATGTTTTGCTGGGTTCCCAGAGGGGGTGGAGGGACCCAGCGTGCCTGTGTTCCTAGCCACATGGCAGAGAAACATCATCCTGCCTGAACACTTATCCACCTGCTTCGTGATTGAACGGGCGCACAGGGCGCTGAATGTGACGCCGCTGCCCGAAGCTCCACCCAGACCCATCATAGCGAAGTTCCTAAAATTTCTCAACTGAGACATGACCCTGCTTGAGGTGCGCCGCCTGGGAGAAGTACACCATGAAAATTCTACAATCATGACCTTCCGTGACTACATTTGCGAGGTCCAGCATCAGAGAAGGCCTTTCGATTCCATTAAAGTGAAGTTGGGCTTGGGTGGAGGAGTGACCGGTCCTAAACCCTCCCTGGGAATGGAACCGGGATCGACAACTGCTTCGGTATCCAGAATCCAGACCTGAGGACATGATACAGAGAAAAGAAGGACTCAGTTGGGATTGAGGAGAGCAGATCGAGGGACTCCCTCTTTATTAAGAGGGTCCAGCAGGGGGTCTGGGGGCTTGTGCAGGGTGGGGAGCACCTGGAAGTGGGAGATTGCAGGGCCACAGATATATCCATCCTGCGGGATTCACACGTCGATTCAGATAGGCTGAGAGACTCATCCAGGGATGAAAATACACACCAATTGGCTGCCAAAATCAAAGCATCGGAATGTGGAGCAGAGACTGACTAGCCTTCACCAAAGGGGAATGTGGTAGACGCAGGAATGCTTGAACATATGAGCTGGCAGCAACGTACCGGAAAAGACCCTTTAACTATAAACCAATGTCCAGAGCGGTTGTAGCTCGTCCACTGGGAATAGTATTGGCTTTAGTATGCTGGTCCTGTGAGGATCTGTTTTTGTACTTACCACTTAGTATGTAGTGGGTGATTGTGGGGATTGTATCCATAAACAGGCGGGTGAGTGACATACCTCTCCTCTTCTCACACACAGTTGCTTTATAGCCATGGATTTATGTGCTGTGAGAAGGTCTTGGAGGGTAGGTAGGGGGTTGATTGGGGGGGCAATGAGATAGTTGTTTTTTGCGTTCATGTAAGTCGCACTTGGTCTGAGGTGGTGACACAGCAGAGTTGGCGGGTAAGCCCACAGAAATGGGCATGCATAAGTATGTCATCCTCTAGGCTCCTGATGTACCTATGTCAGCCCCTGTAGAGAAATGGGCCCTTTGAGTCCAACTTGGAACGTCAACAGCTTAAGGAACAGGGGTTGGTTACACAATACATAAAGCACTTGCAGCCAGATATGGTGATGCTCCAGGAGACACACCTTCAGAGCACCCAGTGTAGCTTCCTGGGGAGGGGAATGGATGTAGTGCTGGCACACATAGGTTTCACCTCTGGATCAAAGGCAGGGTTGCAATCTCCCCTCTTCGAACAAACTTGTAGGTGGGTCAATCCTGATGACATATTTGTAGGAGTGACGGGCACCTGGGGCTGACATAGGCTTATGTTTATTTGTGTTTATGCACTGCCCAGACTGCAATCCCCTGTACTACTCAAAGTGGCGGACATCCTTCTAGAGACACCCTTCCATGTGATAGGGGGCAATTTCAATGCTGTTAGATGTGCATCAATAAACCGTGCAGGGAACCATGAGAGGGTGATGGGCACCAACCCACTAGCATGCTTCACTGACACATTTGGGCTCACAGACACATGGATGTATCAACACTTTCACAATAGACTGTACTAACATTTCTCGTGGGGGCATAGTGTCTACTCAAGGCTGGACTATGTCTTCGTCCCCTCATGTGGATTGGGAGACATTAGTCAAATTAACGACCTTGCACATGGGTTATCTGATCACTCACCATTGTGGGTACACTTGGAGACTAGGATACCGGACCCACAGACATCATGGAGACTGAATGCATGGGACTTACGAAATAGTGTAATCATATGTGGACTTCAGGCTGACACTGATATTTTCGAAAATATGGGCACGGTAGCCTTTGGAGCTATGCTGGCAGAGGCATACAAAACGCTATTATGAGTAAGGGCCCCAAACCAAATAGTATTGGAAAAGAAGAAGGGAAGGAAGAAACTAGAGCAGGTGGACCCTCAGATACTTCTCTAGAAGGACATGCCATGGCCACGCCAGATCCACTGACTTCCCGGCAATTGGAAGCCCTTAGGTTGGAATACTGCTAGTTGGCTCAGGATGAGGCAAAGCAGCAGAGGCTAGCCACATTGCACCAACTTCATGAAGTCGGCAACAAAGCTGGAAAATTGATGGCCTGGGCGAGTAGGAAATAAGCAGAGACTAGATTGGTGGGATCAATTGTGGATGACTAGGGAGTGACTCTCTCCACGGATGAGCAATTAGTGTCAGAATTTGCTAAACACTAGGAAGAATTCTATGGAAAAAAACCATTCAGCAGCACAGCCACCATTGATGATTAACTTAAAGACATAAGCCCCTTAGACTAGAGGAGGATGACATAAAAGCACTCAATGGAGACTTGCCCCTAACGGAAGTTGGAGAAGCTGTGGCCCGGCTATGACCGTGAAGAACCCCTGGCCCAAATGGAATACTCCCTGAGTTTTATAAAAGTTGCAAAGACTTATTAAGCCCCCAACTCCCAGGCCTCTACCAAAATGCCTATAATGAGTGTACCCTCCCACTAGACCTTCAGATGGCTACCATTGTGACCACACATAAAGAGGGTAAACCCAGAGATAAGTGTGACTCATATCCCCCCCTCTCTTTGTTGAACACAGAGGTCAAAATACTGGCAACAAATTCTGGCAACTCGACTCCTACATGTTATAACGACTCTCCCCACTGCAACTGATCCACATTCATGCCCCGACTTGCCACCTGATGGAATCTCCGCAGGATACAAAACTGGCTGTCAAGAGCTGCGACGTCCAGCATTTGTTTCTTTCGTTATATGCCGAAAAAGCATTCAACGCAGTGCACTGGACCTCTCTAGATTCCACCCTGGCCAAATTTGGGTTTGGCCCGAAGTTCAGGAAATGGGTGGCATTGCTATACCCCTTCCCTAAAGCAGCAGTGCGAGTCAACTGGAGGCTTGCCTACGGCTTCCCTATTGCCTGTGGAACCAGAGAGGGGTGCCCTTTATCTTCACTTTTATTTGCACTAGTGGTGGAACCCCTAGCCTGCATGATTAGGCAACAAACAGGAGGGCTACCCCTGACGACCATGTAGAGGAGAAGATATCCTTATATGCAAATGATATTCTTCTGTTTGTGACAGAACCCTACACAACGATCCTTACAGTGTTCCAAATAATGGATGATTATAGCCGGTTCCCAGGCTACAGGATTAACTGGCACAAGTCAGTACTGTATTGCCCGGGCCAAATAATGGAATGGCCTCTGCTGCCAAGGAACCTCCAAGTCGCCACGGACAGCTTTAAGTACCTTGATGTCTTTTTTACACCTCACGCAGAGGTCTGCCACAGACATAACATCCTGCAGGTGTTATCCAACTTTAGGCAAGACGCGGACAGATGGAAAGATCTACCTCTCACCATAATGGGCAGAGCAGCCATGTTTTAAATGATCTTCCTGCCCAAATTCCTATATGTCCTCCAGAATACACACCACCCTCTCCCCAGAATGATATTCAGGGAAATAGATTCAGAACTCCGTTTACTGTTGTGGCTGAAGGGACACCCAAGGATTGCCCTAAAGTCATTACAATGCAATCCATATAATGGGGGGCTGGTGCTCCCAGATATTGTAGACTATTACTGGGCAGCTCACCTAACCCACCTAACCCACAAAAATGACTGGACACACATAGCATAGTACCATCCCAATTACAAACTAGAAAAGGAGATACTGACACACCACATTTTCTCACACTCTCTCTATGGAGGAAGGGGCGCAGAGGTTGCTCCCTGCCACACGGGTTACTGTGGAGGTGTGTAAAGGGCCACTAGAACTAGGGTGACACTGTTGTGGAAGGGAAACTGGCTGAGGGAGGTGAGTGGGTTATGGGGCTTTGAAGTCTAGGACATGCTGTAGTTATCTACCGTTGGGGATATCATAGCTAGAAGCGAATTCAAATCCTTCTCCATCTTCTATACTGACTTTAGGTTACATAGCTCCCAATTTCTCAAGTATGCCCAGTTGCAGCATGTGTGAAAGCGAAGGGAGTGGGGGAGATGGACCTGTCGGAATATGCTCCGCTTGAGGGGCGATTACTACAGGAAGAGCTCACGACCAAGGCAGTGTCACTAACCTATAAAATGATAAATAACAATATGCCTTATACCCTCAGTAAACTAAGAGAGGTGTGGGAGGCAGACCTGGGGGGATGGAAGACGTGAACTGGGAGGTGGCCCTGATGCCTCCTAGAGAGCTGCCTAATAAAGCCAGACTGTGACTCATCCAGTTTAAAATCCTCCATAGGCTATATTATGATAGAGCTAAGCTGCACAAAATGGGCCGGGCCAAGACCTCACACTGTCTGCTCTGCCAAGCCACGGTGAGGAACTTCTTACTCACATGTGGGATTGCCCCCGTACACTGTCATACTGGGGTGCAATAATTAAAAAGTTAAATGCAATATTAAAGACATCCCTTCCAGCAGACCCGAAATTCATACTTCTGGGCATCTCATGTGATGTGGGTGTGGCCAGACCTCAGTTGCTTTTTAGCTCCTTGGGCCTAGTGGTGTCAAAGTGCAATATAGCAAGACACTGGGGTACACAAGACACTCCGATGCTGCACAAATGGAAGAGAGGCATGGACCTGTACATAGCAGCTGAAAGGGTCACATATACGTGTTGAGAGTGCTGAACGAATGAGATGGAGTAATTGGCTGAATCATTATTGTTTAGCCAGCTCTGATGAAGGTCCTTGAACTGCAGATGACGAAGTGCAGAGCTAGTTGTGATCAGATGGCCAATGGACACCTGCAGAGAGAGTGAGGTGGGGTAGCCGTGACACTTTCAGTAAACTAGGGGGAGTGAACAGGCCATTGCAACACCCGATATGCATTGCAACATGTGTGAACACCGGGGCTGAGAAAATTAGAATTTCCATGATTGACTTAAGAATGACTTGTTGGTTGTATGCTACTCATGCAATACAAATAAAATAAAAATATATAAACAATAAGTATATTATTATAACATAATCCTCTTCAAACCTCTTTGGGTCTGAACCAATCCACCCCACAAGCCAGGCCACAATAATATGCTGTGCTATTTGACAGCCCCCCCCTGAAAAGCTGAATGAAGGGTTTTGTTTTTTAAGTGGAATAAATTAAACTTCTACATATGGAGTCACCTCAGGGTGGAGGATCATGACTGTGTCAGAAAGGTGAGAGGATATGGCGTATTGGCCAGAGCATGTGACTTTGGAACTGGGGAACTAGGTTCTAACCTCGGCATCAGCTCAACATCTTATGATTCTGGGGAAATCACTCAATCTTTCCGTGCCCCAAAAAACACAACAATGAATGTGTGTGTGTGTGTGTAATGATGTGACTAGTGCTTACGTATAGCACTCCAAATCCATTGGGCCGAGTTTGCTCTATTTTGAAATTACAAACAAAAGACAATGCCGTTGTGGTATAATGGAAGGCTTCTCACTGCCGAGCTCAAGGAGTACTGTAGTACTGTTCTCTGGGGCACATTGGTATGTGTCACGAATTGTCGGACTCTGTCGATATGGACAATGAATATGAGAGACAAGATGAACCGTTTCCCCCTTATGTTTTGCTATCTTTCTATTTCCAGCCACATAGTTCAACTCCGACATAACTGCCTCTTCACAACAATTACTTTGAGAGCTGTAGCCGGTGGGCCGAAGCAGAGGTAAATCCCACCCACAAAATAACTGAGGGAGGTGTCACCCCTCAAAATAGGAATCACATCCGGAGCGCACCCGGAAGAAGAGGAGCAAAGCCGTACAAAGGACGTGAGAAGGAGGAGGAGCTCTCTCTCGATCCCCGAACGTCATTGGATGCTTGAGAGAGGCCGTCAAAAAGCTGCCAGCGAGGAAGTCTTGGAACCATGAGAAGCGAAAAGTGAAGCTGGAGAAACGGTGAAGCTTGGCTCGTGCCGGGGAACCTGTCCCAAGAATTCAACAAACCACGCCAACTCCAGCCACGTTCCAGGAGGAGCATGGCTATACCAGATATAGCAGACCTTTGCGACACTAGGCAGAAGGCGACTGCCTTCAACTACAGAGAGACCAAAATCGGGTGGGGAGGGGAGAACTGGAGAGCATGAGGGAGTAATTCTCGCAAGCGTGGACACTTAAAATGGTGTCACCAGTTTTGTTTCTCCTCTCACAACCCCCTCCTTTCAATAAATACTGAAGCATAAGGGTACTCGACGGACCCCTACTCTCTTTCTTCTGAGGCATCGAGGAAGTGAAGGCAAACCAGGAGATCCATTTTGTCCTGACGAGAAGAGGAAAAGGCACCGAAAAGAAACCTAATTGTGCTCCAAATGGTATATCCGCATGAAATAAAATACTGAGAATTCAAAACTGACGCATGTCCTCTGGTTGTGTGAACTAATTCCCTACAGTATGTAATGGACAACCAACCTCCCGCGGTGTGTCAACCCTAGGTCTAGTAGGTTTAACAGTCTTCTGGTCTGCATTTAAAGAGCAGAGGTGGCCAGGGCCTTATTGATGCTTGCTCATATGTGAGGTGGTCATAGAGGACTGAATGCCTCCAGAGTCTACATGTCTCTCTTTAGCCTTCACCCTCATGTTGTCTCCTGCAGTAACAGTGTTTATCTTGGACAAGCTTGACAACTCGTTTACAGCCTTTTCTATAGTGGATATCCTCTAAAAATAATAATCAATTGAGTTCTTAACCAATGACTCCACTATCTCAACTTTATAGAACAATTTATCAAACAAATGTTCAAAGACTGCTGGAACCTCTCCTTCAGGACCCTCCTTAATAGCCCTGGGCAAGTCCAACGTGTTTTTGTAACAACCTTAGCCAGAGGCACCTCTCTCTTTTCTTCTGTTTGTCTAGTGGGAGGTTCAGAAGTCAAACTGGATTGCTGGATCAGCAGGATGAAAACCGTCCCTAACAGCTATGGAGTTTCTGCCCATAGGTGAGCCCCCTTGCTGTGTCCCAAGAGTCTGCCCATCAATCGCTGAGTGAGAGGTGATTGATTAACTCTGAACTCCCTCTTGGTATATCCTGAACTGTACCTAGGGCCAGAAGGCTCAGTTAATTCTTGACACAGGAATGTTTTTCAGTAAGCACACTACTGCAGAAGACAGGAAAGATGTTATGGAGGACTTACTTTAGGAGCCCTTCAAAGAGGTGGTAAAGCTTGTAGATATTGACTTCCGCTTGCTCATACCACTATGGTTACAGCTGAAGCAAACAGGCCCTGACTTGGCCCAGTCATTGTCCGGATTTAGCTCGGCATGTCCTGCACAGCAGGAGTCACATGCATCTCAAGTATTGCCAAGGATCCAGAGGCCCCGTCTCCATCAACAAGGTCAGGTAAACTGAATTGTGAGCAGATGAGTTCAATCCTTCCGGCGGGGCATCCTGCACAGCATGAATCACCGGCACCTCAAGTAGCATCAATGATCTCATGAGCCCATAGCTAGTGTTGCAACGTAAGCATGGTAAAATTTTTATTATGCACGTACTCTCCTTACTACTGTAAACTTACGGCCCTTTAGGATTAGACAATCTGAAGCACTTTCATTTACCACAGAGGCCATGATCCTCTGTCGAATCTTTCTCTGCTGATAGGAGGGGTGGAAATTAGGGTGGCCAAATCGAATGTTAACTGTCCACTGAGGACCATTAATTGACAGACAACTCACACATTTAAGGTCAGATTTAAGTACACCACTCTTAAAAGCAACAAGAAGAACCAACCTCCTGAAGAAGTTAAGTCGAGTTAGGATTATGCAGAACAAAAGCTCTAAACTCTGCAAAAGCAATGCAGTACGAAAGAAGCGATACTTGATTTTCTGGCAGAGCTCTTTGATTCTCTCTACAACACAATTAAAATATTTGTAAAATTGGACAGTTTAAATGGAAGAACTATCAGGTCTCAATAATACATTCAGACAGATATTAGATTAATTTTGGGCATTGTATTAAAGATTCAAAGTTCATTGCCACAAGCAATATAATTCAGTGAAGAATATCAAAGCTTGTATAACAGTGCCAATCATTTAAGCAGGCTTTTTCAGATGCTTATTATCAGAATCAGTTTACAGTGTTACAGAGACCCACCACCATTAAGGCAAGCTAGTACGTTGTCTAACAGCTCAAATCATACAAAGAAGGGGAAAGGGTTCAGATTTAAAGTCCATTTAAGGGTGTGTCCATTAGAAGGAACTAGGAAATAAAGGATTGGAAAATGGGAATGGTTCGGCAAAGAAGGTTTAAGTGCATCAGCTACCGACTGTAGCATAAGCAAGGTAGTTGACCAGCATAGCATCCGGGTTTCAGGGTAGGAAAAATTAGAATGGTGTCTGCAATACGACAAAAATCAATGGTGTCTGAGATGCCCCTCCGTTGGGGTTTCTTCTTTTATAAAGGTCTACCAATGTCCCAGCGATGTAGCATCACACTGCCATCAGAAGACTATCATATGTTCAGCTTCATATAATGTCACCTAGGACACTTGTAACAGTGAGATGATTACCCAAGCTGGTCATGAAAATTGAAAGATTTGAGAGTCCACATAGGCCTAGTATTGGAAAAAAATAGATACAAAGTAATCATCTATAGCAATAGATGAAATCCTTTTCCCACAGGAACATTTCACTGTGAACATTGAAGAAACATTCAGGAATGTCGGGATGCACACATATACAAGACAAATAAAGCAAATTTCCACTAGTGGTAAACGGTCATTTGCATTTAGTTGTGGGAAAGATCAGAATTAGAGAAAAAGCTTTTTCGAAAAAGCCTTTAAGTTAGCATCACACATTAAAACAAATATAATGTCATTAAAAAATTCTCAAATAGAGAATATATAGAAATTCACTAATCATCACTACATGAAAATAGTTTTCGTTAGAAATTCCCTACTCACACAAATTTTCTCAACATTACTATAAGTGTATAATATTCTAAATTCACATTACAAATTCTTTCTAATTTCAATATGCAAAATTTCAAGATTGTATCATGTTTCTCCATGTTTTTGCCCCAACTTTTAAAAATAGTATATTCAAAAAGAAAGCTGTTAGAAATGAGGGTCTCTAGTTCCCAGTGGCTTGCACCCTGTCCAATTAGGGACCCTTGGGGATTACACAGCTAAGTATACCCCTCTCACCCCTTTGGTAGCTTGGCAGAAGCAGTCAGGCTTATCTCACAGGCAATACGTGAAGCATTTGTGCACACATACAGCAACAGTGAAAACAGCACAAAAGAACTCCACACCAATTCAGAAAAATAGCCAATAGTTATCTGATCAAAACAAAGCCGAAACCAATAAAATTCCAACATACATAAATCAGGATATCACCTAAAGAATGTCCATATAAAACTATGGATGCATCACTTGTTAGCACAAAGTACCTGGGATGCATCAAAATCAAAGACGAAAACAGGCGCTGGGGAGGTGAGGTGCCTGAAAAGTAAAGAAATGCATCTCAGGGAAAGGGATGCATCGGTTCCTTATTCACAGGGAAGGTAATGCATCAGGTCCTTGCTCCTAGGAGAGGTGATGCATTGGTTTCTGACTGTGAGGGGAGGTGATACGTTAGTTCTCTGTTCACGAAGCCTAGGTTCCTTACTGAAGCCCAGTGTAAATGAAGAAAATGGCACACAGGTGTTATGCGTTGTGCACTGGAGGTGAAATGTTGATTTGCGAGGCTTCGCATCATCCGGCTTCAGTCCTGGGAGGCTGTGCAGCAAGGCTTTGGAGTGTTTCACGCTGGTTTGCTCCGGTTCTGAGGATCTGTCAGCTATGCCATGTGACTTGGCAAATACAAAAAGATCAATTGATGGACAGAATGCAGAACAATGTCATACATTCACCCCAGTTCAGAGATCTGGGCCTAAATCCATCGTTGTTTTGCTCACCATGCCATTCCAGTTTGGACCCAGCCATATGCAAATCAGTCTTGACCCTGCGCCCAATGGGAACAGTCCAGCCCGAACTGCCAGGCCAGGTCCTCCCTGGACTGGAAACAAGCATCCTAGGACCGGTTTGGGGCTTTCATCCCTCATCAGCCAGGATAGCTTGACTCCCGTGGCATGGAGAGCACGGGACCCACGTCTGGGCATACCTGTCCCACTCAGGTTGACAAATTAAAAAAGAACAATTGATGGACGGAATGCAGAACAATGTCATACTTTCACCCCAGTACAGAGATCCGGGCCTAAATCCATCTTTTTTTTGCTCACCCTGCCATTCCAGTTTGGACCCAGCCATATGCAAATCAGTCTTGACCCTGCGCCCAATGGGAACGGTCCAGCCCGAACTGTGTTTGCTGTGTGACTTGCCAAGGCTTCTCATCATTCTGTGTCAGTTCCAAGAGGCTGCAATGCAAGGTTTTGCAAGGCTAGGCATTTCTTTGCGCCGGTTCTTACAGATCAGCTGCAGATTCCACTTCTGAGGCCCTTTGACTGGAAAAAGGCACCTCAGGCAAGGGTAAAACTCACAGATGGCAGAGTCCAGCAGCACCAAAGAAGTCTTTTGTGTCGCTGAGACTTCTTAACAGGAGGCAAGCACACACAAGCCCTTGGAGAACCTTGCAAGCAGGATACAGAAAGCAAAGTCCAGTCCTTTCACTCTGCCCACAGACAAAAGCAGCAACTACAGGCCAACCCAGAAAAGCAACACAGCAAAAGTGCAGTATTCCTCCCAACAGCGTTTACCCTCTTCTTCTTGGCAAAATCTCCTCTTGATCTAGAAGTGTTCTAAAAATGAGGTGTCAGGGGTCCAATACTTGTATCCCTTTTGGCCTAAGAAGTTGGCATACTTCGAAGGAAAGTCTCTGTAGTCCACAATATCCTTCATTGCCCTGCCTTGGTTCTAGACACACTACATGGGGGTGGAGACAGCTTTGTGTGAGGATAGGCACAGCCCTATTCAGGTGTCAGTGACAACTTCTTCCATCACTCTAGCTCAGGAAGACCCATCAAACTGGTGATGGACCATCAGGATATGCAGGGCACACCTCAGCTCTCTTTGTGTCACTGTCAAGACTGAATGTGCAAGCAGCACTGTCAGTCTAAACCAGACGTTGATTCCACAGGCAGGCAGAGACACAGAATGGTAGAGCTAGAAAATGACCATTTTATAAAAGTGGCATTTTCAAACACACAATTTAAAAATAACTTCATTAAAACATGTATTTTTTAATTCTGAGTTCAGGGAGCCCATACCCCAAATCTCTGCCTTTTCCCAATTTGAATTTACACTTGTAAGGTGTTATAAGGCAGGTCCAATGATAAACTATAGGAGAGATAGTCCTTGCAATAATGAAAAAAAAGCTAGCAGCATTTTACCGTCAGGATATGTAAGACACACCCATACATTTCTTACCTTTCACATACACTGCACCCTGCCCATGGGCCTACCTTGGGCCTATTTATGGGTGCCTTACATGTAGTAAAAGAGAAGGTTTGCGTCAGGCAAGTGGATGCACTTGCCAGGTCGACATGGCAGTTCAAAACTGCACATACAGACACTACAGTCAGCGGAAGCTCTAAGACATGTTTACAGGGCTATTCATGTTGGTGGTGCAATCAGTGCTGCAGGTCCACTAGTAGCAGTTGAATTACAGGCCTTGGCCACACACAGTGCATTATACTATGGAGATTCTAGTAAATCAAATATGCCAAACATGGATAAACCAATCATCATTACAATTTAGACAGAGAGCGCGTGCACTTTAGCACTGATCAGCATTGGTAAAGTGGCCAGAGTCCTAAAGCCAACAAAACAGGTCAGAAAAAAAGGATGAAGAAGGCAAAAAATGTTTTGGGATAACTCTGCGAAATGGGCCATGTCCAACACAATTCTTATTATTGCAACTTGTTTATATGCATTAGTTTTGCCTTGTATGTATATTTTCTTCATCAAATTTTAAAGCATGCTTTAACGGTGCTTCTACTACACTTATCTCATTTTCCTGTGCCATTGTGCCTAACATGTGCAGTGTACTTTCAGCTTTTTGTGTCTTTAATCAATAAATTTGTTGTGTATTATGATTTTTAAAATTGTCCTACATCACCAGCAACATGGTAAGCCCAACTGGATTGTGGGCGTATGAGTTCAATCCTTCTGGCAGTGCCATTCAGAGCAAACTACATTATGGAAGATGTTAGATCTGCCTGTTCTAGGGATGTTCAATTCCAGTTTTTCTGTAAGTGCCTTCAATGTAATAGACTATGTTCTAAAATGGTGGCAATTGAGTAGGAGAGATGAGATGAGTGTGAGGGCTTGTTTCTGAAACTTTTCAATTATCTGATATTCTGGTAATTTTATTGTGCTAGGTGGTACTGGATATCACTGAAATCCAAGATCATATTCCAGAGGTGCTGGCTTAGTCTGAGTTTGCAGATGTACTAGATGTAAGAAAGAAAAGGCAAAGGAGTAATTTTTGGCAGCAAGTGATGTAAGTGTGAAATTCATCTGTGTGTCTCTCATGGTAACATATTGATCTTGTTTTATATGGGTGTAGTTTTGGAAAAATCCACCAGTACTGGGTCAGACTTTGCTTGTCATCTGCCCTGGCTCCATTCCAAAGATCAGTTGAAGAATTTGCTTTATTTTTAGGAATGTATGACTAGGACTATCTTTAGATGGAGATGAGTGCATGGTTGCCTTGAATGGCACTACTAAGTTGTTGTGCTGACTAGCCCGGGCGTGTCCAAGATGGCGTCCGTGTAGGAGCAGCCTTACGGAGGTCCACAATGCTGACGAATCCCGGGCGTCTGGCCTGCCCCAGACGCCAGTGCGGTAGGGTGACGGGTGGGATCATTGGCCGGACACTCCTGCAGCTGGGAGGAGACACCGTGGTGGATATGTGAGGCCCGACATGACAGAGTTCCGACACCAAGATGGTGGCCACGGGTGCCGGAGCAGTGCAGATCGGCATTTAAGGTGTCCGAGATAAAACAGTGAAGTGTCACTATACGGTCTGGAAGCAGCATCTTTGGGGACAGTGAGGTCAGCGAAATTGAGAGCATCAGAGCGGCCTGCAGGTTAATGTCCCTCCCCCCTCATCACGGACTGGCTGGCAGCCTGCCTGAGAGGGAACTAACTTGCTCTCTCCAACCCCTGGCGGCCTGAGTAAGCATTGCAGGGGGGGCCAGTTGATGGACGAGAACCCCTGGTGACAGAGTGGCTGAGTCCCTGGAACAGAGTGCCAGATGATGGTGGAGGCGAGCATGACAGGCTGGTGAAGTCCAACACGAGCAGCAGGAGCTTGGAGCCTCTCTGGCAGAGCGGGCCGCTTGGAGCTGAGAAGAAGGCCCCATGAGAGTTGGTGTTGCCTCTGACCACTAGCACCTGGCATTCATTAGGGAGTGAGGACACAGCTCCCTTACTATGCTCGAGGCAGAGGTGACCTGCGGAAAACAATGTGAGACCATTGGCAGCCATATTAGAGGAGGCCTGTTCCCTGAGCACACAGGCCCCTGAGGAAGTGCTGGAGCTTGCAGAGGCAACTACTCTTCCCCCCTCACCCTTTTTATTTGCTGCAAAAAGCCCCACACTGGGTGACTAAGGGCTAACAATTGAGGGGGCTCCCGATTTTCTGGGATTCCCTGAGGGATCTTCTGATACCGCAACAGCTTTCCTCTAGACCTGACCTTTCGCAGCCTCAGTGGGAAGGTTGGATAGCCCACTGGGAGAGTGGGCTCAGGACTCAAGACCAGGAGCGCAACCGGCTGGTACAGAGGGGGGTGAACAAAATGACGACAATCAGGACCAAAAAAGACCCCACTATCAAAGACCTCCTTGCAAAATGTCCTCCAAACGAATGGGGCCATTCCCGGATTCAGCATCGCCGGGCCGCTCATCATCAGGGCCAGCTGGGGGGTCAAGATGCAGGGAAGGATTGCCTGGTCACACGTAGCTTTATGGAGTTCCTCTAGAGCAACTTGATGGGACGACATTGTGATCCTGAAAATGGAGATGACCAAAGATGTTAAGGGACTATGCCATGACATGAGCGAGCTGGAGCAGCGAGTGGACTCTGCAGAAAAGTTTGGTGACGCCAGAGAAGATGAACTGGAGGTGTGCTGCAGCAAAATTCTGGAACTTAATGATTGCAACTCTGACCTGAACTACTACTTGGAGGATCCTCCTGGAAATCTAATATCATAATCAAAGGTGTTCCGCTGCAAGCGGATGCAAGTCGCTTGGCGGACATTGTTCTACGACTCTTTTGCTACATTGTCCCGGAGCTGGAGAGGAGAGACCTCCACCTCAACCCCACACTTAGAGCGGGACACCCATCGCAGATGCCCGGCACTTCACAGGACATTCTCACCTGCCCCCATAGCTACTGCTAGAAGGAACTCATCATGAACGCGGTGCAAGACCAACCCCAGGTCTCCTTTGAGGGGATTAAAGTCAGCTTGTTTTAGGACCTATCTCTCATAACCCTGTAATCCCGCCGCAACATGAAACCAATAACTGACTTCTTGAGGGACAAAGGGGTGCAATACAGGTGGGGACATCCCATTGCCCTCATCTTTGCTTGGAATAGAGAAACATGCTGGTTTGCACACCCCTAGATGCAGCAGCGATTCTGGGATTGAACCAAGACCAATGTGATTTCGCATGGCCTTGGACTTCTCCGACATGCTCCCAGGGATCTGGCAGCTAAAGGCACTCAAATACCCAATCCCACAAAAATTTGAGTAAGCCGACCATGACAGAGAGCCTCAGGGAGAGATCGGCCCTACTGCAGCACTTCACTGGAAGGGACCGATCCCCAGAGTGAGCAGATGAATGGCAGCCTCGGGATGGGTGTCTGAATGCAGGGTCCCACACTCCCTGATATCGAACATCCCCTGATCAATTGCGCTGCGTCTTCAATCACCCTTGCTGCACAGGGGCCGCAGGCTTGGCCCCAGGGTCTGCATCGCCTTCTGTTTCGTATTCGACGGTAGTGGTGGAGGACTCCAACACCATCCCTTCTCCCGGAAGATCTACATGGATGACCGACGACATAGACCCCTACTATGTAATTAATGGTTCCTCAAAGTTTGGTGACTCTCTTATTCATGTTTCAATGTTTTGTTCATTTAACACATCCTCCCTGCACCAACTATATGCAACAGTGTTACATCCCACCACCTTCACAGTGCAGGAGAACACATTATGGTTTAGCCTGGACCTAATACACCTATCAGTGCCTACATCACCCTATGGTGACAAAAGTTAGTCCAAATGTGAGAGGCCTGAACTTGACCGAAAAAGAGAATAGCGCTACTGTCCCAGCTGATAGCAACCCAGTGTGACATATGCCTCCTAGAGGAGACTCACCTGTGGAAAAAGGACTGGAACAGCATGCGGTCAAAGTGGTTTGACCCTTAGTTCTGGTCCTATGGGCCAGGCAAGAAAGAGGGGGTAGCAATCTTGGTATCCACACACTACCAGGACCAGGTCCTTCAAATACACTCTGAAATAGCAGGCCACATGCTATCTATGAGGATCTCCCTTTATCAAAACACTTTCACTGTTGCGTGCCTTTATGCGCCCAATGACCATGAGGAACACTTTTTCAGCCAGACAGTTAGAATGATTCTCACCACACCAGATATTATGGTCTTGATAGGGAGGATTGTAACCTGGCACCAGATGCCTCCCTAGATCAGACCCCTCAGAGGGCCGGTGCCAAAGGGAGCCCTCACCCCACAGGGACTCCGTTAGACGCGGGCCGGTTGACGCTTGGAAGTCACTACACCCTTCAACAAAGTTGTACTTTTTCTCAGCTGCGCACCACTCATATGCCAGAATCAACTACTTTCTAGAATCTGCCTCCCCACTCCCGGCAGCGGACATTGTACTCTATAGAGGCCAAAACAAAATATATAGCAAAACTACAAGAGTACAAAATAGCTATTGTGGAGGCCAAAAGAGCCTTCTTTACCAATAAAGTGCTCAACTCTGAAAATAGCTCTAAGGAAATTTTCAGGATCGTGAAAGAACTTTCCAATCCTAGCCGCGTGGCCCCACCTGTAAAAGCCACTCAGAAACTATGAAATGATCTGAACTTCTTCTTCATTGAAAAAAAAAAAAAAAAAAAAACTCCACTGTTTGCAGCAATAACAATATTGAAGACAGTGTGGTTCCTCCCAATCCTTCTTTTTTTAACACCTTTCCTATGTTAGATAGGAAATGCTTTCTGGAATTGGTAGCAAAGGTTAAATCAGGCTCCCCTAAGGAAAAATGCCACATTAATATGAAGAAAGCAATTTATCGGGCTTTCCCCGATACCTTCCTTGAGCTCATCAATCTTTCCGTGTCTCAGGGAACTGTACCATCAGCCTTTAAGGAAGTGGTAGTCATTCCACCTAAAAAAGAACAAGGTCTAGATTTTAAAAAGTTGGAAAACTACCAACCCATTTCATTGCTTCAGTTTCCAGCAAAATTACTGTTTTTGGACACTCACCAGGCAGGCTTCTGTCTCGCACACTCCACCGAATCGGTGATCCTAACTGTCCCGGACGATCTTAAGGACAGGCAGACATTGATCACACTCAGGCTCTGATCCTCCTTTACCTGTCTGCGGCATTTGACACCGTGAGCCACCAGATTTTTTGGACTGTATTGCCGCAGCGGGTCTTGGGGGCTCGGCACTGGATTGGTTTGGGTCCTTTTTAGAAAACCGCAAACAATCGGTGTGGCTTTCGCCCCACAAATCCAATACTGTTGAAATGAGTTGTGGCGTTCCACAGGGCTCCTCCCTGTCACTGATCCTTTTTAATATTTACATACATCCCCTTATCGCGAGTCTTCGGCAGAGGGGGTAAAAATCTTTAATTACGCGGACGATATGCAGTTGATTTTTACTCTGGAGAACTCCCCAGAATGCAAAGATTTTGTTAGGAATTCTATGATGTATGTAAAAACCTGGATGGATATGAACCAATTAAAACTCAACTCGGAAAAAACTGAAATAATCATCCCGAGCAATAAACTTACTCATTGGACACTATCTTACTGGCCACCAAAGCTAGGTGCGGCCCTAATCCCCAAACCAGCGATCCAGAGCTTGGGTCTTCATTTTGACTCTGACCTCTCTATGAGCACCCAAATTAACGCAGTCACATCTGCCTGCTTCGTCCAACTTCATAAACTGCGCAAGATCAGACGCTTCTTTAGTAGAGAGGCCAGAATTAAAATTGTGATTACCCTTATCCTCTCAAAATTGGATTACGGAAATGCCCTTTATCTTGGTATACCACTATATCTGAGACACCGTCTTCAGATGATTCAAAATAAAGCAGCTAGAATCATCGATCTTAAGGATAGGAGATGTCACATTACCCCACTACTTAAAGATCTCCACTGGCTTCCAGTGGAGCAGTGTGTGATATTCAAAATCGGCTCTATACTTTTCAAAGCCACTCAAGAAACAGGTCCTTGTTTTATTTCCTCATGCATCAGAAGGCACCTGCCTGAACGTAACTTGAGATCGAAACATTTGAATCTCCTGAAGGTGCCCAGAATTAAACGGAAACAAATTGGTGGGGCCAGGTTTCCCATCTGGGTCCAAAGCTCTGCAACTCATTGCCTACTTCTATCAGGCTGGAGGTTGACTACATGCAGTTCAGGAATGCCTTAAAAACCTGGCTGTTCTCCCTGGCTTATAAATAGCTGACCTTCCTTCTGCTTTCACTTCTTTTTCTGCTTAAACCCACTAGCACCAAGAGACCTGTAGGTGAATGTGTGCTTATATAAGTTTCTAAATAACATAACAAATAACATAACACAGGCAGACATTGAGGTCTCCAACCATTCTCCTATCCAGCTTACTCTGCACCTTCCCAATAGCAGTCAGGGTTCTAGGATGTGTTGCCTTAATCTTAAGATGGTATCCTGTAACCTCACCATTAAAGACGCTAAGTGAGTAATCATGGACTATCTACCAATTGACACACCACATACACCAATAACAACATTGTGGGACGCTCTTAAGGCTTTACTGAACAGGGAACCTACGTTGCTATAGCGGTGCGACTCAGCAGGGATGCAGGTTTGAACGCATGGAGCTAGAGGCGCAGGTGAGGGACATGGAAGAGGCTCATAGACGGACATGCTCACACAAGGCATGATGACAACTGACCATTGCTAGAAAACCGCTCAGTTCCCTTGACATGGAGGCAGCAGAACTTGCCCTTCTCCATACGAAACAGAAATACTATGCTGGGGCAACAAAATCAGAAGGCTCCTAGTCCACAGATTACAGACACAGTTGAATGCACCCAACATACACGCTTTAGTAGACCAAGAACAACATCTCTTGACTCGAGATAAGGAAATTGATGTGGAATTCAACTGGTTCTAATCCCAATTATACAGCGCGGAACCCCTACTTTCCACATACTGCACCACCTATATGGAGCAGACTCCGCCAACGAAACTACTTGAGCCCACAGCAGTGCCTTTAGTGACAGACATAACCATGCAGGAGGTCCTTGAGGTAATAGGGCAGCTTAAAGTGGAAACCACCCCTGGACAGGATGGGTTCATAGCTGCCTTTTATAAAAAATATTTGTGGAGCATTTGTCCCCCGGCTATGTAATTCCTTTAGTTTTTCGGGTGCCCTCACTGAGACCATCATAACGGTCCTACCAAAACCGGGGAAGGATCCCAAGCACTATGCTTCCTACCGCCCCATATAATTGCTCAATGTGGATGCAAAGATTTTTTACTTGCACCCTCCAGCAGACTGGGACAGAACATGCCTGGATTAGTAGATCCTGAACAGTCTAGCTTCATTCCTGGACGCACATGTGGGGACAACACAAAGCGTCTCTTTCACCTAATAGATAAAACGAACCGCTCACTGACACCCACAATGTTTTTTATCTATAGACGCCCACAAAGCATTTGACTGGGTGCACTGGCCCTTCCTGTGGATGGAACTGGAGGCTATTGGCCTAGGCCCCCCCTTTCTTCAATGGATCTGGGCCAGCTACGCAGAACCAGTGGAACTAGTGCGCATTATTAACTTTATCTTGGTATACCACTATATCTGAGACACCGTCTTCAGATGATTCAAAATCAAGCAGCTAGAATCATCGGTCTTAAGGATAGGAGATGTCACATTACCCCACTACTTAAAGATCTCCACTGGCTTCCAGTGGAGCAGTGTGTGATGTTCAAAATC
This sequence comes from Triturus cristatus, assembly GCF_964204655.1. Taxonomy (NCBI): domain Eukaryota; kingdom Metazoa; phylum Chordata; class Amphibia; order Caudata; family Salamandridae; genus Triturus; species Triturus cristatus. Next base: position 444,927,093 of record NC_140595.1, read on the forward strand.
GGCTCTATACTTTTCAAAGCCACTCAAGAAACAGGTCCTTGTTTTATTTCCTCATGCATCAGAAGGCACCTGCCTGAACGTAACTTGAGATCGAAACATTTGAATCTCCTGAAGGTGCCCAGAATTAAACGGAAACAAATTGGTGGGGCCAGGTTTCCCATCTGGGTCCAAAGCTCTGCAACTCATTGCCTACTTCTATCAGGCTGGAGGTTGACTACATGCGGTTCAGGAATGCCTTAAAAACCTGGCTGTTCTCCCTGGCTTATAAATAGCTGACCTTCCTTCTGCTTTCACTTCTTTTTCTGCTTAAACCCACTAGCGCCAAGAGACCTGTAGGTGAATGTGTGCTTATATAAGTTTCTAAATAACATAACAAATAACATAACACAGGCAGACATTGAGGTCTCCAACCATTCTCCTATCCAGCTAACTCTGCACCTTCCCAATAGCAGTCAGGGTTCTAGGATGTGTTGCCTTAATCTTAAGATGGTATCCTATAACCTCACCATTAAAGACGCTAAGTGAGTAATCATGGACTATCTACCAATTGACACACCACATACACCAATAACAACATTGTGGGACGCTCTTAAGGCTTTACTGAACAGGGAACCTACGTTGCTATAGCGGTGCGACTCAGCAGGGATGCAGGTTTGAACGCATGGAGCTAGAGGCGCAGGTGAGGGACATGGAAGAGGCTCATAGACAGACATGCTCACACAAGGCATGATGACAACTGACCATTGCTAGAAAACCGCTCAGTTCCCTTGACATGGAGGCAGCAGAACTTGCCCTTCTCCATACGAAGCAGAAATACTATGCTGGGGCAACAAAATCAGAAGGCTCCTAGTCCACAGATTACAGACACAGTTGAATGCACCCAACATACACGCTTTAGTAGACCAAGAACAACATCTCTTGACTCGAGATAAGGAAATTGATGTGGAATTCAACTGGTTCTAATACCAATTATACAGCGCGGAACCCCTACTTTCCACACACTGCACCACCTATATGGAGCAGACCCCGCCAATGAAACTACTTGAGCCCACAGCAGTGCCTTTAGTGACAGACATAACCACGCAGGAGATCCTTGAGGTAATAGGGCAGCTTAAAGTGGAAACCACCCCTGGACAGGATGGGTTCATAGCTGCCTTTTATAAAAAATATTTGTGGAGTATTTGTCCCCCGGCTATGTAATTCCTTTAGTTTTTCGGGTGCCCTCACTGAGACCATCATAACGGTCCTACCAAAACCGGGGAAGGATCCCAAGCACTATGCTTCCTACCGCCCCATATCATTGCTCAATGTGGATGCAAAGATTTTTTACTTGCACCCTCCAGCAGACTGGGACAGAACATGCCTGGATTAGTAGATCCTGAACAGTCTAGCTTCATTCCTGGACGCACATGTGGGGACAACACAAAGCGTCTCTTTCACCTAATAGATAAAACGAACCACTCACTGACACCCACAATGTTTTTTATCTATAGACGCCCACAAAGCATTTGACTGGGTGCACTGGCCCTTCCTGTGGATGGGACTGGAGGCTATTGGCCTAGGCCCCCTCTTTCTTCAATGGATCTGGGCCAGCTACGCAGAACCAGTGGCACTAGTGCGCATAATTAACTTACTATCCCCCCATGCCCCATTTCAAGGGGTACGCTACAGGGGGCCCCCTTTCCCCTCTCCTGTTCGGATTATATATGGAGCCACTGGTGTAACATATTCGGGGGCATCGTCTCATTGAAGGGATTTGGAAGGGTGGTGAATCCCACAAGAGCACATTATATGCGTACAATGTGCTGTTAGCCATCACCAAACCTCGCCAGTCACTGCCTCCCTTTTTGGAGGAACTCGCATCAAGTGGGGAAGCATCGGGGTTCAAAGTGTATGCCACTAAATCTCAAGTCCTCAATCTCACTATCCTGTGGGATGGGCAATCACACCTAGAAAAGACATTCCCCTTTACATGGGCCACACAGGGGATCTTTTACCTGGGTGTTCAACTATTTTCTACCATGGACAAATGCTGGCCACTGTGCGATCCCTTATTCAGTCCTGGCATGGGGGTCCAATCTCCTGGTCAAGAATATTAGCAGCCGTAAAAATGTCCCTTCTGCTCAATATCCTATACCTCATGCAGGCGATGCCGCTACAACTGCCCCCTTCCACGATGAAGAAACTTTAATCTTCATTAGAATCTTTTATCTGGGGTGGTAGGTGAGCCAGAATGGCCAGGGAGCACACATATCTCCCAGTGGCTAAGGTTGGCTTGGGTATGAATAGGATACATTACAACACATGCAATTACAACGTGTGCCATTACAACACATTTTTTACAACGCAAAATCATTACAACGCATGCCGTTACAACGCATAATCCATTACAATGCAAATTACTATTCTAACTCCGCTGGAGCGTTACTTTGGAGAATGCGTTGTTATGGCATTCGTTGTAATGATGTGTTGCAATGGATTTTGCATTGTAAAAAAAAATTGTAAGGACACACATTGTGACGTGTGCGTTGTAAACAATGTTTCCCCTTTGGTATACCCCACTAGTGCACTAATACTAGGCTGCCCATCTGCAATTCCTAATGGAATTTGCAATGTCCACTCGTCGGAAAAGCACTGGTGTTTTTTGGATCAGGCAGCAGCCAGACTCCATATATGGAAGATACCATGGATCGCGCATAGGAGCCACCCACAAGGAGTGTACCTCTCCCTAGTGCTCAAGGCCACGGTCTGGGTCTGGGACAGACTATGCGTTTCTAAGCACATCTCCATTCCAGTCTCCCCCCTTACCCCAATTATGGGAAATGCGGACTTCCCGCCAGCACTACATGGAACAGTATACTCTTGATGGCAGGGGGCCAATTGCTAAAGCATTGGAGATCTCTTCAACGTACAGGGCCTATTAGACTTCCCAAGGGTCCAGCAGGACTTTGGGCTCCCAGACTCTGAACATTGTCGTTATGCAGCAGTTCACCATTGGGGGACCCTCCTCTCGATGGGACCCCACACAAGCAGGCCACTTTCTCCGTATGAACGCTGGCTTTTGTCAAGGCGTGATGACCGACCATTGCTGGCAGAAAACTACAGTTTTCTGAATACCTCTGCTATTCTCCTGCTCTCACCAGCCAGAACACGGTAGGAGACGGAGTGTGAACGTGGATTCACAGACAAGGAATGGACGGACATTCTGCATTGGGCTTGCATGTCTGCTTGCAGCACCTCCGGGAGGAGACACTCCATAAAATAGCACATTACTGTTACTACACACTCATCCGCTAAGCTAGGTGGAAGAGGGGAAGTGACGATAGGTGCTGGCGTCATTGTGGTCATTCTGGTACACTCTCCCATCTGCTATGGCACTGATCCATGCTGCATCGCTACTGGTCGGAGGTACTCACAGAGGTCGACACAGGTGCCGATTCCGATCCTGGAAAAACCGGGTACGAACCGTCGGTCGGAGCGTTTTCTCCGTCCGACTCGTACCCGGTTGTAAAACTTTACAAACATGAAAGTACGATTCGCACGGAAACACCATTTCCGTACGAGTCGTACAAAACACCGACCGACGAAAATATACATACAAATGTGATCCGGGAAAGCGCCGACGTGACGTCGGGACGCTTTCAGGCAGCGTTTCACGAACCAGGAAGTACGATTCGAACCGACAGCAGTCCGGACGGCAATATTTTTACGGCACCCAAAAAGCGCCGGAAAAGCGAAGTACGCCACGAAACGACCAGATTAGGGGGCCCGGTACGCGCCGTACCCCCCCGCCCCCGTGAGTATGCGCCGAACCCCCCCAGACCCCGTGTACGTACGAGTCGAACCCCCACCCGTGTATGTACACCCGTGTACGTACGAGTCGTACCCCCACCTGTGTATGTACACCTGTGTACGTATGAGTCGTACCCCCACCCGTGTATGTACACCCGTGTATGTACGGTGCGTACCCCCACTCGTGTATGTACGGTGCGTACCCCCAGCGTGTAGCGCTGGGGGTATGCACCGTACATACACGGGTGGTGGTACGACTCGTACGTACACGGGTGTACATACACGGGTGGGGGTACGACTCATACGTACACGGGTGTACATACAAGGGGGGCCGGCGCGTACTCACGGGGGCTGGGGGGGGTTCGGCACGTATGTGTGCACATATCTCCATGGTTGCTATGGGCCGTTAGCATACGGGTGTAACATCGGACGCACAGGATGGATCGTACTTGCGCGGTCGGACTTCACTTTTCACATTTGTACGGTAAATCGTCCGGGGATATGTCGGACACATTTTCCAACCCGAGGACGTGTGGGGAATTATTCCCAATGCGATTCGTATGGACTTTTTCCCATGCGAATCGTACTTGGCAGTTTGTACGGCACTTGTACGATTCGTACGGTAAAAAGACCGGATACGAGTCGTACGGGGAAATTTTTTCCAGGATCGAAATCGGCACCCAAATGTTTGACACCAAACTCCCCCGTTTCCACAGCTATATTTTATTGGGGCTGCCTAATGCCTTAACATATCCACTATGTTTCCGTAGGTGGGGTGCCATCACCCTAGCATTGTGCACAGCGAAGCAAGTCTCGTTATCAAGATGGGGAACAGACAACATACCCACACACACGCATTAGATACATAAACTCTGGGCTTTGTTAAATATGGAAAAATTGATGGCAGTCGTAAACCATTCCCTACCCAAGTCAGAGAAAATGTGGGGACCTATTGAACTATTTATATAGCACCTATCACTAAATCTGTTGTCCAATATATTTGCTGGTCCTGCTGTTCACATCTGGCACGCAGACTGAACACCTAATTGTTGTATGTTGGGTGTTGGGACAGAAACTGACACTGCATTATTACGTAGGAGCATGGCATATTTTGCTCATTGAGTTTTTCTTGACTGTCCTTTGTTAATCACCCATACCTGTTATCCCCTTCCCCCTCTTTCCTCCACTCTCCCTTCTTCATCAGCCATTGGATGTAGGCAAATGATGTTGTATACTTCTCTTTAAAAAAAGTAAAACATTTATACAATCCTAAAACTGTCTGGGCAAAACTCAGGCTCACAATGGTAAATTTATTCAAAAGACATTCACTAATTCTCCACCTAGGGCTGCTGCTTGTCTGAATCGAAACCACTCAGCTTTCTTCAATCTCATCTGTGATCACTTGAAAAGATTTTGATGATTCACCATCAAGAAGCATTGACAAGAGTGACAGTCGCCTCCATTTAAGGACTCGTATCTTTGCCACTTCTCCAACCTCCTGCTAAGCCGATTGCGGTTCAATAACGCTTTTGATACACGGCCAGCAAAAATACATGTGCCATAGAGCATCTTGCACTGAATGCTGAAGAGCATCTTGTAATGGAGAACTTCTCAGAAAACGATAAATGTTTCTACACAGTCTAAAATACAGCATTTTTTATCTAATTTACATTTAACAGATTCGATTAGTTGTTTCAAAGAATTACTAACTGCTATTTGGTGAGTTTAATTTCACACTACAGATTCTGCTTTTTTCTTTTTTGCTGCTATAAAAATGAAAGAGCAACTCACCACTTTTTTTAAGCAGTTTGAGGGAAGGGTGATGGAGTGATCATATATTATAAGGAAATAAATACCATCTCGCATACTTTTTATAATCATATAAAGGAACTCGTCCTTTGGCCTCATTCCTCTATCTGTTCATTGAACTCCTAGGTGACTTAAAATATCCTTTTAACCTCTTCCATGCTCATGACGTCTCCCGGCCGTCATGAGTCACGATGGTCGTGTGCGGACGACGGCCGGGAGACGTCATGACCACGCCCGCGATTGGAATGTCAGCCCTGCGGCAGTGCTGTGGCGGAATTTGCGCCGCAGCGAAGAGGTTAATGGATGGCAGGTGGTCACTTTATCCCATATACTATATCGTATAATGCTCTATACAAAAAAATGTGGAAAAAGGTAATGTGTGTATGTCATAGTTTACTCATTATTCTGAAGCACAGCACTGATTGATTCGTTGAGTGGTTAGTCAAATATGCTAGAATAGGTTTTCACATAGTAGCGGCCGGCATTGGTCGGGGTGGGGGGGCAGGCGCAAGTGGTCGCAGGGGGGGATTTGCTGGGGTTTCGCAGGGGGATCATGGGGAAATAAAAAATAAACTTACCTTTCCGCTAGCCAGGCTTCCTCCCCTAAGTCAATCACAACCCGGCGAGCAGAGTTGTGATTGGTCGGGACGCCGAACAGCCAGGGGCTAATGCAGCCTGCATGGAGAAGGGCAGAGTGTGCATTAATTGGTTGGCCGGCCTGAGAGGACCCACCAAACAGTCTTTGAGCACTCTGGGGTGGGCAAACCACTCGTCTCCTGCCCTGCTCAAAGAGCAGATCAGCCCTGCCCGCCTGACCGCCCGCATTGTGCAAAGCAAACATAAAATGGTAATAACTCAAAGTTATTACAATTTTTTGTTTTGGCGAGAAAGCAGTGGCAGTGGGGCGACACTCCTCCGCCCTACTGGAGGAGCCGTCCCTGTTTTCACCATCTTTTGTGGAGTCAGAAATATAATTTGTACTGCACAGACTTGAGATAGTACTTTTTTTTTTTTATTATTTTCTGAACGTTACAGCTGAAAATCACAGTTCTGCCCTGTGCACAAAGCGAAGCTTGATGATCACTAAAGCATATTTAGTAATAGAAAGGAGTTTGCACAATTCAAACTTTAGAAATATGCACGTCGCCGCTGTGGATAGGTCAATCCAAGCTTCCTATTGATTTGCCCTGGCCAGGATTGATTTCTCAGCACTTGACTTCAGTAAAGAGCACCTCAAACGCTGTTTACCCAGTCTCACTTGCAGAGAGAACAATCCGATATGATCTGCTGGCAATGAACGGGAATACATGTGAGCTGATTCACGTGTTTCTCCTGGTTTGTGTTTTTTTATGTCTTTCGTGGATTGCTGCATGGACTCTGCCTCTGCTGACGAGTGTGCTATACACAGATTCAACCACACCTGTAAAGAATATATCATTTAAAAAGATCCATGCAGGGAACTAAGCAACATATTTTTAACCCAAATGTTCCAGGGATCAACCTCAGAATGTGTAGTTTATAGGAAATGGGTTATCATTGACATTGTATTGTAACCCACTGTAACATCACTGAAGGAGTCAGGCATCTCTTGTGAATGTCGGTACCTTTTCTAAACGCATATTTAGAAATACATGTCTGCCTCCTGAACTTTTAGATAAATATCTGTGGATGGATTGCACTCACAGTAAGATGGAATAAAGCAAGGAATCACAGACACATATTGTTGCTCGTTTTTTTATGCAGTGCACTAGTTCACTGTTCGTGAGTGTCAAAGAGCGACATATATTAGCCATACATTGTGTGTTTCTCGAGATGTAACTTTGTTACTAGATTGAAAGTTTTGGCAAAAGAAGATGCTGTGTTTATCTGTTTATAGATACAGCCTCCCACAAGGCTGATAAATAAACTGAATCAGGCCACACCACATTGCAATTATGGAGAAGAAAGTAGTCATGACTACAACCACCGGTGTACACCCCTTGACATGATGCACCTGACGGAGCGGGGTTTTCTATACCTTAATCCTCGAGTGAAATAAATAAATAATCCCCGCCAGTGGTCGCATCGACATTTGTTCCTCGACAAGGAGAAATTAAAAGGAGCAAATAATTAAAAATCATAATATATCATGAATTACCCGTGCGCGGGCGGGGCCATGACGGAACGGTTCCGTCATGCGCACAGCGCAACCGACGTGCATGACGGAACCGTTCCGTCATGCGCGTCAAACGGGTTAATAGTGCAGTCAGAAAAGACAGTTTGTGTGAGTTAAAGGGTTTTATTTTCAAATCTCTTAGTATTTCATGACTTATTCAGTTACTATAATCTGTTAGGTTTCAGCATTAAAAGTTAATATAATCCATTAATTGATATTTACAATAGAATACAGCATTTGTTGGAATAACAGTTAATATTGTAGTAATACAAGAAGGGTGTTCCAAGAAAGCACCCTAATCTAAAAAATTGGGAAGTATTTGCTGATAAGATAATACAATGCTCACGTGGTGATGAATTTGCACTTTCTGTTCTGTTCTATTACAAAAACTCCTAATAAAACCCTCGAAATTTGGGATTAGCCAGAACTGTACACAATGCTACTATAGATGCTGTCTGTTTCTTCATTGATTATGCTGCCCACTTGGGATTTAGAAACAAATTGATTTTGCACCCCTCTGTAATGATCTATTTGCTAGGAGTTTTCATGGCAATTATTCTTTACCACATCCTTTACATTTTGAAATAGAATCCTTAAATGTATTCTGCTGATCTAGAACTCAGTTATGGAGTGGAACACATTGCCTCATAAAATTGGGGTTTACCACTATTCCCAATCCATCAATTAGTGGGCATTCTATTGAGGTACATTTTTGGGTTCCAGGAATTGTGGGCTACCTCATCCCCACATAGACATTAAGGCACGAGGGCAAATCCTGTGCTGTGACCTTGACTGGGGAGTTAGAAGGCAAACGCTTTTTAAGTGGGTGAGAAAAATGGTGTTTATGATGTCCATACTATCAATGGGGCTAGCTGTAACGTAACCCTTTCATAACGCAGTGAGTCTCAGGCAATGATGGAGATAGGACCCTCTATCATTCTATAAGGAGAAGAATTACCAGAAATCAAGGGATTCAAAAACAGGTAGGAGAAGGAGGCACACATTAGGGTATATGAATGTTGGTTAGTGGGACAACCAAGAAGGCAATAGAGCACAGGGTGATGTAGAACTCAAATGTGATGTCCCAGATAAACATGACTATGAGTGTCATTACAAACTAGCAATGAAGGCTTCGTGACTTGAAAGACGCAGCAAGGCAATGGATGCAGCAAGAGTAAACAACTGAGCATGAGTCATAGTTTGCAGCAGATAGGAAAATTAGGTGTAGCTCTCTACTTCCACAGCAGAGTCAAGAAGGGGGTACAAACACCTCTAACACAAATAACTCAGCATTACATACTAATTGCCCCAATCAGGTGGTATCTCCTATATATTTCTGCGTCCTGATGATGACCCTGTTTTCAATTATCTAAGTCCAGGGATCGAAACATTGACACAAATAATATATGTGGACTGCTTTTCAAGAAGCTGATGGTGCTATCAACACTCGCTTAGCGGGGGTGGATCTCTAACACTCTATTATCTCTATCAGCCACGTCTGTATATATATTTCTGTACATAGCAGGTATGCACTTTTTGTACTTACAGGCACTTTCCCTGCGCCGTCATCCCTTGTTTGGGGCACCTTGTATTCGATAAAGCAAATATAAGTTTTACTTCTCACTGTCAACAATAAGAAAAAAGTTGCTAAAATGAAATAAAAAGATAAATATGTAATGCTGAGTTATTTGTGTTAGAGGTGTTTGTACCCTCTTCTTGACACTTTGCTGTGGAAGTCAAGGGCTACACTTCCCCCATAGGGACCACTAGCGGCGCAAGGGGCTTGCAAATATGCCCCAATCATGCGATGGTGCACAAATGCGATGTTTGCGCCGACGGTAGCTGAAAGGACAAAAATGCACTGTATCTTGTAAATATGGTGCATTTCTGTCCTTTTGAATTGGCGTACGGCAGCACAGGAAAATGACTTGCGGCACTGCCCTACACTAATACTTTGTGAATATGCCCCACAGTATATTATGATTTGTGTCTTTTCCCCACATATTAGAGATTTTAAACTTACACAGGGTTTTTGGTTTATCCTGGAGGGAAATGAGAAAATGGTCAAATTGTAGTATTGTTTTTCTTTGGTAAAAATAAATTTGAATTGTTCTTTGCAAGAAAGTGTGAACAGTTTTCTCAAAATTGCATCATCAAAACGTTTGCTGTGCTATAATCAACATCTTTCCAGCTTTAAGGAAGAGGCAGAGTTGAATAAAAATCATTTTTTTACCACAGCGTTCTAAGCGCTGGTTTATATTTTTCTATATTTGCGTATTCTATCTACAAGCTGCTTCTAGGGGACAGAGATGCAAACCCATGGTTTTAGTTAGCAAGCTATACATTTCTGTATACATAATTCTGAATTCAGCAAGGGCTCCTTTGTAGAGACATCTCATGATTTATTCATAGAAATTAAGTATTCACATTAAAAAATAGTAAAAGTGTATATGTAAAAGTCAATACAAGTGACTATGCTTTCGCCTGCCATTTCTTGCACTTTCGGACTGATCTACAAATGTAATATAATAGAGACCAAAACTTGAGGGTAGAGGCGGATCAGATCAGCACACAACAAATGAATATTGTGTTTGATTATTAGATAGTGCACAAAACCAGAGAGTACTCCCCTCTTTACTCCCTGAAAAGTAGGATCAAATCCTACAACAACATTCAATGCAAAAAGGTTTCAGCACTATATACATTTATATTAACATGATATATTGATATTCAGCAACAGCAGCTCAATAACGAAGACATCTAACTCAAGATGTATGTTTCATAGAGAAATGTTCTTCTTTATTTTTCTCAGATGGAAGTTCTTTACATTTCACATTTCATATCCTCATAGCCAACGCGTTTCGTCTCCCACAAGACTTCTTCAGGGCTATTAGAGAAATATACATGAATACAATTCTTTAATATTTGTGTACAAATCTCCTAAATCTTACTTTAAAAACCATTTTTATATGTTTTTTTATATATTATATAAATAAATGAGCCTAAACTCAAAAAATATAGTAAAAACATACATACATTGCTATATACTTGTATTTGCATAAGCACATGTACAGATATTTACAAACATGTGCACAAGTATTTATTATCAACTATAACCTGTTCACGTTGTTCATAAACTGTTCAGCAGTCAAGAGACATAATTTCATATAGCACAATCATAGGATCAGTATTTGTCTCTAAACATATTCCATTCATAACTTAAATGGCTAATAACAATTATCGAAAAACAGTAACATAATAAGTTAAAATGCAACAAAAAACAAGAAAAAGGGACTCCTTATATTTATTACCATAACAGTAAAAACATTTCATACCTTTCATATATGGTGTACAGAATTCTTCTTAAAGGTTCATATAGTTCGAATTCGATAATCAACGTTTTCTATAAACATGAACAATATCAACCAAAATAATCCTACCTGTCCGTGCAATATTACATGCAATTCTTAAATCTCTAATTTGCATCTGACTTGAGGAGGTAATCTCTAAATGATACTTTTATCCCCATTGCCATATTGGAAATCATTTTCCTGGTAAAATAGCAGAAAAAACAGGGAAATCGATGTCCAATGGGGTAAATTATATTACAAAAGTGATTACTAAATGCTCTGTACTGCATACAATGTAAAATTAATCAAAAGGCATAGGTATTTATTGTCTTTGAAATCCAAGCATTTCAATATCTTAAAAACAATATATTTATCTAAACCAACTGTACGGAACACGAGAATATGAGCGAGCCATTATCCATCATAGATTTAAAAGGACAACATGTGCATAATCCACATATTTATTTAAAATACGAGCACATGATTATAGATACGTATTGTTTACCTTCACTAATCTTGATTCAAATATTTTTATTTCAAAGGGTTGTCTATAAATATTTTGTTATTTCGTTGTTCTCATCATTCAATTATAGTCATCGCATTTCTCATGCGTTTTATAAATGGCCTTAGATACGTTTGTTTAATTGAGTATGGTTGTAAATAAAGTATCAAAATATCCCCTCAAAATGTTGTAATTGTAAGAGCTGACATTGTTGCAAGAATAGTTATTCACATCTGCGACCATTTTTGCTCACACAAGCTCCCGTAAAACCTGTGCTTTGTACGCATGTGCTGAATCACGAACGAATAGCGCTGCCATATTGGAATTGTTCTGCATTCATAGTGCAATCATATTCCATATCCCCTATTCTAGATTATCTCTGTAGTATATTGTTACAGAGTCAACCCGATTGTCTATTTTTCCATAATCCATTTCAGCAAGACAAGCCCAATATTCATGTACCATAATCCTTCTCAGCTTACGATATATATATATGCTACTCCAAACAAAGCTAGAATTACGGCGGCAATGTCTGTTTTCAAAAGTTTGGTGAAACTCGATCTAACATCCCCAAGCCTGTTTAATGCATATTATAAAATGCCTATTAACACTAGAGCTCACCAATAACAGTATGGTAACCAGTCAGATGCATAGCCTCCATCCAAATTGGCGGAGGCATATGCTCGTAAATCACGTTTTTGGACTCCCTACCCAGAATTGAAGCCATCATGTTACCACAGTCACTTTACGTGCATACTTTAATTCCAAACGAAAGGCACGGCCATATTGGAGCTGTTCACAATTCATATTATAATCATACTCCATATACCCTATTCATAGTTATCTCTATAATCTATAGGTACAGGGACAACCTAGTTATATGTGTGTCAATAACTCAATTCAGTAAAACAAACACATTTTTCATAATCACAGTTTGTCTCAGATTTCAATATGTATATACAGCTCTAAAGAAAGCTAAAATTACGGCAACATTACGTATTGTTAAAGAAACTTTAACAACACTCGATTTAACGGCCTCGATCCCGTGTAGTATATATTGTAGAGTAACTATTCACACTATGACTTACCAGCAGCGGTTTGATAGCCGGCCACATACGTAATCAGCATTCAATTTTAGCAAAACCGTATGTCCGTAAATCACACGTTTTTAAGCTCCCCACCCGGAAGTGAAATTATCATGTGACCAAAGTCACTTTATGCACATGCTCTAATTACCAAACGAAAAGCGCCGCCATGTTGAAGTTATTCATGATTCGTAATACGATCGTGCCTCATATCCCCTATTCTTGATTGTCCCTACCATCTCTACATAAAGGGACTATCTGATCGTCTAGTAACCAATGACCCATTCCGACAAAACACACCCAGGTGCCAATTACGATCTGGTAAAAAATGTCCCCGTACGACTCGTATCCGGTCTTTTTACCGTACGAATCGTACAAGTGCCGTACAAACTGGCAATCACGATTCGCATGGTAAAAAGTCCATACGAACCGCATTGGGAATCATTCCCCACACGTCCTCGGGTCGGAAAATGTGTCCGACACGTCCTCGGACGATTTACCGTACAAATGTGAAAACTGAAGTCCGACCGAGGAATCACGATCCTACCCGTGCGTCCGATCTCACAACCGTATGGTAAAAACACCGTCCGCACCAAACTCCCATTGCAACCATGGAGACATGTGCCCACATACGCGCCCAACACTCCCCCCCAGCACCCATACGTTCGAGTCGTACTCCCCGTGAATGTACACCCCCCCTGTATGTACACCCGTGTACGTGTCGAACCCCCACGCGTGTATGTACACCCCTGTACGTTCGAGTCGTACCCCCACCCCTGTACGTGTCGTACCACTGTGTATGTACACCCCTGTACGTCAGAGTCGTACCCCCACCCCTGTACGTGTCGTACCCCTGTGTACCCACACCCCTGTACGTTCGAGTCGTACCCCCACCCCTGTACGTGTCGTACTTACACTGTTGGCATGTAGGGTGCGCTCCTTGCATACGCGGGTGGGGGTACGTGTCGTACTTACACTGTTGGGGTGGGGGGTACGCTCCCTGCATACGTGGGTGGGGGTACGTGTTGTACTTACACTGTTGGCATGGGGGTACGCTCCTTGCATACGCAGGTGAGGGTACGGGTCATACTTACACTGTTGGGGTGGGGGTACGCTCCATGCATACGGGGTGGGGGTACGGTCCGTACATATCCGTCCCCATGCTATGTGATGCTTGTGCGGCCCGTACCCAGGCCTTTGCCACGTGGGTACGAGCCGTCCCGCCATTGTTGGGGTGACGTGGTGTGGGCGTGGTACGACTCGTACCCACGCTCTTAAGGCGTGGGTACGGGACGTACCTGTCTGGTTGTGTTGCCGGTTCGCATCGTCAAGCACTTCCGTTGTGGCGGTCGCTGGCTTAGCTGGACACGCCCCCACCCCCTCGTAGTGACCAGGGCCTGGGAGTCAGGTATGTCCAGGGCATGTGTGCTGTGTGACTTTGGTGGGGGGTTTGTGGCCTGCCCTGGTCCTGCCACCCCCCCCCTTTCCCCCTCCCTTAGTTGTTCTGACCTTCTGCGGCGTCTGCGTCATAACCTGTAGAGGAGGTCGACTGCTATGAGGGCTGGGATGACACGTAGGTTCGGGTCCATGTCTGTCCGTCGCGTACGGGTAGTCCTTGTTCGCGTCGTCCTCTCTGTCCGTCGTGTACTGGTACTCCTTGTTCGCGTCGTCCTGTCTGTCCGTCGCGTACTGGTACTCCTTGTTCGCGTCGTCCTGATTTCCGGGCAGTTTTTGGCTGCTAGATAATATTCACCATGCGGGATGACGTCGGTGCGAATCATAATTCCTGGTTCGTGAATGGCAGGCTGCGAGTGTCCCGACGTCAGGTCGGCGCTTTCCCGGATCGCATTTGTATTTTTTTTTTCGTCGGTCGGGGTTTTGTATGATTCGTACGGAAATGGTGTTTCCGTGCAAATCGTAATTCCATGTTGGTAGATTTTGACGACCGGGTACGCGTCGGACGGAGAATATGCTCCGTCCGACGGTTCGTACCCGGTTTTTACAGGATCGTGATCGGCGCCCTAGTCTTCACATATCGTATTATATGTAGCTCAGAACAAGGCTAGAAATTACGGCGGCCATGTTTAAACGGCCAATTTTCACATATTGTATCTCATGTTGCTCATAGACATAGATAGATAGTAGTCTATAGCGGCAGTATTTATTCATATCCGAATTTTTAATATAATAGATTATTATGCATTTAATTCACAATTGTAAGTATACTTAAAATCAGTAAACTAAGCGCTATCGAATCTTGCATACATTCACAATTTATAAGGCACCATAGAACCATATTGTAAGATCCTACCGACAAGTATTTATTTGTATTTTTCTTAATATTAGGGCTCAACAGTCATATTTGAATAAAGTAATTTTTTTGCATATTCTACCTCTCACGCCCCTTATAAAAAAGGTCATTTTGTGATTTAATGCCAATGATATATGATAATATATAATAGATCGTTATATATTTAGTTCACAATCAAAATTATGATCTCAATTAGTGCAATAAGCACTATCAAGCCCTTCCTCCATACGCGGTTTCATTTGGTGCCATTAAAGCATTTTCTAAAATCTAAGAAATTGCAATGCCCTTAAATGTTTTGCAGTAAAGGAGAGAGAAAAAACAATTATTCTTCCTGCCGATGCACATGTCTGTCGTCCCTAAACATGTTACAAGAAATGATGCATCTCATCATTAATATTAAGCCCAAATTTCACAGTCCTGAGACGACATATCCATGACGCCTCCCGTTCCCTCAGAAGCAATTCCCTGTCCCCTCCATGTTCTGGCATCCTCACATGATCAATGCCATAGAATTTAAAGTTCTTGTCATCTGGATGCTCACATTGTATGTGCATAGAAACCGGATATTTGTCATTACCATTCCTAATGGCTCTAGCATGCTCTTATATACGCAGCTTAAGACTGCGTGTACTGCTCCCAATATACTTTTTCTGACAAGCACATACAATCATGTATACTGTAAACGTCGTATTACAGTTGATGAAACAGTTTATTGTGAACTCCTCAATTAAACAAACGTATCTAAGGCCAGCTATAAGACGCATAAGATATGCGATGACTATAATTGAATGATGAGAACAACGAAATAACAAAATATTTATAGACAACCCTTTGAAATAAAAATATTTGAATCAAGGTAAACAATAAGTATGTATAATCATGTGCTCGTATTTTAAATAAATACGTGGATTATGCACATGTTGTCCTTTTAAATCTATGATGGATAATGGCACGCTCATATTCTCGTGTTCTGTACAGTTGGTTTAGATAAATATATTGTTTTTAAGATATTGAAATGCTTGGATTTCAAAGACAATAAATACCTATGCCTTTTGATTAATTTTACTTTGTATGCAGTACAGAGCATTTAGCAATCACTTTTGTAATACAATTTACCCCATTGGATATCGATTTGCCTGGTTTTTCTGCTTTTTTACCAGGAAAATGATTTCCAATATGGCAATGGGGATAAAAGTATCCTTTAGAGATTACCTCCTCAAGTCAGATGCAAATTTTGAGATTTAAGAATTGCATGTAATATTGCACGGGCAGATAGGATTATTTTGGTTGATATTGTTCATGTTTACATATTTTTTGTAGAAGACTGGGTGACTTATAGAAAACGTTGATTATCGAATTCGAACTATATGAACCTTTAAAAAAAATTCTGTACACCATATATGAAAGGTATGAAATGTTTTTACTGTAATGGTAATAATTATAAGGAGTCCCTTTTTCTTGTTTTTTGTTGCATTATAACATATTATGTTACTGTTTTTCGATAATTGTTATTAGCCATTTAAGTTATGAATGGAATATGTTTAGAGACAAATACTCATCCTATGATTGTGCTATATGAAATTATGTCTCTTGACTGCTGAACAGTTTATGAACAACGTGAACAGGTTATAGTTGATAAAAAAATTCTTGTACACATGTTTGTAAATATCTGTACATGAGCTTATGCAAATACAAATATATAGCAATGTATGTATGTTTTTACTATACATTTTTTGAGTTTAGGCTCATTTATTTATATAATATATAAAAAAAACATATAAAAATGGTTTTTAAAGTAAGATTTAGGAGATTTGTACACAAATATTAAAGAATTTTATTCATGTATATTTCTCTAATAGCCCTGAAAAAAAAGTCTTGTGGGAGACGAAACGGGTTGGCTATGAGGATATGAAATGTGAAATGTAAAAAACTTCAATCTGAGAAAAATAAAGAAGAACATTTCTCTATGAAATATACATCTTGAGTTAGATGTCTTCGTTATTGAGCTGCTGTCGCTGAATATCAATATATCATGTTAATATAAATGTATATATTGCTGAAACCTTTTTGCATTAAATGTAATATAATATACTGTTGGATCTGTCAAATGCTATATGTTCTAGATATGTGTAAAATTTGGTGGTTGTTCAAAAACGCTGTACCAAGAGTAACCAACCAAGTTGTAGCATATAATGATTTTTAAATGTACTTTAACCATGCATCCATACCTTTTTTGTATTTATATTTTATTGCATTTCTCCAAATTCAATGATACATATTGCAATCCAGTCACTGCATACAAGTTTTAAAAAAACATACTGATTACACAGAAATGATTGCCGTTTAACATTTGTAAATTACAGCCTATGTCGACCATATGCAGAGATAATTCTGTATAAGAACAACAGGGAACCATAACTCCCACGGAGGAACAGAACAGAAACAAGAAAGGCTGAAAAGAGAAAAAATAAATAAAAGGAATGCATTGCAGAACCAGTGCATCGCATAATTACACTTGAAGCATTAACAATTATCTGAGATGTACAATATCAATCGAATAACAGGTGTACGCGACATCATTATGTATCTAAAGATTGGGGCTCTATATCACATTTGGATTTGTCAGTAAATAACTTGTAAGCGGGGCCCAGAAGTCTTTTGGCCTAGAGGCCTCAGGTAGTTCTTCAGCATAGGTGGCTAACTGCTCTTAGCAATTAACAGGTTCTCTCAACAACTGAGTCTTTTTATGTGCACTTTTCCCATCCCAATGCTTTGCGACTAAGTGTTTTGCCAATAGCATAGTGACAGCGACAATTCGCCGGTTACAGAGCTTTAATTTTTATCCTAAGCCTAACAGGCAAATCTCAGGTGAACAGGTCACATTTTTGCCTATGATCTCTGTGAGTGTACTGGTGACATTAATCCAGAAGTTATTAATGTGACCGCACGTCCAAGCAAGGTGTACAAAGTCTGCTTCAGGCACCCGCATCTAGCCCACATAGCATCTTCACGCAGCCCATACCTCTTCAGCCTCATCGGCGTATAATACATTTAGTGCAAGAACTTAAAATGAATTATACAAAGATTGCAGTTTGCCGTGAGTCGTCCAGTCAGCGCACAACACTCCACCCATTCATCTCTAATTAGTTGTCTGTCCAATTGCTCATTCCAGCTAAGAGAAGCCCTGCACCGTGCGTTTCCGTTGAGAAGCATTGTATAGTCTAGTGATAAGCCCAGTTGAATCCCCCACCGATATCGATATCTGTAAGGCTTTCCATTTTTGTGGCTCCTCTTGAAATCCTGAGTCAAGCGCCCTTACAGCTGCACGCAACCTGGTATAGGTAAAGCCATGCAGGGCTGTGTACTGCTTTCCAGACGTGAAAGCGGTTAATGATAGGAATTTACCATCAGGGTACATATACCCCATTTTTGTAATGCCTGCGCTTGTCATTACACCCAATGTCCCTTTCTCATGAGTCACTGTGATGTCTGTGTGTGTGGAAATCGGCATAGCCAGTGCATACAAGTTCTCAACTCAGCACAAGCCCCCAGAGTCTTCCATGCATGAACGGTGCATGCAACTGTGTCAAACTCACTCTTGTTTCTCAATGTTTTATAGTGTAGTACCATAGCTGTTAGAGGGGTGGGTATACGCCATCAGCTTCTACTGCAAGGTGTGGGAGAGAGCATTGGGAAAAAAACCAATAGTGCACAAACGGAGCCTGTGCACAGAGGTAATAGAGGTGCAGATCTGGGGCTTCAATAGCCCCCCGCTCGAAGGGCAGCACCAGCGTCTCCCAACTACATCGGGGTTTCTTACCTGCCCATACCAACGCAAGTAAGCAAGTCTGTATAACCTGGAAAGTAGCTATGTTAATCGTCAAGGGAATATCCACAAATAAATATAATAATTTGGGAAGAACGGACATCTTGATGATAGCTATTCTGTAAGCTAATGATAGGGGGAGACGGGTCCATTTAGCGACCTGTTCACGTAGTTTTGCAATTAGGCGGCCATAATTCATATTTATCACAGTTTCGGGAACCTCTATGTATCCACACCCCAGGAGGCGTACCGGTTCATGTGACCAGCTGAGAGGAAACTCCAACTCCACCTGTCTAGTGCCATCCATAAGGGGGAGTACAGTGGATTTGCTCCGATTTATACCCAATCCAGAGAACCTCTCATAGCACACAAATTCCCTTAGCAAGGGCACCAGATGCAGTGCAGGCTCCCTAATGTACAGCAACATGTCATCCGCGTGAAATGAGATCGCTAATGGGCATTGCCTAAACCTCAGCGCCGCTGCCGCATGCTTCTGTCATATCTTGCAGGCCAAGGGCTCCAATGCCAATGAGAACAACATCGGGGACAGAGGGCACCCTTGTCTAGTGCCACTATAGCTATTTATTGGTTCAAAAACCACACCATTAACACATATCCTGGTGACAGACCCATTGTACAATACTTGTACC
The DNA here is from genome assembly GCF_964204655.1 of Triturus cristatus. Taxonomy (NCBI): domain Eukaryota; kingdom Metazoa; phylum Chordata; class Amphibia; order Caudata; family Salamandridae; genus Triturus; species Triturus cristatus. The sequence goes on from NC_140595.1 coordinate 444,946,573, forward strand.
CATTTAAAAAGAATAACAGCATTCCCATGTGCTGCAGCAACACAAACATAAAATCCCAGCGCAAGAAATCAAAGGCCTTTGCCGCATCCAGGAGTACAGCCGCTGCAGGGAGCGCAGGGTCCAGGTGATTCAACACTGCAAAGATAGTGCGTAGATTATGTGTTGTGGATCTTTTGGGTATGAACCAAGTATGGGAGAAGGGGTTGCAATCTGTGAGAGATAATTTTGCCAAGTATTTTAGTATCTATATTTATCATAGACAGGGGCAGATAGGACTCACATTTATTAGCTTTTTTTCAGGTTTTAGCAACGTGACTATTAGGGCTTCCCGAAAGGAAGGGGGCAGAATACCTACTTCATAAACTTCAACTTTTATCTCGAGTAACCGGGCGGCCAGCAGATCCACATATGCCTTATAAAATTCACTTGGTTAACCTCCGTATTTCGCTCCTGCACCTTAGCAAGCCGCACTTTATTTCCAGAGTTGGAAGCAACAAAAGCATGCCGCACTTTCTTTCCGAGGACTGAAAGCCCCAGAGCACGTTGCAGCAGAAGCAGCACACGTCACGGAACTCGCAACAGCCGGCACATAAAGTGAGCTCCCCCCCGCTGCGCAGGACGCGCACGGGCGTGCGCGTGCCAAGGCCTAGACCCGTCTAGGCCAGTCAGAGCCCGGAGGAGGCTGGGCTGGGCCCCCCTCTTGGTCGTGTGTACGGGCTCTCTAAATAAATAAATACTGATTTGGACATTCCCTTTGGGTAATGGGTGCTCCGGCTGCATGAAAGACATTTTCACCTATTATTTATGAACTGGAGGATCATTTTGCGTAAGACTATATCAAGCTGATATTGCACATGAATATTGAATAGAAACTGTGATTCACTCGTATCATTGTTCAACCTGGTAAACAAAGGCGATTTTAATTATTTATATATTTGACCGAATTGGGTTATTAGGCTGGGGAAAAGAAAGATCACAGCTAGCCATTCGACAAAACCCCTTAGTAAGCCCAAAAATGCGAGTTTGACTTTGCTAAATTATCTTACTGAGGCTGTTGGTGCTATTGAAAAGCACATTTCTTCAGTGGAAGAAACATTGAATATGGATCCTCTAGGATAAAAAATTAATAATAAATTACAAAGCGTGGTCGATAAGGGGGTGGATGAAAACTGCATCTTAGGTAACACGATTGATGAGGTATCAAAAAATGGTTTTATTCAGACTTTTTCAGAAGACATCTCAATTAGTGATTTGGAGTCGGAAACTTTACCTCCCCCTAAAAGATCTTGCAGTTCCCAGACAATAGCTAGTTTCAAGATTACCACAAGTACCATGCAAATTATCCCTCAGAACCCAGAGCACCCAAAATATACTCAAAAAAACAGCAGGGCAAATAAGGCAAAAAACAAACTCGACCGAGTATGGATTATACTCCTCCTCCAAAGAATAGCTGCCATGTATCCCCCAGTGAAATTGGCAATGTGACTAATTTATTAACTGATTTAACCAAGTTTGTAAAACAGTCCATCAATATTCTGTCAGACAGGCTGGACAAGGTTGAGGCCAGTCTGGAGAAAGTGCTTGGAAATCAGAACCTGGGCGATCAAAAGGGCAACATACAGAATCACAAATTAATAACTGTTCCCTCTAAACTTTATAGCGTGAGGGCAAAGGATGTATTACCAATCCCTATGTCAAAATCCGATGATAGGAACAAGGGTAGGGGGTCTGGGTCACATGCAAAAACTTTACTAAACTCGCAGAGCAGTTTATTAGGCAGGGGAGAGTAGACTACTAACATGGGGATAGGAGGGAACGGAAGACATATGGGTGAGAGACAAGTGTGTGAGTTATCAACAAGAGTTCCCTGACCCCTTTTTCCCACATGGAAAGCACAACTAGCCCACAAAATCGAAATCTACCTCCTTCCGCCACACCATTCATTGTAATTTTGGCTAACGTTCCTCCTCCTTGCCCAGGGGAAAACGAAACCTGGGTCTTGTTGCGGAACAAAGCCATAGACTGGCTGGGGAGTAGGATAGGATTGGCCAATGTTATGTTTAAAGAATGTAAGATGGTTAGGAGAATCTGGTGGGTTGGGAACAGAAGAAAAACTTTCCAAGGAGACTGTGTCTTCCTTAAATTTGGAACCCCATCTCTAGTAAGGGAAATTCTAAGTAGAGCCTGGGATAAAAATATCTCCCACACTGGTATTAATGTTCTACCGCTGGGCTTTTTTTATCAGCCCAAGCATAGTACAAGGCAAAATGAAAATTATTCATTTACACAGGGTTTTGATTACCCAATTTGTAATCTGGAGGTCTCAAATAGATTTGCGCTCCTTCAAACATTGGACGAGATTGATTGACTACCTAATCAATCAAAGCAGAGTGTGCTAAAAAGAGCACTAAATACACAGATTACCAGTGACCCCTACTTGACTGAGCAGGTTACTGTACCAATAATCAAATAGAGGGTACCCCACTGTAGTGGTCATCAGATTTCTGGGTCAAGATGTACAATTGGTGGTACACTGGTACAGAGTCGGGAAAGTAAACTTAGTAGAGCTGCACAGGCTATGTCAGAACCCATGTGCCAGACCTAATCTATCCCTTGTCCAACATTATCTAAGAGCGTCTTTTTGAGAGTACTTTTTTGGAATGTCGCAGGTTTGCGTAATAAACTGAATAATTCCGTCTGGGTGGATTTATAGAGAAATTTAACATCTTGTGTGTACAAGAAACTTGGGCGGTAGATTAAATTCATAAAAATAGATTTAAGATGTAACATACTCCAGCAGTCCATTCAATACATGGGAGACCTAAGGGATGAATTTGTATTTATGTTTCTAATCTGGTTAAGGTACTTAAAATTGAAATGTTAAAATCTGAAGTTTATTATCAAATAGTCCTGATTCACATAGATTGCAAATGTACTTTGGTTCTGATTAACTTCTACAATGATGCACCAAAAGAGCAACACGGAGTAATCTTGAAGATGCTTAATCAAGACATGGTTAAAATAAAGGAAGTTTGGGACCGTGATGGGATTACCATCTCGGGAGGTGATTTTAATATAGGTTTATGTCCTTTAGGTGAGGTGGGCAAATGTGGAGGAACATTAGAAGATAATGACCCCCTGATTCATTTTTTGCATTCTGACCGGGGGACTTACTAAATAAGATTTTATTCTCACATGACCTTGGTTTTGCTAACCGTCTGTGTTCCCCTAGAGTGGACTTCGAGCATACTTTTATCGGTAGGGGACTAGAATCAACAATAGATTTTAGAATCGGCCCTAATTGTTATGCTACCTATATTTCAAGCTATAAAATTCATTAAAATGTAATAAGTGATCATTTACCATTAAGCATTACTATTACTTTTCCAACTATGTTAGAGATACAATACAATCACCAAATAGCTTGGACCCAAAATATATCACTGGGAAAGTTAAATTGATACAGCTTGCGATGGTCTAGCTGTTTCCCAGAGGAGTTAAATAAACAAATTGTAACCAAGGCCTATAATCTAATCTAAACTTGTTTGGAGGAAACTATCCCACATGAAGATACAGTAGCATTTTCTCAAATAACATCAGTTATTCAAAATCTGCTTAGAGTGGAAAGTAAAGGTACATGTACTTGTAGTCAGGGCTGGTTTGATACCAACTGTACTAAAGCTTGTATGAATATAAAGGTGGCTCTTCAGAAAACAGTGAGGGACAAGGAGGAAATTAGAGAGAGCAGGAAGGTATACAATCAAGCATGGAGAATACGAAGGAAGGAGTTAAAAGAGAATGCATGGGTTAACCTTCATGAAGCCTCCCTGAGTAAAGATAGTGCCTCTTTCCGGCGGGCAGTGAATGCACCGTTCTTTAGTAAGTCTAACAACCCGTCGGTAGAGGCTGCAATAGATGAGAAGAAAGAGGTTTATTTTTTCTCTGGTGTCTATAATTTACAGGAAGATACTGAAAGGGAAACAGTTTCTCTGAGTCAGCTTGGGGGATGTTCCCTTGCTTTTTCATCTATCGATCTCTACTTTACACATGAGGCGATAATTGCAAGTAAGAGTGGAAAGGCCCCCGGTCCAGACGGGGTGCCAATCGATTTGTTTAAATCAAATATTCCACTCTGGACTCTGGCAATAACACGGGTTCTTCAAGCCTGTTGTGTGAAGGGCTATTAAAACGTGGTCGGAGTCAATAATCGTACCCATTTTTAAGAAGGGGGATCAGGAAAATCCTGCCTGCTACCGCCCAATATCTTTATTAGACTCTCTGATGAAGGTAGCAGGAAGGATTGTTTAAAACCGACTTCAAACTTGGGCAGAGGAAACTAATATTTTAATGGATGTGCAATATGGCTTCAGGCAGGGCCTGGGAATTACGGAGCAGGTTCTTAATCTTAGAATTTTAATAGGAAAATATACCCAGGCTAAAGTAGGGACATTTTATTTAGCTTTCGTAGACCTCACAGCCGCTTTTGACTGTGTTATACACAGTAAATTATGGGACATTCTGGCGGAATTGAAGGTGGATCCACTACTGGTTCAGTTTCTGCGACAATTGTATAGCGGGGTGACCATTAAGGTTCGATATGGAACCAAAGGGGATTGTACTGCATCGTTTAAAGTAGAGAGGGGGGTAGGACAGGGCTGTGTCCTGGCGCCATTATTGCTTGCCCTTTATACAAACACCTTGGAACAAGAATTGGTGGAAAAGACGAGGGACCCACAGTATATTAACAAATGCCAGATAGTCTCCGTTCTCTACGCAGACGATGCAGTACTGATGGCCTGCACTCATATGGGCCTACAAAAAGCCCTCGCTACTTATACCATTTTTATGGACAATTTGGGCCTAAAACTGAATGCTAAAAAAACATATGTCATGACTTGTGGCAAAGGGAGACAGAAATGTAGGAGCCTACCCCTTGGGGGAAGTAGGGTAGAATACACTAAAATGTTCACATATTTAGGTATTTTATTTGATTGCACTGGTTCTTGTTGCCAGGCCATCAAAAGTAGGAGTCTTCTTTTTATGAAGTCGACTGCTGCAGTTGCCAATTTTGCAAAAAAGTTGGGAAAAAGGACCCCTGAGATACTCCTTAAGATCTACCATGCAAAATGCATGAGCATTGCTACCTCTGGTGCTGGTGTGTGGGATTTTTATGATTCATATCCTATTCAGTCTGTTGAGAATGCTTTTTTAAAGTTTATTTTAGAAGTACTTGGCAGCACTCCTGTTTACAACTGTCATAGTGAGTTGGGCATTCCATATATTGCGGATGTTATTAAAGCCCAGCCAGTGTTACTTTGGCACAGGATTTGGACTTATAGTAGCACAGGTTTGCATTAGGAAATAATTAAAGATTCAATGAAGCTGGACCATGCTACCAAGATTACATGGTTGAAATACATAAAAAATTTCATGTATGACCTTGGGCATCCCGATTATTATAATTGTCCTGAGTCAATGAACTCTATTTCCAGGAAGGAGTTTAAAGAAACCTGTATGAGCCATTTGGAGGCAAATAGATTTGCTCTGGAGGTAAATAAACCAACAGTTGTACAGCATCAATTGATTTTAACAACATTTCATATTCTACCGTATCTATTATGTAGCTTAAGTGGATATGACAGATATGTTTTAACTCATTTTAGATTTGGAAAATTTCACAGATTAATTAGTTACCCGGAAGTGAATAACTGGTCTAGAGAGTTATGCTGCTGCCCACAATCAACAATACATGTGGTTATTTTCTGTAAATTTTATATAAAGGAGAGATCGAGATGGATTTTGCCTCTACTAAGGTCAGGGGGTTGGACCAACTTTCTTATATTTGCAGTTTTTAGACAGTGATTGTTGTACTGGAGCTATGATCGTTTTTTTTAAAACGATACTCAGAGCCAGAAAAAGTATAATTGTTTAACCCCTGTTGAGAGCTGGAACTAATCAAACATATGTGGGACTGAATTATTTGTGATACAAGTTTTGCATAATAATCTCCCCTTTTAACTTTTTGAGCTATGTGTACTTTTTAAATTTTATGAAAAATTAAGTTTTAGGATATATTGTATGTTTACATCCAGACTTAATAATGTCTAAACTGTCTTTTTCTTTTTATCTGTTAATTCTGCTTCTGTGATTTTATATGACTAAAATCGAATAAAGCTTATTCTGATTCACTTGGCAAGCCGTCCAGGCCAGCAGCTCTGCTATTGGGTAACGCCATTATGGCTTCTTTGACATCTTCAACACTTACTGGTTGTGTGAGGTACTCACGTTGTCCAGGGGAGAGCCATCGCAATGCAACATCATCAAGATATCGTGCGATGTCAGCTTCCTCCACCGGCGCTACAGGCCATATAGATCAGTGTAAAATCTCATGAATACCTGACTAATGTCCTGGGTGGTATATTGCATTTCTGAATTGCTGTCAAGCATCTCCACAATATAATTTGAAACCGATGAGGGTCGGAATTTGTCGGCCAGCAAGCATCCAGGCCTGTCCACCTCACCATACTGCCTCGCTGCCCACCTCCTAGATCTATTTTGCGACTCCTGGACCACAGTTTCATCATATTCCAAAATTAGATCCCTAGTTTGGGCCAGCTGTGTAGAGTCTAGCATTCATGTGTATTCACACTCCAGCACCCTGATCTTATCTTCTAGAGTCTAGAGTATGCAATCTGGACCTTAGTGATAGGACTCCAGCTTGGGCCCCAATGCATTCCCCATGAACTGTAACTTTGAAGGTCTCCCACAGTATCCCAGGACTCTCAACTGTTCCCTCAATTTCTGAAAAAAAATGACAGATAGCCTCTCCAACCTTAACACGAAACACTTGATCCAGCAGCTCAGACAGCTGCAGATGCCACTGAAAGGCTAGTTTGGATAAGGATGGCACATGCAGTCCCAGCAACACAGGGGAATGATCTGAGAGTGTCCTAGTGAGATGTTGAACTGTTGTGATCCATGCACTGACCTCCTTAGATATTAACCAATAATCCAGACTAGACCAAAAGCTGTGCATGGTCGATATGAACGTTCTCTCCTTACTTGTAGGGTTGTGACTCCACCATGCATCCACTAGGCACTCCGCCCACATGATCTCCTTAATCATCTTTGCAGGCAGTTTGCTAGCAGATCTATCCATCTGCGGGCCCAGATACACATTTAGATCACCACCTCAAATTAACGCAGAGGAAGGCACCGCCGCCACTCGTCGACAAACATCATTATAGAAAGAGGGGTCGTCTATGTTAGGTCCATATACATTTACGAATTAAAGCCTCGTTCCCCCAAGACAGCCATGCAGAAGGAGCACCCTCCCTTGATCATCAGTTTCAGTGCAAATTACCTTAAATGGAGTTCCCCTTCTGATCAATATTAATACTCCTCTTGAATAGGCAGAGTACGAGGAGGCAACCCTGACTGCTGCCCAATGGGTTCCCACCCTTTGTTCTGTTTGCCTAGTGAGGTATGTTTCCTGTAAAAAGCCACCTGAATATCATGATGATTTAAGTACACAAACACCTTGCTGATCTTATTCAGTCCCCGCACATTCCAAGTTAAAAGTTTAATAGAACCACCAGCCATCTCTTCCAATACCTGTAAGTCATTCTCGCATTTCAGGCCAGGAAATTTGCTATTTGATTTTTTTTTTGCAATTTGTTATTACAATTTGATATTACCCTCCCCCAACCCACTTCAGCAACCGCAATTTGCTAAAGCCATCCCTGAAATAAAGAAACAAATCCCACCTAAAGAACATGATCCAAAATTCTAGTTGGGGTACACCCTTGTGGGAGAGCTAGAGCGCAATCGGCCTCCCAGATATAAAGGGGGGTGGCCGAACTACACGGAAACCTCACTCAATTATTGCATATCTGTGCTCGGGGGCGCAAATACTGTAATAGCAAATAACAGCAATATAATTTCAAGCTGGTACATTCCTAAGCAGATATCCGCCATACAAGCGGGGACGGTTACCAGTATGCAAACAGTTTATACATGTATACAAACCACAGTCAAACTTCAATTAATAATCGCTGTTGCATCGAAATGCCACATAGAGTCTATTAAACCTATGGTACCCTGCAGGCTACTGACTCATCAGTCCTCATCTTCTTCTGGTGTACCAGGGGTTCTCGCCTGGTTCGTTTAAGCGATTTTGCATAGTCCATGTCTGCCTTGGGAGATGTGCAAATTCTGGCCTTGCCTTCAGTACCGATGCGCAGCCGGGCCGGCTATAACATTGCATATGGGATACTTTCAACCATCAGGAGTTTCTTCACAGGTTGAAATTCCTTCCGGGCTGCCTGGACCGGAGCTATGAAATCGGGGTAAAACGCAAAGGTGGTCCCTTGAAAGTTTATGACACCTTTCTCAACACAGAGTCACGATCACTATAATTTACGATCGGCCTCAGCTGGGCTCCTGGGTGGAGGCCGAGCAGTCAGGGTTCGGTGGGCTCTCTCGACAGTTAGCATCGCCAATAAATTCTCTGACCCAAAGATTTCCCAGAGCATATCCTCAACATATAACTCAAGTTTCCAGGTGTTAGTAGACTCCTGCAGGCCAGTGATTCGGAGATTGTTCTGCCAGGACCTGGCCTCCAAGTCTTCATTTTTGGCTTGAATCACGCAAGTACCTCCTCCATATCAAGGGTTTTAGAGGAGATGGTTTGTATATTGTCTTCCGCATCAGAGATCTGCTTTTCAGCTTCCCCCAGTCTGGCTCTACGCTTATCCAGCTTGGCAGACGTAATTCCATTCTGAGGTTTAATAGGTCAATTTTGCCATTTATGGATTGCAGACTAGTCTGCATGGCAATAAGTGTGGACTCCAGTTTAGAAGGGCACTCCGAAGGGGCATCCAATTCAGAGTCCGATGTGGCTTTATGTTGCACCTTGCCTGATTTACGGGACTCAAAGTTGAGGCGGGGCTGATTTTTATCTGATTTACCCATGCTGGTCTCTCAAATGCAGCACAGTGCTGTCTTAGTAATACTAGGCAAGGATTAGGTTAGCAGCTCACTGTCCAGTCATCAAGAGGATGGAAACAAACCGCAAGAAAGTGCAGCCAAACTTACAGGTCTCCCGCACTTACCACAGTGTAAAGCATTATGAGGGATTGATCTGTTTGCCACTACTTTGTTTTTCCCCTCTCATTTCCTTCTTGTTGCCCTCGTCATCCAGCTGTGTTCTGATCACCAGAATGACTGCCGGGCTAGCACCAGGTGCACTTCCTGGACCCCGCGCTCCAGCCCAGGCACTCCCCGGAAAACGACTAGGCCTCCAGGTGCGGGCCCCGCAGCGCAGGCCCCCATCACCAGCCCCACATGTAAAAAGTGACACAAGAGACTGTGGTGACTCTAAAACATTGATTGCAACATAGAACAGTACAAAAATGCAGAGGCCAATGTATTTTGTAGCATTCAGTTAGGCTGCGTCTCCGTGCTCTATTCGTTCAGCTGCAATCACCAGAGTTGTTGCGCCGCCAGGCCCGTCATGTATTCCACTTTGGCCAAATGTCAGGACTCCGGGGGCCACCTCTTTTCACTACCTGCAGCGCTTATGTCCAGGCATGGATGGAGGCCACACTTCGCAGCCGGTGCGCCTGGCAGGCCGTGTAGTCGGTGCTAGGGGCAGGGAGCGCAGGCCTCTTCTGTCTGCCACTCTCGTTCTTAACCCTGCGTCCATCCACCCCAGCACACGCTGGTCTCTGCAGTGGGGGCAGCAACTGGGTTTCACGCGGCCCCTCAATCCCAGCAGGGTTCGCGCAGCGATGACCCAGCAGGATCTCTTACCGGGCTGAAATGGACCCGCTGCAGCTTCACTTCACTGCCATGTTGCAGCAGGCCTGCAATGTCATCGGCTCCGTACCTATCCCAATTTTGCTGAAAGTCAGGACTCTAGGTCCTCCTCTTTTCACTCTCGCAGCGCTTATGTCCAGGCCCGGATGAAGGCGACACTTCACAGCCAGTGCACCCTGCAGGTCCCACAGCTGGCGCAAGGTGCGGGGAGGGCAGGCCTCTTCTGTCCGTTGCTCTCATCCACAGCCCTGCATCCATCCACCACACGCCAGCCTTTGTAGCAGGGGCCAACGACTGGGTGTTCGGGCCGCCCCTCAGGCCCAGCAGGGTCCGCACAGCGATTACCCGGCAGGCTCTCCCACCGGGCTGAAATGTAGCAGCTGCAGCTTCACTCGGCAGCCATGTTGCCTCAGGCCTGCAATGTCCTTGGCCCGGAGTCTCTGCCGTCCAGGCCATTCACCGCCTCAATTTCACTCCCGAGCAGTGCACAATGCCCAGGTGACGTCGCCCACCTGAGACAGGTGACGGATGTCCAGTTTACAGAAGGATTAGTGAAGGATGATCAGTTCGGCCAGAGAAGCTGCACTAAGGCCCAGCCATCTCGCCATGCGCTCTCTAGCGCCCCTATGCATCTGAAGACTTAAAAACAGTCCCTCTATGAATAAGGGTTATTTACACCACTCTGAATTTGAGACTACCCACAAAATGTGTTTTTGTGAACACTGACTTACTTTTGGAAGCCTACAATGTAAAGAAAATCAATAGGCAAAAATGTGAGTGGACCTAATGCAAGGGACAGCAAAGCCCAAAAACACTCTGATTTACTGATTTTTTTATCTGAATTATATATCGATTCTTGGGTTACATTGGTTTTGGACCTGAAGTTGTCTGCCACCCAAGTTAACCTACCAAAGCCACACATCATTGGGAACCAAACATGCTAAGGGAGACCAGGGCACTGTGGATCCCACCACTTTTTCTTACCCAGAATTCTCTGGAGATGGAGAAAGTTCCAGAATCTACAGAGATCGAAAAAAGGCCTATCACCCAGCATTCCCACGTTTTCCCTGATATAAACAGTCTACCACATGTGTTGGTGGGCCTATTGCCAGAGGCAAAACAATACAACAAGGAAACATCAAGATTTTTCCTTTGGATTTCAAGTTTTTGGGAGATGTGGGTAGCTTTGGTATTTGGTCCCAGAGTCGGTCAGCACCCAAGGAAACCTACTAACCCTAGAAATTTCTGGAAACTAGAAACTTGGTGGAACCTTGGTTGGTATGGTTTGCATGGATCTCACTAGTTTTTATTATGATGACTGACCTGCCAATGTCAAAAATTTACAAAAATCACTGAGATTCCTAGCATTTCTTGACAGAAAAGTTCCAGACTTTGGGAGGTTCAACAAGAGTCCTACCAACCAGAATTTCTAAACTATATCTGACAAAACACAGCATCCATTATGGGTTGGCCTATCACTCATGACATGAAAAGCCTCAAAAACCTTGAAAGTTTTTTGCGATGTTTGTTTTTAATTACAATTATTCAGGGATGAGGGAAACTGTAGATTTGGAAGTTAAGACAGCCAAACCTAGAAAATTCAATCACCCACAGACATAACTGAAAACTAGAGATTTGGGCGTCCAGGTTGGTATAGTTTCTTTGGATGTCCCTTTTTTATTAACCTGAATGCCCCAACGATGTCAAACATTGCCTAAATTCACAGAAATCTCTCAATTTTCTGCAAGGGAAAGTCTTGGAATATATGAGGATTTACGCAAATCCCAACAACCAGCAATCTCAAACCTTTTCCAGATGAAAGCAGTGCCCACCTTGTGTGAGTTGGCCTATCACCATCACATTAAGCCCCCAAAACACATAATAGAAATGTCAGATTGTTTGCTTTGAGTTACAATCAGGCATGTATGTGGTTAGCTATGGTAGTTGGGCTCAGGTTCAGCCCATACTGAAGGAATCCCACCATCCTCAGGCATTCCTGAAACTAGACACCTTGGTGAGTCCAGGGTGGTGTTGCTAACCTGCCTCACATTACATTTTGCCCAGAATACCTTGAAAATGTTACACTTTGGATAAAGTGAAAGATTTGAAATCTGTGGGGCTCAGCAGAAGTAAGATCAATGAGTTTTTCCAAACTTCTCCTGATAATAACACTAACCCACTCATGAGAGTAGGCTATTTCGCACAACAGGCAATACCCTAACATGTAATGTGGAAATATCAAGATTTATTCTTTGAGTGTTCCATAATTTTTTGGGTGTGGGTAGCTGTGGTGTTTGGACCGGAGAAAGCCTGGTGTCCAGGGAAACCTACCAAGCTCAGACATGTTTAAATTACACACCTGGAAAGTCCGAAGTGGTGTTGTTTATGTAGCTCACATTACGTTGGGTATGCCCTGCAAACAAACCTAGCCTACAATCACATGTTTTCCTTACATTTCTGTGAGGTAGTGTTCTAGAAACTGTGGGCAACAGCAAAATTCCTACTTCCCAGTGATCTCACAACTCTTCATGTAAAAAAGGTACCCCATTGGTGATGGTCATTCTATCTCCTGTGAAAGTAAATGCTCCAAAACAATTCACCATGGAAGTATCTATATTTCTTATTCAAATTCTAACCATTCTGAAAATGAGGGCAGCTTTGATCTACAAACCACAGACATTTCTGAAAACTAGACACTGGGAGAAGTCCAGGGTGGCGTGGCTCAATACTATCTCTTACCCAGAATACCATGTAACCATCAATCATTATCAATACTCACAGATTTTCCTCACATTTTTGTGAGGGGAAGTTTCATAAGGGTTACCTTACCGCATAAAAATATAAGGCAGGACTATTAGATTTGTCAAGTGTACATTACATTACTGAAAACAATAATCGCATATTAGGAATTGCCATTAAAACAGGCCCAATAAGGGGGGGCGTGGCCAGGCAGTCCAACATGGAGGACGCGCTGTAGCCTTGCTCTGTAAGCCCAAGTAACATCCATTAATATCCTGCCAGTAAGCGTCAATTTATCACCTCACCAGGCACACCAGAAAACTGCTCAGGGTCCCGGAATCCTTATTGCTGGTTTCTGCACCACACACACCCAGAAGAAAACAGAGAAACGAGATTGGATAGCCTGTGGAGGTGAGGCCTGGGGATGCAGCGGAACCACGCCCTGCCATGCGTGTGATCCCAGGCAGTGGAGCTGAGACCAGGTGCCCTCTGTAATGGAGCCGCATGTCTGTTGCCTGAGTCTGGATGCGTGGGGGTCTTTCCCCTGGCCCCGCAACCTCCCCTTTAACTCTGGGGCAAGGTGACATTTCAGGGTGATGGCACCCGCCGGAGCAACTCGTGTGCCCAGCGGGAGTCCAGAAGTGTGGTAGCTGAGGATTGGGGCTGCATGGCGCGGGGAGACCCAAAAAGAAGGTCAGCCACCCCAGCGAGAGACCGGGCACCTACACCGGAGAGACACAACGAGGACAAAATATAATCGAGGTGGGTGAAGCCTACCTTGGCAGCGCTGTAATTGGGTGGGAGTGGAGGGAGCTATCTAACTGATTGCCCTGAATTTAGAACACGGACTGCACAGTCGTACATCCACAAGCAATCCTTGGGGACTTTTAATATCTTGACCCTCAGCCATTGCATACGGCATCAGGGATAGGGAGAAGAGCTATAGTGACCCATGGACAGGGGTGGTGGCCACATTAAACACTTGTCACAGTGGAGGTGAAGACCTCCGGCAGCGCCCATTAGAGGTGGGGGGGCACCTCGACTATGGAGGTGGCCGGGCTAGTCCCCGGTGCAGCTTGTGGTTGAGAGGTGGCCCTCCTTGGCGCCTGATCCTGGCACAGGACTACAAGACCCCTCCCCTCTCTATTACTGCATTAAGAGCCGGTCCCACAACCCTATAGTCACCATGTCAAAAGGACAATCAGCCGGACCAGCTATGAAACAGAGCACACTCAATAAATATACTGAAGGCAACACCACCACTACTACAACCAATGATATGCCCGCTACAATGCCGGACACCACCACAATTCTAGCTATGATCACCCAATTGCGAGACATACTTGATGCTAAAATTGGTGTGGTAGGAGCGGGTGTCATGTTGCAAACGGCAAGATCTGTGCAACGCCGTGGAATTTGTGACTCAGGCTGAGTGCCAGATCTCGGGGGCAGAAGACGTCATTACTACACTCCAGGGAAAGGTTACCACACTCATGATGCTTACACGGGGCCTATCCATACGGGTGTAGGAAGCAATTCGCGTGATTTCCAGAAGGATGCGAAGGTACTGATATGTGCACATTTCTCGACCAATGGCTCGAATCCTGGATCCCAGAGGGAAACCTCTTGCCATGTTTTAAACTGGAGCAAGCTCACCAAGCCCCCGCCCGGAGCCCGTCCTCGGCCAGTGATTTCATGCATCCTCAATTATCACAACAGAGATACTATTCTGAGACAGGCTCGAGTGCAGAAGTCTCTTATCTTTGCGTCTTAACCGATACTGACATTTCCTGAATAAACCAAGCTGATACAGCAACAGAGACAATCTTTTACTGCAGCAAAGCTACAATTGCAGGAGCTACAGATTCCATAAATGCTGCTCTTTCCATCTTGCCTCTGCACCAGTTTCAAAAACCGTAAACAGTTCCTCAATACCCCTGAGGAGATTTTCCAGTGGGCGGAAGAACGCCGACCAGTTAAACCCCACACACCACTGCCTCGGGACTTGGATTAATCCTCTGTGGACCCGCGCCTTCAACTAGACAATAATAAAAAGGACAAACAAAGACACCATCAAGGTCAACTTGGCGCTTCCGCTCTCGAGGAGACAAGCAGGCAGAGAAACCAGACAACTGACACTTATGCTATTCGATATTGGCATCTTGAGGTATAGAGCGTGCGATGGGTGGGATATGGTATGTAAGATTTCAGCTTACTGGCTTCTATAAGGGCTCCTGTATTCAAATTGAAAAGTTAGATCCCAAGGGAACCATTGGATTGTTTCAGTCGCTACCTTGTTGGGGTGGGACTTGCTTCCAAGCCACGACAGATACTTCATTATTATTTGAGGCATTGGGTGGGAGTCGGGGGAGAGGGAGGTGGGAGGAAGGGTCACTTGTTCAGGTTGTTAGATTTAAGGATTTCATATTCCACTATTGTGCTGTCTTATCTTGGTCTAGGCATCACTCAGCTAGTCATCTGCCATGCAGCATCATATGACAAGGCACCTACATAGAACTACTTCCATAGGGGAAATCAAGGTGGTCACCTGGAATGGTAGGGGCCTGCTTGACAAAATCAAACGGGGCCTGTACTAAGACATGTGAAGTGTCTGGGGGGGAAACGTCTTACTGCGGCAAGAAACATAGTTGATGGCGACCAAGGCTGTATGTTTGGACCGAGTTGGCCTCATGCAGGTCTGTCACGCAGGCTCTTCAAGAAGCTTTAGGGGAGTAGCTGTCTTAATCCACCGCTGTCTCGCATATACAGTCATATGTACATGGGCCGACGGATGGGTAGATACATATTCATTCAGGGCATGTTTGCTGGGGAGCCTATAATGTTGGGTAGGCTATACGCTCCTCCCCCCTCAGTCAAGCATTCACAGGATGGGTCGCTGATATCTGGGGTTCTGTGCCTGATTCCTTGGCACTGATTGGGGGGATTTGTATAATGTCATCCACCCCGACCAAGATAGATGCCTCCCCACAGCTATACAACACAAGCAGACGGTGTCACGTCTGGAACCACTTGCGTACCCGCGGGTTTCCTCTCCTCGGAATGACGCTGATGCTATATGGGGTCCACCTCCCATCTGCCCCTAGTCCGGAGGACGTGTTACACACTCGGACGGAGGAGGTAGGTGAGTGGGGGAAGTGAGACAGGAACGGTGGGGACGGAAACCTAAAAAGAAACAAACACACAATGAGTGATAGCCGACTGACTCGAGCTCCCCCTTCTGTGTTTCCCCCTAAGTGTGAGTCGCTTACCTGCTGTCTCCTCCCACCTACTGAGGTGCGGGGCAGTGAAGTGATGGGGCGGTGCGTAGGCTAAGTATCTCCAACACTGGAGTCCGGTAAGTTCTGCTTAGCGGGGGCAACCCCCAGGGGAGGTGAGTGCTCGGTGAGTGAGGTGAGCTGGACCAAGAGGTCTCTGGTAATCCCCAAGAGCCTGTCTTCCAGCTCACTGAAAGGACGCCCAATTGGCGCGGTAGTATGTGTCGGTAGGTGAAGGCGCTACTACTGCCAGGCTCCGAAGCCTTGAGCCGAGGAGCGCAACACCTACTGACTGTGAATGCCCGGAAATCCTTGGGCCGGTCTGCGAACAAGAATTACCTCATTGGCTGATTCACCCGCAATCCTTGGGCGCTGGTGGTCTCTTGGCGCTACGCCTCTTCTCGCGGAGGAGCCGGGAGGCGTGGAGAGCCAAGGCGGAAGTACCCGTTCCGGTACTCCGCGGGTGACGAAGGGCACCGTTGGGAGGTGCCTCCACTCCGGTCTCTCGAGGGGGGAGACGGGAGCCAAGAACAGGAAACCTTTCCCCGGTCAGTTCCGAGGGACGTAGGCGGACGCCGGGAAAGGCGGGAGATTCAAAAGGGTCGAGGCGTAGTATCCCTGTAGCCGGGCACAAGGACGAGTTCACGGAGAACCCGTACTGCTGCAGCTCTTCAGGATACGTCCGGGAATAATCGGCCTGGACGTGAGGGAGAAGACGTGTATTTGTACTTCCCAAGGCACACCCACAACGTGACTCGTGGACTGCCGGGGCGCCTGGGACTTGTAGTTCTTCCTGGTTTCTGGCGGGCTCGCCACTCGTGCAGGTATCCAGCCGGATCGTGACATCGACATAGGCCATTGCACAGCTGAAATGACCCAGAAAAGGGAATAGTTAGTACAACTAGAAGCTCAAATTATCCAAACCGAGCTGTTGGCACAGGAACAAGACGTGGTTAGCGCTTGCCGCCAAATGTGAATATTACAGAGAAGCTACGAAAGCATTCAACTAGACACGGCTATATATGGCAGGCCACACAAAGTGGGCTCTATCAATGGGGGACAAGTCAGGGAAAATGTTACATGGACTGTGCCAATACTCTGTGAAACCATCACAAATACCCATAATTCAATCAACTACAGGTGTGATGATCACTGATCCCTCACAAGAGGCCGGAGCATTCGCTGAATTCTACCATGCACTTTACACTAAACACAAGGTCCTCTCTGAGTCCCAGATCGAGGATTTCTTTCGGAATATACCACCTTGGCCACTGACAGCTGTAGAGCGCAAAGCCCTAGATATTTCCATTACATTAAAGGAAATAACTGCAGCGGTCAAGGGGTAGCCTCAGGTAGATCACCAGGTCCCAATGGATTTCCTAGTGAATTATTCTAAATACATATAACTATGCTGGGTCTGCAGTACCTTGCAACCCCGGAGGAGGTCCTTGCAGCCTAATGTCTACCTCCAGACTGGACACATGCGGAAATAGTGGTCTTTCCAAAACCGGGTCGTCCACCTGAATTATGCGCATCCTATCGGCTGATATCTTTATTAAATATAGAAGCCAAGATACTCGCTGAGATCTTGGCAGATAGGCTGATACCATACCTCCCAGCCTTGATTCATCCAGATCAGGCCGCCTTCATGCCACAACGTGCGACGGGACACAACATACGGTGAGCATATAATGCAATAGCTGCCGTTGATAGATTAGACAGACCAGCAGCCTTGCTGTTACTAGATATGTCAAGGCATTTGATTCGGACAGCTGGACCTACATGTTTATGTTACTGCGACATCTAAACATGGGGCCTAGATATATAGCATTAATCAGATTATTATATACTGCCTTTACGGCCTCGATCCGGGTTGCAGGGGCGTCGTCAGCTCGATTTCTGATTTGGCAGGGAACCAGACAGGAGTGCCCCCTCTCCCCTTTACTTTATGCTTTGGCCATTGAGCCCCTGGCGATCTGGGAGATGAAGGATACACTCTACCGAGGCTTTGAATGGACCCCCGAAAATTCCGACCTCATCGCCTTACATGCGGATGACATCTTGTTTTTTATGCTGATCCATATCGATCTCACCCCAGAATACTACAAATCATGCGTGTGTTTGGGGAAACCTCTGGTTTATACATTGTTGCTGTGGCTGCTGAGGGGATCAATGGGATGCAGTCGGTGGTCAGAAGAACTTACTACAGTTGTGGATGGCTTTACATATCTGGGAGTTTACGTATCAGATAATCAAACCAATAAGTTGAAAAACGAGATTAAACATTGGTCGACACTTCCTCTGTCATAGTATGGAAGATTGGCTATCTTTAAGATGGTCTCTCTGCCCAAACTGCTGTACCAACTACAATCGTACCCATATCCAGTCCCCTTGATATGGTTTTGTCAAGTCAATGCAATGCTGGGACACTTCTTGTGGGGGGGTGGTGCAGCCAGATTAGCGCTGCGTACCTGTATACAATCCACTTATTGCGGAGGTATTGCTGCAGCAGACATGCGGTCCTACCATGCCGCTGCACACCTGCAAATACTGAATGAACGGTGGTATGCGTCTAAAGATGATCCGGCATACAGGCTTGAACAATGGATCGTGATGGAGCTTTCTATACACTCATATAGTAGGAGTGACCCCAAGGATCTTCCCTCGGCAGACGAGGGTGGTGATTATGACCTGGCAACATGACCCTCTCTAGAATCGGGTGATGGGGGCGCCTCACGCAGGCCACTCCGCTCTGGCAGAATAGTCTGCTTCCACAGGTCAAATATTTCCAGGGATTCAGAAGCAGGGATCGAATTGGGATATCTACCCTTGGAGAGGTCATGAAGGGAACGGTTTTAAAATCGTTCAAAGGCCTCCGTAAAGAATTCTCTATGCCCCAGAAGAAATTCTATACATTTTTACAATTATGACATGCCCTTCACCCATATATTAAAGACTTGTCAACCATACCAGCATTTAGCCAAATAGAAGGCAAACTGCTGATGGGTGATCCGGGGACCACAAATTCTTCAAAATATACCAAACCCTAGTTACCATAGTCCCACCACATTGGAATCCCTAAGAGCAGCGTGGGATGCCGAATTTGGTCCGATTGATGGCGATGACTGGGCGGAGGTGCTCCAGTCACTGCACGGGGTAGCAGTTTCGGTCCGACTGCACCTCATCCAGTTTAAATACTCACACAGGGTGTATTGCACCAGACATCAGCTATGGAAGGCGGGGCACTTTGTCTCCGATGTCATGTGAAAGAAGGTACCTTTATACATACAGTATGGTCGTGTCCAGTCCTTTGACATGGGATATTAAATCGCCTGAATGAGGTGCTAGCTTGAGACATACAGAGATCTCCAAAACTAACACTATTGCACAGCACAGACACTTTAGGAGGAAACAGGTATAAAAGACATTTGTTGTTCCTAGGAATCACCCTAACAAAGCGAGATATTGCAAAACTATGGAAAGCAGAGAACCCACCCCGAGTGAGCTATGGAAAGCAGGTTTAGATTTTATCATGGAATTCGAACTAACCTGTCTTCAATGCCCAGGGATGCCCACAAAATCATACCAAAATATGGGCAAGGTGGGCCACTTATAGAAATATACCCCAGGAAATGCATCACAGGGCAGAGGATCAATTAGCTACAGAGATGATAACATAGGTAAGAGGATAGAGGGTCTATCGGCTCACTCAAGAACATATCACGTAGATGCACGACCAAGATTAAACATATGTACAGGTACAGGCATAGTTAGAGTTTTGTTTTATATTGGAGCTAATGTATGTGGAAATTTTCTTGTCTTAGGAAGCACAGGAGAAACTGGGCAAAAATGTTGATATATGATGTCTGTTATTAATGTTGAGGAGCTGCATGAAGATCCATACCCTGTACAAAATTCATAAAATCAATAACATATGTTTCCCCAAAAAATAATTGACCCAATAATCACATTTAAAAGTAATTATTGAAAATATGTACACTGCAATGTTCAGCAAAATTCATTATCAGTAATATACTTTTAATAAAGCATTCAAAGTCACAGCAGCAAGTGCCAGAGTCTCTCTTTATACTCATCTCGCAACATAAAATGCAGCCAAAGGACCAATCACTAGAAACCCCAATACTCCCAAGCAAAAATCCAGTGCTGGGGCTGAGTGAAAATAAATGAAACCTCTCCCAGGGTCATACTTATTATATGCCAAGAGATTTAAGGCAAACTATTGAAACCCAGTAGGGGTGCTGCTGCAGTCCTTTGAACCCCCTCCACAAAACTTTAAAAAGTTGCTGGTGGTGCTCCTGCACCTCCTTGGGAGACCACAAGGAATGCAAAATGCAGGTGCAGGCTCGTGCAAGGAATTATAGGACGCTCCATAGTTTGAGTGTTTACATATTAAAAATCCACTTTTACTTTAGTAGCCTATGCACCACAGGTGTTATTTTGTCTTTTCCATTTTACATGAGAGTCCTAGTCACACTTGTAGCATCCACAACTTCGCATAATGTTGGGGGAGTGCAGTCTGCCTGGCTTGCTCCCCAACCCGCAGATGTTCTTCGTGCCAGGGTGGGAGGTGGCATTTTTCATATCCTGCCTGCGCTCCAAGCAGGTGTGAAATGGATGACTGTTGCACCCACCACCCCCTCCAGACATTGGCTCGGGAAGGGAGAGGCACCAGTTGCACTTTCAGATCTTTGGCTTTCCCTGGGTTTCCACCTCCTCTGTCTTTAGTCGAGGGGAGATGGGCTCCCCGGGGATAATCTAAAATGGGGCGGCCAGGAGGAAGGGGTCCGCTAGCCAAGAATTAGTCTGGGGAGGGGGTCCCTGGGCACTGTCCGACCCCAGGGATATTTTAGAAAGCAGCATCAGAGTCACACATGCTTCTTTTTCTTATTTGGGTATATTTAAATGGGCATATTCAAAGGTGCATAAATTGTGCCCAATAGGGCTGGATCCTTGTATTTTGATTCATGTTGCTCCTAGTGGCAGGACTAAGACACCTGGAGAATTTTCAGCAGGCGTTCTGGCCACCTTGCCGGGCACCTGGAAGGCAGTGTATTCCAAGTCTTCCCCCAGCTCATCCTGGGGGGAGGGAGAACCACTGGCCCTAGAGAGATACATTTAGCCCTGGGGGTCAGCTGTAGGTAAAATAAAATCCCTAGTCGATCAAGGCATAAGGTAGCTTCTCCTTCTATCTGCTTCTTACAAGGGATGCCTATTTGAAGTGTAAGTAGTGCTATAATTCTCTAGCTGCTACCAACCTGAATTTAGCATATATTGCTGTAGTGAAAGTAGCTTTTAGGAATTTGTCACAAGGACTTGTTCAACGTTTACATGTCCTACCTTTAAATACCATGCACCCTGCCTTTATGGACAATAAAGCCTACTAAGGAGTGACTTATTAATATTTAAAAGAAATGTTTAGGTTAGTCAAAAAGGGTTATTTTGACATGTCAATTTTGCAGTTTAAAACTGTTACATGCATGTCACCTGTGTACAGCTACCAGGGTGCACATGACTGTAGTCGCTCGTATGCATTGCGCACATGCACACACGTGTGTGCACACAGGTTCATGTTTAACCAGCCCAATGCCCCTTTCCTAGCTGCACTGCATAGGTCTTATCTTAAAGAGTGCAGACTAGCTATAAACATGCTCAGTCCAATTACTATGAAACTACAGTGAGTGAGACTCTGGTAGAGAGACTCACCCACAGTAAAGGTCTAAAAACCTGGTGATGAAAAGCAAATAAACCTGCCGGACTAAATGAGTGGAACCTGTTTGCAACAAATGGTATTCTGGTCAGTAGCAAAACTTGCTATCAGGCCCGCAATCAACATCACCCTGAAATTCCCTGTGTTAATAGTTTTTTCGAAGGCCCAATGATAAGTTACTTAAGTGCCAGCCAATCATTGGCCCAAATATTGCAGTCATGCTGCAGAGCAAGCGAGAGCAATGTGGGTGTTTTTATGCATATTTGTAACAATTATAGAGCGTTCTTGTTACAAAAACGTATTAGGATGTACGCAAAACACATCTTGTTGATTCCCCCCGATCCCAAGTTTTCAGAAATGCCAAAGGTTGATAGGTTTCCTTGGATGCTAGCTGAACTAGAATGTGGACACTGCAGCCATCTCCTTCATATCAAGTGTGAAAAAATTAAGACCTGTTTGGGCATCGTTTTGACATATTGACCAGAAGAGAGGGGCTAAACTCTCATTCAGCCTCCTTTAGTAGCATAAAGGCTGTCTGTTGCCTGAGGGAGGGACCCAATACTAACACGGACTAGCGCCCCACAACATTTCTTTTTTGGAGAACAAACCCAGGTGTCTAGTGGGCTTTCTCACCAACTGGAGCCTATATGCACAGAAGGCCTTTCTTATTCACACGAATAGGGGAGCAGTCCAATGCCAGAAGAGGCATGGCCTGCATCCCATTCAATGTTTTCTTCTTTTATCACTGTAGACCATCAAGAAGAAAGGAAATGGAATGCAGGGCTTGCCCGTCCTTCATTGGGCAGTATTTTTCCTCATGTTTTCCCCACATACTATGACTCATGATTGTAAGAAGCAGGGTCAGTGGTTGGGGGGAGGTGAAGCCCTACTCATGCAGCAGCCACAATCCTTGTTAGGGTGAAGTCACAAGCAACCGCTAAATTAACCTGTGCTCAACCCTCTGGTAGTTTGGCACAAAAGCAGTCAGTCTTAACTTAGAGGCAATTATTTAGGACCAGAATGACAAAAATCAGAAGAACTAGAGATATGCAATTTTGAAGTTAAATTTGAGAATAGGGCCAAAAAGCCCAAAGCTTCAACTGTGGTTATCGGGTTGTGACGGACCAGGACAAAGTCACAAGTTCAGGTCGACCACACTGAAGCATGGGCTGGCTCCAGGAACCAAGTTAGGCCTGCTGGAAAATGTACCTTAAATTCTTGTGCGCGGTCTGCTCTGCATTGCATTTGCATTTACAAGGCTTTGCGTTGTCTGGCGTCAGTTCCAATAAAGCTATCGGCGAGCCATTAAAGGGATTTAGGACGCTTTGCATCGGTTCCAGTGGGATGTGTGGCAAAGCTTGGTGGGGCTTTACGTCAGTTGTGATGGGGACTGGTAGCTGTACAGTAAGGCTTTGTGGGTATTTCCATTGCTCAGCGTTGATTCCTCGAAGGCTGGCCAGTGTGCAGCGAGGCTTTGCAGTGCATCATATCAGGTCAAATGGGAACCACACCTGCGCTGGCAGAGTGCATATAGGCCCTCTTTCAAGGATCCAGGACTGGAGTGGAACCAATTGGGGGCCAGGACTCACAGCTGAGAGAGTCCTTGTGCTGGGAACAAGGTTGTTGGAACATGTTCTGTCCATGAGGCTCTGATCAGGAAGCCAGTCAACTATCCCTTGGATTCACTCTTGTGGTAATGGGTTCAGGATGCATGTCCAGTCCTTCTCACTCAGGCAAGAGGGCAGCAGAGTGGCAGTACTTCTTGCGGAAAAGCATTGCAGAGGTACTTCTTCTGAGTCTTCCACAGGTCTAGATGTCTACAGAAGAGTTAGGGTATGTGGTCCAAAATTTATGCACGGTGCCCACTTTAATGTAGGAGAAACTTATAGAGGTTTCCACCCCTCTAGAGGTGCTCGGAATTTCCTGCCTCACTGCCCTGGCCCTAGTTTGTCTGGGGACACAAAAGACTAATGACAAACCCTTTGTTAGAGTGCTCAGGCAGGGCCTTTGTGATGGGCAAGTGTGATAGGTGACAGCTCCTTCCCTTCGTTAAGTCAGAGTGGCCCATCCAGCCAACCCCTCTCTTACTTTTGCCTCACCGGGAAAAATCCACAAAGACCAACTGCCAGCTACACCTATTCCTGTGAACCAGGCATAGGCTGCAGGCATGAAATGATTAGAACAAGAAAAGGGCAACTTAAAGTGGCATTTTCAGAATTGTGACTTAGAAATAGGATTTTACAATCAAAGAGGGATTTTAATAAAAATTCTTTAGACCCCAAACTCAACCTATCCACCTACTTCGAACTGAAAGTTATCAATTATTAAATGTAATAGGGTAACCCTATGTCATCTTATTGAAGAGGTAGACCTTGTAGTAGGGAAAAACAAATGTAGGAGTTTTTCGCTACCATGAAATGTAAAACTTAAAAGTATATGTCCAACATTTTATATACCCTGCACACTGCCCTCTGGACTCTTCAGGGCATACCCTAGGGGTAATTTATATGTATTAAAAAGTAAGGTTTGCACCTGGCAAAACGTTTTTTTTCCGGATTAAAATGGCAGTTTAGAACTGAACAAAGAGGCTGCAATGGCAGGCCTGTGGCATTTTTAAAGAGCTACTTGAGGGGGTGGCACAATAAGTGCTGCAGGCCTACTAGTAGCATTTAATTTACAGGCACTTGGTACATATAGTACCACTTTACTAGGGACTTACAGGTAAATTAAATCTATCAATTGGGTATAAGTCAATTCTATCATGTTTAAAGGAGAGACCAGAAGCACTTTAGCACTGGTTAGCAGTGGTAAAGTGCGTAGAGTCTTAAAAGCCAACAAAAACGGGATTAGAAAACAGGAGGGTACAGGCAAAACGTTTGAGGAAGATCCTACAGAAAGGGCCAAGTCCAACAATTATAATCAATTATTTCAATAAATTCTTTCCATAAACATTCCCTTGTTTCGAAAAAACACACATCAAGTCTAATATGGTCCTTTACTGCCATCTGCAGGTTCAGGTGGCCTTTGCAAACCATTTCTCATTCTGCTTCATAATTGATGATGTCACAAGAACCCCCAAACCATTTTACATGGTTACCCATTATGTGATCTTTCCAGTTGTCACGACCCGACACAACATTAATAATGACATATAAATTTACATCAATGATGACATCACCCATATGATCACATACAACCTCACCCCTGTCATCATCATTAACATCATTATGATATGGCTTCTTGAGCAAGGGTCTTGCTCCTCATTCTAAGTGCAAGCATACTCTCCTAGCATTCGATCTTCACTTAATGCATAAAGAAGAATCCCCCATCTGCCATGGGTCTGCACAGACACCCAAAGGCAGGAGAGTTAGTGGTTGAAGGCTTAAGAGCGTCCTCTGCTTTTTTCCCCCTAACACCTGGAATTCGGAAGACTTGAGGGAGGAAGAGGAAGTCATCCTCCAGTCCACAGCTCCTTTGACTCCCACAATGCCTGGCGGAGGTCACGGATACATACTTCAAAATGTGTTTAGCCCCTATCCAACATAATAGATATAACAAACGCAACCTATGCACCACTGGTTTTGCTATGGAAGCCATACATTCCACACAGATGCATACAGGTGCAAATATAAGTGCAGCAAACCTGGTCTGGTGGCCATGATTATAATGGATAAGAGAGGAAGATTCCCTGGAGGTAAATCACATTTGTTTTTTCACTCTCACACCATTCACTCAATCGGTTCTATGTTGCCCCTATTTATCTAAAGACTACTTATATTTGGCACACAAATTAAACCCCAAACAGAAATGTAATGCTATCGCAGTTTCATTTAAAAAGTGTTTTTCTCTCTCTTATATATATATTAAAAATCACGGAAAAATCCTTAGCTGGACACAAAAACAGAAAATTAAAAATCACAATTCATACAATACAATATCATTTATCAACATATTAAGTCATTGAAAAACATAGACCCAAAAGAACGAAAACAGTCAAAAATGTCTGTTTAAAATTAATGTGATCCAAATACAATACATAGTATGCGAGGGGCCTTTAGTAAAAGGATTTCTTTCTTATATAAAATGTCCCTTGTTTGTTTGGATTCTTAGTTGGCACAAGCATCGACACGTTGCGGTGGTATATTTGGCTTTATAAACAGAAACCACCTTTTCAGGACAACAACTGATAACGGGTCACTTTTCTCCACAGTATAGAGATTTATATCATAAAATATGTAGGGTCATACTGTTCGACAGGAATTCTTGTTATCCTATCGTAGGTTATTTTTTTACTTTTTTAGGCGGCACCCAGTCTTATTCTGCAATCTCAGCCTAACGGCATCTTATCTTCCCGTTTTCGGCATAACAACGGAAAGATAAGACGCCGTTATGCCGAGATTGCTGGTACTGTGGAACGCCCTGATAGACGCATCAAAAGTCTACTGGGTTATTTGAATAAGATGCAGGCAGAATAAGACTCCCACGTCCCTACAAACAATTGTCGCACTGAAGTTGCTATATGTGGTTGTAAGTGTGCCATTCATCCTGGGTGCCGCATAAAAAAGTAAAAAAAGACAAAACACAAAAGACAAAACACAAGGCTAGGCACATGAAATAAAAGAAAGAAGGACTGAGGACACGAATGACAAATTTGGAGATCCAAGGGGAAAAAAAAGGATCTACGATAGGATAACAAGAATTCCTGTCGAACAGTATGACCCTATATATTTTATGATATAAATCTCTATACTGTGGAGAAAAGTGACCCGTTATCAGTTGTTGTCCTGAAGAAGGTGGTTTCTGTTTATAAAGCCAAATATACCACCGAAACGTGTCGACGCTTGTGCCAACTAAGAACCAAACAAACAAGGGACATTTTAGATAAGAAAGAAATCCTTTTACTAAAGGCCCCTCACATACTATGTATTGTATTTGGGTCACATTAATTTTAAACTGACATTTTTGACTGTTTTCGTTCTTTTGGGTCTATGTTTTTCAATGACTTAATATGTTGATAAAAGATATTGGATTGTATGAATTATGATTTTTAATTTTCTGTTTTTGTGTCCATCTACGGATGTTTCTGTGATTTTTAATATATATATGAGAGAGAGAAAAATTATTTTTAAATAAAACTGCGATAGCATTACATTTCTGTTTGGGGTTTAATTTGTGTGCCAAATATAAGTAGTCTTTAGATAAATAGGGGCAACAGAGAACCGACTGAGTGAATGGTGTTAGTGTGAAAAAACAAATGTGATTTACATCCAGGGATTCTTCCTCTCTTATTGATTTAAAGTGCCCTGTTCCCTGGAACGAGTTGGGCCATCTCTCTTTTTGTCTACATGATTATAATGGGCCAATTAATCCAGTTTCTGCCTCAAATGGGGTTACTATGTGACGGCACTTTTCCGGTATTGTACCCTCGATTGGCGCAGGAAATTCCTAGTGCAAACTGCAGAGACAAACTGAGGAATAAACAGTTTTTTCCATCTAATAGCAAATTAAGTCGTACACAATAAGTGCATTATTCCCCATTACTGACCTGCAAATCAGAATCAGGTGCAAACTGTGCACCATTAGTTAGTGTACTGCACACTAACACACATTATAGGGTGCACCATTGTGGACTTGTATCCTAGTTTGTTGTGTCTGACAGTAGCTGCTTATCTTGCCCAGATGAATGCATTTATTCTCTCTCCCAGCACCCCGCCCCCAGCCCCCCAGCTAGGAGTTGGTGGGCCTACAATATCTAGATGCTTGTTTTTCAGCGTGGAAGTGTTGTGCTGAGGGGATTGTAGCTCAATATCGCAGGTGATTGTATTATCCCATTATACTGTGAAATGGAGACTGTATGGAAATAAATCAACGGGAGTAATACATAAACTGGATCACGTCCCTTAGAGGGAGGACACAGCACAGCACATCACATCCTAAATAACCATCTAAGTGAATGAAATATTTTACGGTGGAAGATGCAGCAGTGTTTTAGAATCTGAACAGCGATATTAAATATTACCCATTGTTTCTTTTGGGACAGTATTGCTTGTGCAGAAGTTGCAGTGAGTGTGTAAGGTAAAAAAAAAGTAATTTGAGCAATGTGCCCTTGGCCAGGTTGCCATGTAGTGATGAAAATGATTCGCAGAAACAAACTCTTGGGGTGAAGTGATTAGTTGATGTATTTCCAAGTCACTCTGCCTTCTAGCACTTGTTGTGATGTAGGTGACAGAAAACACTGCATGTGTTCAATGTGCCAAATTGCCCCATCAGGTTTGTGCGTTCTCAGAGATACAAAATATGGAATTGGTGTGAGGTTAATAATTAAATTACGGCAAGAACTGTGAATCGCACAATACATTTGCACATGTGATTGGCGACAACACGTATAATTAGTATAATTTAAAATCCTGACACTAAAGCATGTACGGCTTCACATTTACAGAAGCTGGAACATTTACTGATGACGTATTAGTATAATATAAGATCCACATGCTCTTAAATAGGACCCAATTCTCAAAAGCAAATTTGGTTATAAATGTAGGAAAGCAGTTTTTAATGAGTGTGTGTTTGCGCGCGTATTTCATTACCCCCCTTTGTTGGGATTTCCTCTATGGGGAACTCTCTACTGGGGACTGGGAAATGGAAAAGTGTGAAGTGTTACCTGCCATTCCCCATAGTACGCATGGAAACCAGCATTTAGTGCAACTTTCCAGGCGTAGTATTAGAAATAATGGTTAGTGCCAATAAGTAGTAAATCTGTACACACAAATACACATAAACATATGGGAACAGATATACTCGTTTTGCCTAAATGTGGCCCAAAGATTTTACTATGTTAAACATGTTTTTTTGGTATATTTTATGTATTTTTTACAGTTATTTGAGTTAAAAAGTTAGAGAGGATTCTCTAAGGTGATCTGGCAAGAAATAATATTTTATGATGATTCTGTTGGAAAGTGGTTTATTAGTAGTGATAAATAGTGATTTTCCACTAGTAATGTGGCCACAAACAAAATAAAAGGTTCAGACATGGTCTTAATAAATTATTCCCTTGCTCAACCCTTGGTAGCGGGCAACGAGCAGGCAGGCGTATCTTAGGAGACAGGTGTGTAAAGCATTGAAAAACACCAAGGGGCTGATTCACAGAACTAATCTGAAATAAAATCCTAAATTTACTACTTTTGGTATTCACAGAAGGCATTTAGTAGTACTAAATTTAGGACTCCTAACTTTTCTCTGATGATTATCAAAGAATCAGCCCCCAATACATTAAATACCTAAGACACAACCCACACTAAAAATCCCACTCCAATTTATAAACATTTATTATATTGTTATGAAGAAATAGACACCAAAACGACAACAATCCAATGCAGGAAACCAGAGATAAGAATTCTTAAAGAATAACAACCTTCTAGTGCTTAAAAAAAAATAGCACCACTTGGGGACATTTGGGGTCATGTTACCAGAGTGCCTCAGGGGTGCAACGGGCATTTGTGCCCACTTTGCATGCCCCCGTTGCACTTTTGTATTACAGAAGGGGCAGCAGACACTTGTGCATCCCCTTCTGTAATACAGATAGCGCTGATGCACATAAAGCGCCAGCGCTATCATTAGAGGGCATTCCTTCATTTGCATGGGGCCACGGCCCCATGCCAATGAGGGTATCCCTTTGCCTCCCTTTGCCTCTGTGACCGTGCCATATCACAGACGCAGGCTGTTAAAAAGGGGATTTTTTTGGTAGGCTAGGGCGTGCGCCAAAGCCAGGCAGAAACCACCACTCTAGTCAGGATAAGGGAGTTAAACTCCTAAAATAACCCCTGCTCACCCCTTTGGTAGCTTGGCACGAGCAGTCAGGCTTATCTTAGAGGCAGTGTGTAAAGCATTTGCACATAACCAACAGTAATACAGTGTAAGCACTACAAAAAGACACCACACCAGTTTAGAAAAATATCCAATATTTGTATATACTTAAGACAAGACCAAAAACAATTAAAATCCACAATACGGTACATAAAAATCTTCAGTTATCAAAATATGCTTCAAAAACAGTTCCTTGATGTCGATAGCTCCATCCGGGGCTATCACGGCGTCGTGGGCAAACCAAGCCAAACAGTTCTGGCTGACCACGGTGTTGCAGGCCAGCTACGGTGTCGGGAAGACCCCCAAACTTTACCTTTTAGAAATGCAGGGCATCGGCGACCTCTCGTTGAGATTCTGAAAGCACAGTGTCTGCAGGCGTTGGTTCTGGAGGTTGGTGCAGGAGTCGTCGGGGCCCTCAAAGTCACACGCATTGCAGATCGAACTCCTCCTTGTTGAAGTCTGGAGCGCTGGCGTCGGCAGGAGTCGGTTGATGCGGTGCTAAGTGCAGCAGCGTGTGGTGCCCTCAGGTCGCAGTGCGAGCAGCGGCTCGGTGGCGGCATCAGATGCGTCATTAGTGAATGCAAAGTGAATGCGGTGCTCATCGTGGTGCAAGCAGCATCGTCGTCGTTGCTGAAGCGCTGTTGTTGGGTGACAAACTGGCGCTGGCATCAGTAGGCTAGGCTGCGGTGCGGGATAAGAGCGGTGCGTCATGTAACTTTACAAGTGATGCCCTCGAACCACGGTGCAAGCAGAGGCGTCGATTTTGGCATGGAGCGGTGGAGTCGGGGATACCAAGGCGTCATCGTGAAGCAAGGCGGTGCAGAGTGCAGTGCCCACAGGTCGCGGTGCGAGCAGCGCCTCTGTGGCGGCGTCAGCAGGCTTCGTCGGTGCTTTTCTTCTGTTGCAGCACAAAATACAGAGTCCCCAGTGCTGAGGGCAGAAGAGCTTGAAGTCTTTGCTGTTCCTGAGACTTCGTGAACAGGGGGCAAGCTCTACCGCAGGCCCTTGAAGAAACTCACAAAAGTAGATTGCAGAAAGTTCAATCCAGTCCTTTCAGTGCCCAAGACAGAAGCAGCCTCTGCAGGCCAACACAGCACAGTGGTAGTTCGTCCTCACAGCTTCTCCAGCTCTTCTTTTTGGCAGTCTTCTTGGTCCAAAAGAGTTCTAAAGTTCCGGGTCTGGGACTCAGTATTTATATCCCAAAATCCTTTGATCCTTTAGGCTGAGAGTGTCTGTGCCTAGCCAGAACCAGTTCTGCCTTCTCTGGTGTGACTTCCTGGCAGGAGGTGGAGATGGTATGGTCAGAGGCAGACCAGGCCCTTTGAGGTGCAAGGAAATCTCCTCCCCCTTCCCCAATTGCAGCCCAGGTCTATTCAGACCTTTCCTGACCCACCTAGACTATCTGGAGCCACTCCTGCTCCCCAGCCTTCTGTCATCCAAAACCCAGACAGGCAATCCACATTCCAGCAGAAGCACACGGGATGACTGAGCAAGAAAATACCTTCTATTTTGTAAAAGTGGTATTTTGAAACACAGAGGTGTCGATTCCGATCCGGTAAAACCCGGGTACGAACCGTCGGACGGAGCGTTTTCTCCGTCCGACTCGTACCCGGGAAAACCACCTTACAAACCCGCAAGTACGATTCGTACAGAAACACCATTTCCGTATGAATCGTAAAAAACACCGACCGGCTAAAATATACCCACTATTCCGATCCGGGACACCGCATACACGACATTCGCACAGAGTCAGGCAGCGTTTTACGGACCAGCAAGTACGATTCGTACCCACAGCACTTCGCACGCCAATATTTTTACGGGACCCAAAAAGTGCCGGAAAAGCTAAGTACGCCACGATGCATGGCGAAAAGGGGGCCCGGTACGCACCGTACCCCCATCCCTACACGTCCGCACCGTACCCCCAGCCCCCCCATGTCTGCACCGTACCCCAGCACCCATACCTGTATGCACCCCCACCCCCGTATGTACGGTGCGTACCCCCACCCCCCGTATGTACGGTGCGTACCCCCACCCCCCGTATGTACGGTGCATACCCCCACCCCCTGTATGTACGGTGCATACCCCCTGTATGTACGGTGCGTACCCCCTGTATGTACGGTGCGTACCCCCACCCCCCGTATGTACGGTGCGTACCGCCACCCCCCGTATGTACGGTGTGTACCCCCAGCGCGTAGCACCTGGGGGTACGCACCATACATACGGGGGGTACGCACCGTACATATGGGGGTGGGGGTATGCACCGTACATACGGGGGGTATGCACCATACATACAGGGGTGGGGGTGCGCACCGTACATATGGGGGATGGGGGTACGCACCATACATACGGGGGGTGGGGGTACGCACCATACATACGGGGTGGGGGTACGCACCGTACATACGGGGGTGGGGGTACGGTGCATACAGGTATGGGTGCTGGGGTACGGTGCATACATGGGGGTGCTGGGGGTACGGTGCGGATGTACGCGGGAGGAGTGGGAGGCTGGGGGGGCCGTACGACTTGTACCCCTCGCCCAGGTGTGCCCGGGGTAGGGGTGGTACACAGTTTGCTCCGTACGGAACGTTTTACATGCGGTTGTTTATTCGGACGGAGCATTTTACATGCGTTTGTATATTCGGACGGACGGTACGGATCGTACTTGTGCGCTCGGACTTCCGTTTTACGAATCGTACGCAAAACTGTCCGGGGACGTGTCGTAGACTTTTCCCGATGTCAATCGTATGTATTTTCCACGTATGAATCGTACTTGCCCGTTTGTACGGGACTTGTACGAATCGTACTTAAAAAAATACAGATACGATTCGTACGGGAATTTTTTTTACCGGATCGGAATCGGCACCAGAATGTAAAAATCACCTTCACTAAAAGATGCATCTTTAGATTCTGAGTTCAGGCATACTACACTTTCTTTTCCTACCTAATTCCATGGGCCAGTTATGTTTATAAGATGTTATAAGCAAAATCCCTATTCTATCCTATGGGGAACAGGTAGCCTTGCAATAGCGAAAAACCAAATTGGCCGTAATTCGTTATCAGGACATGCCACACACACCAGGGCATGTCCTACCTTTCACATACACTACACCTGGCCCACAGGGGAATCTTGGGCCTACCTTAAGGGTGGCTGACATGTAAGAAAAGGGAAGATGAGGGACTGGCAAGTGTGCGCACTGGCCAAGTCGACATGGCTGTTACAAACTGCATGCAGACTCCGAAATGGCGGGTATGAGTTACCTTTTCAGGGCTACTCACGTGGGTGGCACAATAAGTGATGCAGGCACACTAGTAGCATTTGATTCACAGGCCTTAGCACACTCAGTGCACTTTGCTAGGGATTAACAAGTAAATCAAATATCCAATCATGGAAACACCAATCCATAACACAATTTACCACAGGAGCACTTGCACTTTACCACTGATCAGCAGTGAGAAAAGTGTGCAGAAACACTACGCCAGCAAAAACCGGGAGGTCAGAAAGCAAAAACTCTGGGGAAACACGCCAAAAGATACCAGGTCTAACGCAGGCACAGCCACAAAGAAGCTGTCAGGAGACTAACTGACAGTGCACCACCTAAAAGTTGGTGGACTGGTAAACACTCTCTGATGACAGCCTTCCTGAGGGCTCCCCAGACATCCCCTTGCAGGTGGGTTCAGTCACTCACTGCACCCGCCTGCATGGGGATCTCTAATCCCCCATAAAAGTGCAAGTAGGTTGCTGCCGCGCTGGGGGTACGGTGCCTACATGCGGGGGTGGGGTACGTGCCCTACATACGGGGGTGGGGTACGCGCCGTACATATGGGGGTGGGATACGGTGCGTACATGCGGGGGTGGGGTACGGTGTGTACATGCGGGGTGGGGTACGCACTGTACATGCGGGGGTGGGGTACGCGCCATTCATACGGGGGTGGGTTACGGTGTGTACATGCAGGGGTGGGGTACGGTGCGTACATGCGGGGTGGGGTAAGGTGCGTACATGCTGGGGGGGCTGGGGGTACGGTGCGGACGTGTAGGGATGGGGGTACAGTGCGTACCGGGCCCCCTTTTCCTCATGCATCGCGGCGTACTTAGATTTTCCGGCACTTTTTGGCTCCCGTAAAAATATTCCCGTGCGAAGTGCTGTGGGTACAAATCATACTTGCTGGTCCGTAAAACGCAGCCTAACTCCGTGCGAATGTTGCGTACGCGCTGTCCCGGATCGCACAGTGTTTTTTACGATTCGTACGGAAATGGTATTTCTGTACGAATCGTACTTGCTGGTTTGTAAGGTGCATTCCCCGGGTACGAGTCGTACGGAGAAAACACTCCGTACAACGATTCGTACCCGGGTTTTACAGGATCGGAATCGGCACCTAAGTGTATTAATTAATATTGGAGTGCGTTGTGAGTTTATAGGGGAATAGGGTGGGAAGTCTTTTGATTCTAATTAAGAAATTATTAATTTTATTGTTGTTGGGTATTGATAATCAATTTATTGTTAATTAATTACTAATTGGTGATGATTTTTTAATAATTATTATATTTTGGTATTGCAAATTATTTTAGTGTTCATTAATTATTAATTGGTAATTCATTTTTATTAATTATTATTTATTTGTATTTATCATTAATTTATTGTTGATTAATTATTAATTGGTAATTATTTGTTATTAATTATTTATTGGTATTGATAATTAATCTATTGTTATTTAATAATTAAATCATTATTTATTTTAAAAAGGTATTTTAATTATAAGTATGTTATTTTTCACCCCTACTCTATCCAACACTTACCCTACTGTTGCACTCACTGGAGTGGGAATAGTAATTTTTACCCCTGCGCTATCCAACACTTTCCCTACTGTTGCACTCTCTGGAGTGGGAATAGTCAATTGTACCCCTACACTATCCCACACTTGCACTCACTGGAGTGGGAATAGTAATTATTACCCCTACACTTTCCAACACTTTCCCTACTGTTGCACTCACTGGAGTGGGAATAGCAATTTTACCCCAATGCTATCCAACACTTTCCCAACTGTTGCACTCTCTGGAGTGAGAATAGTAATTTTTACCCCTAGGCTATCCCACACTTTCCCTACCGTTGCACTCTCTGGAGTGGGAAATGTAATTTTTACATCTATGCTATCCAACACGTTCCCTACGTTTGCACTCACTGGAGTGGGAATAGTAATTTTTACCCCTACGCTATCCCACACTTTCCCTACTGTTGCACTCTCTGGAGTGGGAATAGTAATTTTTACCTCTACGTTATCCCACACTTTCCCTACTGTTGCACTCATTGGAGTGGGAATAGTAATTTTTACCCCTACGCTATCCAACACTTTCCCTACTGTTGCACTCTCTGGAGTGGGAATAGTAATTTTTACCCCTACGCTATCCCACACTTTCCCTACTGTTGCACTCTCTGGAGTCGGAATAGTAATTTTTGCCCCTACGCTATCCAACACCTTCCCTACTGTTGCACTCATTGGAGTGGGAATAGTAATTTTAACCCCTACGCTATCCAACATTTACCCTAATGTTGCACTGTTTGGAGTTGGAATTGTAATTTTATTCCCTCCACTATCTAATATTTTTTGTATTATTTTAGCTAATGTAGTATATATTTAATTTTAAAAAGATTAAAAATATATATCTTTTTTTAATGTGTTACATAAATGTATTTAATTTTTATTTACATTATTGGTTTATGTGTATATATGTATTTATAATTTATATATTTTTTTAAAATAATTTATATTAAAATAATTATTAAAACATATTAATAAGTAAGTGTACATATTATATATTATATGTAAATATTTAGGTGCCGATTCCGATCCTGTAAAACCCGGGTACAAATGGTCGTACAGAGCGTTTTCTCCGTACGACTCGTACCCGGGAATTCCACCGTACAAACCAGCAAGTACGATTCGTACAGAAATACCATTTCCGTACGAATCGTAAAAAACACCGTCCGGCTAAAAAATACATACAATTCTGATCCTGGACAGCGCATACGCGACGTCCGCACGGAGTCAGGCAGCATTTTACGGAACAGCAAGTACGATTCGTACCTACAGCACTCCGCACGGCTATATATTTACGGGAGCCAAAAAGTGCCGGAAAAGCTAAGTACGCTGTGATGCACGAGGAAAAGGGGGCCCGCTATGCGACGTACACGCCATCACCAACATCGTACGTGTCATCGTGTATGGTGCGTACCCCAACATTGCATATGTACGGCCCGTACTCCCCTCCCCCGTGTGTACGGACCGTATCCCCCACCCGCGTATGTCCGCAGCATACCCCCACCCGCGTATGTCCGCACCGTACCCCAGGCGTACTGAATCCTCGCGTATGTGTGGATGCGAGCAGATCTGAGGAGCTGTGCAGCTCCTCCATATTTATCTAGTGTTCCTGGGCATCAAGCAGGGGGGGCACCCTTGAGCAATGGGATGCAGGGTGCCACCCAGGTGTATGACCACTTCCTCCAAAGTGTGGCATATTTTATTCCCAGAAAGCACTATTCTCTCAAAATCCAAAATGGAGATAGTCTCTTCAGAGGAGCTGGATCAGGCTAACCCAACCTACTGGTGTGGCTAACACCCACTTCCAGCCCTCTTCCTAATCTACTTAGAGGGGCCCCTGTGTAACTGTGGTGGCAGGCTGTGGGGGTCAGCTTGTCCTATCCTATCCTTAAGTGTCATTCTCCCTTTGAAGACCAGTTTGGCTACCCTCACCTTCCTGTCATCTGCTCTGCAGCTATACTTCTCTGCCTACAGAAAAACTATTGTCTGTCTAGCAGGGCTCTTCACACCTAATTAGAGCAGCCTGGCTAGCCTGTGCAGAGGCTGGCCAATCAAGCGAGCACAGATGAAAAGCTGGATTTTGGCTCACAGAAAAGAAAGTTTAATAGCTTATTTTCTGTCATAGTAATTATAAATCTAGCAGTGGCAAGTTATTGGACTTATCATACTATTAATTAGATACCACAAAATATATTTGTAGGTGGCTCCTGTCAATATTTATACTTAAATGAAATAATACAATGCTAGCCCATGGAGCCATTCACTACAATGGGGAAAAATGAAATTGGCAGTTTTTCCCTCACCAGGGCTTATAAAACATATTTTATAATGTCCCTGCTTTTACGTACAAGGCATCCTACCCATAGAGCACCTAGGGGAGAATTTAGGGGTGACTATGCAAACATAAGATAGATTACTACTTTGGAAGTACCTTTAATTCCAAAATTGATTTGCATATAATTACAATTTAAAAGCAGCCTGCAAGGCAGGGCTGGCTTTTAAAATGACAACAGGCAACTCAGAAGTGCACACTTTATTGCAGAAAATCTACTGGGCCTCTAAATCTCCCTGCCCTATTATATGGGAAGAACTTATAGGTAGCTTAAATCCCCCTTGCCTTGATATATACTAGAGACTTACAGGGTCCTGTCATTGCCAATTATATTTATACCTAACCATGTACTTTTAATCAGATGACAGGCGCTGAGTCTTGTTAGCAGATCCCAGGCAACAATCAGAGTCAGAAAAGCAGCCCCTTGTAGTCAAAATGGAGGCAAAGAGTGGGAGGACACTGCAAACAGGTCCCGATTTCTCCCACAACACACACCCCCAGCCAAAAGCCCAGGGGACTCAGCCCAACCCTGGGAGAGTTAACTTGGTCTGTCAGGTGAGGAAGAAAGTGCAGAAATCAGGCTATACAACTGCAGTGCCTACTCTGCCTTACATCCTCCTTCCAGGGTCACTTCCTCTGGGACGCTGACCCATCTCCTCAGTAACAGGACCCATTTTAAACTGAACCTTCATCTCAGCTGTGTCATTTTCTTCCTCCCTTTTCAGTTTGGATAGTGAGGTGCCCACCTCTTCTATCCATAACTTTGCTAGCGTGACACCTACCTTACCCACAGAAGTTACCCAACACTTGAGCAACCCCACCATGACCAACAGGTTCAGGGGGCTTAACTTACTTTTGGCCATGCGTTCTGCATCCCATAGCAAGTACTGTGCGGCCATTAAGGCCAGCACCCAGCAGAGGCTACTGCTACTGCTGTCAGCATCCAGAACCACACCCTAAGCTCTCCAATGACAGATATCTGAGCTGCTTTAGTGGGGTTCCTGGAACCTCTCTTGCTGTTTAGAGTTGGGGGTCACCACATCCTGTGGCAGACACCCGTCTTCCATTTTCCCTTATATTGACAACTGCCTGACTGCTCAGAATTTCCTTGGAGTCAGGCGAAGCCTCACCACTGCCAACTCTGGGTTTCTCCCTTACTGGGACTGAAGACCCTTGGCTCACAGGAACCTACTTTAAGGGTAGCTTACCTTTCCTCTTCTTCTTCCCTTTCTTTTAGGACTCAAGTTTCCTAACAGTAGGAACTGGCTTCCCTGGAAGTTTGGGTTGGAGGGTGTACTGGGCGACCCCCATTACTTGGGATCCAACCAACCTTTGGGAGGTTGTTGCCCAGGAGACAATCTAAGAGGTGGTCTGCACTGACTCCAACCTTATACCAGCTAACGGAACTCTCCCATTCTATGGGCACTACGGCTACAGATTTGGTTGTGACCTCACCTGTGGCTACCCTTACTCTTCTTGTCTCTCCTGGCATGTAATTGTGGGGGGGACACCTGTCACTCACTAAATTATGACTGGCGCATGTGTCTCGAAGGCCAATGGTAGGGATCCCTTTAACCTGAATGGAATGGAAGTGCCTACTCCCACCCTTAAGGATCACCAGCTTACCATCTGAACCTGACTCCCCAAAAATGCTAAGAGGACCTCCTCATCTGAGGTAGTCTTCCTCTATAATGACACTAAATAGCCCAGTGCCAACCACCCCCTTGGAACAGGCAGGATCACCTCTGAAGTGACCTGACTGCTGACAGTCAAAGCACACTTTGCTGTCCAAGCACTTCTTCAGCCCTGGGTTCCCCTGCCTCTGCTTGTCAGCGTTGGCGGTGGGATTTCCTCTTCTCCTGTTTAGGGTTCTGAGTAAGCCTCTGTGGTGGGCTTACCACGTCCCTCGTTAGGTTTTTGTGGGCCTAACCCCCATCCGTTTCTTGACGTCTCCCCCAGGTGTTGATTAGAAACCCCGGTTCTAACCAACCCATCAGCTGTCTTGCCTAGTTCCCTGGGACTAGAAAGCTTTCAGTCCAATAGATGCTGGTGTAACTCCTCTTGGGTACAATGAGTGAGGTTGTGCTCTTTAAGAATTAATGATAGAACCCCTCATACATACTCACTTTGTTACCTTCCATACAACCCCCTAGTGCCTTCAATGACTTGTCCACAAAGTCCATCCAGGACTGTGTGTTTACCTTCAGGGTGTCCCTGAACTTTACCCTGTACTGTTCTGTGGTGAGACCACATTTCTCAACTAAGCATTTCCTCATAAGGGTGTAGGATTTCACATCATCCCTCTGTAGGATCAGAAGCCTATTCCTCCCAGCTATGGGGATCAGTTCCCACAAGATCAAACCCCATTATTTGGAGCGGATCAGTCTCACCTCAAGGGCCCTCTCAAATGAAGTTAGCCATTTGTCAATGTCATCCCCCTCAGTGAACCTGGACACTATTCCAATGGGGAGTCTGGGATCACACCCACCACCCGGAGACATCTCATCCTCCTCTTCATTATCCCTGCCACCATTTCTTCTCTCTTCCTCCCTTGCCAACCTCTTCTCAGCTAGGGCCACCTGCCTCTCTTCTAGAGCTGTGGAGGCTAACTGAGCCTCAAGCTCCTGTCTTCTGAGGGCCTTGTCTTGGTGCTCTGTGGGGGAGCCTCCTCTCCCCAATTAGCTGGAAGTGTGAACCTAGTGCTGGAGCAATGGAGGAGTTATCATCATCATCCTCCTCCTGGATAATGGTGGAGGCGTCAACATCCCCCCTCTTGATTCTCCGTTCCTGATCTTGCCCCGGCCTTAAGAGACCTAATCAACTCTGCCTTCCCAATCTTGTTAGTAGGATGCAGCCTCAATTTGTTTTTTAAATCTCAAGTTTTGTTCCTAAGCCAATTTAGCTGATGTTTTAATATCTTAACTTACTTTACTGTATGGTATAATTTAAACACAGGTGCGTATCCCACCGATGCCACCAAATGTTGGAGATTGGTTTATTAGTAGTGACTTACCACTTGTAATAAAGCCACAAACATAATAAAAGATCAGAGACGGTCTCAATAAATGATTCCCTTGTTCAACCCTTGCTAACTGTCAACTTCTTCCTGAAGTTCCTCTTGAGGGTTCACAGTGTCCAAAACACAAATCCAATGGTCTGGAAACTCCTAGATGGTCCTTGGTATGTTTGCACTACAATTCCCACAATGCACAGAGGATGGGGACTCTTGGTGGAGATGATGCAGGTGGGCTCTGTTAACCTGTAGCTTGCAGGGAGCCCACTCCTTAATCCTTCTTGAAGCAAGGCAAAGTCCTTAGGGCTGTAGTGCCAGATTGTGCAGCGGGTGCAGTATTTCAGAGTACAGTT
This sequence comes from Triturus cristatus, assembly GCF_964204655.1. Classification (NCBI taxonomy): domain Eukaryota; kingdom Metazoa; phylum Chordata; class Amphibia; order Caudata; family Salamandridae; genus Triturus; species Triturus cristatus. The sequence continues at coordinate 444,986,507 of NC_140595.1, forward strand.
TTTGGGTGCAGATCCAGATTCCAGCTTCTTCTGGTAGTTTCAGACAGCAGATCTGAGGAGCTATGCAGCTCTTCCATATTTATCCAGTGTCCCCGAACGTCAAGCAGGGGGGGCACCCCTGACCAATGATCTGTAGGGTGCTACCCAGGTGTATGACCACTTCCTCCAAACTGTGGCATATTCATGTCCCAGAGAGCACTATTCTTTCAAAACCCAAAATAGAAAAATTCTCTCCAGTTTAGATGGATCAGGCTAACCCAACCTACTAGTGTGGCTAATTGTCCTCAACACTCCTCTTCCAACCCTCCTCCTAATCAAATTATAGGGGCTCTTGTGTGACTGGGGTGGCAGGATATGGGGGTCAGCCTGTGCTGTCCTAAAGTGTCATTCTCCCTTTGAAGACTAGTTTGGCTACCCCTCAACCTTGCAGCTTGTACTCCTCCACCCACAGGAAACCCATTATCTCTCTAGCAGGGCCTTTCACTCCTCATTAGAGCAGCCTAGCCAAACTGGGCAGAGGCTGGCAAGTCAGGAGAGAGCAGATGAATGCTGGATTTTGGCTTGTTTAATAACTTCATTTCTGTCATAGTTATTAAAAATCCAACAGTGGCAAGCTGTAGCATTTATCTTAACTATTGATTGGATACCTTGAAGTATATTGTTAGGTGGTTCCTGTCAATATTTATACTTAAATAAAATATTACAATGTTAGACTATGGAGCCATTCACTACAATGAGGAGAAATTAAATTGGCAGTTTTTCCCTCACCAGGGCTTATAAAACATATTTTAGAATGTCCCTGCTTATAGTTACAATGCACCTTACCTCTGGGGCACCTAGGGGACACCTTTGGGGTGACTTAAATGTAAAAATAAGGTAGATGACGACTTTGGAAGTACCTTTCATTCCAAAGTCGAATGTGTATACGATTTCAATTTAAAAGCAGCATGCAAGGCAGGGCTGGCTTTTGAAATGACAGCAGGCAACCCAGCAGTGCACACTCTAGTGCAGGAAATCTACTGGGCCTCTAAACCTCCCTGCCCTACTATATGCTAGGGGTGCGCAGGTAGTTTGAATGCCCCTTGCCTTATTATGTACTAGGGACTTACATGGGTCTGCTATTGCCAATTAGAGTTATACCTAACTGTGTACTTTTAATCAGAGCACATGCCCTGGATCTGTTGGCAAAGCCCAAGGCAAAATTAGAGTCAGAAAACCAGCACCTAGTAGTCAAAATGGGTTCACAAAATTGGGGGACACTTCAAACAGGTGCTGATTTCCAACAGATACGTTTGTTTTGCGTGAAGATTTACATATTAACAATATAACAGATATCGTAAGCATCTTCAATTGCAATGGATAGTGTTATTGTGCAACTATACAAATAACTACATTTGGTTTAAGTCGGCACCATCATGATTATCTGCCTCCGAGTTAGAAGATAAGATTACTGTCTTATGAACCAAGATTTATATATTGTCCTAGTCATTTTTTCCCACAGCTCTAAACACCTTATCATTGATTTGCACGTTTTATATTAAATATTTATACATGTTGTTTGGCTATATTAGAACTCATGAGAGATGCAGGAAGATAGACTCGAAATCCCATGCCCATGTATCATTAGGCTCACTGAAATTATGCTTCAAGCCATCTGTAAATAATGTATGCAGGTGCACTGTATTATGCAGCATAGAAAATTCTGTATGTGCAGTATATTTTTCCAGAAAATGCACCTTATGTATGACATTCTTTGCCATTTGTGTCTAACTGTTGATATTTTACAACAACCCATTTTATTACAAAATAAAAGTAAAAATTCAGTAAATATTGAAGTTTCATTTAAGGAGCCTGTAAATATCTAACTGATACAACACAAGATGTAATTAACTAACAGTTATTGATTATCCATGTACGTAAATACACACATATCATTTTCTAATATGATTCTTACGAAGTTCACACTGCAGTTTGAATTTCATCATGATCATCATATCTTTATTCAATTATTAAATAATAATAATAAAAGAACAATAAAAATGTTAAAATACTCAGCAATAACTCAAATATAAGTTTATAGAAGACTTTGGAGCTGATTCCGATTTTGGCCGGAAGGGCTCCAAACGATGGTCGGAGCCCTTCCGACTGAATCGGAACGTGTCGGCCGGATTCCTTTCCGACCGAGCCATTCCGATGGGCTCGGTCGGAAAGGAATCCAACTCGCATTTCCGGATGGCTGATGACAGGCTCTGAGAGCCCGTTCGCCGTCCAGAAATCCCTCCGTACTCCCCCGGTCACCTCTTTACGAGCAAGGGAGTACGATGGCAGTTTTTCACTGCCTTTTCGTGACGGTCTTTCCGACACGAAAAGGCAGTCGAAAACAGTCTTTGGGGGCCCCCATGGGTGTGAGGCTGCCGAATGGCAGCCTGGGGGCACCTAAGGTGCTCCTCTGTGGATCCCTGCACCCGGTGGCAGGCACTTTGGGGTGCCGGCCACAGGGTGCAGGGATGAACTGCAGCTTGCTTTTCACAATGCAAGCATGCATTCCGCTCGGAACGCATGCTCCCATTGTGAAGTATACGAGTGCGACCGAACCCTGTTCGGTCACATCGTACTTGCAGGGCAGTAACTGACGACAGCAGGTCGGTCGGTTACGGCTCTTGACCGATGTCGGACGGACTTGAGTCTGTCCGACATCGGAATCTGTCCCTTTGTGTAAATTAGGTTAAGAATTCACTGAATAGCGCCATCGCAGAAAAATTTTCAAAAAAGCCCCCACAGAAAAAAACAAAAAGATTCAAAATATTAACAAAAGAGCATAAAGTGCATCAAAGTCTAACATGAGTTTTCATCTCATAGGCACACTAAGATAGATTTTATATCATACTGTCCCAGAGTATTATTAAAACATAATCATAAAAGAACAGTAAACATGTTAAACTACACTATAATACATCAAATATAAGTTCTTAAAGATAAAGTGTAGATTAGGTTAAAAATTCACTGAATTGTGCCATTGCACAGGAATTGTTTTTTAAAAAGCCCCCACAGAGAAGCACATACCGGTATCAGGCAACATACAAAGAAATTAGAAAACTGGTTTATATTGTCAAAAGCCCTGAGCTCTTAAAATAGGTAATAAATATCTGCATTTAAAAGGTTCAAAATATTTACAATAGAGGGTAAAGTGCATAAACGTCTGAGAAGAAATTTCATCACATGGGCACACTAGGATAGAGTTGGTATCATACTGTACCAAAGGGAAACAAGGATTTCATATGAGAGAGCCCAGTCAGAACCTTGTCAAGAGTGATATTTCCGAGCTACGGAGCACCACGCCTCCATGTAGCGGCAGGAGACCCGTGACCCGAGGCCCAGGTCCCGCCCCCAGACTCTGACCGGCAATGGCGACGGCAGCACGGAGGACGCGCTGAGAGAGCAGAGTGTAGATGTGATTCCCCCCTCGAGATGCAGCGCCGCCGCGAAAGGGAATGAAAAGCGTGAGTGCTGGGAGCAGCGCTGAAGGGCAACTTGAGCTTACCAGACGATAAAAACTCGGCGTTAATGATGCCTGTTATGCTGCTCCATTACAACAGCTGATACACTGAAAACACGGAGGTTGTGGAGGTTATGGTCATTTGCCTGCTTCTCCGTGGATGTTCAAGACTGAATAAACGGAAATCGACATCCTGAACTGCAGGAGAGAGAGGTGAGGAGTGGTGGTAAACAAGGCTGAGGCTGATAAGGTAAGGGGCTAGGAAACGCATGGACGATAGTGGCAAACAGTGGTAAAAAATCGCAACCGGCCCATAGCAAAAAAAAAAAAAAAAAAAGGGGGGGGGGGGGAAAGAAGATGGGGAAACAGTTAAAAGACGGTAACATCTCGAACAAGGCTAATAAGGAAACTATGGCCCGGCTGAAAAAATCTCGCCAGACCTTGGCAAAGAAAGCAATACTGCGTGGTGCTAAGGCTAAGGATGGGGGGGATAATCCCACTTCACCCGCAACTACCTCAGAAAGTTCAGAGGAGGAATCTCCCGCAAGGTATCCTGCGCCCCTACAGGATGATGGACTTCTTGACCGGGCCACACCCCCCGCGGACACTGAGACAGCCCTGTCCAAGGCAACTATACCAGCCTCTACACCAAATCAAAGAAGTGATAGAAAAGAATTAAAGGAAATCAAGGAGTTTCCTCTATTCACTAGTAAATCCACCCCAAGATCTTTACATTCTTCACCCTCCTCCTCCGGTGTCTCCACTCTAGGGCCGACTGATACATTATCTACAGAAAATGGCACGGGTGGAGTTGATAGCCACCCTGGGACGATGCAACAGATTATCGAAATTTCTGGTTCGGTGGCTCTCCCGCATAAACAACACAATTTCCAAATGAAGCAACTACAACCGCAGCCTCAAGCGCAAGCAGAGCAAACTGAGCGAAATCGCTTGACATCTAACTCTACGAATTCTTTGAATATAATGGACAAGGAAATGGACAAGGAAATACAGAACACCGATCACCCGCCTCAGGAACTACTTAATGAAAACTGCGACTCAATGACAGAGGTACCAACAAGCCCATTTAAAGGGTCAGCAGCTACCATTCTACTGGGAAGTAGGAGAGCAGTCCCAGCTGAGATCATAGCTCTCTCTCCAACTTTCCTGAGCCAAGCAGTGTTCAAGGAAGGCGAGGTGAATGTGGGTACGAGAGATCAACTTACCAACGTTCTACAAAGTTCTGAAATTAAGACAACGCATCAACTAGATATCAAAGATATGTTAAATCTAATCCTCGAAGAAATACGAGACATGAAAAATTCACAACAAGTAGAGATTACTGCGCTCCATACAAGATTAGGAAAGCTGGAAGAGACTATGGCTGGACTCCCGAATAGACTACAGGAGGTGGAGTCTCGGGTCTCAACGCTAGAGGATCAGGTATCTTTTGCAATGGGTGAGGTCAAAGAGGTAAAAAAAAAGACACTTACTGTTGAAGCCAAGCTGGAGGAGCTCGAAAAATATTCTCGAAGATCGAACCTCAGAATTCTTGGGGTTCCGGAAGGGCTAGAAGGAGCCCAAACAATTCAGTGGGCGACCTCATTCATTAAGAAGCAAGTCCTGCCAGAACTTGATGGAGATCTCACAATAACAAGAGCTCATCGTGTACCAGCACAACCCTTTCCTAATTCTACATATCCGAGAACAATACTACTTAATTTTGCTGACTATAGGATTAAGGAAAGAATTTTAGCTAGGGCGTTCCAGCAGAGACAGTTTCCAGTTACAGAGACTTGTAAATGTAGAATATTCGCAGACATGACAGCAGCTGCTGCTCGTCGGAGGAAAGAATTTGTTAAAATTCTTCAACTATTTAAAGCGCATGGCGCCCAAGCTACAATTGCTCACCAATCCAAATTTAAAGTGTTGGTGAAAGGAAAGTTTTTTTTGTTTTCGGATTTGGAAGAGGCCCAGGCTCTGTTGAAGGAAATTTCGGAAGGTTCTAGTAGATAATGGCAATTGGCAGATGTAATGTAAGAGATTCTGGGAGTGAGGCGGTGAGAGGTGGGGGAAGTTAAAAAAAAATAATGTTTTTTTTCTTGCTATCGTTTACACCCTGTGATTTGATGGATATGCCTAGGGATTTAACTCGACTGTGGGTTCAAGTAAGTGGCTAAGTATATAGGGTTGAATAACACTCACTGGACACAGGAGGGTGGGGGATACAATTTAATATACGTCAAAAAATAAAAAAAATTAAAAAAAATTTGAATGGGCGGAATCTGGGGATAAGGGCAGGTTCATCCTGGGCGTAACTCCAAGACGCCCCTAAGGTTTTTGGGAGGGTTGCAATGTGGGCTGCGTGGCAGCTAGGGGGGTTTCCACAATGCAAGGGGAGGGTAAGTGGTAGGGAGTGGGGATTGGGAGGATCTTGGGTCAGTAGGGGGGGTGTAAAAACAAAATAATAATGAGCAGAAGCCGAGCAGAAGCTGAAAAGGTCAAATTAGCTAAGCAGTGGAAGGTTAAAACAGGTAGACGATGGGTAGGTTATGTTTTTTCAGGTAACTGGTGGGAAGTAGTCAGTGGAAGGAAGATGGAATTATATAGAAAATGATAAACTCATGTAGTATTTACTCTCTAAATGTTAACGGGATTTTAAATAAGCAGAAATACGGAGGCCTGGTTAGATGGCTCATCACCCTGACTCCTCAAGTTCTGTTTTTACAAGAAACCCACTTAAAATCAAATTCTCCAAATCTATTTCTTCCTCGTTGGTTTTCTCATGTCTTTTTCGCTTCGGCCGGATTGGCTTGTAAAGCTGTTGCTATATATTTTTGTAAAAATCTTCCTTGGGAATTTGGCCAAATAGTAAGAGATCCTCTGGGTAGATGGATCTGGGTTGAAGCCAGATTAAAGGGCGTTTCATTTAATTTGTGAATATTGTGAATTATTATGCCCCTGTAACGGATGACAACGTAGCTGTAATTAAAATAGGGGAAATACTACGGGGGAGACCGGGGAAAATTATTTGGGGTGAAGATTTCAACTTTATCCAAAACTTAAAAAAGATACCTCAAATAGGAAAAAAAAAGAGCTGAAACCCCAAACCAAGAAAGCGCTAGAAGGCTTAATAGCAGAACATGTTTTAATAGACCCTTGGCGTGAGGCTAATCCCTTTAAGATGGAATTTACTTGCTATTGCAATAAATACAATACAGCATCTAGAATTGATTTTTTTTTAATAACTAAATCTTTGGGGTATAAGAGCACACAAATTATGACAAACCCTTTCTCGGATCATTCCCTAATAAAAGTAGAGATCAAAATTAACGAAAAGGTGAGATCAAGATCCAAGTGGCAGATGGATTGACTCCTCTTACAGGATAGTCAGCGGGTGAATAACACGGAGGAATGGATAAAGGAATTTTTTGACAGAAACGAGAACACGGCAGACATATTTTCTGTATGGGGGGGTTTAAGGCTGCTCTAAGGGGCCAAATAATAGCCTACTCGCCCGCCCAAACGAAACAGAGGAGGGAAAAAATTAATAATCTCCAACAGAATGTCGAAAAGGCAACAAAGGCAGTAAATAATCGCACTGCAACGTTAGAGGAGGATAAAAGACATCTGATTAAAGCTAAATATGAACTGAAAGAATTTTTTATTATAGAAGAGATAGCTAGCTCCAGAGCTTACCAGCAACGAGTGTATGAAGAAAACCAGTTGATTGGTAAAATGCTTGCTGGCGCTACTAAAACTAAGCAAGAGTCTGCAATGATCATCGAAATCATGGACCCCAGAAATAATGGCCTGTTATCTGCAAAAGGAGAGATTGCGCAAACATTCTTGGAACACTACACTAAATTATACGCAACTGAATATCAGGTTGGAGTAGACCAGATTGATCAATTTTATGAGCAAGTCGAGATACCTAGTCTTACAAGAGAAATGGCAAACCAGGTTCAAATGGACATATCCAAAGATGAAATAGAAAAGGCCATAGGACTAATTCCAGGGGCAAAAGCCTGTGGAGCGGACGGGCTCCCGATCGAGCTATATAAAACTTTTAAGAAGATTCTGACTCCCTTTCTTGAAAAAATATTTACTTTTATCAAACACGGGGGTAAGGTTCCCACAACTTTCACGGAGTCTGTTTTGATCGGTTTTGTCAAAAAGGGGAAGAATGAAAAAGATGTGAATTCGTATAGACCAATCAGCCTTTTGAATGCAGACTTTAAAATATTAATGAAAATCTGGGCCCAGCGCTCTACACCCATAGCCCAAGTTTTAATTCATCCAGATCAGACTGGGTTTATCTATGTCAACAAATACCCGTTTTTTAATTCAGACTTTAGACTTTGCCTCTGTAAATAAACTACCCATTTTTATCACAATGGTCGATGCCGAAAAAGCTTTCCATCTAGTGAATTGGGAAGCTCTTTTTATCGGTTTATCCAAGTTTGGGTTTCCTAGCCAAACTATTAAAATGTTAAAAAATATATATCAAGGAGCTCATGCCAAACTAATTATAAATGGTGAATCAGTTGGGGAAGTAGAAATAAAACGAGGGACAAGGCAGGGCTGCCCCCTTTCACCTATTTTGTTTACATTTTTTATAGAGCCATTGGCATGTAGAATAAGGAATAATCTTTTAATTAGAGCTCCCATTGATGGGATGCCAAAAATGAAATTATTTGCAGACGACATAATCTTGTACTTATATCCGGATTAAATGGAGCGAGGTATTGGCGGAGTTTAGAAGATTTGAACAAATTGGGGGATACAAAATAAATCAAAATAAAACAGAAATGTTAATATTAAATAATGACTATAATTTTCTATCCCCGAATTTAAAACCCCAGGCGATGAAAACAGACCCAATAAGGTATCTGGGCATTTATGTCTCTAGCCAAGTTGATCTACTTTTTGAATTACTTGACAATGAAATGTAAGATTAAAAGTTTATTGGACAAGTGGTCTATACTACCTTTGACTTTGATAGGCCAGATCGGGCTTTTAAAGATGTCTATTCTACCCTTATTAAATTTCTTATTTATCAATATTCCTCTTAAGATAAATGTGAAATTTTTTAAAGAAATCGATTCAATGTTTAGAGAATTTATTTGGAACAACAAGATCTCCAGAGTTAAACTTTCCACACTACAATTAGAAATAGACAAGGGGGGATTGGCGCTACCTAATATCCAAATCTATTACGAGGCTGCCCTTCTGGACATAACTGCCCGTCTTCTTGACTGTAAAGATTTGACTGAAATTTATTACTATGAAAAAATGCTTTGTGAGTCTGGAACACAATTATCAGCCTTTCTTAAAACAACCAAACTACCTAAGAAATCCCGCTATAAGACAATACGAGACTTCTCCAGGCGCCTTTTATGCTTCATTAAACAAACTAACTCTTCCGGCTACATTTTTTTAAATCTCGAAGAAATTAGAACTCTGGGGTTGCAGATGCATTCTCGCCTGTTAACAAAATGGTAGGACAATGGGTTTTTTGAGTTAGGTAGCTTTTTTATAGTTCAAACCTTTATGTCCTGGGAACAGGTTATAGCCAGAGATGTGGGAATATGGAGAAACCTGGATTCTTGGAATATTTACAGATCTCGCACCTGATTAAAAAATATGATATCTGCCCAGACCATGTAGTAGGAGGACTTGTGAACGCACTCTATAAGATGCGATTGAAAGGCGTAGGTAATTGGTACTCTCTACTTTTAAAACAGAGGTCAGCTCCTTTAGTTGACATTTTTTTGGGAAAAATCATTCAAGAAACTAATTGCAAATTTTCCCAGCTAGAGTGGCAGCAGATTGCATTAATTGGTAATATAGCATTGAGAGCGGCCAATTTCAAAAGGATGGCCTTTCTTTCAAGGTGGATGGCATACTATACTCCGGCAGCATTAAATAAGCGTCATGCGTTGCTAATAATTGCTTTCGGTGCCAGGCCTTGGGAGAGGGAGACTGGCTACATATCTGTTTTACATGCCCAAAACTTCAGATTTTTGGAATAATTTTTTTTCAACTATAAGCAATGCAATGGATAAAAATATCAATCCTGAAACAGAGGTAGCGCTGTTTGGGATCACTAGAGTAGGAGCTGATCTAAATAAAGCAGAAGCAACGTTCGTGGCTATTGGCGCTGCAATAGCACGGTCATTGATTTTACAAAAGTGGCGAACAGAACAGATTCCTACCTACTCGGAATGGTTAATTAAAATGTGGAGGACTAGGAGATTTGAAGAAGCATATGCCAAGCGGATTGGGGCAGTAAAAATTTTTTTTCGGGTTTGGAAATTCTTAGATAAATATCAGGCCATATAAAAAAAAAAAAAAAAAAAAAGAAAAAAAAATAATTTTGTATGGTAGTGGCACAGCACTTTAGCTCTAAATACCTTAGCATGTTGCACTTTAGGATAATTTGCATTTTTGCACAATTTATTATAGATTTGATGAAACAGATCAAAACATGCCGGCCATCAGATAAAGGCGCCGATCACGATCCTGTAAAAACCGGGTACGAACCGTCGGACGGAGCATTTTCTCCGTCCGACATGTACCCGGTCGTCAAAATCTACCAACATGGAATTACGATTCGCACGGAAACACCATTTCCGTACGAATCGTACAAAACCCCTACCGACGAAAATAAACCTACAAATGCGATCCGGGAAAGCGCCGACCTGACGTCGGGACGCTCGCAGCCTGCCATTCACGAACCAGGAATTACGATTCGCACCGACGTCATCCCGAACGGTGAATATTATCCGGCAGCCAAAAACTGCCGGGAAATCAGGACGACGCGAACAAGGAGTACCAGTACGCGACGCACAGACAGGACGACGCGAACAAGGAGTACCCGTATGCGACGGACAGACAGGACGACGCGAACAAGGAGTACCCGTACGCGACGGACAGACATGGACCCAAACCTACGTGTCATCCCGGCCCTCATAGCAGTCGACCTCCTCTACAGGTTCCGACGCAGACGCCGTAGAAGGTCAGAACAACTAAGGGAGGGGGGAAAGTGGGGGGGGGTGGCAGGACCAGGGCAGGCCACAAACCCCCCACCAAAGTCACACAGCACACATGCCCTGGACATACCTGACTCCCAGGCCCTGGTCACTACGAGGGGGTGGGGGCGTGTCCAGCTAAGCCAGCGACCGCCACAACGGAAGTCCTTCACGACGCGAACCGGCAACACAACCAGACAGGTACGTCCCGTACCCACGCCTTAAGAGCGTGGGTACGAGTCGTACCACGCCCACACCCACGTCACCCCAACAATGGCGGGACGGCTCGTACCCACGTGGCAAAGGCCTGGGTACGGGCCGCACAAGCATCACATAGCGTGGGGACGGATATGTATGGACCGTACCCCCACCCCGTATGCATGGAGTGTACCCCCACCCCAACAGTGTAAGTACGATCCGTACCCTCACCTCGAATGCATGGAGCGTACCCCCACACCAACAGTGTAAGTACAACCCGTACCCTCACCTCGAATGCATGGAGTGTACCCCCACCCCAACAGTGTAAGTACGACCCGTACCCTCACCTCGAATGCATGGAGCGTACCCCCACCCCAACAGTGTAAGTACGACCCGTACCCTCACCTCGAATGCATGGAGCGTACCCCCACCCCAACAGTGTAAGTACGACCCGTACCCTCACCTCGAATGCATGGAACGTACCCCCACCCCAACAGTGTAAGTACGACCCGTACCCTCACCTCGAATGCATGGAGCGTACCCCCACCCCAACAGTGTAAGTACGACCCGTACCCTCACCTTGAATGCATGGAGCGTACCCCCACCCCAACAGTGTAAGTACGACCCGTACCCTCACCTCGAATGCATGGAGCGTACTCCCACCCCAACAGTGTAAGTACGACCCGTACCCTCACCTCGAATGCATGGAGCATACCCCCACCCCAACAGTGTAAGTACGACCCGTACCCTCACCTCGAATGCATGGAGCGTACCCCCACCCCAACAGTGTAAGTACGACCCGTACCCCCACCTGCGTACGTATGGAGCGTACCCCCACCCCAACAGTGTAAGTACGACACGTACCCCCACCTCGAATGCATGGAGCGTACCCACATCCGTGTATGTCATGAGCGTACATATTAAGAAATAGGAGGGGTGTGTGCAGAGTCCTCCCAGCAGTGCCCTGAGACAGGAGGGGTGTGTGCAGAGTCCTCCCAGCAGTTCCCTGAGACAGGATGGGTGGGTGCAGAGTCCTCCCAGCAGTGCCCTGAGACAGTAGGGGTGGGGGCCTATCACTCCCAGCAGTGCCCTGAGACAGGAGGGGTGTTTGCAGAGTCCTCCCAGCAGTGCCCTGAGACAGGAGGGGTGGGTGCCTAACACTCCCAGCAGTGCCCAGAGACAGGAGGGGTGGGTGCCTAACACTCCCAGCAGTGCCCAGAGACAGGAGGGGTGGGGGCCTATCACTCCCAGCAGTGCCCTGAGACAGGAGGGGTGTGTGCAGAGTCCTCCCAGCAGTGCCCTGAGACAGGAGGGGTGGGTGCCTAACACTCCCAGCAGTGCCCAGAGACAGGAGGGGTGGGTGCCTAACACTCCTAGCAGTGCCCAGAGACAGTAGGGGTGGGGGCCTATCACTCCCAGCAGTGCCCTGAGACAGGAGGGGTGTGTGCAGAGTCCTCCCAGCAGTGCCCTGAGACAGGAGGGGTGGGTGCCTAACACTCCCAGCAGTGCCCAGAGACAGGAGGGGTGGGTGCAGAGTCCTCCCAGCAGTGCCCTGAGACAGGAGGGGTGGGGGCCTATCACTCCCAGCAGTGCCCTGAGACAGGAGGGGTGGGTGCAGAGTCCTCCCAGCAGTCCCCTGAGACAGGAGGGGTGGGTGCAGAGTCCTCCCAGCAGTGCCCAGACACAGGAGGGGTGGGTGCCTATCACTCCCAGCAGTGCCCTGAGACAGGAGGGGTGGGTGCAGAGTCCTCCCCGCAGTGCCCAGAGACAGGAGGGGTGTGTGCCTATCACTCCCAGCAGTGCCCAGAGACAGGAGGGGTGTGTGCCTATCACTCCCAGCAGTGCCCAGAGACATGAGGGGTGGGTGCCTAACACTCCCAGCAGTGCCCAGAGACAGGAGGGGTGGGTGCAGAGTCCTCCCAGCAGTGCCCTGAGACAGGAGGGGTGGGGGCCTATCACTCCCAGCAGTGCCCTGAGACAGGAGGGGTGGGTGCAGAGTCCTCCCAGCAGTCCCCTGAGACAGGAGGGGTGGGTGCAGAGTCCTCCCGGCAGTGCCCTGAGACAGGAGGGGTGTGTGCAGAGTCCTCCCAGCAGTGCCCTGAGACAGGAGGGATGGGTGCCTAACACTTCCAGCAGTGCCCAGAGACAGGAGGGGTGGGTGCAGAGTCCTCCCAGCAGTGCCCAGACACAGGAGGGGTGGGTGCCTATCACTCCCAGCAGTGCCCTGAGACAGGAGGGGTGGGTGCAGAGTCCTCCCAGCAGTGCCCAGAGACAGGAGGGGTGTGTGCCTATCACTCCCAGCAGTGCCCAGAGACAGGAGGGGTGTGTGCCTATCACTCCCAGCAGTGCCCAGAGACAGGAGGGGTGGGTGCCTAACACTCCCAGCAGTGCCCAGAGACAGGAGGGGTGGGTGCAGAGTCCTCCCAGCAGTGCCCAGAGACAGGAGGGGTGGGGGCTATCACTCCCAGAAGTGCCCTGAGACAGGAGGGGTGGGTGCAGAGTCCTCCCAGCAGTGCCCTGAGACAGGAGGGGTGGGTGCAGAGTCCTCCCAGCAGTGCCCTGAGACAGGAGGGGTGGGGGCCTAACACTCCCAGCAGTGCCCATGGAACGCAAAGGGTGGAGTAGCCACAGATACCATGCCCACAAATGTCAGTCAGGTGCACAAAGACCCTGCAGTACATGTACCACATGTGTGCGAGGCTGGGAGTATACGCATGCATAGGGCCAAAAAGATAACATGTACACATGAAGTCATGTCAATAGTCCACATACACAAGTACAATGACTACCAAGGATGCCACGAATGATGCAGGTGGAGAATGGCTCAGCATGCATGTGCAAAGTTGAAGGAGTCCGTCACACACCCAGCTAATGTACACACAGCTCGGCGCTAAATATTGGGAACACCCTGCAGGGAAGAAGTCAGGGTACACAGAGGAAGGAAAACACCTTGGGACAATTGCAACATGCAGCAACTGCTTACATGAATTGAGAAAGCTAGCTAACACCGTGTGATGGCACACAGATCCCATGGTCCCCCCTATGAGCAGCACACTACTACATTTCCCACACACCCAACACATGAACACCACCCACAACCATGTAGCAGCCCCACCGACAGCAATGCCAGCAAAGCAGGAGTGTTCCAAGGGCAAAAAATAAATAGCTTTATTCAGCATGATCCAAAAACTGGTATGTAGAAAGTTCAATATTTACAAAGCCCATAGGGCAGTCCAGGAGTCACAGCTGGATGGGGGACACAGTGGGATGCGTGTCCCCTAGCTTGCCTGCACAGTTACAAGCCGTTGTCTTCCACAGGGGTGAGGGCATCAAGTGGGGGGGAATGAACAGGCACCGCAGGGACAGGAGTGCGAAGGGTAGGCGACGTGGGTGCAGGGATGGAGGACTCCACAACACGGGGTGGGGCAGGGCCAAAGGTGGATTCTAGGAGCGCGCTGCACACCTCGGCAAGGTCCTCCAGGGACTCCCCTGCACCCGAAGGAACCACAGGCCCCAAGGAGGGGGGGGTCAGAGGGATGGGTCGCAGCGCCACTGGGGGAGGGTGTGGACAGGGGGGGGGACTCAAGCACCCTGACTGGGGACTTCCTTGACCGCTTGTGGGGTGGTGTCACTGTGGGGCTCAGGGACAGAGCGGCCATGAAGGAGTCTTTGGGGGAGATGTGGCCAGGAGAGCTGAGGGGAGGGGATTTGGAGGGAGTGGATTGGGTGGAATGCGGACTCCCACTCTGGCTGCGTGTCACATGTTTGCCCCCCGACCCAGTGGGTGTGCCTACTTCACCCTGTGTGTGCGTGTCAGGAGGTGTGCGGCGGACCTTCCCTGCTGGTGTGGTGCCTGTGTCTGTTGTGGTGGGTGCATGCTTACGTCTGTGTGTATGTGGGACAGGCATGGGAGTGGGAAGTGTGGAAGGAGCAGGGGTAGGGGGTGGGACGTAGCGCTGCAGGAGACCCACTGCTGCAGTCAGTGTGGAGTCTATGGACCTCAGCAAGTTGCGTTGGTCAGCCTGCGATGAATGAATGCCCTCCAAGTATGCCTCCATGTTGTTGAGGACCTGGCTGTGGGCATGGAGGACATTAAGGATCGCAGTCTGACAATCTGCAACTGCCGCTGGATGTCCACAGACTCAGCATTAGCGGCAGCAGTGGAGACAGGGGCAGGGGGTGCGGTGCCTGGCAGGAAGGAGACATGTGGTGACCGGGCACGTAGGGAAGGGACACGAGCAAGTGGGAGGCGGCTGATGCCAATGGAGGGGGCGGTGCGAGATGTAGGGCTGCTGTCAGATGGTGGTGCAGCCACCGCCCACTCGGAGAGATCATCATCGGACCCGTCAGCTTCATACTCTGTTGTGCCAGTCGACAGGTCCCCGGGTTCACTCTCCTCCGCCTCTGTCCCACTCGAAGTGCCAGGCCGCTGGCACTGGTGCTCGGTCCCTCCGCGCCGTCTGTGTCCATGTCTCCCTCCATGTCCCCCGACGATGCTGTGGGCAGGGTGAAGAGACAGAAATTAATCATACACCTGTATACATATGTCACATGAGTCAAATCTACTTAGGTCACAGTGCATAGCCTGAAACAAAGGAAGAGTTACAACTACAAAACAAGGTACATATGTAGGCCCTGCAAGACACAGTTGTGTGACCCACCATGCCATGGAAAAACTATGGAGAGCATGACACAATAGCAAATGAGATGACATGGAATTTTGACTGAGGAGCAAGGCCCTGGGGACAATCCAGCACTGCATCTGCACCACACAGCGTGGCAGGCAATAGGGATGAGCAGGGACCACATCCCGGAACTAGAGGCACATGCAGCATAGGTAATACTGATAACATGCCCACCCTGACTGGCACAATGCACCTTGAGTGTATGTCCAGACAAACATCACACACTGGCCAGTCCTAGCAAGGAGATGACAGGTCTTGACATGTAGGCCATGCCCGCACCACCCAACCCCTACATGAGACTAATCTGTGGAGACACAGGAAGCACTTACATCTCTTAGTCAGGGTGAAATACACATGGGATGCAAAACTTCAATATTGCACACAAACTACCCAAGGTGCGGCTGTCCAAATTATCATGTACAAATGGGCATCATCAGATGATAGCAACAAGACACAAAGGCAATGGCCACCGTGAGTATGTAATTGGAAAATCAGGTCAGGCTGGACAGTGGACACTTGTAATACATCTCACGTCAATATACATGGTGCCAGGGGACAATGGCACAGAGCACAACCTATGCTGTAGACACAGAGATTGTCGACATTCTCGGATTACACACATGATACCTAGGAAAAGATGCCCCTGGGGACAGTAGTGGCCACACAACTCCATGCTCCTGAATGGAAATGACTGCAACACACGCTAACATCCCTGCACTATGCGTAACGCACACTCATGCACATCATGTCACAGGCCACCACATGGGACATGCCTGCTGGAAGGCCTCGCAGTCGAGAGATTAACTCCCATGTCTGGAATCAGCATTAGTGCCAACTTTCATGGAACCCACAAGTCCAGAACTGGACAGGGCACAGGCAAGGTCACTAAACCTGTTACACACCACCCCCACACATGATGCTGCAGGCATTGTACACTTGGAGAAGGTGTCAGGCTACATAACTTTGCGATGGAGTGACTACACAGAGACCAGTGAACACATTGCAAGGTGGGGAAGGGAGGCAGGAGAGGCCTGCAACACTGTGGGTAACAGGATCTGCACAGCACCATAAACCCTGGAAGTGTATCCATGGAACAGTGCACTTACAAATGCTGGTGAAACACAACAAACACACACATGTACCTACCCCCTTCCGGCTGCTGCATCTCCTGTAGGCGCCTGTCCAAGTCAGTAAAGACCACCGCCAGCACACGTTTCTGGATGTGGGAGAGACGGCGGCGCCCGCGGTTCTTATGGCTCTCAGGTGAGTCCCCCAGCAGGACCCGTGCGATCCTCCGTGTCCAGCACCGGATATCCTGCCAGCGTTTCCTCACCTGGGGCAGGCGCCGCTTCCGACCATCCGCACTCCTCACGGCGCTGACGGCGTCCAGCCATATCTTCTCCTTGGCAGAGGCGTCTACCTGTGAGGATGGACAAGTGACACTACCTCAATACACCTGGCACATGTCACAGGGACACAGATTATAACACATTTGCTGTTTACAACAAGGCATAGTATGCATCCAACGCATTGCACCTTTGTCATAGGGACATGATCCTCTGGGGGAAGGCCAAAAGCAGTACGTGCCATTGAAAGGACACAGGTGGAATGAGGGCAACTACACAAGCAATGATCCAGGCTCACACTGTGCATCACACCCACCCCTCCTGTCTCTGGGCACTGCTGGGAGTGTTAGGCACCCACCACTCCTGTCTCAGGGCACTGCTGGGAGTGATAGGCCCCCACCCCTCCTGTCTCAGGGCACTGCTGGGAGAGTTAGGCCCCACCCCTCCTGTCTCAGGGCACTGCTGGGAGGACTCTGCACCCACCCCTCCTGTCTCAGGGGACTGCTGGGAGGACTCTGCACCCACCCCTCCTGTCTCAGGGCACTGCTGGGAGTGATAGGCCCCCACCCCTCCTGTCTCAGGGCACTGCTGGGAGGACTCTGCACCCACCCCTCCTGTCTCAGGGCACTGCTGGGAGTGATAGGCCCCCACCCCTCCTGTCTCAGGGCACTGCTGGGAGTGTTAGGCCCCCACCCCTCCTGTCTCTGGGCACTGCTGGGAGTGATAGGCCCCCACCCCTCCTGTCTCTGGGCACTGCTGGGAGTGTTAGGCCCCCACCCCTCCTGTCTCTGGGCACTGCTGGGAGGACTCTGCACCCACCCCTCCTGTCTCAGGGCACTGCTGGGAGTGTTAGGCCCCCACCCCTCCTGTCTCAGGGCACTGCTGGGAGGACTCTGCACCCACCCCTCCTGTCTCAGGGCACTGCTGGGAGTGATAGGCCCCCACCCCTCCTGTCTCAGGGCACTGCTGGGAGTGATAGGCCCCCACCCCTCCTGTCTCAGGGCACTGCTGGGAGACATCAGGCATTCCCCCCCCTGGGACCCCCCCTACAGTACATAGCATGTGTGTCACACCTGGACACAATGGCAGAAGTCAGAGTCACTAAAAAGGGACACAGTCTGTGCCAGTGGACACTGCACTCACCTGATAACCTGGTCGCCCATACAGCATGGGGTACCGTGGGAGGATCACATCCACCAAAGCCATGTTCTCCTCCAGGGTGAATGGCTGTGACCTCTCCACAGCCCTTGACATGGTTCCAGGGAATCAGTAGCAGCAGCTGGGTCGTGGAATACAAAGATGTGCAGGCAAGTGCTCCCTCATGGGACCTGCCCGCCTTATATCTGCCTTGCTGGCCCATCTCATGCACAGGAGTACAGAGTGATTGGTCACTCACATTTGCATTCTATGTTTCCTCCAATCCCTTCAAACCTAGCAGTCTGTGGGTTCTCAATCAGTTTTTTTCTCCTGCATGATGTCAGCCCCACAAACACATTGCAACAAAGTAGATTCATTCCAACTGACTTCTGCCATGCAGCTTCCTGAACAAATTCAAAATTTGAACTTGGTCTCCATGACAACCAGCATGCATGTAGGCCTTAATACTTGTCCCTCATGTGTCCCCTATGTAATTTGGAGCTTCACACACAGGTACGGCGCGTTCCGGGGCCCTAGGGCACCCCAAATGCATAGCAACGGCCCGTACACGCGTGCCTACGTTCACTATCACTCTGGGTGTCCTCGCGTATGCGTACTCGTAGTGGTACGGGCCGTACACGCGCCTGTACGCTCCCTATCACTACGTGTACGCATACGCGAGGACACCCAGAGTGATAGGGAGCGTACAGGTGTGTGTACGGTCCGTACCACTACGAGTACGCATACGCGAGGACACCCAGAGTGATATGGAGCATACAGGCGTGTGTACGGTCCGTACCACTACGAGTACGCATACGCGAGGACACCCAGAGTGATATGGAGCGTACAGGCGTGTGTACGGTCCGTACCACTACGAGTACGCATACGCGAGGACACCCAGAGTGATAGGGAGCGTACAGGCGTGTGTACGGTCCGTACCACTACGAGTACGCATACGCAAGAAGACCCATAGTGGTAGGGCCGTACACGCGCCTGTACGCTCCATATCACTATGGGTGTTCTCGCGTATGCGTACACGTAGTGGTACGGACTGTAAACATGGCTGTACGCTCACCATCACGATGGGTACACATACGGCAGCACTCCCATAGTGATATTGGCACGTACACAGGCCCTCTTAGCAGCAGTACGGCGGTTTTCACACATCACAGTGGTGACAGGCAGCACACAGGAAGGAATAGGGCGGACATACTTGTCCATGAATGGACATCAAGGCATTGTCTGTGCATTACTACATGTGTGGGGCACAGGTGTGACAGGCTGTGATGTGGAACATTACTCCTGAGTCGAGAAGGCACCAGATGTATGATGAGATGTGTACAGATGTAATGTGTGACGGTGCAATGTGTGCCAGGCATGCCCTTGACTCCTTTGACATGTGTGCATGCCGTACTGCACACTTGGGATGAGCTTCACTGGCATGGCACGGACACCAACACACGGAAGTATCCCCTGATGCCCGGTACAGGGGTTACCAGACATGACTTGTCACTACCCACGGTGCACGATGTGACTATGTCATGTATGTGTGGGGGGTTCCCATTTGGTTGATGTTGGAGCACCCTCAAAAGCTGCAGCTGTTGCAGCAACCAACATGTGTCTGTGTGTAGATTGACATCGCACACTGTTCCGCACACCATGCCACATGCGGTATCGGATGTGAGGTGCGTATGTATGCATGGGACACGGAGTAGCGTGACAAGGACATGTCTGCATCCTCTCAATGAAGGTGTGGTGAGTCATGACATGTGCACCTTCATGGCAAGGTGTGTGGGCTGTCCTAGTGTAATGTCATGTGACCTGTGGCTCTAGTGTTCCGCTACCAGTCTCTGCAATCGGCATCCTACTTCTGCTGATGTGTGGGTGTATGTCACTCCTGTGTTGCGTCTGGCTGTTCACTTGCACTGGGACACAGCTAATCCCA
Source organism: Triturus cristatus (assembly GCF_964204655.1). NCBI lineage: Eukaryota > Metazoa > Chordata > Amphibia > Caudata > Salamandridae > Triturus > Triturus cristatus. The sequence continues at coordinate 445,006,348 of NC_140595.1, forward strand.
TGGCATGGCATGTGGAGGTTCTCAATCTCCGTGTGTAGCTGGGTCTTGGTAGGAGTGTCACCTGGCAGCCATACGTGTCCAGGGCATGTGGCACATACCGGACTCCGTATGTAGCATATGTGTATAGACAGATTAACATGTGCTCAGTACAAATTATTTGTTGTTGTGGGGCACTCACTCTTCCGTGTCACTTCCAAATTCCTGCAGAGCGCCGCCTCTTCCCCGAGCAATTCCGGACTTGGCTGCCATGCGGGAGAATGATCGGATCCGGTGCTACCGCTTCCCCCAACGGTTGATTCTGGAGTTGACGGCGAGACTGGCACCACACCTGCAACCGCTGCACAGGTATCCTATGGCACTGACACCCAAGCTGAAGGTAATGGCAGCCCTACATTTTCTAGCCACGGGTACCTTTCAAAATACCATAGCTCATGTTGGTGGCATGTCCCAGAGCATGTTCTGCCGTGTGCTGCATGATTTCTTAGAGGCCATGTTGATTAACCTGGATGACTTCATCAAGTTCCCAACCCCTGAACAGTTGACTGGGGTCAAGCGTGAATTCTATGCCCTGGGAGGGATGCCCCATGTCATTGGGTCCATAGATGGGACACATGTAGCTTTGGTACCACCACACGCACGGGAGGTAGTGTACCGCAATCGGAAGCACTACCACTCCATCAATGCCCTTGTGGTGTGTCTGTCCAACATGGTGATTTCACATGTCTGTGCTCGTTTTCCAGGATCAGCACATGATGCCTACATCATGAGGCGTAGCAGGGTGCCTGAAATGATGATGCAGCTGCGCAACGAACGAGCATGTGTTGTTGGTGGGTACAGTCTGTCTGTCCTGTATTTTGCATAGCCTACCAGCACGACCGCTTCACCAGTTCTAACGATGTCCATGTGCTTCCCATGTAGGGGACGCTGGCTATCCCAACATGCCATGGCTGCTCACACCTCTACGCAACCCCATCACGCCGGCCCAGCTCCGCTACAACACCGCCCATGGCCGGACAAGGCGAGTGATAGAGAGGACGTTTGGCCTGCTGAAGAGCCGATTTAGGTGCCTACACAAGACCGGCGGCGCGCTCCCATATGCCCCTGCAAAGGTCTGCAAAATCTTCATGGTCTGCTGCATGCTGCACAACATGGCAGTTGAGAAAGCTGTGCCACTCATCCTGGATCAAGATGACGAGGACCATCCACCCGTGGAGGACAAAGGGCTTGGCAATGGGGCTAGTGATGTGGAGGATGTGGAGCCGCAAGAGGACATCCGGACTCGGCTCATACGCGACTTCTTTGCTTAGTGGTGAGTACCAGTGTCTGAGTGTGCACACATTGCTCCACGTGTGGCATGTGTTGTGATGTGTGTCTCCACCTGCATGTATGGCACGTGAGTCAGAGGTGTGTGTGGGTGTGTCACTGGAGTGATGGTGGCAGTGATGGTTGTATTTCCCCAGTCATAATTGTGACCTAGCATGTTGTCATCCATACATGTGTCGAGTACATGCACATGCAAGTGGCTGTGCTTTTTGTGGCTGACTTCTTGTGTGTCTCTCATCCCCAGGTACTGGCGCATGCCGTCTGCTGGTTGCATTGTTGTGGCACTGCTATTCCTCATGGACACGTCATCGTGTGCTGACTCAGCGTTACACGCACGGACAAGTTTGGAAGTCTCCTTAGGGTAAGGGATGCATCAGGGGTGTATTGGGTGTGGCAGTTGTTCACGATGTATGCACACTGCCCCTGTCGATGTTTTGTTCCTCTGCAGCCATGTAGCATCACCATGGGACACGACATGCAGCTGTGTACACCTGAATAGATGGTCTGACTGGTTGACAGTCATCAGTGATGGGATAGTGGATTGTGATGATGGCATCAATGTGTGTAACACTGCCCTCGGACACATACGGTTTGCATTGGCTTGACATGCTGTGGGACTTCTACATCAGCGGATCAATGGTGTATGGCAGTCTCTCCGTGAGCAGCTGTGGGTGTTTAGCTGTTGGCCGACAATTGTGTGCCAGTTCCATGGCTATCACGCATTTGTGCTGCAGAAGGGGGGTGCCAGTGTTGGGACCCACATGTTACTCCACATGAAGTGTTCATGTGTACTTCAAGTTGCCTCTGCAATCCCGAAAACATGACTAATAAAGGTGTCCCTATGCCTCCAAGGTGCCTCTTCTCAGTCAATGCTGGTGTGTTGCCACGGTGCATCCAGCATGTCTGGCATGGTTTCCCCTGATAGTGGCTATGTGTCTATGTGTTGAGTAGCAAGATGCAAGCTGTGTGTGTGGGCTGAGACTGTGTATTATGCATGATGTCCATGACTGTGTGGGTATTGTGACATGTGCCATCCCCATGCATCCAACGTTGGCCAGGCCCCCATTCTCTGCATCCACCGGACTCAAGCTTGCAGGACATGGTTCTGCCACCTGTCTATACATACCTGGGTGCCCCCCAGGACACTGGACTGGATCCCTGACCTCTGCGCATGACTGTTGCTGTACTCAATGTGTCTGTCAGCACGGTTGTGCGGCCACCCCCTCAGCTGGTTGGGCCCATCACGGGTGTGTGTGGTGCTCCATGTCTGTCTTGCCTAATACACTGTGGCCCGTGTGTCCTGTGCCAGACTCAGGCCCCAGGGTGTGGATGGTTGAAGTCAAAAGAGAACTCAGGCATGTTTAGACTTTACAAGACACATGTAAGGTAATAATGCAACCAGCAGGCATCTTCTCTTCATGGTGTGCATTTTTATTTTTGTGGGGGGGTGGGGGGGGGGGGGTATGACGTGAGGGGCTTTCCGGGAGTTTGGAATCCAAAGTTCAGTAGGGGAGTTGGTGTCCTTGCCATTGGAAATCCTCAGAGTCCATGACACAGTCTTTGTCCACATTGGTCAGACAGTGACCAGCAAGGCCATGTGGCAGAGAATGTCTCTTGATGCTGTGATGCTGTTGCTCCAGTGGGCCAGGTGCCAGGCCAGGTGTCCTGGGAGATGGTGATGTAGCGCCGACCCTCACGGTCCTTTCCATCGACGACCCGGCCTCCTGCGGGGACCCTCAGAAGCAGGCCGTGACGATGTTTGGGATGCTCCATCGGATGTTTCCTCCTCCTCCTGATCCCTCCCTGTGGGTGGTGATGTTCTACGCCTTCTGGCACAGGGAGGGTTGCCCATGTTGTCGGCCATCCGACAGAGTGTATCGTGAATCCCCTGGAACACCGTCACTTGCTCAGCCTGTCTGTCCTCCATCCTCCGTTGGTGTTGCAGTAGACAGGCATGTTGCTCCGCATGTTGCTGGGCCTGCTGGGTCTTTATCTCATCGAGGCTCCCCTTGATCTCATTGATGGTGGACACAACCTGGGCAATGCCCGTGGTGTCCTGCCGGTATGTGTCCAGGATGTTACGGACATGGGAATATACCGGTTCCCCAGCCAACTGGTCAGGCTGGTGCCTCCGCCGTCCTCCACTCCCACCACCCCTGCCCACTTGCACCTGGCCTGCCCTTGTGGGCACATCGGGTCTCTGGGACCCCTGAGGGGTGGCATTGGCGTTGTCGCCTGCCTCCTCCTGGGTGCCCGGGACACCGTGTCCCTCCTGGCCAGCCTGGCTGCTTTGTGGTGGTGGGGCAGGGATCCTGGGTGTCTCCTGGGATGTGGCAGGAGTGGGTGTGGTGGTTGGCCCCATTGTACCTGACGCAGGTGCTGCAGGTGGTTGGACACCAGAGGGGCCAGGTTGGTCGGGGTCGTCCACAGAGTGGTGAGAGTCGTCGCTGCCGGTGGGATCGGGCTCCCGCAGATCCGGGTCCTGTGAGTCTTCCCCCCCAGTGTTGGGGGGTGAACCACGACGTTGACCTGTGTGTGAGAGAGACAATGTTAATTTTGGTCCATGCAACATCCATGTTTCATCAGTTTCAACGTTGGCACATTTCCTCTTGGAATTAGGATCTGTCTTGCATTCCACTCACAGTGCACTTGTGCATGGGTATTGGTATTGGTAGGGGTTTTTTATAGAGCGCACAACTCACCCTGGGGCATCTAGGTGAGTCGTGTGTCCCATGGGCACCACTTTGGCCCCTTTGACTATGTGTGGCACAGTCTTACTTGCTGCGTCAAGTGTGACTGCAGTCAGCAGTGGAGTGGGCAGGTGTGGCGAGCCATGCATTGGCACCTTCCGTGTTGCACTGTACATGTGCACATGGAGTGGATCCACACACTTATATAATGCAGGTAGCTGTCGTTGTGCTCGTGAACAGGTTGGGACATGGCCCTGTGTTTTGCCATGGAGAAGAGGGGGGGTTCTGGCAATGGCCACCCTTGGCTACATGCACGCAGTCTACCTGCTGACGAGCAGACATTCCCACACACCACACGGCTGATTTGCTCTCCCTGTGTCTCCCTCCCTCTGTGTGTCAGCCTCCTCCCTCTGTCCGTGTCCCTGTGTCTCCCTCCCTCTCTGTCCCCCTCTCCCTCCCTCTCTGTCCCCCTCTCCCTCCCTCCGTGTGTCAGCCTCCTCTCTCTGTCCGTGTCCCTGTGTCTGTCTCCCTCTCTGTCCCCCTCTCCCTCCCTCCGTGTGTCAGCCTCCTCCCTCTGTCCGTGTCCCTGTGTCTCCCTCCCTCTCTGTCCCCCTCTCCCTCCCTCTCTGTCCCCCTCTCCCTCCCTCTCTGTCCCCCTCTCCCTCCCTCCGTGTGTCAGCCTCCTCCCTCTGTCCGTGTCCCTGTGTCTCCCTCCCTCACTGTCCCCCTCTCCCTCCCTCCGTGTGTCAGCCTCCTCCCTCTGTCCGTGTCCCTGTGTCTCCCTCCCTCTCTGTCCCCCTCTCCCTCCCTCTCTGTCCCCCTCTCCCTCCCTCCGTGTGTCAGCCTCCTCCCTCTGTCCGTCTCCCTGTGTCTCCCTCCCTCTCTGTCCCCCTCTCCCTCCCTCTGTGTCCCCCTGTCCCTCCCTATGTGTGTCACCCTCTGTCACCTCAGCCCGGCTTCCTGGGCACACACTGTTAGCAGATCTTTGAATGGCCCTTGGCTTGTTGATGTGAGTTTGTTTCTGATCTCCAGGCACCCATTGGGTGTAGTGTCTGTCTCTACGCTGCTGCTGTGGTGGTGTGTGCTGCCACTCTTTCACAATGTTGGCTGTTCATTAGCTGCTGTCATGTGCAAAACAGTGCCTTCACCCCCATGTGTTGATGCAAGGCGTCCGCCATTTGCTGGCGAGTCTTTCCTGTGTGTGGACACAGTGTTTGTATGGCTGTGACCTAGGCCATATGGGCAGAGGGCATTGTTGTCTGCTTCTGAGTTGCACTATGTGAATTTTGGGGCCCACCCTCCCGCCATCCGGGTTACCGTGTCATGTGTTGGTGTCTTCTGTGGCCTGTGACTTGACATTGTCCAGCTGGGTGCATGGGGCATGGTGGCGGCAGTGGCATGTGCGTGTTCATGGAGTGTGGTTGAGTCATGCGATAGCTTGGGGTGGTTGCGTGCCTGTTAGTGATTTTGGTTGTGGATGACGTTCCCCCCATGTGAGGTGTGTTGTTTGTGTACTCACCCGGGTCTCGGAGTCCTCCTAATCCTTCGACTGCCTCCACCGGCTGTATGGCCATCACCCTCTCCTCCCAGGGCTGGTAGTGTACGGGTCTGCGGGAGGGCCCTCCTCCAGTGGCGTTGGCCTGGTTGTGTTCCTCCAGCATCTTGGCTCGGACCCTCCTCCGCAGATCGTACCACCTGGCTTGCCATTCATGCCTGGTCCTTCTGGTGTCCGCAACAGCATTCACAGCATCGACGATGGTCTGCCACATGGCTGTTTTTGCTGCCATGCTGGTCTGTCTGACCAATGTTCCAAAGAGCTGTGGCTCGACTCTGAGGATTTCATCGACAAGGACCTCCAACTCTCGGTTACTGAACTTTGGATTCTTGTTAGTGGGCATGGTGAGGGGTGTGGGTGTGGATGGTGGGGGGTGTGTGTGGATGGTTGTGGGTGTGTGGGTGTTTTTGTGCAGGTGTGTGTGTGTGTGAATGTGATGAGGGGGTGTTTGTGAAGGTGGTTGTGTGAAGGTGTGCAAGTGTAAGGTGTGGTGCAGCTTGTAGTATGGTGCTGTAGGTTGTCTGTGGTGTCTGGCAGCAGTGAGTCTGTTGCAAAGGCTCATGGTTTGTGTGTGTGGGCCCTTTTTATTGGTCCATTGGTGGGTGTGGCTGTGTTTGAAGTTTGGGTGGGTGTGTTATAAGGAGTGGTGGTGTTTTGGGCCTCTGTTTGTTTTTGGCAGTTGCAGGTCAGTGAATGTGTTTTTTTTTGTGTTTGTAGGACATGTTTTGTTGCTTTGTGCCATTCGAATGGTGTATTCTTGTGTTGTTTTGGTTTGTCCTGGTTGTGGACGTGCGTTTTTAGCGTGTGTACGGTGTGTACATGGGCCATTTGGTTGTACGGTGCTGTCCTTGTGTGTGGCTTGGTACGACTCGTACATGCGGTTGTGATGTTGGGGCCTGGGGTGCGCTCCGTACTTAGGAGGTTGTGGTGGGGGTGCGACTCTGACGTACACGGGTGTACATACAGGGGGGTAGGACACGTACAGGGGTGGGGGTACGACTCGAATGTACAGGGTTGTACATACAGGGGGGTACGACACGTACAGGGGTGGGGGTACGACTCGAACGTACAGGGGTGTACATACACGGGGGTAGGACACGTACAGGGGTGGGGGTACGACTCGAACGTACAGGGGTGTACATACAGGGGGGTACGACACGTACAGGGGTGGGGGTACGACTCAAACGTACAGGGGTGTACATACAGGGGGGTAGGACACGTACAGGGGTGGGGGTACGACTCGAATGTACAGGGGTGTACATACACGGGGGTAGGACACGTACAGGGGTGGGGGTACGACTCGAACGTACAGGGGTGTACATACACGGGGGTAGGACACGTACAGGGGTGGGGGTACGACTCGAATGTACAGGGTTGTACATACAGGGGGGTAGGACACGTACAGGGGTGGGGGTACGACTCGAACGTACAGGGGTGTACATACAGGGGGGTAGGACACGTACAGGGGTGGGGGTACGACTCGAACGTACAGGGGTGTACATACACGGGGGTAGGACACGTACAGGGGTGGGGGTACGACTCGAACGTACAGGGGTGTACATACAGGGGGGTAGGACACGTACAGGGGTGGGGGTACGACTCAAACGTACAGGGGTGTACATACAGGGGGGTAGGACACGTACAGGGGTGGGGGTACGACTCGAACGTACAGGGGTGTACATACAGGGGGGGGAAACACGTACAGGGGTGGGGGTACGACTCAAACATACAGGGGTGTACATACAGGGGGGTAGGACACGTACAGGGGTGGGGGTACGACTCGAACGTACAGGGGTGTACATACAGGGGGGTAGGACACGTACAGGGGTGGGGGTACAACTCGAACGTACAGGGGTGTACATACACGGGGGTAGGACACGTACAGGGGTGGGGGTAGGACTCGAACGGACAGGGGTGTACATACACGGGTGGGGGTTTGACACGTACACGGGTAGTGCATACGGGGGGGGTGTACATTAATGGGGAGTACGACTCGAACGTATGGGTGCTGGGGGGAGTGTTGGGCGCGTATGCGGGAACATGTCTCCATGGTTGCAATGGGAGTTCGGTGCGGACGGTGTTTTTACCATACGGTTGTGAGATCGGACGCACGGGTTGGATCGTGATTCCTCGGTCGGACTTCACTTTTCACATTTGTACGGTAAATCGTCCGAGGACGTGTCGGACACATTTTCCGACCCGAGGACGTGTGGGGAAATATTCCGAATGCGGTTCGTATGGACTTTTTACCATGCGAATCGTGATTGCCAGTTTGTACGGCACTTGTACGATTCGTACGGTAAAAAGACCCGATACGAGTCGTACGGGGGAACTTTTTATCGGATCGTAATTGGCACCTATCTGTTGCACTTTAGCACACGGCACTTACGCATATTGCACTTTAAGAACATTTTTATTTTTGCACAATTTACTTCTGATTGGATGTAAAGATTTAATACGTTGAGATTGTCGGGCGAGGAAAAGTAGATAATTTTCGTATTATGGACTGCAGGCTAGTAGATAAACTGTTATTAATATAAAATTGAAATCTTGTAGAAAGCCTCACAGTCTTGTACATTGCACTTTAGTAGTTTTAGACTTCTTCAGATCATTTATTTGGCTATTTTAGGTATTTTGGCACAATTGATTTTTGAGCTGTCGAGGGTCCATTGCACTGCATATTGCACTTTAGCTGCTTTACACTTTCTGTTTGCCTGTTTTTAGATTGGTTTTTCAGGATGTGTTGTTCCAGATGTCTACATGTAACAGAAATAAATTGTAAAATCGCTTTAAAAAATTGTCTTTCTTACTATTCTGCTCAATAAAAAAAAAAAAAAAAAAAAAAAAAGAGTGATATTTCCCAAACATTGTTGACCAATGAAAGATAGGGGTCAATACCCTCACATGTCTTAAAGATAATAGACCCTCTCAAAGAAGGTTTTCCCAGTGTCTTCACCTCTCTGGCAGCAGAGGCAAATCTCAAAAATACTTTCTTAGATATACAACTCTCCCTTTTGTTCAACAAATGTGAGGACAAATATGGTCTGGTCTTCACAGGGTTTCAGCTGTACTCGTGATGTAACTTAACCCTGGAATTTTGTTCCTCAAATCACAAGCAAAACAATCAGTGATAATCTCCTGATTAAATTCAGTATGTGTATTCCCCATACCTAAATCCAGAAAAGGAGTGGCGTGAGCTCTCCTCTTGTTGTAAACTTAAGCAATCCCGATAACCCCATGTGGATGCCCCAAAAATCATAATTGGTACACCTCCAGTAAAGGAAGGATCGGTTTGTTACCGACTCTGGACGTAAACCCAAATAGCACCCCCACAGAGTGATAAACTGGAACAGCATTCGAAAATACAGGGCAACCAACTGCCACTAGAATCAAAAGTTACACCTAGGTAAGAGGACTCACTAACTCACTTAATATTTTGTCTCTTGATCAACATGGGTCCAGTTCTGTGTTGTTGCTTTCCACACACCATATCATGCATCTTAGTTATATTTACTTCTAGGTCTAGGTCATCCATAAATTTGGCAAAACTGTCTATGAGACCTTAAAATCTGTTAAGTGTGGGCAAAATAAAAGCTGTATCATCGGCATAAAGTCAAGCAAGCAAAAACGTTGCTTTCACTTTCGGTAGATCCTTCTCCTGAGTAACTAAAAAGGAGTGAAACCTGTTAATAAATAAATGAAAGAAAATGGGGGCTAAAACACATTGCTGGCGAATACCATGGGACAGATTAAAAGATCTGGAGCATTCACCCTCCACACCATATCTAACTGATGCACTAACCCCATCATGCAAAGCCTGAAGAAATTCAACTAATGAATGGGGCAGGCCAGACTTATACTGAATGCACCAAAGTTTGGAATGATTTACCCAATTGAAAGTGCTGCAAAGATCCATAAAAGCAAGATATAATGAACATTTTTTTTAGCAATCGTGTACTTGACTACCAAAAGGTGTAAATTCAAACACTGCTCTTGGATCCCAAGGCCTTCTCTAAACCCATACTGCACAAAGCCATGGATGTTCTTATGTTGAATCCAATCCTCAGTCTTATGTAAAGTAATTAATTCAGGGCAGTGAACTCCGCTCCACTCAAAGAGTTTCCATGGTTTTCCGCACTCCGCATTATGCGGAGCTCACAGAGTTGCGCCGAGCAGAGTTTTTTTCCATGTGGACGCTAGTCAACTTAAAGTTGGCTAGCGCGAGCAAGGAAAATCCACCTTCCGGCGAGATTTTTCCTCATTCACGATCGTCAACGTCAAGTTGGCGAGTGCAAGCATGGAAAATCAACCTCCCTGTGAGGTTTCTCAATGCAGGCGGTCGGATTTCTCATTGCGAGTGGTCGCGTATGCTCGCGACCGCTTTTGTTGAGAAACTGTTCGTTTGCGTTGAGAAAGCTGCTGCTCAAGTAAAAAATCTACTTGAGCGGCAGAAAGGAAGAGGCGCCCGCCTGAGCTGTGCATGGTGCCATTCGTTAGGATTGCACAGTGCGTACAAACACCTGGCACTGAAAATCACAGCGAACGGCATTTATCTAACGCACTCCACCGCTTGCAGAGCTCCGCGTAGCGCGGCTGAGTTTTTTTTGCATTTCATGGAGTTCCGCATAGCGGCACCCCACGAACTTCGTCTTAAAAATAATACGCCTCACAATCTTAATCATTAGATCCAGCAGATACATTGGTCTATAACATTGGGGGTCCTTCTCTTGCCTTTTTTTAAAAACAGGAACTATACAAGCCATTTGCCATGAGGCAGTTTTTTTCTGGGAGACTACAGCATTAAGAAGATTAGTGACAAAAGATGCCCACAGAACGATATTTTCTTATTAAAGGTACATTGGCACCCCATACGGGCCCGGCACTGTTTTAGATGGAATATATATAATAGCCGCTGTAACTTTCTCAAGGTCAATTATTGGACCCTAGCCCCTCTGTCGTAGCAGTTCAAATGTCCCCTTTATTTGCAATGTTCCAAAATCTTGTGGTGTTCTTCTCTTTACATACTTTAACGAGATTCTCGCAAATTTCTTCTTTGATCCCCAATTTCCTATTTCTGATGGGTTTCTTGCATTCTAGCCTGGCTGCTACTACCAGTTTTTTGATCATTGGCTAACAATTAAGTGCTAGGCGTTACCTTCTGTTACGAGCTCTGCATGTGCTACCAAACCAACCTGGATGGGGACTCTATGCTTGTCTGTGTTTATGATTAAAAAGGTCTCAAATAAAAATATATTATTGTAGGGGGTTGTCTGCTAATAAGAAATCAATAATCGGATCTAGATTAGATCCCACCAAAGTGTTCAACACAGACAGAAAATGGGCTGTTAGCCAGCTGATCCTGAGCCTGTTATCATTTACACCTAGATCTGTCAGTCTTAAGGGCTTGCATGTTCAGGAATTATCAGGTAGATCAAGTACCAGTTCTATAGGATTATAGTCGCTATACTCATTTTCACTTAAGCCCCCCCCCCCCGAGAGAATAAGCCAACCCATGTCCTCAGTAATATATATTCAATTACTATGACCACAGCCAACAAAAGTGGGGGTCTGTTTAGATAGCTCACCCACAATTTGAGCTGTATTATGTAGTCCAAAGTTTGGTTGGGCCTGTAAAAGTTTTAAGCCCCAGCGATAAACAGCTTAAATAAACAATGGGTTATCCCTAACCGCAAACGCATCATGGATAGTGGTAATAATTCCTAATTTAATATTAGAATACCCTCCTATAGTAACATGAAATTCATTTGATACACTAGCTGATCTATGTTTTAGGGTAGTTAGAATAAAGAATAAAATATCAATCTGACAGCCTAACTTATAAACTGGGTTGCCAAAATTGCTATCAAAACAATTAAATCTATTGATAAGAATAACCTATAAAATGAATATCCCTTGATGGTTATAGGTGCTCTGAACACTGGCGTAAACACAGCAGGGACAAAGAAACTCTCGTAACCACCCCAAATAATGTCTTCCTATGTCCAAGTTTCTTGCATCATCACTATATCAAATTTAGAAATATATTTATTTATTTATTTATTTTAAAGGTTTTATATAGCGCTGGCTGGACCTGGAGGTATCAGAGTGCTTTACAAAGTGAGTGTAGTTACAGGTATAAAACAGTAGTACAAAACTTGGATTTCACACAGGTTGAGTTACAAGGTACAGTTAAAATAAAACAATGAAGAGTCAAGTCTGGTGAGAAATAATAACAGGAAAATACAATGCATACAAGTAGTAAGGTTATATACAGTAACAGGTAGATGGAGGGGGATAAGGGAACAGGGGTGGTGGGAGGGAAGGCGTGGATAGGGTGGATGAGTGAGCATAGGCAAAGGAAGGGAATTAATGACTGAGGGGAGGGAATAAGGAAGGGGGTGAGCAAGGGTAAATGGAGAGGGAAGGAAAAGATAGGGGAGAGTAAAATATTAAGGAGCCCAGTATTTGTTGAGCAGGTGCAGTTTAAGGTGTTTTTTGAAGCTGAGGTATGAGGGGTTGCAGCGCAGGTCTTTAGGGAGGGTGTTCCAGAAGGTGGGGGCATTTCCGGAGAAGGAGCGGGATTGCGTAGTTTTCTTTTTGGTCACGGGTGGGATAAGCTGGAGAGAGTTGGTGCTTCTCAATGATCACGAGCAGCCAGCATTGTTAAGTTTACTAGTGAGATACAGCGGGTTCTCATGATGAAGGTCTTTGTGCGTAATGCATGCAATCTTAAATGTGGATCTGCCTTCAATGGATAGCCATTTAAGGGACTTGAGGGCTGGGGAGATGTGATCGAAGCGTTTGCAGTCGGTGATTAGTCTGGCAGCTAGGTTTAGCACCAAGTTGATTGGTGCTAGGTGAACCTTTGGGGTACCGGAGGGGATAGCATTCCCGTAGTCAATTCTTCAAAGGACTAGAGATTGAACAACCGATTTGAAGTCGTCAGCTGGGACAAAGGGTTTGATTTTCTTGAGGTGATGGAGCGTGAACAGCGCACCTTTCGGCAAGTTTTTTATGTGGGTCTGAAGGGATAGGTTGTTGTCGATGGAGATACCGAGGGATTTTACTGAGTTAGTTAAGGAGAGAGGACAGTTGAGGGCATTTAGGTTGGAGATCCAAGTTTGGATAGGCAGAGGGTTGTTTTTAGGAGAGAAGAGAATGATTTCCGTTTTCTGGGGGTTGGGTTTGAGATGATTGGTGTGGAACCAGTATTGGATTTTGGTCAGGGTGTTGTTGAGGTGCAGAATATCAGAGTGGGATTTAATCTTATAGTAGAGTTGGGTGTCATCAGCATAGAGGTGGTAGTTGATACCAGCTTGTTTGAGGATGGTGGTAAGGGGTTCCATAAAGAGGTTAAAGAGAGCGGGGGAGAGAATAGATCCCTGAGGGACACCCAGGGAGACAGGTGTGGGGTTTGAGAGGCAGTTAAGTATTTTGATTTGTTGTGTTCTGTTTTGGAGGTAGGAGGAGAACCATTTGAGAACCAAACAATTGATGCCAAAACGAGCTTCAAGCGCGTTGAGTAAGGCGGGGTGGTTAAAAAGTATCAAATGCGGAGAGGTCGAGGAGAATAAGTAGGCAAGTCTCACCATTGTCAAGGGAGTGGTGGATGTTGTCCAAAATTTTAAGCAAGGCCATTTCGGTACTGCAGCCTTTTCAGAAGCCAGATTGTAAGGGATCCAGTAGGTTAAAAGTGTTGATATATTTATCTAGTTGGAGCAGAGCACACTTTTCAAGGGCTTTTGAGAGCAGGGTCATTAGGGTCGGCATTGGCGTTTTTGAGAATAGGTGCGATCCAAGTTGTAGGGAGGCAGGGACAAAACCCGTGGAGAGAGAGGAGTTGATGATAGTAGGCCAATAGGGTGCGATGATGTGCTTAAGTTCGCGGACAAGGTTAGAAGGAAGAGGGTCATTAGTGTGAGAGGAAGGTTTGAGATTACAAATGATGTTAGAGACATCAAGCTCAGTTGCGGGATGAAAGTTATGCCAGGAGGCATTGTTTTTAAGTTGTGGATTGGGCAGGCAGTAATCAGGGGGTAAAGTGGCATGAAGGTGGGAGGGGAATCGGGGGGGTGAGTTCATGAGGAGGGAGAGTTGGTAGTGGAGTCAGCGTTAAGGAGAGGGTTGGGAGGGATCTGGAATGCGAGGAGGGATTAATCTATTTTGGTGATTTTTTCTGAGAAAAAGTTTGCAAATTCTTCACATCTGTCGGTGGTGACTGTCAGCCTGGGTGGGGCAGAGGATGTTTGGGTTCGAACAATGTTGAAAAGCTCTCTGGGTCTATTCTTGGCCCGATCAAGTTGGGTGCGGAAGAAGGAGGCCTTTTCAGTGAAAATGTGTTTCTTGTAAGTTGTTCTAGCAGATCTGAGGAGGGCAAGATGGGCTGGAGTTGGGAGGTGTCTCCAAGTTCTTTCCGCGAGTCTAAGTGCGTGTCTTTCATTGTTGAGATTGGAATTGTACCAAGATTTGGATGGTATGTTTCTTATGATTTTTAGTTTGGATTGGGCAATTTTGATGTCAGAGACGTATTTGTTATAATGTTCGGTAAGTGGATTGACATTTTGTAAGAGAGGGGAGAGACGAAGTTTAGCTTGGAGTTTAGACTCCAGTTCACCAGGAGGGATATTGTTGAGCTTTCTAGTCCATTTCTTAGATTTGATGATTTTGGTGAGAGAGGGTGGGGCCAAGGTGGTGATTGAGAACAGGATGAGGTGGTGGTCCGACCAGTCGATGGGGATGAGGTTAGAGAGGGAGGCCAAGTCATTGTTAGCAATGATGACCTCAAGAGTGGCCCCTTTAGTGTGGGTTAGAGAGCGACAAAGCTGTTGGAGGTCACTGATCTCAAGGAGATTGGTGAGGAGGTTGATTGAGAGGTCATTGGGCTCATTCCAGTGAAGGTTAAGATCATCAAAGAAGAGATTTTTTGAGTTCGAAAGTGAGGAGTGGGTAAGAAGTTCAGACAGTTCCTCAGTGAAGGGAAGGGGTTTGCCAGGAGGATGATAGATATTATGTAGTCGAATTGAGGGGGAACCCTGAAGCTTGAGTTTGGCTCCCAGGTGTTCAAAGGTAGCAAGGTCAGTGGACTTGACAAGGGAAAGTTGAAGTTCATTTTTAAAGATTATAGCTAGTCCACACCCTATTCTCTTGGATCTATATTTTCTGATGATGGAGTAACCGGGAGGAGCGAGTAAGTCTAGGCTGGCAGTTGAGTGGTCATTGAGATGGGTTTCCGTGAGGAAGGCGATGTCAATGGCTTCACTAAGGATAGTCTCTGAAATCTGGATTGCGTGTCGGACAGCCGAGTGGCAATTCACTAGCATGCAGGAGAGGGGTCTAAAGTTGTTTTTAGGGATGGAGCACGAACGGATGATGGTAAGTTGGGGTGGGGGTCTAGGTGAGGCAGGAGAGGTGGGAATTCTGCAATTCCCCACGATAACCGGAATGTTGTGATGGGGGAGGGTGGATCGTCAATCAATGATTTAGGAAGGTAGGAGTTATAAAGGTCGAGGAGGTCAGAGTGTGAGAGATTGTTCAAAGCGTGGAAGGGCCTATGGGTACGACAGTCGAGGGGTGTAGTGCTCCACGGTTTAGAATTAGTGGTGTGTTGCGGGCCAGGGGCGGGGTGGTTGGGACAGTTAATGAGGGATCTAGAGTTGAGGGAGTTAAAGTCTTTTCTAAGTCAGGTGTGTTCAGTCGTCAGTGTTGAGAGATTGTGCTCAATGTTAGACAGGGTCTGGATAAAGTGAGTGGGGGTTGATGCGGTGGAGAGAGGGGAGGGAGATAGGTTGTGTTCAGTGTTGGACGGGGGAGGAGAGCTGATGTGGGTGAGGGGAGAGGCCGGGAGGGGTTATAAGAGGGGTGTACGGGCTGTGGGACAGAGGTATGACCGAGGAACAGGACAGGCTCTTTCTAGAGCTAGAAGATGAGGTTAGGGATGGTAGGAGGGCATGAGGGGAGTGGGGAAAGATGACAACGGCTTCCGGGAGTTGAGTGGCATATGGAGGGGCGGAATTTGGGCCAGGAGGGGAGCATTAACAGGTTCCAGGGGGGGAGGCCAGGCATTAGGAGAGTGGCAAGGGGTGCAGGGGGGAGTCAGTCATTGGGGGTATGTGGGTTTGAGGGAGGGAGAGTGTTGTTGAGACATCAGGAGGAGGGAGGGGCGCGGGAGAGAGGGGGTGGTTGGAGGTCAGGATTTGGGAGAAAGCATTAGCAGTTGGGACATCTCGGGAGGGACAGAAGGGGTCGAGGGGGAGGGGGCGGGAGAGAGCAGCTGGGTGTCGAGAGGTTGGGAAGATGAGGAATGATTGGATAGTAGGAAGTACAAGGTATTAAAATGATGCTCAAAGAAGGCAAGGTGGTGTTCAGAGGCTTGGATGAGAATATTGCCAGTTTTAAATATGGAGATGTCAATTTCGCCAGGGAAGGATGGGAAGGGGTGGTGGACAGTTTGAATCCATACGGGATTTTACTTGATTTGGAAAATGTTAGGTGGCGGAGGAAAGTGCTTTTCCATTTGGAGAGGCATTTGGAGTAGAAGATGTAATTAGTTTTAATAGGGGAGGAGAGGCTGAGGTAGTTATCGACAATTAAAGTTTCTGGGTGCCGAATCAGTAGTTTGTGTTTAAAATTTTTATCGCAGTTTTGGAGAGGTTCGGGGGGTAGAGAATGGTCCATGAGTTGGGGACACATCTGCTGAGGGTAGAGTCATGAATTGTGGGGGAGAGATTGAGGGGTGGCATGTTGAGGCGAGAATGTTGCGGGGGAGGGAGAGGGCGGAGGCAGGATGTGGAGGGGGAAGAGGTGGAGAATGTGGAGAGGTAGGATAGTGCTGACTAGGGTCGTTGCGGGGGTGTTAGGGGGTGAGAAACAAGATAGAGAGAGGTAGGAGGGGGTGAGAAAATCCATGGGAGAGGGGAAAGAGGGAGGACAGGTGAGATAAAAAGGGAGAAAGTAAACCATTAGAGGAGTCACCGGGAGAGAGGGAGGACAGAGTTGGACAGGAGGTAGAGTCAGGAGTGCGTAGGAAGAGAGGGAGGTCCATTCTAGGGGGACGAGAAGGAGGTCAGTGTCTGGGAGGAGGAGGGGGTAGTGTCGGAGTAGATTGATAGAGAAAGATGGTTGAACTATCTTATTCAGCGCAGGGCAAAAAAGTTACAGGAGCACTCACAGGCAAAATTACAATAAAGGAGAATAGTGGGTGGGGGTTACAGTGAGAAGAGAAATATAGGACCATCTGTCATAAAAGCATTGACATAGTGCGCGGGGTGGGGGACAAGTTACGTGAACGCAGGATGGGGGACAGGTTACAAACAAGACATTATTGCAGCTGGACTTTGTTTCCAGCAGAGCCAGGGCAGGGGGTGAGGACCGGAAGGCCCAGAGCGAGCCTTGAGGCTCGGAGGGTGTGCAAGCGGATTTGCCACTCACAGTAGTTCACAGGTCACCTCCGTCGTCAGCCATCTTGAGGGGCGAGTTCCAGATGTTAGTTCGCCATTTTAGTGTGGAGACGGATTCAGCAGCTCATTATCCAGGCAGTTGGCCTTTGAATCATCCGATCTGGCCTCGACAGCACGGGACTGGAAGGTACGGAGAGATTCAGGAGGTTCTGTGGTTCGGCAAGCAGGGTTGGGTGGTCAGGCGCTTGCATAAGTGGGGTGGTAGAGAGGCCTACCTTGCCTTAGGGTGTGCAGGGGTGGAGAGAAGGTTAGGCAGTTTCCATGACCTTTTGGAGCAGGCCGGTACAGCAGTCATTTACTCAGCACAATTCTGGTACCGCAGCTTTGACTGATAGCCAGCAATATTCCAGCAGACTAATTGAATCAAGAGTCTATCCTATTAGTGGTGACCAAAGACAAAGGCCTTTGGGGCGTGGTCAAGCAACAATGGCTTCCTTGACTCACCCTTGGAGGGCTCCCACCTAAGGGGGAAACTCCAGGCACATCCTGTGCCATCCCAGCCTATGGGACTCTGATTTAAGCTACACAGGGTAACACATATATACAGGATCCATTTGGTCTCCAGACAGACTGCTGAAAGCGAAGACTGGGCTCCGCCACCGACTGCCGGTTGAAGGCATGTGGAGACCTGAGCACTGGGTGGCCTGCTGGGTTGAGCTGTGAGATCTTAATGGCCCCTATTCTCACTTCCATTGTTTGGTGCGAAAAACTCAGAGTGATGTGGCTGGGTATGGCTGAGTGCTGGGTGGATGCCCGTTGGCCTCTGTTTATCCCTGTGAATCAGATGATGATGTAGTATCTAATAACTGAGGGATTCTTGAGTGCCGTACAGCCTTTTATACACATGGCTGGGGGCTTGCCAAAGTCATTGATAATGTGACTACAATCTTGTTGCATTGACTGTTTTTTGTGGGGTTTGGAAGGGCACTTGAGGCAGGGACTGCTCCCTCAAGTCCATCTGTTGGTGGTGGGGGGAGCCTGGACCACTGCCTGAGGGTGGGAGATGGGGATGGGGAACATTTTCATATTGTTGTTTATTTCAATGTAGCTACTGTTGGGATTAGACTGGGTGGGGGGCTTCCACATATTGCAGCACTGGTCGATCTGACCCTCGGCAGTGCTCTTAAACAGGAGTGTTAGCCTCTTCTTAAGTTCTCTACAATAAGGCTTGTGGTCCTACATATAAAACGTTGTTTCAGAATATGCGCAAGCTGAACAAACCTCAAAAGAGGAATACAGTGCATGCTTATCTCCTTAGGTGTAATATAGTGATAGCCTTCTTGCATGAAATGCACCTATGGGGGGATTGTGTTAAAAGTCTGCCAAGGTGGTGAAGGGGCCAGGTCTACACCACAACCTATTTCGGGTATGCTAGGGGAGCCCTAATATGGGTGTCACCTGGGATGCCCTTTAAACAGGCCAGAGAGTCCCTAGATGGTGAAAGCAGGTACATCATAATAGAGGGCTCCTTGAATGTACTTGATCTCTGTATCGTCAAAATTTACGCTCCAAATTTTGATGACAGTCTTTATGGTAGGATGGTTTTAGAAACCCATTCCTTCACGCTGTCTGAAGTAATTTTTGCAGGTGATTTTAACTGTGTGCCTGATGCCCTACTGGACCGGGCCCCTCCATGTTTCGGCACTAAACCTCGCATGACCTCCGCCTTTCACCAGTCTACGCATATTTTATATTTGGTTGACACATGGCCAATCCAAAACCCACACTCGCGTACATATTAGTGTTACTCTCATGCATCGGGAACACATAGCCAGCTTTACTATTTTCTTATTTCTGCACCTCATGTGCATAAAATACTGGATATCCATTATTTAGCTCACTATATTTTGGATCTCACACTGTTGCTAGACGAGTATTCCCTGGAGAGGCATTGTTTCCAAGTTTTTGTGTGGAGGCTCAATGCTAATTTCCTTACTGATCAGACATTTTTGGGCACGTTGTGCCATGAATGCTCCACCCCCGCTGCAGGCAGCAGCGAGAGCGTAGCGGTGTGGTGATAAAACATCCCTGGGACTGCAAAAGAGCGCTTGCATTCTAGTGTTTTTTTAGCTGCTCTTTCATGCCTGGTTCACTCACCTCTGTTCCTTCGTGTTGCTTCGGGCTCATGCTGTAGTCGGCATTCCTTTGTCGGTCTGGTCAGGGACGGCTTCAAGGCAGTGCGACTGGTGTGGCTGCACTGGACGCTGACCTGTGCACGGGGCACCGACCTCAGGGGGGGTGCTGTGTTTAGCAATAATTTATGATTGGAGAGATAAGGGGCATTTATGCCTGGTGGTAGTGAGAGAATCCAAAGAGGCGGTAATGGGGCGTGGGGGCACCAAAAAAGGTTGTTGCACCAGTCACCACCAGCGCTAAAGCCGGTCCTGGGTCTGGTGCGGGGGTGCTGCCCGGCTCCTGCTGTCGTTTTACATGTGGGGGCTTTGGTGATTCCTCCTAGAAAACTGCTGCAATGCTAAGAAAGAGGTAAATTCTTTAAAGTATCAAAAAGACATCCACATGTGGTAATGAGCGTTGCACTAGCATGCTGATAAGAAGCATACTGTACTTATCAGATTGTTGTCCCTACGGCCTTGGATATTCCGTATTCTCTCTGTGTATGCTGTGTAAAGCTGTGAAATAAAAACAGCACATTAATGTTTACTGAAGTAAAGAAGAGATATAAATAGCCTGCATATTTTTGCATATTTTTTTGTCTTTTCTAATTTTAAATGCAACTTTTCATGTTGTAAATGACTCAGTTAACAGTTGCTTAGGAATATGTGAACTTTTGGGCTATACTTAACTCACTGCTACTTCTTAATAGCAGGTGAGTGTTTGTTGTTACCTGTATATTTCATTTCACATTTGTATTTGTTCTAATAAAGTGGGAATACAACATCTGTTTCCACTCTCTTTTCAAATGGAATGCACCAATGTTCCTGCGGGGGCTGCGATTGAGTTGTAGTGGAAGAGGGGAGTTAGGCAGGTAGTGAAGGCATTTTACATAACAGATACACTTACATAGAATTGCAAAGTACTGGAATATAAACTAATACATTAATCGTTCTTCTCTGCTCTTTCCAGACAGAGACACAAACGACTTCTTCATTTGTTTCCTCTGTTTCCCCTCTTCCCCCATTACACCAGTTTTACTTTGATATTGTTGGGCAGACTTGGTGGGTTAGGGAAGTTGGGACCTTTTCTTCTGAACTTGCATATTGTTCCTGTAGTAACAACAGGTGAGAGTTTACACGTTGGGGCAGAACCTAGACTAATATTTTGATCATAATTGGAATAGCGCCCCTAGGAGGGTGGTGTAGTGGGTCGCTTTAAAACTAGTTGTTCACGGCAAATGCATGGTCATCATGATCGGTATCTGTTGGATGCTCAATGGGGACCTGACGCATAAGGAAAATATGCTTGATTCACTTGACAAATCGCTAACAGATTCTCTGAAGTTTATGGGTGACTGGGACAAACAGCGCCAGAGGGTCTGTGAATTGTGGGATCAACTGGAAAAGGACATCCGAAAAGTAGGGTGATGCCGATGGTAAAAAAGTGTGACGACTGTTGGCACGCCTGATTAGATCCGAGGCTGAAGCACAACCTATGCTGGCGATCAGAGTTCAGGGAGGTCAAATAGTGCATACCCAGATGGAAATCATGAACTTTGTGCCTGCAAGGTAACTGCACTTGTGACTGCCTGTTTAGTAGAAAAATATAGCAATTGTAGATGTTTAGTGGGGCCCATAGAGCTTTTGGTCCTGGTGTCACTGCACTTGCCACACCATTAAAATCATGACCCTTTTATAAGCAAGGTAAGTGCACTTGTGACTGCCTGTTTAGTTTTACATTTTAGTAATAATTTGGGTTTATTGGGGTCCCTGTAGCTTTTGGTCCCGGTGCTAATGCATCTGCTGCACCATTCAAATCAATTTCTTTGTAACTGCAAGGTAACTCCAATTGTGACTGCCTGTTTAGTAGTCAAATATAGCAATATTATGTGTTTAGAGGAGTTTTGACAACGTTTAGGCCCGGTGCTACCACACCTGTTGCACCATTCAGATCATGACCCTGCTGTCTGCAAGGTAACTGCACTTGTGGCTGCCTATTTAGTAGTAAAGTATAGCATAGCTCTTGATTATTAGTTTTTTTTAATGTGCATTGTTTATTATGACATAATTACCAACTAGATTAAGATGAACAAATCAACCTGATAATGCAGACATAGTGCAAAGAAGGGTACTAAGGCAGTAATAGGAAATGCCACAAATGTTCTAAAGGTAAAGTATCTGCTTTACACAACTTAGTAATAAAAACCAAGCATTCCAAAATACTGTTAGAAGCTGTCTGTCTTTTCCTGCGTGAAGAGATATTATCTTGACAGTGAAAGGGACTTGATAAGAGCCCCCTTTTAAGATATATTAAATACAAGAGATTTCACAAGCGCAGTGCAGGTGAAACCTAAAAATGGCAAGATAACCAGTGTTGTGATTGCTTGCACTGTTTTGCATGACATTTAGATACCTAAATGTGCATTCATGTGTTAAATATTGTGGAAGATGTAGCAGGTATTCAGTATTGAGTTTGTCTTTTGCATCAGATTCACAACATTCAACATGATTGGTTGTTCCTCTATAATTTGTTTATCTTGATAATGACCATGGACGACCTGGGCAGCTATGTGAATTTACCTGACAAATAGAGAAACCAAACTGTTGCTCAGATCTTTCAATAAATTACATTAGCTGAACATATTAGAATGTGCTAATTAGGGATTAATTATGTTGGTGGATTTGTGTAAGAGCTGTCCACAAGTGCTAAGGATTTTTAATTACTTCCATCCTAGAATGTTCTGAAGCCAATAATAAACAAGACACACCCCTTTTAAAGAGGTCAGGCTTGTGAAGCCTAATTTAAGTCATGCTGACTAGTGGTGGCATGATACATTTCCAAGAAGTACTTCACTTCCTTCAATAGTCTGTCTGAATTAGCAGTCCTGTCACAGGTATGGATGGAACAGCAGAACATTACACAAATGTCAAGCTGCCCACAGGACACATGCATCTAGCATGTATCATACTTGGCAGAAATGCTTGTAATAAATGGCAACATTTTAGAGCAAAGAAGATGGTGATATAGAAAAATAAACCAGGGGAATGTTTTTCCCTATTGCCTTGATTTAAGTGGATGATTTTCTTAGTACCAAAAAGCCAATATAGAGCCGCATTTTGGCAATAAAGCTCAGGAGTCTTACACCTAAATCCGGAGTGTTGTCATATATAATACATGCTATCATCTGTGAACAGTTAGGAGGGAAATATATCAAGTACTTGGTTCCTATCATCATTGTTTGGTTTATAAAATATGCCTAACCAAGGATTGGTGGCATGTATTTCAAGTAGCCCTGTCGTGACATTGCACACTGGACTTCAAAGAGCAAGAGTGGAGGTCATAAAAAAACATGCAGCTTACAGTTCTAAAATGTATGCAATGTGCAAGGTGCCATGGGTAACAAAGTGCATCTGTGCCAGTGTTTTTAGCAGTGAAATTATGATCTCACTACTTTGCCCGCACCCAAAACAACACATTCATATGCTTTGGAAGCTCTGGTAATATTTTCATGCCATGGCTTGAGCCCAGACATGCCTAAAATGCTCATATGTGGTCTGTTATGGACCTGTTCTGCTTATGTACATAAATAGAATCAAGATGCCAAATTGCATCACTACAGGCTACTACCATATGTTCACGTCCTATCTCCCCTTTGCTCAATGCAGGTGTGAATCTTCTAAACACACTATATCCACAGGTGCAGCATAGCGGACCAAAAGGCGAAAAGTATGGTCACAGCCAGGACATTGGAGACATCGGTGGCAAAATAATTGCCTTGAGAAAAGGGTGTATCCTAGCCCCCTTTTTGTTTGTAATATATACTAATGGCTTAGAGGCCATTTCATTAAGCAGGGAGCTTGATGTCCCAAAAAGTGGCAGCAAATATGTTCCTTTATTAGCTTACGCAGATGACACAGTGCTAATAGCAACATCAGCTATAGCCTTACAGATTTGATGTCTTCACTCGACCTAAAAGTTAACTCTACTAAATCATATGTAATGGTATGCAATACTAAGTCTACAAGAACCAGGAACTTTGTCGTACAGGGCAAGAAACTAGGACTAGTAGGCAATTTCATGTATTTGGGGAGCTTATTTAACAACCAGTTGAATTGGGATCCACTTGTTACAGCAGTAGTCCATCTTATAAACAGGGCTGTGGATGAGCTATTTTGTTTTGCACACAGATTAGGCCACTAGCCAGTGAGGGAATAAATTACAGTATATAAAGCAACATGTCTTTCAATTGCAACATATGGGACAGGGGTGTGGGGACACCATTCAAGCTGCAGCTACAAACACTGAAAAATAAATTTACCAAAAGGTTATTGATGACCCTGAATAGTGCTTCCAACCCCCTACGTCATCAGGAACTGGGTCTAGAGTTTGTAGAGGACCGTATATATCCAGTGCACGCCGCACACATCATCGCGCAGCATTCAATCACACGAGTCCGCACATACCAAACTCGAGCCTGCACACCCCACGCATCAGGAACTATCAGGGACACATACATTCCCTATGCATTCCTATGGGAGGGCAGGCCTATCTCACCACATGCACTCAGAATGCGCACGCACTTTACCCTGGGACACAGGGAAAGTGCGCAGAAACCAAAAACCACTATCACCAAGTCACCAATAAAAGCAAAAAAAGTTCAGGGGTGAACCTGCCAGAAGGGCCAAGTCCAACAGTTTTCTTGTGAAGTAATCACAGATTGCCAAATGTGGTTTAGGCCCAAACAAGTCTATGGCTTCTCTTTGTGAGGGGCACTTATCATGAGATAGGATTGGGGCATTATTAAGATAACCCGGGAAACATTCCACTAAATGCTTAGGCCATTATTAAAGAGGCGCTCTTTTCTAGCGCCAAATCACACCATTTTGCATAAGATAACTTGAGTCCACTACAGTTGCCACTTGCCCCACTGCAATTCTATTTAACACTTACATCAGATTTGCAAACTAGATTTTATTTAACCAGATTGTGTTTACGCACTGTGCACTTTTTACTGGCATTTCCATGCCAAAGTGGGTGGGCTGATAAGCTCGTACCTTGTCCATGTGACAATTTAATAAGCCAAAGCACTATCAGGCACATGCATCAAGAAAAGCTTTTGCGAGTCCTTAATTGCGATTAAGGAATCGCAATTAAGGACTCGCAAAAGCCTTCGCATGTAGGAATCGCTATTAAAATAGCGATTCCTTAACATTCATTAATTGCGACTCACAAATTGCGAGTCGCAATTAATGAATGGCTTCCCATTCATTCCTATGGGCCTCCAGGCCAATAGGAATGCATTGGAGATTGCGGGAGCAATTTGTGAGTACCAGTAGGTACTCGCAAATTGCTCCCGCAATTTCTAGGGTGCAAGGGTGTCAAAATGACACCCTATTGCACCCATGTATTTGAACTCTGCACACATGTTGCATACACACATGCTCTAAGGGCATGTGTGTGCGCAACATGAAACTTAGAAAAATGCAAATAAGTGCATTTTTCTAAGTTTTAGCAAATTACCATGAAGTCCAGCTTCATGGTAATTTGCTCCTGCTAATAGCGAAATCGCTATTTTTTAAACTTTAATGCATTGCATTTAAGGCATCTCAATTAGGGATTCCTTAAATGCAATCGCTATTTAAGGAATCGCTATTTTGAGATTCCTTAAATTGCGATTTTTGCATTTGGGATGATGCATCCCAAATGCAAAAATACCAGTCGCAAAGGGGCAGATTCTGAGAATCTGCCCGTTTGCGACCGGTTTTGTGGTTGATGCATGTGCCTGTATGCACTTTATCTTATTTTGCCCTTTATATGAAATGGCGAAGAGACAAATTTTACTCCCATTATTAAGGAAAATACGCCCCTGCGCATATGTGGATGGTTTTAATCTTTTGCACTCACTGGCTGCCCCTGACATTTGTATTATAGTAGCCAATTACATAGAAACTTCTGTGGCTATCAGAAAACGCTACAAAGCAAGTACCTCTCCATAATGAATGGTTCTTATAGTATGCTGTTTTAAATTGTCTATTATAGACCAAGGATTTTTATGAATTTGTATGACCCATATACTATAACGCTGTTTTATTGTTATTATTGTATGTAAAGAATTTTAAATGTTTCTGGTATTTTATGAATTACTCTTCTGTTAATTTATCGTTTGCAATTGTTGGATAAATTATGATAATCTTGTATTGAACTTTTATGGTTCAGATGAACCCAATGAAGATATTCTTGACTTTACTTGAGTCTCAAGCCCATTGCACAGCTGTGCCTCTTAAAATTACATTTGGATGCAAATGCTGACTGCGATCTATGCTGGTCCATTAATAAAGCAATAAGGAAAGTAATGCCAAAAAGGCACCACAGTAAAGCAATTGCTTAACTCAAAATACAGAAGTAACAGAACATAGCAGATAAACCATAGGTGGGCTATGGAATGGGCTTTCGTCCAGGAGAAAGTCCTTGCAACCAGGGATCTAGAACTCATAAGGTGAAGTTGGTGATGATGACATCATAGAGGACAATAGAGGTAAGAGCATATTTTCACAAAAGCCAGACTGCAGACTTGTAAGAGTACATCTTGAAATTTGAACAGTCTCTAAGGTATGGCTACAGGTCACATCTATCATTTTCAGAGGGTGTTGAAGAAAGCCATAAGCACAAGGCCCCTGAGCAGGTGAGAACTTTACACAAACAAATATGGACAGTCAAAAAATGCATCCCTTCAGGGAAGCGCTGCCACTCGCTCTTCCTTCCAGGATGCCAGAAAAAACGGACGTCACGGCGGTGATTTTGACTATGTTCAATGAACTGACCCGAGGCTGCACTACCATGGTTGGAGCATGGGCGTCAAGGGCATCTACCCATGGATTTTGGAGCATTTTTAGAGTTACTAGAGTTAGTCACCTGGGAATGCATCAGACTGCTACTCCTACCCAGTGAGGTGTAACAAAGAAAAACGTCATTCTTTCTCCTCATTATTTCCTCTTTCCACATATACTGCATACTGTGCACACATGGACAGAGGAAAATACCTCTAAGGATTGTTTTTATACAGGAAGGTGTCTCTTACTGCTCAAAAAACAATCCTACCTGTAACACAGGCGCCCTTGATCTATGGTGCAAGAGTGCCTGCGTTGGGGCTAGACAGCACACAGTGCGCAAGAGCAAGGGGAGAGCAGATATGCTGCTTATCCTTGCAAATATGGAGCATTTCTGCTCTCTCCCTTTTACGCAAAGCACTACAGCTACTTTGCTTCCCTGTGTTGCGTGAAATATTTGTAAATGTGACCCTGAGTCTTTTAAAAAAAGGAGGAATGACCAATAATTGTTATGAACAATATGTATTTGAACACGAATGATTGATGTCACATGCCTCATACCTGTCCAAACAGTTATTCACGAATTCATGAATATTTGTCCCCTGCACTTCTGTGGTGAGAATGTTACTTGAGTGCAGTTAAGTCATCCAACAATATGTGGAAATGATGCAATGGTTCGGGACCTCCCCTTACAGCAGTCAATTCTAAATTGGTTTTCAGAAACCTGATAGAATTTTGCACCTGCACATCATTTCATCCAATGCTTGATTTAGCGTCTGTTTGAAGGTAAGTTGTGGAAATTCAGCAGACATTGTGGTCTTTTAATGGAAGGAACCAGCAGCCCAGAAATGCATGGACAGGCGTTAATTCCACAAAATGAAAGCTGAACAACGTAGATGTTGGTGCAGGCTCGTATTTCACCTTACTTTTTGTCTGATGACTGAACATATTCAGGATTCCTTCCCCTCAGCCCTGTGTGTGCTATTCTTGTGATGCGCTCATGTTGAGCATGTTGACACCTGTTCTTTAGGTTCATTCTTTCTCCTTTGTGAGTGCCATTTATGTGTGCATCTCCTGCAGAATAATGCTCCCACATTACTGAGAGAAGCACTTTATCTCTACGAGCCAAATGCAAAAGCAATGGCACCCATGTTTCTTCTCACAATTAAATTCAACGGGGGAGATGTCTACCTTTTTGACTGTTTTTACACTTCAAGATTTTCTATAAGCCACATCTAAAGACTACTGAATACGCACTGAATATGCATTTTATTTGTTTTGTTACTAAACTGTGCATTGGTGTAAAATAAGGTTCAAGTGAAAAAGAACGAGATTTATGCATTATCCTAAATTGATGTTAAAAATCAAAATTTTTGCATAGATTTTGAAACGGCACAAATGTTAAATTTATGGTTTACAACTGGATCTAAATCATGGCCTGCTTTCTTTTAAACTAGCTTCATTGTCTTGAATATATTTTCTAAATGATCTAGGGGCATATCAGCAAGGACCGGCGATAATTATCGCTAAGCGCGGTTAGCGCGAGGATAATTATCGCCGGCTATCGCTGAATTTTATTGCTGAGATAGCGCGCAATCAGCAACGCTTATCTCCAAAGCGATAAAATTCCAAGTGCAAGCTGCCAAATGTGCGATTATCGCTGGAAATCCAGCGATAATCGCACAAAGTTTGTCGATAGTTTGATGATAGGGCAGGGCAGACTTAGCCATTTTATCCACCTTCCATTGGATATAATGGCTAAGTCAGACTGAAAGCAGGCGTAAGGAAACTAGCAATAACCGCGGTTATCGCTACTTTTCTTATCTCTACGCAGGTTAGCGTGCAGCTTGCTGATAGGAGAAATGTCTGTTAGCGACATTTCTCACGTTCTTTTGGGGAGGAACGCCCACTTTGCATCTCATTAGCGATGCAAAGATGGGCATTGAGGAAACGGGCGCTAAGGCATTGAAGCACACGCTAGCGTGCCTTTGCTGATAGGGCGATAAAATTATCGCTGCTTTTCGCCCAAAAACGGACGCTAAAGCGGCGATAATTTTATCGTGGGGCCTTGATGATATGCCCCCATGAAGGGATCATCAATGAAGCGAGCGAGTTGAGTGATATGGAGGCCCGCTCTGTGTCTAAGAGTAATTGTGCATGCTTAAAGGCAGCACCCAGCGCCACAAATCAGCAGCGCCAATGGCGAAAAGTCTGGAGACATGGAGACTAGCTGTAGTACTTGAATTGGGGTCCTGCATCGCTTCCGAAACTGACCAGGACGCTGTGTGTTGGTTGTTGATCCATCGCCCCAGGAGGGGCTTACTGTGCTGCCTGCTGTTAGGTGAGGGGTACCAAGGAGGAGAGAGAACGCCAAACGGGACTCAGATCCCCAGCAGACCGTGCGGCGCAACACCTGTGCCTCCCCCCGCCCACCTACCGCTGGGAAGGATTTAACGACTCGCGGAACCCGCTGGCGCGGGTCCCGCATCGCTTCCGAAACTGACCAGGACGCTGTGTGTTGGTTGTTGATCCATCGCCCCAGGAGGGGCTTACTGTGCTGCCTGCTGTTAGGTGAGGGGTACCAAGGAGGAGAGAGAACGCCAAACGGGACTCAGATCCCCAGCAGACCGTGCGGCGCAACACCTGTGCCTCAACCCGCCCACTCGCCTCAATAAAGTAGTGACGGCAACTGCTACGCGGAACGCGAGCGGGACGCGCCGGACGAAGCCCGGACAAAGGGCGGACAGTCTCTGACAGTCCGGGACAGGAGGGGGCTGGAGGCGGCTGTAAGCTGTCACAGCAACAACGGACTTTGAAGGTTGCAGAGCCCAGGTACTTCATATTGCATCATTGTTGTAGTAAAAAATTTTGCTACCCACTGGCAGCTGCTTATTGGCGGTTGTGGCAACTATTGGGTTGGGCTAATAATGTCGAAAGTAAAACATGCCGTTGGGTCGTCTACTATTGATAACTATTTGGTTAAAATAGTGGATAAGATCAATCAGGAACGTAGAAAGTCCTTGGGGCGTGTGGAGTCCTCTATTACCTCTCCCCCCATTCTTCCCGTGCCTACTCCTTTGGCAAACCCGCATAAGACCATCATTGATCCCACAGATCTGGACATCTCCATTTTGGCAGTGGACCAGGACCAAGATCAAGCCCAATGTGATGGTCTTACTTCGGGGGTTGTTACCGACTCCGAACTACGACCGGTTGATCAGGTTGTTTCTCCATCGCTATGTCCTGTTGCAATAAGAGTACAACGAGCCCCACGGGCATGTAAGAATATCACAAAGAAAGTTCATGCCAAGCGGGGGAAGAGTCGCTTAGAAAAGAAAGTTATTCAACCTCCACTTAGTCTTGAGGGAATTTCTAATGTAGACCCGATCCCTATTCCGACCTCTATAGATGGAGCGTTATTTGACCTTCTGATTAGTACCATCGAATCTAAGTTCGATAGTTAAACCCCTACTAAACAAATTGAACAAGGTCAATGCTGAGGTTGTAAGATTGGGAAGTATGTTAGAATCATTTATGAACCGCAACACTGGTGACCAAGTCAAGGATAAGGTAGTAGCTGGCCCCAACCTTAGGAACACAATTGAGATTCCTATGGTGGCTATGTCTCATATTTCTATGCCCCCTTTGGGGGAGTCTTGTGAGAAGGGATCTATGGGGTCCACCCCCTCGCTGACCATAGGTCATAATCTTACATCTAACGTAGATCTGGGGAATCAGGTTCCACTAAGTATTGGGTCGGCTAAAAACAGTGTTACCAACCAGCCTAATCTACCTCCGGACTGCGCTCCTTATGTGGCAGTTTTGGTTAATGTTCCCCCGGTCAGGGAGAGTGGTTATAACAATTCTTACAGTGAATCGCATGCTTCTTTGAAAAACAAGACAGTTGATTGGCTCCATAGGGAGTGTGGATTTCCAGTAGCCCTAGCTGATGAAATCATATGTACTAGAAGAGTCAATTGGATTGGTAGCTCATGTAAGAATTGTATTGGAGACTGTATAGTTGTTAATTTTAGAAACCCTCATCTTGCCTCCATTGTACTGAGAAAAGGTAGTTTAACCTCTCAAAGCAGTCAAGGAATTTATCTCCGCCCCCTTGGTTATTTCTATAGGCATCTGTGTAACAAGTCAACCAAAGATCGTGGGGGGGTGGGGATAAGAGATTTTAATTTGCAAACTACCTTTAATGTGGCAACATCTAATAGATTCCATCCCCTGAGTAGTCTGGATACTAATGATTGACAGGGTATTGATAAGGTGGCCATAAGGGTGGCTGCTGTCTCCATTAAAGCTCCGGGAGGAGAGGATAATTTAGGGGTGGACGATTCAGAGGGTATAGGAGCTAATAACAGTCCTGAGGTTGATATCATTAAGGATAACAGATGTAGGGAAGGTCCGTGTTTGGATTTAGATGATGGGGGTGGATCCTCTCTAAGAATTCGTGATTCGGCTACTCATCGTGGCCCTATTCCCTTGTGCATAACGCACACTAGAAACTCTAACCCCCGGGTATGTTCTATTGGTAGTTGGAACATAGCAGGTATTTCCTCAAAGGATGCCTGCCTGGGTTGGTTGGAATTTATTAATCTTTTTAATATTTTATGTTTTCAAGAGACCTGGTGTTTGGACCTACCTAATTACAATGGGTACGTTTCCTATCATTTACCAGCTATGTCATCTCCTTCAGGTAGGGCAAAAGGAGGGCTTTTGGTCTTGATTTCAGTGGATGTCCCCATTGTGGTTAAAAAATATATATCGGTTGGGGTCCACTCCCAGATCTTATGGCTTTACCAGGAGCATGGGAGAAATGTTCTTTTAATAAACTTCTATAATAATGTCTTTGACAATACCAGGCATCAAGTTGTGTTAGCACTAGAGACAGCCCTGGCGGATATTTTAATGGAGTATGATATCGTCTTTGACTATATATGGGTGGGAGATTTTAACACTGCTGCTTGTCCACATTCCTTTCAAAGGGTATGTGGCTATAATGATAGTTCAGGAGCTGAAGTTTCCCATTTTCCACACGATAAATACGGAGAAGCTCTGAATAAAATCCTAACCACCTATGACATGGAAATCCTGGTCAATTCTAAAGAAGATTGTGGAAATATTATTCCTACTTTTAGAGGAAGGAACGCAAATACTGTAATTGATTTTATTTGCATTTCCTCTAGCCTTAGCCCTTGGTGCTTATTGCCGGTGGTCGTGGATAATGCGTTAAGCGACCACAACTGCATCACCATGGAGACTTATTTGTGGAAGGGGAAGCAGGGAGTTAATACACACACCATTGTTGACATTGAACCATATCAATCTAACGGACCCAGGATCAGATGGAAAGGGGAAAAAGCGGAGTCTGTGTCAAACTCCATTGTCGCGAGTTGTTTGGTAGAAATTTGTGCCATTTTAGAAAGTCAGGTGGCTACTGATCAAGTTGTGCATAATTTTATTAAAATGAATTATTTCATAGACAACAAATTTACGAAACATGGGAAGGCCAAGGTATCCAAGCAAAAAGGGTGGTTCGACCAAGTTAGTACTATTGCATTGAAGGGGCTCAAAGATGCTTTACGAGCCAAGCCTAGAGATAACAGCAAGATTAGAGAACTGAGAGCCACTTATCAGACAGCTGTTAAGAATAGGAAGGCAGAATTAAGGGTAGAAGCATGGGACAAACTCGATCTGGCGGCAGCCACAGCCGACTCTTCTTTATTTTGGGAAACGGGTAATTGTCCGTTCCTAAAGGACGATAAGATGCCGGAACTGACGGCAAATGTAAGTGAAGAGAACTGGGTCTCTCATTTTTCGGAGATTTTTGATTCAGTTAACCAGAAGGATGGCCAGAAAGAAGCCTGGCCTATTATACCTCTGAATATCTCTGTAGCCGAAGTTCGGGGAAGTATCAGATTGAGTAACGGGGGGAAGGCCCAGGGGCCCGATGGGGTGCCTCTTGACCTATATAAATTAGCCCCCGATCTATGGGGCCCACTGCTGACTAAAGTTTTTAATGCGGCAGTTTGCATTAGAGTCCCACCTACATGGGAGGAATCCCTTATTATCCCGATCTACAAGAACGGAGACAGGGGGGATGCGAAGAATTATCGCCCAATATCCCTTCTCGATTCTTCAGTAAAAATTATGAGCAGGGTGCTTTTGGGTAGGCTAGAAGAGTGGGCCGACGCTAACAATATCCTGGCCAACTGTCATTATGGTTTCAGGAAGGGTCGAGGGACTATTGAGCAGTGTCTCAACCTCGACCTCCTAATAGGGAAGTATACGAGGGCAAAAAAAGGTCCTCTTTTTCTCTGCTTTGCAGATTTGAGCAGCGCCTTCGATATGGTGGACCACAGTATTTTGTGGGCCAAGTTACTGGAAATGGGGGCCCCAGAGGGTATTATCTACTTCTTAGCACGATTATATTCTAACCTCAGCACCAGTGTTCGATATGGCCCGGGGGGGGGAATGTACTCCAAAGTTTAAGATAGGGCGGGGTATCCGACAAGGGTGCGTGCTTGCACCCCTCCTCTTTACCCTCTTTATAAATGAAGTTGATTCGGCTGGTGGATAGTGGAGGCAGACAGTGGAGGCAGACGCCCCGATTATTAATGATTTTAAAGTTCGGGTTTTACTCTATGCAGATGATGCCGTGATTTTATCTAGGACGCCCATAGGCCTACAACGTTTGATGGACAAGTTTTCTAGGTTCATCTGGGATAGGAAATTACTAATTAATAAATCTAAAACCCATATCTTGGAATGTGGTTTGGGTTCAAAAAAATCCAATTCCTATTTCATTGATGGACTTAAAGTACAAACGGTTAATTCTTTTAACTATCTTGGTATTAATTTTACTAAGAATGGCTGTTGGTCTACCGAGATTGTTTATGTCCGGGCTAAGATGGCCAAATGTGCTAATGGGGTGTTTAAATTTGCTAGTAAAATTGGGGATAAGCGGGTTAAAGACATGTTAACAATTTATCCAATGAGATGTCTCTCGATTGCCTTATATGGAGCTGGAGTTTGGGGTCATTATTCCGCCCTAAGTCTCCAAGTAGAAGAAAATCTTTTCTTAAAGAGGCTTTTGTGCCTACCTGTATCCGCCTCTAATGAATTGACGCATAGAGAGCTTGGGATACAATACCTTTCAGATAATCTTACTTTAAGACCTCTAATGTTATGGCGTGCGGTTTGGTCCAAGGAAGAGACTTCTTTAAATAGAGCAATCATTAGTGATTGTCTCCAAATGGATGATCATTTGAAGATTCCTTGGATCAAATTTGTAGTCAATAGTTTTTCAAAGATTTATGGTTTTGACATTAGAAAGGATATGCACATTGCCTCTAGTCTGTCCAAGGCAGAGATGAAACTCATCTTTATGAGTCATATATCTGATGGGCGGGCGAGGTTGTGCGGACATTCTTCTACAAGTATGGTTTATGAGAGGTACTCTGAGACTGTTGGATACCAACTGTATTTAAGTTATGTCAATAGAGTTTCTCACCGCTTTGTATTAACCAGATTACGGCTAGGGATTATACATCATTTGGTGGCTTTCCCCAAAATCAAAAAACACCCAATTGGCCCTTGCCCCTGTGACCATGAATCTGCACAGAGTACCATGCACCTTTTATTGTTTTGTAAATTTTATGGTAGTCTTCGTTCAGCCTTCCTAAAACCTATTTTCTTAAAATATGGTACGCGTAATGTTAATGATTCTATGAAGTTGTTTTTTAATCCTAATCCCGATTTCTGTTTTTATACTGCAACCTTTCTCCTTCAAGTGAACCAAGTTTGGAATAGAATGATTTTTTAATGGTCTTTTAACATTTTTATATTGATTTGTATTTATGATAAATTGGATCATTTGATATGTTTTATGATGTTTGTACGTATGTGCTTTTATGGACTTTGTGTTAAGCTCCGAATAAAGCTTTATGAATTGAATTGGGACCAATGGCCATGTGTAGTAGGTTCAAGTGTCAAGGTGGCGAGGCAGAGGCCATAGCAAAAATTCTCTTCTGATCATACAGTGCATGTCCAAAGCTTGACATAAAGGCTATTATTGGCATCAATGCTTGGCATAGAGTTGGCTATGATCTGCTGCAGAATTCTAAAGCCATAAGCAGAACATATGTTGTGCACCCACGCCTACTGAGAATGGCCGAAATCCATCCCAATTGAGTAATGGGCATGGAGGTATGGTTCACAGCATGACTGGAAACCTCACCTTGTGGCCAGATCCCATGATTGTAGAATTCGACCTTCTACCATTGGTTATGGGGTAATTGGGTTTGAATGTGTGGTGTAGTGTAAGGTCATTTTCTGTGCCAGGGTCAACTGTGTATAATTAAACACTGTGCTGAGCAAGGTTTGGAAGCAGGGGGACTGGCCACCACGTCGAAAGAGGTAATGCCAAGCAAGTTTCGTTGGGTGTTGGGAAAATCTGCACTTTAATGCTTGAACTGTTGTTCATAATATTTTAAGGAACAATGGTCCTTAAAGAAAAAGCTTTTGAGACAAAACACATGAATAGAAATACAATAATACCTACTTTTGGCGTCCTAATGGACAGGATCATTTAATGTAAAAAGTAAAAGAGAACATAAAAGGTGGAACATAAACATATCAAAGAAACTCAGGCAAGCAAAGAACTGTGGCCAAACAAATTGCAACAATCAGGCCACCAAAGAATACATCAGAACACCCTAGCACATATTAATACAAAATATACAGTTATGCTAGGGTGCTAGAAGTCAACAATGTTTCGATCCCTGTAAGTAAATGCCGGGATCATCATCGGGGCAAGAAAATAGATGCCTGAGGCGATTGCCTATCGAATAAGATTCCATGACTGAATTATGTGTGGGGCTTAAGACAAGGAAGCCCGGCAATAGGAGCCATTATGAAAGCCATTTGAGGACATTGTAATGGGACCCATCATGGAGGGCCATCGAAGGACATAGATTCCTTGAATCACGTGGGTGCTCACAGGATTTTTATTTAGATGACAGGGAGGAGGAGGAGAGACGCTGATGTGCCTATGTGAGTATGGGAAGGTCCGTCGGAGGCAGCCGAAGAAGATGCAGCTTGAAGGACGGAGCATTTCAGTGCAGGACTGGCAATCGAAGCGAATGCGGCATGAAGGAAGAGCTTCCCTCGCGCTGCTTTCGCTTCGATTGCCGGTCCCTCATGCCTGCAGGCAGGAAACATGGTGCAGCCTCACAGACAGACTCTTAAAATGAGATAGGAAATTTGATAGCCCTAAAGGCAATTTCTTCCACTCAACCTGATAGGAAGGTTGAAAGTAGCTCAGCATGTAAAGACATAACTAAGCAGCCTGGTCTCCTGATGGAAATATCAAATAAGGAAACTACCCCTAGCTGCCTTAATAATGCCATCAGGAACCAAACTATAAAATCTATTTCCACCCTTAATGCAGAAGACACGAGTCTGTGCCAAGAGAAACTACAGTGGGAAGCTCTGGCTATGCGTATTCAAGGGAGCTCTACACCACAAACATTGATTGATAAAAGTACGAGCCCCACTGCAAAATTAGCAAACATCAGAAAAAGGATAAATCCAAAAGAAAGAAAATGACTGATAGTACCTTTCCTGTATACTCAATAAAGTGGTTTTTTTCCAGCTCTAAGGGGCGCAATATAGTCCCAAGCAAGAGAAAAACAAATAACACTACTTGTCTGGAAACAGAAATGCTTATGCAGAACAACGGAGGCCAAGGAACTGCTAATACTTTACAAGTGAAAATGCACTTTGCTCAACCCAAAGGGAAAAGGAAACTTAAAAGAAGTCGGCTCATCAAAGGAGCTGTTGAGGTGCCCCAACCGGGTATGGGTAACCAACCCTGGAATTTCAATGGGCCCAGTGCAAAGCTTGGATGCAGATCTGCCGGGGAGTATGGGATTTGGTCATGCAGGGGATTTCAGGCCAGCTCCCAACCTTACCCCCCTGGCCCCAACCTTTGTAAGGTCAGAAGAAATGGGGAGGACAAACTGGAGAAAGAAATAACTCTCTGACTGACAGGGCTATTACAGGCAACCGGGAAACTGATGAATGCTGCCTGGAATTTACTGACCTCTCTCCAAACATCAGCTCAAGAAACTTTTTAAATAGATCAAGATTGCTAGACCCTTTTTATGCTATTCCAGAACTTAGGGGCCCATTACGATGGCGTAATGATCGCCACCACTGAGCCGCTGGTGGGGACCGTTATGCCATCGTAACGTGAAATACCCCTGCCATATTACGATGGAGGGGTATCGCGGAGGATGCAAAGTCCATCCGCTGCTTTTCCGCCGGTCAGCAATCCTTCCGATTGCTGGCCGGGCGGATGTGGGCCACTAATATGGTCCAACCATATTAGAATGAGTGTGGTGAAATGCCTTTCCATGGCGGCATCGAAGGATGGTGGTGTTTGGCTTTAGGGGCACGTTGTGGGCCCCCTGGGGGGGGTGCACTTGGTACCCCCCTGTAGTTCCCTGCACCAAGTGGCAGGCACCGCATGGTGCCTGCCACATGGTGCAGGGAAATGCCAGGCATGCGATTTTGACATTGCGGTGGGTGCTGCTGTGAGCAGCACCCTCCGCAATTTTAAAATGCAGAATGCGACCGCCAGGAAGGCGGTCAGACCCTAATTCGCGGTGCGGGACCGCCGCATGTCTGGCAGCCGGACCCAACACCGCGAGGATGGCGAGCGGACTCAGGTCCGCCCGCCATCCTAATAGGCCCCTAAGAGTGATCTTGTCCATCGACATGAGGACAGTGAAATTGATTAACCAGCAACCTGGGCTGGGCTTAAGTGGGAATAGTGTTTATTCCTCCAAGGTTGAATTCACACTACCCAGTATCGCTAGACTGGTTCTCAGCCATATAGATGATTTTCATATCATGTGGGTTGACGTTTTGCTTTGCCCAAGCTTTGACAGAGAAGATACCATTCCATCAGGGCAGCATTGGTTACAAACAGAACACCCCCGACAATGAGCACCCCTCTAATTATAAATAATTTCTGGGGATATTGAAGAGCGACCCACTGAACATAAATGGAGTACCCCATGAGAACCTGCGCCTCACTGCTTGCAATAACTCAAGGACAATTAAGTTTCCAAATCCTGGGATCAAAGAAACCGAGGCTGACCACAAAGATTGGACATGGATAGCAGAAGGGCTGGCAACTAAACCTGGAGGGAGACCCCACCAGATGGGACTCCGATTAAGTATGGAAGAGCTTGTCCTCTGAGTTTCTACCCCGATTTCAACTGGGTTATTCAGGGCAAGTATTATGGACAAGTCTAGCAATGACTATTTGTATGCACTATCGTGGAATATTGCGGGCTTGAGCAGTAAAACAGAGGATGAAGACTGGCTGAAGTTTGTTGCACATTATAATATATGCTGTTTCCAAGAAATATGGGCCCTTGAGGGAATCAATGTAAATGGGTTTCTTGGTAGCAACATCCAAGCAACCCCCCCTTTGGAAGGGTCGACCTTCGAGAGGACTTACTGTTTGAATGTTGTGTAAGCTGGAACGCTGGAATGTGGAAACTTGTGGTAGATAAATTGTCCTCTAATGTACAACACTTGAGAATCTGGCTCATGAGCCCTGCAGGTGGGGTGGTTGACATTGTGAATGTTTATATTCCACTGGGGTGGTTCCCAGAGCTTCAAACGATTTGGGGTAATTTTGTGTCCAACATCAATAGTATTATGGAGGACGATGCTACTTGTAAGTTGATAGAGAAGGGCACTGGGGAGAAGTGTATGCCATTGATCTGTGGCAATTTTAACACACAGCCATCCAATGCTATCATTAATAATGAGGTCCTAATAGAAGACCCTATCCCTAAATCAGCTATGGGCAATTTTAAATGCAAGTAGAAGGGAGGTGCATTCTATGAGCCCCTGATAAACTGCCAACTATGTTTAAATAATGGCCCCAGTCCCTGAGATATCACTGTCAGGGCAACTTTTAACAATGGGAGAAGTTTTTCATTAATTTACTTTATCCTAATCGGTGCGCAGACAGAATATCGAGTTTTTAATATCGATATACAAACATATCGAGTTGCAAATATCGAGTTTAAGGCAAGAAATATAGTTTTTCTAAATATCGAAGTCAGTAATATCGTTTGCAAAAATATTGTTGTTTAAAATATCGATTTTTATATTAGTGTTATGTATTTTAGTATGTATTTTAAAAGTATGTCATCTAAATCTTTATAGAAGTATTGGTTTTGTGTTTAAATATATCTGTTGAATTTTTAATAGTGAATAATTTCATGTTAATTGAAATTTGCATTTTTTAGTTCTGTAGCGGTTTGTGGGTTTATAGGGGAATAAGGTGGGAAGTAATTTAATTATAATAAATTCATTAATATTTTTTATTCATTAGTATTTATTTAATTTAGATTTTATAGTGTTAATTGTGGTAATTAATGCTTTATAAATTAATTAATAATTGGTCGTAAATTTTTATTAATTAATTAATTTATAATATATAAAACAGAAGGAGCGTGTTCATTCCATCAATCAACAATCTAATACTGTAGTCCGAATAACAAAATCCCGATGCCTGCTTCCTGTTCATTTCTTTATTTGCGAGAATTTTTCCAAAAGTTCAAATGTATCATACCCCAACATCAAACATAATAGTAATTGATTTGTACAGCCTACGCGTTTCGTCCCCTTGGGACATCATCAGGGCTGTGCGGTAAAGAAAACATGATATCACAATCCAATACATGTTAAATTTGAACAAAAATTCATTCCAAAAACAGTTCTATTTTAATTGTATAAAAACCTGCCTATTTAACAATCTGCAATCTCAGAAACAAATACCCTTATTCTAAGCTTGTATAAAGCACCCCACTGTTTGACTTTGCATTCTACTCAGACATATTCATTATCATATGCCCGGCTGCTTTTTAAAACCCATATAGTTGATACACCTCTCATGACAACTGAACAGTTCATTGAAGCTTCTAACTCTAATTTAAATGCATATTAATGCATAGCAACCCACTGCTCCCACATGTAACCCCTGTACCTTAGGACATCCATCCCAGTAAAAAAAGAAAAAAGAAATAATTAAACGTACCTCCTAAATTATAAACAATCGATGCAGGTGTGAAATACTGAAATTTGGTCTGTGGTCCTCTCTGGGTAGAAAAAAATGCCTTCCTCTCCAAATATTATACAAAATCTGTGTGAAAACATAATTTCACATCACTGACAATGTTTTAAGAACTAAATGCATTGGTCAATGCTCCCCGCTTAACTTCCACGCCATCCTCGCCTATGTCGGGGTTATTCTAGCCCATCTGTTAGAATCGTCTCCAATTGCAAAATATTGCTCTGTAATCATGCGTGATCCCAATCTCAATCTAAAAAAATATTTTTTAACAAAAAAGCATTATTATATATATGAACCTAGGTAAGGTGTACTTGCTGTATTTCTATTGGGTACCCACTCTCCAATTACCCTTCACCGAATGCTAGCTCGATAAAATACCTTGCACCAGGGCTATGGTCGGACTAATTAATTGATAATTATGCTAATTGTTTTATTTTTTTTAGGAGCGGGTTGTGGGTTTATAGGGGAATAGGGCAGGAAGTAATTTAATTATAATAAAGTAATTAATTTTTAATTTATAAGTATTTATTTATGTTAGATTTTATAGTGTTAATTGTGGAGATTCATTTTTTAATAATTAATTATGAATTGGTTGTTAATTTTTAATAATTAATTAATTAACATATTAATTGTTGTTTATTTTGAGTGGGTTGTGGGTTTATAGGGGAATAGGGTGGGAATTAATTTAATTATAATACATTCATTAATATTTTTTATTTATTAGTATTTATTTAATTTAGATTTTATAGTGTTAATTGTGGGAATTCATTTATTATTAATTAATTATTAATTGTTTAATAATTACTATTAATTATTTGGAAATTATGCTAATTGTGTAAATTTTGTAGGAGCGGATTGCGGGTTTATAGAGGAAAAGGGTGTGAAGTAAGTTATTTAAAAATAATTAATAATTAATTGGTAATTAATGGTAATTAAATAATTAAAAATAATTATGGACATTGTGTTATTAATTTGAGATGTGAGTTGTGGGGTTCATAGTGGTAAAGGGTGGGAACTAATAAGTGGTTGTTAATTGATAGTAATTTAATAAAATAAAATTAGTCATTGAAATTGTGTAATTATTTTTATGTGTGTGTTGTGGTGTTTGTTGGGGTAGAGGGTGGAAAGTATTTTAAGTTTTATTAATTAATAATTATTTGCTCATTATTATTCATTTATTAATTGACACATTTTTATGGTAATTGTTTAATTTTATTTTGTGTGTGGATTTCGGTTTTCTAGGGGTAATGTTTGGTGAGTAAATTATTTTTTATATATTTTAATTTGATTTTTAATTAATAATATTTGTTTATTTGATAATTAATTATATTAAATATGGAGGTCCAGTTTTTTAGAAATTGAGATGTGTTGTGAAATGTGTGGTGTTATAGGGTAGGAAATAAAAAATATTGATTTTGTGTAATCAGTCATATTTTTGATTATAATTAGTTTTTATTAAATATACTTATTAATTACTTAAGCTTACATCTTTTTTATTTTTTATAAAATGATGCGTGTAGGTAATTTCTAGATGTTTTTAACATTATATTATGTTACTATCTTTTGAAATGATTAATATTTCCATTTTCTTTTATTTTTGTGTTATTAACAATCATTGTATTGTAGTTGATATTTTGTTTCTTTTTTATTTGAATTAACTTTGTTGGGAATATTATTTTACCTCTCTGCTAGCCAACACTTTCCCTAATTGTCGTACTCACTGGAGTGTGAATAGTAGATGTCTATCCAACACTTTCCCTACTGTTGCACTCACAGAGTGGGAATAGTAATTTTTACCCCCCTCCGTTATCCAACACTTTCCCTTCTGTTGCACTCACTGGAGTGGGAATAGTAATTTTTAGCTCTCCGCTATCCAACAATTTTACTACTGCTGCACTCAGTGGAGTGCAAACTGTAAGTTTAAGTGTAAGTTTAAAAATTATTAAATATTTATATAATTTCATTTATAATATCATTTTTTTATTAGATTATATGTTGTAGGTGTATGTAGATATATATATATATATTATTTTTTATTTTATTTATTTGTTAATTATAATACATTTATAATATTTAAGTTATTAGTTTATTTGTTTCACAGTAAATATACATTTATACATTACATTTTATATATGTACTTTTCATTTTTTTTTATTACATTTATTTATTCTATTTGTTAAAATGTACATTACATCGAAATAATTTTTTTAAAGTTAATTATATTATTTAATTTAGTTAACATTATTTTTTATATATGAAAAAATTGATGTTTTGTACATCGATATTTCTAACATCTATATTATTTTTTCAATATTTTTGTATGTTACATTTTAAAGATAGGATGCCGATATTTTGGATATCAATATTTTTGTATCGATATTTGTGTATGTGGATATTCATGTAGTCGATATTATGTCAGTGATCCATCCTAATCAATATAGATGGATGAGAATGTGTGCATGATATGACTGTGAACATGAGAGAGGAGAGTGGCCATGACCCTGGGGCACTCTGTCTGAAATTGTGCCCGAGTGGGGAGCACTTGTTAATAATTCACTGGAGAGGAGATATAGGCATTTGATTGCCCCATCCAATGGCATAAAGAGAATAAGGTGGAGTAGTGTGAAATATTCACACAATCTTTCACTGCTAGAGTGTATAATGACTTAGGGGCTCATTACAATGATGGACGGAGGCCCATCCGCACTGGTGGCGGTGCCAGAAAACGTTCATCTTCCTGCCCTGGGTGCGGACATTGCGACTACTGAATTACAATGGTCCACAGAGGCCATTTTCCGTCCTCCTCAGTCTTTCAGGTTCTGCACATTTTTTACGTATGCAAGGGTGGTAGATGAAGCCAACAGCGCAGGACCGGTGTGTAGAAACACGTTCCGTCCGCTAACCAGATTACGATGTGGCAAACAGCCCTTCCCACTGCAGCGTAAAAACCACGACGTTGCGGATGGTGGAAACACAACAACGGAGAGGAAGAGCAGAAACAGAACCCATCTAAACCACTGGAGCCGCCATGGATCCTGCGCAACATGCCTTCACGCTGCACTACCTGCTGCACCTCCAGCAGACAAGACACTGCTGCGCTCAACAGCAGAGGTACGTACCAAACATCTGCATGCATGCAACCCCTGAACAACCACAACTCTCAGCAAGCGTTGCCGCACCACGATGAATGTGGCAACCTGCCAAATGCAAAGTGTGAGGCGCACCCAATCCCCATGAGTGACTATTGGTGCTCCTGAGCGCAATTGGGGCCAATGCCGAGCCCTGCAGTTGCAGAGTGCGCACACCGCAATATCAAAATATGTACTCCGAAGGCCCCCATTGGCTAATGACTCATTCGCATGGTAGTTACCACACAGACGTCATAGGAGTGCACCTGTGGAACAAACAAACATAGCTCAGGCCGACATGGTATGTGATGTTACTGGGCACTTATAAAGCGCACAGCTATTCCACAGAGTGTCCCAGCGCTGGAAGGACCCTGAGACTTACAGTGCGCACCCAAACAGGTAGACCTCATTTAAAGTTGGAGAAGCCAGGTTTTAAATTTTTTTCTGAAAGCAAGAAGATCCTGCGCCTGTCTTAAAGAAGGAGGCAGGCTATTCCATAACTGCGAGGCCACTACTTGAAAAGAGCGACCACCCATGCGTGAGCGGGAAAACTTTGGAATGGTCGACAGACGTTAGGAAGAGGATCTCAAGGTCCTTAGTGGGGCATAGTGCTGAATTCTATTCCTGATGTAGTTAGCACCTGTGTTGTGAAGGGCCTTGAAAGCCAAAACTAAAGCTTTAAAGTGCATTCTCTTCCGCACCGGAAGCCAGTGCAAGGACCTCAGGTGGGGGGTCATATGGGTTCTGGGGCCTACCATGAGTATGGCTCTGGCTGGCGTATTCTGTACCACCTGCAGGTGGCCAAGTAGATAGTCTGGGAGGCCAAGGAACAGAACATTGACGTAATCCAGCCTGGATATAATCAGGGTCTGGACTACAGTCTCCAATGACATCATCGGTCACTGTCAGCCA
The DNA here is from genome assembly GCF_964204655.1 of Triturus cristatus. Taxonomy (NCBI): domain Eukaryota; kingdom Metazoa; phylum Chordata; class Amphibia; order Caudata; family Salamandridae; genus Triturus; species Triturus cristatus. The sequence goes on from NC_140595.1 coordinate 445,049,525, forward strand.
TGTGGGCATGTATACACAATCCATGTGCATTTGTGCCTCATTCAGGTGATCGTTGCAATGTCTGTTATGCAAATACCACACACACTCACACAGGACTGACCCTATAATGTCCACATGTGTCTGTCCACCGAGCTGTATATCCATGTTACGTTGTCCAGATGACACTCACTGCCCTCATCCCGTAATGTTGTTGTGTATTGTGGGACTAAAGCTTGCGGTCGTGCAGTGACAGCAGCTACATGCAACTCAGCACTGATGCTGGGAAACACAAGTGCCGTGCCATCTAACCCCAGGGCATCCCAACTTTGATGTAGCAGTGTGCTATATGCCATACACATCAACTCCTTTAGATGTTGTCGAGTCATTATGTCGAGTGAGTGAAGAAAAACAATGTCTGAATGCAGGTCACTTGTGTATTTCACGTGACCATGAGTCCTGTCAATGTTGTGGTTGTGTGAGTCTCTGGGTAAGCTGTGCACCACATTTCATCTATAACTCAACCCATGCTTGTGTACCCTGACATATGTAGGAGGAGACCACCCATCTTTCGATCTGTCCCCGACCTGGTGATGATAGAGGACATTAAAATCATCAGGAAACTCCGTTTGGATCACCGCACACTATAAAACCTATGTGCCCAGTTGGAGACCCATTTGAAGCCTAAAAGAATATATCTGTCTGCATTGTTTGCTACATTGAAGGTTATGACTGCACTACATTTCTTCACTCCTGTGTCTTTCCAGTAGACTGTGGCCAGCGCGGGTGGGATGTCACAACCCATGTTCAGCATGGAGTTGTGTGATGTCCTATCAGCATTGATGCTTTACAAAGACAGTCATGTACACTTCCCGAGAATGGATGGATTGGCAGCTGTGAAGGAGGAGTCCTATGACCTGGGAGTCATTCCAAATGTTGTGGGAGCCATTGATGGTACCCACATTGCCCTCGTTCCACCACAGGCAAGTGAACACATCTATAGGACCCGCAAAACACTACCGCTCCATCAACGTACAAGTGGTATGCCAGGTGGTTCAGATCATCTCACACCTGTGTGCAAAGTACCCTGGGTCGGCTCATGACTCCCACATCTTGCGGGACAGCACCATACCCCAATTGATGGCCAATCTGCCCCCCGAGCGGGCCTGGCTTGTTGTTGAGTGGGCTGTGTCATTGACTGTGATGTATGTGTGACATGCTGCTCTCCCCGCATATTCAGATCACACTGTTTGCCTGTTTGTCTCACAACTAGGTGACTCTGGGTATCCCAATTGTCCGTGGTTGCTGTCCCCACTGTGGGATCCAACAACGCCGGAGAAATTCCAATACAATGATGCACATGGAAGGACACGTAGTGTGGTGGAGCGCACTTTTGGATGGCTGAAGTCAAGATGTAGGTGCCTGGACCAGACTGGTGGTGCACTTATGTACTCACCACAGAAGGTATGCCAGATGGTAGTCGACTGCTGCATGCTACACAACCAGGACTTGTGCAGAAGGATCCCCCTGATTCTTGCCGACGATGAACAGCAGCAGTCCCCCGCTCCCAACCCACACATGCCCAGTGACAATGACAGTGGTGAGGAAGAAGACCTTGACCAGTGTCAACAGCTCATCGTCAACTACTTCCGTTGAGTGTAAGTTAACAATGAGCGACTATGACTGTGTCTGTGTGCCTTACTGTTGTTTCACAAACTTTGAGAATTGTTGCTGGCATTTTGTACACATACAGGACTATGCACGGGATTAGAGAGCTTGGGCAGGCAGGACTGAGCACTCAGAAGCACCAAGAAGGACCCAATTGCTATAGTACCTCACTAGCGCTCCTACTCACTCAGAGGTATGCAAGCGCATGTACACAAGTCGATAAGTTGAAGACAAGAAACGCTTTGAAATGTGCATTTTTTACTACAGGGTCAAAACATGCAACATACGTGCCACAACAAGTTGAGAATGCATAAGTACATTTACAGTTTCCTTTGTGACATATCCATATCACATGAAGCAAGATGTCATATCAATGTTCTCTCTGGACAAAGACCCACGAGCATATACCCCACCCCTTGCTAGGAGGAGTTGTATGAGATGTCCCAGGTCTATGGGCTTTGTAAGAAGACCCCATTCCTCAGCCAATACATGGTGAAATGTACATCCCATGTGCTGTGTCGCTCTCATCACTGGATGGATCACTCTCCAAGTGTGGAGCAACTAGCCTGCCTCCCCAAGACATCTAAAAGGCACCCGTGTCCTCTAGCATCTGTGACACTTTGTTGAGCGGGGGTGCTAGGGCCTGACCAGAACAGAACGGGCAATGTCCTCCGACCATGGACAGAATGTTCAGGCAGTACTCCTGGATGGCGCAGAGAACAAGCTTTGCAGACACTTCTTATGTGACAAACAAATACTAATGTACTTGCAAAATGACTAAGCCATGTAAATTTCATGCGCTACAGCTGCGTGATGGAAGCCGGGCTCATGACAGTCGACAATGTCCATGACGGTCAGATGACAGCCTCCCCTTGCTCAGGTCTGTGGTACCAAGCGAAACAGACCGCAGAGGTCAGCAGAGTCAAAGCAAATGCAGACATGGCAAAATTCAGAGAGGTGAATGACAATTCCTGTTAGTAGGTGTGAAAAAGGTAAAAGGATATTGAATTAGCAACCAACAGTTCCTGTTGCTGTTAAGTAGTTATGAATCAAAGAAGGCACAGGCAGCTTTGAAGGCAATCAGTTCAAAAAGACGATCCAAATCATATTCAGCAAAAAGGACCGCCATCCAATCCAGCAGTATGACGGAACAGATGATGTGCTCCTCGCACCACGAGGATGAAAGGAGCATCCCATGGCAACCTGGGAGAGGTTTGATGTAGGCATGGCACAGGAGCCATTGTGCAAACGCACAGGCGCAGCTGCCAGCCTGTCTGACACATTGAAAGTCATCCCACAAACATGTATCACAGGAGCAGTCCTGATCTTGGACCAACTAAGGACTCACCCACAGCTCATGATCCTGGGCAGCAAGGGATGTGTTGGAAAGGCAGACATCCATGGACCACTGAAAGGGGCATCGTCGGCAGTAGAACACAGGTTGCACACAGGTGAAATAGGCATAGTGGAAGGTTAGCCTATAACTGATGGGTAGCACAGCTAATGGGACACATCCAAAGAGAAGCTGCATACGGTCATGGTACAGTTCAACTGACCGGGGTTCGTCTGGACCACAGGATGGGCAGACATGGCATGAGAGCACTCTTAGAACCAGCGCTCAGCTGTACAGCCACAAGTAGTGATATCAAACTGGCAAATGCAGTCTGAAAATTAAAGGAATGACACCCGGTAGTACTCCACTAACAGCATGAAACGAAGGAACAAGGCCAGGGCCCACAAGTTTGAATAAAGTGTGCAACGGCCTTCAGTTTCAGAGGCTTCCGATGATTTCTGTGTCTGTCCCTCTAAAAAACGTGGGAGTGCTGTGTTCAGCAGTGACTGAATCACGCGGGACGGTCAAGGCACCTGGAATTCGAAGGACTAAGGTTTGGTGTGTGAGCGACTACTTGTTGAAGCAGAAGCCCATTGTGGCTGCACACTTATTTAGGTATGCTTTTGCTGTGGGAATGTGAGCCCACAAATGACTATCCACAATCACATGTGGGAGAGTAAGGAGTACATTGCTACAGCAAGGAACATGGCGTGCAACAGTTCCTATATACTTGATGCCTGCCCTGTGACCGCAGCAGTTGTGCTCAATCAGGAGAAGATAACTTCGGCTGAAAAACAGATTTAGCATGGGTATATTGTCAGGGACTGGTGTTCATGTGGGTAAACATGCCTAGATTGTACATGCCACATGAAAATCCCTGGGCAACAGTACTTGAGTGTGTGAATGTGACAATGTCACCATCATCCACATGACAGGATGTGTTGTGATGCTGCCTCTTGTGGCCACACTGCCAAGGATTTCATTGTTCTGCGCTGTGTGTTCTGTGACAACTTACGTCATGTCCATGATGATGTTATTTGGGGGATGGGAGCACACTGCTTCACTTCCCAGCACAGTTCACCCCTTGGCATTCTTGTAAATGCAGTTCAGTCATGATGCTTACTTGTCATGTGACTGAGGTCTTTCACCTGAGTTGGGCAGGGAGAGGTACAGAGACGTGAGTAGATTTTGGCAGCTTCCTCAGCAGACACCGATCACAATGTATCTTACCCCTACTGATGTGGGAGGATAACGCGACACACATGTGTCTAGAGATTCACAGCACTGACCTGCACCAACCTTGTTGACAGACGACAACGGTAACAGAAGTAAGCTTTTCAACTGAACTACATTTACAAGGATGCTAAGGGCTAAACTGTGTTGGGAGGTGCAGTTGTGTGCTCCGGTCCCCCTACTGTCCATGTTGATGGTGTTTGCCGGTGTTATCTGTAATGCATATTGTACAGTATTACCTCGTGGTGTGCTTGTGCGGTTATTCCATAATAAGGCAATGCACTATTGTTTCCTTGTGTCTTTCCAGGTTCTTCCACACTCTCAATGGATTTTCGCTTTTACATATTCAGATACATTGCAATGTGAGCCAACATGCTACTTACTGTGATGAGAATGCTCTTGACACGAAGGCATACTGTTGTGAGTTGTGTTTATTTTGAAATGTGTGACAGGTGAGGGGTGAAGTAAAAAGTGATGGTACACGGATAGCTAGGGTAGAACACACAATGATAGAGTTCCAAAGTCCAACCGAACACTCCCATCCTTGTGGCAATGTGGTTTTGTATTTACAACAAAGTCAATGCTAGATGTTACAGTGGTGACTTCAGCAGTTGCTCCGAGAACTGGAACGGCATGGTGCTGTGCCACGTAATCCTCCCGGGGTCTTTTTCGGATGCCCCCTCTGCCGTGGTGTGACTCACCCCTCCCTGTGGTAGCTGCTGAGGTGGTGTGACTATCATCTGTCTGGCCACGGGGGGGTGGCAGCGATTTGAGCCACATGAGTGTCCCTCAGGACACCCACAAACTGGCCAAAGTATTCCAAAACTTGTCCCAAGCGAATGTCCATGTAGCTCTGCAGCCGGCGGAGTTCCCGCAGTTGTAGCTCTGCAGCCAGCGGAGTTCCCGCAGTTCTTCTTGGACCTTGCCCATCTGTCCCTGGTTCTGCTGGTATGCATCAAGGACAGTTAGCACGGTGTCCAGGGCCTCAGTTGCACTGACCTCCTGAGGCTGTCACCAAGTTGGCCTCCCACCTGCTCTGCTGCCACGGACCTGTGGCGGTGTCAGGCGCTGCCGCCGCACACGGTCCCCAGCATCCCGGTCTGCCTGGTGGTATTCTCAACTGCTGGCAAAGGGACAGTATTGGAGGCAGCAGTGGTGATGGTGGAGGTGGCTCCCACACAGGTAGTTGCTGCAGGGGTCTGCGTTGGCGGTGCAGTTGTTGTGGGAGTCGTGGTGGTGGGGACAGTGAGTGCCAGAGACTGAGCTGTCCTGGGCACACCAGAGGGGCAAGGTCGGCTCTCCTCACCTGAAAAGACCAGCGAGCCTGCATCTAAGGGTTCACCTTCCTGGCGGGAGACTGGCTGGGCTCGTCCGTGGCATGGGTGCCTGCTGTTGCTGGCGAGTCACCTGTTGAAGAGAGGTTATGTTGTCAGCATGTTCAGTACACAGCACAACTTTAATGTTCATGTTTAGCCCATTTCATTTAAGATGGCCTTACTTTTTAGCTTGGCACTACTATGCATTCATAACAGTTTGGCAGCAGTTGAACGTGATGTGGAGGTAGATACATTGCTCGTTAGCGATGTGTCACGACTGAAGAAACAAAATCATATGTACAGATATTGTATTTCCAAGGATATGCTCTCTGGTACCAACTTGTTGCTCATCCGATTCAGTTCATGCTTGGACATTTGTGTCTATTCTATGAGTATTTGACTACTATGCCGCAACTTCATGATTTGTGTTATGCTTTTTGTACTTACCTCCTGTGGTTTGTGAGGTTTGACAGAGTTTCCGTGCATGCGTTGTGTTGACCCAAGTCTTTCTGCTTTGAGGCAATGGGACTTGCACATTGGCTTTTTGTGATCGCGTTCTTATATTTTGCTTTGCAGTTACATGTGACTTCATCACTGGCACTGTGAATCAAGTGGCCTCTCGATGGTATTGGCTGTATGTACACTGCCTACAACTTATGGGGGGTTCCAGAGCTGGCTACCAAGTACGGGACGTGGGGGTCATTTGGCTCCATGCTGTCTGTGAGGGAAGACAGAGGGCCTTGTGTGAGATGGGGTCTTGCTGTCAGGGCTCAACAACCCCCTCTCCAGTGAGATGGCTACCTACCAGTTAGACACTGTCGACGGAGTTAGCTGACACATGGCTGTGGGGAGGGGAGGGTGAGCCATGCTGTTTGGGAGAGAGGCCAGAGTGCATGAGCTGACTACCTACCTGTGAGGTGCCGCTGATCCATTTATATTGAAAGCATTCATTCCACATGAGTTTGATGTGGGCTGGGAATTGAGGCTCACTTGTTGTGCACAACAGTACATTGCAGTGTGATGGGAGACATTTGTTAGTACTTACCAGCCTCCACTCCCCCCTCGATTCCTGTGAGAATCTCTGGATGCATCATGACAAGCAACTTCTCCTCCCATTCGGTGTAAGTTAGTGGTGGAATGGGCGGGCCACCACCAGTTCTCTGGGTCGCCTCATGGTTCCTCTAGGCCCGATGATTGACCTGGCCCTTGAGTTCACCCCACCGCTTCCTGATGTCGCGCACAGTGCATAGGGTGGTCCCTATGGCATTGAGTTTGCTGTGGATCCTTGCCCACATCTGATTATTGCACGCAAGTGGGGTGTGAGGGACCAGGTGTCCAAACAAATGTGATTCTACCCTGGCTATCTCGTCTACTATCACTTTTAACTCTGAGTCGGTGGATTTGGGCATTTTCTTGGGGGGCATGGTGCAAATGAATGAGGGGTGCAGGGTGCAAGGTAGTGGTGGAGATATGTGAAGTGTGCGAGGTGTGTGGGCGAAAGTGGTGTTGTGTGGAGATAGGTGGGTGTGATGTTGTGCAGTGTGAGTCAATGGTGTCCTGTGTCTCTGTCTCGGCTTGTGGTGTGCAAAGGATGTTGGTCCAGGAAGGGGTTGGTTTTATACTGTGGTATGTGGGCGTGTCCACATGAGTGATGACCTCCAGTTGTCTCTTCCATGCTGCGCATGGCTTTCCTTACCAGGAGCAAGTTGTGGTTTATCATTGTGGCGTGTGTGTTGTGAATGTGGGCGGCAGGGAGTACAGGCACACTTCGGGCATAGTTGTGAAGTTGATTCCACCCGCCAGCTCCGCATTCTCATCGTAATTCACCGTGCGGTCATGCCACGGCGGGAGCAGTCTTTTCAACAGTTGAACAGCTTTTCCTGTCCACTGCGGTCGGATTTGCAGCTTTTCCGACCGTGGTGGACAGGGAAGCTGTGACATCTGGCCGCCGCAGTATGATTTTGCGTTCATTGCATTGTAATTTGACCGATGGAAATGCCGCGGTTCATTTAGGGGGATTTTTCCCGAAACCATGGCGGTCGGAGGGCTTTTCCGTACGCCATCGTAATTGGGCCCTAAGTATGGATCCACATTTTGTAACTACCCTTTTGATGATAATGGTGTAATCTTAGCAGCGTAAAATGAAATGGTAAAGGAGCTAAAGACACTGTGATCTAAGCCCATCAGTCCTAAACCTGCCCTACTGGATGGTGGGAAGCAAAGTGCAAGGGTTAACTGGTATGAGGAGGAATGCCTTTAAATGAAGGGAGTTGTTTCATTTGCCCTAGTACACGGTTAAAATAACGAGAGGCACACGCTAGGGCTGTCCAATGTCTCCGCTTTAGTTTAAAAAATCTTTGGAGTCCCTGGCAGTTAAGCTACTCAACGAGTCAAAAATGAAGCATTTTGCAGACATTATTTTATATCTCATAGTCACAAAAATTATATTCAAGGAGCGTTCAATATAATCCAGGAATTTATCGCTGTGAGTGGTTATAAGATCAACCACTCAAAATTGGAAGTTTTGTTCATAGCAGATGCAAGCGATATTCCTTACTGTTTGTAACAACAGCTGGCGTCTAATCACCCAGTTCCTTAATTGGGAATTTTTGTTACCCCAATTTTCACAGATCTGTTTTATCTAAATTATCTGATTATGTTGAGGAAAATTAAAGATCTATTGAATATACAGGCACTACTTCCATTATCTACAATTGGGCATGCTTCATCGATAAAAATGAAATGTTTACCATTATTCTTTTCACTAGTGTCTCAATCAAAATGAATAATGCATATTTCCATGTAGTTGACTCTTTCTTCAGCAAGTTTATTCGGAGGAATAAACATCCCAGAGTTTGTTTTGGCAGTATTATAACTAAAGGAGATGGGAGTTAGCGTTACCTCAGCTACAGGATTATTATTTAGCATCCTTTTTAGATATTATCATGCAGATCAATCATACGGGTGAGTTGTTGATCATTTTATTTTGATTCAGATGATCAAAGAATCAGAAATAGATTTACTGGCTTTTTTGAAAATGGCTAAAGATATAAAGTGATTCATAATATGCTGAACAGTAGTAAAGTTTTATAGGAAATGCTATGCATTTATCTCGTTAAAGGAGTGTAGATATATGGAATTGGTGATCTCAGGAGCTCTTTGGCTGATTACTATTGCGGAAGGCCCGTCACCTCCAGCCATGCGTTGGCGGTCCTTCAGCAATCATTCCGCGATATTCCCCCGCCACATTACGATGGCAGAGGGAATCCAGATTGCCTGGCGGACGGTCCAGAGAGCATGAAATGGTGGCGGTGCCTAGCAGGCACCGTCCACCAAATCAAGATGCTGGCTACAGCAATACCGCCATGGAAAGGCTGGTGGGGATTAGTTACGGGGCCTGTTGCGTGTCATTATATACAACAGGGTAGCCTAACCTCCCTTCCCTTCTACAGAAACAAAATAATTATATATCAGAAGATCTCTGGGTGTTCGTAGCAGACCCCGTACCTCAGTCTATAGATGAAAGATCAACATCAACGGTGCTGTCTCGCTCCTTTCTCTGGATAGATCCCTCTCCAAGTGTGTGTCTCCAACCAGTGTATACCTGTACTACCAAAGTACATGTTCCCAACCAACAGCTACATCTGCATGTTTTGTCTAGGTGCTAGGGCCTGACCAGAATTACAAGGGGCATTGTTGTTAGACCTTGTCTGCAGTGTTCAGACTAAATCCCAGGAAATAACAGAACGCAAAAACAATAGCATATTATGTGTGAAGGTCGCAGTGTGGCACAAAGCGCAAATATGTGCATGTAGTAATATGTGCAAAGCAGAAAACTTAGGGAAAACGACAATGTACACGTGGACCACATGACACATCCACCTGATCTAAAGGAAGAAAATGAGCAGTTGAATGCTTTTAATATGCATCATTTTTTGTACTAAAATGTGAAAGTCCTCAAAGTCTCTTTTAAAACATTGCCAAACACATCATGATCTGCCTGTTTATCCCTCCTTTTACTGGGCCATATTGGACAACTCAATCTAACTCAATCTAGCACCCCAGTGCCTTTCAACACTGCATGCTTGTGCCCCTCCCCAGTGCCCAGTTGAAGGGCAGCAGCAGTAATAGCAAGGGGAGGCAAGGCAACGTTAGTAGAGGTTCTCCCCTGAGCTGTCTTTGTGAGTAAGCGCTTGGGTGGAAACTCGATGAGGTCAGGTAAGATGCAAAAAGAGTCAGCAGCAGCTTCAAGGCTTAGGAAGAACAAGGCATGCACAACAGGTTCCCCCCAAGGGAATTGAGAGCCTTCATCTCCAGCCCCCGAGCCTAGCCAACAACTTGTCTCTCCATTGGAATCTTCCCAGACTCCAGTACTTGGTCCCACCATCAGGGTCTGTAAGTACCCCAAACTATTGAGTGTTCCCATGGCTGCCTCATTGGATATAAGAAGAACTGTTGAGCATGCTGGCCCTTGTGTCACAACCTTACTGGACTTATTTGAAAGCCCTCCATGGTACCCAGTTCAGATGCCTCATCAAGTAGCAGGGGCAACCATACTTGTAGTCTGGCACAGACAATGGGAAGGTCGACGCGACTAAACTTTCAGGCCTTAGTGCACCACCACCCCGCTAATAGGACCCACCGCAGACAGCAATGTAGTGTGTAGCTCAAGGGCCGATGAGGCAGAAGTCGAGATGGGAACATCGAAGAACATCGATGCTAATTAAATTTCAATGGCACCATAATCAGGAGCAGCACACCGCTAGCTGCCAGATCAGAAACCCCACTCCTGGAGTCTCCCAGAATAGTTCACCTTCACAAGTCTCTGCATCATATATTTCCACACTTCCTTAACTGTGTGGAGCTTGAGCCTCGCATTAAATGAGGCAACAGACCTTGCATATCAAGGAAATTACCCAAAATGCGAGAGGAAAAGCAGGGATGCGTGTCGGACCCCCTGCTTTTCAATATGTTCATCGCCGACCTATGGCAATCCCTCAACTCTGCCAACAGCCACCCCCCACAATTAGGATTTGTAAGGATCAGCAACCTACTTTACACTGCTGATCTTACCTTGTACAGCTTCACACGCATTGAGTCAACTACAAACCTACACAATTGCCAACATCAGGGAGGTAAACTTGAAGAAACCCAAGGTAGTAACACTAGGAAGAAAAAACTACAGTGGCGGAGGCTGGTTTTATAACAATAACAGGGTCGACCGTGGATCAATCATATAAATACCTGGGGGTAGTAATAGACGCAAGATGTTAATTTGCACCTCACCAGAAGAGAGTCAAAGCAAAGTCTCTCACACTACAGATGGCCCTATCAATACTCTCAAAAACGCTTTTGGGTCCAACTCTATCCCCAATACTAGAGGTGATGAGAGCTACAATCTCACCACATTGTCTTATGGCAGCAAAATATTATTGGCAACATATAGCAGTGCTCTCAACAAATACATCACAAGACTATACAAAAGGGTTCTTCACCTGCCAACTTCTTCGTCCACCACCCAGATCAGGTTGGAACTGGGCCTACTCGAACAGCCGGCCGTAAGTGCTGTGCCTACTTTAATTTGTGCCACAAGCTGCATGCAACAAGGGGTAAGCACATAAAAGTACTGCTATGAATGAATGAATGAATGAAGTTATATTTATATAGCGCGTAGCTACCCGTAGGCCTCCTAGCGCTTGCAGACAACGGAGAGCACTGAAAGAGAGAGTATCACTGAAAAGCTGAGAGGAACAGGTGGGTTTTGAAATGTTTACGAAAGACCAATATGTTAGGTTCACTACGGAGGGTGTGTGGGAGAGTGTTCCAGAGGTTAGAGGCGTTCAGAGTAAAGGTACGGCCACCCCATCTGGATCTACGGACTTTCAGAGGAGTGGCAAGAAAGGCGGCACTAGAGCGAAGAGTTCTGGGAGGTTGGTAGGGGACAACTAGGGATTGAGTAATAGCGGGCCCATATTTCCAGAATGCTTTGTGAGTCAAACACATAGCTTTAAACTGGATCCTGGCTCGAATGGGTAGCCAATGTAAATTTTTTAAAGCAGGCTTGGCTGACTGTCTGCGGGGAATCTGTAGTAAGTGACGTGCTACACAGTTTTGGATAACCTGGAGCCTATTTAAAGTTGACTGAGGGGCGCCCAGGAAGAGTGCGTTCCCGTAGTCCAGGCGAGACAGAAACATGGCCTGGACCATGATTCTTCTGGCCTGGGAGGGGAGCAAGAGGAGGATTTTTCTGAGCGTACGTAGTAAGCCAAAACATGTGGCCGAGAGCTTAGTAGTATGATGATTAAAACTGAGAGAGCTGTCAAGCCACATGCCGAGACTTTTGATCTGTTGTTTTGGCGTGGGCATGGGTCCAAGCCAGGATGGCCAAGCCAACGAGGAGAAGGGCGAGGGGGATTTCCCTAGGAACATAAGTTCGGTCTTCTCCCCGTTTAGTTTGAGGTGGGAACTGCTCATCCATTGGGCGACTGCCTCAAGGCAGGATCCTAGAACACCAGCCGAGCCCTCAGGGTGGTTCAATGACACCACCAACTGGGTATCGTCTGCGTAAGTGATTATTTTGATACCGAAGGGATGCACTATCTCGGCTAGTGGGGCCATATATGAGTTAAAGAGAGTAGGGCTCAGCGAGGATCCCTGCGGGACCCCACAGTTAAGAGGCCATTGACTGGACCTGGCAGTCCCCTCAAAAACTTGGTAGAAACGGTCCTTGAGGAATGACTGAATCCAGGTAAGTGCCATCTTTCCAATCCCCATGTTAATCAACCGTTCAAGTAAGATGTTGTGGTTGACAGTGTCAAAGGCGGCACTGAGGTCAAGTAAAATGATCGCTACAGTGCCGCCCTGATCAAGAAGTCTTCTGGCTTCTTCCGTGACTGCGAGCAGTGCCGTCTCGGTGCCTAGCTGGGAACGGAAGCCTGTTTGAGAGGAATGGAGTAGATTATTGGTTTCAAAATAATTAGCCAGAGTGGCATTGATGTGGCGTTCAACCAGTTTACTTAGCCAGGGGAGAAGGGAAATGGGGCGGTAGTTTGCCAAATTTGAGCGGTCCAGATTCGGTTTTTTTAACAAAGCTCTAACCTGGGCACATTTCCAGGCCTGGGGAACTATGCCAGTAGTAATGAAGGAGTTAAGTATATCAATAATGACTGGGCCTATGGATTGAGAAACCAAGGAGAGCTGATTAGGGGGAGCGGGATCAGTAGGGGAGCCAGACGTTACCTTGGAGAGAAGGGAGTCCAGACCTTTCTCCTCTAGCAAGGGGAATTCTTCTAGCGAGTGTGTCATATTAGATCTGGAGTTGGAGTAGGAGGGGTTAGACGTGTAAGGGGAGAAAGACTGACATATTAGTTGAATTTTATTGTGAAAATATTCAGCCAATTTATTGCAATGTTGAGAGGCATCCTCCAGCTTGGGAGGCTCCTGAGGAAGGGAGGACAAGGATTTGACACTTCGAAATATTTCTTTCGGGGATGATGCAGCAGACATAATCTTGTCCTCATAGAACTGAATTTGCGCCGTTTTAATTTCAGCCTTGTAGGATCTTATGGCTTCTTTATACTCAGATTTTCTACATTCCTCGTAACTCAGTCTCCATTTCCTTTCTAGTTGTCTGCAACTTTGTTTAATTTTCCTTAGACTGGGAGTGTACCAGGGAGCGGATTTCTCCCTACATTTCTTGTGAGTCGGAACTTTAGGTAGAAGAGTATCCAATGAGTTGCGAATCCAGGCGTTGAAGTTGCTATTGGCCTGATCTGGGTTAGGGTTGTGAAGAGGTCTATGAGAGACGAGAATATCCGACCAAGTACTGGCGGAAAGGTTCGACCATTTTCTGTCCAGAGTGACTGAAGACAGCAGAGCAGGATTAGGGGAACTGGTCTCCCAGGTCATGGGAACTAAGGAGTGGTCAGTCCAAGGGAAAGGGATAGGAGCGGCCACTGAAAGTTCATGGGCATTACTAAATACGAGATCAAGTAAATGGCCTTTGTCATGCGTGGGAAGAAAACCCATTTGCATAATTTGAAGGGCGGAAAGGCTAGTGGACAACTCCTTAGCGAGGGGATTGGCGGGGTCATCCAGGTGTATATTAAAATCACCGAGTATCGTAAAATTAGCTAGGGTGACAGCTCGCTCGGCCACAAATGAAGGAAGAGAATTGAGAAATTGGCCTATGGGTCCGGGAGGACGATAGATTAAGAGACCATAGAGGGTACAGGAGGATGAAATTTCCAGGGCAAATTGCATACCTTCACAGTCAGGGGGCCCCTCTAGGGATGAGCGGCATCTAATAAACGTTTTATATATTATTGCTAGTCCTCCGCCTCTAGAGTTCTTACGGTCGGCTCTATGTATGAGATAGCCGGGGGGAAGAGTCTGAACAACATCTGGGTCGGAGTTGTTGTGTAGCCAGGTTTCGGTTAGAAATAAGACGTCAGGCTGACGATCTTCTAGTAAGAGACGGAGTTCAGTGGAGTGTCTGGGGAGGGAGCGGCAGTTAAGTAGGAGCAGCTGCAGGATTGGGGCTGGTGTGTAAGTCTCCTTGACCCTTGGGAGTAGTTTAAAGTTACAGGAGGGGCAGTCAGCGAGCTCTCTCGTAAGATTTATGGAGTGGGCGCACTGCTGGGCTGTGGTACCCTGTAGGCTTTTGAGAGTTTGAGCGCTGTAGCGAATGGCAGTGTGGAGACTGCGAGGGGTTGTGGCCCTGGATCCTGGTCGGGCGTGGACGGGCGCAGACGGGCTTGCCTTTGGCGCGCCTTCGGCGCGCCGCCGGCGCGCCCGCTGCGCGCGTCCGCTGCGCGATCGAAGGTGCATCAGAATATATACAGCGTCAGCGAAGAAGAACTAGAACGCTGATCTACCCGGAAATGCGATGCCCAGGAAGTGACTCCAACCAGCCCTCCGCTCAACGGCACTTGCCGAGTCGGACCGGGGCTTAAGGAGTACTCCAGCGGGAGAAGCAGGTAAATGTGCAAAATGCTAGTAAAAATGTACTATAGCAGCATAATGGGGGTGACTTTTAAAACAATAGCAGCACAGGTAGAGACACAGTTAAAATTGATTTTTGCAAGATAAAATGGTGAGCACTTCTAATGCTCAGCAAGCGGCAGTACCTCGTAAATCAGGCTCTGCGCGCGTCCGCTGCGCGATCGAAGGTGCATCAGAATATATACAGCGTCAGCGTCAGCGAAGAAGAACTAGAACGCTGATCTACCCGGAAATGCGATGCCCAGGAAGTGACTCCAGCCAGCCCTCCGCTCAACGGCACTTGCCGAGTCGGACCGGGGCTTAAGGAGTACTCCAGCGGGAGAAGCAGGTAAATGTGCAAAATGCTAGTAAAAATGTACTATAGCAGCATAATGGGGGTGACTTTTAAAACAATAGCAGCACAGGTAGAGACACAGTTAAAATTTATTTTTGCAAGATAAAATGGTGAGCACTTCTAACGCTCAGCAAGCGGCAGTACCTCGTAAAACAGGCTCTGCGCGCGTCCGCTGCGCGATCGAAGGTGCATCAGAATATATACAGCGTCAGCGTCAGCGAAGAAGAACTAGAACTCTGATCTACCCGGAAATGCGATGCCCAGGAAGTGACTCCAGCCAGCCCTCCGCTCAACGGCACTTGCCGAGTCGGACCGGGGCTTAAGGAGTACTCCAGCGGGAGAAGCAGGTAGATGTGCAAAATGCCAGTAAAAATGTACTATAGCAGCATAATGGGGGTGACTTTTAAAACAATAGCAGCACAGGTAGAGACACAGTTAAAATTGATTTTTGCAAGATAAAATGGTGAGCACTTCTAACGCTCAGCAAGCGGCAGTACCTCGTAAATCAGGCTCTGCGCGCTATGAGGAGAAATGAATACTAGAGGCCCAAGTCAAGTACATCATCAGTTTCTTGAGGACTGCCAGCAGCTCCTAGACGTAAAAGACCTCTAGGACAGTAACCCGATCCAACAAGCATTCAAATTGGGCATCAAAGAACGCATCCGTACCTGGTCATACCATTCTGATAGAGTTGCCTTTGCTAAAGGCAAGCACTCTTGGGTGATCATTACCACTTATCGACCAGCTTCTCCTGCTCCTTACCTTGCCTGTACATATTCCAATCAATTGAAGGCAAGATTCATGGCTCTGAGGCTGGGAGAGCGGCCATTCTTGAAACACCTTGCTAACTGGCATCGAACCCAAGAAGGCACAATCTGTAGGGGTTGCAGGCAGTGCGAGGAATCCCTTGAACGTGTATTGAGCCTTTGTCCTGCACTGCTGGCCGAATTAAAAATCAGGCTAAAGCATGAATGGAATATTCTGGGAGCCTGTACACGCAGGCGAGCCATTATCGCCTCACTCAACCCTGGCAACACTTGTCTAAAAATCCATCTGTTAAAGTTTGCTTCATTAGCTTATAACAGACTACGTCACTTAGGGACTCCATCAGCAAGCCCCAGTACAATGAACATATGATCATCAATCCTTCCTCAAGACGGTCAAGAGTCAGCACTGATGACAAGATCACTTTGATGCTATCAACAATTGAATCAGCACCTTCTATATAAGCCCTGTTGTTGCACTATAATGTTAGCTCAGCCTACTGTAATGTCTCCATCGGCGAATGCTTTTTGTATTCGCTAAGATATTTGGAAAATAGTGAGACCTGAGGTTTTTATTGTGTCTTCCAATAAGTGCAGGCAACCCCAGTATCAGGTTACTGGGGCAGACAGTTCCCTCTAGCGCAGTGGTCATCAATATGTGGGGCGCGACCCCCAGGGGTGCTCTGGAGTCATGGAAAGGGGGTCACACATTTCCATGCCTCACTTCTGCCTGGAATCCAAAACGTGCTTTTCCTTTTGGAAAAAGACAACCGTCCAGGATGCTTCATTCTGATCAGTAAAATGCTTCTGCTGAAGTGAATTGCTAAAGTTAGTTGAGTCTCCTGTGCTGTGAAACAAAGAGGCCAGGCAGACAGGTAAAACAATCCTTCACACCAGGGTGCCTGATTGGCTTAATGAAATGCAAATGCAGCTATGAGTGAATGAATGAATAGGTTTATTTGCATAAGTTAACTAAAACCATTGCAATACTAAAAAGAATAAAAAACATTTTCTTGTGCAATATATAAAGATAAAAAGTTAGTAAAATACGGTTATTAGATGCCAGCAATTGTCTCAGTCTTGTTTTCGAGTTTGATTCTGGTCGTTACTCTGTGGCCAATCCCGTGGGAGAGTATCACTACCCCGGATGGTCAGGGTTCCAGGACTGCTTTTGTTAACTTTCCTCTCCTTTAGAGCTGTTACTCATGTAAAGTGCTAATGCTTTGATAATTCATGAGCTGGTGTGCCGGATATGTATCAGATTACGTGCAACTGTTGAGACGTCTGAAGCTGGTGTGCCAGATTTATATCAGATTATGTACAACTGTTGAGAGCCGTCTGAAGACACTGGGCCATGATCTCAAAGATTCTTTTGTCTGATGGCTGCGACCAGTCCCTGGAGGAGGACACCCGTCTCATTCTTCAGTTGCCCCCCCCCCCCGCTCCGGCGCCATTCTTTACTGGCTGTAGTCCGCACCGCTTATACAGTGCAAATGGGTATATTGTAGTTTTCAATATGGTGGAACTATTACGAGGGAGCTTTGGGCTCAATTGCTGCTTTCTACGCTTGTTCTTCCTCTTTCGGGGTCCTATTTTTGAAGAAATCCAGGATCAGCGTATGGAATCGGTGGGAGCAGGATCCAATTGTAGGGTGGGGATAGATGGACCAAACCCTGGAGGAGGACGACCAGTCCCCGGAGGAGGACGCCAATCTCATTCTTCAGTTGCCCCCAACAGCTCCGGCGCCATTCTTTACTGGCTGTAGTCTGCACGGCTTATGCAGTGCAAATGGGTATATTGTAGTTTTCAATATGGTGGAACTATTACGAGGGAGCTTTGGGCTCAAGTGCTGCTTTCTACGCTTGATTTGTGCCCTTTCGGGGTCCTGTTTTTGAAGTAATCCTGGATCAGCGTTTGGAATCGGTGGGAGCAGGATTCAATTGTAGGGCGGGGATAGATGGTGCCCCTGATGGCTTGCACAAATCTTCCACAGCGGGCTAAAATGTAAGGTTCATGCAGCTATGAGTTAATCTGCAAATGTAAGGGGTGCTTGGGAGCGTTAATCACTCCAAGCATTGTGATTGCAAAAATGTGATTTGTTTTCAGTGGTAGTAGGAAGTGTTAATACCTGGGCTGTGAAGTGCCTGCTTTTAATTGTAAGTGTATTTATGCAGCACTTAGTACCCCTGATGAGTGTTGAAGGGACAGTAATGCAAAAAGAAATTGCATTCCTTATGCATTGGTATTACTAAAGTCTACATTTTCAAAGCTCCATTTTATCCTAAATCTATTTTCACAGTTTGTGGCAGTCTATCCCATAGGGGCCGATTCCGATCCTGTATTTTTGTTTTCCGTACAATTCGTATCCGTAATTTTTGCCGTACGAATCGGTCAAGTCCCGTCCCACCCGTGTAGTACGATTCGTATGGGAAAAATACATACGGATCGGCCCGATCCGTACGAATTCGATCGGGAAAAGTTGTACGAGACAGACCTGGACACTTTTCCGTACGAAGCCTAAAAATACAGTCCGACCGTACAAGTACGATCCGGACCGGCTTTCCGATTTAGGATTCGTATGGAAAACGTCCCGTACACGGGGAATGACTTCACCCGCTACAAAGCAAACTTTGTACGATGCGTATCCCGGGAAAAGTAGTTCCCGGGGTGCGAGTCGTACAGGGGTACGAATCGTACAGGCCCCCCATGCATATGTACGCACCTCTCAACAACATCGCGTATGTACACACCTTACAACAACATCAACGCGTATGTACGGTGCATACCCCAACATCGTGTATGTACGCACCCCACAACAACATCGTCGTGTATGTATGGTGCGTACCCCAACATCACGTATGTACGCACCCCACAACAACATCGTTGCATATGTACGGTGCGTACCCCAACATCGCGTATGTACGCACCCCACAACAACATCATCGCGTATGTACGGTGCGTACCCCAACATCGCATATGTACGCACCTCACAACAACATCATTCCGTATGTACGGTGCGTACCCCAACATCGCGTATGTACGCACCTCACAACAACATCGCGTATGTACGCACCGTACATAGGCAATGTAAAACAGCACAAGGAGGGTCTATTCGACTCACACAACACCACAAAACACGTCTACAGTGCACAAAACATGGAAATGACTGACCTGGCCACATCCAAACAGGCAAACAGAGGAGCAAACTCACAACCACCCCTTATAACACACCCACCAAAAATTCAAACTGAGGCCCACCCACAAATGGACCAATAAAAAGGGCCCACACACACAAACCATGAGCCTTTGCAACAGACTCACTGCAGCTAGAGAGCACACACCAACAGCTGCAACCATCCACCTTAACATATACACCTTCACACAACCTCCTTCACACATACACCCTCTTCACATTCAGACCCACAACTTCACATTCAGACCCACACACCCACAACCATCCACATCCTCACCCCACACCATGCCCACAGACAAGAATCCAAAGTTCACAAGGGAGGAGCTGGAGATCCTTGTCAATGAAGTCATCAGAGTCGAGCCACAGCTGTTTGGAACATTGGTCAGACAGACTAGCATAGCCGAAAAATCACGCCTGTGGCAGAGGATCGTCGATAGGGTGAATGCTGTTGCACCCATCAGAAGGACCAGGACTGAATGCCAAGCCAGGTGGTACGATCTGCGGAGGGCGGTCAAGCGAAAAATGAATGACGACTACGCCCAGAGCAACATCACTGGAGGTGGTGGGCCCCGCAGACCAGTACATTTCCATCCCTGGGAGGAGAAGGTGATGGCCCTGCTTCCGCCGGTGGGAGTTCATGGACTTCAAGGACTTCCAGAGCGTGGTGAGTACACAAACAACTAACGTAACATGGGGGTAATGGCATCCACATCCCAACTACACAAAATGCACGCAACTACCCCCAAGCCCTCACCTCCCAGAACCACAGTCAAAAACAACGCTAATGCCAATAACATGTGTATGCCCCATTGAGAAAGCAAGGCCATGCTATGTCCCATGCTACACGAAGCACCAACCCAAGAATGGATGTCCCGTATGCTGGGAGGGTGGGTGTCACAAAACGCATTGTTGAACTCCAAATCAGACACAATTGCCCTCATCCGATATGGCCCAGGTACATACCCATGTTCCATGCGCAATGCACAGGGATTGGGAAAGTACTGACAAGATAGCTGACACTTGACCCGGGTGTAGGCAGCACAAGGCCCTCCTGTGACCAGTGCAAACACAAACACCAAGACAACAAGGTCAGATATCTAGGACAGGAACTCACACTCCCTGTCATGGCAGCATGCTCCATGGGGGGACAGCTACATCACCTGGGAGCTCCAGTGCCAAATCACCCTGTCACACACACCCCTTACACAAGCAGACACCCCCGGGACAGGCAATGGATTTACCCACTGTCACAATGGACATGTAACACAACAACACCAATACATAGCCGAAGAAGCATCCAAACCAAAAATCTACATGTCAAAGACTCAGGAGAACATATCAATCTGTCCTCCCCAACATACCCATCCACAAGTGAACATTGAGGAGAATGCTAGGCACATACAACTACCTGGAGGAACAGTGCCAACTTGAATGTGTATGAAACATGGATGTTGCATGAAACAGCATTAACATTGTCTGTCTCTCACACAGAGGGCAACGTGATGATTCTCCCCCCAACAATGGGGGTGAAGAATCACAGTCCCAGGCTCGGGAGGAACCTGATCCCACCGGCAGCGACGCCTCTCAACACTCCGCGGATGACCCCGACCGACCTGGACCCTCTGGTGTCCAAGCCCCTGCAGCACCTGGTTCAGGAACATCTGTGCCAAACACCACCCCCATTCCTGCCACATCCCAGGAAACACCGAGGAGCCCTGCCCGCAGTGAACAGCTGAGCCAGTCTGACCAGGAGGGACAAGGTGCGCCGGGCACCCAGGAGGAGGCAGACAACACTGCCACTGCCATCCCTCAGGGGTCCCATAGACCCGATGTGCCCACAACGGCAGCCCAGGCTCGTGTGGGCAGGGGTGGTGGGAGTGGAGGCAGGCGGAGGCGAGAACCTGATCAGCCAGCTGAAGGGACTGGTATGCCACACATAGACAACATCATGGACGCATACCGGCGAGTTCAGCCAGGTAGTGGTGACCCTCACAGAGATGAAGAACCAGCAGGCCGAGCAACACGCCAGTCAACAAGAACACCAAGGACGGATGGAGGCAAGACTGGTTGAGCTCCTGGCGGTGCAAAGGGACATAAGCCATACACTCCTTTGGATCGCCGACAACATGGGCAACCCTCCCTGTGCCACCAGGTGAAGACCACCACCAGCCACAGGGAGGGAGGAGGAGGAGGATTCGTCTGACGGAGCGTCCCAAGCATTGTCAAGGCCTGCATCTGAGGGTCCCCGGAGGAAGGTGGGTCGTCCATGGAAAAGACCGTGAGAGGCAGCGGACTATCCACATCTCCCAGGTCACCTGGCGTGGCACCTGGCCTCCATGTGTGACAGCATTACCTCATTGACTGACATTATCTGCCACATGGACTTGCTGGTCACAGTCTGACCAATGATGCCAAACACTGTGGCCTGGACTCTGATGACTTCAAATGCCAAGGATCCCATCTCCCCCTGTGAACTTTGGATCCTATGGTCCCTGTATTCCACCTTTTTCTGTGCACAAATCACGCCCCAGACCTTTAATAAAAAAATGTATAATTGTAATTTGATGTTGCAGTCATTTAGCATGAGTCCACAACATACATGTGGGGATATGTCAAAGTATGCCTGAGTGTGGAACTAACTCCAGCCATCCATGCACTTGGATCTGAGTCCAGTCGAGGACACACATGTGTCTCAATGTATCACCAAATACAGACATGGAGCCCAATACTCACCCGTGATTGCCTCAAGCTGCTGAGGGGGGGGCTTGCAATACTGCTCAGACAGACCAATTTGGCAGAATACAATGAAGGTGTAGAGGTCATGGGTCATGTTGAGGTGCCCGGGGAGAGAGTCCCAGGTCTGTTTGGCGAGGTGGGAGAACTATCTCCTGCATGCAGTTGTTCTGTGGATGTGATGAATGGTGACCAAGGCAAGGTGGGCTGCACGAAGTTGGGCCAACGGGGTGTTGGATGACAGACGTCCAAGGTCGGTTTTGGGTCTGGGGTTGTGGACTGCCTCCTGAGGGTGGTTGAGGAGTCTGAAGGAGATCCTGCAGCAGACAGTGAGCCATTGTAGCTATCTCAGGTGGACGGTGATGTGGCTGGGGCGGGGGATGTTGAAGATGAGGTGTGCGGATGCACCCTGGATGTGGACAACTTCTCTTGCAGTTTTGCTGTTATTCCTCCGCAGAGGGCGGTGCTGTAGTTTACCCGGCTGGTGTCGTGGACCTGGGGACGGTCTGTCTTGCCTTGGAGTGGATCTATCTGTGGATCATTTGCAGCATGCGGAGGGTGTAGCAGCATGAGGTACAGATGGTGTAGATTTGCATCGTAATTGTGAGCGATGAGTCCATGATGAACACCAGCTTGCATGCGTGGCCACTGGGTGCTGGTGCGGTGTCCAGGCTGGTGGGACACAAGTAGTTGACCCAGCCGTAAGGGGACAATCCTCAGATGATGACCTCAGTCCTGTCCAAGTCCAGCCTCAGGTGGCTGATGTTCAGCCATTCGTCAACGGATCTCATGCCTTCTTGAAGGTTGGATCTGGCAATGGCTGGGTCTTTGGTGAGGTTGAGGAGCAGCTGGGTATCAATGGCATGCGAGATGATGATGAGGTCGTGTGCGCATGTGATGGTGGAGAGGGGGGTCATGGAGACAATGAAGATCGTCACGCTGAGAGATTAGCCCTGGGGCATGGGCCACATGACCCCAGTGTACTACATGCTGCAGGGTGGAGGCTGACTCCCTGGGCCCTGCTGGTGAGCTACTTGTTGATTTAATCATGGGCCCTCCTCTGGATACCAGTGTTGGAGATGTGCGAGCTGACAGTGTGGTTGCACATGGTGTACAATGCCGTTGAGAGGTCAAGGGGGGTGGTCTCACCATTGTTGAGCAGGGCAAAGTTGTCGTTGGTGGTGGCAATGATGACAGTTGCAGTGGTGTGATTACTGTGGAAGATGTTCTGGTGCCAGTTGCCTGGAGCTGTTTTCGCGGAGGAAGTTTGTCAGTTGCTCGTTGAGTGTCTTCCTGATGACATTTGCTGGGTAGGGAAGCAGGGTGAGGTTCTAGGAGATCCTGTGGTACTGCCGTCCGTTGTTGAAGAAGGGCCTGGGTCTCTGCATGCCTCCAGCTCTCATGGAATGTGGCAAACTCAAAGGAGACATTCAGGACGCCCTGGATGTGGGCTTCAAGGATGGGGAATGATGTGGTTGAGATGTTGTGTGGGAAGGGGCCCTGATGGAGAGCCAGAGTGGATGGTGCACATGAGCCAGGTGGTGTATTTGCTGCTGATGGGAGTCCAGAACCTGAGGGGGGTTTGTCCCACGGATAATAGTGCTGTCTGCCTCTGTGTGCCAAGGCTGTTGTGTATGGCCATGAGCTTGCAGTGGTAGAAAGTTGCAAGGGATGTGATCTGCCTTGCAAGGGTGGGGTGACTTTTGGATGGAGATCTGCTGTCAGTTCACTCACAATGCTGATGAGCTCCTTGATGTCGTGTGTTTTGGTGCCTCGGCCCTATCTGAAGGATCTCCACTTGTCCTTGCTGATGATATGGTGATGGCTGTGTGTGGCGTTTTCCAGGGCTGTAAGGTAAATGAAGGTACTTTGTGTTGCAAGGTTTGCACAAGAGTCCGGCTAGATCTGTATGAGTCCAGTAGGTCTGCCTTGTCCCAGGTGGCTTAAAAGTTGTTGTGCTTCACAGGAAAGTCCGTCAATGTGGCAAGATTGTTGGATCAGTAGCTGATCCAGTATGTGAGGTTGCAGGGTGTGGCGGTGGTGTTGGTTCGAGTGTCCCACACAGCTTGTCTGTGGTGACTTACATCAAGCATCTTTGGGGGATCGGTAGCGGGGTGTGGGGCAGTATGTTACTTGTGGGAGACGTGGATGCAAATGTTGATGGACCAATGTTGAATGGTGGTGGGGTTCTCCTCCAGCAAGAAGTTACTGGCCTCCAGCCACATGTAGCCTGTGAAGGTGAGGGCGTGCGTGCAGATGTACGTGTTGATGGCTTTGCGGAATTGTGGATGTAGGCCTGGAGATCTGTAGATGAGTGTTACTCTGAGGGTTGCCAGGGGGTTGGAGCAAAACTGGATTTGTGACTCTGAGGGTGTACTTGGGAATAAATTGCAATTCATCCTCCGGGATTGTTGTTGCCGTCCCTGCGGGTGATCTTGTATCCGTCTGAGATGGCAATGAAGAAGTTGTGTGCTGAGGATGATTTTGTCCAGGTTACTGTCATGAAGGTGATGTGTGGGGCTATTGTGTTGAGGAGATAACAGAGTCCAATGGCGTGCTTGTGGACGGAGAGGGTGTGGAGTAGGATGCACATGACCTGGTTGTTCTGACAGGGTCTGGTAGGCGGGGCAGCGCTGTGTAGGCAGTTGGAGTTGCACACTCAGCATGCAAAGGTGTCGTGTGTGTGCTTAGGGGTTGCCTGATAGCAGGCAGTTGATTATCTGGAGGAAATTGCTTGGGGGGTGGCTGCAGCATGAGCCTGTTGTGTGACGTGGGTCATGCAAGGACCAGAGGGTCGTGCACTGTGCACGTTGCAGGCGTAGGCAGTCCTGCCTTTGGCATGGCGTTGGTGCAACAGTGCCACAGACAAGCTGCTGGCTGCATTTAGAATGGGTGGAGGGGGAAGGGAGGAGCATTTTGGAGACGTGTAGGTTGCAGAATTAGGGCACTCGTGGGGCGATGCCGCAGGTGAGGCAGCAGCAGGCAGAAGGGGTGAGAAACTAGGCACAAATTAGCACACAAAGACAAGGAGGTCAGAAAGGCACAGTGCAACAGGTGTATGTAAAGGAAGGATTGTCAGGTTACTCATGGGTCACTCAGAGAAAATGTATGAACAATCAGAAAAAATGACGGCCACAGGATCAGGCAACAAAAAGTGGAGCTGCGCACAGGAGACACACCGTCAGCAGGCGTTCACGTCCCGTTGTGGGGAGCAACCTGTACAAATACATACACAAACAGGTACTTCATGCACAATACATATTATTAGCCATGAAGAACTGCATGCATGTTGCTGAAGTACACATACACCCATATGCTCAATCTTTGACAATTATGCCATAGATGACGCATGAAAACTGGCAAGAGATCTGCAGTGACAGAGATGAGGCACTTCGGATTGTGCTGAACACCTTTATTACACAAACTCACACTAAGGGAAATGCATCCATACGAACAGACTCACAGGTCAGTTGACAAAACCTGTGGGACATACGCTGGACCCCCCCCTTCACAACACGGATGTTGTAAATCCCAATGAAGTGGCACACAAGTTAAGGGGATTAGCCAAACACATCCTGCTGCACACGGAGAGGCTGCAATTCACCATACAGCCTGTTGTTGTGATGTCCCACACTATGTCCACCAGTAGCATCCGCAATGTTTCAGAGGCAAGGTTTACGCACATTGATATAAACAACCGCAATGGACCGCACTCCGCTAGCCCCTCCTCCGGGTCGCCCCAAGGGAAGCTGGTACATGAAGTTCTTGAGTGGTTCACCCCAGTGGGTGCAAGTAAGTACTTGTTGAACTGATGATCTCTGATGGAGTTCTTGAGTGGTTCACCCCAGTGGGTGCAAGTAAGTACTTGTTGAACTGATGATCTCTAGACCCGATACATGTCCCGGGTTTTAAAATATCGCCCGAGACATGGCTCGGGTTTCGGGATAACTTCCCTCCTCAGTAGAGAAAATAGTTAGGGGTGGAAGAGAGGGCCGCCAAGCAACCGTCAAGGGCCTCAGTGCCCGCACAGGCACGCAGGTGCGTCGTCCAGGAGCTCGTCAGCTCAAAGCTCGAGGGAGCCATTTTTATAAACAACCGCAATGGACCGCACTCCGCTAGCCCCTCCTCCGGGTCGCCCCAAGGGAAGCTGGTACATGAAGTTCTTGAGTGGTTCACCCCAGTGGGTGCAAGTAAGTACTTGTTGAACTGATGATCTCTGATGGAGTTCTTGAGTGGTTCACCCCAGTGGGTGCAAGTAAGTACTTGTTGAACTGATGATCTCTAGACCCGATACATGTCCCGGGTTTTAAAATATCGCCCGAGACATGGCTCGGGTTTCGGGATAACTTCCCTCCTCAGTAGAGAAAATAGTTAGGGGTGGAAGAGAGGGCCGCCAAGCAACCGTCAAGGGCCTCAGTGCCCGCACAGGCACGCAGGTGCGTCGTCCAGGAGCTCGTCAGCTCAAAGCTCGAGGGAGCCATTTTTATAAACAACCGCAATGGACCGCACTCCGCTAGCCCCTCCTCCGGGTCGCCCCAAGGGAAGCTGGTACATGAAGTTCTTGAGTGGTTCACCCCAGTGGGTGCAAGTAAGTACTTGTTGAACTGATGATCTCTGATGGAGTTCTTGAGTGGTTCACCCCAGTGGGTGCAAGTAAGTACTTGTTGAACTGATGATCTCTAGACCCGATACATGTCCCGGGTTTTAAAATATCGCCCGAGACATGGCTCGGGTTTCGGGATAACTTCCCTCCTCAGTAGAGAAAATAGTTAGGGGTGGAAGAGAGGGCCGCCAAGCAACCGTCAAGGGCCTCAGTGCCCGCACAGGCACGCAGGTGCGTCGTCCAGGAGCTCGTCAGCTCAAAGCTCGAGGGAGCCATTTTTATAAACAACCGCAATGGACCGCACTCCGCTAGCCCCTCCTCCGGGTCGCCCCAAGGGAAGCTGGTACATGAAGTTCTTGAGTGGTTCACCCCAGTGGGTGCAAGTAAGTACTTGTTGAACTGATGATCTCTGATGGAGTTCTTGAGTGGTTCACCCCAGTGGGTGCAAGTAAGTACTTGTTGAACTGATGATCTCTAGACCCGATACATGTCCCGGGTTTTAAAATATCGCCCGAGACATGGCTCGGGTTTCGGGATAACTTCCCTCCTCAGTAGAGAAAATAGTTAGGGGTGGAAGAGAGGGCCGCCAAGCAACCGTCAAGGGCCTCAGTGCCCGCACAGGCACGCAGGTGCGTCGTCCAGGAGCTCGTCAGCTCAAAGCTCGAGGGAGCCATTTTTATAAACAACCGCAATGGACCGCACTCCGCTAGCCCCTCCTCCGGGTCGCCCCAAGGGAAGCTGGTACATGAAGTTCTTGAGTGGTTCACCCCAGTGGGTGCAAGTAAGTACTTGTTGAACTGATGATCTCTGATGGAGTTCTTGAGTGGTTCACCCCAGTGGGTGCAAGTAAGTACTTGTTGAACTGATGATCTCTAGACCCGATACATGTCCCGGGTTTTAAAATATCGCCCGAGACATGGCTCGGGTTTCGGGATAACTTCCCTCCTCAGTAGAGAAAATAGTTAGGGGTGGAAGAGAGGGCCGCCAAGCAACCGTCAAGGGCCTCAGTGCCCGCACAGGCACGCAGGTGCGTCGTCCAGGAGCTCGTCAGCTCAAAGCTCGAGGGAGCCATTTTTATAAACAACCGCAATGGACCGCACTCCGCTAGCCCCTCCTCCGGGTCGCCCCAAGTGAAGCTGGTACATGAAGTTCTTGAGTGGTTCACCCCAGTGGGTGCAAGTAAGTACTTGTTGAACTGATGATCTCTGATGGAGTTCTTGAGTGGTTCACCCCAGTGGGTGCAAGTAAGTACTTGTTGAACTGATGATCTCTAGACCCGATACATGTCCCGGGTTTTAAAATATCGCCCGAGACATGGCTCGGGTTTCGGGATAACTTCCCTCCTCAGTAGAGAAAATAGTTAGGGGTGGAAGAGAGGGCCGCCAAGCAACCATGTTCCATGGGGCAACTTGCTGGTATGACGAGCAGTGTGCGGCCATTAATACCTAATTCTTTACGCACATTGATGCCTACATCAGACGCCACACTCCACTACAGATGACTGTCAAGAAGGGTGAATATCATGTCATGGGAGTGATGCTACATGTTACATGCTCCATGGTGAGAAGACATGTATGCATGGTACCACAACATGCACAGAAGCAGTCCCACACATTCCCAACCCGTAATACCACCAAAAAGCCTTGCTGCTATCCTTACCCAAACTGACATTTCCACATGTCCGTGCATGGCACGCTGATTCAGCACACGTTGCATTCCTCATGAGGAATAGCAGGAGGACAAAGATGACACGAGCGGACAACAGGCGCAAAAACCTGGGAATGACAGACACACAAGAAGTCACCTAAAACAAATCTCGCTGCACACATGGTCAGTTACGAAACATGAACAATGTTGGACACATGCAAATTTCAAAGAAAGTCTCTCCGCAAAACTGTGTGGCATGACATCATCACTCGAGTGACACATCAGTACACACATCAAAGTCACTTTGCATTCAGTCAGCTGGACACACACATTGCAACACATGCCACTCAATGCTACAAGCTTGCACACTCATACCCAGTGACTCACCATTATGAGAAGAAGTTGTGTATGAGCTGACTCCAGATATCATCCTCCTCCTCCTCATCACTAGCCTCGTGCCCAAGCCCTGGATCCTCCACGGGTGGATGTTCCTGCTCATCAGGATCAAGGATAAGTGGCACTGCCTTCTCAACGGCCATGTTGTGCAGCATGCAGCACACAATGAAGATTTTGCACACCTTCTCCGGTGCATATGGGAGGGACCCGCCAGTCTTGTCAAGGCACCGGAATCGGCTCTTAAGGAGTCCAAACGTCCTCTCAATCACTCGCCTGGTCTGCCGTGTGCATTGTTGTACTGGTGATCTGCAGCTTTTCTCGGGTTGCAGAGAGGTGTCCTTAACCATGGCATGTTGGGATATCCAGAGTCCCCTACATGGAAACATCATGTAAATAAGTGGGTCAGGAGATGCCGTAAGAGCCAAAGATACCGCAACACACAGAAAAAACAGAGTATACCCACCAACAAGACATGCTCATTTGTTGTGCAGCCGCAGCATCAGTTGTGGCACCCTGCTACGCCTCATGATGTAGGCATCGTGTGCTGATCCTGGAAAACGTGCACAGACATGGGAAATCAGCATGTTAGCAAGACACACCACAAGGGCATTTACTGAGTGGTAATGTTTACGGTTGCGATAGGTGGTACCAAAGCCACATGTGTCCCATCAATGGACCCAATGACATGAGGCATCCCTCCCAGGGCATAGAAATGACCCTTGACATCTGTCAACTCCTCAGGAGTTGGAAATTTGATGAATTCATCAAGGTGCTCCAACATGGCTGCCAAAACATCACGCAGGACACGGCTGAACATTGTCTGTGACATCCTACCAACATCAGCTATGGTCAATTGAAACGTACCTGTGGCAAAAAAATGTAGGGCTGCCATCACCTTCATCTTGGGGGTCAGCGCAGTAGGATACCTGTGTCGCGGTTGTAGGTGTGGTGCCAGCTTGTCGGTCAAGTCCTCAATCAACTGTTGAGTGAATCTGTAACGTCGGATGCAGGCACGTTCCCTCATGGCAGCCAAGTCTGGCATTGGTCTTGGGACAGGCGGTGCCCTGCAAGACATTGTTAGGTATAATGAAGATTGAGAGTCTGCCAACATCAATGTCAATGAACATAGCACATGCTAAACTGCTACAAAACATCAGGTAACTATGGAGACTGGTGTGTGCAATACATCCAGGACACATATGCCAGCTTGCTGGCACTCGTACGAAAAGCCAGATACACCTGTTGATTGTCAAGTCTGCATGACATGCCCTGAAATGAGCTGGGGGCAAGCCTAAGTGAACAGCCAGAGATATCACCAGAGAGACACACATCCACATAGCTGCATTGGAAGGATGTCATCTCATCCAGACAGTTGACTGCAAGGCACACGAACAGGTCACATGGAATGTCAAATGTACATATGACACACATTGCGATGAAGGGGTACACGTGACAACAATTAAACACAGCAATTCAGACGACGCAGACATGTATGCCTGGGAAAATATGATGTCCAATGCACACAGACCCTACAGCCGTGGGAATCCACATGTGGCATGGTGTGCGTAGATGTGTGCCATGCCCATCTCCACACAGACCCATGGTGGATGCACCAACAGCAGATGCAGTTGACGGAACACTAACAGCAAGCTCATGGGAACACATGACACACACCTGACATAGTCACATAGGGGCAAGCTGATCGTGACATGTCAGTTGATAGAGTGTCCCTGTCACTGGCCTCAGGAGACAGGTGCGGGTGTTGATAACTGTGCCATCCCACCTACCCCAGACCCATCCACACTTCCCTCTCCCATGCCTGTCCTACGCACACACAGACAGTCATGGGCACGCACCCCACCAGACACAGCCAGCACACCCCCAAGTAAGGCTAAGCGCACACCTCCTGGCACGCACACTCAGGGGGATATAGGCACACCCACAGGGTCTGGGGACAGACGACATACACGCAGCCACAGTCGCAGTCCGCAGTCCTCACAACCCTGTTCCTCCAAAACCACTCCCCTTGGCTCCCCTGCCAAACTCTCACCCAAGAATATCTTTATGGGTGAGCTGGACTTCGCCCCCACTGAGCCACCACCCCACAAGCGGGTGAGGAAGTCCCCGGGCATGGGAGTTGAGTCCCCCACCATGTCGACCCCCTCCCCCAAGAGCGCTGCACCCCATCCCTCACCCACCACACCCTCCATTGACCCTGGGGAATCCTCTGGTGCACGGGTTAGGCTGGACGTCCTAGCAGCAGTGTGCAGCGCCACGCTCACCACCACCTTTGGCGCTGCCCCACCCCCTGTGGTGGAAACATCCCACCTGCACCCGCAACACCTACCCTT